>NC_066857.1:21827603-23311770 GCF_025177605.1 Cucumis melo | reverse complement strand
ATTAGAAAAATTGGATACTTTAAGGGTTATTGTTTTTTGAAATCGTTTTTAAAGTTAAATATACTCAACACATTGAATTGGTTTTCTTCCAATTTTGTTTTTGAAAACATAGAATAAATCAGAACTCGTCCTTATGATCTATTAAATGCAATAAAAATATATCACTAAATATGAACATCAGAAAATCATTTTCCCCTTCAAGAAAATTTGTAGATCATTATTTAATGGCTAGATATAAGTCCATTAAAAGAAAAAAGAAACATCTTAGGGTTCCCAATTGATATATACATATCAACATTTAGGGTTTTTTTTTCCTTAAATCTTATTTAATTTAATTTTACAAATAATTATCACACATAAACACAAACAGAACAAAAAAGAAAAAAAATGCAAATAAAAATTCCGAAAATAAAAATAAAAGTAAATTCTAATTATCTTAAAAACGACACCCATACTTTGAATTATTATTTGCCGTTGATCTGAAAACGAGGGGGGGAAGAGATCGCACGATCCACAATATAATCCTTAGCAACAGAAATCTCCGGCGAGTTTTGAATCGATGACACTCATCTCGAAGTACGGAACCGCCGCGGGTTCAAACTCCGGTGCGGCGGCAGTGCAGCTCTCCGTCAGAAGCCAGCTTTGAAGATCTAAAAATGGGTCATCGGAATAATAAAATGGAGATTTTTCATAAGGTAATTCAGTAGAGTTTCTTGTGGTATAATTGTTGAGAAGAATTTGTGCTGCTTGTTCTCTTAAACAAGCCACTTGAGCCCTTAGATTCATGACCTACAATTTACCCAACCATTCAAACAGTCATCAAACTCGTTTTCGAAAATTAGGGTTTTGAATAAACGAACACAACCTCAAAAGAATAAGCTGAGGAGATCGAATAAGTATGATCGATTTATTTTTCTTTGAAAATTATGATAAAGTCTATTATCATCGAATGATCTAACTTTAAGTCGGATATGAGTTATGGTAAATTTTATTATTAGAAAACCTGTTGTTGGAGAGCGATAATATGAGAAACGCAACCGTAGATCGGATCTTGAAGTCTCGCTTGAGCTTCATATGAGATCGTCACAGCCGCTTCGCAACGGTGGGAGACTGGGAGGTGAGCGAGAAGCTTGGAAGCATTGCTCGCACCAAAAACTTTGTGGATGGCAGAGAAGTGAGAGGCTCCAAGCTCGTGGCGGAAATAAGGAGCAAAGATGCAACCATTGACACACTTTCTTCTAAGAAATTTGCAAGCTCCACATGGAGAAGAGGAAGAAGAAGAAGAGGCTGCCATTGATGGGACTCTTTATGGAGCAATTATTAACACGAGAAATGGTGAGAAAGATAGAAGAGGAGAGGTGGGAATGTGTATTTATATATATTCATATTATAATGTAATGAATACTTAATGAGCTTAGGTCTTCTTAATGGGCTACAAATTTAATTTACATGTACTTTTTTCTAATTCTATTTCTATTAGTTATGGTTTTATGATTTTCTTTTTTTTTTTTTTCATTTTTCACATCTCAACTTCAAAAAAAAATAAAAACATTCTTTAGGGAGAGATGAGAGATTCCTTTAAAAATATTTTGTCATAGGACAAAAAGAGATGTTAGAAAACCAAACCCGCTTTATTTGCTTACATGTTTTCATCTGATTCATTTGTAGTCTTCTTGTTTCTTTTTGGGTAATTTTATGAAAATCTAGTCCTTTTGTTATAAGTTTTTTTACCTATTGAGTCCTTCAGGTTGAAAAGTTTTTATCACATATTCATTTAGTGTAAAGTTAATGTGACCAACAATTGCCATGATTATTGGCACACACATACTAAGTTATATGTTCGTTATATGATATCATATAACTTTTATAATTAGAATGATTGAATCATTCCTCTTGTTGTTAAACGCCGCCTTAGAGGACCAATCATCTTTCCTTGTTTTTTACTCTTTATAATCTTGAGTGATTTTTATTGTTTTTGTGGTCTTGTGATGCAATCTTGTAATTTGTCTGTTTTTCTTACTTTAGTGTGTTATAAAAGATAGTAGAAGAGCGTAAAATATTAAAAATTAACGAAGAGATTCATGTGATTTATTAACGATGTTAGTTACTTTCACAAATAAATGAAGAAGAATAGGTTACTATTTGAAAAAAAATAGTTCATATTACGCAGGATAGCGATATATCTTTAAGGTTAGAGAATTTATACCGTGAATTTCTCTAAACTCTACGATCAAAATCATAATTAACAAATACAAATTTTATAAATAATCTCTATATTTTATCATTCAAGGCGTCAAATAACAAATTTGAGACATTTCAATGCTTCGTTCATTTTAAAATGAAAAAAATGCTTGTTTCATTCCTCTCTTTTCTGATCTATATTTATTATGCTACATGTTCTTTTAAAGAAATGAAAAGAAAAATTTTAACTTTAATTTATTTAAGGGCATTTATTTTAAATAAAAATATAATTGCAAGTATTTTCAAATGTAGTAATGTTATTATATGTTTATCAGTAGTGTATGTCTATCGTTATCTATCACTAACATGATTGATAGACTGTCAATTTCTATTAATGATAGAGAGTATGATATTTTTGTTATATTTATGAATAAGTTAGTTTATTTTACTATATTTGAAAATAAACTATTTATATAATAAATTATTGTGATGTGTCGTGGATGATAGCACAATTAAGACTACATGAAAATATATTATAATAATCAATATAAGCAAGCATAACTCAACCTAACAAAAAAAGTATATATTATACTATTAATTGAATAAAAAGTTTGAGGTTTAAATTTTATATTTGGTACTATGGTTGAACAAATAAAACAGAATGAACAACGTGCATAATAAGAATTTTAGGAAATGCAATATAATCCACCCTTTTCTTTTAATATGTAGGATATCATATATGCAAAGTTAGGTAGATCTTTAATTTTCTTACTTCTTATTATAGAACATAGTTTTTAATAAAAGAATATATAACACACCATTACAAGTGTAGTGGTAGGATTCAAATTTATGTTTCTTATAAAAGAATGTCGTTTAATGTCTCAAAGGATTAATATATAAAGGAAAGAGATTTAACTTTGTTTAATGTACTTTTGGATAGTGGAAAATTTAAAATGAACCTAATTCAAATTGAAATATATATTATATTTACATCAGTATAATCAATGAAATTTTGATAAAATATAATATAATTACCATCCATGTTACTAAAAATATGAGAGTAACTTTCATAAAAAAAAAACAAAAAAATTGTCAATAAGCTCAACTGATACTTATACATGCATGAGGATAAAAAAAACTTTCATAAAAATTACTTAAATTAATCTAATTTGTTTCTTAGAACAAAAATTTATTTAGTTATTTTCTAATTAAGAAGACCACAATAGACTACTATATGTATCTATCATAATCATATAGATAAACTACTATTTCATCTATCTGTAAGGATTTTTCGTAAATTGATATTTTACTATATTTGGAAGTATTTTGATCCATTTTACTATATTTGAAAAAAAACCTTATTTTGTGTCTTTATCATTAGATAAGAATTTGTTTAATTATAATCTTCCATTTCTTTACATTCTAAATAAATCGGTATTAATATATAGGAAATGACATAAAATTTTCTTGATACGTGGAATGAAAATTTCAACCCTTTCGAGCCTTTAACCCTAGTTAGAGTAAGAAAATTTGATTAAAAAGGGACATTTTCAAATATAACAAAATGAATCAAAATATTCACAAATTAGATAATAAAATTTTCAAATTTTATCAATAATAGATGCAAATAGACTTATATCAATATTAAAACATACTATTTTTAAATATAACAAATGAACTAAATATAGCAAAATCATCTATCTAAGATGAACTATGTTATAGACTACTATGCATGTCTATCTGTATCATAATAGATACACGTAATAGTCTATCTTAATTTATTATAGATAAATGGTTATATTTTGTTATATTTATAAATATTTTAAGAAGGTATGTGGTTTAAAATAAATTTTCTATTCAAAATTTGATAATTTCTTTTATCTTGCAGAAAAGTTTTTTTTTTAAAAAAATTCGTTTTGAGTGATAAAAAGGGATGGCAAATATTTTGAAATTGCATATCCAATCCTAATAGAAAGCTTTTTTTTTTTTTTTTTTTTTTATCTCACCATGTTCTTATTTGAATTTGAAATTGCATATATAATCCTACTAAAAAACTGTTTTTTTTCTTTTGATCATTTTTATCACCATGTTCTTATTTGAGAGTTTCAACATAATTAAATAATTTGATATATTTATCACAATAAATTATTACCTATTTTATACAAATTATTAACTTACACACTTTAATCCACTAATTTATACATTTTCTTATTTTTAATACAAAATTATAGATTTCAAAAGATTAAATGTGATGTGAGATAAATTTCTTTAAAAAATATTTCCCTATTTTGTTTATGATTTTAGGGTACTTTGTTTTAGTGAATTTTCAGACAACTATAAAATAAGCTTCTTTGTTTCACGTCAGAGGTTTGGACATTTTGCCAAAAGTATTATTATCAAATATTTTTAAAACACATAATGACATTTGAATTTAATTGTTTAATTAAATTGATTAAAAATTATTTCTTTAAGTGATTAATTCATTAATTAATATAAAAATATTAAATTCAATCTGACTAGGATCTATGGTTTTCTTACATTTTGTTAATTATTTAATATTTATTTGTATAAATAAAATTGGTAAAACAATATTGGATATTTATTATCTGAACATTTTATAAATTTAAAAAGAATTGCTATGAATACAAAACAAAATATATAGCATAATTTTGAAATGTACTATCGATCAATTTTGCTACCTTTGTAAATAGTTTAGCTATTTTGTTGTTTTTTAAAATAGACATTTTTAAATATAATAAAATAAATTAAAATATTTATAAAATATAGTAAAATTTTGGATTCTATCAATAATAGACATGGATAGACTTCTATTATTGTCTATCAATATAACCGATAAAAGCATATCGATGTCTATCAAAGTCTATAATATAATTGATATAATTTAAAATTTTACTATATTTTATTAAATTTACTATTTTTGACAATTCTCATATTTAAAATACCTCTCTAAATTACTTGTATTTTATATTCACTAAGGCCATACGTATAATTTATTAAATAATAAATGTAATCCATAAGCAGTAACATTTAAATCACGTAACGCATATTTAAAATTCATACCAATGAAATAATATAACTAAATCGAAACTGTATGTTTTTTTTTGGATGTGTTCCATATCACTGTGAATATTATGATATTATGTAATTAATAGTTCAAAAGTACAATTGTTGAAATAAATGCATATAATAAAGTAGAAGAGCGAACAACTTTAATGCCGATGAAGAAAGCCAAACCACCAAGGTCTTTGAGAGAAAACTGAGTGTTGTTCAAGCATGATGTGAAAATGTTGTATGAGAGACTAATTATTGCCTGTGATTATAATATCATGAACATATTTAAGAAAATAACCAGAGAACTGCCATTGAAACAAAAATATGGAGTTGTCAGACTTAGGACCAAACAAAAAACCATCAGCTACGCTTCCTCAGTTAGATCCCCATTGAGATAAGCATTGTGAACACGAAGCTGCCGAACAACCCAATTGTCAGACGAAGTAGAGTTCAAAACAATACGAATAGTAGTAGGCCTGGCAACCGGACTAAAGTGTTCTCAAAATAATCAACTACCTAGTCTTAATTACCTGAACCCCTAAGCAACTAATCTGGCTTCAAACCGATCAATCTCATCACCTGATCATTGCTTTAGTTTCAATCGAAACACCCATTTGCTTCCAATAACTTTGCAGTCAAAAAGGCAAGCAAAGACCAAGTGTGATGTAGAATAAGAGTCTCATATTCATCAAACATTGCAAGTTTTAATTTTGGAGAGCAGCCTTGTAAGACCGTGGTTAAATTCTATCCCAATCAGGAGCCACAGATACCCAAGCTTTGTGTTTGAAAATGTCCATATTTTAGATCGTGTAATCATTGGGTAAGGATTGGTTGGGAGAGGAACAAGTAAAGTGTTAGATGGGAGAAGGGAGGTATAGGCTGAGAGAACAAGGGAAGGGATGGGGCGGAAGGCAGAGATGGAGGAGGCTGTGCAGTGATGGGAGAGAGAGGGTAATGAAGCAGCAGGAGCGTGGATAGCGAGTGCGGGAACGGTAATAATAATCAATTGAGAGCAGATGGCTCGGGAGTGAGGGAAGGGAAATGGTGAACAACATTGTTTTTGTTAATACCTAAAGAAGGAAGAGAAGAGGGAGGAGGGAAAGTAATAGGAATAGACACAATGGGGTGGCAGAAGGATGCATTGGTAAAAGGTAAGGAAGCAGCAAAAGGGGAAAGTAGAGAACACCAAATAGAAATGTGAATGATTGAATTTGGACTAAACGTGGGAAAGGGCTTAGTGATTAAAAACTAAGACCACAAACTCATATTTAATTAATAAGGAAAGTACTCCACATGACATACAAAGGTTGGCCAAAAAATAACCAACCAAAGGGAGAAAATGATGGAAAATAATAACCAACGTTAACAGCGAAATAGAAAGATATAATCCATTAATAATAAATCATTTTAGCATATAATAAGTTTATCATTTAAAACATTTTTCTTTTCTTTTTTTCATGCAAATATAAAGATGAAATGAAAAAAAAAATCATTGATAGGATAAGCACTAAATGTCATTAATTGAGTTAGACTCATTTTGATCACATGCGATCAAAACTTGGTTTTTTTTTCCCTTGTGATATATAGTAGGGAATGAAGGATACTTAAAATTACAAACTTTTTTAATCGTTAACACATACTATACAACCAATTAAATTATACTTACTTTGACCAAACAAACATAAATTTATAATCAAATGAGTGGTTGCATTTAGGATGTTACCCTTATTAAGCTAACATGAGATCTATGGATTTTAATTCTTTTCAATTGTTTAGGACAAAGTTGTGGTCTAGGTTAGTTTCACCATTTAGTATGACGAATATGATCATAGGTTCAATATAACTTTTTTTTTTCTTTATAATTCCCTTTCCTAGGTTTGTTATAGAATAAAAGGCTAAACCGTAGTGTTTCTCTTACTTTAAATTCATGCATTGACATTGGATGGTGCATAGACCTAAAATTTTGTTTTGAGTTGAATATGAAAGATTTAAAACCTCTAGCTATTTCGAGGAGATAAATACATATTTATTATCGCTAAACTATGTTAATAAGGAAGCTTAACTAATATTCGAGACTGGTCTAAGAAATATTCCATGAATTTATATTAAAAAATTAAAAGAAGAAAAGAAAACAAATATTTGACACTGAATTAAGAAAAAGTATAAGAAAAAGAGACCATAATGTTTAAGTTATTGTACCCTACTAATGATTCACTTTTTTAAAATAAAGTAGTAATATTTTATTATTTATTTCAATAATTAAAAAAAAAATGACTCTACTATGAGTACAAATAAAAGAATAATAGGATCTAGCAATATAAAAACTAGAAGGTATGTTCTAAATTTAAAATAACTTGTGTCATTAATTTGTTGTTTAAAAAAAAAAGACGAAAATTACATTTCCATACAGTTTTCGAAAGCATATTGGAATTTGAAGCACTCATTTCAATATGCATGTTATATATGATCACATTGTTATCTACTATTGTTTGTGCTATGAATAAGATTTAATTTTGTGATCATACTCTGACGAGTGGGTTTTCAATCTTGATCTTCCTTTAAATTCTTTTACTGATAATAATAAAATTTGAATGGTCAAAACTTTTATTTCATGGAAATTAAAACTCATAAAATCAATTATATATATATATATAATCTTTCAAATCAAATCATCTAATTTTGAATTAATTTTATTTTATCTACTTTTTTTTTTAAAAAAAAAATTGTTTTGATTGATTTTTTTACGTGGGAAAGAGTTTGAGTTTCTCACTAAATTGATGATCATCGAGTAATTTGACACAAACACACAAAAAGAAAAGTTTGTTTTGGCCCTTTCTTAATTATTTGCTAAGTTACCTTTTATTTCTTTAAAATATATTTTTCGACGTGATCTTCATTTACATCTACTCTTGATGTCATCCAACTTAATATTTTGTAAAACATTTTTATTTTACGAAAAGTTAGATTTATAGTCATTTAAATATATATTAATAAAATATATATTTTGTGGCCGGAAACTTATTGATTACTATTTCTAAATGTCATTTTTGTGAAAGGTATGTCATGCATTTTTGCTTTTTATTTTATTGGTCATTGGTCATTGTTCACAATTTTTTTAGTTAATAAATATCTTGTTTTCGCATAAACATCAAAAGAAGTATCGAGTGACATAAAATAAAATGTATTTAGAAGTCGAATTCTATAAAATTTTGAGGTAACGAGAGTTGAATTTTTTAGATATTCGAAATGAATTGTAATTTTCTTCTAATATTTTTAATTTTTAAAGTTTATTTTTGAATCCATGAAATTTAAAAATATTTGGAAGTTAAATTATTATCCTTAACCAATGGTTCATGATTTTATGAAGCATTATTTTTGCAATGGAACTATCTTTTCAACTCCTTGGGGAGTAGATTCTTTTCCTAAATTATTATACAATCTAAGATTGATGAAATTGTATTTTTGTAATATATCATGACTTCAAATATTGGAGAAATTGTGGATAAAGTAAAACATTATTTTAAAAACATATATTTTTTTCATAATTTTTATTAAAAAATATATTTTATTCAAGATTTGAATTTTTTTTAATAATTATTTGCTCTATATTAGATGTCTATTAATACAATAAAAGAAATTGATAATGATTTTTTTATTTTCTTTTAAAATTAACTATTTTTTAAAGACGTCGACTATTCTGCACGATGTTATTAGATACATAGCGACGATGCAAAGATTAGATGCCAACTAAAAGTCTCTCCCAATTGTGTGATGAATGGTGTTGAGACATTTTTAGAACCTTTGCAAGGCTAAAGGATGTGTATTGCAAAGGCATAAAATTGTGTCATTCATTACTAATTGATTACTCCAATGAAGATTCCTTCTTCAAATTCTTCGTCAACCTTTTGGGGATATCATATCTGAGAGTTGACAGTATAAGGATGTCTTTTTCACTCTATTTTCTTTTTCTTTCTTCTTCAATGCCTTCCCTCATTCATTAGGGATAAAAACTAAAATTATTCAAAAACATCCTTAAATTTTGTACTTTATGTAAATAATATTTCTAAATTTTAAAAGAGAATTAAAAATTACCCTTTAGAGGTTTTTTTTTTTCTTTTCAAGGAGATTTTGAAAAAATATCCTTGTTGTTGTGTTGTGTCAGTGGATGAACACAAATCAATATTACTTACTTGGTTTCACGATTAAAAGTTACACAAACATTTTTAGCCTTATAAAAATAAGATTAAAAATTCTATTAGTATGATGATTAATTTGTTTGAAGTTTTATTTAACTTTAAAAAAATAACAATTTTAAAACAAATTATATAGATATCTTTCATGTATTTGATCTCACATTCTCCCATTTGTCTGGTTCTTACACCAATTTAGACCTATAAAAATGATTAGAAACTCTCGCTCTTTATAAATTGATCAAATTATCTAAGATGAAATTTGGTTTTCTTTTTCAACTTATTTAGGTAAATTCAAATAAATCAATAGTTGTACTCAAAGTAAAATTCTAATATTTTGAATTAGTATTTAAATTTAGTCCAAACTAAAAAATCAAGGATTAAATTAAAAGTATAAAATTCTAGATTTTTGAAATATAGATATGGAATGTTTTTTTTTTCCTTAAAAACTTTGGTAGGAGTTTACATCATTTTGGAAGTAAAAATATTATTTTTCAATCCTTTAAATGGCTTTGGAAGTTTTATTTGACTTTATGCTAGAATTGTTGGCATTGCACTTTGCAAACTCCTTGGGCTATTTAAAGCCACATTATTATGCTTCAATGTCAAACAAGTTCCATATATGAGATCAATTCTTATGAATTGGAGTCTTTCTCTTTTATGTATCAAACCCCTCATCATTCCTTCAATACTTTTCTTTTTCTTTTTTACATGCATATAGTTTATATTTTAGAAATATGCATTGTGTTTTAACATTGATAATGTTAGATTTGATATAATATTTACTTTTTGTATATCTTATTTATAATGTTAAAGGTTTAACATGGCTAATAATAATTAACCATGAATAACATTGTGGATGATATGGAGAGACCACCCCATGGCTAGATTCTCTAGATGGCCTAAATCAAAATATAGCCAACAAAGTGAATGCAACTAACAAGGTCACATGGAGTAATTACTACACCACTGCAGCCATGAAGATTGAGGAAGCAAATCTAAAGGACGACAAAAAGGTATGTACATTATTCTAACTCTTATTTCTACTTTCACTTGGAAGTAATTAATGAGCTCAAAATCTAGGGACAAACGCATGTGTGGTAGATATAAGTAAAGTGAAAAAGAAGAGTAATTCTCTCATTGGTACTATAAAGCGCAAACCAACAAACCATTCTCTCTTACCGATAGAGAAGTTAAGTGCTTCAAGTGTTTCATGTGGACAGGTCACATGAGTAGAGATCATAGTACAAATCAAAGAACCATTGTTAATTCTTAGGGTAAGGTCTAATTTTTGGGAAAAAACAATCATCTAATGTTAAACGGGTTCAAGAAAGAGATGAACTTCAATCACTAACAATGAAGTGTATAACTTCAGTTGCAAGTGTCTCTGTTTAAAACACTTTAAATATATGTTTGTTAAGTCTAGTTCATTTTTTTTTTCTTTTTGTATTTTCTACTTTGAAAGTAAAGAGGAAAGGACGTGGAAGCTGCGTAAAAGTTTGAGAGAATTATGTTTGATTATAATTAACTTTTCACATGGTAGATTCTTTTTTTTGTATAGACCATGATTTCCTCCAAAATTGGAGTTTTAATTTTTACGTAAATTCGTGTGTTTCTTTGGTTTTATTGTTAAATTTCTTAATTGTTCTTGTGCTTATCCTTGGACTGCAGGGGGAGTGATATACCAAAGAGTAGTTTCTTAGACTTTTTGGTGTGCTTTGTGGTTAATTACAACATTATTTGAAC
This sequence comes from Cucumis melo, assembly GCF_025177605.1. NCBI lineage: Eukaryota > Viridiplantae > Streptophyta > Magnoliopsida > Cucurbitales > Cucurbitaceae > Cucumis > Cucumis melo. The sequence goes on along the minus strand of NC_066857.1, from coordinate 23,300,581 downwards.
TTCCCACCTTCATAATAAACTTCTTGAAACATGCTACAGTTATTGTGATAGTATGGATTGTTCACTATTTGTAAATTTACAAGAAACAAAGTAGGACATCAACTTTAAAGGAATCCAATAAGATTTGTTGTAGAGAGAAATTTGAAGGAATGATCAACTTCAGCTCGTGCAAGTCAATATAGTATGTTAATATAATAGTTAATACAATCTGTACTATACACAAGGTCTTGGAGGGACAACCAAAGCAATGATCTTTTCAAAAAATTGAGTGTTGATTGGTTATTGGTCATTCAATGGAGTTCAAAGGTTGTATAAGAAAAAGGTTTATTGAAAATGCGAAATTGACACATAAAAAATAATTATTGTCTATAGAGTATGTTCGTCAAAAGATTTTGAATTAGATATTACCGTTGTCTCCTTTCGTGAAAGGATCATATACAGACGAACAAAATTTATTCTCACATATGTGAGAAGAAAATTGATGACGAATCACTACAAGAATTTTGGACTCTGCCAACATTTATTTTTGGCGACGAAAAAAAAATGTGGGCAAAGATATGAAGAGCCGACGAAATTTCATTGCGTGGGCACATATTCATTTGTGCCGACGAAAATATACACGTTGGTAAGATGTTGTAATTGCGTGGGCACATCACCGTTTTTACCGACGAAAATATATATGTGGGCAAAAAGTTATGTGGTTGAAAAGAAAATTTTATTGTTGGATTTCTGCCGATGTTTATTTTAGTTTATCGCCACATATCGAGTGTCGGCAAAAATTTTAAACATTTGCCCACGTAATTTACGTAGCCAAAACCCCACATTTTTATATATATTTATGGCGACGCAGGATTTATACATGTGGCGACTTAAAAAACGTGGGCAAAAGTTAAAAAAAAAAACTAATTTCACACATTCTTTTAACTTTTCATTTTCCCTCTCTTTCCTTTCTCCCACGCGTATTTCTCCCCCTTTTTCGATTTCACCTTGGCCGCCGAAACCCCACCTCCATTTTTCATCTGCAACGGCACACGATACGTGAAATTATTTCCGGCGAACGACATTTATTTCTGGCGACATTTTTCATCTGCAACGGCACATCTTCATTTGCAACGAAACCCCCATTTTTCGATTTCAACGGAATGAGACCTTTTCCGATTTCTTCTTTACCGCCGACCGAAACCCAGCCCCATCCCTCCCTTCGGCTTTCTTCTTTGCCCGAAACCCCCATTCCCTTCAATTTTTAGCTTTGCCCGAAATCCCCCTCCCTTCAGTTGGCCGAAACCCCCCCTAATTTTCTTCCTTGCCCGAAAACCCCCCTTCACTTGGCCGAACCCCCTCCCTCCAGTTTTCTTGTTATCCCGAACCCCCCATCACCATTTTTCTTGTTCGCAGTAAACCCCCTGCCGATTTTCCCTCTATGTTTTCCTTCTTGCTTGAACACACCAGAAGTAATTCGATTTTTTCCCACGTTCTGCAATCAGGTGCTCTTACTTTGTTAGCTTAGCTTACTGTTCTGTCCCAAAGATTTTTGCCCACTTAGTTGCTGTTTTCTTAGTTTACTATGCTGCTGTTACTTGTTCTGCCCCCTCAAACTTGTGCATATGGCTAGACAATTTTTTTGAGACGATACTTGTAACGACCCAACTCCTTATGCTGAATCGAAGTCATTACTAAATATAGAACAAGTGGTTTAAGTCTAAAAATTTTATTAAAAGCATACGGTTCAAGAAATTCATTTATAAAAACATAAACAAGGTAGTCATGCAAAAATGTAAAAACGTTCTGAAATCCTACTCGGGCCCTATCTACATAAAAGATAGTGAAAAATAAAAAGTACTCAAACTCAAATGCTAAAATCTGAAATAAGAAATAAGCGGAAGCGGTAGTCCCTATGGCCCTCCTCGGTCTCACTTCGGGTCGCTCGCCAGCTTGCCCTTGCCCTTGCCCCCGTCCTCTACCTGAAAACATGAAATGGAGAGAATGAGTATAAAAATACTCAGTAAGGGACCCACTACTAGTCCCACTAGGTGCCTGTTAACTTCCTGTTAGAGTCCTGATAACTGGTACCCAATCTCTGGCACGTTCCCGAACACGTGCAATCATGCGCTCCCGTAGGAACGTAACTCTGGTCTTCGGTGCCCGGGGACACCTAGGACAGTCGGGATGCGAGGACCCCGTCGAGTCACTCGAGTCATGTCTAAATCATGCTAGACTGGCGTCCCGTCGGACCACACAGTCCTCAATAGGTGGTGATCCCGAAGGACACCCATGCAGGTACGACTCTAACAGAAATCAAGCTAACAGGTACCCTAATTGCAGTAAACATACACATGGCATCAGCATATAACATGTCACATAATCATTTCTACATTCTCCGTCCCGACATTCGTCGTAACCATAATGGATCTTGCCACACATAACAGGCTATAGCACAACTATATCGTCATTTGCATCATACTAGCGTTTATTTCAGGCATCATACTGTCAAATCCTCAATATGCAACATAGGGCATACACAGTCTCATACTTCAAACATGAAACTAGTAGTAGAATCTCTTACCTGGAGATTCACTCGACGAGTCCTAACCGCAAGACACGTGTGCTTTCCAAGCAACGGGATCCTAAATATTTAATAACGCCAAAGTTCGTAAATAAGTCACCAACGGCTAACGGTTAAAACTCGGTTGAAATAACTTACCCCAGAAAAGGTTGCAGTGGTTGAGCCCCTACTGAAGAAAATCTCCCGCTGCAGCAGTTACTCGGTCCAAGACGTTCCTTAGGAAAAATAATTTAATTTAGTCCAAATTAAATTATTTAGCGCCCAAAACATTGGGTCGTATTGGGGAAATGCCCAAAATAAATACTTAATTTACCAAAAATAGGTGGGAGGAGCCAAAATAAGCTTGGCGGCTCGGCTGGAAAATAGGGCAGGAACCGGCTCGGCTTGGAGGCTGGAGATCGGCTCGGCTCGCGGTGCAGACAGGCGCGGCTCAGCTTGGACAGGAACTACGCGTGCGGCTCGGCTTGCAACAGGAGGGAGACGCGGCTCGGCTACGCAGAAGCGCGCGGCGCGGCTCACACGCGGGTGCACGCGGGCGCGGGTCGGTTTCCGGAATACGGCGCGCGTTGGCTCGGGTCACGGAGCGGGTCTTCGGTCGGGTCTGATCTTCGCGCAGAGTGACGCTGACTTCCGGACTCGGGTTGCGCGACGGGTTGCGGTGGTCCGGCTTAAATGCGGCTTCGCTCGGCGGCTGCGGACGGGGGCTGCTCGGCGTCGAAACGAAGCGACGCGATTCGGCTTCGGCTGGCCGCCACGATTCGGCTTGCAGACGCGATGGGCTTCGGCTTCGGCTTGCGACTCCCGACTGAAGGCGGCTTCGATCCTTGGCGTGCGGCGGCTTCGATCCTTGGCGCGCGGCGGCTCGACGTGGACCGATCTTCGACGCTGCTGGGAGACCGGCGTGCGGCGTGCGGCGGCGGCGTGCGGCGGCGACGTGCGGCGGCGCGGAGGGTGGCGGCGGCTAGGGTTTCCCCTTTTTTTTTTTTTCTTTTCTTCTTTGGGGAGATGAGGAGTCTCACGTCTCCCAATGCCTCTTTTTAAAAGAAATCCCAAAATAAAAAGAATTTAATAGCCCCCTTTTCCTCTCTCTCCACCCTTGACCCTTTCCAAGGTAATTAATTTGCCACTCCATTGATTTACTAATTTACCCCTAACTTCAATAGTTTATAAAAAAGGAAACAACTTTAGTTTAATAAGGATAATATTAACTACACTTAGTATTAATATTATTAGTGGTCCAAAATAACAAAGGAAACCGAAAAATGTTGGGCGTTACAATCTTCCCTCCTAAAAAAAAACTTTCGTCCTCGAAAGTTCTAATCCTCGAACAGCTCGGGGTGCTGGGCTCTAATGTCCTCTTCTTTCTCCCACGTTGCCTCTTCCACTCCATGGTTTTGCCAAAGGATTTTGACCAGTGGAATTTCTCGACTGCGAAGCTTCTTGACCTCCCTTGCCAGGACCTCGACAGGCTGCTCCTCGTAGCTCAGATTCTCGCTAACCTGCAGTGGCTCGAAGTCCACCACATGTGTTGGGTCTGCGACATATTTCCTCAGCATGGAGATATGGAATACGTCGTGCACTGCAGCAAACGATGGGGGTAGCGCCAAGCGGTAAGCCACGGGGCCAATCCGCTCCAATATCTCGAACGGCCCTACGAAGCGTGGGCTCAGCTTCCCCTTCTTTGCGAACCTCAGAACACCCTTCATGGGTGCAACCTTCAGAAAGACCATATCTCCCACTTCAAACTCGAGGTCCTTACGTCGTACATCAGCGTAACTCTTCTGTCTGCTCTGGGCTGTCAGCATACGAGCTCGGATCTTCTGTATGGCTGCGTTGGTCGTCTGCACTAATTCGGGGCCTAGCATCCTCTGCTCTCCAACCTCGCCCCAGCAGACAGGGGATCTACAGCACTTGCCATACAGAGCCTCGAACGGTGCCATACCGATAGTAGCCTGGTAGCTGTTGTTATAGGCAAACTCCATCAGATGCAGATGGGAGTCCCAACTTCCTGAAAACTCTAATACGCAGGCTCGCAGCATGTCTTCTAAAATCTGGTTCAATCTCTCTGTCTGACCATCAGTCTGAGGGTGGAATGCCGTGCTGAAGTCCAACCTTGTACCTAATGCAATTTGAAGTCCTTTCCAGAACTTCGATGTGAAACGGGCGTCTCTGTCTGAAATGATGGATACGGGTACTCCATGTAGTCTCACAATCTCTGTCATATATAGCTGCCCCCACTTACTGGCAGTGTAAGTGGATTTCCCTGGCACGAAATGGGCCGACTTCGTGAGTCTGTCGACCACGACCCAGATCACCGTGTAGCCCCTTAGGGTCTTGGGCAGTCCCGTAATAAAATCCATCGACACACTCTCCCACTTCCACCCTGGTACACTCAAGGGTTGCAACAATCCTGCTGGATGCTGCCTAGGTGCCTTCACCTGCTGGCACACCAAGCATCTACTGACAAAGTCTGCCACATCCCTCTTCATGCCCCTCCACCAATAGACACTCCTTAAGTCCTGGTACATCTTCGTACTCCCAGGGTGCATGGTAAACGGGGAACTGTGAGCCTCAGTCAAAAGCTCCGTCTTAACTGCGCTGTCTTCCGGCACACAGAGGCGTCCTTCAAACATAAGGCCATCGTCAGAGGATATGGAGAAGCCTTCACCTTGCTCTGTCTCTACCACGCGACGCTTCTCTGCCAAATAAGGATCATTCGGCTGAGCAGCAATGATCTTTTGCCTCAAGGTTGGCTGAACTGTCAACTGAGCCAACTGTGCGGTAACCTCACCTACTGAGACTGCAATCTCTGCCCTCTCAAAGTCCCTGAGTAAGGGGGTCTGCTTGGTGATTAGCGCTGCTGAATGTGCAACTTTCCTACTTAGCGCATCAGCCACTACATTCGCTTTACCTGGGTGGTATAGGATCTCGCAGTCGTAGTCTTTCACCAACTCAAGCCACCTCCTCTGCCTCATGTTCAACTCCTTCTGGGTGAAGAAGTACTTCAGGCTCTTATGATCGGTGTAAATCTGAATCTTCTCACCGTACAGATAGTGCCTCCATATCTTCAGTGCAAAGACTACAGCTGCCAACTCCAAGTCATGGGTAGGGTAGTTCTGCTCATGGATCTTCAACTGGCGGGAGGCATAAGCAACTACCTTACCTTGCTGCATCAGGACACAGCCTAGTCCCTTCTTGGAGGCGTCACTATAGATTACAAAGTTTCCCGAACCATCGGGCACTGTCAGGACTGGTGCAGTCACTAGCTTCTGTTTGAGCTCCTGAAAGCTCCTCTCGCAAGCTGGGCTCCAGACAAAAGGGGTTCCCTTCTTGGTCAACTGGGTCAACGGGCTGGCTATACGTGAGAAGTCTTCCACGAACCTCCTGTAGTAACCTGCCAAGCCCAGAAAACTTCGAATTTCACTAACCGTGGACGGTCGGGTCCAGTTGGTCACCGCTTCAATCTTTGCGGGATCTACTGAAACTCCCTCACTGGAAACCACGTGGCCAAGAAACGTCACCTTCCTTAACCAGAATTCACACTTGGAGAACTTGGCATACAACTTGTTGGCTCGAAGGGTCTCCAAAACTTGGTGTAAGTGCTCCTCGTGCTCAGCCTCAGTTTTTGAGTAAATGAGGATGTCGTCAATGAAGACTATGACGAACGAGTCTAGAAACTCCTTAAACACCCTGTTCATCAGATCCATGAATACTGCAGGAGCGTTAGTCAAGCCGAAAGACATCACAACGAATTCGTAATGTCCGTACCTCGATCGAAAGGCCGTCTTGGGGATGTCACCGTCCCTAATCCTCAACTGGTGATAGCCTGATCGCAGGTCGATCTTGGAGAAGACGGTGGCTCCCTGCAACTGATCGAACAGGTCATCAATCCTGGGCAAGGGGTAGCGGTTTTTGACTGTCACCTTGTTCAGCTCTCGGTAGTCAATACAAAGGCGCATTGACCCATCCTTCTTCTTCACGAACAATACTGGGGCTCCCCAAGGCGACACACTGGGCCGGATGAAGCCTTTGTCCAGCAACTCCTGTAACTGGACCTTTAACTCCTTTAGCTCAGCTGGAGCCATTCTGTAAGGGGTCCTCGAGATAGGAGCAGTGCCCGGCTCTAACTCGATGGCGAAGTCTACCTCTCTGGGAGGCGGAAGTCCTGGGAGTTCGTCTGGGAAAACGTCGGGGTACTCTCTTACCACTGGTTCGGAAGATAGGGAAACTTCTGGCTCTCTCACATCCACTACGCTTGCCAAAATACCCCAAGTACCCTGGCTGAGTAGTTTACTAGCCTTCATGGCTGAGATGACCTTGGGTATACATACCATGCCTGCCCCCCTGAATTTGAAACTAGCCTCGGAGGGAGGGTTGAAGACAACTTCCTTGCCATAACAGTCTATATTGGCATGGTTGGCTGACAGCCAATCCATGCCTAGTATCACATCAAAATCCTGCATGTCTAACACTAGTAAGGTCACGTCTAACATACGATTCGCTATCTCTACTCGACATGCCTTTATTTGTTCCTTGGATAACAGGACCTCCCCAGATGGAGTAGAAACCGACAAAACACTACCCAAAGGCTCTACCTCTAAACCCACATGCTGAACGAAAACGGAGGATATAAACGAGTGGGATGACCCAGAGTCAAATAGCACAAAAGCATAGTGCCCCAAAATTGGGAGCGTACCTGTCACCACAGTGCCAGCTCGCTCGGCCTCCTGCCGGGTAGTGGCGAAAACTCTCCCCTGCTGGGCCGCAGAAGGCTGGGGCGGTGTCGTCTCAAAGGGTTTCCGAGGACACACATCAGCAGTATGCCCCGGCTGTCTACATCTGAAACAGACTCCACTTCCAGCCAAACAACGACCTCCGTGGACTCTCCCACAGGTAGTACAAGCGGGTAGCTCTCTCAGCGTCCTCCCGGCTGCTGCAAGCTCCCGTCGGTGTCTCTGGAAGACACCTCCTGACCTCAGTGTTCGCTGCGGTGCTACGTCAGGCTGCGTCTCAACCTTTCTCTTCTGTCCCAAGGCTGACCCTCTGCCGGCAGCCTTAGACGCATCGGCTCTCTCAGGCAGGCTCAAATCCAGTGCTATACGTAGTGCATCAGCATGCGTGGCTGGGCGGAGAGCTCTGACAATGCCCTGAAGGTCTAGCCTGAGTCCTCTAACAAATTTCTCCGTCCTGGCAGCCTCATCTCTTACCATATCGGGAGCAAAGCGGGACAGCATATCGAACTCGGCGTCGTACTGCTCCACCGTCATGTCGCCTTGCTCCAAGTTTAGGAACTCTTGCAGCTTGGCGTGCTTCACATTGGCGGAGAAAAACTTAGCATAGAAGTTCTCCTTGAACTGCCCCCATGTTATTTTGCTTACATCGCCCCCTAGCATTCTCTCCGCGGTCTCCCACCAGGCGGTGCCCCTGTCCTCCAAGAAGCAGACTGCACCTTCTGGTCTTCTGGGCACTTCATGTACCGGAAAATAGTCTCTATGGACGTCAACCACATTTGGGCCTTTGTGGGGTTGTCCGTGGATCCGTCAAAGGTCTTGGGATTATACTTCCTGAAATCCCGTAAGTGTTTCGCCTCGGCCGACAGTTGAATTGGTACTGGTTGAGCTTCCTCAGGGGCTGGAGGAACAACGGCTTGGGCCTGAGCAGGGGCGGCCTGGGTCTGAACAGGGGCGGCCTGGTTCTGCTGGGCGGCCTGGTTCTGCTGGGCGGCTAGGAAAGGCGCCAAAGCAGCTTGCAGCATGTCCTGATAACGCTGCTCCATTGCGGCGAGATCCGCCTGGGTGACCGGTGCGTTTGGGTCGACTGCCGGTGCAACAGGTGGCGCCTCCGGCTGGCCACGACCGGCTCCTCTGCCTCCCCTACCACCTCCTCGGCGTGTACCCCTACGTGGCGGCATTCTCCCTAAAATTTACCAACAAACTTTTCACCACAAGAACTTAACGCCCTATATCTAGGTCTTAGACTATTCAGGCAAAATTGTAATCTTAACATTAGCAAGGCTTTAGACATACCTGGCGAGTGCCGAAGGACCGTATAGCCATAGGGTGAAGTAAAACCAAAACAAAAAAATGACTTACATCGTAGGTCAGTCTACAGAACCTAAAACACTGTGCTCTGATACCAACTGTAACGACCCAACTCCTTATGCTGAATCGAAGTCATTACTAAATATAGAACAAGTGGTTTAAGTCTAAAAATTTTATTAAAAGCATACGGTTCAAGAAATTCATTTATAAAAACATAAACAAGGTAGTCATGCAAAAATGTAAAAACGTTCTGAAATCCTACTCGGGCCCTATCTACATAAAAGATAGTGAAAAATAAAAAGTACTCAAACTCAAATGCTAAAATCTGAAATAAGAAATAAGCGGAAGCGGTAGTCCCTATGGCCCTCCTCGGTCTCACTTCGGGTCGCTCGCCAGCTTGCCCTTGCCCTTGCCCCCGTCCTCTACCTGAAAACATGAAATGGAGAGAATGAGTATAAAAATACTCAGTAAGGGACCCACTACTAGTCCCACTAGGTGCCTGTTAACTTCCTGTTAGAGTCCTGATAACTGGTACCCAATCTCTGGCACGTTCCCGAACACGTGCAATCATGCGCTCCCGTAGGAACGTAACTCTGGTCTTCGGTGCCCGGGGACACCTAGGACAGTCGGGATGCGAGGACCCCGTCGAGTCACTCGAGTCATGTCTAAATCATGCTAGACTGGCGTCCCGTCGGACCACACAGTCCTCAATAGGTGGTGATCCCGAAGGACACCCATGCAGGTACGACTCTAACAGAAATCAAGCTAACAGGTACCCTAATTGCAGTAAACATACACATGGCATCAGCATATAACATGTCACATAATCATTTCTACATTCTCCGTCCCGACATTCGTCGTAACCATAATGGATCTTGCCACACATAACAGGCTATAGCACAACTATATCGTCATTTGCATCATACTAGCGTTTATTTCAGGCATCATACTGTCAAATCCTCAATATGCAACATAGGGCATACACAGTCTCATACTTCAAACATGAAACTAGTAGTAGAATCTCTTACCTGGAGATTCACTCGACGAGTCCTAACCGCAAGACACGTGTGCTTTCCAAGCAACGGGATCCTAAATATTTAATAACGCCAAAGTTCGTAAATAAGTCACCAACGGCTAACGGTTAAAACTCGGTTGAAATAACTTACCCCAGAAAAGGTTGCAGTGGTTGAGCCCCTACTGAAGAAAATCTCCCGCTGCAGCAGTTACTCGGTCCAAGACGTTCCTTAGGAAAAATAATTTAATTTAGTCCAAATTAAATTATTTAGCGCCCAAAACATTGGGTCGTATTGGGGAAATGCCCAAAATAAATACTTAATTTACCAAAAATAGGTGGGAGGAGCCAAAATAAGCTTGGCGGCTCGGCTGGAAAATAGGGCAGGAACCGGCTCGGCTTGGAGGCTGGAGATCGGCTCGGCTCGCGGTGCAGACAGGCGCGGCTCAGCTTGGACAGGAACTACGCGTGCGGCTCGGCTTGCAACAGGAGGGAGACGCGGCTCGGCTACGCAGAAGCGCGCGGCGCGGCTCACACGCGGGTGCACGCGGGCGCGGGTCGGTTTCCGGAATACGGCGCGCGTTGGCTCGGGTCACGGAGCGGGTCTTCGGTCGGGTCTGATCTTCGCGCAGAGTGACGCTGACTTCCGGACTCGGGTTGCGCGACGGGTTGCGGTGGTCCGGCTTAAATGCGGCTTCGCTCGGCGGCTGCGGACGGGGGCTGCTCGGCGTCGAAACGAAGCGACGCGATTCGGCTTCGGCTGGCCGCCACGATTCGGCTTGCAGACGCGATGGGCTTCGGCTTCGGCTTGCGACTCCCGACTGAAGGCGGCTTCGATCCTTGGCGTGCGGCGGCTTCGATCCTTGGCGCGCGGCGGCTCGACGTGGACCGATCTTCGACGCTGCTGGGAGACCGGCGTGCGGCGTGCGGCGGCGGCGTGCGGCGGCGACGTGCGGCGGCGCGGAGGGTGGCGGCGGCTAGGGTTTCCCCTTTTTTTTTTTTTTCTTTTCTTCTTTGGGGAGATGAGGAGTCTCACGTCTCCCAATGCCTCTTTTTAAAAGAAATCCCAAAATAAAAAGAATTTAATAGCCCCCTTTTCCTCTCTCTCCACCCTTGACCCTTTCCAAGGTAATTAATTTGCCACTCCATTGATTTACTAATTTACCCCTAACTTCAATAGTTTATAAAAAAGGAAACAACTTTAGTTTAATAAGGATAATATTAACTACACTTAGTATTAATATTATTAGTGGTCCAAAATAACAAAGGAAACCGAAAAATGTTGGGCGTTACAATACTGAAATTTTGATAAGCCTTATTTTTTACCTATTGTTTCATTTTATTTGCTATTACTATTAGTATGAATTGTGAGAAATCTTAGCATACTTATATTTTTTTTATTGATTGACCACATCTTGATAAAAATAATGTGAATCAACTATGATTTATGTCAATTTTTTAGATAGAAAACAAAAGAATAAAGCATAAGTAGTAGGTACACTCATTTGCTTGCACCTTTCACAAATTATATAAAACGTCCTTTTGAGTTTTGAATGTTTCAGTTTGTGGGGATTAATGAGATATCTCTTGGTAATAGTAAGGCTATCAATAAGGGCATAGTGATAATTAGCTACAAGTGCTTTTGTTATAGATAAGATTACATTGAACTGTTTGACAAGGTTATAAATAAGATAATTAGCTATAAGTGCTTTCGTTATAAACAACTTACAAATAATGATAATTAACTAAAGTGTCAACATTGATCATTTTTAGAGATTCTATGTATGGTTTTGAGTTAGAAAGATAAACTTAGACATTTTGGGTGTTTTTTTAGGTCGGTTTGACATTGAATTATCCCTTATCCACTTAAGCTAATATTTTATGGTAATTCCTACAGGGTTAACTTTTTGTTCATTCTATTTGAAGATGAATAGGGATTGGATTAAACTAAAAAATAGATTTTCAAGTCATTATATTCATGGGGTTGCTCAATTTATGGAAGTGGCTAAGTGTCATGTAAACGATGGGGAAAACTAGGTGCCCATGTAAGTATTGTCAAAATTCAATGACACAAACATTGGACGGAGTAGAGCGTCATTTATTTATGTACGGAATATCCTCTGTATATAATAAATGGGTTTATCATGGAGAAGCAACGAACTTAGCTCGATTTGAACGGGGTGCTACTTCATCAGAAGGTGATACATTAAGTAGAGAGGCTAATGTTGGCGACGAGGACGATGATATTTTAGATCTTTTAAATGATTTGCAAGGATCAATGATAGCAAGGGAAGAAGATTTTGATGATGGGGATGGTTTTGATGATGAATTTCCAGAAGATGACAATGAAATGGATACTAGTAACATTTTTGAGGAGTTGATGAAGGAAGCACGTAACCCGTTGTATCATGGATGTACCAAATTTTCATCGTTGAATTTTTTGGTGAAGTTAATGCATATCAAAGTTTTGAATAATTGGAGCAACAAATCGTTTGATATGCTACTAGAATTGTTGAAAGATGCATTTCCAGTCGGTACATATATACCTAAATCATTTTACGAAGCTAAGAGAAAATTATGTGACTTAGGGTTAGGATATGATTCCATCCACGCTTGTAAATATGACTGTGTACTATTTCGAAAAGAATTTGCTAATTGTCAAAGTTGTCCAGTATGTGGTGAATCTCGATATAAAACAAATAGTGGAAAAGGAAAGAAGATTCCAAATAAGGTTTTGCGTCACTTTCCATTAATTCCAAGGTTGAAATGATTGTTTTTATCAAAACATATTGCTTCTGAGATGAGATGGCATAAGGATAAACGAGTTGACACAGAGGATGTTTTACGACATCCAACTGATGCTGCAGGATGGAAGCACTTTGATAAAGAATTTCCTCAATTTGCTTCAGAGCCAAGAAATGTTCGTTTAGGCTTAGCTTCAGACGGTTTTAATCCATTTGGGAATATGAGTACTGCATATAGCATGTGGCTAGTAGTGCTTATACCATACAATTTGCCCCCTTGGAAGTGTATGAAGGAATCCAATTTTTTCATGTCTTTGCTTGTACCTGGACCTAAATCTCCTGGAAAAAAGCTTGATGTATATTTGCAGCCCTTAATTGATGAGTTGAAAGAGTTGTGGAATAATGGTGTGCGGACCTTTGACTGTACAGATGAGGAGTACTTTCGATTACATGCATGTTTGTTGTGGACCATCAATGATTTTCCTGCATATGGTGACTTGTCGGGATGGAGTACGAAAGGATATCAAGCATGCCCTACTTGTAAAGAAGATACGTCAAAGTTTGGGATAAAAGGAAAAATATCTTTTATGGGACACCGACGTTATCTTTCTTCTGATCATATTTGGCGTCGAAGTCGACAACATGACGGTAAATTCGAACGCAGACCTCCACCAGTTGTAATGAATGGAGATGAGATCTTACAACAAGTAAACTCCATCAACTTTCCAGTGTTAAGTAAGCATCCATCCAAGACGAATATGAAAAGAAAGCGTACTATTAATTGGAATAAGAAAAGTATATTTTTTGAACTTCCGTATTGGTCTAAACTTCTTTTGAGGCATAAGTTGGATGTTATGCATATTGAAAAAAATGTTTGTGACAACTTGCTTGGCACTTTGTTAAATATTGATGGTAAAACAAAGGACACAATCAATGCCCGTTTAGATCTAGAGGACTTGAATATACGAAAGGAATTACATTTGCAAAGACAAGGAACTAAGTTGATAAAGCCACATCCTACGTATACATTAACAGGAAGCGAAAGAATAGACTTTTGTAAGTTCTTGAAATCAGTTAAATTTCCTGATGGATTTGTCTCAAACATATCACGATGTGTAAGTGTCAATGATGGAAAATTATGGGGACTTAATACTCATGACTCTCACATTTTACTCCAACGACTTATTCCTATTGCTGTACGAGCATACTTACATAAGGATGTGTGTACAACTGTAGTTGAGTTATGTAATTTTTTTCGTGATCTGTGTGCGAAGACAATACGTGTCAGCGACCTGAATCATCTGGAAGCCGATATTGTGCTCATTCTCTGCAAACTTGAAAGAATTTTTTCACCTGCATTTTTTGACATAATGATACATCTTGCAGTTCATTTACCGGCTGAGACAAAGATTGTTGGTCCAGTAAGCTATAGTTGGATGTATCCTATAGAGAGAAGCTTGCGTACATTAAAACAATATGTACGGAACAAAGCTCGTCCTGAGGGTTCCATAGCAGAGGCATTCATTATGAATGAATGTTTGACCTTCTGCTCGATGTATCTAATAGGAATAGAGACAAGATTCAATAGGAATCCACGAAATGATGACTCAATGAATAGACAACTTGGTTGTGGGGACTTTGATGTGTTTAAACAGAATGTGCGACCAATGGGGGGGTCAGTTGTGAGGACGCTATCTGAAGATGAGAAGAGAATGTGTCATTGGTATGTTCTAAACAATTGTTGTCAAATAGAATCGTATCGCAGGTAAATTTTGTCAATTCATATATTGTATATGACTAAGTCAAAATTCTTTTTAATGTTTGATATGATTACTAAGCAGAGAACATTTGAGCTTGATAAACACCAGAGGAGAGGATGTATTAGATTTATTTCGAAGGCATCAATTAGAATTTCCTAATTGGTTTAGAACTCATGTAAGTGTTGTTTTTAGTTTCAAAGTATATTTTTTTACTATTGAGCTATTAGTAGTTATTCTAACCTACATAACATTATGTAGATGTATTCATTACGTGAAAGAGGTGAAGCATCTGATGATCTTTACTCCATCGCATTAAGGCCTATTAATGAAGTTCGCACTTACAGTGGTTGCTTTGTAAATGGATTACGTTTTCATTCAATAGAGCGTGATAATCGTCGGACTACTCAAAATAGTGGAATCATGGCATATGGAGAAACCAAAACCGACAAAACGAACTATTATGGTGTATTGCAAGAGGTCTTGGACTTAGAATATCTTAAGTGTAGACGTGTATGTCTTTTTAAATGTAATTGGTTTGACACATATGTCAAGAAGAATAAATTTCGTTGTGATTTAGGGTTTAAAATAATCAATACTTCTCGTTTTTGGTACACTGATGACCCATACATATTAGCTACTCAAGCTGTGCAAGTTTTCTACATTGACGATCCAAAATTACGCAGTAATTGGAAAATTGTGCAAATTGTCCAAAATAAACAAGTATGGGATATCCCAGAATCTGAAGAAGTAGAAGATGATAGATTTGAGTTGTTAGAAGCATGTAGTTCAATTGGGATTGATGAATCCATACATGATATCCCATTTTGTAGAGGCGACGTTGAGCCTACTATTGTTGATCATAAAGAGACAGAAAATCAAGATCAGTCCCGAATTGACGATGACTTTATAAATGATGAAACTGAACAACTATAATCTTCTGATTCAGATGGTAATGAATAAAGGATATATATTATATTCTTATGACATAATTATTTTAACATCTAACCACTAATTATTTATTTTGTAGCGTAATGGTACGTCCAGATCAAACACGATTGACATTGACTGAAGTTGAGCAAACAAACACTCCATCAGTTGATCCTTCCACTCCATCAGGTATTAATATGATATGTAAGTTCATTACTTATACATTACTTAAATTATCTAAATCTTTTTTTACTTTTAGGATCTCAATTAGGAACTAAAAAGCAAGGAAGGGGTGTGAGAGAGTACGGTCGAAACATAGAACTAGATAAGTTTGTAGAAAAACATGGGAAGATCAAGATAGAGATTAATGAAGATGAAGGAAAACCAGTAACTACTTTTGCCCCTAAAATTGCGTTAGGCATTGGTACTGCAGTTCGAAACACTATTCCATTAAGTTGTGAGAACTAGAAGGCGGTACCTATGGGCGTAAGGGAGCTTGTGATTGATCGGTTGGAGGTACGTTTATGATTCTTTTATGCGTTCATATACTATTTTACATGTAAAAGCGATCCATTTATATATATATTATTGAATATACAGACACATTTTGAATTTGATCCCACTAACATGGTTGTGAGAAAATACTTGGAAGAAAAGATGCAGAATACTTTTAGAGAATTTAGAGCAGATTTGCACAAATATTACTGTCAATTTGATGATTCGGTTGAAGCCTGCGCCAATCCACCAAATAGGATAACACATGAGGATTGGAACATGATGTGTGATAGATGGGAAACAGATGCATGGAAGGTATGTTTTTCTTAGTTCAAAAAATTATTTTACATGTATATTATGTTGTTCTTATCACTACTTTAATTAGAAAAAACGAGAGACAAACAAAAGAAGTCGCTCTGCTGTCAAGTTCAACCATGTCACTGGAGCTAAGTCATTTCTCCAAGTTCGACATGAATTGGTAAGATGAATTGTAATTATCTTTTGTTTTATTGTATGAGTATTGTAATCTTAATTGCATTCTTTTTGTAGAAAAAGAAAAAAGGTTGTGATGTTGATGAGATAGAAGTATTCCATGAAACACACTTTCGCGAAAAAGAAGGATGGATTAATGATAAGGCAAAAGATGCATACGTAAGTTTGTTTTATCATGACTAAGTAAATTCATGTGTTGTTAAATATATTTAATCTAACTATATCTTTCATATAGTTGGAAATACAACGAATCATTACAAAGTCAACTGAAGCTGGTGTTCAGACGATTTCTACTGCGAAGGCATGCGAATTTGTATTAGGGAGTCGCTCAATGCAAACTGTCAACCCAAGAAGTGGTGAATTGTTAAGAAGCAATGTGCCATCTACACATGAGAAAGAGAAGAACGAGATGGCATACCTTAAAGAAGCTAATGAAAAGTTAACCCATGAACTTGCAAAATGGGAACAAAGGTGGGCTAACATAAAGAAAAAGTTGGATCTACGAGAGGAAGAGGAAGGGGAAGAGGAAGAGGATGCACCTTGAAATACTTAGGTATTTTCCTAAACTAAAAAATAAAAAACTTTTATTGTTAAAGCATGTCTCAATATTATGTGTGGCTATCCTGCAGTTACGGTAGCCAATAATGCATACCTTTCACATTTATTTTTGTACTTGAGTTGAAATATTTTGTGGCTATCCTACAGTTACGGTAGTCAATCATGCATATAATGACATTTAACACCTATTTAGCACACTTTTTAACACACTTTTTAGTTACACTTTAGTTTCAAAGTTGCACTTGGGCATGTAAGTGTCGTTTTAAGATTTAAAATATCACCTAGACACTTTTTGAGGACTTTTTAGGTAGATTTTGGGTTTGAAAATCACACTTAGGCCATATAAGTGGTTTTGAGGACTTTTTAGGTAGATTTTGTTGTAACACTTAAAGTTGGACTTGGGCATGTAAGTGTTGTTTTAAGACTTGGGCACATGAGCATATAAGGAATTAAACATAATACACCTATTTAGCACACTTTTTAGTTAGACTTTAACTTCAAAGTTGGACTTGGGCATATAAGCGTTGTTTTAAGACTTGGACACTTGGACATATAAGAAGTTAGAGATAATACACCTATTTAGCACACTTTTTAGTTAGACTTTAGTTTCAAAGTTGGACTTGAGCATACAAGTGTTGTTTTAAGAATTGGGCACTTGGGCATATAAGGAGTTAGAGATAATACATCTATTTAACATACTTTTTAATTAAACTTTAGTTTCAAAGTTGGACTTGGGCATATAAGCCTTGTTTTAAGACTTGGGCACTTGGGCATATAAGGAGTAAGAGATAATACACCTATTTAGCTATATAAGGAGTAAGGAACTTTTCTATCTTAAATACATGTCATTCTTTTTTTTACTTGTTTCATACTTGATTCATTTGAAACAAGTAGTTACTTGTTTCCTTATTCATTTTAATGTATCTTTTTCAGGTTTATGTAGTTCGAAGAAGTAAAGAAGATACTATTTTTTTGAAGACTTGACTGAGTTACGTTAACCATTTTTTGTGTATCTAATATATTTTTTTTTTGTTCATTTTGGTATGCCAAAATGAAATTTAATATAGCTTAGGTTTATATATTTCGTTATTGCAATTAAAGAATTATGGTTTGTCATATTTTGACAAAGTATTGATGTTTGAAAATATTTGCATATTTGAATTTTTTGTTGAAATGTTTGATATATTTTGTTATAAACAAGAAATTCATTATATATTTGAAAATTAATTTAGAAGCATACAATATTAATGATAAATATGAAAAATTAAATTTAGAAGCATACAATATCAATAATACATACAATATTAATTGATATGACACATATTTGGCGACAAATTTAGCTTGTGGAGAAAATTTCTTTTCGACGACAAAAATCTTTTCGTTGGCAGAAACA
This sequence comes from Cucumis melo, assembly GCF_025177605.1. Taxonomy (NCBI): domain Eukaryota; kingdom Viridiplantae; phylum Streptophyta; class Magnoliopsida; order Cucurbitales; family Cucurbitaceae; genus Cucumis; species Cucumis melo. The sequence goes on along the minus strand of NC_066857.1, from coordinate 23,282,596 downwards.
GCTTTTGCCCATCAAACAAACGTGGCTAGAAGGTTTATTTTTGCCGATGACATGATGATTGTGGGTAAAAATATCTTTTTGCCGACGTTTTCTTCGTGGACAGAAAATTTATCTTTGCCGACATCATGATGATCGTGGGTAAAAATAGCTTTCTAACGACGTTTTTACCGTGGCCAGAAAGACTATTTTTGCCGACGTCATAATTATCGTGGGCAAATATACCTTTCTGCCGACGTGTTTTTCATGGCGAGAAATTTCTTTTCTAGCCACGATATTAGTTTGCGTCGGCATTTTTACCGACGAAACGAAAAAAACGTAGCCAAAGGAAAAGACGACGGTGTTTCGACCACGTACCATGCCCACGTAGAAAAAACGTCGGCAGAAGCTTTGCCCACGTTTTTCGTAAGAATTGCCCACGTTTTTTTGCGTCGGCAAAGCCCAAAATCCTTATAGTGAATCTAGGGTGGAACAAAGTCTCACATAGCTTCCATAAATATTGCACATCAACGATGACAATGTGACACTATATTTTCATAAGACATGATCATGATTATTTACACCATGTAGAGGTTTCTAAAAAGAAAAAAAGAAAAGAAAAAAAAAAAAGCAAACTTTTCAACATGCAATGCAACATGGAAAACAGATACACATAACTTCAATCATTAATTATAATTAAAACATACAAAGAAACATCTATGTTTGTTGAAGCAACTAATTTTCAAAAAGAAATAATGATGATAATTAGAGAGTAGTCATAAACCTTTAAAATGAAAGTGGCATATATATGTCTAATCAAAGTAAAGTAACTTTATCAAAACCAATTATAAAGCAAATTTATATATATATATATATATATATATATATATATATATAAGATATGAGAATGCTCCTATTTCTAAATAAAGATGTTTGTCCTAGTCACACATGAGCAAAGATTCTTTCTTTAATTGTTGAGAACACCTAACTTGGACCATCAACATCTAATAATAATGGTCACATGATAAAATGATAAAAGTGTTAAAAGATTTGAACTTAAACAACAAAATGTCGTGAGCAAGTGGATGAGAATGTGTGCATGTAATGACAATATATACTTGGAACTTTTGAAATAAACACAAATATTCTATCTACACCCGAATAGTGTCATTCCAATCCATATAAAGTGGACTAAATGGAAATAATTTTTATCTATAAAGTTGACATGATGTTGTTCTCTCTAACAAATCAAGATATAGTGGCCAACAAGTTCAAATGGCTTAATGACCCTTTGTCTTTCTTTATGGTTGGTCACTTTCAAGATCTATTAATATCCAAAACTACCTGACAACTTAACCATCCATATGGGAAAGAGGTGGGTGAAAGACATAATTATTAGGGTGGGTATATGGAGCCCAAAGAAGTGAACCCTACATGTTAATGGGTGTGGGTGACATTACAAAGTGACTAAGTCAAACCCACTATGTGTAACTTTAACCTTTCATGTTTGGATTATATATTATCCTATCTTATTCTATGTTAATGGAAATAAAATTTTTCATTTCCCTCCTCACCTACAAAGGTAAAAGTAGAAATAAGGAGCAAAAACTCATCTCAAATTTAAGAATCATTTTCTCTGTAAAAGAATATCTTTATTCTAATTCAGTTTAGTACTTCGATGTTTTAGATTTGGTCTCTCATTTTGGATGGACAATGAGATTAGATTTTAGGCAATGTGATTCTTACAAAAGTAACCATCACGATATTTGTGACGTTTAGGCACATTTGCTAACTATGTCTAGAAATTATGTGATCTATCTAAGTTTTTTATTTTTTTTAAAGTAAAAACTCCCACTTTACCTAAATTAGAGCTTGATCATAGTAAAAGCTTTTTTGTTTTCTTTCATTTCTTGAGCTTTGTGTACTCTATCTATTTCAATCTTTAAACTTCAAAAGAGAGAAGAAAGTGAGGATGTTGTAATCATTTGGAAAAGTTGAAGTCCTTTTTTCCATAAAATGTAGGGTATTTTCAAAGAATAATAGATAAGATCATATGCATGATATATGATAAAGATCTATATATCCAAGAAAGAGTTGAAAATACTATTTGGAAAACACATTAGTGGGAGAGAAATAAATTATTATTAGTTGAACTAATTGACATAAGTATTAAAAAAAGAAGGAAAAAAAAGAAAAGAAAAAGAGGCTAAATTATTGAAGGTGTGTGGTTGTGAGGCAACCCACAATATGAATATATATATATATATAGCTTTTACACTTCAAACTTTTTATTACGACTTTGCTTAGAATAAAAGATATATTATTTTGAAATATAAAATATAAAATTACTATAAAATATTTTGTTATATATATATATATATTGTGAGACTAAATTAAAAAAGAAGAATAATAAAAAGAAAATAATCATTATTTTTCATTTTTTTATTAAACTTGTCTAAGTTTTCCAAAAAAAATCCTAACATCTAATTTTAAAAATAGATAGCGGTATCTTTTTAAAAAAAAATTTCGTAGCAACATCAAAAGAAACATGGACAAAGAAAAAGACCTTTTGATCACGATACATATCCATAAAAAAAATAAAAAAAAATAAAAAAAAATAAAAAAAAAATAAAAAAAAAAAAAGTCGTCAAACATTTATGCTCATGTTCTTCTTAAGATCTACCAACATTTTTGTGTACCGATAAATACCAAAATTATTATAGTAATTTGATTATATAATACAAATAATTAGTGTTGATAATTGTAAGTTAAATACAAAGATACTATCGTAAATCCATTTTCTGTTTTTGAGTTCTTGATTTGTAATTAATTAGTTAATTGTTGAATTTCAAAACAATACAGAAGAATTAAAACAACACATAATCCACTTTTGTTTTGTTACCGAAGAGTTACGTTAGATTTACGTACCAATCAAAATTTCAAACGAAGACAATACATTAAACTTGAAATATATATGATATATATTCATATACTTAGATTTCAACACTATAACGTGAGGATATTTACAAAATAAATGCTCACATAAAAAAAAACAAATCAACACTCCTTCTAAATCAAATTGATTCATTTAAGTCCACACCGAAAAAACAAATATTTTGGTAATGTCATTGTTGGTGTAAAGCCGAAGGAAACGGCAGTTTAGTTCAAATTTAACATAAAAAGACAAAAAGGAATTAATGCAATGAACAAGAAATGATTGAACCCATGATTGAACTTTGAAAAAGGAAAGGAAATAGGAAAAGTTGAATAAGAGAGGGAAGAACCACACATAAGGTTAATATTGGAGATGAGGATGAGAGATAGAAGTCGGTGTATGTTTTGTTTAACTTTTCAAAGCACCATTGCTATCAACTAACTTCATCGATAAAACGCATCAATTATCTCAAACAATTAACTCTAAGCTCTACTTTATTAAATTCTCATAACCAATAAAGATTTTCTAAATATAAAATTAAAATTATTAGCTTATAGCGTGTACAATAGTAAACATTTTTAATAATATATATCAAGCTAAATAATTCTTCTTACGAAATTATATTTGAGAGTGTAACCAAGTAAAAAATGTTTTTATTTTAAACGATTTAAATAAAATAAAATAAAAAAGTGTTGAAATGAAAATGAAGTTTGAAAACACTTTTATTTCCCTGGTGAGTCCAAATAGGTGATAAATTTGAGAAATAGTATGCTATTTGGTTATTTTTCTCAAGTAAAAGAGAAGAGTTAATTTAGCACTATATTTTAACCCTATAATGTCTGAGAAGAAGTGAAGTGAGTGAATTTGTTAGATAAAATCTTACAGAAATCTTAAGTTAGTTCAAGATGATTTTAGATGGATTTTATGAGCTTTTACAACTGATTTAAGAAAGTTGAAAAAGATAGGTTGATGCGCTTGCATCATCAATTGTTATAGATATAATCTTACAGTAATAAAATAATGTACAGAAACTCAAATAACACAATAACTAAAATAACTTATTCAATACCTCCCTTCGATAGTACATAATTTCTTCCATTCTAAATAATCTTAAAATTAGGGGATTGTCTACAACATCACATACAGTATTTTAAAAAGAACATTCTTAAAAGAAAGAAGAAGATAATAAAATACGGTACAGCCCTCTCCATATACACACACAATCATTCATTAAATAAATAAATAATTGACAAGTTTTAATTTGAATCATTAACAAAACACGTGGAAATAGAGAAGTTTAAAAAAAAAAAAGAAGAAAGAAAGAAAGAAAGAAAGAAGAAATTAAGGAATGCTGAGCTGGACGCAAATGAACAATGAAGCAAGTGGGACCCAGCAAGAAAGGAAAATAAAAGAAAAGAAGGTGAAAAAAACAGTGCCACCCGCGGGTTATGTCAACGTCAAAATCAACAAATACCCTGGCGACACGTGGATGATAATCCAAAAATAGTGTGCGGCTGTTTCTTTTACTAATTACTGTTTACTTTAGTCAGTGTCGTGAGAAATCCGAAATAAGCTGCTTGATAGTAATTATCAGACCTTGTACTTTCTTCAACTCAATGTTGTTTTCGAATCTACTTCTAAGTTCCCTATCAACTTTCTTTTCATCTCTCTAAACTTTTATCAATGTTTGAGTTTGATTGAGCTGTTAGTTATTAATTTAACCAATACTATACTAATCATATCTTACTAGTTTCTCATTTGCTTCTCATTTGCTGCAGTTTTTACTATCTCAAATACGTACTATTATATGATAACAAACTTCTTTTCGTCACAAACGATCGAATTAGGTCTAACTCTTCCTCTCTCAAATTCTCTTAATAGTGCTACCAACAACCTTTCACAGAAATCTGATAATGACCGCCACAAGAGTATTACAAGAACAAAATGGAAAAGTGCTAGAAATAGAAAAAGTTGGGTGATGGAAATTGATGGATTTGAATTCTTAGCTTCATGCCCCCACCCTTTTACAGCCTCCGTACTAGGGTTTCTCGAAGATCCTTTTTGGGATAAAAATTGTTGAGAATAAGCTCGTAATTACTTCCAAAACTGCTGCATTTCTGTTTTTTTTCTTTTTTTCTTTTTTTTTTTCAAAATCTGCACAGTTTTCTTGCAATTCTATAGCATCAGAAATTGCAACCAAATGATGATTGGGCAATTATGATCTGAAAGTTGATCCAGGATAAGTGCTCCATCTATTATGGCCAACAATTTTAATAAAACAAATATACTAATTCTCTGATTTGCCAATTCATTATTACAAGATACCATATCATTCAATATAGTATCCGAGTGAATGAAGCTCAAACGAAGATTTGGTCCAGAAATAAAAAATTTGGATTCAATCCATGAATGATGAACCTATCCAAAAGAGAATCTTGAGAGGACATGTTAAGAATATGTTCGAAAAATCAAAGAACCTCATAATTTTATCAACATAGATGGATTACTCATCTACTTCTCTCATATTATCAAGTGGTTTTGAGATGAAACCTCATATTATCTAATATTTCCCTCTCCTCTCATTCCCCCTTTTTCGATAAGGTATCCATGTTCCAGATAGCAGCCACAGTGCCACCTTTCTTAATAGTGTAATACCAAGGTCAATTCAGTTACACTGTATTTTTCCAAGAACCCTTCAAAGTTTGAAGAATTTGGTGAAAAAGTCCCTTGCTTTAGATCAAAATGATGGAAGCCAAATTTAGAGGCAACAACTTTCTTCCATAGACAGGTGTCTTCTTTATATGTGTTTATAAACATCTTTTTGCGCTTAGAAACACTTGTTTAAACAGTTACAAAGACAAGAAATCTCTAAAACCGATTTAGCCAAAACTAAAGCATTTTATGTCCATTAATCCCTAAAGCCTCCTTCTTGCCTCCAACGGGCGCTTGACGACACCCCATCTTAGGTTGGGTAACTGCGAACCTCCTTTGTGAACTTCCAACTCTATCTTATTTTATAAAGTGACAGCTAAAATATACAGATCCTTCTTAAGTTAAGTTCTAACCTTGGAAATCGATTTCAGTTTCATCCCTCACATCTTAAAAGCCTAAATTATACCCCATTTTTTCTATTCAGGTTAGGTATTTTATTTCAAGTTTTTTTTTTAACATAAAACGATGAAAGCATTGATGATAAAATTGAAAATTTTACGACGATGATAACCTTTTGTATGGTTTAACTTATTATCATTTAGTTTTTAATCTCTCTAATTTTAATTAAAGTTTTTTTAAAAAAAATTAGTTGAAGTTTTATCAGGAATGAACTTCCTAATCCTAAATGTTCCACCTCACTATTACTACTCCAAAACTTACAAAAGCCTCGGTGCTAAGGCATCTCTCAAATCTAAATAAGAAGGCCAAAGTCAGCAATCAATCAGGCTATTTAAAATGTGTCCTTTTATTTTGTTTTGTTTTTCAGTTTTTTTAAAAAGAGAAAAAAAACATTTAGTAAAAATAAAAAAATAATAATAGTATGGATAACCTAATGACAGGTTTAAGAACATATAGTTTTCTTTTTCTATGACTTTAAAATTTCTGCTCCTTTTCATTCCGGTTGGGAAATATATATATAAATATGGCATATATGCCATAAATGGAATAATAGACACAGCTAATTACTGTATGTATTGTTCCAATCTGGCTGATCTCCAGAAAATAACATGCTTTCAGATTCCAAGTACCTATATAAGCAGACAAAAAGGAGATGGGGCTGCTTCTAACCTTGCCAATTGATGCTACTTGATGTTGTTGCAACTTATTGCACTTGGGGAGATTGCATGAATAGGAACTGCACGGTGCATTATTTTGGGTTACTTGAAGGTCTGATAACCAAGAGTCCAAGACAATATGGAAAAATATATCCATTCAAATATGGTCATGGAGTCGAGAATATATACCTCAAATGATCTTCCCAATCTTTCGTATTCCAGCATGCTTAGAGCAACCTCACAACTCTGCGAGACTATAGGCTCAGGATCCTTCGAAAACTCCTTGAGGAGTGCTATGCTTTTTTCATCTGTAATTTCAGTGAAAAAAAAATTCCAATTAATAGTGAAGCAAAATGCAAAAGAGACAACAGCTAAAATTGCCACAAGGAATTGGAAGTTGGGTGCTGAAAAAGATGTTGTCAATGGAGTGCAGTAACTTGTTACTAATAACCATAGCAAGTGAGATATGAAGGAGAAGATGGGAGCAAGTATCAGCTACTTCCATCCATTTCCTGGACAAGAATCTTGAACTCCATCATGGGTTTCATTATCCATGAAAAAATGTTCATAATAGAAAACATAAAAAGATAGGGTACAAGTCCTACTTTGATCCCTAACTTGAATATTAAGGATTATTTAATTAATTAAGAGTCTCTATAAACAATTAAGAAAATGAAAATTCCCTTGCAGCATGTCTGCCTATGTTCTTCAATATTTAACAATTTCACTCTCTGTGAGGCAACTTTTTTTTAATGTGACTCACACTTTAGCCTCAAAAGAGCTATTACGCCTCAAAGCATCTAGTACATCAAGAAACACTGCATATCAGATATGAAGTCTTGTATTTCATCATATAACTATAACCAAGAACCATTTGCATAACAAAGGCAGATCAGTTTACTTTTTTCAGGATTCTTTACGAAGCACTCAATAGAGTTGGATTATATTGTAGTTCTTCTTTATTTCTTAATATATTTTAGATCTTGATTCTTGTTAGGTAGTGTCCTAACACAAACCAAAGAAGGAAAAGAAGAATACTTATGGATGCAGAAGAATTATACCAGCAATGGAGCCAAGAGCTTCTGCAGCCTCATGTCTAACCATTGGATGCTCTTTAACATCTTCAAGTATATCAGAGAGAGCATCTGAAGCTGCTTTCTTTTGCAATTGGCCCAATACATAAGCAACCTAATGAACATTCACAGAAGTATTAACATCCAAGTCAGGAAACAGTATCTTTAAAATGTAGCATACTGAGCAATCCACCTTAATTAATTCAAAAGATCGTTCCACCTTAGTTATACATCTTTGTTTCCTATTAAAAAAAACTCTTCTAAAATCTCTTGAATTTATTCCCAAAGGAAGTAAAAAAGTTATTTTAGAAAAATGGGAAAACCCAGCAGCAAACTCCCTAATTGAATTGTATAGAGATTGCTCATAATGGACCAGAGTATGTTTCAAACGAGAAAATAAAGAAAATAGTGTAGAGAAACGTTACAGTTAAAGCTTCATCATTGCCATTATTTCGTAAAGTTTTAAGTGTAAACAAACCTCATGCTTTAGCAGAGCACTTGTAGAGCTTAAAGAATCAATAATCGCAGTTAAAGCTTCATCATTGCCATTATTTCGTAAAGCAAAAAGCGCTGCATACCGCTCATACATGCCTTTATCTTCATCCAGAAGAATTTCCCTTCGAATGGATAAATGAGAGAAAAAAAGTGATCAGGAAAGCACGGTTATCTAGAAGCTACTGTCAAGCATATCCTACTTATGCACTGCAAACAGTATATCGCATTCTTTGCAGTTTCCTTGACATACCTCAGTTGACCTACAGAGGCACTGGAAGAAGCTGGTGCAGCTGGATCAACAGACAAAAATGGTGACTTTTCAACTGTAGATGATTCATCTTCGTTACCAGAATCTTTCAGTTGCTCTATTCGCCTAAGAGCCAATTCACATGTCTCTTTAACCTCTTGTGCAGGATCTAAAGCCAAACTCTTTTCTAAAAATGGAATATTACTCTCTAAGCCAATAGCTCCTAGAGCTTCTGCTGCCTACACCATTACAAATCAAAATGACAGATTAGACTAACAGAACACTCGATCCAATTCAAACACACAGCAATATCATCAAGGGGGCTCCAATTTCACCTCATGCCGAACAATGGGGTGCAAAGAAAGATCATTAAGAACCGCCACCAAAGCCGGGATGGCATCTGCATCTTGCATTTGGCCCAATGCAAATGCAGCCTCATGAGCCAACAAATTCGAAGAATCTCTAGTTGCTATGCAAACAAAATAAGCACCATAAGTTCTTTCTCAATATTCTCTCTTTTGCAGGCTTTACACGGTAACACCAAAATATCTCTCAAGCTCTATAAGAAGAGGCTAGTATCTCTCGAACTCTATCAGAGGAGGCTTGAGGAAATTTAAGACCTTTTACATTTATTTAAAAAAGAATATAGTACATAGCTTATCATGTTTTGAATTTTCACTTATGTTTATTCCCAGCAGCAAATTTAACAAGGTTTTTAATAATACTGAATCAAAATTTTCAAGTATCAATCGAAGATTATCATTTATTTCGAGAACTAATCAAATGGGGGGATAAGAACAAAAAAGAACAGATTACAAAAACAACTGGAACTGCAACTGTTGAGTAAAATTGAACTGACCAATAATGAGAGCATTGCGAGGGGCAGGGCCTTTGAGGTTGCGGAGGGAGAAGAGGGCTCGGAAGCGCTCTGCAATGGGCAAAGAGGGGTCGTTCAAGCGGTCGCAGAGGAACTTCTCCATATCGGAAGAACAGGAAAAGAAGGAAACATCGCCGTGGCCATTGACGGAGGCCATGAAATTGGAGCTTTGGTAGTGAAGTGAAATTGGAAGAAGAGGTTTGAAGAGGAAAATCGTGATGTTTGAGCGGTGGAATTTTTTGGGGATTTTGAGGTTTTAGGGCAATTTCGTAATTAGGTTGCGGACAATAAACGCGGGGTTTTTCATTTTAGGCTAAATTTTACCAAAATCATATATCACACACAAAGTTCTGAAAGTTTTGAAAGAAAGAAAATGTGTCGTTGGTCTCTACTTTATTTAGGTTATTTGGAGCGGATTAGGACGACGACTATAATAACTACGTCTGTCTAACTATAGTATTTAAAAAACCTTAATTACTTGTGATAAACAATATTTTAAAATTTTATTTGCAATTTTTACTATTTTCACATTCATCATTTTTTTTATTATTCACTACCGTCTTAATTATTTATTTTTTAAACTAAAATAATCTACCATACAAACACAAACTATCATAACTCAACAATAATAACTTATGATTATAATATCTCACTTTTTACCCAAAACACCTCATAAGTTCTTAAAAATCGGTTTCATAATTTTCTCAAATAACTTTATTCTTCTATAGTAAATAATTATATGCCATTTTAAAATAGAAGAATAACTTCTTAAAAACATATCTTCACTAAAACTATTTTAAAATTTTAAATATCTTTTCCAAAAGGCAAACAAAAAGTACCTCTATAACTTTTAAAACATATTTTAAAAAATTTAAAGACTAAAAACGTAAATTTTAGAAATCCATGAATCAATTAGGTTTATTTTTATAAACTTAAGGACTTGAAAAGATATATTTTTAAAACTTAAGAACCAAAGCACATATACTAAAATAATAGTTTTTCGGATAAATACACTTTTGTAGTTTTGTAAAATACAAACCTAATGCCCGAGTATGGGAAGTTGAGCCCAAACATATTTCCCTTCCTTACCCTGTCTTCATTTCCTTCTCAATTTCTTTTGCCTTTATAGATTGGATTTATCTTTGGTCCAAAATCATCCGTACAACTAACTTTATTAGAATATATATATATATACACACCACACCCATACTATTAGTATATGAATACAAACTGTTAATACTTGTTCGAAAAGTATATTTGAACTTACAAAAATTGCATTAATACTTTTAGCCTTGAAAAAAGAATGTAAAAAATGTATGAAGTAATTTGTTTTAAGATTTATTGAGTTTGAAAAACCCTTAAACAAATTAAATAGATATTATCTTTTTTCAATAAAGATGCTATTTCTTTTTTCGTTTGTCTAATTATTACACCAGCTCTTCCGCAATAAAATATAAAACCAAAGCTTCAAGTTAAAACATACATTAGTTTCTATCATAAGTTGGTCAATGTAACTTAGATTACAAAATTTAAGGTATTTTAGATATAAAAATCAATTTTACATCTAATATATTAGTCAAAATAATTTTTTTTTTTTAAAAAAGGATATATTAGTTACCTATTCGATACAAAAGTTAAATATTTAAAAGTTCATAGTTGAAAGTACCAAAACTTACTAAACGTTGTTTTCAAGGTTAATGACCTTTTAGACACAAGTTTTGAAAGTTTACAAACTACACTTGTAATTTATTAACTTTCAATTTGGCCGATTGTTCCTCTTAATTACAAAACAATTGTCATATAACTCCATCAATAGTTAAGTTTAATCTTGATCTAACTTAAATTTTAGGGTCTAATTACAAACCTTGTACTTGTATAAATTAATTAAACGATTTCATGAGTTTCCAAAATTATTACACAAATTAAAATATGGAGCAATTCGTGACTCCAAAAGTTAAAAGTTGAATTTTGCAATTTTTTTAAAACTTACTCCATCCTCTTAACATTCTTCTGTTTAGATGTTTGTAGTTTCAATTTCACGTTATGGTCTCTGAAACTTTCATGAATGTTTAATCAAATCATTCTCTTTGAACAATTCACGGTGTATTATAAGAATCTCAAATAATAACAAAACTTTCAATGACAATAATCACATCTAGCTTTTATCTAACATACACACCAAAAATAATATTTTAATTCAATCCGAACATAACTCAACTAATGAAGACACCACCCAAAAGATTACGATTCACATCACCAGTGAACTCCAAAAGAGCAACAAACGAAACAAATATTTGAAAACAAAATATATCCCTGAGGGGAAAAAATCCCCTAAACATTACACATTTAAAACATAATCTACAAGTTTAATAATTCATGCAGAGTCTGAAAGATACATTTTTGTCATCACCATGAAACAACCATACTAAAAGAAAGTGCAAAAGTACAATCAAAATTGAACTTATTACAACGACTCAATCCTCAACTCCATTACAAGAACTTACACAAGGATTTATATAAACAAAAGTATGGTGTTAAAAGTATTCACTACCATTAACAAATTTCAGTGTATGTGTAACCAACCTACAACAAAGAAGTGTAGAGTGGTAAAGTTATTGTTTTTCAATGGTTCGATTAGTCTAAAAAATCCAGCAATTTCCAAACTAATTGTGTTCTGTCAGAATCATTGACATTATCGTGAAGAATGAAGTTAGTGAAACTGATGATCAATATAGAATACAAGTGACTAATGATCTAAGCATCCCAATGTGTAAATATAATAAGATGGACAAAAAAAAAAGGTGTAAATAAAAGGCCAAAAGGGTTCTGGTGGTTGAATCTCTGTGTAGTTAAGTTATCTTCTATTCTTTGTTCCTTTGGATATAGGTGCTATGCTAAAATGCCTTTAAAATCTTAGGAATTCTGTTTCCTAAAAATATTTGGAGTAATGTATATATATATGTATATATAGTAGGAAATATATTTTTTGAAGGGAAGAAGAAATGTACAGGAGGTAGCCATTAGAAGTAGTCAGAGAATCCCCCTTCCCTGTCACTTTCAGATCCTGCAAAGACCAAATGGAACACTTTTATTAAACTAAATGCATTAGCAGCGAGAACCTTTGGTCCTAAATAGAGGAACTTTTTCGGTAGCAAAGAATGGAGCAAGAGTTTAAACTACGCATTTTTCAGAATTTTTATTGTTACTTTTAATAATTGTATGATGTAACCAAACACCATACGAATTTAGGGAAGTGTTTGATAAGTCGAAAAACTTTTTCCACCGTTCCAAAACTCATATTCAGAAAGGGAATATTTAGCTAACAGTTTGATCAATTAAAAAAGATAAACTAATCTGCTATCAACGTTGAACGATAAATTACAATTTTAAGGGAAAATCCAAACATACATATATAAATACCAATTACGGTGGAGGATACTTGAAAGATCTATATGTCTAGGTGTGGCCATATATACAACAGCATCTTGAAGAAAGAAACAAAAATCCTCAACATTGTAGGTGATAAGATTCCTTCTCAAATATATTCAGTTAGACGATAAATTATGGATTAATTAGTGCTCAAATAACTCTATCAGTGTAGAGCAGAGGTACCTGGAATTTCTGCAGCTGAAATATCCTGCACAATCAACTGAAAAGTGTTGGTACCGAATGAAGAGAAAGTTGGCACAGATGGACTTGGAACAGGAAAGGTGAAGTCTTCTGATGATGAATCAGAGCAACTAGATGTGGCATCTGTCGAAACCTCGTTCGAAAAAGAATTAAATGCATCTGAACTAGAAGTACCCACGATCATTTTCATCTCCGAAATTTGGTTTGACATGCAATGTATCATCCTGTCACACACTAGATCAGATTGATATAATCAAAATAACGTGCAAGATATTAGATGTTATTTCCACTGCATTCCCCTCGATTGTTATCCACTACATCTATCACCTGGTAGCATAATTGGCTTATTTATCTCACCAATGGAGAAATTCTATGCCCATACATCCTGAGGACCGTGGGTGGGGATAAATTGTAGGATATGATATTTGTGCCTCTTTTTAAGGATAAATTTCTCATTTTCCGTACCTCTTTACATCATTCTCTACCATATGAGAGTGATGTAATGGAAGGAAATGATTTAGCATTTACTATAAAATCGTATGAGCTGATTTTTAGAGTGCCCTCGCAATTGTGTTAAACCATGCTGTAAGAATTGCATTTATCTCAGTCACTGCTTTTCCAATTCTCTTCAATCCATTTCTCCTGCATCATCTCATTCTATGTTGCTCTTTGATGGCTTGTACATGTTTTTGGTTGTACCCGACAATTGAAATATCCGTTGACATGTCAATTTATCCATAAATCAAAAACTTTGACATTGATATTAAAGATTAATTGATATAGTACACATAAAACATAAAAGAAGAGTATTATCTATTAATGCCAATATGAATAACAAAATTTATAACTTAGTATGAAAGTAAAACACTTGATTATTGTTAAATAGTTTTTATAATATTTTATTTGTAGAAATATTTACTGATATTTCTTAAACTTGAAATCTTAATATTGACATCAAGATCTATATTTTAATCTTTAGGTGGTACCCAACATGCCCTGGAATAAATTTGTAACACTTCACATAGTTCGATAGAACTCAGCAACGTTATTTATGTTAAAAAAAAAATACAAGGACGAAGGAAAATTTCAGAGCTTCCCAATCTGTCCAAAATCCATCTGCTCTCAGATTACACAGAAGATGACCTCCCTCACTATCTCTTGCTTATATTTACAAAATATATTCCTCTAACCACTTGATATCTAACTAGGCCCCACTCACCTAACTATAGCTCTCCAATACTCCCCCCAATTTAAAACTTCCGTTCCTTTTTCAATCCTTCTCCCATAGGCTATTAGTTACTTTTTGTGGAAGACGTTTTACCATAGCTAAAGCTGCCAGCACTATACCATGAACTTCCATGACCCCTTATCCACCCGATTTTTAGTGGGATTACCAATTATTTAATGTCATAGTTGAAAATTTCAGTCTCAATGTCCAAGGTATTGAGAGAGTAGGAGGACCCCATTTGGTTAGGCGGGAGATGGTGGTGAAGCTAGTGGAACTAGGAGGATTAGGGATATGAAGCTTGAGATTACAAGACAAGGATCACCTAGCAAAATAGCTGTGGGCGTTCTTCAGGGAGCCTAATGATTTCCAGTATAAAGTTGCTCAGAGTAGATACGGTCCACACCCATCAAAGTGGGTTTCAAGAGGTGTTTTTTTAAAGTTCCAAGTGAAAATCTTTGGAAAGACATAGGCTTTGAATTCCCCTTATTTTTCAATTAATAATTGTTCCATTGGGGATGGCTCGTAGGTTTATTTTTGGGAGGATTGTTGGGTCGGTGATAACCCCTTTGTGCATTGTTTCTACATTAATACCATCTCTCGACTAAGAGGTTGCACTCTATTGTCTTGATATCGCCTATTTTAGCAATGTCATCTACAGATATTGGTTGGGAAATTCCTAGACAATTTTCCTTATTTGTTCCTGCTGCTGCACCTTCCTTGAAAAAAATTTACCTTATATGGTCTAATCGACAAAATGATATGCTGTAATCACTATTCTCCACACTAAATTCAATATCATGGTGAAAATATCGTATGCTTTTTAAGGCAGAATGTTAGTAATACCTGTTTATGTAGTCCTGAAGTTGACGCACTTTCCTTTCTGTTTCTTTTAGTTTTTTACGTCCTTCCTCATTTGCTTTCTGCGTTGCAACATACTTCCTTTCATACTCATTAGATCTTTGCTTTTCAGCCACCAGCATGGCCTGTTCACATAAACGTGTTCTGCCACCTTTAGTCATTTTGGAATTCAAGGAGAAAGAAAACAAAAATTTGTAATAAAAAACAAAGGAAATTATTCACTAAAACTAAATATAAACAATTAGCATTAGTTCCTTTACTGTAAAATGCAAAAAATATGGAGACTGGAAATTTTACCCTTTCAGCTTTGAAAATAAATTATAGTTCAGTTGCATATCTAGGTGCAGTCAAATTAGACATTTCAATTGCAGTGATCTAATAAAACTAATATAATATCAAATTTGGCACTCACGTTCTTTCAGAACCTATGTTTGAACATCTAACCTTAAGGAAAGAAGTAAATTTCAATTTTCGATCATGTTGCCATTCTTTCATAATCTATATAACATTACACCCATCTTGCATATATAAATATCCATGACAGGTATACTTGAATCCATCTTACTTGAAAGTAATCTTTCATCTACTACCATCTCATTCTTTCCTCTGAGGAGTCAATGACAGCTCGGCCTATAGTGTTTCTGAGTTCTACTTTCTAACATAATGCTAGATATCAACAGCACCACATTACTCCAACTGAAATCAAGCTGGTTAGAACAACTTATTCTTTCTCTATTTCTAGCAAAAAAATTTGCTTTTCCGAAGGTCAAGTCTAACCAACCAACCTATGTAGGTACCTAATCTTATCTACATGTCTAAATGATGTTTAATCCTTGTTTATCTCCTAGCATATATATTGAAAGCAATTAACAACAATCCGAGACTTACGTGGAAACCCGAGAACCGGAAGAAAAACCACGATACTTTAGTTTTTATTATTTTTCTTATGAACAAAATACAATAGGTACAAAGGGAGAATAAATAGAGTACAATAGGAATAAGAAAGGAAAAGATCTAGGAAATATTTAGGAAATAAAATCTTATATATTATTCTTTCCAAAAGTACTATAGGGCAAAGCCCTACTAATTCTAACACTCCCCCTCAAGTTGGAACGTAAATATCGATGAGTCCTAACTTGCTAACGCAAAGATCGAAGTGTGGTCTGAGAAGCCCCTTGGTAAGAACCGGAAGAAAAACCCGAGACTTACGTGGAAACCCGAGAACCGGAAGAAAAACCACGATACTTTAGTTTTTATTATTTTTCTTATGAACAAAATACAATAGGTACAAAGGGAGAATAAATAGAGTACAATAGGAATAAGAAAGGAAAAGATCTAGGAAATATTTAGGAAATAAAATCTTATATATTATTCTTTCCAAAAGTACTATAGGGCAAAGCCCTACTAATTCTAACACTCCCCCTCAAGTTGGAACGTAAATATCGATGAGTCCTAACTTGCTAACGCAAAGATCGAAGTGTGGTCTGAGAAGCCCCTTGGTAAGAACATTAGCAATCTGTTGGCTTGAAGGAATGTACGGAATGCATATGCTTCCACTGTCAAGTCTTTCTTTGATGAAATGTCGATCAATCTCAACATGTTTAGTTCTATCATGTTGAACTGGGTTGTTAGCAATACGAATAGCGGCTTTATTATCACAGAAAAGCTTCAATGGTGTCTCACATTCCTGATGAAGATCTGACAAGACTTTCTGAAGCCAAATTTCCTCATATATTCCCAGACTCATAGCTCTGTATTCAGCCTCAGCACTGCTCTTGACCACAACACTTTGCTTCTTACTCCTCCAAGTTACAAGATTGCCCCAAACAAAGGTACAATAACCAAAGGTAGACTTTCTGTCAATAACAGATCATGCCCAATCTGAGTCAGTATATGCCTCGATGGTCTTTCTATTTGTTTTTCTAAACATCAACCTTTTACCAGGTGTATTTTTCAAGTATCTCAGGATTCTGTTAACAGCTTCCATATGTTTCTCATAGGGAGCCTGTATAAGCTGACTGACAAAACTCACAGCAAAGGAAGTATCAGGACGAGTATGGGATAAGTAAATCAATTTACCTACAAGGCGCTGATATTGTTCTTTATCAACTGGAACTTGATCATCAGAGTTTCCTAGTTTACAGTTGAATTCAATAAGAGTATCAGCAGGACGACATCCCAACATACCTGTCTCGGTTAGCAAATCAAGGGTATATTTTCTCTGAGACACGGAAATACCTTCTTTAGATCTGGCCACCTCCATTCCAAGGAAATATTTTAGATTTCCCAAATCTTTGATTTCAAATTCATCACCCATTCTCTGCTTTAGTTGACTGATTTCTGTTTGATCATCTCCAGTCAAAACAATGTCATCCACATAAACTATTAGAATAGCAATCTTCCCTGTCTTGGAAGCCTTTGTAAATAAAGTATGGTCAGAGTGCCCTTGACTATACCCTTGGGACTTGACAAAGGTAGTGAATCTGTCAAACCATGCTTCAGAGACTGTTTCAGACCATATAGGGATTTTTGGAGTTTACACACCTGCTGACTAAATTGGGCTTCAAATCCTGGCGGGGGCTCATGTAGACTTCCTCCACAAGGTCTCCATTCAAAAAAGCATTCTTAACATCCAGCTGGTATAGAGGCCAATCTTTGTTCACAGCAACAGATAGCAGGACTCTAACAGTATTCCATTTAGCAACTGGAGAAAAAGTTTCTGAATAGTCAATACCATAGGTTTGAGTGAATCCCTTTGCCACTAACCTTGCCTTGTGTCTATCAAGCGTACCATCTGCTTTGTATTTGAGAGAGAATACCCATTTGCATTCTACAGTTTTATGTCCCTTGGGTAGAGCACATATCTCCCAAGTTCTATTCTTTTCGAGAGCCTTCATCTCTTCCATAACAACATTCTTCCATTCAGGACACTCTAAAGCAGTGTAGATATTTTTCGGTATTATGGTAGAGTCAAGGCTTGCTGTAAACGCTCTAAACTGTGGAGAGAGATTAACATAGGAAACATAGTTGCAAATAGGATGTTTAGTGCATGATCTGGTACCTTTTCTCAATGCAATTTTTGTATGAAATTGTGTTTTGATAGTATGATAGAAGTTTTGGAAAATGGATGGAACCTCGGATTTATCTGTGATAAGGTAGACCCAGTTAAGACGGGTATGGTCATCAATGAAAGTTACAAACCACCGCTTTTCCGAGGAGGTGGTGACCTTGGAAGGACCCCAAACGTCACTATGGATGAGGTTAAACGATTGTGTAGGTTTATATGGTTGTGAGGGAAAAGAGACTCGATGTTGTTTAGCCCGGATACACACATCACAAGATAGAGAAGAGACATCAAGTTTAGAAAAAAGGTGGGGAAATAAATATTGCATATATGTAAAGTTTGGGTGGCCCAGTCGAAAATGCCACAACATACAGTCTTGTTCAGAAGTGCTAAAGTAGGATGACAGTAAACTAACCCTAGACAAACTACTACATGAGGTATCATCATCAAGGATGTAAAGTCCCCTGCTATGTCGGGCAATGCCAATCGTCCTCCCCGAGCTCATGTCCTGAAAATAAACCGATTCAGGTAAGAAGATAGCTTTACAATGCAACTCACGAGTGATCTTGCTTATAGATAACAAATTGTAAGACAGTTTAGGGACATGTAAAACATTCTGGAGAGCAAAACCGTCAAAGGGAACTATTTGTCCTTTGCCGGCGATCGGAGCTAGAGAGCCATCGGCTATTCGGATTTTTTCATTACCGGCACACGGGGCATATGAGATAAAGTGTTCCGAAGAACCTGTCAAGTGATCTGTAGCCCCCGAGTCTAAGATCCAGGGATTCTTCCTATCAACGCTAATAAGCCCAAGGGACTGAGGCATACCTGACTGAGCAATGACACCCAGAGTCGGAGTCTTGGTCTGGCTCGCAGTAGGATCAGTTGATTGAGAAGTGCTAGCAGGTGTAGTCTCACTAATGTAGGCACGTCCTGAGTTCTGTTTCTCATTGGAGGACCGTTTCTTACCTCCTGGGGGACGACCGTGGAGTTTCCAACACTGATCCTTGGTGTGCCATTGTTTCTTGCAGTGCTCACACACAAGAATTGACTTCCCATTATTCTTGTCACTATCATGATTTGAGGACCGAGCGCTAAAGGCAGCGGAGTCAATGGTAGGGGTAGTCAATACACCCATGGGATTAGTGCGATCCTCTTCCAGGCGGACTTCAAAACAAACTTCCATTAGGGAGGGAAGAGGTCTTTGTCCGAGTATACGACCACAAACATTATCAAATTTGGGATTAAGTCCTGCAAGGAAGTCATAAACACGGTCGGCCTCTTCAAGTTTAGCATATTGTGTACTGTCATTTGGTGTGTCTCAAACTGTCTCTCTGCACAAATCCATCTCTTTCCAGAGGAGAGAGAGCTTGTTGAAATAGGTAGTTACGTCCAGGGTCCCTTGTTTGCAATTATGGACCTGTTGTCGCAATGTATATAACCGAGAGGCATTCTGTCGTTTCGAGTAAAGGGTCTGAGTTGTATCCCACAAATCTTTTGTTGTGGCTACATATAGTAGAGGCTTGCCGATCTGTGGTTCCATACTATTAATCAGCATGAACCGAATAAGTGAGTCCTCTCCTTTCCAGAGTGGTTCCAAGGCGTCTCCTAGTGAAGGACGTACAGTCTCTCCAGTTAAGAAGCCGAACGGGTGTCGACCTTCGAGGAACATCTTTATTGATTGGGACCAAGAAAAATAATTTTGACCATTTAATTTTTCACCTGAAAAATTCCCTGTGGACGAACCCAAAGAACCAGTTATATAATTTGACGGTAAATTAGGGAACGAAGTTACCGGGTTCTTGGAATACATCAGCAACTTGGTTGGTTTGGAATGCGTCGAAGATTCGCCCGCTTCAATGTCCGATCTATTCTGGGGGTTGATCAATTCCATTACTAGAAAACAGCGGTTGCTGTAAAGAGTCAACGTACAACGGATGCTTACTGTACAGATTTGACAGATTTACGGTTGAGGGTTGCTGTCCGGAACTCATAGGCGGCGCGTGAGGATGCGGATGGCTGGAAGGGTTTGACGGTTGGACATCCGACGGCGCGTAGAAGGGAACGGGCTGGGCGGTGACGTGAAACGGCGGCGGCGCGTGGGCCTACGCGCCGGACACGAGCGGCGCGTGAATCATCTTCTGGTCAGAAGGCGGCGCGTACGGCTGCGGAACCACTCCCGTTGGGTAGATCGGTGGTTTCTGTAGGTTCTGGAGCAGTTTCTCCACGGCGGCCGCGGCAGTGACGGGTTCAGTTTCGATCTGGGTTTCTCCTAGGTTATTTTCTAGGGTTTTGTTATTGCTTTGCTCTGATACCATATTGAAAGCAATTAACAACCTGAGACTTACGTAGAAACCCGAGAACCGGGAGAAAAACCACGATACTTTAGTTTTTATTATTTTTCTTACGAACAAAATACAATAGGTACAAAGCGAGAATAAATAGAGTACAATAGGAATAAGAAAGGAAAAGATCTAGGAAATATTTAGGAAATAAAATCTTATATATTATTCTTTCCAAAAGTACTCTAAAGCAAAGCCCTACTAATTCTAACAATATATATAAATACTTACCCGAGATGTCACACAAAGAACAAAACTGAATCTCCAGGAAACACAGACGGGAAGAATGAAAGAAATATAATACCAATCAGCGTTGACTGAATTAGAGTTACCTTTAGACTAGCCACTTCTGCTCTGAGAGTGGCCAGCTTATCTGCATCTTTAACCGGACTACTAGGCTCTTTAATAATAAAGTATGCTTCTTCTATTTCCCGTGGAGAAACACGGCTTTCCTTGGCAATCATTTCAATTGTTTCATCGATGGTGTCTCCACCGCTGTTGAGCAATGTCGGCAAAACCAGATCCTCCTCTGTTTCTTCCAAGTTAGTCTGTAATCATAATTTTGAATTCTTGTGTAAGAAGAAATGTATTTCTACTTAGATTAACCCCTTCGTCTGTCTTTTACCACAAAAACACAATATGCTCCGTCAAGTTGAATACTATAACATGAAAGCCAAAGTTGTTCCGTGCCATTTCGGTTCAACAAATTTGTTTGACACTTCAAGCTAGAAAAAATTTGGTGTTCCCCTGCGGTAATCACAAATCTAAGCTATCCTAAAAGGGGAGACATTTCTATTTCCTATGAAGTCAGCCACAACTCTCTTCATAGTCCAGACAACTTTCCTTCTCATTAATGTATGCCCTACCATTGGACTGCATGACATAGTAGTCATTGACTTTTAGTATTTTTCTAGGGAAATAAAAGACAATGCAATATAAATATAGAATAATAAAATAGTAAATGTTTAGGAAAACATTGTTTACAGCTGTTGGAAAATAAATAATTAGTTTTCAATTTACCAAAAGTTCACCGTAACTTTATCAAGAACCTAAATAGCTCTCTCTCATGATTTTAGTTATTACTTGAAAAAAAATTAATAAAAAATGTATGTTCATAGTTAATTTGTTGTGAAAAGATAAAAATTCTAAAATAAAAGAATTTTTTTTTTCAAATTTAAGGTAAAATGAAAAAGTTTTTTTACCAAGAAATTAATAATTTTTACAAGTTACATAAACATTATTCTAAAAAACAGTACACTTCTGGTCATGATATAGTTGTTAACTGAAATGTTAAGCAAGAGAGCAATTCTCGACGTCTTTAAAATATCCACAGTGAAAAGAGGACGGTAATTATACCTATAAGGTAAATGCTACCTACCATCCTTTGCTTCTTAAGACCTTCACCAGAAGTTTTTGAGTTTGATCCACATTGTAAACTGGTTGATGATTTTCTAACTGTATTATACTTCGGCGAGGTTCTATACTGATGCCAATAAGACTGGACTTGAAAGAAAAAGGAAGAAGATTACTCAAGAAACCAGACATCAGAGACATAAAAATGATGATCGCAATGAAGCATTGATCCAGTGATATAAATATCCATGAACTTACTTGAATAATTTTCACAGCCTTAACCTGCCTCGTATGTCTGTATTCACTCCGAGCAACCATGGCACGCATACCAGCCTGAATAACAACTGTTGAGATCCTCGTTTTAACATGGAGGTTCCTGGCAAGGTATGCACGGATATTCTTTTGAATTTTGACAGCAGCTGCTTCCCTTCTCCTAATTTCATATGACTCACGGGCAAGAACACCTGGTAAAATAACAAGTTAAAATACTTCCCAGAACTTATAAAGAGAAAAAATAGGAACAATTATGCATCTCCAGCACTTGATTTATTTATCTGGGAGGGTCACCTCTCCAATACGACTGTAGACGAATGCAAGCTCTTCGCATGGCAATGTACTTTCTAAGATCAACTCGAGCTCTGACATGCTTCTGTATAACTACAGCAGCGACACAATATATTCCTGTTCTTTGTGCATCTAGTTCGGCCATCAAATTACCTCTCAGGAAAATTTTTGATTTCCCTATCTGCAAAAATATGTGATTAATATCAGAAACTTTCAACCACGTGCACCCATCAAATGTAAGATTTCCAAATATCACAATTACCAGTGACTCCTATGCATTTGATACATGTATTGAACTAGCGTTAAAGCATGTATTGAAAGCTATGATTTTAATATTTATATTTATGTATAATTATTTTCTTTCCTGATCTCAAAATAGTTATATCGTTTACTTGATATTGCGTAACCACCACATATATCCTCATATGCTTTCTATGAGGTAAGATGCTCAATTTCCTTGTTTCCAAGAATGCCTTTTATACTTCATATACCTATCTTTTTTGGTAAAAGAAACAATTCACTGATATAAAAAAGAGGAAAACCCCAATCATTAGAACAGATAGCACCTATCTTTCATAGCAGATTATGTTACTTAACGAGTCTGATTAACGATATACTGTGGCCATTTTGACGATGATGGCTCCAATTGTAAGTGTACGATGTATATTCATTGACACAATCAGAATAGCCAGAATTTTTATCATGGTTATCTAACATCAAATGAACCAATCTTTTATTCAAAGATTTTGTTATCCTGCTGGCAGAAGGCTAACATCAATGATCAAATCCAAGGTTATTCCATAGTTTTTAAGTTACTATGACCTTTTCTTCATTGATATGTTAATGTTACTTGTGCGAAAGATTTGAGGTAATCCCCTGATGACTAAAGACATTCATAACAGCCAACAGCATAGCTTCACTTACCAGATAACCTTTAAGTCCCATCTTCTCTAGAATCTTTTCACATGCTACCTTCTCTTCATAGCTGCTCACAAGCATCAGCAAGGAAATGTTAAAGGAAAGTAAACAAATTTCAGAATGCAGCACCCATTTATATTCTACTTCAAAGTATAAACAAGGAAAAATACTTACTCCCCTTCCAATACCTCGGGTGCAAGAATTCTGAATCGAGATAAAAATTCGGAAAATGTTCTATGAGTAGGGTATCCTGCACATTTGATTCTAATTGCCTCCAAAACGCCCTGCACAAATGACAGTATCCGATGCAAATTAATGAACCTTACTTTTAGATTCAAGAAAAACACTTGTTTTAAAACTTACTCCAGAACGTAATTGTTGCATAACAGTAGCATTCTCAAAGATGGCAGGTTGTAGAACAGTGTTGGGCTTCACGCATCTTATATAGTGCGGTTGGGTTGAATTTAACGTTTCCATCAACTGCTGTAGTTGTAACTGTAGAAAAATAGGTCAAACAAGCATAACTATTGCAGCTTTTTCTTGTGCAGTCTAGAAGGATATTTCCAGAAAATCATTCGAAAGTATATGCAAGTCCGTAACTATAATACCTTAAAACGAGAGCCAATTGAAGAAAACTTTGATGATTTGGCCGTCTCCACAGGATGAGGAGAGAAGAGACCACCCACAAAAGCACATTTTGAAGCACTTAACAAATCTTGATGTTCAGAGACTACATAATCTTTATTTTTGTCTAGAAACTGATCTGACTGATATAGAACCTGAAAAAGTCCAAATAATATAGACTGACCCTTAAGTTTCTCATTATAAATAACTTTAGGCTAAATTATAATTTTAGCCCATGAACTTTTAAGGTTGTGACTCATGATCCTTAGACTTTAAAAGAGTCCAAAAAGTCATAAACTTTCAATCTTATGTCTAATAGAATCCTTGAACTTTAAGAGTTTAGTACCTAATTGGTCCATAAATTTTCGATTTTGTATTTAATAAGACTTTTAATTCCAGAACCTATTAAATAAAAAATTGAAAAGTTTTGGTCCTAGTAGACACAAATTAAGTTTGTGCTTTCTAAAACTTTTTAATATGTTCGGAACCTAATAGATATAAAATCCAATGTTTAAGGACGTATAGGACAATTTTACGGTTCAAATATATATTAGATATAAAATTGAAAATTCAATAAACTGTTAAATAACTTGTAAAAATTTCAATTTAACATCCAAACTTTTGGGCTTCTATCAATTTAAATCATGAACTCATAGACGTATCAATATAAACCATAAACTTTCATAGATGTATCAATTTACACCCTCCTTCAGATTTAGTTTGAAAAATATCATGGAAGACATAATTTTTTTCAATTAAACTTCTAAACTTTTATAAGTGAATAAATTTAAAACATTTATCAGGATTATATTAAAAAATCATTAATGCTTTCGAACAAAATGGACAATTAGAATTGATGCATGGACAATTTTCAAAAGAAATTTTAATTAAGAGTCTAAATCGATTGGATTATGAATGTGTAGAAGTTTAATTAATAAAATTATAAGTTCCACACGATGTCTATCCAAACAAAACATAATGAGATGTTTAAGTTGATACACATGAAATTCAAGATTTAAGTTGATACAATGTAAGTTTAGGTTTTAAATTGATACAACTCCAAATTCCAAGAGTATAAATTGATATTTTCTCTAAATACTTTATAAAGTTTAGATAGTTACTAGACATGATTGTTAAAGTTAAAGAAATAAACTTGTAATTTAACCATTACTAAAAGAAAGACAAACTCACATCTCCAGCATAATGAACAATTGTAAAATCTGAGCGGGCCAATTTTGGCTTGGTGAAGCGTTTATGATTTTTGAAGGTCTGATATAGCTTTTGTGAAAATGTTTCATGATTTGATTTTGGGAACATGCTGTGTTTAAAAATTAGAAAATTAATTAGATCAAATGGGAAAAAGGTTAAAAAAAACTAACAAAAACAAACCTAAAAGAAGGCATCTATGCAATAATTTTATCATGTGGCCAATATTTCCTAATATTACAATATTGATTAGAGATTTAATGGACAATATGTTTTGCATGAGATAAATGAATTGATATTGGCATTGCAACTTGCAGCAGGCAATAATAAATACAAAGATTTCTAGGGATGTAAATGTTGCATTAATACTCTTTGCATGAGATAAATGGTTAGCATGAGATAAAGTGTGTGGCGTACACGGGACCTCTAGAACATTGACCAAAGTTTCACATGTTAAGTCTAACTTCTATCTTCTAACTAACGGGATTTGTCCGAAAGGGACCTAATTTTTCTTTAGAGGAAACAAATCTATTCGTTGAATAGATGAAAGGAGACCGATGCTCAAAATACAATATATAAATACAAGGAAGCCAAGGAAAACATAAAATAGAAGTGCAATACAAGTGCCAAAACAAAAAACAACATAAGCACTAAGCTGGAAAAATAATGGCTAGTCTACCTTCTATCTTATATCTAACGGGATGCGTCAAAGACAGAGATCTAATCCTCGAAGGGGACCTAATTAAATCAAGGGAAGGTGACTGCTTTAAAATCCCATACATCAGTTATGTGCATAATCTACTTTAACTGAGGTTCATATTTTCTGTCAAAAACGTCAAAATATCAATTTTAACACTAGCTGTAAAGATCTTGGTCAGGTTGTTTCAAGTCGGCACAATTGAAGGTCACTAACTGGTGTTCCTTTTTCAAGCTATTTAATTGGTTTTCTTTGCAAGATATTGGTTTCTTAGTTTTTTTTCTTTTTTTTAATTTTCTCTCTCTGTTTCTTTCTATCTTCTTTCTGGGAGTTTGTATCTTCAACATAAGTCTCTTTTCATCATTCCAGTGAAAACTTGGTTTCTTGTTCAAGAAAACAAATTCTTACATTCATAAAAGTCCAAGGTACTTTGAGAAAGGATTTCTTTTAGCCAATGTGCAGGGGCTTTAGCCAAAACTTTGAAGTTTTGAGTAGTGAAACTAATAGGTATTTTTCGCCCATACTTGTTAAGGTGAAAAAAAAGGTTGGAAGAATTTCCAAGCCATTATATTCTTACTTGGTCCCGATCCAACCATCACATCTGGTCATGAATTCTTTATACTTATAATTTTAGCCAGGGTTGTTAGCTTATCTCATCTCAAACATTTGTTACCAAGTATTAATGGATACTTTTGTGATTTCCTTTTCAGTTCTAGTGTATCTTCTTTGGCTGCCAGCTGGTTGTTATTTTCGGTTCCCGTTTTTTTGTACATTAAGGGAGGTGTTGCTCTCTTGTAAACGGAATAAAGATTATCCTAAATAAATAAATAATTATTTGGTTTACTTTGTTTCCCTTTCCTAAATAATATAATTTCCTAGAATAGACAATTGTCATTTTCAAACAAATGATTTTCTTTTCTGCCTACAGAAACTCAATAGCATTTGGAAATATTAGTCATTTCCAAGAAAAGGATTGCACATGGAAATTACGACACTTCAGCTTAATTTATGTCTGACCAGTCAATTGGCATAAAAAATTATGAATTCATGAGGAGCAACTCTACGTGCTGGTCAAATCAGTGCTTATCTTAAGACCAGGAAAAGAAAATGTCAACAAGTTTAAAGTAAAAGAATGAGCATACCAAGCTTCATCAAGAAGAGCAATGATTCCACCAGGCTTCTGCAAAGGCACATAGAAATAGATGATTAGATAGGGTCATAACACAAACCGAAGTCATTTATCTAACAGCAAAACCAATTCCATGAAACGAACGAGTAAGAGAGGAAAAATAATCACTAAAAGATCTCTTGTTCCTTTCGCCGCACATGCTCCAAAAAGAAAGCACGCATGAGAGCCAAACAAATCATTTTCTTTCTACCAGCAAAAGGATGGCCCACCAACAAAGAAGCCAAAGCATCAGAGATGGAATTAGGACAAGTAAATAACTGTCCAAAAGCAAGTAGCACAGTAGTCCAATGATTAACAGCAAAAGAACAGTGAAGAAACAAGTGGACGGGGGTTTAGCATGTTGATGACACATATGACAACAAGAGTGAGAAAGAGACATATAAGGCACTCACACCAAAAACGATCAGCCATATTGATGGCACCCCAGCAAAGCTCTCGAAAGAAAATTTTAAATTTTTTGAGTAACTATTCAGTGACCGAGTAGAAATCAAATAAAATAGAATCAGCCAGAGATTTAACTGTAAATATCATAGATGGGTCAAGCAGTCATATCAAAAAAATCAGAAGACGAATGCAATTTGACAGGAGCCAAATGATCAGATAAGGATGCCCATTCAGAAGTCTCCAGTTCAGTAAGATTACATCCAGTGTTTTTAAATGTCCAAGGTGCACTAAGGCGCAATGGCCCTCTGGAGCCTAGGCACTAGGCACGGGCTTTTATTTTGTGAGGTGGCACTACATATAAAAATATTACATTAAAAGGAGAAAGCATAGTTGAAGTGGAAATATAGAGAAAAAAAAGACCCCAAACACGAGTTTTTAAACAATGCTAAATAAACTCAGTTCTAACCGAGTATTTGAGAGCTTGGCCTCTCCGGAAGCAAAAGCTCCAATTCATACACAACTTCCTTTCCAGCTTCCCTCTTTCCCCTTCCACAATTATGTATTCCATTCTACTCACTGATCATGCCCCTAAATATTACTTTCTCTTAAATCACCAATTCAACCCAAAAGCTTAAACTGATGGATGAAGACAAATCTAATATAATATCTAACATTCTCTTCACTTGTGAGCTTGAAATATGAAGAAAGGCCTAACAAATGAAATTAATATTAAATAGGGAGGAAACAACAATGTAGGAACTTGAATACAGGATCTTCTTGGACCACCTACTCTAATACCATCTTAAATCACCAATTCAACCCAAAAGCTCGAGCTGATGAGTGAGGGCAATTTTAATATAGTATCTAACACTTTCACCTTTCTAAGTAAAATGTCTCCATCAACTAACTCATTCTTCTGTGTTTAAGTGGGTATAGCAAGAACCGATTTGAAACTTAGGGAATAATACATTGTCCGAGATGAAACTTTTTATGGGATACAGGGAAGAGGAATTAATCCTTACTCTTCCATTCTGTGTTCCTGTCCAAAGGAGTTCCTTGTGTGACCTTTTTGTTATAGCATTAGTTATATCCTGCTTTCCGCTCTGCACATCCCAGAAAAGGCTTATAGGAAGGATTTGAGTGGGAAGAGTGTTAGGAAAAGCGGAGACAAGACTCCATCTCTTCTATCCTCAACCCATAAGCAAAAATTTAGTTGGTTAATTTTGAGGCATTTTCGAAAGAAGGAAAAATTAGGCAGTCAAAGATCATTTATAAAAAAAAACAAAATAATATGCTGCTTTCTTACTTAGATTTATTTTCTTCAACACTAATGAGCTTGGCCCATTATTAAGGCGGCAGTAAAACACATTATATATATGTTTATGCATTAAGAAATAATTTGCAATTAGCCGAGAGTGCTGCCAAGGAGAAGGAAATAAACACCAAATCGAAATTGAGGAAAGTTTCTTCAAATTCCAATGTGTTATTTCAGTGTGACAGTGAGGAAAAGAAAAATAAATTATGTAGAGTATCTTTCTTGTTGGGTTGAGGGTTTCTTTTATTGTTTATTTCAAGTTACCGAGTTGTGGTATTGAATTCAAATAGTTCGTGTTGGGCTATTTGGGGAGAGATTTGTAAGCATGTTTGCGGGTTCTTTGCAATCTCCACCATAGCAGAACCTACAGTTGCAGAAGACTGAACATAGTCCCAAGTCTGAGACGAACCGACATATTTTTTAGTGTTGTTCCTTTTCTCCTACTCTTTATTACTTGTAATTTATGATTGATTACTTATTTTTCTCCAACATGTGAAATGGGAGATTGAGATATAATTAGTTTATTCCATATCTATATATATCTCGCATAAAATTCCAACAAAGAAATCTAACATCTAACATCATCAAGGTTTTTGTACAACCAAAGAAATAATTCGTACATCCTTGTCTTCTCAATTATCTATTTGTACAGGCTCAGCCTTCATGCTAGATGACCAATTATTTGTTCCAAACGTAGAATAACTGGCCTATGTCAATGAGCATATCACTGGATTACTTTCACTGAGTATTCACCATAACTAATTTCCATATTAGCCATCATATATAAACTTAAGATATAGAATTGGGGGTATTCTTTATTTCCTCGTATATTTGTCGTACTACCCAAGTTGACAGATATGCTTGTTTTATCAATATGTAAGCATTCGGTAATAAAGTAATTAATATATTAATATTTACATATAAATTCTAAAAGAATATGTCCCCAACTAGTCAATATTTTATTTATTTAGAAATTGGCGTGCAGTCTTTTATCTATAAAAAAGTATTCATATATCAATATATACATATAAGTTCTAAAAGAATGTGTCCCCAACTAGTCACTATCCTACTTATTTAGAAATTGATGTGCCATAATGTCGGGCACCATGCTTCTAAGGATGATCCATGTTAGAGAGGTCTGGTTAGGACTATAAGTCCCTAACCAGCTATTCCCCAATGTTGCCAAGAGGCTAATGGATGGTTTGAACTAAAGCAAGAAAAAGGAAATGTTATTCTTTTCCAGAAAGATACTTGGTTGAGGGAGAAGCCTCAAAAAGATGCTTTATGCACGCTCCATTGCTTTCAGAAGTAAACTAGGGGTAAGAACTTGTCTTAGAAGGAATGTCGATGAATGAATCTGTCCTCGATGGATGAGTTAGATATTATATTAAATTTGTCTTCACCCATTAGCTTAAGCTTTTGGAGTAACAAAACCCAAGTATTGTTCTTCTCCAGAAAACAAAACTTGATGATACCGATTTCTATATCATTAAATCCATTTGAAGCTCCTAGTTTATTGGATGGACAGCGCTTGATGCGATTGATACTTCAAGTGGTCTCCTTATTTTATGGCGTGCATCTAATTTCACTGTTCTTGAGGTTATACAGAGCCTTTATACAGTTTCTATACATATTTCCTTGGCTGATGGTTTTTCTTTTTGGCTCTCAACTGTATAAGGCCCATCTGATGGTTTGTATCGCCCAAATTTTTGGCAGGAAATTAATGATTTGACGGAATTAGGAGGCGATTCTTGGATTATTGCTAGTGATTTTAATATAACCAGATGGTCCTAGGAGAAATCGCATGATCAATCTGTTACAAATAACATGTGGTTTTTCAACCAATGGATTGCTAATTATCATTTAAGGGACGTGCCTCGAAAAATGCAACCTACACTTGGTCCAGCTCTGGACATACCCAATATCGTTTTTTGGTTACTAACATTTGTGCTACTAAATTTGGATCCTTTTAGGTTCACCGATTAGATCATGCACTTCAGATCATTTTCCTTTTGCTATGACTGCAGGTGATATTGATCGGGGTCCATGCCCTTTCAGATTTGAGAACTCTTGGCTTTCTACTCCATCCTTTTGGCCACTTGTCGAAACTTGGTGGACAAACAATAGGGTTGCTGGTTGGCCTAGACATGGATTGATGATGAAGCTCAAAGCATTACAAATGTTCCTTCGTTCATGGAACAATCAGCATAGAGAAGCTACTAAATTACCATCTCTTATCTCTCAACTTCGAGAGTTGGATAATATAGGCAATAGGATTCAACTTTCTGTAGAACAATTATCCACAAGTTGTTTATTGAGGGAACAAATTGAACAATTAACTGCTCAGGAGCACATCCAATGGCGGCTACGCAGTAAACCTAAATGGTTTATGGAGGGGGATGAAAACACTTGTTTTTTCAACGTATTGTAGCTGGCAAAAGGAAAAGTTCGATTTCTGAAATTCTCTCCAAAAACGATCGAAGCCTATTGACTATGGACAGTATTGAATCTGAATTTAAAAAATCTCTTTACTAAGAAGGCTGGTTCTCAGTATCTACCCATAAATATGAATTGGAATTCAATTTTGAACAATAATTCTGCTGATCTTGAATGCCCGTTTTCTGAAGAGGAGGTTTTCTTGGCTATCTTTTCTCTTGATGCTAATAAGTCTTTCAGTCCTGATGGATTTATAGAAGAATTTTTAAAATTTTTCTGGACTACTTTAAAAGATGACATTATGAACATCGTCCATGGTTTTTTGACTCCGGAATTATCGATGACTCCCTAAATGAAACCTATATTTGTCTCATTCCCAAGAAAATGGTTGCTAGAATGGTCTCTAATTAACTGTCGATCAGCCCCATCCATGTGCTTACAAGATTATTGCTCAGGTTTTATCGAATCTAGGTTCTTCCATCTACCATTGCTTTAAATCAGCTTGCTTTTGTTGAAAATAGACAAATTTTGGATGCATCCCTTCTGGCTAAAGAATTGGTGGATGATTGGTTTCATGAAACTAGGAAAGGTGTGATTATTAAACTTTATCTTGAAAAAGCTTTTGATACGGTCGATTGGGACTTTTTAGATACAATTCTCCAGGCTAAAGGCTTTGGCGTAAGTGGATTCATGGATGTGTCTCTACTGCAAAATTTTCCATTATTATTAATTGTTCGCTTTTTCCACTACTAACTGTGCTGCCTTACATGCTTGTTTTAGGTTATTTATGTCTTCGAACAAGCTTCTGGTTTATCTATTAATCTCTCTAAAAGTGAGCTCCTTGGCATTCATATCTCTAATGATGATCTAGATTGGATGGTGACTATTTTTGGGTGTAAGAAGGACAATGGTCAACTTCTTATCTTGGCATTTCCCTTGGTGGGAACCCTAAATTGATGATTTTCTAACAGCCAGTTATTGAGAAGTTCCAACGAAAACTCATAATTGCAAATACGCTGTTAGGATACTAACAAGTAATATCTAATATTTTCTACTTAATGGTAGAAACAGAGACAGTACTCTGTGATTATATATATATAATGTCAAAAGATAACAGTCACAAGCTACTAATAAAGGAAAGAAACAGCAAAATAACAAGAAAACATACCAACCCTCCTCTATATGAGCTAAGGTCTCCTCCAGGCTACAACAGCCTTTACAACCCAAAAGATACAAAATTAAACCTAGCTACCCAATCCCAATAAGATACCATTTATAGACCCTAAAACATTCCTCACTATGGGCCCTACTCTTGCACGTTCTTTTTCAACTCATTCTCTCATCATTGCTGGCCTGTATGTTTACCTTTTTGCTCATCCTTTTATACATGTGAACAATCGGAGGTCTTACAATACCCCTCGGCTCCAAGTTCACCTTGTCCTCAAGGTGGAACATAGGGAACTGCTGGTTCATTAGATACACTGATTCCCATATAGCTTCACTTTCGGGTAGCCCCTTCCACTTGATTAGCCACTCATTTGCTCCCAGCTCCTTACTCCAGCGAATGCCTAAACAGTTTCTGGCCATAGTTGTAACTCAAACTCTTCCGCTAGTTATAGGATGTTGATGTTGTACCTCTTGCTCTTTATCCAACTTCAGTTTTAATTGAGAGATGCGAAAAACATTGTGTATGGCAACTTCTGGGGGGAGATCCAGTCTATATGCTACTTCCTCTATTTCTTCAATTATCCTGTAAGGACCATAGTACTTAGGTGCCAACTTCTCATACCTTTCTTTTTCCTAAGGAACGCCGCTTGTAGGGTCTCAACTTTAAGTATACCTCTTCCCCCACCTTAAATTTGAGTTCTCTTCTTCTAAAGTCAGCCATTTTTGTCATCCGGTTCTGAGCCACAAATAAATTTTCCTTCAAAGCGTTAATAGCTAAGTTCCTTGCCTTCAGTAGTGATTCCACTTCATTATTAGGTGTCTTCCTGTCTTTGTAGGATAACAGAGGGGGAGGTGGACGGCCATAGACTGCCTGAAAGGGAGTGGTTTAATAGAGGCATGAAAAGTAGTGTTATACCATAGCTCTACCCACGGAATGAACTGGTCCCATTTGTGTGGTTGTTCATTACAAAAGCATCTTAAATAGGTCTTTAGGCACTAGTTCACCCTTTCGGTCTGCCCATCTGTTTGTGGATGAAAGGCCGTGTTTTTCTTCAGGATAGTTCCCATTGTTGGGAATAGTTCCTTCCAGAAATTGCTAAGGAAGATCTTGTCTCTATCGGTAATAATGGAGTTAGGAATGTCATGCCTCCTTATTATCTTGTCAATGAAAACTGCCGCCACTTGCTTTGCTGAGAAAGGGTGTTTCAAGGTAATGAAGTAGGCATATTTACTCAAACGATCGACTACTACCATAATTACATTAACTCCTCCAGCTTTATGCAGCCCTTTTATAAAGTCCATGGTCCAGTCTTCTAAAATTCTCTCCGGAATAGGGATAGGTTGTAGAACTCCAGCTGGTTTGGTTGCTTCACATTTGTTCCTTTGGCAGGTTTCGCATTGTTCTACATACCTCGTTGACATCTGCCTTCATACCATTCCAGTGTAGCTCTCCACTCATCCTCTTGTAAGTTCTTAAGAACCCGGAATGCCCACCTAATATGGAGTCATGGAATGTATGTAACAAAATAGGAATAAGGGAGGATGTTTTCGATAGCACCACTCTTCCTTTATAAAGCAATCTTTCGTTCTCCCATTTAGATTTACTTTCTTCTTCGGGATTCATCCTTAATTGTTCTATACTTTTCTGAAGTTCCTCATCCTTTTCCACTTCTTTCCACACTGTTTCCATATCCACAATTCCAGTAGTAGTCATAGTATTCAATTCTAGGATGGATTCTACCCTTGAGAGAGCATCGGCAGCTTTGTTTTGCAGTCTAGTTGATATAGTATTTCAAAGTCATAGCCAAGGAGTTTGGTCAGCCACTTTTGGAATTGGGGTTGGACCTCTTTTTGTTCCAACAAAAACTTCAAAGTTTTCTGGTCTGAAATAATAGTGAACTTCCTTCCTAGTAAGTAATGCCTCCATTTTTGCACAGACAACACTACAGCCATTAGCTCCCTTTCGTATATTGATTTAGATTTAACCCTCTAAGACAACTTCTAACTAAAGAATGCTATAGGGATGACCATCTTGGGACAATACTGCTCTTAAACCAATACCCAAAGCATCAGTTTCTATAATGAAAGGAAGGAACCAGTCAGGTAGGGCTAACATCAGGATGGTGGTCATTACTAGTTTTAGGTTTTCAAAAGCTACAATGGCCTCTTCATCCCATTTAAATGAGTTCTTTTGCAAGAGCTTGGTTAAAGGAGCAGCAATTTCTCCATAGCCCTTCACAAACCTCTTATAGTAACTGGTCAGTCCTAAGAATCCTCTCGATCCTGTTACATCTGTAGGTTGAGGCCACTGCACCATACTTTTAATCTTTTCTTCATCTGTTTCTACTCCCTTCTTGGACATTTAATGGCCTAAGTATTGGATTTGAGAGTCGCAATCACGCACTTCTTTCTGTTTGCATAGAGTTGGTTATCCCTCAATGCCGCAAAGACCATTCCCAAGTGTTTTTCATGCTCACTTATATCCACACTATAAACTAGGATATCATAAAAAAAAACTAGCACACAGCGCCTTAAGAAGAGTTTAAATACCTGGTTCATAAGAGATTGGAAGGTGGTTGGTGCGTTAGTCAAGCCAAAAGGCATTACCAGAAACTCGTAATGGCCATTGTGGGTGCGAAATGCGGTCTTTTCAATGTCCTCCCTCATTTTGATCTGGTGATAACCAGATTTTAAGTCCATCTTCGAAAATACAGTTGGTCTATGCAGTTCGTCAAATGGCTCTTCAATCACCGGAATGGGAAATTTATCAGAAGTTGTGGCTTGGTTCAATTTCCTGTAATCCACGCAAAATCTCCATCCTCCATCCTTTTTCTTTACCAATAGAATAGGGCTCGAATATGGACTGTGACTGGGCCGAATTACCCCTGTCTGAAGCATTTCTACCACCAGCTTTTCTATTTCTTCTTTTTGCACATGGCCGTATTTATATGGCCTCACATTGATTGGTCTTTGCTTTAGTAGAGTTAGGATATGGTGGTCTATGGCTCTCTTGGGAGGTAACCCTTTTGGCGTCTCAGAAATGTCAGCATACCGTGCTAAGAGGAATTTGATCATGGGCAGCTCCTCCTCCTCCCCTTTCGTTTCCTGTTCTTTCTCGCAATCATCCTCAGCTTCTAACTCATAATTCTTCCATTCTAATAAAAATCCTTGATCCTCCAATTCCAATATCTTCTTCTATGGTTTTCAAAGAGCACTCAACTCTAATAAGGGAAGGATCTCCCTTAAGTATAATTTGTTTTTCCCCCACCCAAAACAACATAGTTAAGGATAGTCAATGAACCTTCATTGTTCTTTGTTGTGTCAAGCCACTGCATCCCCAGCACTACATCAACCTTCCCCAACACTACTGTTAAGAAGTCTGCCACAATCGTCAGTTCGTTCAACCTTAGCTCTACTTTCCTACAGATCCCTTTTCCCTTGTATCGAGTACCATCCCCAATTGTAACCCCTAAAGGGGTGCCCTCCTCAATCAGTATCTTCTTTTCATCCACTAATGCCTGATGAATGAAGTTGTGGGTTGCCCCACTGTCAATTAGCACAATCACTTCCTTATCCTTCACATGCCCCTTCAGTTGCATTGTCCCTTTGGATGTAAAGCCAGTAATGGCTTTAAACTCAACTTCAGCTCCTTCGATGATATCTAATTGCTTCAGCTCCACTTTTTCTTCTTTCTTTGCTTAAGTTATTTCTCCTTCCTTAGTACTTTCCTCTTCATTAAGGATAAAGAGCATCGACTCTCTTTTTTTCTTTACCTTGCAACAGTGTCCATGGGAATACTTTTCATTACACCTGCAACAGAGGCCTCTATCTAATCGTGCTCTAAATTCTACATTTGATAGCCTTTTAACTGGCGGGTCCCTTTTTTGGTAATTTCCTTTAATAGGAATAGTCACTTGCTTCATTTGGAATTCAGTTTTACGCTGCATCCCTTTTTCATTCCCTGCTTGAATTTTGGTGGTGGAAGATTCTCCCCCCTTTGGTTCTGGTATCCCCAACTCGACTCTAGCCAACTTCAAGGCTAAGTTACGGTCATTCACCAGTTGGGCTTCCTTCATGCACTCTTCTAACGTTTGGGGATGTCTGCTAATCACGTTTGCTTGGAGGGTCAGTTCCAGTCCTATCACAAATGCATCTCTTAGGACACTCTCTGCCATATAGGGTAATGGAGCTGAGTAGTTAACAAACTTTTTAACATAATCATTGTAGGACCCATCCTGTTGAATGCGAATGAGTCGTGCTCCCAAACTCTTTTGTCCCGTATCACGAAAAAACTCGAACATCCTGGCTTTCAAATCCTCCCATGACTCAACTTTCTTTTGATTATGGCTCTATCTATACCAGTCTACCTCATCTTGTTCAAAGCTTACCACTGCTACCTTTACCTTCTCAGCTTCAGGTAAGTTATTAATTTCCAAAAAATGTTCTGCTCTGTACACCCAAGACTCTAGATTTTCTCCCAAGAACATCGGCATTTCTAACTTTTTGTCCACGGTGGTTGTGTTCATCTCAACCGTGACATCCATCTCTTCCATTTTGTCTTTTAACTTCATGACAGAACCGTCGGATGTCCCAGATTCCTCTCTTTTTTTTATAACTATGGCTTTCTCTCATCTCATCCACCAGTCGATCCATGGTTTTCTTCATTTCCAGCATCATTCCTTCAATCCTAGTATTTCTTTCTCTGTTCCTTCTACTCTTTCCTCCATCTATCGCTGAGCCATTAGACGTGTGATAACCCCCAGTTTTCAGTGGCTTTGATACCAACTGTTAGGATACTAACAAGTAATATCTAATATTTTCTACTTAATGGCAGAAACAGAGACAATACTATGTGATTATATGTATAATGCCAAAAAATAATAGTCACAAGCTACTAATAAAGGAAAGAAACAAAATAATAACAAGAAAACATACCAACCCTCCTCTCTATGAGCTAGAGTCTCCTCCAGGCTACAGCAGCCTTTACAACCCAAAAGATACAAAATAAAACCTAGCTACCCAATCCCAATAAGATGCTATCTATAGACCCTAAAACATTCCTCACTATAGGCCCCACTCTGCACGTTCTTTTTCAATTCATTCTCTCATCATTCCTAGCCTGTATGTTTACCTGTTTGCCCATCCTTTTATACATGTGAACAATAGGGGGTCTTACATACGCCTACATATCCAAGGGTGGTCGTCATACACTTATTCAATCTTGCCTACTTATTACCTTTCTCTTTTTCATGCCCCTGATGATATGATTAATTGTTTGAGAAACTAATTCTTGAATTTTTTTTGGATAGTTCATGTGATGAAAATGGTATGCATAACATTAATTGGATTACCACTCAACGTGCCCTAAGCTTCTTAGTGGTCTGGGCATGGGCAATTTTCATCATTTACATTCTGCCCTTTTGGCAAACTGGATTTGGAGGTTTTTACATGAGAAGAATGTTTTGTGGCATCAACTCATTTTGGCTAAGTACTATTATCCCTCTTGTGTTTGGCCGACTATTGTTAGAAGGTCATCAAAGTCCCCATGAAGCTCCATCTACCATACTGCTGGCCTTGTATTTTCTAGAACTCAACATTACCTTGGTACGAGTGACACTATCTGTTTTTAGAAAGATCGATGGCATGATTGTGGTATTCTCTCTGTGATTTTTCCTTGTTTGTTTCGTCTCTCTTGTACTCCTGATATTTCTGTTGCTGAAGCGTGACTTACAGATTCTAAGACTTAACTTGCACTTTAGACATAATTTTACTGAACATGAAATTTAGGAATGGGTATCTTTGTCTACTATTTTGTCTTCTAGCAGAACTCGTATGGTGCATGATTCTTGGAGATGGACAATTGACTCCCCATCTATGTTTACTGTGAAGTCTATGATTGATGACTTGATAAATGCTCTCAAGTCTTTTAAAAGGAATTTCTCATTTGGATGGATCACTTCCCGAAGAAAATTAAAATTTTTCTTTAGGAGCTTAGTCATAAAGCTATAAACACTGTCAATCGCCTCCAGCGTCGTATGCCTTATATGTCTACTTCTCCTTCTTGGTGTATTATGTGTTGTGTTAATGTTGAATCCTCTATTCATCTTTTTATTCATTGTCCTTTTGCTCGACCATTTTGGGATCTCATTTTTTAGGCTTTTGGTTGGTCTACTGCTTTGTCCAACGACATTTCAGACATCCTCAACTTTCTTATGGTGGGCCACCCGTTTCTTGGTTGCAAGAAGGTTATTTGGTTGGCTGTTCTTCAGGCTTTCTTTTGGACTTTATGGGGTGAGCGTAATAGACGTCTTTTTTAAGACTTTTTTCATCTTTTAGTTTTCTTTTTTGACATGGTATTGTCCATGGCTTTTTATTGGTGCAAAATTAGACACTCTTTTGAGAACTTTAGCTTATCGGTCTTAGTTGCCAATTAGCGCTCTTTTTGAAATCACCTTGAGGTGCTTGGGTTTCCCCTTATTTCATTTTACCAATGAAATGTTTGTTTCTTATAAAAAAAAAAAAAGATCGACTTAAGCTTTTGGGTTGAATTGGTGATTTAAGATAGTATTAGAGCAGGTGGTCTAGGTAGGTCATGTGTTCAAACCCCTGCAACGTTATTTCCTTCCCGTTTGTTGGGCATTAGATACTATATTAAATTTTCCTTCACCTATCAACTTAAGCTTTTATATCGGTCATTTAAGATACTATCAAAATAGATGGTTCAGGGAGGTTTTGTGATCCAGCCCCTACCTTGTTGTTTCCTCCCCAA
Organism: Cucumis melo; assembly: GCF_025177605.1. Taxonomy (NCBI): domain Eukaryota; kingdom Viridiplantae; phylum Streptophyta; class Magnoliopsida; order Cucurbitales; family Cucurbitaceae; genus Cucumis; species Cucumis melo. Next base: position 23,243,482 of record NC_066857.1, on the reverse strand, counting down.
TTAATATTAATTTCCACTTATTGGGTCTTTCTTCATATTTCAAGCCCACAAGTGAGGGAAAGAGTTAGATATTATATTAAATTTCTCTTTACTTATCAACTTAAGCTTTGGGGTTAATCAGTGATTTAACATTATCAAATGAGCCAATTCGTCTGTCTATTACTTGAACGAGACTTTTTCGGCCATTTTCTTGGATTCTAAAAGGTGAAAACTTGTCAATATGAGTATCTTGATTGCAATCTTGCCTACTGATGTTTTATATAATAACAGCATGTAACTGACAGGTGCTGATGCACAAAATTTGGAAAGATGTTCCCTAAGAAAGATGAAGTTTTTTCTTAAGCTCATTCTCCAACAAATGAATAATAGGGTACAACAAAGCTAGTTACTTCAAACCTTCCAATAAATGAAATGTAATATTTCATTTAACAAAACTAAGGGTACCCCACCCACATTTAGACATGACTTGCAAACTCTCCCAATTAACTAAATGGGAGCCACCAGCCTAATCTTCTCCCTCCTAAAGAATGTTTTTCATAAGCTTTTCACTCTGAGTATTGAAATGAAACAAATATTATTTAAGGAAAGCTTACAAGAGTAAACTGACATTCCTTCAGTAATATACCGTTTACTCTGGCCAAGTCTGTTAGCAACTCATTCAACCACATCATCCTCCTAGAATAAAGTCTACCCCAATCGTCAAATGATACCCTTTCATAACGGATACGGTATATCAATATGGAAAATTAGTTGAGACATTGAGATGTGCTTTCTCTATGCTATTAAATAAGAAGAAAGCAATAGTATATGTAGTGTTGTGAGAGCATCTTTAGAATTCATGAGCAAAATTAAGAAGGAAAAACTGAACCTTCTCAATGAGATCGAGGACATCTTGATTATCAACAAATTCAATGTAGCTCCAATCAATTTCCTCTTTTACATATTCTTCTTGCTCCATCTTGAATACGTGCTGAATAAAATCATAACATCCAGATTTGACATTGAAATTTGAAAAAAGAAAAACTAAGAAGAAGAAGAAAGTCAAGATCAAAGACAAAGTTATCAAACGAGACTGACCTCATACCTGGTTGAAATGTTGCTGCAGCTTTTCATTTGTGTAATTGATGCAGAATTGCTCAAAACTGAAGAGAGTGGAGGATAGTCACAGTCAACATACAACTTGTCCATTAATAACTACGCCCACATCAACAACTGCTCTATTTTTAAGAGACCTTTATGATTGTCAAGTAGTAAAAAGCTCGCTAACAGATTAAATTATCCTATTTCCAGAAATGGCAGAAAAGAAGATATTTGCATGTGCTGTGAGCATGGGTGTTTTGTCTAAATCTATGTCCAGTTTGACTCCCTTACAAACATCACCTATTAGTTAATATATATACAGAAGGAGAACTCTCTACAAAAGCCAGAGTTACAAGAAGGATCACCTATTTGTTTGAAAGCTCTCAAAACCATAAATATCAAGTACACCGATCAGATATTTCGAGCAAGGATCTTGTCCGATGGATACATTGATTTTATCAACCAACCTGGATAAGTTAAACAAGCGATTGTTCTAATTCCTGTTGGAGTAAGAAAAAACTGTTGAACTACAACAGAATCTAAACGTGACAATGCTAGGATAACCAATATTACCAGTCAAACAAACGAGAGTATATTGTCTTGGCTAATCCATCCCTGCTAACTGTTGCACCATGCGGATCAAGACTTCTCTTGATGACTTCCTCCGGTGTAACCATCATGCGCTTGCAAAGAGCATCTTCTAATGCATTGGGATCACACCTGAAATATTTTTAGGATCAGAATACACAAAAAATGCAGGTTATTATGAGAAATACAGAGTAATAAAAGCAAAGCTCCAGTCACACATGAGAAGCTCTGCTGTCATGTGAAGATGAAATTTTGATTCTTCATCTTTTACAAATGATGAATCAGACTCTTCTCCTTTTGCAAATTCAATATTACCCAGATGGAGAATAGCAGCCACAACTCTGAAAATTGCATCCTGAAAGAAAGAGGGAGAAAGGGGAGGCATTTAGCAGTAGGTTGATATGTAGGAAAATAATAGCTACCTACTGAGTAAGGTATCACCTGCTCTTGTTCACCTATTCCAACAATATCCATGGCTCTCTTTGTCGCAAGATAATCATGGGCATCATTCACACCAGCCAGTTCATAACAATTTGATTGGTTTAGATAGTGAAATGATTTTGGATTTCCCAGCTTATATCTCTCTCTCTCCTGGAAAAAAAATCACTTTGCTGATGAACATTAGTTGACAAGAAAAAACTATTTCAAAGAAAAGGAAAAGGAAAGAGAGAGAGAGAGAGAGAGAGAGAGAGAGAGAGAAACCACCAACCTGAGGTGGAGCTGCACAGAGAAGATAAAAACAATGATAGTTGCGCTCAGGGTCTGATATTTGGCAAACCCGTGATCTCTCAAGAAGATAAGTTCTGATGGCAGCTCCTGATATTCTTCCCTTTTTGTCGAATTGGATCTCAACAAATTTCCCAAACCGGCTGCGCTAATGTATACAATAAATTATCAATAGGCAACTCATGCAACAAGCTATTGAAATTCCACTTCTAATGGAGAAGAAAAGGTTCCTACGAATAAATGAAAGGTCTAATATCAACAGTAAACACGTATGTGGAAATGGAAGCAGGTATCCAGAAGAAGCCAGATTATGTAGGTGTCAATCCAATCATTTCTAAGAAAATCCCTATATTGCAAAAGCTCAAGTAAGGATAACTTTTTACCTTGAATTATTGTTTCTCACTGTTTTTGCATTGCCAAAGGCTTCAAGAACTGGATTCGACTGCATCGGGTTTAAACAGGATTCAGAAAGTTGAGAGAGAAGATGTCACAACATAAGAAAATGCCAACTTATAAATAGTTAAAATTCAAATCTCAAGTATCGTCGGAAGAAATGAAAAATATTAGAAGAAAACCATCCCCTAGAAAAAGGAAAAGCGGCATTTGAAACCATTTTCTTCCAAATGCTTAATTCCAATGTTACCATTAGATTCTGATGGCCTTAAATTGTCAGGAATGCTCTCTGCATTTTCTTTAATGGAGCTCTACCTACATGGAAAGTTGGATCGTACTCTATATTCATCAATTACATAATGGAAAATTAATGAATGTTTTTGAGAACTTGAATTATGCCTAAGCGTTCTCAAACACAATGTCTTGTTCTTAACTGGAGAAAAGTTTGTTCCCCAATGGCATAAGTATAGCAGTTTTCAAATTTTCTTTCACAGGTAAAAGATATTTATTTATATGCTTAAAAGACCTAGCTTGATTTTTTTTTATATCTTAGAGTGTCCTGGCCAGCTTACTCGCACCTCAACTAATCTCACAGGACAACCTGTCTGACCCTACAACATTTGAGTGTCAAAGAAACTCGTAGGAAATTAATTCCTAGATAGGTGGCTAGTAGCTACCATGGATTGAACCCATTGAAAACTAATGCCCAATGGTTAAAAACTGAAGTGTATTCTTATTGATTAAATCTAATGGTAATTAAGAGTATTTATAATATTCTGCTACAGTGCAATATTATCAAAACAGACTAACAGAAAATATAACAAAATAATAACTAATTTTAAAATTGTAATTATACATGATAATATCCTCCCTCAAACTGATGCACTTTAGGCTTAAGGCATAAGTTTGGATCGAAGAGTGTGGAAGCAATTGGTAGTGAGAGGTTTTGTGAATATATCAGCGGGCTGTTCTGTTGAGGGAATGTACAACAGTGTAATGTCATTTGGGACAACTTTTTCCCTTATAAAGTGAAAATCCACTTCTATGTGTTTGGTTCGATCATAGAAGACAGGGTTATGAGCAAGTTGGATGGCAGACTTGTTGTCCCACCATAAACAAGGAGGTTCTCTTCTAAATACATGTAAGTCTCGAAGGAGTTGTCGAATTCAGAAGCTATTGTTGCAAGAGCTCTATATTCAGCTTCTGTTGAACTTCGAGATACAGTGGACTGTTTTTTGGCTGCCCATGATATAGGATTATCTCCTAAGTAGATGATGAATCCTGTGGTCGACCTTCTATCAAGATTATTTTCTGCCCAATTTGAATCTGAGAATGCATTTACTCTGAATGGATTTATGGATTTTTGAAGAGTATGCCTTTTGAAGTGGTTCCACTGATGTATCTTATACTCTTTTAGCTGCTGTAAGATGGCAATAGGCATGTGAGTGCATGAACTGTGACAATTTGCTTACTGAGAAGACGATGTTTGGTCGAGTAAAGGTGAGATATTGGAGGGCTCCAATAATTGTTCTGTAGGCTGTCACATCTTCATTTGAACATGAATTGTCTGGCTTGTCACTAAAGGAATGTATAGCAATTGGGGTATTACATGGTTTACATCCATTCATTCCAAACCTTTATAATACATCCTTAGCATATTTTGTTTGTGTGACAAAGATACCGGATGAGTTCCTCAGGATTTCAAGCCCCAGAAAATATTTCAACGTTCCCAAGTCAATCATATCAAACTTCTGCTGCAGCGGACTTATTAGCACATCAATGTATGGCTAGTCGTTGCCTGTTATTATGATGTCATCTGCATAAAGTAGGAGATAAGTGGTAGATTTTCCAATTTTTCGAACAAACAACGAGTTATCGGCATTCGAAGCATTAAAGTCAAGTGTCAATAGGTGAGTTGTGAAACATTCAAACAAAGCTTGAAGAGCTTGTTTGAGGCCATATAATGATTTTCTGAGTTTGCACACTAGGTTTGGTCTTGTTTTGTCAACAAAACTTGTGGTTGTTGCATATAGACTTCTTCACGGAGTTCGCCATGTAAAAAGGCATTTTTAACATCAAGTTGCCTTAGTTTCCATTCAAAATGTGCAGCTAAAGATAGAACTATCTGGACAGTAGGTTTCTTTACAACTGGGCTAAAGGTCTCTTCAAATTCTATGCCTTCCTGTTGATGGTATCCCTTGGCAACTAATCTTGCTTTGTATCTAGCAATGGTTCCATCGGGATTTCTTTTTATTTTGTATACCCATTTGCAGCCAATGGCTGTTTTGTTTGGTGATAAACTGGTGAGTTTCCATGTTCCTTGTTTCAATAGAGCATCATATTCTTCTTTCATTGCATTTTGCCAAACTAAATCTTTAGATGCTTGGGTGTAAGAGCTTGATTCATTTTCATCAACAGAATTTTTGGGGAGATGTGTTGCAGCAACAAAAACTTTCTTCTTTGATATACCAGATTTGCTTCTGGTTTGCATTGGATGGGCATTTATGATGGGTGCATTTGTGTGCATTTCAGTTTCAGTATTCGGTTGACTGTTTAGATAGGACTCATCTGTTTGTGAAGAACTCATTGTTGGCATAGATGGCATAGCACTTTCATTACTCATACTAGGAATAGGTGGGGAGTCTTTTAGGAATAGGGATAAAGGTATTTGATGGGGTTTTATAGGTTTTGTATGGTTATCTTTTATGGGGTTGTTTTGTGGGGTTATTGAGAAGGGAAAAATAGTCTCATCAAAGATAACATGTCTAGATATGAAAAAATTTCCCATGCTCATATTGTAACACAAGTAACCTTTGTAGTCTAAGGGATAACCAAGGAAGATGCACCGAGAGGTTTTTGGTTGGAGTTTATGAGAATTGTATTGTTTTAGTAAAGGGTAACAGGCACAACCGAATATTTTTAGATGTTTATACTCAGGGGGTTGATTGAGTAGGCATTCAAAGGGTGTCTTATTTTGAAGGTTTTGAGAGGGGAGTTTGTTTATGAGGTATATGGCTGTGGCAAAGGCAAAGGACCAGAATTTGGTTGGGACGGAGGCACAGGTCATTAGGAAGATGGCTACTTCTATGATATGGCAGTGTTTTCTTTCAGCTACACCGTTTTGTTGAGGAGTATAGGGACATGACTTTTGGTAGGATATGCCATTTGCGGTGAGAAAGGATAGTAGATCTTGGTTGATGAATTCACCTCCTCCATTAGATCTGAGAGTTTTGATGCGAGTGGAGAATTGATTTTCTACTAGTGGTTTGAAGTGTTTGAAGACATTTGTTACATCGGATTTTCTTGCTATGGGAAAAATCCAGGTATACTTAGTGAGGTCATCAACAAAGGAGAAATAGTATTTGAAACTATTTATTAATATTTCAGGGGCAGGGCCCCATACATCAGTGTGAGTGATTTGTAAGGGAAACATGGTAGTAGAATATGAGTGGAGAAAAGGGAGTTTATGCATCTTCCCATATAAGCAATATTCACATATGCAGGTTTTTGTACAAGAGGGAAGGTTTAAGGAATGTAGAACTGTGTTTAATACTTGTGTGTGAGGATGGCCGAGTTAGTTGTGCTATAGGGTAGAGGAGATCTTGGAGGATGACTGGATTGCAGTATGAGCAGTTGGAGAATTTTTTTGATCTGAGACATATGGAGTGATTGGATAAAGTCCATTCACATTAGGGTCTTGGAATAAAAGGTTGACAATAGTTTTGTCCTGAATGGTAAATTTGTTAGTATCAAAGGTGATTAAGCAATTGTTATCTTTGCACAGTTGATGAACAAACAATAAATTTGTGGAGATCGTTGGGACATACATGAGATTTTGTAGTGAGAATGAAGAGTTTAGGGTGTAGGAGAGTTTACCTGATCATATGTGAGTAATGGGAAGTGACTGACAACTGCCAACAGAGATGCTATCTTCACCATTATGTTCATTTGCTATGGAGAAGTTTCCAAAGTCTGCAGTAACGTGAGCATTGCATCCTGAATCTGCAAGCCAAGTATTTGAAGGATAGTTATGAGTGTTAAGATACTATGAGTTTTGTTGGCCAACCATGGTAGCAAGATTTTGAGGGGGGTGCTTTCCTTGATAATTGTAGTTCATTCTGTTGTAGCAATCAGAATGACCAGGTCGATTACATACTTGGCATTGAATGAACAGACGGTTTCCAAAATCAGATTGTCCACGACCTCTCCCTTGGTTGAAGTTTGATCGGCCTCTACCAGTGTTACGGCCTCTTCCTCTTCCTCTTAGTTATTTTGTTGGGGTGCATTTCCAGGTGTTCATGAGTTGGTGTTTTGATTTGCAAGCATTGCTGTTGGTTGAACTGAGATGTCTTCACGTTTGGTTTGTTTTTCTAGTGCAGATTCTTCAGACTTTAGGAGGATATGGAGTTCAGAGAAACTTACCGGTTGAGATCTTGTTTGCATTGAGGTGCGAAAGGCATTGTATTCTCTTGGAAGGCCATTTAGGGCATAGATTACGAGATCTTCATCTTCAACAATAGTTGCTGCATTTGCTAATTTGTCTTTCACTTCTTTGATTTTTTTGATATACAAACCAATTGGTTCATCTGGTTTCTTTGAGATTTGTTGTAAATCTGATTTTAGGTTGACAATATTTGTCCTGGTATTTGAAGAGTAGTGCCTTTCAAGTGTTTTCCATACTTGACTTGAAGATTTGCATCCAACTACATATGTTAGTGCTTCAACAGATAGGGTAGCGTTGATGAGGAACATTAACGCTTGGTCCTTTGCTTGCCAATCTTCGTAAGGAGGGTTACTGATTTCGGTTGTTGAAGACGGAGTTGTCTGAGTAGTTGCTGAGGAACTCGCAGTTGTGGGGTTCGAAATCGTCTTCGGAGGTGTGGGAATGGATTCGTCAATGAAGCCATACAACTTGTGTGCTTTCAGCATAGGTTCGAATTGGAACTTCCAGAGGGTGTAGTTGGTTGAATCAAGTCGGATGGATATTAGGTTGCATATATTTGTTAGAAGGAAGAGGGGTGATGATAGTTCTTTGGAGGTTGAAGAAGAAGAACTTGCTTCGGTTGCCATGGTGGAAGAAAGAAGAAAGGATCAAAGGAGAAGAAGACGTGGGTCAAAAAAGCTCTGATACCATGAAAATTAATGCCCAATGGTTAATAACTGAAGTGTATTCTTATTGATTAAATCTGATGGTAATTAAGAGTATTTATAATACTCTGCTACAGTGCAGTATTATCAAAACAGAATAACAGAAAATATAACAAAATAATAACTAATTTTAAAACTGTAATTATACATGATAATACATATGACCTCTTAGTTAGTTATTGAGACTATGTCTCCCTTTTTACCACTAAACCAACCCATGATGTGTTGACTTAGCTTGATGTATTCCAAACTCAAAAGTAATTATTATTGTCATACATGTGCTTTTCTAATCTACTCAACGAGTATCATGTCGTCATGATACTTTATATGTCAAAGTCGCTTTACAAGTGACCCAAATTTTAATCTTGCATTTTGCAAATATACCAAAGAGATCCACGTCTAATCTTGTTAATACTTCATGATGGATAGAAATAGTAACTGATAAGTGATAATACCATGCACTTTAGAGACACCATAGGATGCTGGAATAACATTGTATGAAGTATGTGCCGATTACATTGTGTCACTATAGTTAGATTTGCTAGACTTAGAATCCAACTTACTTCTAAAACTTGTTGTTCAACAGTTCGTCCTTCAGATGCAGCATGGCCGCCCAAAAATGCAAGGTAACACATAAGCATTTTGGTGGTTTCAGTCTTACCGGCCCCACTTTCACCACTTACCAGAATGGAATTGCTTTTCCCATAATTTATCATAGCCCTGCCACAGGATTGTGATAGTCTATGTCATCCCATGAGAAAACAAAAATTACGGAAAAAATAAGAATTTAACCTATATGCAACATCAGCAATTGCAAAAACATGCGGCTTCAGCTCCCCAATTGGTGCACCCCTGTACTTTTCCATCACATGGGCATCATACAGACTTGAAATACTTTGGAATGGGTTGATGGCAATAAGAATGTTTCCAGTATAAGTCTGTATAACGTCAAAGAGTTATTATTTGGATCCTTAGCTGGAGTGTAACGAATCTTTTTCTTTCACCAAGTAAATCATCAAAAAAAAAATCTTAGATCTTACATAAATTTCATTTATTGCGTATCTGATTGCCAAATTATGCAGCAACCCAGGCTCATTCAAATATGACATTCTAGTCATGTCGTCAATTCCAGTAGCAGGAGCTTCTGAGTCCCTTGGATAAAGATTTGACATTTTTACAACCACCTGCAAAAATAAAATTTGGTAATATTTTGCCAAACATGCAAAATAAATTGAGTTGTTTGTTGAAAAATATGGACAATGAGGTACAGTGACTTCAGGAACCCTAAAATGTGAAGGCAAGTAAAAGGCCTGAGTGATGTGAGGCACACCTTGTATATTAATCCAATAATTAAACTGATAGTTAATAAATGTACAAATATAACTTACATCAGAATATTTTGATTATATTCAAAACTATAAAGGCTGGTATTGTCTTAACTGAAGAAAAAGTGAAGAATCAATGGCATATGGCTGTCAACTTCGACCATAAGGAATATTAGTGAGGAAACGAGTTAGAAGGAGAAAAAGAAAACCTATACCTTCTGTGCATGTTATTTTGAGGTGAACAGACAAAAGCACTCCAACCGGTAACTGATGGGAAAATTCTCGAGGATATTATATTTTGTCTAGCTCAATAGCTCCTCCTTCTTTGAAATAATATCTTCGAAATTTGGTAATTTAACGAGATGTCTAGTTTATACACTGAAATGGCTGGAAATCAAAACCAATGTCTAAAGGTAACACTGTTGTTTAGCTTTTCAAGGAATTCAATAACGCATTTCTCTTCTCTTTTTTTAATTTTTCCTTTTTTTTTTCTTCTTTTTTTTTTATCTTATTATTTTTGTTAATACTATTGAAAGCAATTAACAACAACCCAAGACTTACGTGGAAACCCGAGAACCGGGAGAAAAACCACGATACTTTAGTTTTTATTATTTTTCTTATGAACAAAATACAATAGGTACAAAGGGAGAATAAATAGAGTACAATAGGAATAAGAAAGGAAAAGATCTAGGAAATATTTAGGAAATAAAATCTTATATTTCATTCTTTCCAAAAGTACTCTAGGGCAAAGCCCTACTAATTCTAACACTCCCCCTCAAGTTGGGAGGTAAATATCAATGAGTCCCAACTTGCTAACGCAACGGTCGAAGTGTGGTCGGAGAAGCCCCTTGGTAAGAACATCAGCAATCTATTGGCTTGAAGGAATGTACGGAATGCATATACTTCCACTGTCAAGTCTTTCTTTGATGAAATGCCGATCAATCTCAACATGTTTAGTTCTATCATGTTGAACTGGGTTGTTAGCAATACTAATAGCGGCTTTATTATCACAAAAAAGCTTCAATGGTGTCTCACATTCCTGATGAAGATGTGACAAGACTTTCTGGAGCTAAATTTCCTCACATATTCCCAGACTCATAGCTCTGTATTCAGCCTCAGCACTGCTCTTGGCCACAACACTTTGCTTCTTACTCCTCCAAGTTACAAGATTGCCCCAAAGGTACAATAACCGGAGGTAGACTTTCTATCAATAACAGATCCTGCCCAATCTAAGTCAGTATATGCCTCAATGGTCTTTCTATTTGTTTTTCTAAACATCAACCCTTTACCAGGTGTATTTTTCAAGTATCTCAGGATTCTGTTAACAGCTTCCATATGTTTCTCATAGGGAGCCTGCATAAACTGGCTGACAACACTCACAGCAAAGGAAATATCAGGACGAGTATGAGATAAGTAAATTAATTTACCTACAAGGCGCTGATATTGTTCTTTATCAACTGGAACTTGATCATCAGAGTTTCCTAGTTTACAGTTGAATTCAATAGGAGTATCAGCAGGACGACATCCCAACATACCTGTCTCGGTTAGCAAATCAAGGGTGTATTTTCTCTGAGACACGGAAATACCTTCTTTTGATCTAGCCACCTCCATTCCAAGGAAATATTTCAGATTTCCCAATCTTTGATTTCAAATTCATCACCCATTCTCTGCTTTAGTTGACTGATTTCTGTTTGATCATCTCCGGTCAAAACAATGTCATCCACATAAACTATTAGAATAGCAATCTTTCCTGTCTTGGAAGCCTTTGTAAATAAAGTATGGTCAGAGTGCCCTTGACTGTACCCTTGGGACTTGACAAAGGTAGTGAATCTGTCAAACCATGCTCTCGAAGACTGTTTCAGACCATATAGAGATTTTTGGAGTTTACACACCTGCCGACCAAATTGGGCTTCAAATCCTGGTGGGGGGCTCATGTAGACTTCCTCCATAAGGTCTCCATTCAAAAAGGCATTCTTAACATCCAGCTGGTATAGAGGCCAATCTTTGTTCACAGCAACAGATAGCAGGACTCTAACAGTATTCAATTTAGCAACTGGAGAAAAAGTTTCTGAATAGTCAATACCATAGGTTTGAGTGAATCCCTTTGCAACTAACCTTGCCTTGTGTCTATCAAGCGTACCATCTGTTTTGTATTTGAGAGAGAATACCCATTTGCATCCTACAGTTTTATGTCCCTTGGGTAGAGTACAGATCTCCCAAGTTCTATTCTTTTCGAGAGCCTTCATCTCTTCCATAACAGCATTCTTCCATTCAGGACACTCTAGAGCAGTGTAGATATTTTTCGGTATTATGGTAGAGTCAAGGCTTGCTGTAAACGCTCCAAACTGTGGAGAGCGATTATCATAGGAAACATAGTTGCAAATGGGATGTTTAGTGCATGATCTGGTACCTTTTCTCAATGCAATTGGAATGTCAAGAGAGGGGTCATACTCATCAAGTTTTCTTGTATGACCCTGTTCAGCTTCATCGTTACTGGTTTCTATTCTAACCTCAGTCTCATCATCACGGTTCTTTTCTTCCATATTTTCAAGAATAGCAACATCAGACTTGTCATTCTCACTCATTGTATTATTAGTACAAGGTTTTGTAGAGTTTTCCATACCTTGGTCTCGAGGAGGTTCGAAATTTTGGACTGGAGCCGGCGGTTGACTAGTGGGGGACCCAACTTCCTTTCTAAGATTCCTCCTGTAATATGTTTTCCAGGGAACTTGGTTTGTGGGTAAGATTATGGGATGAGGATCAATGTCAGACATGGTAATAGGAGTAGGTTCAACAAATTCAAAGGTGCTGTTAGACTCTTCACTCACATTCTCCCCCTGAAGATGGCTAACGGGAAAGTAGGGTCGGCTTTCACAGAAAGTAACGTCCATAGTGACAAAGTATTTCCTAGACGGCGGGTGAAAACATTTATAACCGCGTTGGTGAAGGGGATACCCAACAAACACACAGGCCTAAGCCCGAGGGGTAAATTTGGTCTGATTAGGACCGAAATTATGGACATAGGCGGTGCACCCGAACACACGAAGAGGAACCTCAGAAACAAGACGAGTAGAGGGGTAAGACTCCTTAAGACAATCTAAGGGAGTCTGAAGGTGGAGGATACAAGAAGGCATTCTATTGATTAAGTGAGCGGCTGTAAGAATAGCATCTCCCCACAGGTATGATGGAAGGGAAGTGGAAAGCATAAGTGAACGGGCTACTTCCACAAGGTGTCGGTTTTTTCGTTCGGCCACTCCATTTTGTTGAGGAGTGTAGGCACATGAGGTTTGTGAACAATCCCCTTGGAGGCTAGAAATTCACTAAGGTTATGGTTTTGGAATTCCCGACCATTATCACTTCGAAGAATTGCAATTTTTGTATGAAATTGTGTTTTGATAGTATGATAGAAGTTTTGGAAAATGGATGGAACCTCGGATTTATCTGTGATAAGGTAGACCCAGGTAAGACGGGTATGGTCATCAATGAAAGTTACAAACTACCGCTTTCCCGAGGAGGTGGTGACCTTGGAAGGACCCCAAACGTCACTATGGATGAGGTTAAACGGTTGTGTAGGTTATATAATTTGACTGTGAATTAGGGAACGAAGTTACCGGGTTCTTGGAATATATCGGCAACTCGGTTGGTTTGGAATGCGTTGAAGATTCGCCCGCTTCAATGTCCGATCTGTTTTGGGGTTGATCAATTCCGTTACCAGAAAACAGCGGTTGCTATAAAGAGTCAACGTACAGCTGCTGCTTTCTGTACTGATTTGACAGATTTACGGTTGAGGGTTGCTGTCCGGAGCTCATAGGCGGCGCGTGAGGATGCGAATGGCCGGAAGGGTTTGACGGTTGGACATCCGACGGCGCGTAGAAGGGAACGGGATGGGCGGTGACGTGAAACGGCGGCGGCGCGTGGGCTCACGCGCCGGACACGAGCGGTGCGTGAATCATCTTCTGGTCAGACGGCGGCGCGTACGGCTGCGGAACCACTCCCGTTGGGTAGATCGGCGGTTTCTGTAGGTTCTGGAGCAGTTTCTCCATGGCGGCGGCGACGGCGGCGTCCACGGCGGCAACGGCGGCGTCCACGGCGGCGGCGATTCCGGCGGCGGCAGTGACGGGTTCAATTTCGATCTGGGTTTCTCTAGGTTATTTTCTTGGGTTTCGTTATTGCTTTGCTCTGATACCATATTGAAAGCAATTAACAACAACCCAAGACTTACGTGGAAACCCGAGAACCGGGAGAAAAACCACGATACTTTAGTTTTTATTATTTTTCTTATGAACAAAATACAATAGGTACAAAGGGAGAATAAATAGAGTACAATAGGAATAAGAAAGGAAAAGATCTAGGAAATATTTAGGAAATAAAATCTTGTATTTTATTCTTTTCAAAAGTACTCTAGGGCAAAGCCCTACTAATTCTAACAAATACTACATCAACTCATCAAAAATTCAAATACCCCACCACCTAAAGGAAGTATAAATGCTTTAACCGTTGAGTAAGCCAATGTTGGCAATAATTATTTTCATCCACACCAGTTTCTTTGAGACATGCAATTGATGTTCTCTTTCACGAGAAGTATTGGCTGGTTGGAAAATCACACTACACTCTCCTTTTGAGGGAAAAAGATCAGATGGGCAACTTCCCTTCTTTCTCTGCTTCTCTCAATCATATACACGATCACCAATCACCAGTTCTATCTAATGGCTCTTTTAGCATCCCCTTCAAGCTCCACAACCTTTTTTCAACTTTAAGTCTCGAAATTAACAAGAAACTTCAATGATATAATCGAGGGTCAATACTCAAGACTCGTATAACTTAGATAATTGAGGGAGTCTCCATCAAATTAAAGAGTTTAGAAAACTCAGGCTCTTTACTAGACAAACCATTTTTAAAATGCATTTTCCACTGCTACAGTGTCAATCTCATCTTTAAGATGTTTGGAATCTGAAAACCTAACATTCCAAATAGTTTCATGTACTTGCTTCGGTATCTTGGAAAGATCAATTCCAAGAACCATATGAAAGAGAAATTTTTTATTAAAAGTCACCAACCTCAATGATGTGCTTGTGCTATTAATGAAAAAGTGGCAAAGGTTTTAGACACTACATGCTTTATCTCTCACCTCCTCTTTCATGGAAAGTCAGTCTATCATGCAAGGAGAAACGATAGAAAAGAGCATGTTCTGACTTGATATTCGATAGCCAATCATTTCCAAACAACAGAAGAATCAAGAAGCCCATCAAATCTCGTGGAAAGAGTTCTCATGAAGCCAGCAAACGACCCAGTTCAAAAATACATATAAACTGATGAAACAACTAACCAAAACGACATTTATGTCAACATTTCATATTTCAGTCATGAAGAAAGAGATAATGATGCATTTTTGTCCTTCAAAGCGAAGAAACGTTTAAAAACTGTAATGAAACTCACTTCTTGGCTTTTTTGTGGAGTTCAGTCACCAGAATATCTAGACACATTCCTTGTTCTCTTAAATTTTCACGACTGAGGGCTCACTGGTATTATTTGTGTAACCTTATCTTGTTTTTTTTTTTCTGCAGGCATCTCAATATTAAATTTCTTACATGCCTTTCGTTTAATTTAATGTTTTAAAAAAATAATAAATAAACAAAACTATATTACCTGCCTCCCATCACTAGTTTGAATCTCAGCATCTTCCCCAGTGATGTTCAATACGAGTCCATCAATCCAAACAGAATCTATATCTCCCACCCATATTTGAGAACCAACAACAATATTGACAGGCTTGTCCTGCAGCAAATTATAGATTATATCAATAAGTATCAAAATTCACAACCATATCAGATAAATAAAGATTTTAATATCCAACATTTGGGTTGATTCTAAATTACAGTTTAATCAGCATTTGATACACAAGTACATAAATATAGCTACATGATTTCACAGTGCCTATAGCTCAAGGATGAAATGAAAAGCACAAGGTTTAAGCATCTCCTGAAATTGAATCGATCGCTTGATATCATAAATAATCTACAGCGCCATCAACAACCATAACATAATCTCTGAAAAATAGAATATGAAACAGAATACGTAACCATGACGTTTTCCTGTCGTGTTCCTTCTTTCTTTCTTTCTTATCAACAGACCGTCAAACCAAAATCACATGAGGGTTTTACATTTCTAATAACTAATAAACTCAATGAACGCAATCATATATCCCCCACCCCCATTGTGAAATGTCCCGCCAGAATTGCTGAAATTTTGAAGATCGAGGCGTTAAATTACGTACCATTGCGACTCCGAATATGAATTTTCGGAAATGCAGCTAAGAGGACATAACCGTTTGATTCTGTATGGAAAAAGCAATGAGCGAATAAAAAATTGTCGGGCAGAAGCTTGAATTGGTGGGGGAGGGAAAAAAAGTCCTTGCGTAAACCCAGAAGTTTGGTGTTGTTTGCGTCTGTGTTTGAGCTTCGTTCATGGTTTGTGGCGGTAGTAATCTTGAATTCTCCAGTTCCGGCATTTTCGTTCGGAGTACTTGTGGCTATTTTTGCTCTACAACCTCTCAATAGACAGAGAAGAGAGAGATGGATGATCAAACTCACAAATGCATGAAAATTGCCCAAAAAAATAACCCAAATTTTTAGTCACGAATATTGTTTAGCGGACGTATGAATGTATCTACAACGGCTATTTTCCAATATTACATATTATTCACTACAAAGTATTTAGAAAATACTATCGATTTTCAAATTTTACAGAGTATTTATTATCCTCTAAATTTTTAAATTTTGTTTTATTTTATAAATAATTTTTGCTACTTTTTTACCTTGGTAATGATTTTCCTGTACAATAATTTATCGACATTATCAATAAAATATCAATTAATTATAGTTGAAGAAAAATTATTTTAAATAATAGAATTTCTAAAAATGTCGTGAATATAACAAAATATCATAATTTATCTTTTGGTTCATCATATATAGATTATAATATTTTGGTCCATTTTCTTATATTTGAAAACAATACAAAAGTAAACAAACATATTATGATTTGAGTGACGATTAAGAGTTGTGTTGTCTATATTATATTTACACTGTTTTTTATGTTTTATTAATATCTTTGTGATATATTGAAAATATTGATTTACTCTTTTTTTGTGGAGGTTGAATTCACTAAAAACGTGAAATATAGATTGAAATAATAAAAATTTTAAAAATACTTGATTGATTTTTTTTGCTATAGTTACATTTTAAAATTTTGTCATTAAGTTTTCAATTTCAAACAAAAAAAAAATGTTATTCTTCCGACTTTCCCATGCATAAAAACAATAACACATGACCACAAGCCAAAATTGGGAGTTTTAACTTATAATTTCATTTCTTTTGTGCAATTTTAATTTTGTCATGTTTGGAGTATTTTCAATTTTGATCAAGTTTGGAAGTGATAGATAAGATGGGATAAAAAAGTGTTTGGCTTGAGAAGCTATAATTTACTCACTCCCTAGCATTGAAGCTCACGCTTTGGTGCACGGCCTTCATTGCCGAGTCATTCTAATGCGACCAAACATTTGTAAGTTTCTTGTCCATATTCTTAATAGTTAACAGACTCCTCTCTTACAAGTTTTTCTTGATTGAGTAGATATGTTTGATGACTTTCGATTTTCTTTGATGTTTCGTTTCGATTTATATATGACGTGATTGAAATTTAATTATCCATTCTCTTGCTCAACGTGGAGACATTTAATTTCCCCAGACCCTCTTTGTTCTTTAAATGGTCAGGGATTTGTTGTAAGCATGATATTTTCCTTTTTCTTACATTGCTTTTTGATTAGAGCAATTTGTTTATTTTTATTTTTGTAAAAAGTATAGTTTACACCGTCGATAAATTGTCAACAAATAATAATATGAAAGATTTCAACAACTTTAAAGTAAAAATGAATCAAATGGAAGTATCCAATAAAAATAAGTACGAATTTTAGTAGTCGAAAAGAATAAGTAAAAGGCAAGGAGGAAAAAATATCGATGAAAAGAAGATTCAAATGTTTTTTTTTTTCATGCTAACCATTTAGGACCTGTTTGTTAACGTTCCTATTTTTTGTTTCTTGTTTTTTGTTCCTTGTTTTTTCTTTTTAGGGTTTAAACAAAAATATAGATCATCTATCAAACATAAAATATAAAATTATTAAAAGTTTAATAATTTAATATGAAGAAGTACCAATGCACGAATAAAAATAATAACATAAGCATAAAATTATATATATCCTTTAAGTGTTGTCAAATTTGATTTGCAACATAATCTCTCATTCGGACCATTTCTTTTACATGATGTCGACTCACTTCTTAATCCACCAATTTCAACAACCACATTGATATTTTGTAACATCTAGAATGTAATATTAATTTTAAAGTAAGTTATTATGTCTTAATTGAAAGAAACAAAACAAAATTTGACCTTAACTCTGCTACCTATGATGCTTTAGAGAAAAACTCACGACAAAAATCCAGATACGTATAAAGAGGAAGATGAAAACTATGGATTCGGTGAAGAGGAAGAGTCAGATGAAAACTATGGATCTGACGAAGAGGAACAGTCAAGCAAAAACTATGGATCCGACGAAGAGGAATAGTCCAATGAAGAGGAAGAGTCCGAGTTGTAGAGGAAGACGATGAGAGGCGAAGAGGAAGACGATGGATCCGACGAAGAGGAATAGTCCAATGAAGAGGAAGAGTCCGAGTTGTAGAGGAAGACGATGAGAGGCGAAGAGGAAGACGATGTGCAGATCAAGATGGTGAGTGCAAGAGGAAGACGATGATTATTTGGGAAAGATGATGAGAAAAGAGGAAAATGAAACCAATAAAAATAATTAAGAAAAAGGAAACAAATAAAAACAATTGAGAAGAAGAAGAAGAAGGAAACCAAAAAAACAATTGAAAAAAACCAATAAAAATAATTGTGAAAAAGGAAAAGAAAACTAATAAAAATAATTGAGAAACGTGAAAATGAAACCAATAAAAATAATTGAGAAAAAGAAAAACTAAAGAAAATAAAAATAATTGAGAAAATGAAAAGAAAACCAATAAAAATAATTGAGAAAAAGAAAAAGAAAATTAATAAAAATAATCGAAAAAAATAGAAAGAAAACCAATAAAAATAATTGAGAAAAAGTAAAAGAAAATTAATAAAAATAATCGATAAAAATGGAAAGAAAACCAATAAAAATAATTGAGAAAAAATGAAAAGAAAATTAGTAAAAATAATCGATAAAAATGGAAAGAAAACCAATAAAAATAATTGAGAAAAAGAAAAAGTAGAATCGAAGAAAAAACAAGGAATGTTATCAAACACCTCCGTTTCTTAAAAAAAATGAAAACAGAAATCGAAAATAACGAACGAAAGCGTTACGAAACGGACCCTTAATAACTGAACGTAAGAGAATCAAGAACAATATTTGGTTTATATCACCGAGAACTCATATCATTATATTGATCCTCACTATTATTATGGTCAATTTATGATTAAAATGAGATTTGGCTTGATTCTTTGTGCTCTACTAGCATGCCATGAGAAAGAAACTTTGTACCTGATAATCCCCGATTTATAACCTCTTCTCTCCCGTCCAAACTCTCTTAATCAGTCAAGCAAGCAATTATCATAAGGATTATGAACAAGCCCTTATCTTAGCCTTACCCATTTCTTCTTCTTCGAAGTCCTTTCGTGGTCGGTTTTCTTAGCGAAAGAATGGAAAGGGGGTGAGAATAACAGTCCATAGATAATACCACCAAAGAATACAAATCAAATAACAAAACCAAATTGCACTAAGGTAATGAACAAACATAGAAGTCCCTTTCTTATTTTCCTACAAATGTGGGTAAAAAAATTATGAGTTACTAAGAAGGTTTTCATGTTGGTGACGAAGTTCAATTAAGGGTATCTACAATTTGGATTTGTGTATCAAGATTAGAATTAGATCAAATTTACTAATCATATATGTTTGTTTAGAAAGCAAAATAGAAATATAGCAAAATAGAAATAAAAAGGAAGAGCTTTTTTCGAGTTTATTATTGCTGATCCGTTACAAACATGAAACATCATTCATAGCATGATGAAGATGAACAATAATTTTAGTATTTTACAACGAAATTTGACGTAAGCAAAAGTTGTATTTTATAGTTTTGCTAATGGCTACGCCAAAAGAGGTCGTTGGTAAAAAAACAAAGAACCTCAAGAAATTAAGAACATGCACACAATCTCCCCTGAGCTCCGATCCCTTCATCCATCAACGGCAATGCCTTCCATCACCGGGCAGCGAAAAATGAGAGCAGGGGTTCCGGCCAGACGGCGGAATTGGCGGTCTATTAATCGGCCTCGCCATCGCGATCGCAAGCAGAAGCAGAAGCAGAAGCCCTGTCATTAGGGCAAAAACGATCCGTGAGTTCTTGCCGCAGCGGCGCATGGTAATTATCTCTTAGCTTTGCCGAAGAAGGAGAATGGGAAGCGCAATGAAGAAGAACTGGGGATTTGAAGGGTGAAAAAGCCATTGGCTGTTGGTGTAGTATGAAATTGGGAAGCAATTTCTCAAGAATTTTGGAGGAGGAGGAGGAGAAGATATGGTGGAGGTTTGTAAATTTCGAAGCATTATGGATCTGTCTGTCTTTTGATTTCAAATTGAGTTGCTGAAGAAATTTATGTTACTGTTCTTTGAGAATTCCTGGGGAAATGGTTCGAGATTCTCTTGTTAGAGATATTTCTCTATTAATCCTTTCTTTTCTCTCTCTTTTAATTTTTTTTTTTTAAGTTTAATTTATCAAAACTATTATTTTTTTAGAAAACTATTTATGAAAAAAACTTATTGCATTTTTTATCAAGTATAAATATTTTGGACAATTTTCGTTTGAAGAGCTCGGATGTTTGATTTTTTAATTGAAAGTTGAAGAACATGTGGGTGTGGTTTGATTTTTAAAATATAAATTTTTAAAAATAAATTTAAAACTTCATTTGTAACAATTATACGAGAGATTATTGTAAATGACAAAATTACTAAATATATTTATAAATATAATATAATCATAGATAATGATAATTCGTAGACATTAATAAGAGTTTATAGAATCTAAAATTTTATTATATTTTGTAAATATTTTTTAGCTAAAAAATCATAAAATTTTTAATAATAAAAAAATAAACTATCTACGCTTGAGGACAGAAAAAAATCATGAAATAACAAAAATCCACTGCACTTCATGGCAAAATATCATTAATTTTGAATGATAAATATTTTGGTTGCTTTGACATCATTGACAATGCTCCAAGAAAAAACGTATTGAAGGATATATCTTCATCGAAAAAACTTACAGATACTTTACTTTCCTTCCAAGTAAACTTGACAATAAATTTGAATGGATTAGGACCAAGATGGATGATTGTAACATGATAATGATAAAATTTCTTTTGGGAATTGAGAATTGTCTATTTTAATAGTTCTTTTATTATAAAATCGAAAAATCGAACTTTTAACTTTGAGGTTATAGTAGAAGTATTGTGCATATTAAGTTATATGTTCATTAATTCTAAATTACTTCTTAAAATTTGATTGCATTAACTATCTTTAAATATAATCTTAATAAATGTCTCAAATTGATTCACTCGTAGCAATTTAAAAATTTGATTGAAAAATAAAACATCTTGCACAAACTAAAAAATTATAAATGTTAAAAGGGTGCAAAACTTTTATGAAAATTTCTAAGAAAAAGAGGATGATGTTAAGAAGAAGAAGTAGAGATGAAAAAGAATGAGAGCAAACTTTTTTTGTGGACAGGAGAGCTCGTGGTATTCACACTTGGGTCTATCCTTTGTTAGAAGGTAAGGTCGATCAGATTTATTGTTGTGTCGTGACGAACCACTGCCCTGAAAGCAATTTCGGCTGGCCGAGGTGCTAATCGTTATGTCGTTTGCTCCCCAAGGTTAACACAGCTTCCCAGTACGAACATGCACTCGTAAGTACAGGGAATAGAAACAAAGGGCTTTTGTAAGCTCAGAACACAAGGCGAAGAGGATATGAGAGGAAGAGAGGATAGGCGATTGAAGTGAATTGTGTGATTTGATGAATGGGTTCTCTCCAATTTATAGAGGGGTGAGGGAGGCAGTGCATGGAGGAGAGTGTTTGTAGGTCGACGCCTTGACTTAAAAAATAGAAATAAAATTATATTCCTATCTTTCAAAATACCCCTCCTATCCTGCCACTAGTAGAGTTAACCTTAACCTCATCTTTGCATATTCGGGTTGAGACACACTATCTCCTTTATTCTTCTTATACAGTCAATTTCTATTCCTATCTTTCGTGCAAGCGTGGTTGCCCCCTTCAATGATAGGAGTTTATATTTCCTCATCCCACTTCAAGGTTTATCCATGTGGGCAAAGTTTGATAGTTTTGCTATTTGGGCCAAACCCAATAAATCATTTCCAATATCCTTTTCATAAAATGCATTGTTTAGTTAAAAGGTCATTGATTATGTCATATTTTAGTCTAATATAATAAATTAAACCCTAACTATCTTAGGATAAGAAACTCAACTACTCAAATTTTAAGTAGGTAAAGTATGACCACGACGATGATAGTATATTACTTTGTTCATTCTCAAACCATAATTTGGTGATCTTATTGACTTAAAATGAGAACTCAAGATCAATGATGTGTTATTGAATTTTTCAAAACAACTTCTTGTAAACCTTTTTTTATTATTATTTTTTTTCTTTACATGAATCATTTGTTTTCCTACTTAACCATATGGGTACAAAGGGATAAAAAATTATTTTAAACAACAAAAAAAACTTTTGAAAATATTTAAAAATTTAGCAAACTATCTCAATCCATCTATGATATACTACTATCTATGTTTGTATGTATCGTGATAGACATATATATTAATAGTTTATCTTGGTCAATCATAAATAGATTGTGATATTTTGCTTGGTTTGTAAATATCATGGTTCAATTCGTTATATTTGAAAATAGTCCAAAAAAGATATGTTCGGATATTGATTAGGAATTTTCTTTTTTATAAAAATCATTTTTATTTTTTAGTTGTTCTCAAATATATCCAAATAAATCAAAATATTTATAAAATATACTGTAATTTTATATCTTAGTCAATAAGATCGATATTCATCGATAGAATTTGAAATTTTATAAATATTTTTAGTAGTTTTTCCGTTTAAAATTAATTCCCTAAAAACTTGTACATGAATTAAGTTGTTCTACGCTCAACAAAATTAAAACATATACATCATCGAGAAGTCGAAAGTAAACTAAGTTTCACTAAAAAAAATAGAGAAACGAGAGAGAATGAATATACATATAAAATTGTATTAACAAACTTTATTTAAGCTAAGGATATTTAAAGCATGTTTTATTATTAGATTACAAAACAGGGATAAGATAATAATACATATATGTTTAGTTATGTAGATGGTAGTTTAGATATCTGAGTTTGGTGAGAGTGAGAATTATGGTAAATTTGGATTAACTTTCTAAGTGTTTAAACAAGTACTGTTTATAGGTGCAAAAAACGTGTTTATAAACCCTTAGAAAGTCAATTCAAATGGACCTTTAGCCGACAAATGGAATTCGAGTGACAATTCCATCACGATTAATCCAAACCCTAACCCTATCGCACCTAATATCCAAAGTAACAACTCTTCCTTCCCGAATAACAGCCACGTCCACATATGGATTTTCCTTTTCTATTCTACTCTTTGCCTCCTCGCTTCTTGTTCCTACTAGCTCTGGCCACGCCATCTTCCCTGCTCAGATTGTATTACAACTTTCAATTAAGTATTTAATTTTAAATTTGTTACCATTATGTTTTTTAACTTCATTGTATAACAATTTTTTCAAATTAACAACAATTTAATACTTAAACGTAAAAAAATATATCAAAATTTAATTTTAAATCTACTATTTTATGATGTCAAATTTGTATTTTATAAAATTACTTAATTTCTAATTAGTTAAGTTATTGATTTATTTACGTAGATAATCTCATACACTAATTTCTATGAACAAGATTAAATCGTTACAAATTTGAAAGTACAATAACTAATTTTTTATATATAATAAAGTTTAAGAACTAAATTGTTATAAAATTGAAAGTAAATAGACTAGCTCAATAAATTTAAGACTAAATTGTTGCTTTCACGAAAGTTTCAGGGACTAAAATTAATTTTTACTCTATTTAATTTGTTTCATTTATAGCAAAAATTTCGATGTATTTATTTATTTTTTTTTTTAAATAAATAAATATAGAATTTTCTTTTTTACTAATAAATTAAATTTAAGATTTATTAAAAATAAAGTAATTAAAATTGGACAGTTTAAATCAATGTTTTTACACAAATAGTAGAAAATTGACAAACTATTTATAAATAAAACTACTAAAACACAAAAATTATTGTATTTGATTTTTATATGAATGATAAATATTTTGTTAAATATTTTTTTATAATTTTCCTTTAATAATGAAAAAGTATAAAAACTAAGAATAAACAAAATTTCAAAAGACTAAGATGGTATTTACATCCAAGAAATTCAAATGGACTATATTTCAAGGCTATTTTAGTCTTGTCAATAAGTAGATTTTTGTGTTATATATTTATAATAATTAATTCCTTAATGTATCATTATTTATCTATTTTAGTCATATGATTACCCATTCTTTTATTTTGACATTTTTAAACCAATCAAAATTAATTTCTAATGATTGAAAACAAGTTTGAAAAGACAAACACTTGCAATTAACACAAAAGTAAACACATTACATGAAACACAATTTTTTAAAGAAAACAATCTATGAATTATTTAGAGGCTTGATAATCTTCACATACCTCGGCACCAAAGAGCCATTGCTAAGGATTTGGATTTGGATTAGGGTTTTGGGATTTAGGGTTACTATTTATAGAGAAAATGGGAAAGGAAGGAGGGATGAACCGTCATTAATGAGTCCGTCTTTAAAAGGTGGTCAAAGGGACTTAATTCAAGAGGTGAAACATGACACTTTGGCTTATGCCATTCATCTTTGTCTTTTCTCACGTCAATAATCACTTTTTGAAGTTTTCTACTTTATTATGTGTTTTCGATTGTGACAAAAACAGTTATAATTTGGATTCATTTCATAAGTTAATTATCTAAGTTTCAATTACAAATGTTACGATTTTACCATGGAAAATTGTCAAAGATAAAACATTTGACAAAATACTTACACTTCATACAAAAATCAAATATAAAACTGTTATGATTGATTTGTGAATTTTTAATGTTTTTCCTTTAGAATTGTTAGGTTTTTTTGTCTTTGTTTAAAATTTATATTAAATCTCATAGATATTTTATAATCTATATTTAAATTTAACGAGAATTTAGTTATTAATCATGTATTGTTGATAACTTACATATTTAGAGTTTAAAATAAAAAGTCGAATTTTAAGGATTGAGTTAAAAAATTTATTGGAATCTTTTGCAATCCAATCAATCAGAATTTTCAAGTTGGTCTGAAGAACACTCTCGATCAGATTAGTCCAACCCAAATACATCCCTGATATCTTTATCATAACAACACTTATCATAATATTTTTTCCAGACACATGTTATAATCATAATACTATCAATAATAAATCTTTCTCCAAATACATATTATCATAACACTAGTTTTATCATAATTCTAACATTATCATAACTCTCATTCCCATAACTCTACCCCTCCTCCGAACACCTCTTAATTTAAATTCATTACGATAAAGTGTGAACGATAGACTATTTAAAAAAAACTCCAAAATTTAGGATATGCTTTGACTATAATATATATATATATATATATGTGTCTATTGTTTCTAAAAGTATGACATAACATATCTTTAACCTTAACAATTGTTTTGAAAAAGATAAAAAGAAAAGGTGATGTGGCAATAAGAGTTGTAAAACAAAGGTACACGTGGGCATACTTTCATATAATGGACAACTTTAAAACATTTGTACACATAAAAATGATTTTAATTAGGTCCAGAAGTTTGGGAAAGTTTAACTATGTCACTAATCACAGCTTAGTCATGCAATTTTTCAAATATTTTATTTTAGACCTTTTTAAATATATAAAAACGAATAAAAAATTACAAAATATAATAAAATTTTTTAATTTAATAACTAATAGATTATGAAATTTTACTATATTTTGTAATTATTTTTAACAGTTTTACCATTTACAATAATTTTCTTTTTTTGACTTATGATGGTTAGGAATGTGATTGCACTTGGGTATTAGTCTTTTATATTCCCCAATGTCTCTCTTCCTCTTTTTCACTTTTCTCCTTAACGTTCTTCAATAATCAATGGTCACTATCGGTTCCAACTAGTAGTACCAACTCTTTTTTTCTTACTTCATAAAGTAGACATTTCAAAAGTATAAATATTATGGACTAAACCCTGACATATAAAATCAAAACAAATCATATATAATGTTTCTAAATCCTATTACAACTACTTATCTACAAGAGTAAATTATCGGGACTGCATTATGGTTAGTTGTCAATATAGGCATAATTTGATTAGATATGCTTAATTTTATTCACAATGAAGAAGTTAAATGTTTAATTTTTCACCGACTTACACACATATAATAAACGACTACGTTTAATAATCTGTCTGTATTTATTTGTAAATTTGAAAGATTTTTAAGGTGACATAATTTAACTTTGTCGTAGCAAGTTTAACTTAGTGATAATTAAAATGCACTTTGTGATTGGGGAGATTAGAGATTGGATACTCTACCTTTACAATTGTTGTACATATAAAAAGAAACATAATGTGATTTTTTTGAAATACACAAAGGTAATTTTAACGCCACTTACTCAATACACAAATCTACTATAAGTTGTTGTCATTTTACTTTGACTTATTCATGTAGATATTTTATTGAGGTTTTATATAGATGATTTAAATTATGAGCCTCAAAATAGAATTGGTCTCACTTTATATTCTGCTTATATCTTATTAACGCGAAACTATTCCAAACACATTGTAAACATAGATTTAATTTCCTTCTCACTTGAGTATATGCTTTATTATAGCTCCATACACGCACTCTATTTTCTTTTGTTAAGCTCTAGCTCTCCTTTGGGTTTTAGTGTTTTTGGTTTTACTCACATTATTTTCTCTTGCTCTTTCCTTGCAATAACCAGAATAAGAGCAAGAGGCCAACACATATGAACAATATAATAAGGTGGCTTTGTCAAGGAAAAATAGATAAAAAGGCTCAAGTTTTAAAAAGTGGGTTGATTTCATTTTGTGGTAAGGTGCACTGTTACCTCCACTTTTACATACTAACGATCTTAAATGGAATTTGCCCACTATTTAAATTTTTCTTTCTTTTCATTTTGTGTGAAATAACCAAAATAAATCATTGTGGATGTAGGTTAAGATATCACTCTAGCTAGCTCGCTCGCTTCTTTGAATTTTGGTTGTCTCATTTTTTTCTCCCAACTCATTCTCGTCCTCACTTTTTATATTAAAAAAAAGGCTAATAACAAAAACTAAAAAAAAGTAAGATGAGGGAGTGAAAATTAAGGGTTGTTTGGCTATCAAACTATGAAGAAGTGGAGTGGACTATTTTAGCCAACTCCATATTTGGTCCAAGGGTTATTATAACCCTAGGATTAGCCAACTCCATGTTTGGCCCAAGAGTTATTATAACCCTAGGATCAAGATTAGAACTATTATACTCCCTCCTCTTTCTCTCCTCTCTCACTATTCTTCACTCTTTCTTTTCTTCTCTATCACTATTCCTCGCCCCAAATTTTAATCAAAATCATCTAATGAATTTTGTCAGGAAAAGTATATTAGAAAAAATCTACTTTCCAAAAATAACTTGGGAATGTGGCTTGTTAGGAAAAATAAATTATAGAAAATACATTTACAAAAATATAGTAAAAAATTAGTTAGGAAAAATAAATTACGAAAAATCAACTTTACAAAAATAACTTAGGAATATGGCTTGTTATGAAAAATACATTTACAAAAATAATGTAGTAAAATTTACTTAGTAAAAATAAATTAGCAAAAATTTCTTTGCAAAAATTTAAGAAATTTGTGTTAAGCGGTTAATAACATAATACGAAAAATCAATTGTGTTAAAATTAAAAAAAATGGTAATTCATAATTTTATCAATTTATTTTAAGTTTTCAAAAAGAAAAAAGACAAACCGGACAAACAACAACTTTTGAGAATGTTTGCTACATAAAAAATGAACATAATAAAAATAAATATTGATAATTAGGTGTATTTGTATTTCCATTAAATCAAAATTTCTTGTTTTAACTTTTATTTCTAAATAAATCAAAGGAATAATTTAAAAAAATTACAATTCTACCGTTGAAAATCTATTTTACGAAAAGATTTAACATAAATTCAAAATTAATTTTGAAGAACCAAATTTGAATATAAATTTTAAGAATATAAATTTTAAGAAGATAATTTGCGTTATAAAAAAAATAATATTACCATAAAAAAGAAAAAAAATAAGCTTATATAATAGAATGATAAATGCATTTAGCATGTAATAGTTAAAATCATTCAAAAATTTATAGAATCTTTTCAAAATTTTGTATTTTTATAAAATTAACAAAACTTATAACTTTCTTTTGAGAATCATTACAAAGAAAAACACAGAGTATGGAATAATGAAAATGAATAATGAGTAATTAAACTTTATTCTTAGATTGAAGGGCTCAACAACCGAGCACACAATCCATACATATATATATAAGAAAAATTAAGCTGTAAAGGTGGGCATATGATATTGGAGCCTCAAATTTGGGTGAGCACCACAAATCTCTCGATTTTCTCAAGTTTTCGGTTTAGTCCAAACACAGTAAACCCCCACAGTCATATCCAAAGATCTCCATTTCCAACGACTAAAACCTTCTCGATTCACACTTCACTGTACAACTACCGCAAAACACCAAAGAAATGAGATTGGATCTCCAAGAATTCTCGGCGTTGAATGCAATTCCAATAATCAAGGAAAACTGAATCCCATCTTCCTGTATTGGGAGAAATCAAAGTGAGTTTCTCGATTTCGCATTCATTGGCATTTTTCTTATCACAATCGCCCTCTATTTCTTCTATTCTCGCTTCAATTATTCAAACCAGTATCTATTTCCATCCCATATTTGACGATTTCAGAACAATTCGGCTTTTTTTTCCCTGTTAGTGGATGGAATCCCCACTGTAGTTGATGTTGTAGAAGATCCTAGCGGGAAGGATTTTGCTAGAGTAGTTACTGAAGCAGAGGCAATAACGAGTAATCTTTCAGATACAGAGCCATTTGTTGGTATGGAGTTTGAATCTGAGGAGTCTGTCAAGGTTTTCTACGATGCTTATGCTTCACGCCTTGGTTTTATTATGCGCGTTGATGCATTTCGTAGATCGATGCGTGATGGTGCGGTTGTTTGGCGGCGACTTGTTTGTAATAAAGAAGGGTTTCGCAAGTTTAAGCCGAAAAGAAGTGAAAATAGGAAGCCTCGAGCTGTAACGAGAGAAGGGTGTAAGGCAATGGTTGTTGTAAAGAAAGAAAAAACTGGAAAATGGGTTGTTACGAAATTTGTCAAGGATCATAATCATCCATTGATTGTTACTCCGGCCAGTGCTCGTCGAAATGTTCTTCTTTCCCACACACGGGTAAGGGTTAATTTGATTCACTTTGTGTCCATTTATGCTGAGATTATGTGTTTTTCTAGTTTCTTCTTTGCTCTTAAGTTTCACTTTCCGTACCTCTGTTCTGGAATAATATTTGTTGTAGCCTTTACCTTTGCCCTTAGCAATAGAAACGGTTTGATAGAACTTAGAAGGAAAGGACTTCTAACTTCTAAGGCAGGCACCCATTAATATTGAATATTGTAAAACAAATCTTTTCACCTCTCTGATGAAGCTTCAGAGAGTGTTCTGGCTGATATCTGCCTTTAAAACTTCCATTCCACCCCTTTTCTTAATCCAAAAACCTGAACATTGAAGCATGAGAACGTGAGGGGAATTCAAAGCATATCAATTAGATGCTTGTGTTGGGTGAAGGAAGAATGTCACCGGTATTCATCAGATGTGCATTTTTGGTATGTAGTGAGGGAATTGTTGGACCTTGGAATTCAGGTGCCAAATAAGTGTTGAGTTTTGTTGGTTCAATTTGGTGGATTAGAAGGTGAAGATATTTAAGGATTGGATGAATTAGGGACGAGTTTCTTTGAAATTCATAAAATTTGGATGATGTATCCAAAAGTGTGAGGTCATATTATTTGTATTTTGAAGTAAGGCTGGGTGTTTGGAGATACACAATCTGGGTTCATCTTTACCAATCACAGTTGCACAATCAAATTTTAGAGTATATGTTTATAAGCTTCTTTTACTCATCATTATTGATGTTAGGCAAATCTATCAGAGCCCTTTACGTACCCTGTTGTTCAAGAAACAACCTCTTTTCTAAGTGTGATATACTTAGCTTTCCAAGTCATTCACTTCGAAAAGAGCAAATAGGTGTACCATTTTATTTGTTGAATTTTTCAGGTTTTCTTTTGTTATGATCAGACAATCCACATAGATTAATTGAGCTTTCATAAATGCATTAGAATCCAGAGGCACTGTATAGCCACTCCAGACTAGAAAATGTCAGTTTTAATGCACCAATCTTATAGTGCTTGTTTATGGCCATACTTCTGGTTTTTAGTGTCGAACTTCTTGATTTCTCAAACAACTCGGAGGTCTTGCAGCTCATTTAGATAGGGAAAAAGCCAAACAAAACTACCTAATGAGTTTCAATCTAAGCAAAGCTAGTACCTATTAGGCTATTAGATTCCTTTAGGCTGGAGGTTGGAGGTTCAATCTCCAACACATGCCCCATGTGTCGTAATGGGCAAAAAGATGCCCATTTTTGTTGGGAGGGTCAAACGAAATGCATTCAAGCCAGATGGGTAAGAAAAGCTACATGAAAAAAGCATAAATTATAAGAAAGACCTTGAACCTTGTTTTTTGTTTCAAAAATATCCCTATCCTTTCAAAAGTTGCAATATTACCTTTGACCTTTCGTAAATATTTTAAAACTAATTTTTGTAGTAAAAACAACTTTATACTGTCAAATGAAAAGTCGACGTACCTATATATGTCGTTCTTTCATACTTACTCTAGACAAACATCCTAGTCACACACACTGTTGCAGTTAGAATGTATATGCAGTTAATGCCATGTCAATTTTCTTTTCTACATTCTAATCTTCAGGGTAGTTTCATAACCTTTATAAAAGGTCAATGGTAATGCAACTTTTGAAAGGATGGGGGTAGTTTTTTAAAAGATGACGAAGTTTAGGGTATTTTTATAAATGTAGCCTTAAAAAACACGTTCGTGCCAAGCGTTCCAATTGGGCAGCTTTAGACTTTAGAGCATGTTTCTTTCCCTTATGCAAGTCAGAACGACTATATTTATGCTATACACTACCTCCTCCAGCAGAACACATTTCTTAAATATTATGAGCACCTTTTTTTACGTCATTTGTATATATGTTTCATTTTCTGTTGCTATTATTTCAGGATGAGAAAGATGCAAAAATTCGAGAACTAACTGCCGAATTACAGCAAGAACGAAAGCGGTGTGCAGCATATCAAGAACAGCTTGCCATGATTTTAAGAGACATGGAGGAACACTCAAATCATCTAGCAAGAAACATAGATAACATTATTCAAAGTGTGAGAGATATTGAATCAAAAAACAATGCATTTTCAAATAGCTAACAACAGAATCCTAAAGAAAATATATTTTTATATATCTGTTTATAGTTTATAGTTCAGAGTACAGACTTACGTTACATTTGTTCATTGGTTCTTCCCTTTTCCCTCTCATTGGTTTGTGATTTGTATGGCTAAGTTTAATGATCTGATATGAAAATATTATAATTTGGATCAGGAAAATTAACGTACAATGGGCGTTTGGGAGAAAGGTTGAGTTATGATAAACCTAATTTTATCGTAACATGTGTTTGAGGGAAAAGTTTAAAAATGTAATTTTTTTGATAAGATGTGTTTGAAGGAAGAGTTTAAAAAGGTAGTTTCATGAGAGTTAAAGTGATAGGATTATGAGGAGTTGAAAAAGGTTTAAGAAGAAGGAGAGGGATGGAGGAGGAGTTATTATAAACCTAAAATAAGTGTTATGATAACCTTTTTCTAAATAAGGGTATAACCTAACCCAATAGTGATAATTCTTGGCCAAATGGTTTCCAACCGTTTGTAACCTCTCTACCAAAAAAAGTTGAACTAGTTCTCCTTCCATCTCCAAAGGTTAAAGGAAAAGAAATGCGTTTATTTATTTTATTTTATTTTTAATTTTTGAAAGTTCAAGAAGCTATTAGATTTTTTTGGCAAAAAAATGTTCCTAAATCGTACAAAATGACTGAAGAAAAAACTATGACAGCTCTCTTTCTAAAATCTTGTTTGTTATCGACTTCTTCTACATGTGAAATTTCACTTTTACTCTCAATGTTGAATGCTTCTTCTCTCCTTTGTTTCTTTTCTCTCTTTTGCTCTCTTCATTTTCAATATCAAAAAGAAAAAAAAAGGTTCAACACAACACCACTTCGTCCTCAATTTTAAATGAACCATTTATCATCTCTCCTATGGTTTCTCCATTACATACCAAAAATGATGTAAGTTTAAACTCAATAAGGTCATTTGAAAATAAATATACTTTAACATTTTGCTCAATTTATAAACATAATTGGAAAGAACATGAGAAATTTAATAAAAATAGAGTTGTATTGATTAAAGAGACAACTAGAGATGTACATTTAACTTGTGAGATTCGTGGGATTGGGGTTTGCAAACCTACCCCAAACAAGGTTGAAAATGTTCGAATACACGAAGTGAGGATTATATTTTTTCCGTTGACATTTCGGAGTCGAGAACGGAGAATACACTCCCCGACCTACCCCGAAAGAAAAAAAAAATGTGTATGTATATGTGCGTGTTTATATATATAAATATATATATATATATATATATATATATATGTTTGTTTGTTTAAAAATATGTATATATATTCATCGTGGGAAAATTCTTTGGGGTGGGGAATTGTAACGCCCCAAAATTTGAAATTTAATTTATTATCTTAAGTGTAGTTATTTTAATTTTGGATGTTTTGAATTAAGTGATTTATGAACATTTGATTTTATTAGACATCAAGAAAATATCTAATAGTGATATTTATTTGGGAAAAAGATTGAGGTGATTGGTTGATTTTGATTTTTATAATGGAGATTGTTGGGATTAAATAAGAAAGAGATTAAGTGGATTTAATTGATTAAATTAGGGAAAGAGAAAAGAAGAATATTAATAAGCATATTATTATTATTATTTTTCTCTTTAAAAGGACCATTGGGACCCGTGCAAACCACCATCCCCTTCATTGAGAAAGGAAAGAAAAAAACCCTAACCGCCGCCACTCCGCCGTCAGCCGATCGCACAGCCCTAGCCGCCGCCTACCCAGCTGATCGCGCAGCCGAGCAAAATGCCCGTCAACCCACACTTCTAGCCGCCCGTCCTCTGCAGATCGAAGCCCGACCCGCGTCTCCTCCGCATAGAAGCCGTCGCTTAGCAGTCGCATCTCCGTCCGCACCTCGCCGCCAGCCGTCGGTCGTTGCCTCGCCATCACGGTCGTCGATCGCGCATCCAGCCGCTCTGTCGTTGAACGCGCGTCCAGCCCCTCCGCGTCGCTGCCCCGACCCACGCGTTCCGTCTCCGCTGTCGCCCGAACCCGGAAGCTCGACCCGCGCGCCCGTGACTCTAATACCGCGTGAAGTTGACCCGACCCGCGTCTCTTCTCTGCGACCCGAGCTGCGCTCGCACCCATCCGCATCGAGCCGCACGCGCGCCGTGCCTGCACCGTAGCCAAGCTGCACACCCGCGTGAGCCACGCGCAGCATCCCAGCCTAACCGCTTCACCTGTCTCGAGCCGACCAGCCGGTTCCTCTCTCTAGCCGAGCCAGTGGAGCCGCCAAGCTTCTTTTAACCCCATTTGACCCATATTTTTCGGTAAGCCTCGGTAGGTTGATTTTGGTTTTAATCTATCCAACTAAGGTTATTTTGGCCCCAACTAAGTTAATTGTTGGATTAAATTGACTAGTTAATTGGATGCCGAGCTGGAAATTTGTCCAACTAAGTCCAAATCGAGTTCGCCCTTGATCTTGGGTAAGTCACTTCAAGTGGATTTTTGGACCTAAATTCTTTGAGGGTTAAATTATTAAATTGTGGTTTCCTAACCATTTAGAACTTTCGTTGCTTGGGGAGCGTGATTTTACTGCTAAAACTTGTTGAGAAACCTCCAGGTAAGAGATTCTCCTACTAGACCTCCGAATTACATTACAGAGACCGCATGTAGGAATATATGGTTACACACAATTGATAGCTAAGTATATAACTCGAGGTTATTGAGAGAGAGACTGATATTGAAATTGTGCTTACTGGTTGACTCTATGGTTAGCGTGATTAGTACGTCGATGCTATCGCCTTCGTCCTAATGACATAGTTTTTGTGGTTGAGAATGACGTGATATGATATGTTATGGTTTGATATGTTATAACATGATTTGACGTAATTATGACATGTTATGATAAGTTATGATGTGATTGATGAGATGTTGTGTACATGCTATGGGTAGGGTGTATGTTAGCTTCTTATTAGAGTCGTACCCACACAGGTGTCCTTCGGGATCACCACTATTATGACACAAACATGATGGAGAGACCCCACGGGGTCGCTCACGCTTATGACTGCGTATTCCAACGGGATTACCAATCTGTCATTGACATTGACATAGACATGATGTGAGTGATCCGACGGGACCACTCACCGACCAATCGTCTTAGGCGTCCCCTTGGGGTTCACCAAAGACCAGCTTGTTCCTACGGGATCACAAATTGCACGTGTCCGGGGATGTGCTAGTTCAGAGGTACCACTCTTCAGGACTCTAATAGGAAGTTAACAGACATCTAATGGAACTAGTAGTGGGTCCCTTACTGAGTATTTTGTACTCACTCTTTCCATTCCCATTTTTTTAGGCAGAGGTAGAACGGGCAAGGCCAAGCTGGCGAGCGGCCAGAAGTGACCGTGGCGAGTCATAGGGATCTTATGCTTCCGCTTCACGAGATAGTTCAGACCTTAATGTTTGCGTTTAGTTCATTCTTTATTTGTCATTTTATCTCTTTAAAATTTAGACAGGGTCCAAGTTAGGATTTCATTTTTATGTTTGTCTCTGATCACATTTGTCCATGCTTTTAAATGAAAATTTGAGTTTTTTGTTTTATTTTATTTTTCCAAACTTTACAAATTTATTTATCTTTTAAATTAGTAATGACCTCGACTTAGTATAAGGAGTTGGGTCGTTACAGGAATGGTATCTCTGTCCTAACCTATGGACATCTCTAGGTACAACAAAAATAAAATTATCATGTGCGTAAAAAAGATGGATGATCGTTTATGTCATGATGGATGGTCGCTTTGCAATGTGATAGTATAAGAATGGAAAAGAATCCATTGAACAAATTTAAAATTTTCTAGTAACAACGTGATGACTCGCCAATTGCAATGCAGTAGTATATAAAAAAGCAATGGTGAGCTGAATAAATGATTTCAAATTATGTAACTTGAAAATGTGATGAATAATTTTAAATTAATGGAAAAGATTTGAAATGAATTAAGTAATTTAGTTTTAAATAAATCCTCCAAAATTGGAGAGTCATTAAAGAAAAAAAAAAGGAAAAAAAAAAAAAAAGAAGAAGAAGAAAAAGAAAATAAGGTTTGCCCACACGACTTTAATCTTTTTTCATTTTCATTTTCATTCTCGTTCTTTTGCAAGTCATACTTCTCTAGACACGCTGCTCCCACCAAAAACCCACACCTGCCGGAAAACCCTATTTGCAAGTTCTCTCCGTCGTATCGGAAAACATCCTTGCTTCTGCCTGAAGTTTCACAAGCTTATGCTCTCTCTCACTCACAGAGTTCGGACTCTGTCCTCATCTCTATGTTCCTATTCTCATCCATTTCGATTGTTCCGGACGGATGCCAGACCCTCCAGGCGGCGCTCAAAGCCTGCTGCATTCACCGTAAACAAGCCTGACCACAAGTCCGAGTGGTGGGCTGTTGATGGCGAAATGCATGAAATCGGCGACAATGTTCCCCCTCGCGAGCGATTTGTTATACCCAGAGAAAATCTCCCCAATCGGCGTCGAAAGCAGCTCAGGGAACAGTTCATGCGTCGGACTCGCCTCGTTCTCAAGGAATCTGTTAGCCCCGTTTCTTCTTTCTTCTCTTGGATTGGTTTTATCTATAATTATTCCATTGGGATTGATGTTCAGAGTCGTAATTTTAGCTAGTGTTTTCTTGAAATGGGTTTAAAGTAGAAACTGGTTCTTATGATTAATAGTTTCTTATATATATATGTATATAGGAAATCATATCATTGATAGTATGCAATTCTGACAAGTTTCACAAAGGGGAGAACTTCCATCGAATATATAAGTGATTTTAGGCTATTGACGTGGAGCCACTTGTGATATGATAAATGTTTTAATCTTCAATCGTTGGGTGTTTGAAGGAGCACGATCCATGGTGCAAAAAGTACATGGAGCTTTATCAGGAGCTAAGGGAAAACTGGGAGAGACTGTACTGGGATGAGGGTTATTCCAAAAAACTTGCTAGGGATCATGCAAACTATGAGTCTGCTGAGGACGAAGATTTTTCTCCTTATAGGTTGGAGTATTTGCAATTTCACGTATATTTGTATATGTAGCTACTGGTTACTGAAGTGATCTTCAATTAAAGTTTTTCTGTCTTTATTTGTCTTTAGTGATTTAAGATTTTAAGTTTCTGCAAGAGTAGATTTGTAATGTGACTGCAGTGTCTTAATTTTACTACTTTTGCCTGCGTTTCAGGAATAGGCAATCCACTGCTGATCGGAATATGGTAATAAAATTTCCTTTGTTGATTTCTTTAGTTGCAGAGTTTGTTCCGTACTCTTATTCCATTTTGAAGACGAATTAAGTCTTTGAATTAGTTGATTTGCCATTTCAACTCTTAAGGTTTGCCAAGTATAATTTCTATACTGAATTTTTTTGAGATCATTCTGTTAATCTAGATAAATGCATGAGGATTGTGAGGATAATGGATTTGAAACTATTAATCTTGAGAATATTCATCTCTTAATAAAGAACAGTACAGTTGCTTAAACTTGATACTTCTTTGTGAGTAGATAAATTATGGAGGAGCAGAATTTGGTATATAAGTAAGGCTGAGAAGAATACTAGTGATCTCAAGGTTTTACCTTCTTCATTAGCATTCACTTTGTCATGCATATCACAAACCCCAAAATTGATTTTCTATGAGCTTGTTGTACTAGACCATATGACCACGAACTTACAATTTTCTTTTTGTTTCCTATCAAAATAATAATAATAATGATAACGATAATGATATGTCTCTCAAGACGAGTGAAACACAATTAGTTAGTTGAAGTGTTTAAATTTTGCTAGGGGAAGAAGATTATATGTTTGTTGGTTTTACAACGACTATTAATATTTATAGCATACCATACAAATCACAGGTTCACAGAAAATGCTGTATTCTCATATTTAACAATCAAATGCCAATTTCACAATTTTGTCACTCTCAAATCCTTGATCTGAAATACTATGAATAGATTTCTTACCTTTACATGTATTTACGTCAAATTCACTTGAAGGAATGGGGTTTTGCATGCAGGGTGAGGATTTTAGGAGGAACATGCAAGGTGATAACTGGGAGAATGTCAGCCAGATTAGAGATAAGTTTGAATACGATAGAGAGAGAAGAATGCAAGAGAGAGGTTAGTACATATTATAAGTTGCTTGAGTTTTTATTTATGTAGATATATATTTTTGTTGATTTCTGCAACTGATTGATCACTTGGTTCTTGATTTTACAATACACTTCATGATATTCGCTAACTGTATAGAATGGATGTTACCTAAATGTGATGTAGGTATTTTAGAAATAATGTTGTAATACCAATTATTAAAGCTGGAATCTATTTTAGAAAGCTTTGTTCTTTCTTGGTCCTTACCAGCTGCCTAGGTCACCAGCTTACTTTAGTGTTTCAACCGGTAACTCACTTTGTGCATAAATAGGCTTCCAGCGCTCCTATTTCATTCATTAATACAAGATTATTCTTTCGAGTTTTTGGAGCAAATCTATATACCACATGAGCTCACGTACCCAAGGACAAGAGGTCCCGGGTTCAAATTACTCACCCCCAAGTTGTATTACAATACCTTTTCAAAAGAATAAAATTTGTATAAAAACCCTAAGATTTGAAAATTTGGAACTCAATTGGTGAACCCCTAATATCAAATTCTGAAACCCCCAAGTCAATTTGACAACAATGCAAACTCCAAAGAGAAGGTAGAATTGGATTAGCTTTTGATCGTAAGACCAAGAGATAAGACTCATGGTTTGAACAATCTGTAGGTAAGATGATTAGACTTACTTGAATGTTCAAGTATGCAACCCTAGATCAAGAATTGCAAAGGTTGATGATGAATCTCCGTCATCCACCTAGAGGAAATTCTCACATTCCCAATTCAATATGACAAATTGTTTGTACAACCTAATGGCTAGGCTTTAAATAGCTTCTCAATAAAAGTGCTAATACAATGTAATTAAATGACAAAATTAACCCTACTTAAATGTTATTCAAAAGGATAAAATTAAAAAATACTAAAATGACATCAAAATTATTAAATACAATTTAATTAATAATTTGATGCCTCGATGGTTCATATCAAAATCCATCAAAATGAGCCTCTAATTGTTCAGTACCAACATTCATTATCTTGTTACCTCTTCTAATGTAAAGACCCAACAAAACGGACTAAGTTGAGGTTACTACTCAGTACTAAGACTCGACCACAAAACACACAAACTCATAAAGGACCGGTTACAATTCACTAAAACGTTTTAGAAATATTACAAAGAAAACAGTTTCAGGCCCTATTTTAAATCACAATCACGAGAGTTCCAAAATACAGTACTCAACTCATCAACAACAAAACCACAAACCAAATATTCTAAACATGACTCGATCCAACAATGAAAATAACGAGTAACAAACTACATCAGTGGAAGCATAAAGAAAAACCAGACGCGTCCATATGGCCTTCACGCATCCTTCTTGCCCCTCGATGTACCCTTACCTGAAAAGTTAAAGAGGAAAAAGGGTGAGTATAAAATATACCCAGTAAGGGACCCACTATTGGGCCTGTTAGGGAATAACAGTTAACTTCCTATTCAGGGGTACCCTACATAAACAGTCTAGTGGTTCCCGTAGAACGCACACATCAGTCTCGTGATCTCGAAAGATGCACGTATCAGTCTAGTGATCCCGAAGGATACAAGTATCAGTCTAGTGACCCCGAAGGATACATCTATCAATCTAGTGATCCCGAAGCATACACCTATCAATCTAGTGATCCTGAAGGATACACATATAGTCTAGTGATCCCGAAGGATGCACGTATCAGTCTAGTGATCCCGAAGGATACACATATCAGTAAGGTACACTACCTCATAGATTAAGATACGAAGGCATATTAGTCGAAAGGAAAGGAATTTATTCGTGGGAGGGTACTATAAATAGAGGGAGTGAGAGCGCAGGACAATATTTTATTGTTTTGGTTTTGAATTTACTGCATAGAGAGGTATTCAAGCTCGTATTTGCTATGTAATTTACTTGGGGGGAAGCTATTTTGGTTCCTTTGGATATGCTATGTAATTTTGGCCCCTTTCTGCTTCATTTGGGTTTATGAATTCGCAATTGCAGTTGAAGTGCTAGTACTAACAAACAGCTTAATGTTAACTTTCAGCATTTGCACCTATGCATGGAGATCGAACTTTTCCCTCACAGAATCCAAATTCTCGATGGCAACAAACAGACGTGCAGCCTCAAAGATACGTGTCTGAGAGTGATAGTGACTGACAAATTGACTAAAAACTTTATCTGCGTCTATGTGAAGAAGAGGTTAGAAATATCCTTACAGCTCATCTCTCCCTTTGCTGTGGTTACCATTATATCTGCAGTTGTAGGGTGTCTTCTCCATCTCAAGTTTAAAACAACCAGAATCATTTTGGTTACTTCATTAGGTTCACTTCGAGATCTGTGGTTGGTTTAGATATTGTGTTAATATGCTCTATAGAGTGAACACAAATAAACTGAACATTTGGTACCGCTACATTCAAATGACATAATGATTGAAAGAGCTTGGCACTGGGGAGAGGCTTTTTTTTGGTCTCCAGTTTAGATCTCTGAAAGAAGGCCAATTGAGAGAGATTGGTGATGGATATAATATCTATACTTTGTACACCTTGAAATGTAGGATTTTGTTACAATTAATTGAATCTCATGTATGAATTTTGCTGTTAAAGGGTCCTGTGAAGGAACTGAAAGGCCCAATTGAGTGTAGTTTAAATTGACTGTTGGTCAGTCAACAAGCTCAAAGAACTGAAACTGCAGAACTGGAACATGCAGTTTCAGTTTGTGTGTTTGGTTTAACTTTTTAAGTTTTTTTAAAAAATTGGTGTTTTGGTAATCACTCAAAAACAACCTTTAGAATAACGAGTTCATGAAATCATTGGTTTAATTCAACTTTTAGAAAGTTTTTATTTTGGAGTGTATGGTTTATCATTCCTTAGTTTATATAATACATACAATATCAATATAACCTCCCTGCAGCTCGTTTACTTTACTTATGCCATGGTTGTGCTGCCATCCACCATCCTACCGATCACTTTTCAGTAACTAACTTCAACAACCCCCATGAACAACAATTTCCATCATTGTGGACGACCACCTCTTACGATTGACTTGCGCTACTAAAGCCAACTCTGACAAATGACTTTCAGTAGCAAACTTTGACAATCATCTTCAGTAGCCTACTTGACGACCACCTCTAACATTTTTTGTTTTTTGGAAACCAACTTCACTGATCAACTCTATGCAATCTCCTTCGACGATCAATTTCAATGACAAACTTTGATGATCAACTCTTCTGATCAATTTTGCCAATCAACAGTGACCACCAACCCTCCTAATGTCTACCCATATGAACAACTTTGGCAGCCAATTAGGCGATCACCTTTGATGATCAACTATAGCAGTCAACTCTGACGAACATGTTTTGCCAAACAAACTCGATAATTAAACTATTTTGAAATGCAAAAATTTAAATCATTAGTTAATAGTATTTAATAGTTGCGCCTTTATAGTAAAACATGTTATTTTCAAACACTTCGGTATATAGCAAAGCAAACCAAACAATCTTGTAATAAATATACTTTTGAACAATTGGATTTTCTTTTAAATGTGTTTAAATAACATGACTCTTTGAAAAATATTTATTTTTTTAATTTTTTTCTAGTAATCAGGTATCCCTTCTTTAGTAGAACAATTATGTAGCATTGAGCTAAGTTCATCTTTGATTTTACTATTTACTTATTGCTTTAATGCCAACTATGTAATGGTCTTCCTCGATTCAAAGAATATATTATTAAAAATATATCTAGAACTAGATGACAAAATAAAGCTACAAATACATGGAAGAAGTATTTATATGCAACTTTTAAAAATCTAAGGTTAAAAGTGGATCTAGAAGGATTTAAACTTTCAAGGTTTGTTTATTGAAGCCTTAAATTAACTCTATAAGAACTTATTCCATCCCTAAATTTATTGGCTTGTTATCTACCTTTTACAAACATTTAAAAAAACTAAACAAAATTTTCAAGACTATAAAAAGGTAGTTTTCAAAAACTTGTGTTTTGTTCTCTCGTACAAAAAATAAAAAAAAATGCAAATCATTATAATAAAATAAGAGAAATTAGGCTTCATATTAAAAAAAAAGAAAAAGAAAAAGGTTTTAATTTTTGTAATTTAACAAAACAAATTCCTTGTACACTCTCCTGCCTTGTATTCCACCTTTCAATGCTGACTATGGCCAGTGACTCGCAATTAGCTGCAAAAATCTAGAAGATGAATGGCTCCGTTGCTATATGTCTTTTTCAACAGAAGCACAATGTTATAAACCCATTAGTACTAAAGGGAGAAGTATGAGGAAAATAAGAAGAAATAAGAAGTTCAGTGAATTTGAAATTATAGGAATTTCCACCAATAGAGTTCTCAAGCTAGGCTCTTCCCGACTACAATTATATGAAGAAGATAGATGTTTTCTCCAACATGAACTCTATGCATCTAGAACTAATAATAATCCTCACAAATGTTTGAGTCCATAAATAACGAGAAGATTAAGAAAAATTTTAAATAAACAAATTTTCTCAAACATAATAGTCATTAATAACAATTTAGCATGACATTAAATACGGATCTAATACTTACATTCACAGCTTATCACATTCAATTTTAAAACTAGTAATCTACTTTTTAAATTTCATTAACCAAATTAAAGTTTGAGTTCACAGTGAAAAATATTAAGAAAGAATCTAAATGAAGAAACCAGTCATGTGTTTTGCTCTTAGAAATAAACTATTGAGGAGCACCATTAAAGATATCTGCCTCAACATTTAGAAATAGAATTCAAGTGGCCTTTACTGATCTAAGGAAAGATGTTAATAAAACAAGTGCAAAAAAATGATGTAAAAAGTAGTACAAATTAACCATGAATCTACCTATGTTCCTAAGTATTGAAGCAATCAGCACCAATACCAATAACAGAAACCATGCAGATTTTAACTACATAGACAAATCATCAAATCGTCTTCCAAGAAAAAAGAAAACCTTATCTCCTTAGAATTCCATATATCCAAGCATCATAAACAGCTTCACTACTTCCTTACACTCTTTCACTACCTCACCTAGCCGACCAAGTGAAATTAACACTACCGCCCTATTGCTACAATAAGCAACATTTTTCGAGAACAATGAAATAGACTATTTTTCAGCTAATTTGGCTCTATGTTTTTCTCTTACAGTTACTGAGAAGCTTAATGATTTGTTTGTGCAAACAAAATGACAATTCTTAACCACCGACCTTTTCTTTTTTACACTTTTCCTCCTTATTTGTTTGTTTAGTACAATAGTTGTGAGTATGAAGATCAAATTTTTAATTAGAGTCAAGTGTCGTTGATTATGATAAAAGTCAAATGATTCACGTCCATTGCCAACCAACTAGGGATAAGTTATAAAACAATTTACGTACACTACTAATAAGATGTAACAACCCAATGAGGAATTTTATCAAGTAGATGTTGTGCGTGTGGAAGGAAAAAGAAATATAAGAACAATATGTAGAGGGGGCAGATTTCATTTTAGAAAGCGACGTTACACAGAATTGCTTATGTACTTTGAAGTTCCACAAAATTGCTTTATCACTCAATTTCTCACTCTCCACATTTCAAATGCATGAATCTTTCTATTTATTATACTGTACAAAAGCATTTTAAAAAGTAGCAAGAAATATAAGAAATTTTTGAAGTTACGTAGTGAGCAAGTGAAACTCACATTGCCAACTTCGGAATCGTTCAAGGCGTTCAATGGTCGGTGCTTCGAATGTAGATCTGGCCACGAGTAGACCAAATCTGAGCTTACGAGACAGACGCAACTAGGCATAGTGGTTGCAACAACTAGGTACAGACACAGTGTTCAAAGAAAATGACTTACCTGATGGTGGTTGAAGAAGGATTGTTCAACAATGACAAGGTACGGGCTTGGAACGAGGGACGACAGTATTGGATTCAATGACGACTAAGCATGGGTTGGGCACGAGAGATTTCTTCTAGTGGTGATGGCGACGACTGTTCGAAGAAGAAAGGAAAGAAAGTGAGATGAGATTGAGAAGAGAAGGAAAAAAATCGACAAAAAGTGGAAGAAAAATCGTGTGGTTAGGGAAAGAGGTGCAATGGTGGTCGCGCGACTTGGTTAGGCAGATCTTGGTAGTCGTGGTCTTCAGAGTTGGAGATTCGTGGATGGTGGTGAAGACTGAGCACGGTGGTGGTGAGGACTGTACAAGAGGACGATGGTCACCAGGTTTGGGCACGATTGGTGTGGCCCCATCTGTTTTTCTCCGAGGGTGTGAGATGCGCAATTGAGAAGAGAAGGAAAGGAAATTGAAAAACTAGAGAGAAAGGAAAATATGCGTGAGAAAGATTAGTAAAGTAAGAGAGAGGAAAACTTGATTTTTTACCAAATTAAAAAAAAAAAAATTACAAAGGGGCTTTAATGTCGGTTTTCAAAAGGTGGTCGTTTAATGTCGGTTTAAAACCGACATTAAAGCTCCTTCTTTAATGTCGGTTTAAAACCAACATTAAACGTCCGTCTTTTGAAAACCGACATTAAAGCCCATTTTTCATTTTTTTCACCCGACATTAAAGGCCAGATTTCTTGTAGT
Organism: Cucumis melo; assembly: GCF_025177605.1. Classification (NCBI taxonomy): domain Eukaryota; kingdom Viridiplantae; phylum Streptophyta; class Magnoliopsida; order Cucurbitales; family Cucurbitaceae; genus Cucumis; species Cucumis melo. The sequence goes on along the minus strand of NC_066857.1, from coordinate 23,199,737 downwards.
GACTTGTCTTTCCTTGTCAGTTGTCAACACTTCCTTTCACTAGGCCTCTGATTATGTCTTGTTTAACTTTGCTTTAATTCATAATAATCAGATCATAGAAAGATAGTGTTCATGTATGAAATGCTCACGAAAGAGCTACCTCTTGATTTGATATGTCGATGAAGTTAGCGGACTATGGGCAGATGTAGATGAATTTTTCAATGAGGTAAACTTGGTTAGAGGATTACAAAGCAAGAACTTTATAGAACTTCTGGGATTTATATTCTCAGTATGAGTATGTTAAGAACTTCAAAGTATGAACTATGTTGCATCATCTTTGATCTAGTAATTTATTGTTCATATCTGTTTATAAATTTTTTGAGCAACTGCCTGCTCCCTGTTTTATTAACATTCAAGTCACTCTAAACACTTTACTATTTATTGTTTTGTTGACTAAAGATTTTTCAGTAGCTTTCTAGTTTCTTAAAAGACCTAAGGTGTCATTGCCATGATATAAGTAGACATAAGAACTTTCTGTATACTACTGGTTTTGATTCTTGGAGAAATAGAAAAATCTCAATAACTTGACATTGATAGCTTAGGCTATACCTTCATAGACACACACAAAAAAAAAAAGGGTGTAAATTTCTCTTAGATAAGCAACACACTATTGATCTCTTATCAGCTTTGGAATTCAAGGAGATTGTAAGAATTATATACACAGTTCTTTACTTGTTTGGAAAAACATATACATGTCCACCATCTAGGTTGCATTTGACAAATTAGTATTTACAAAAGAGACGGATGATACATATACCTTATGCTATACTTCTCATTTGGGTATTACTTTAGGAATAGGAGATGACTTTCCTAGTGAACTGGAATGATGAATGCTTTGAATTAGCATTGCAATAAACATAATCATTCACACAGTGAATGTTGAAATTTTAGATGCAACTTGGATAGATTTCAGATAGGACGTTTTGCTCTTGCCAAACTAGTTTGATTTCTTTTTCTCTAAGGATAGATGACCTCTTAATATGTAGTTCAAGGATTGCTACTGGAGAAGTTATGCTAGGGTTCTGGTTCTTGAAATCGTATGTGGAAAGGATACTTTTTTCATGCAAGGCTTAATTTCAGCTATACACACCGTGGTTCATTTAGATTTTTCATGAATGATATACATTAGTTTGCTTAGTACTTTTTGTATTGTACTCTACGTTTCTCCAAGGACACGATTTTCATTGTTCTTGTAACAGGTTTGGATGCATTCCTGAGAAGAGCTTTAATGCAAACGACTCGATTTGTTGGAAGCGATACCATGAACTTGAACACAATAGTCATAAGGCATGCAACTTTTGTATTAAATCCACCTCTTTGAGAAGGATCCAATGAACGGAACATATCAAGGTCACCTGAAGTTTGTAAACTTCGAAGGAAAATGTTTGTGTAAAGTATAGAAAAGTCGGTCAATGAACTCGCATTTGAAGGTGATTGGAATGAGAAAAGATCTAAAAAAAATTTGGTTTCCAAAAAAGAAAAGTTACACATTATTTAATCTTTATTTAAAATTGCAGGAAGAAGTGAAATATGCTGACAAGTTACTAAAGTATCAGTGTTAATATTTTGTTCTCGAGGTTTGGCAACAGTTGCCTTCCACAATATGATCTAATTTGGCAACAGTTGCCTTCCACAATATGATCTACATATTTTATCTATGAATTCATTTTAATTCACTAGAAAAACTTTGTAGCCTTGCATGTTCCATGTCCTTTGAGAAATTTTCATTTTGCCAAAACTTTTTAATTTTTAAATTTTTTTCAAATGCTCTATTATTAAAATAAATACCATGTCTACTTTGCTTTCTAACTTAGAAAAGGATGTCTGCCCAACCCTTAAGCACGGAGCACGGGTTTGTGACTATGTTTGTTATTTGAATATCTTAAATATGTTGAAAATGCATACTTTGATAGCTTAGGAATGAGTAGAACACATGCTGCCCATTTTCTGAATATAGTGAATTATGTGCATACTTAATAATATGTACTGAAAACATGTGTTGTTGTCTTTTTTATATTAATACCCCTCCTTTGGCCATACCCACATGTATTCAGTTTGAATGCTAAGTATGATTGTTAGTGAATGCATGCATGGATGCTTTTTCTTAGCTAGTCTTCTTTGTTGCTAAGCTAGGATGTGCCTATGATGCATGATCACACTAGACCTAAGTCAAGAACCCTAGACAAGATAGCCCATCGATTATGGTATCCAACCAATGCTTTGTCCAATGACAATTTATTAAGTGAACAAAAAGGCTTAACTTTCCGTGTTTTTGAACGACTCTTTGCTCGTATAAAAGATGTGGGTTTAGAAGTTTTAGTTCTTACGACTCTTGAAGTTACACATTATTTAAGCTTTTGTTTAAAATTGCAGGAAGAAGTGAAATATGCTGACAAGTTACTAAAGTATTAGTGTTATTGTTTTGTTCTCAAGGTTGGACAATAGTTGCCTTCCACTGTATGATCTACCTTTCTTATTTATGAATTCATTTAAATTCATTAGAAAAACTTTGTTGCAAATTTACAATGAGCAAATCACTGATTTATTGGATCCAAATAAGAAAATTAGGAATTTTAGTTGAACCTTGTTGAAATTTTTGTTACTTAGACACTTGAAAGCATATTTTCATTTTTACAATAATAGTAGAATATAGGAAAAAAAATATATAATAAAACGTCTTTCATATTCTTCCCTCTTGAATTCATCTTTTCTTATGTAGTATCATATACGACAGAAAATATAAAAAGATTGCATGCTCTCTTTTCCTCTTCTTGCATATAGTATATGCATGATCTTTACTCTTCTTACTTTTTGATACATGTCTTCTCCTCTAAATAACATAGAATTACATAGAAACCTTTGAAGACATAGGATTAATAGAACAAAGATTAAGAAGAAAGAGGAGATAAAGAAACTTAAAAGAAAATACTTTAGGGCCAAACAATCCTCAAGAAGATCCAACCTTAAAACCCCACTTTGAGCAAAACTTAGAACAACCTAGAATGGGGAAGGAAGCTAGAGATAAAACTTTAAGAGAACTCTTTGAGCTCGATATTAATCAAAAACCATCTAGCATTTTAGTTCCACCTACCACCCATCCTTTTGAGTTGAAATCCAATATCCTTAGTCATTTGCCAATCTTTACTACTAGAAAAATGGACTTTCTTGATGGTTGTGGTTTTAATTTCTTTAAGGAAAGGTGATTTGAAAGATAAACCATCAAGAATTTTTACGAAATGGTGGAGGTAGGTTAATTTTTAGATTTCTTGACGTTTTTTAAGCGTTAAGTAATATGTATTTTTTCTTGACGTTTTTAAAATGTTAAAGAATATCTATTAAATTCTTGATTTTTTTAAAACGTCAAGAATATTTATAAATTCGATATTCTTGACGTTTTTTACACGTCAAGTGATATGTACTTTTCCTTGACGTTTTAAAAACGTCAAGTAATATCAAATACAAATCGTACTGGGACTCAAGTTTAAGGTCAAAATTGGGACTCACCGTCATGTCCTCCTCGTCTAGTGCTTCGTCGCGATAAATTGTAAGTGTTTTCAATGAGTTTTCCTTAGTTTTTTTTGTCGAATTTCAACGCACATTCTATCTTTCCCTATTTGTAATCTCTCTGTATTTTTTTTAATTTTGAGAACCCTTCGGTTTTTCGTTTTGCTGATGGAACAAAGATATGTTGTAATGAACTTGTTGCTGATGAAACCTAAATTAAGTCATCGGAAATTTCCAATATATTCTCTTTGATTAGTTATTAGGATATTTGAGGTTTATGGTAGTTATAGTATTCTTCAAGTTATTGCAATTTGGTATTCCTGTTTTGGTAATTGACGCATGTTTTGTTACACCTGTAAAAAGTGAACCATCTTCTGACTTTTTATTGATTTCATAACCATACCCCTGTTATTGCCCCATTTGTTCGGATGTAACTTCTTGTTATGGTAAATGGTGATTTCCCGGTTTTCTTACTTTTTAGAAAGACATAACACATAAGTATGAGCTCACCTACGCTGTTATTTGCTCTTTACAATTCCTCACTTGATTTATGTCTGTTCCTAAGTATTTGTTGTAGTCTTTTTACATTCTTCTACTTCTTTTCTCTTTTTGATTTTTAAAATTTTTCTTATAGACATATCCTTCAATTATGTGCTCATGTCGTTGAAATGGTACTTTTGGTGCTCTCTTTTTGTAGCTATGCCTGAGGAAAACGAAAAACCAAAGGGTTCTCAAAATTAAAAAAAGTCAGAGAACCAGATTGCTGATGGAACAAAGATTTGTTGCAATTTTATATTATTGCCAATTTCAAAATTTTCTTTGATAGACTTTTGTGATTAGGGATCAGTCTGGTGGAATTTTCGTAGGTGTATTTGAAGAGTTGAGATTGTTGGTTTGCATGTCATCATTTGAGTTTGATGAAAATTGTGTTATGAGTTTGATGCTTATTTTATTTTTCTTCATTTTTTCAAACAAAAGTTAAAATAGTTCTTATCCATTAAATATGTTCACATTTAATCAATAGTTGATGAATCTATTCCATGGCATTACCATTTGAAATTGTATCTCGGATTAGAATATTAATTTTAAACGATGATGATGTTGGAATTAAACATTACACGATAAAGCTATTAGGAGAGTATGCTTCATGGGGAATATTTTCTTTTTATCATCTATTGATTTATATTTGGTTGTTCAAGAGTTTTGGATTTATGACTTATCTGTATTAACTTTTTACAGGGTATCCTCCAACAGCTCCTCTTTTGGATTTCAGCGTTGGAGTTCTTAGTGCTTTAATTTAGATTTTATTTTAAGATCAATAGAAGTATGTCTAGAAGCCATTTCCCCCTGCATTTTATCTTTCCCCCTAATTGGCGTTTAATTTGATGATGATACTTTTTTTTTCTTATCTTTGTTCTGAAGATTTTTTTATCCTTGAAAATTCTTGAGTATAAGCATGTACATCTAACTGACAGGATCTATTGTTGTGATTTATCTTTGTTTGGGCATCATAAGTATGCTAATAGAATTGTTGCTGTTTCTCATTCACTTATATCTTGTAGTTCATTTATTTTCAAATATGCTCATTTTAATTTGAACAGTAGCTTGGGAAACGTGGCTCAAACCTGACGGAGGAAGAGCTTGAAACACATACCATATCTGCTTGGAAAGAGGGTAAAGCATACTAAAGCATATTTGCATGGCCGAGTGGATGGACAAGGAAGGTTTTTAGCAAGACAGTTCATTCGTGTAAGTAATATATTTCTCAATTTTTAAAAACTAATTTGTACTGTTTTTTATATCTTCATCACAACTTTTACAAATTATTGAACTTAGATTACCAATTAACAAATTCTTGAAATGTGCAACTCATTGCCTTACATGAAATGTGATATCATGACCTTGTCATTTGTGAACACTTGTATCAAAGATCTTGACTTTCTTCTGGACATAGCACATAACTCTTGAACCCCAATTGCAAAGATTTCTAGGAAGTTCCTAATTTTAGATTTCAGAGTGTTGAAATGCTTTAGCATTGTGTTAAGTAGTTTGGTTTCATGATTTCGAGTTAAAGCATTTACCTACTTTGAATTATTAGTTTAAATGAAAAATGACATTGACTACTGTCTTAATCCATTTGCACCTCTGTGTTCACACCATCTAATTGAAGGTGAGATTGCACTGTTTACTTTCGTGTAATCTCCCTTTTAAATATCTTTTGTATTTTTTTTTTTAATTCAAAGTGTTTAAGCAATCTATACCACTTGAAGTCATTAATATGGACAATCACTTGTGGTGTCTCGAACTAATTTTTTGAACTCTTGAATCCGTTTGATACTCTTTGAAGTGTTGATTTCATGTTGGGGTATTGCTGATTTAGGAGTTTATTAACTAGCTGATGAAGTAAGATCCGATGTCATCTTCAACGTTTCTAAAACTGGTGGTCACTTGGGTTCCAGCCTTGGCGTGGTGGAGCTCATGGTGGCTCTTCACTATGTTTTCAATGCTCCACAGGACAGAATTTGGTGGGATGTTGGTCATCAGGTGCTGTTCATCTTGCATTCTCTCTTGCTTGGGAAATATTTATATTTGACTTGGTGAGATTAGAGATGTCATTGGCCTTTTATTTTAATACATTTTGAAATGTGTGGTGATTGTAGTCTTATCCACACAAAACTCTAACTGGAAGGAGCGACAAAATGTCAACTATTAGACAGTTTTTTTTTTTTAAAATTAAGTTATAAACTTCCTTCCACTTGAGAAAATTGTTTTATAAAATGTGAGAGAAAGAAAATCATTAAAAACATAATAAATGAAAGCATCGAAGACTGTCAATTGCAAAGAAAAGCTTAGTTTGCAAAGAGTGCGACAAGGCTTGGTTGGGGATTTAACTACTATGCCTCCTCTATAGTACATTTTAACATTTTTGGCCTTGGCAGGTTTGCATATGAAAATGCCAAAATTTCACACTCTAGCTCGGCGACATGAAAATTAAAGCAATAGACTAAACAATAAAGAAAACATAAAGACAAGATAAATTGGGGGGGTATTTGGACATGCGACCATAGGCAAACAACTCCCTGGACAAGCATGTTCGTTACATTCTCCCCCACCTAAACAGTTGACATCCCTGTCAATTGGCAAAGCTTGAATTCTTCTATCTTCTGCGTCCAAGCTTCTAGATCTTCGACATGTTCCTAACTAGTTTCTTCCACATGAAGGTGCTTCCACTTTACCAAATACTCGTGGATACTTTGTGTGGGTCTTCTGCCCTTTCTTACTTGTTTAGCCATAATTTCTTCAACATCTTTGTCTTCTTTCTGACTAAGGTCGATGATTGGGCGAATTATGACATTTCACTGCAGGTCTTCGGTATCTTGGCGGTAGGGCTTCAGGTTACTCACATGAATTACTGGGTGGATTTTCATCCATGTGGGTAACGTTACTCTGTAAGATGTATTCCCTACCCTTTTAAGCACTTCTACTGGTCCTTGGTACTTTCTGATGAGGCACTGGTCTTTGTGTCCCTGAAATCTGATATATTCTGGTCGTAGTTTACGAGTACCTAGTCTCCTACCCGAAACTCAAGGGGGCGTCACTTCTTATCTGCCCACTTCTTCATCTGCCTTGAGGCTTTCTTTAGGTACGCTCGAGGGATGTCTGTTGTTTGTTTCCACTCCTTTGTAAAATTATGGGCTTGGGGGTTCTTCCCTACATAGGGATGATTGGCAAAAATTGTGTGAACTGAAACACACCGGCAGTATTCGTGAGTATGTAAAGTAGTTTGTGGGGCTGATGTTGAACATACACGATATGTCCAAAAAAGGTAAAGTTTTCAGTTTTGTCGAGGGGCTGAAACCATGGGCAAAGACAAAGTTATATGAACAAAGAGTTCAAGACCTCACATCAGCATATATGCTACGACCGAGCAGTTGTTTAACCTTTCTAATGACTCTTAGGATGTTATATATCATCCAAGTTCCTCATCTGGGGGAAATAAGAACAATCGCCCAAGTTCTCCCAAAACTGTTGGAGGAGACAAACATCTTAATGGAGATCGCAGGCCCTACCAACCGAATACAAGAAACACCTGGTGAGGACCAAATAACCAGAATGTGTCCAATCATCCTCTCAGTTGTTTCATATGTAAGGGACCACACTTAGCTAGAGTATATCCGAACAAAATTGCCTTCAATGCCTTCTAGGCCTCGTTAGCCTCAAATTCAAATGATAAACTGGGTCAAATCGAAAGGGAAGTGGACCAGACAGAGGAAGGTGATAACCTTTGAATGGGGGCCTTAAATTTCTTGTCGTCTCTTCAAAAGAAGGTAGGGGAGACAAGTACACCAGTGGAAATGGGCTTAATGTATGTTGACACCTGGATCAACTAGGAATCGACAAAGAGCACTATGATTGATTCTGGTGCAACCCACAATTTTATAACGGAGGCAGAAGCTAGGTGATTAAATCTTCGTTGGGAAAAGAATACAAGGAGAATGAAAGCCATGAATTTTGTGGTCTACCTATCGTCGGACTAGTGAAATGAACGATGATAAGGTTGGGGGGATGGAACGACCTTGTAGATTTTGTGGTGGTAAAAATGGATGCTTTGATGTGGTACTAGGAATGGAGTTTCTTCTCGAACATCAGGTGATCCCAATGCCTTTAGCCAAATGTTTGGTGATCACTGGATCTTCCCCCACTGTTGTGTCGACTGACATTCGCTAGTCTAATGGGTTGAAGATGATTTTGACCATGCAATTAATGAAGGGTCTCGCTCGAGACAAACCAATGTTTATGGCCATTCCACTCAATTCGTTGAAGAACCCAGGGAAGACAATCCCTAAGGACATTCTATGTGTCTTGGAGAAGTACCGTGACGTGATGTCTGACAGTCTGCCCAAGTCTTTGCTGCCTTGAAGGATGATTGATCATGAGATCGAGTTATTGCTAGAGGCAAAACCACCTGTGAAGAATGCTTATTGTATGATGCCTCTAGAGTTAGCTGAACTTCGAAAAAAATTGGATGAGTTGTTGAATACATGGTTTATTAGGCCTGCAAATGCTCCGTATGGGGCCCCAGTTCTTTTCTAGAAGAAGAAGGATAGGAGTTTACGATCGTGTATCGACTATCGTGCCTTGAACAAGCTCACGATTCGCAACAAATATCCACTTCCTATAATCAATGACTTGTTTGACTGCTTACATAGGGCAAAGTATTTTTCGAAGTTAAACTTACGATTGAGATATTACCAAGTAAGAATTGTAGAGGGAAACGAGCCTAAGATAATCTGTGTCACCAGATATAGAGCGTTTGAGTTCCTCGTATAGCCATTTGGTCTTACCAATGCCTCTGCAACCTTTCGTACATTAATGAACCAAGTCTTCCATGGATATCTTGACAAGTTTGTAGTAGTCTACTTGGATGATATAGTGGTCTACAACTTAACCATGGAGGAACATAGGGACCACCTTCAAAAGGTTTTTCAGAAATTAAAGGAGAACCAACTATATGTCAAGAGAGAAAAATGTTCCTTTGCGCAAGAGCAAATAAACTTCTTGGGCCATGTGATAGAATGTGGCCAAATTAGGATGGAAGAAAGAAAGATTGCTGCGATATGTGACTGGGCAATACCAAAATCAGTCTTGGAATTATGCTCTTTCCTCGGGTTAACGAATTATTATCGACGATTTGTGGAGGGATTCTCCAAATGAGCAAGTCCTGAAGCAAGCCATGATGGAGGGGCCAGTTTTGGGAATTGCTGATGTGACCAAACCTTTCGAGGTTGAGACGGATGTGTTCCATTATGCATTAGGTGGTGTTCTCCTACAGAATGGACACCCGATCGCATAAGAAAGTCGAAAGCTGAATGTAATTGAAAAAAGGTATACCGTGTCTGAAAAAGAGATGCTTGTAGTAGTATATTGCTTGAGGGCCTAGAGACAATACCTACTCAGTTCGTCATTTGTGGTGAAGACGAACAATAGTGCAACCTGCCACTTCTTTACCCAACTAAAGTTGACTTCGAAGCAAGCAAGATGGTAGGAATTTCTGGTCGAGTTTGATTTCGAATTCGAACATAAGAAGGGGTTGAGAAACCGGCTGCTGATGCCCTAAGTCAAAAAAATGAACATACGGCCATGTACATGTTAGCTTACCTCTAAACGAGTAAGATTGACGAGTTAGTTAGAGATGTCTTGGAGAGTTCTTGCAGAAAGATCATGCCACTCATAATGTCATGAATTTAGCTGAGGGGGGGTAAAACAAGACAATTTTGGGTTGAAGAGAATTTATTGGTAACAAAGGGTAATCGACTATATGTCCCTAGAGCTGGGGACTTGAGGAAGAAATTGTTGCACGAGTGTCACAACACTCTATGGGCTGACCATCCCGGATGGCAGCAGATGTGCGCTTTGCTGAAGAAGGGCTACTTTTGGCCAAATAGGAGAGATGATGTCATGCAGTATACAAAGACATGTCTGATCAGTCAACAGAATAAAGTAGAGAAATCGAAGGTTGTCGGACTTCTCGACCCTCTGCCAGTTCCAACAAGACCTTGGGAGAGTGTTTATATGGATTTCATCACTCATCTTCCTAAGGTAGGTAAATTTGAGGCCATCTTGGTTATCATCGATCGGTTTTCAAAATACTCCATCATCATCACCACTACCAAGAAGTGTTCAACCAAACTGACGGCTTAGTTGTTCTTCAAGCATGTTGTTAAGTTGTAGGGAGTCCTGACAAGTATAGTGAGCGACAGGGATGGTAAATTTATTGGCTCATTCTGGACGGAGTTATTTACCTTTTTGGAGACGAGTTTGAACATAACCTCAAGCTACCACCCCCAGACTGACGGTTAAACCGAGCGATTCAATCGCATGCTTGAGGAATATTTACATCATTTTATAAATGCAAGGCGAAAGAATTGGGTCCAGCTGTTGGATGTAGCCTAATTCTATTTAAATGCTTAGAGAGTTCATCTACTAGGAGAAGCCTGTATAAGAATGTTTCTGGTAGGCAACCTGTATTGTCACACCTTGTCAATCATCCCTATATACGGAAGAACCCTCAAGCCCACAATTTTATGAAGGAGTGGAAATAGACAACAGACATCGCCCGAGCATTCCTAGAGAAGGCCTCGAGGCGAATGAAGAAGTGGGCGGATAAGAAGCGACACCTCCTGAGTTTCGAGCAGAGGACCAGGTTCTCATTAAACTACAAGCAGAATAGATCAGATTTCAGGGACGCAAAGACCAGTGCCTCATCAGAAAGTACAAAGGACCGGTAGAAGTATTGAAAAGAGTAAGGAATACATCTTATAGATTAGCGTTACCCACATGGATGAAAATCTACCCAGTAATTCATGTGAGTAACCTGAAGTCCTACCATCAAGATACCGAAGACCTATAGCAGAATGTTGTAATTTGCCCAATCATCGACTTTAGTCAGAAAGAAGACAAATATGTTGAAGAAATTTTGATTGAACAAAATAAGAAAGGGCAAAAGACCCACATGAAGGATCCATAAGTATCTACTTAAGTGGAAGAACCTTCCTGTGGAAGACACCAGTTGGGAACGTGTCGAAGATCTAGAAGCCTGGGCACTGAAGATATAAGAATTCAAGCTTCGCTAGTCGACAGGGACGTCAACTAGTTAGGTGGGGGAGAATGTCATGAACATGCTTGTCCAAGGCGTTGTTTTCCTATGGCCGCATGTCTAAATACCCTCAATTTATCTTGTTGTTATGTTTTCTTTTTTGTTTAGTCTATTGCTTTCATTTTCATGTCATCGAGCTAGAGTGTGAAATTTTGGCATTTTCATATTCAAGCCTGCCAAGGTGAAAAATGTTAAAATGTATTATAGGAGAGGCATAGTAGTTGAGTCCCTGGCCAAGCCTTGTTGCACTCCTTGCAAACTAAGTTTTTATTTGCAATTGTCAGTCTTCAATGCTTTCATTTATGATGTTTTCAACAATTTTCTTTCACTCTCACATTGTATAAAATTATTTTCTCAAGAACATGAAGGGAAGCTACATCATATCATGAGTCTGTTTGCAGATTTCGAATTTTAAACGACTGGCTTGTTGACTGAGCAGAACAAGTGTCACACAATCGTGTTTGAAGGGTTACGATTTTGACAACCCACACACGACCATAGTCGCAAGTCTAACTTTGAAAAATACTTTGCCCACAAACGTAACCCTTGCGATCGGGAAATTACTAAGTAAGAATTGGAGCATTTGTGTGTCACAATCGTAACCCTTCAAGCACGATTGTGCGGCACTTGTTCTGCTCGGTCAACAAGTTAGCCGTTCAAAATTCAGAGTCCGCAGACAAACTCGCGATATAATGTAGCCTCCCTTCATGTTCTTAAGAAAATTGTTTTATAAAAGTGAGAGAGAAAGGAAATTGTTGAAAACAACATAAATGAAAGCATTGAAGGCTGTCAATTGCAAAGAAAAGCTTAGTTTGCAAATAGTGCGACAAGGCTTGGTTGAGGATTCAAAACTACTATGCCTCCCCTATAGTACATTTTGTGATTTTTAGCCTCGACAAGCTTGCATGTGAAAATGCTGAAATTTCGCTCTCTAGCTCGACGACACGAAAATGAAATTAATAGACTAAACAATAAAGAAAACATAAAGACAAGGTAAATTAGGGGTATTTGGACATGCGACTATAGGCAAACAATGCCCTGGACAAACATTTTCTTCACATGCGGCACCCCGTGCGCATGTCTCACGATGTTACGAGGGCATGCGACGCGTGCCCCACACATGGCTGCAGACACATGGCGTGCGTCCATGGCCGTGCTGCATTGGTGTGCATGGGGGCGCGTATGGTGCATGCTGGTTAGGCATGGGGCCATGCATGGTTGGCGTATGGGAGAGGGCCAATAACCTCTATAGAGGTTTTTTCCATGCATGGTAGATGATAGGTTGTAATGGAATGTGCATGGCCAAAGCGAAAAGACAATCACGAGTGCCCCTCAGACGAATCCCTATGCTTGCACAAGCATGGTGCGGGTGAAACATTGCGCATATGCCCTACACAGATGTATGGGCATGCGATGCGCACCCCACACATGCCTGTAGATTCTTGGCGCATGGGCCCATGCTCGTGCTACATTGGTGCGCATGTTGCATGCTGGGTGAGTATGAGGGAATGCATGGTGGGGCACGGGAGAGGGCCAATAACCTCTATAGAGGTTTTTTCCATTCATGGTAGACATTGAGTGGTCATGGAATACGCATGGCCAAGCGAAAAGGCAAGCATGCGCATCCCTCGAACGCATGGCGCGTGAGCCCATGTCCATGCTGCATTGGTGTGCATGAGGGCGTGCATGGTGCATGCTAAGTGGGCATGGGGCATGCATGGCAGTGGGCACAAAAGAGTGTCAATAACCTCTAAAGTATTTTTACCATGCACCATAGGCATCTGTGTGCAAGCCTTGGGGATGGGCCTTCACTTGTACATGAGCACCCTAACATGTACTTGGGTATTCGAAGATGGTTTGGTTCAACTTGTTTTCTGGTCCAAAGCCAACCCTTCACTAACACTTATGTTTTTCGTTCTTTTACATGAGACAACCACCATAGCAATTGGAAGAAATAAATGAGTTTTGTGTTGGGAGGGTCGAAGGGTTGAATCTCAGTGAATCATGGCAGCAAGGCCACTTGCCACTTATAATACCATGTTGGGTATTTAAGTTGTCTTTCAAAGATTCTACCAATCGCTCGGTGGGAATTACGTTACAAGGCAGCCTCTGCGACTCATTCGTCATGAAGGCTTAACCAATGACACGTGCCTTTGGGGGTCGAAAGGTCTCTACACCTTGTTGACAATCGAGTGATAGGCGCATGCGTCACTTCTAGTCTGGATTCTGACTTAGAGGCGTTCAATCGTAATCAAGCACACGGTAGCTTTGCGCCACTAGCTTTTCAACCAAACGCAATGACCAATTGTGCGAATCAACGATTCCTCTCGTACTAGGTTGAATTACTATTGCGACACCATCATCAGTAGGATAAAACTAACTTGTCTCACAATGGCCTAAACCCAGCTCACGTTCCCTATTGGTGGGTGAACAATCTAACACTTGGTGAATTCTGCTTCACAATGATTGGAAGAGCCGACATTGAAGGATAAAAAAGCAACGTTGCTATGAACGCTTACCTGCCACAAGCCAGTTATCCTTGTGGTAACTTTTCTGATGCCTCTAGCTTCGAATTTCGAAGGTCAAAAGGATCAATACGTTATGCTTTCACAGTTCGTATTAGTATTGGAAATCAGAATCAAACGAGCTTTTACCCTTTTGGTCCACACGAGATTTATGTTCTCGTTGAGCTCATCTTAGGACACCTGCATTATATTTTAACAGATGTGTCGCCCCAGCCAAACTCCCCACCTGACAATTTCTTTCGCCCGGATCAGCCTGCCGAAGCAAGCCTTATGTCCAGAAAGAGGGGTAGTGCCTCGCTTTCGTTTCATGGAATAAGTAAAATAACGTTAAAAGTAGTGGTATTTCACTTTGGCTTTTCGACTCCCACTTATCCTACACCTCTCAAGTCATTTCACAAAGTTGAACTATAGTTAAGCTCAACAGGTCTTCTTTTCCCGCTGATTCTGCCAAGCTCGTTCCCTTGGCTATGGTTTCACTGGATTGTAGACAAGGACAATGGAAATCTTGTTAATCCATTCATGCACGTCACTAATTAGATGACAAGACATTGGTCTATCTTAAGAGAGTCATAGTTAGTCCCACCGTTTACACGTGTTTGGTTGAATTTCTTCACTTAGACATTCAGAGCACTGGGCAAAAATCACGTTGCATTAACATCCGTAGGGACCATCACAATGCTTTTTTTAATTAAACAGTCAGATTCCCCTTGTCCGCACCAGTCTTGAGTTGACTGTTCGACGCCCGGAGAAGGAGCCGTTCCCAGTCCGTCCTCTGATCGGCACATGGTGACCCGCTCTCGTTGTGAAAGTAGCTCGAGTAATCCATCAATAATCGATGTGTTCGGGACTAGGACCCCGTGCCCAACTCTCAAAGCCAATCCTCTTCCCGAGGTTACGGTTTCATTTTTCTAACTTCCCTTGCCTACATTGTTCCATTGACTAGGGGCTGTTCACCTTGAAGGCCTGATGCAGTTATAAGTACGATTGGGCGTGAGATGTACTCGTCTAAATTTTTGAGGGTCGTAGGGGGCGCACTGAACACCATACAACGTGCAGTGCACTTCTAGCCACTGAACCCTACCTCCGGCTGAGCCGTTTCCATGGTGGGCAGACTGTGAAACAAAAAAGATAACTCTTCTCAAAGCCCTCGCCGACGTCTTGGAATCCCTTACGCTGTCGTCAACCGTCACGTCCTAGTTTAGGAATTTTAACTTGATTCCCATTCAAAGTTCGTGTTGTCGCGCTATCAAATGGGTTTCCCCGTCTCTTAGGGTCGACTAAACCATATGCAAGTGTCGTTCACATAGAACCTTTCCCCTCTTCGGCCTTCAAAGTTCTCATTTAAATATTTGCTACTATTACAAAGATCTCTACCGATGGACGCTCTACTCGAGCTCACGCTCAAGGTTTTGTAGTGATCGTCTTACCCTCCTACTCATCGGGGCCTGGCTCTTGCCCTAATGATCGGGTATAGGTCGCGTGCTTTAATGCCATCCATTTTCGGGGGCTAGTTTATTCGGCAGATGAGTTGTTACAAACTCCTTAGTGGATTTCGACTTCCATGACCACCGTCCTGTTGTCTTAATCGACCAAGACCCTTTGTGCCCTTTATGGGATCTAGGTTAGCGTGCAGATAGGCACCATAACCCAGCTTTTTGTTCAACTTGCATCACTAGTTCTGCTGACTAAAAATGGCCTACTTGGAGCTCTCGATTTTGTGGTGTGGCTCTATAAAGCAGTCTTGTTGACCTACCTAGTTAAAGTTTGAGAATAGGTCAAGGGCATTGCACCCCTGATGCCTCTAATCATTGGCTTTACCCTATAGAACTTGCTCGCGGGCTCAAGCTATCTTGAGGAAAACTTCGAAAGAAACTAGCTACTATACGATTCAATTAGTCTTTCGCCCCTATACCCAAGTCAGATGTCTGATTTGCACTTTAGTATCGCTACGAGCATCCATCAGAGTTTCATCTGACTTTGCCTCACTAAGGTATAATTCACCATCTTTTGGGTCCCGATAGACATGCTCACAATCGAACCCTTCTCTGAAGACCATGGTTGGTCGGTGGTGCAACCCACTAAGGGATACACCAGCTAGGTTCCATGCGTCTTACGAGATTACTCACCTGTTAACTCACACACATGCCAGACTCCTTAGTCCGTGTTTCAAGACGGGTCGAATGGGGAGCCCACAGGCTGATGCCAAGAGTGCGCAGATGTCAAAGCCTGCCATAAGGCACACGCTGCCAGCCATGATCTGGACGACGACATCTCCACAGGCGTAACAAAGGTCTGAGCATAGGCTACCGTCTCAATTCGCATCGGTCCATGCTCTAAGTTGATTGGCGGACCGACTCGTCACCGTTCCACATCCGACTGGGGTACATCACCGGCTACCATCCACTTACCTCTTGACAATTTCAAGCACTATTTAATTATCTTTTAAAGTCATTTTCATCTTTCCCTTGCGGTACTTGTTTGCTATCGGTTTCTTGCCCATATTTAGCATTGGATAGAATTTACCACCCGATTGGGATTGCATTCCCAAACAACCCAACTTGTTGATAGTTTGTTTTTAAACGCGTTCGTATGATCCTTCCATAGGTGCACCTATGAAAACCTTGTTACAACTTCTCCTTCCTTTAAATGATAAGGTTTACCTACGGAAACAATTGCAATGATCTATCCCCATCACGATGAAATTTTAAAGATTACCTGGGCCTGTCGGTCAAGGCTATAGACTCATTGTATACATCAGTGTAGCGCACGTGCGGCCCATAACATCTAAGGGCATCACAGACATGTTATTGCCTCAAACTTCCTTAGCCTAAGCGGCCATAATCCCTCTAAGAAGCTAGCTGCGGAAGGGTACCTCTGCATAGCTAGTTAGCAAGTTGAGGTCTCGTTTGTTAATGGAATTAACCAGACAAATCGCTCCACCAACTAAGAACAGCCATGCATCACTACTCATAGAATTAAGAAAGAGCTCTAAACCTGTCAATCCTTACTACGTCTGGACCTGGTAAGTTTCCCTCTGTTGAGTCAAATTAAGTCGCAGGCTCCACGCCTGGTGGTGCCCTTCCGTCAATTCCTTTAAGTTTCAGCCTTGCGACCATACTCCCTCCGGAATCCAAAGACTTTGATATCTCATAAAGTGTTGGCAAAGTCCTTAAAGCAACATCCGGCAATCCCTGGTCGATATTGTTTACGGGTTGGACTAGGACTGTATCTGATCGTCTTTGTGCCCCCAACTTTCATTCTTGATTAATGAAAACATCCTTGGCAATTGTTTTCGTGGTTGTTCGTCTTTCATAAATCCAAGAATTTCACGTCTGACTATGAAATACGAATGCCTCCGTCTGTCGCTATTAATCTTTACTTCGATCCCAATGGTCAACAGAATAAGATCGAAATCCTATGATGTTTTCCCATGCGAATGTATACAGAGTGTAGTGTCACGTCGTTATTTTTGTCACCTAACCAATGTGCGGCACAAAGGTTAGAAAGCACCAATGTAAGCCTTAGAAGTTTTTGGGAGAATTGCTAGAAGTGGAAAAGGGCTTAAGAGAAGGGCAAAGTAGGCAAAGAGTAGAGAAAGCTTGAAAGAATTGAGAAAACAAGTGTATTATTGTGAATTCCTAAGGATTTCCAAGGATGCCTACAAATGGAACCCTTAAGGGGTATTTATACAAGTGGGTGACCGACTTTGGGCCCCTATACCGACTTAAAAGGTCAGTAAAATCATTCTAGATGGTTTTTGGGTTTTCGTGATGGACATTCATCGACATGGTACTGTTCCTGACCGAGATAGAAGCTTCTAGAGGTGACTGGGCATGGCCGGAGGGGCCTGGAGCGCGTGCACGGGTCTCCGTCACGGGTGTTAGGTGTCGCGTTCTGCTTGTTGCCATGTGGAACGTTCGTCATCAAAAGTTCTAGAAACTTCTAGAGGCGTCTCGAGTTTTCTAGGCTCACGCCATCGGAAGGGTGCGCGTCTGCCATGCGTGCTGTTTGTTGCGCGAGCGCGGATACCGCACGCATCTTTCTGTCCCCCGTTGATGCACACGCGGTGCCGCGTGTCAAGGGCATACTTGTCCAAGGTATTATTTACCTATGGCCGTATGTCCGAATACCCCTAAATCGCTTTATATAAGTTTTGAAAGTAGTTTAGGTTAATTCTTTCGTTTTTGTGTCGCTGAGTCACAGTGTGACATTTCGGCTTTTTCATATGCAAGCCTGCCAAGGCCAAAAATCTCAATATATACTGTAGGGGGTACCTGAGTAGTCCAACCCCCGCCCAAACCTTGTCGCACTCTTTGCAAGCTAAGCTATTTTCTTTGCAATTGATAGTCTTCAATGCTTTTTTTATGATGTTTTCAACTATTTACTTTCTCTCTCCCATTTTATAAAAAAAATTTCTCGAGAACGTGGAGGGAGGCTACATCATACCATGAGTTTGTCTGCGAATTTCGAATATTGAATGACTAACTTGTTGATCGAGCAGAACAAGTGTCGCACAATCGTGTTTGAAAGGTTACGATTGTAACAAGTGGTATCAGAGCCAAATCGGCTAATTGACGATAAGATCGAAACATGTCGTCTACGAATCCATCGGGCAAGGCCCAAAAAGACGAACTAGTAGAGCTAGAAAAGCATATGCTCTACCTAGTCGAAGTTCCTGACTTCATCCGCTACTTGGAGTCTCGTCTCGATGAAATTTCTGAGAAAACTGATACAATCGATGCTGTAGCTGGCCATGTCGAAGGATTACCGATACAGGAGTTGTTGGTAAGAGTCGACACTCTAGAAGTGAATGTTGGAAGAACTGATAATTACAAATATGGAGACAGTTTATCGGGCTTTGTTGCCCACATGGAGGGACGTGTCAACGAGCTAGATAGCTTTCAGAAGACACTCTTAGAGATGATAAACAACATGTCGGAGGATTTTCGAGCCACCTTCGATGTCGTCAGTAATGAAATCGCGGATGTGAACGCGAGGTTGAATCTCATGATGCGAGCAATGTCAAACCAAGCTTCAGCTGGAGGAGCAATTCCAGTTAGCAGAGTAAAGATCTCGGAACCAAAGCCCTTCTGTGGGGAAAGAGATGCAAAGGCCCTAGAGATGCATATTTTTGACCTTGAACAGTACTTCAAGGCTACAAACACCGTCACCGAGGAAGTCAAAGTGACATTGACAACGATGCATCTTTCTGAGGATGTCAACTTGTGGTGGAGGTCCCGATACGTGGACATACAGGAAGGGCGTTGCACAATAGATACTTGGGACGTCATGAAGAAAGAACTCCGCTCGTAATTCTTCCCCGAGAATGTGGAAATCCTTGCTTGGTGAAAATTGCACGATCTAAAACACACTGGCATGATTCGAGAGTACGTGAAACACTGGCATAAGTTTTCTGTTTTGTCGTAGGGCTGAAATTGTGGGCAAAGGCCAAGTTGTATAAATAAAGGGTTCAAGACCTCCTGTCAGTGTATGCAGCAGCCGAACGATTGTTCGATTTGACAAGTGACTCTCAAGATGTGAGACGTCACCAAAGTTCCTCACCTGGAAGGAACATGAATAGTCGTCCGAGTTCTCCCAAAGCTGTCGGGGGAGACGAATGTCCTGGTAAGAACCGCAGACCTCACCAATCAAACACAGAGAACACATGGCAAAGGTCACTAATCGAAGTCCACCCAAGCGTCCCCTCAGTTATTTCATATGTGGGAGGCCATATTTGGCAAGAGAATGTCCGAATAAAATCGACTTCCATGCTTTTCAGGCCTCATTAATCCTGGATTCAGATGATAAGTCGAATCAAACCGACGGTGGAGTGGACCAGATAGAAGGGGGAGAGAAGACTCGAATAGGGGCCATAAAATACTTGTCGTCTCTCCAGAAAAAGTCAGGGGAGAGAAACGTACCAGTGGAAAGGGGCTTATTGTATGTTGACACCTGGATCAACCAAAAGCAGACTAAGAGCACTATGATTGATTCCGATGCAACCCACAACTTCATAACAGAGGCAGAAGCCAGACGTCTAAGGCTCCGTTGGGAGAAGGATTCAGAAAGAATGAAGGCCGTGAATTTCGTTGCCCTACCTATTGTCGGACTAGTGAAACGAACGACGATAAAGTTGGGAGGATGGAAAGGCCCTGTAGACTTTGTGGTTGTAAAGATGGACGACTTCGATGTAGTACTGAAAATGGGTCCTTGAACATCAAGTCATACCAATGCCCTCAGCCAAATGTCTAGCGATTACTGGATCTTTCCCCACGGTAGTACAAGTAGATATTCGTCAGCCTAACGAGTTTAAAATGATATCGGCCATGCTACTAGACGATAGTCCTGCCCAAGAGGAACTACCATCCACGGCGATCCTGCTTGGGGCGTTGGGAAAACTGGGGGAGACAGTCCCCAAAGACACTCTTTGTGTCCTAGGGAACTGCCATGATGTGATGCCAAATAGTTGGCCCAAATCCTTGTCGATTCGAAGGACGATCGACCATGGAATAGAATTGCTGCCAGAGGTAAAAGCGTCTGCGAAGAATGCTTATCACATGGCATCGCTGGAGTTAACCAAACTTCGGAAACCATCGAAGATGTTATTGAATACAAGATTTAGTAGACCTGTACAAGCTCTGTATGGAGTCCTTGTCCTTTCCCTGCAGAAGAAGGACAGAAACCCACAACAGTGTATTGACCGTCGTATCTAGAGTAAGCTCACAGTTTGCCAAAAATATCCACTCCCTACACTCACCAGGTGGTCTGACCCTCCACATGGAGTGAAGTATTTCCCAAAGTCAGACATCCGATCGAGGTACCGTCGAGTAAGAGCAATGAAGGCAGAGGGACTCGAGACAACTTGTGTCACTGGACTTGGAGCATATGAGTTCCCCATGGTGCCATTTAATCTCACCGATGCCAAGGAAGGAAAGTGCTGTTCTGTGTAGAGCAAGATAAACGTGCTGAGTCATGTGGTGAAGCGCCACCAAATTGAATTGTTGAGAGAAGAAGACACTCATTGGAGTTGGAACCTAGAGTGTCAGGCCACCTTCAATGGTCTGAAGCAAGTCATGAGAGAGGGGCCAAGTCTTGGAGTCGTCGATGCAACCAAGTCTTCCAAAGTTGAAGTCGAGCAATTCAACTGTGTGCTTAGAGAATATCTGCATCGTTTTGTTGATGGCAGACAAAAGGATTGGGTTCAGCTGCCGAATGTAACCCAATTTGGTCGCAGTGCTCAGCAGATTCACTGATCAAGAGAAGTCCGTTTGAGATTAAAGATAATGGGCATTTTGTATTGCTGACGATCAATGATGATCGTTATGTAGGGAACAACCCTCAAGTTCACAGGGTTGAAGATGAATGGGAACAGATGGCTGACATCGCTCGAGTGTGCCTAGAAGAAGCTTCAAGGTCGATGAAGGAGAGGGTGGATCATAAGCGATGCCCCCTTAAGTTCAAGTGGATGACCAAGCTATCGATCCAAGGCGCAACAACGCCGTACGACTATCTATCAACCTGGAACAGAAAGAAGATAGAGAAGTCAAGGAAGTCCTTGCTGATAGAATAAGGACAGATAGAAGGCCCATGAGGGAGATACCTAAATTCCTAGTGGAGTGGAAGAACCCCATCGTGGAGGTAACAAACAGAGAACGTGTCGAAGATCTTAAAGCATGGAAGTAGAAGATCGAAGAGCTCCAGCTTCACTAGTTGACGAGGATGTCAATCGTTTAGGTGGGGGAGAATGTCAAGGGCATACTTATCCAAGGTATTATTTACCTATGGTCGTATGCCTGAATACCCCTAAATCGCTTTATCTTTATGTCTTGAAAGTAGTCTAGGTTAATTCTTTCATTTTCGTGTCGCCGAGTCATAGTGTGTTATTTTGGCTTTTTCATATGCAAGCCTGTGAAGGCCAAAAATCCCAATATGTACTATAGAGGGTATGTGAGTAGTCCAACCCCCGCCCAAGCCTTGTCGCACTCTTTGCAAGCTAAACTATTTTCTTTGCAATTGATAGTCTTCAATGCTTTCTTTTATGATATTTTTAACTATTTACTTTCTCTCTCCTATTTTATAAAAATATTTTTCCGAGAACTTAGAGGGAGGCTACATCATACCGCAAGTTTGTCTGCAGATTTCGAATATTGAACAGTTGACTTGTGGATCGAGCAAAACAAGTGTCGCACAATTGTGTTTGAAAGGTTACAATTGTGACATCGCGTGCACCCATGCCATGCTAGGGCCATGCGCGCTTGGTCGATGCTCATGCGTCCATGGGCTCTAATGGCCATGTCACAACCTTTGTGCGTCCTTGCCTGATTTCCTTAGGTCTTTGGACTGTGTGGGACTTGATTGGCTCCCCTTGGGCAATGCTAAGGAGCCTTTATTTCGAAAAAAATTTGTGGGTCTATTTTTGGGGCATGAAACCCTCCCCCACACGATTTTGCAACGTCCCCATTGTGTCTTCTTTGAATTTGTTAATTTCTTCTTTGAATTACCAAAGCATGTCTTCACGTTCTAGCTGGCTTCAGATTCTGGCAATCCCTCCCACACAATCAGATATTCTGTGTAGTTTGGAACTCCTCTTTTTCTTATCTTCCTCTTGGCTAAGATCTCCCTAATCTTTCTGTCAAACTCTATTACTACTCTCGTGGGTGCTCGAAAGGTTTCGCTTCTGCTTGGATCCTCCTGGTCTTCATGAAAGGGCTTTCGCATACTTATATAGAAGAAATTATGGTTCTTTAACTTT
This sequence comes from Cucumis melo, assembly GCF_025177605.1. Classification (NCBI taxonomy): domain Eukaryota; kingdom Viridiplantae; phylum Streptophyta; class Magnoliopsida; order Cucurbitales; family Cucurbitaceae; genus Cucumis; species Cucumis melo. Next base: position 23,177,260 of record NC_066857.1, on the reverse strand, counting down.
CGAGGTAGTTCCAATGTGTAGGCGGCTTTACCCACTCTTTCCATGATTGAGAATGGGCGTTCATATTGTCAGACTAGTCCTTTGTGAACTTTCCAAGGGGACTTAAATTTATTTGGTAGTAGTTTTATACTCTTTTCCCTTATACCTTATACCTTTTACCTTTTCCCCAGACTAGTCCAACCTCAGACTAGTCCCTTATACCTTTTCCCCAACTTCATACTCTTTCGACCTTCTTCTTTCATCAGCCCACTTCTTCATTTGTCGGGCCACATTTTCGAGACATGCCTTTGATATGTCTTGTTCCTCGTGCCATTGCTTTGCAAACTTAAGCGCGGAAGGGTTAGGTCCTTCGTATGGGACAATTAAGGTACTGGGTGTGGTGGGCTGTTGATTCATGATTATTTCAAAAGGGCTCTTGCCCGTCGATTCGCTTCGTTGAAGATTGTAAAAGATCTTGGCAATATCTAAGAGGGTTTCCCAATCCTTTTGATGTGCACCAACATAATGCCTTAGGTAGAGCTCCAATAAGGCATTTATCCTTTTCGTTTGGCCATCACTCTGGGGGTGGAAGCTTGTGGAGAAATTTAAGTCCGTCCCCACCAATTTGAATAACTCTTACCAAAAGTTTCTAGTAAAACATGGGTCTCGATCATTGGTGATGACTTTTGGTATTGCCCCCAGTTTTACCACGTTCTTGAAGAATAGTCTTCTGTTTCATCTACTTTTACATCTGGTGGACATGGTATAAAGGTTGTGTATTTGCTGAATCTATCCACAACCACCATGATGGCATCGAAGCCATGGGATTTGGGTAGTGCAACAATGAAGTCCATGGTAACACTATCCCATGGTTTCTCGGTAACTGGCAAGGGCTCAAGTAATCCAGCAGGGAGTTGTTGTTCCCCCTTATCTTGTTGACATAGCCTTTAATGTCATCTTGCATTTTTGGCCAGTAATATCTATCGTGTACTAGGGCATGCATATGATTCATACCTGGGTGTCCGACCCATAAGGAATAGTGACATTCTTTTAAGACATCCTTTCGTAGAGATCCCCATTTTGGCACGAATAGGCGATTGCCAACTGTAACAGGCGAGGTATGTCCTTCTTCAGTAGACATTTTACTAACAAGAACACAAAGGCACTTCGGTTTGAACCTTGGCTCTGATACCACCTGTCCGGTAGTTATTTTTGTCACCTAACCAACGTGCGGCACATAGGTGTTAGAAAGCACCAATGTAAGTCTTAGAAGTTTTTGGGAGACTTGCTAGACGTGGAAAATGGTTTAAGAGAAGGGCAAAGTAGGCAAAGAGTAGAGAAAGCTAAAGAGAATTGAGAAAACAAGTGTATTATTGTGAATTGCCAACGATTTCCAAGAATGCCTACAAATGGGACACCTAAGGGGTATTTATCATGTGGGTGATCGACTTTGGGCCCCCTAAGCCGACTTAAAAGGTCGATAAAATCGTTCTAGACAGTTCTCGGGTTTTCTTGACGGACATGCACCGACGTCGTACTGTTTCTGACCGACATAGAAGCTTTTAGAGGCGTTTGAGCGTGTCTGGAGGGGCCTAGAGTGCGCACGCGTTTCGCTCGTTGCCATGCTGAACGTCTATAATCGAAAGTTCTAGAAACTTCTAGAGGCATCTCGGGTTTTCTAAGCACGCACCGTGGGGAGCGAACGCGTCTGCCATGCGCGCTATCCGTTCGTGCGTGTGGATGTCGCGTGCATCTGCCATCCCTCGTGCACGCGCGCCTGCCTGTGTCACGCGCCGCCCATGCCAAGCCAGGGCCGCACGCGCTTGGCTGATGCTCATGCGTCCGTGGGCTCCAATGGCCGTGTCACAACCTTTGCGCGTCCTTGCCTGATTCCTTTGGGTCTTTGGACTGTGTGGGACTTGATTGGCTCCTCTTGGGAAATGCTAAGGAGCCTTTATTTTGAAAAATTTATGGGTCTATTTTTGGGGCGTGACAGTAGGCTTGCTTTGAGCACTCTAATTTCTTCAAAGTAACAGCGCTAGAGGTATTACCCGACTAGTTATAGCCAGGAGCGCATCACCAACAGAAGGGACGAGCTTTTTAATTGCAACAACTTAAATATACACTATTGGAGTTGGAATTATCGTGGCTGCTGGCACCAGACTTTCCCTTAAATTGATCCTTGTTAAGGGATTTAGATTGTACTCATTCCAATTACAAGACTCGAAGAGCCTAGTATTGTTATTTATTTTCACTACCTCCCCGTGTCTAGATTGGGTAATTTGCGCGCCTGTTGCCTTCCTTGGATGTGGTAGCCGTTTTTCAGGCTCCCTTTTTAAAATCAAATTCTAATTCTCCGTCATCTTTTATCACCATAGGAGGCCACTATCCTACCAACAAAAGTTGATAGGATAGAAATTTGAATGATGCATCGCTGACATGATGGCCGTGCGATCCGTCGAGTTATCATGAATCATCAGAGCAACAGGCAGAGCCCACGTCGACCTTTTATCTAATAAATGCATCACTTCAAGAAGTCAGGGTTTGTTGCACATATTAGCTCTAGAATTACTACGGTTATCCAAGTAGCATATACCATCAAACAAACTATAACTGATTTAATGAGCCTTTCGCAGTTTCACAGTCTGAATTAGTTCATAGTTACACATGCATGGCTTAATCTTTGAGACAAGCTCTGGCATGATCAACTAGGTAGCATTCCTACACGACTTTGCTACCTGCATGCAAGCCAACGCTGTACGGTGTTTGAGCAACGAGGGGAGCGAGTGTCATTCGTTCGAGCAATGAGCAAAGGTATCACGTTTTGAGGGACTTTTCGAGCATATCATGCCATAAATGCACTTCATTAGAGAGAGCAAACGTCGACGACACGACCTAACATCTATTGAAGATGTCGAGGTGGAACACGATGCTGGCTAAGGGGTTCGTCGTCTACCCGAAGACGGGTGCCGACAGAAAGGGTCAACGAGACGCGATGCTTCCATTGCATGAGGTATCGATGTAAGAACCAATCATTTTTGACTGCTCGAACTTAGAGTTTGTTCGGGAACGTCCATAAAGAGGAGTCGATGGCGATAATTCGATGCTCAAGGAATGAGTTTGCCAACCCAAATTACCGAATCACCACTCATGCGCTGTACGCATCGAGCCCGTGCAATGCTTGGCTGTCCGTACCCCTATGCTACATCAAAGCAAGCAAGGCCGTAGAGTCACCATGCGAGGTCAAGCACGGAATGTTGTGTGTGCTCAATCTGAGAATTGTGGAACCGACATGAACATTGCACCTGAAACACCTTCATTATTATGGGGCAAGCTCTTCTGCCAAACGAGGATCACTAGTAGCACATCCAGTCTTGACAAAGGCAAGCACGCGGGGAACACACCTGCAACAAGGTGCAAGCATTATCCAAGCAAGCCCATCCCCTACCTCGACCACACATCCCGTTTTCTATCCCCATCCGACATAGGGGCGTTAGGGGCACTGACTAAACTAGTCCACCAAGTAAGAAGCAATCGCAAGACATCTCGTATCGTCACTGACAAGTACGCCTAGACTACGCAAACAATGAGGTACAAGCATTATTCAAGCAAATCCATCCGAGTACATCAACTCGATATACCGCTCTCACTCCCTTCAACGTACAAGTCCTTCATTCTGGCCAAACCCCTCTATTGAGCACTAAGCAATCGCAAGTCGTATCGTCATGTCATGAACAAGCACACCTGGACTACATGAACAACTAGGTGCAAGCATTATCCAAGCAAGCCTATCCGAGTACATCAACTCGACATCTAGCTCTCACTCCCCGTCAAACAGCTGGAGGTGGCACTCCAACGAGGTGTCAACACCCCAAGCATATGTGCCCATGATGGATGTAATGTGCTTGAAGGGTTGACACCGCGACATAGGAGTAACCCCACCCCACCCCGCCCATGTAGGCAGATTGCCCTCTATATAGTACATTCTAACAATTTTGGGTCTAGCAGGCTTATATATGAAAAATTCGAAATGTCACACCATCAAGAAAAACTTGATGTTCTTATTATTATGACTGAGACATGATTGTGTTATCTTTTAGACATTCGAGTGAGTGTGCAAAACAAGTTTCATAATTTTTTAACCAACCAATAATGTTTTATGAATTTTTATTATTAAATTATTAAACAAATATAAAAAATAGTAAAATGTTTAAAAAAAATTCTAATTTTTGGACGACATCATTACTTTACATTGGTTAACTCCCAAATTTTTTTTCTATAATAATCCAAGAACTAGAAGATAAATTTGACATCTCATTTGTGTGTTGAGTGGCCATGGGGGCCATAGGTGAGCATGTGGCATGCACGGTGGCATTGGGTGGGCATGATGGGGGTGCATGGTGCGCATCCATTGGGTACAAGATAGTGCCAATAATCTCTATGGTAGGCACCTTGCGCGTGCCCCACAAACTCCTGCAGACACATGGCTCACGTGGTGTCACGGGCATACTTGTCCAAGGCATTGTTTGCCTATGGCCGTATGCCCGAATACCTTAAAATCGCTTTATCTTTATGTCTTGTAAGTAGTTTAGTCTACTGCTTTCATTTTCATGTCGTCGAGCTATAGTGTAAAATTTTGGTATTTTCATATGCAAGCCTGTCAAGGCCAAAAATGCATATACTATAGGGGAGGCATAGTAGTTGTGAATCCCCGACCAAGCCTTGTCGCACTCTTTGCAAGCTTAGCTTTTCTTTGCAATTTACAGTCTTCACTGCTTTCATTTATAACGTTTTCAATGATTTCCTTTATCTCTCATGTTATATAAAACAATTTTCTCAAGAAAGTGAAGGGAGGCTACATCATATCGCGAGTTTGTCCGCAACTTTTGGATTTTATACAGCTGACTTGTTAACGAAGAAGAACAAGTGTTGTACAATCCTGTTTGAAAGGCTATGATTGTGACAAGTGGTATCAGAGCCAAATTGGCTAATTGACAATTAAGATCAAAACATGTTGACGACGACCCAATCGGGCAAGGCCCAAAAAGATCGACTAGTAGAGATAGAAAAGCAGATGCTCTACCTAGTCGAAGTTCTCGACTCCATCCATTTCTTGGAGTTCTGTCTCGAAGAAATTTCCAAGAAAGCTGATACAATTGGTGCGGTGGCTGGTCGTGTCGAAGGATTACCGATATAAAAGTTGTTGGCAAGAGTCGACACTCTAGAAGTGAATGTTGGAAGAACTGGTAACTACAATCGTGGGGACAGTTTGCTGGGCTTTGTTGCCTACATAGAGGAGTGTGTAAATGAGCTAGATAGCTCTCAGAAGACACTCTTAGAGATGTTAAATGGCATGTCAGGGGATTTTCGAGCTACCCTCGATGTCGTTAGGAACGAAGTCGTAGATGTGAACACGAGATTGAATTTCACAATGCGAGCAATGGCAAACCAAGCTCCGATCGGAGGGGCAATTCCCTTTAGTAAGGTAAAGTTTCTGAAACCTAAGTTGTTCTATGGGGCAAGGGATTCAAAGGCCTTAGAGAACTTCATATTTGATCTCGAGTAGTACTTCAAGGCCACAAACATAGTCACTTAGGAAGCCAAAGTAACATTCGCTACGATGCATCCGTTTGAGGATGCCAAATTATGGTGAAGGTCCCGATACATTGACATACAGGAGGGGCATTGCATAATAGATACTTGGGACGCTTTGAAGAAAGAACTTTGCTTGTAGTTCTTCCCCGGGAATGTGGAAATCCTGGCTTGGTGAAAACTGCGTGAACTGACACACACTAACAACATTTAGGAGTACGTAAAGCAGTTTGTTGGGCTGATGTTAGACATACGTGATATGTCAGAGAAAGATAAAGTTTTCTATTTTATCGAAGGGCTAACACCGTGGGCAAGGGCCAAATTATACAAGTAAAGGGTCCAAGACCTCACGTCAGCATATGCAGCAGCCGAATGGTTGTTTGATCTGACTAGTGACTTCTAAGATGTGAGACGTCACCAAAGTTCCTCTCCTAGAAGGAACATGAATAGTCACCCGAGTTCTCTCATAGGGATTGGGGGAGACAAATGTCCTACTAGAGACCGCAAGCCTCACCAATCCAATACGGGGAACACATTGCGAAAGCCTAATAATCAGGACTCACCCAATTGTACCATCGGTTGTTTCATATGTAAGGGGCCACATGTGGCAAGAGAATGCCCAAATAAAATCGTCTTCTATGCTTTTCAAGCCTCTTTAACCACAAATTCAGAGGATAGATCGAGTCAAGCAGAAGGTGAAGTGGGTCAGATAAAAGAAGGTGAGAACACAAGATAAAGGCCTTGAAATTCCTATCATCTCTCTAGAAAAAGGTAGGGGAGACAAGTGTGCCAGTGGAAAAGGGTTTAATGTATGTGGACATCTGGATCAACCAAAAATCGACCAAGAGTACTATGGTTGATTTCGATTCAACCCATAATTTTATAACAGAAACAGAAGCCAGACGTCTATGACTCCGTTGAGAGAGGGATTCAGGAAGAACGAAGGCTGTGAATTCCATTGCTCTACCTATCGTCGGACAAGTGAAACAAACGATGATGAAGTTGGGAGGATGAAGAGGCCCCGTAGACTTTGTGGTTGTAAATATAGATGACTTTGATGTGGTACTGAGATTGGAATTCCTCCTTGAACATCAGGTCATATCAATGCCCTCAGCCAAATGTCTAGTGATTACTGGATCTTTCCCTACCGTCGTGCGAGCAGACATTCGTCAGCCTAACGTGTTCAAAAGGATATCAGCCATGCAACTAGATAAGAACCCCACCCCAGAGGAACCAACATCTGAAGTCATCCTACTTGAGGCGTTGGGAAAATCAGGGAAGAAAGTCCCTAAAGACACTCTGTGTGTCCCAGAGAAGTGCCTTGGTGTGATGCCAAATAGTTGGCCCAAATCTTTGCCACCGTGAAGGATAACCGACCATGAGATAGAATGCTGCAAGAGGCAAAAGCACAGACAAAGAATACTTATCGTATGGCATCGCTGAAGTTACTCGAACTTCGAGAACAGTCGAAGAAGTTATTGAATACAAGATTTAATAGACCAGTACAATGCCCTGGTCCTTTCCATGAAAAAGAAGGATAGAAGCTTACGGTGGTATGTTGGCCGCCGTACCCTGAACAAGCTCGTAGTTCGCTGTAAACATCCATTTCCCATAATCACTAACCTATATGACCGCTCACATGTGGCGAAGTATTTTATGAAGTCAGATACCCGATTGGGATACTGTCGAGTAAGAACGACAGAGGGAGAGGGACCTAAGACGACTTGTGTCACAGGACATTAAGCGTTTGAGTTCCCCATAGTATCATTTAGTCTTACCGATGCCATTGCAACCTTTTATGTACCGATGAACCAGGTCTTTCAAGACTACCCTGACAATTCTACTGTGGTCTACTTTGATGAAATAGTGACCCATAACTTCACGAGGAGAGAGCTCGCAGACCACCTTCAAAAGGTTTTCTAGAAACTGGAAGAAAACCAATCGGATGCCAAGAGAGGAAAGTGTTGCTTTGTGCAAGTACAGATAAACGTATTGGGTCATGTGGTGGAGTTTTACCAAATTGATGTGGGAAAAAGGAAGATTGTCGCAACGTGCGATTGAAGAATACTAAAATCAGTCATGGAGTTTTGCTCATGTCCTGGATTGGCTAATCACAGTAGGCAATTCGTGGAAGGATTTTTAATAAGAGCAAGCTCACTGATTGAGTTGTTGGAAGAAGACATTCATTGGGGTGGGAACCCCGAGCTTCAATGGTCTGAAGTAAGCCATGATGAGGAGCCAATTCTTGGGGTCGCTGATGCTAGAAAGCCTTTCAAAGTTGAGACCGAACGATTTAACTGTATGCTCGAAGAATATCTGCATCATTTTTTTGATGCAGACAAATAAATTGGGTTCAGCTGTCGGATGTAGCCCAGTTCGGTCACAATGCTTAGACAGACTCGCCGACCAAAAGAAGTCAGTTTAAGATTGATGGTAGTAAGCATTTTGTATTGTCGTCGCTTGTTGATCGCCTTTATGTAGGGAACAACCCTCAAGTTCACAGATTTGCAAAGTAATGGGAACAAATGGCTGACATCGTTCGAGCGTGACTAGAAAAACTTAGAGGCAGATGGAGAAGAGGGCAGATCAGAAGCAATGCCCCTTTGAGTTTCGAGCGAATGATCAATTCTCCAATCAATGGGGCAACAATGTCGTATGGTTATCTATCGACCGAAAACAAGAAGAAGATAGAGAAGTTAAAGAAATCCTTGCTGACAGAGTAAGGAAAGGTCTAAGACCCACCATAGAGATGCATAAATTCCTAGTGTAGTGGAAGAACCTCCCTGTAGAGGTAACAAACAGAGAACGTGTCAAAGATCCTGAAGCGTGGAAATAGAAGATTGAAGAGTTTCAGCTTCGTCAGTTGACAAGGACGTTAATCGTTTAGGTAGGGGAGAATGTCATGGGCATACTTGTCCAAGGCATTGTTTGTCTATGGCCGTATGCCTGAATACCTCGAAATTGCTTTATCTTTATGTCTTGTAAGTAGTTTAGTCTATTGCTTTCATTTTCATGTCGCCGAGCTATAGTATGAAATTTTGGCATTTTCCTACGCAAGCCTACCAAGGCCAAAAATGCTAAAATATACTATAGGGGAGGCATAATAGTTGTGAATCCCTGACCAAGCCTTGTCGCACTCTTTGCAAGCTTAACTTTTCTTTGCAATTGAAAGTCTTCAAAGCTTTCATTTATAATGTTTTCAATGATTTCCTTTCTCTCTCACATTTTATTAAACAATTTTCTCAAGAAAGTGAAGGGAGGCTACATCATATCACGAGTTCGTCCGTGACTTTTGGATTTTATACGGTTGACTTGTTGACGAACAAGAACAAGTGTCGCACAATCGTGTTTGAAAGACTACGATTGTGACACTCGGTACCCTACACGCACGCCCTACACATGTTCGCAGATGCATGGCATAAACGGCATCTTGAAACCACGCCCCATGCAGACACATGAGCATGCGACGCACGCCCCACACACGGCTGTAGATGCATGGCGCACGAAACCCTACGCGGGCGCCTCATGAAGACAGATGGGTGCAGTGTGTCACAATAGTAACCCTTCAAACACGATTGTGCAACACTTGTTCTGCTCGATCAACAAGTCAACCGTTCAAAATTCAGAATCCGTGGACAAACTCACTGTATGATGTAGTCTCCCTTCACGTTCTTGAGAAAATTGTTTTATAAAATGTGAGAGAGAAAATAAATTGTTGTAAACATCATAAAAGTGAGCATTGAAGACTGTCAGTTGCAAAGAAAGGGCTTAGTTTGCAAAGAGTGCAACAAGTCTCGGCGAGGGTTGGACTACTCAGGTACACCCTATTGTACATATTGAGATTTTTGGCCTTGACAGACTTGCATATGAAAAAGCCGAAATGTCATATTGTAACTCGGCGACATGAAAACGAAAGAATTAAACCAAACTACTTTCAAGACATAAAGATAAAGCGATTTAGGGGTATTCGGGCATACAACCATAGGTAAACAACACCTTGGACAAGTATGCCCTTGACATTCTCCTCCACTTAAACGATTGACGTCCCTATCAACTAACGAAGCTTGAATTCTTCTATCTTCTGCATCCAGGCTTCTAGATCTTTGACACGTTCCCAACTTGTTTCCTACACAGGAAGGTTTTTCCACTTTACCAGATACTCGTGGATCCTTCGTGTGGGTCTTCTGCCCTTTCTTACTCGCTCGGCCAGAATTTCTTCAACATCTTTGTTTTCTTTTTGACTAAGGTCGATAATTGGGTGAATTACAACATTCCGCTGCAGGTCTTCGGTGTCGTGATGGTAGGGTTTCAGGTTACTCACATGAATTACTGGGTAGATTTTCATCCATGTGGGTAACGCTACTCTGTAAGAAGTATTCCCTACCTTTTTCAGCACTTCTACTGGTCCTTCGTACTTCCTTATGAGACGCTGGTCTTTGCATCCTCGAAACCTGATTTTTTCTGGTCGTAGTTTGATGAGTAACTGGTCTCCCACCCAAAACTCAAGAGGTCGTCGCTTCTTATCTGCCCACTTCTTCATTTGCTTCGACGCCTTTTCTAAGTACGCTCGGGTAATGTCGTTTGTCTGTTTCCACTCCTTCGTGAAATTGAGGGCTTGGGGGTTCTTCCCTACATAGGGATGATCAACAAGGTGTGGCAATACCGGGTGCCTCCCAGAAACAATCTCAAACGGGCTTCTCCCAGTAGATGAAGTTGTCTGAGCGTTGAAATAGAATTGGGCTACGTCCAACAGCTAGACCCAATTCTTTTGCCTTGCATTTACAAAATGGCACAAGTAATCCTCGAGCATGCAGTTGAATCGCTCAATCTGGCCGTCAGTCTAGGGGTGGTAGCTTGAGGATATGTTCAGACTTGTCCCCAAGAAGGAAAATAACTCCGTCTAGAAGGAGCCAATGAATCTACCATCCCTGTCACTTACTATACTTGTTGGGACTTCCCACAACTTAACAACATGCTTAAAGAACAACTGAGCTATTATTTCGGCCGAACACTGCTTGGTGGTGGGGATGAAAGTGGCGTACTTTGAAAAACGGTCAATGATAACCAAGATGGCCTTAAAGTCGCCTACCTTGAGAAGATAAGTGATAAAGTCCATAGAAACACTCTTCCAAGTTCTTGTTGGAACTGGTAGAGGGTCAAGAAGTCCAGCAACCTGAACTTTCTCTACTTTATCTTGTTGGCATATGGGACACGTCTTTGTGTACTGCACGACATCATCTCTTATATTCGACCAAAAGTAGCCCTTCTTCAGCAAGGCGTACGTCCGCTACCATCCGAGATGGCCAGCCCATAGAGTGTCGTGACACTCATACAACAATTTCTTCCTTAAGTCCCCTACACTAGGAACATATAGCCGATTGCCCTTTGTCACTAACAAGTCTTCCTCGACACAAAGCTGTCATTTTTTGCCCGCCTTCACTAATTTCATGACATTCTAAGCGACATGATCTTTCTGTAGGAACACTCTTAAGGTGTCTCTAACTGACCCGCCAATCTCGTTCACTCGGAGGTGAGCTAAAAGGGGTATAGCTGCATGTTCTTGTTTTTGACTTAGAGCATCAGCAGCCTGGTTGCTCGACCCCTTCTTATGTTTGAATTCAAAGTCGAACTTGGCCCGAAATTCCTGCCATCTTGCTTGCTTCGAAGTCAACTTTGGTTGGGTGAAGAAGTGGCAAGTTGCATTGTTGTCCGTCTTCACTACAAATGACAAACCTAGTAGGTATTGTCTCCAGGCCCTCAAACAATGTACTACTGCAAGCATTTCTTTTTCGGACACGGTATATCTCCTTTCGACTGCATTCAGCTTTCGACTTTCGTATGTGATCGAGTGCCCATTCTGTAGGAGCACACCCCCCAACGCGTAATCAGACGCATCTATCTCAACCTGGAAAGGTTTGGTCACATCCGTAATCCCTAAAAGTGGTCCCTCCATCATGGCTTGTTTCAGGCCGTCAAAGGCGACTTGACACTCGGGGTCTCAACTCCAGTGAGCATCTTTTTTCAGTAGTTCGGTCAGTGGGCTTGCTCATTTAGAGAATCACTCGACAAATCGACGGTAGTAATTTTCTAACCCGAGGAAGGAGTGTAATTCTGAGACTGATTTCGGTACTGTCCAGTCGCGTATTGCAGCAATCTTCCCTTCTTCCATCCCAATTTGGCCACACTCTATCACATGGCCCAAGAAGTTTATCTGCTCTTGTGCAAAGGAACATTTTTCTCTTTTGACATACAGTTAGTTCTCTTTCAATTTTTGAAAAACCTTTTGCAGGTGGTCTCTATGTTCCTCTATGATCGTACTATAGACCAGTATATCATCCGGGTAAACCACTACGAATTTGTCGAGATATTCATGGAAGACCTGGTTCAATCAACGTACAAAAGGTTACAAGGGCATTGGTAAGACCAAATGGCATTACGAGGAACTAAAAACGCACCATATCGGGTGACACAGATTGTCTTCGGCTTATCTCCCTCTGCAATTCTCACTTGGTAGTATCCCGATCGCAAGTCCAACTTCGAAAAATACTTCGCCCCATGTAAGCGATCAAATAAGTCAGTAATTATGGGAAGTGGCTACTTGTTGCGAACAGTGAACTTATTCAAGGCACAATAATCGATGCACAATCGTAAACTCCCATCCTTTTTCTTTTGGAAAAGAACTAGGGCCCCATATGGAGCTTTTGCAGGCCTCATGAACCTTGCATTCAATAACTCATCTAACTGTTTCCGAAGTTCAACTAACTCCGGAGGTGCCATATGATAAGCATTCTTCGTAGGCGATTTTGCCCCTAGCACTAACTCGATCTCATGATCAATCATTCTTGGAGGTGGCAAAGACTTGGGCAAACTGTCAGGCATCAAATCACGATACTTCTCTAACACGTACATAATCTCCTTAGGGACTGTCTCCCCTGAATTCTCCAACAAATTGAGTGGGATGGCCATAAACGTTGGTTCATCTCGAGAGAGACCCTTCTTTAATTGCATAGCCGAAATCATTTTTAACCCATCTGGCTGGCGAAGGTCGGTCTGTACAACAGGGGGGTAGATCTAGTGATCACCACCAAGCATTTGGCCAAAGGTATTGGAATCACCTGATGTTCGAGTAGAAACTCCATTCGCAGCACCACATCAAAGTCATCCATTTTTACCACCACAAAATCTATGACGCCACTCCATCCTCCCAACTTTATCATCATTCGTTTTACTAGTTCGATGATAGGTAGGGCAACAAAATTCACGGCTTTCATTCTTTCTGCATCCTTCTTCCAATGGAGATTCAAATGCTTAGCTTATGCTTCCGTTATGACATTGAGGGTGGCACTGAAATCAACCATAGTGCTATTGGTTGGCTTCTGATTGATCCAGGTGTCAACGTACATTAGGCCCCTTTCCACTGGTGTGTTTGTCTCCCCCACCTTCTTCTGGAGAGAGGACAAAAATTTCAAGGCCCCCATTCGAGGGTTATCAACTTCTTCCGTCTGGTCTACTTCCCTCTCGATTTGACCTAGTCCGTCATTTGAATCTGAGGCTAAAGATGCCTGGAATGCATTGAAAGCAGTTTTGTTCGGGCATTCTCAGGCCAAGTGTGGTTCCTTACATATGAAATAACTGAGAGGATGATTGGACACATTCTGGTTACCCAGTCCTCACCAGCTGTTTCCAGTATTCGATTGGTAGGGTCTACGAGATCTCTATTAAAGCGTTTGTCCCCTCCCGCAGTTTTGGGAGAACTTGGGTGGTTGTTCTTATTTCCCTCAGACGAGGAACTTGGATGACGTCTCACATCTTGAGAATGTTAGCCAGCTCAAACAGCCGCACGGCCGCAGCGTACACTGATGTGAGGTCTTGAACTCTTTGTTCATATAACTTTGTCTTTGCTCACGGCTTCAACCCTTCGGCAAAACAGAAAACTTTGTGTTTCTTGGACATGTCGTGTATGTCTAACATCAACCCCGCAAATTGTTTCACATACTTTCGAATGCTACTGGTGTGTTTCAACTCGCGTAACTTTCATCGAGCCAAGATCTCAACATTTTCGGGGAAGAACTGTGAGCGGAGTTCTCCCTTCAAAAGTGTCCCAAGTACCTGTCGTACAACGTCCCTCTTGCATGTCAACATACCAGGACCTCCACCATAACTTGGCATCCTCAGATAGATGCATCGTCGCCAACGTAACTTTGGCTTCCTCTGTAACCGTGTTCGTGGCCCTGAAGTATTGCTTAAGGTCAAAAATATAAATTTCCAGGGCCTTTGCATCTCCTGCCCCACAGAAGAGCTTTGGTTCTGGAATCTTCACTCTACTAACTAGAATTGCTCCTCCAGCTGGAGCTTGGTTTGCCATTGCTTGCATTGTGAGGTTCAGTCTCGCATTCACATCTGCAATTTTGTTTCTGATGACGTCAAGGGTAGCTCGAAAATCCTTTGACATGCCATTTTATCATCTCCAAAAGTGTCTTTTGAGAGCTATCTAGCTCCTGGACACGCTTCTCAATGTGGACAACAGAGCCCATCGAACTGTCCCCACGTTTGTAGCTACCAGTTCTTCCAACGTTTCCTTCTAGAGTGTCGGCTCTTGCCAACAACTCTTGTATCAGTAATCCTTCGACACGGCCAGCTACCGCATCGATCATGTAAGTTTTCTCAACAATCTCTTCGAGACGGGACTTCAAGAAGCGAATAGAGTCGGGAACTTCAACTAACTAAAGCATCTGCTCTTCTAGCTCCACTAGTTGGTCCCTCTGGGCCTTGCCCGATGGATTCACCGACGACATACTTCGATCTTACTGTTAATTAGCTGATTTGGCTTTGATACCACATGTCACAATCGTAACCATTCAAACACGATTGTGCGGCACTTGTTCTGCTCGATCAACAAGTCAACCGTTCAAAATTCAGAATCCATGGACAAACTCGCGGTATGATGTAGCCTCCCTTCACGTTCTTGAGAAAATTGTTTTATAAAATGTGAGAGAGAAAATAAATTGTTGAAAACATCATAAAAGTGAGCATTGAAGACTATCAGTTGCAAAGAAAAGGCTTAGTTTGCAAAGAGTGCGACAAGGCTCGGCGGGGGTTGGACTACTTAGGTACCCTTAGAGTACATATTGAGATTTTTGGCCTTGGCAGCTTGCATATGAAAAAGACGAAATGTCACACTGTGGCTTGGCGACACGAAAACGAAAGAATTAAACTAAACTACTTTCAAAACATAAAGATAAAGCAATTTAGGGGTATTCGGGCATATGACCATAGATAAACAACACAGCGCGAACCTTACACACGCCTGCAGACGCGTGGCACGTGTGCCCATGGTCATGCTGCATTGGTGCACACAAAGGTGCGCATGGTGCATGCTGGGTGGGCATGGGGGCATGCATGGTAGGGGTATGAGAGAGGGCCAATAACCTAAATAAAGGTTTTTTCCATGCATGGTAGATGTATGGTGGTCATGGAATGCACATGGCCAAGCGGAGAAGCAAGCACGCATGCCCATCAGACGAATCTCCATGCTCGTACAAGCATGGCGTGTGCAACACCCTATACGCATGCCCCACGTAGATGAATGGGAATGCGGCACGTGCCCCATACACGGTTGTAGATGCTTGGTAAGCGCGTCCATGCCCATGCTACATTGGTGCGTATGGGGGTCTCGCATGGTGCATGTTAAATGGGCATGGGGCATGCATGGTGGTGGGAGCAAAAGAGTGAATGTAACCTCTAAAGTACTTTTTCCATGTACTATAGGCGTCTGTGTGCAAACCTCGTCCATGGGCCTTCACTTACACACGAGCACCCTATCATGTACTTGGGCATTCAAAGATGGTTTGCTTCAACTTGTTTTCTGGTCTGAGGCTAACCCTTTACTAACATTTATGTTTTTCGTCTTTACATATGGCATAACCTCCATGCAATTGGAAGAAATAAATGAGTTGTTTGTGGGAAGGGTCGAATCAGAGCGACGAAGGGCTGAACCCAGTGGAACGTGGTGAGCAAGGCCACTTACAATACCACTTACAAGCCAAGCACACATACTCCTCAGATGGATCGCCACGGTCGCTCAAGCATGGCGCGTGTGGTGTTACAATCGTAACCCTTCAAACACGATTGTCCAACACTTGTTCTTCTCATTCAACAAGTCAGCCATATAAAATTTGAAATCCACGGACAAACTTGCGATTTGATGTAGCCTTCCTTCACGTTCTTGAGAAAATTATTTTATAAAACGTGATAGAGAAAGAAAATCATTGAAAACATCATAAATGAAAGCATTGAAGACTGTCAATTGCAAAGAAAATCTTAGTTTGCAAAGAGTGGGACAAGGCTTGGTCGGGGACTCAACTACTCTGCCTCCCCTATAGTACATTTTAGCATTTTTGGCCTTGGCAGGCTTGCATATGAAATTGCCAAAATTTCACACTCCAGCTTGATGACACGAAAATGAAAGCAATAGACTAAACAATAAAGAAAACATAAAGACAAGATAAATTAGGGGTATTTGGACATGCGACCATAGGCAAACAATGCCCTAGACAAGCATGTTCATGACATTCTCCCCCACCTAAACAGTTGACGTTGTTGTTGACTGGCGAAGCATGAATTCTTCTATTTTCTATGTAAACCCAAGATTTCCCTAGGATCATTTTCTCTTTTCATCTATTGTTGGGATTACTAAGTTAAAAGAAAAAAATAAAAAAAATAAAAGAAAAAAAAAGAAAAAAGAAAGAAAGAAAAGAGATGAAAGGAAGTGGAATTGGACAGCAAAGCCCACCACCGCAAGTTTATTTTTTTCAGCCCCATTTCATTTCTTTCCTCCATCATTTTCCATCCAAACTTTCAGAGCACTTTGAGGAGGGAGTGAAGGAAGAAGAAGAAGAATTTCGTGGTTTGAGGCTGAAGAAGATAGGAAAAAGTTTATGCAAAGTCAGCCATTGCAGAATCTGGGTGCAACTGTCAACCTCTGGTTGTTTTGTTCGATTTGAGCTATCTAGAAGGAACTAAGAGGTGAGGTTTGATTTTCTTGAAAGTTAGTTCATTTTTCAACAAATTTCATGAAGGAAGCTTGTGCTGAATAGTATGAGAAGTTAATGATTTTTGAAATGGAAAACAGAGCACAGGATTTTCGAGCAAACTAGGAGGATTTCTGGTGTTCTCTGATACTTTGAGTATTCTGGAAGTGCACAAGTTGAATCAGAAGCTCTTTTTGGTATGGTTAGAAAGCTTATTCAATATCCTACAACTTTCATGCAGATTTTGTGAGCTAAAAATGACTTTAAGTGGGGTTAATTGCAGGAGATAGATAAGGAGTGGTAGAGAACCTCGAATTCATTTCTTCAGGTAAGTTGTAGAGTGTTCGAAAATGAAGATTTTTATGTGTATTTCATTAATTTTGGTTAAGTTTTGAGGAAGTTATGGGTGTTCGAAGTTAGATTACCGAATCTGGAAAATCTGGAAATGTGGGTTGTAATGTGATTCTTAATCTAATTGTTTAAAAATTCATAAGCATGGAAGGACAAAACCTATCTATGATTCTAATGCTCGGTTTTGGTTTTTGACAGGCCAAGAGGAAATAGGCCAAGTCTACAAACCGGGGAACTAGATAAGACTGTGAGTGACAAAACAATTTCTAAAATGTTATTAAACAGTTGTTCATAATTACATGTTTTACATGTTTTTCTATGAATGATACATGTTTTTGTGAACAGTTTCAAACATGAGTTTTGAGCTTATATTTTCTAATGAGGGTTATATTCGAACACGTGGCTAATGGCTTAATGAAAAGTAGTTGAAACGATATCTTTTAAAGTAAAGCATGTGTTAGCAAATATTGTATAATGATTTAAAGTTTTTCACGAGGAAATTGAATAAACTTGAGTTTTACAAAAGATAACGATAAATAGGCATGTTTAAATGTTTTCATGTGACTTCACGGAGCTTTCCATTGATTACATGACTGAGATATTGAGCCTGAGGCTATATGGTACCGTGTGCACACAGGTTATATTTTCGTTGTCGACGTTGAGTGTACTCCGTGACAACGATGCTGTCGTGAGTGCTGGTCGGGCCCCACTACGACAAAGACGATGGGAGTGCCGGGTGGGCCCCACTACGACAAAGACGATGGGAGTGCCGGGCGGGCCCCACTACATCGTAGGACTAGAAAACATTGGTTATATTGGGTGTGCCCTACACCACGTAGATCGGTCATGTTAGTTAAAACGTTTGATGTACTTGTTATGCTTTGTTAGATTTTTTTTAATGATGAACTTGGAAAATATTTTAGAAAGCCTTATTTATTACACGTTTATGTTAAATGCTTTGTTTGAACATATTTATACGTCTAAAGGTTTATCACATGTTTCGACGTCCGTATTTATAGTTTTAAATTTAGTCACTCACTAAGCCTCGTAGCTCATTCTTTTCAAAATGTTTCCCACTTTTCAGGTAGAGATTGAGCTCCCGGTGCCTGATACACTGCCAACGTCTGCTGAAAGTTCCGAATCAAACTCCAGTACGTTGTTGGAGTTGTATTTTGAGTCTGTTCATGTTGAAATGTTTTTAAGGTTTAAATAATATCGTCCTGGAGGTCGTAGTCATAAAACTCTAGTTGTATAGGTTTTGGTCGTGATGTTTATATCAGGTTATTTTACAAACCAAGTGATGTCAGGGCTGCATCTTATGTATGTTGGGAAGGTTTTCGTGGTTTCCTCTGTGTGGTGTTTATCGGGCTTAACGTTCAATAGGGTCAGTAAGGATTATTAGAGGAGACGATGTCTGTTGGCTTCACGCTGTCTTTCGGCCTAAGACAACAGGTGGTCCGGGAGGGGGTGTGACAACTTGGTATCAGAGCAGTTAGCTCCATGGGAAAAGAGACATGGTAGTTAGTGTTAAGAAAAAAAATTCAGAAAGTAAATAGTTAGACGTTGGGTCAGTTCAGGTAGAACTAGTGAATTAAGGTCCGAGCATTATTGAGAGGGAGTCCAGTCAGGACTAGAATGTGGTTACAAGTTTAGTATCAAATATCTGAGTTAAGTATCTATAGCATGTCTAATGTGTTGGTATATTATAGGAGTCATGCTACCATGTACCAGCAGACGACGCAGGCAGAATCAGGATGGGATGTAGGATCCTACCCAAGGTCAATCTGAAAGGGGATCTAGTACCCCGAGAGGTCAGAATGAGGCAGGGAGTGAGCGATTTGCTAGATCTGCACAGGAGATTGGTAGGCCAGAGAAAGCAGGGCCTAGTGATCCAGAAAAGATGTATGGGATTGAACGATTGAAGAAATTAGGAGCCACAGTGTTTGAGGGTTCCACGGATCTAGCTGACGCTGAGGTCTGGTTAAATATGCTGGAGAAATGCTTCGACGTAATGAGTTGTCCTCAGGAGCGAAAAGTCAGATTAGCCACATTTCTGTTATAGAAAGAGGCCGAGGGATGGTGGAAATCCATTATAGCCAGGCGCAATGATGCACGTACGTTAGATTGGCAGACGTTCAGAGGCATATTTGAGGAAAAGTATTATCCCACCACATATTGTGAGGTAAAGAGAGATGAGTTTCTGGAGCTGAAACAAGGGTCACTTTCAGTAGCCGAGTACGAGAGAAAGTATACCGAGCTTTCACGGTATGCTGAAATGATTGTGGCATCTGAGAGTGACAGGTGTCGCAGGTTTGAGAGAGGGCTACGTTTTGAGGTACGTACCCCAGTGACCGCTATTGCCAAGTTGACGAATTTTTCTCAGCTAGTAGAGACTGCTTTACGTGTGAAGCAGAGTATTGTAGAGGAAAAGTCGGCAATGGAGCTTAGTCAAGGAGTTTCAACAACTAGTGGTATTCGAGGTCGAGAGCAACGGAGGTTCACACCTGGAGTGAATGTTTCAGGTTGTCAAGACTTCAAGCATCGATTGGGTGGCAAACCATTGAGGCAAATGAGTTCAGGTAGTGCTTATTAGAGGCAGAGTTAGAGAGTTTCCAGTCAGTCTGCGAACTCAGTAGCAAGATCGCGGACGGGTCAGGAGTCTGTTGCTAGTGAATCCAGGAGAACCCCATGTGTAAGTTGTGGTAAGAGTCATCGGGGTCAGTGTCTTATTGGCGCCGGTGTGTGTTACCAGTGTGGACAAACAAGACATTTCTAAAGGGATTGTCCACAGCTGAGAGTAGCAGTTCGGAGGGACCAGGGAGTTGAGTCCCACACATTTGAGCTGCCAAGAATCTCAACAGCCGCAGGGGAGGGAACTAGTGGTGCAAGATAAAAGGGAGTTGTGGGGAGACCTAGGCAGCAGGGAAAAGTCTACGCCATGACTCAACAGGAAGCAGAGGACGCACCAGATGTGATCACTGGTATGATTTTGATTTGTGATGTACCTGCACATGTTTTATTAGATTCTGGCGCTACGCATTCCTTTGTTTCTAGTATGTTTTTAACCAAGCTGAATAGGATGCTAGAGCCTTTATATGAGGAGTTAGTCATATGCACACCAGTTGGTGACGTTTTATTAGTCAGTGAAGTGTTGTGTGATTGTGGGGTTGTAGTGGAAGGTCTAAGCATGTTGGTGGATCTTCTTCCCCTAGAGTTGCAGGCATTGGATGTAATTCTGGGAATGGACTTCTTATTCACTCACTATGCTTCGATGAATTGCCATAGGAAAGAGGTGACTTTTAGGAAACCAGATTCGACTGAAGTTGTTTTTAGGGGTGAGAGAAAGATTATCCCTACGAGTTTGATTTCAGCTCTGAAAGTTAAGAAGTTATTGAGGAAAGGTTGCATAGCGTTTCTTGCGCACGTGGTTGAGGTGCAAGAAGAAAAGTTGAAACCAGAAGATGTTCCTGTAGTGAATGAATATCTAGATGTTTTTCCAGCTGATTTATCGGGTTTGCCACCTGATAGAGAAGTGAAATTCACTATTGAATTGTTACCAGGAACAACACCTATTTCACAAGCACCATACGGAATGGCTCCGAGTGAGCTTAAGGAACCGAAGGTGCAGTTGCAAGAACTAGTTGACAAGGGATACATCAGGCCTAGTGTATCACCTTGGGGAGCTCCAGTGTTATTCGTGAAGAAGAAAGATGGTATCCTAAGATTATGCATTGACTACAGGCAGTTAAACAAGGTCACGATACGTAACAAGTACCCTCTACCACGCATCGATGACTTGTTTGACCAGTTAAGGGGAGCAGTAGTGTTCTCTAAGATTGATCTGAGATCAGGATACCATCAGTTGAGGGTTAGGGAATCAGATATTCCTAAGACTGCATTTAGAATGAGGTATGGGCACTATGAGTTTTTAGTAATGCCATTCGGTTTAACGAATGCACCAGCAGTTTTCATGGACCTCATGAACAAGATCTTCCATCAGTATTTACATCAGTTTGTGATAGTGTTCATCGATGACATACTAGTTTACTCAATGGACAAAAAAGCCCATGAGGAACATCTGAGGATCGTTTTACAAACACTACGTGATAAACAACTATACGCCAAGTTCAGCAAATGTGAGTTTTGGTTGAATCAAGTGGTGTTCTTAGGGCATGTGGTTTCAGCGGGCGGAGTTAGTGTTGATCTGCAGAAAGTGGAAGCTGTTGTCAATGGAGAGAGACCAGCTAGTGCAATAGAGGTACGTAGTTTCCTAGGCCGGATACTACAGACGTTTTGTTGAGGATTTCTCATGATTAGCATTACCCTTGACAACTCTAACAAGGAAGAATGCTAAGTTTGAGTGGTCGGATAAGTGTGAACAAAGTTTTCAGGAGATGAAGAAGAGATTGGTGACATCACCTATTCTGACACTTCCTGTAATAGGAAAGGAGTATGTGATCTATTGTGATGCTTCGAGACAAGGATTAGGTTGTGTGCTCATGAAGGAAGGGAAAGTAATAGCTTATACTTCAAGGCAGTTGAAGAAGCATGAGTGTAATTACCCTACCCTTGATCTTGAGCTAGCAGCAGTTGTTCTAGCACTGAAGATTTGGAGACATTATTTATTTGGCGAGAAGTGTCACATTTTCGCAGATCATAAAAGTCTGAAGTACATCTTTGATCAGAAAGAGCTAAATCTAAGACAGAGGCGATGGCTAGAACTAATCAAAGACTATGATTGTACCATAGAATATCATCCTGGTAAGGCTAACGTGGTAGCAGATGCATTAAGTAGGAAGTCGAGACTTCCGAAGAGTGCCTTGTGTGGTATTCGAGCAAGTTTGCTAAGTGAGTTAAGAGGCTTTAAAGCAGTTATGACTGCAGAAAGCTCAGGGAGTCTTTTAGCTCAATTTCAGGTTAGGTCTTCCTTAGTAGCGGAGATTGTAGGAAGACAACCAGAGGATAGTAATTTGCAGAAGATGCTTGCAAAGGCCAAGCAAGGCCCAGAGGCAGAATTTGAGTTGAGAACAGACGGAGCCATAGTTAAGCAGGGAAGACTATGCGTTCCGAATATTAGTGAGCTTAAGGGTGTTAGACTTGAAGAAGCTCACAATTCAGCTTATGCTATGCATCCAAGAAGCACCAAGATGTATAGAACTCTAAAGAAGACTTATTGGTGGCCTGGTATGAAGCGACAGATAGCTGAATATGTCGATAGATGTTTGATCTGTCAATAGGTTAAACCAATGAGGCAGAGGCCAGGAGGACTCCTTAATCCCCTACGAGTGCAAGAGTGGAAGTGGGAGCATATTACCATGGATTTTCTGTTTGGATTACCCCGTACATCTAGAGGATATGATGGTATATGGGTAATAGCAGATAGGCTCACCAAGACAGCGCAGTTTATACCGATTAAAGTGATGTCTACACTAGATCAGCTAGCTAAGTTATACATCGACAGGATTGTGAGTCAACATGGAGTGCCAGTGTCCATAGTTTCAGATAGGGACCCGAGGTTTACTTCTAAGTTTTGGCCTAGTGTGCAAAAAGCAATGGGAACAAAGTTGAAGTTGAGTACCGCGTTCCATCCTTAGACAGATGGTCAGTCAGAGAGGACCATCCAGACCTTAGAAGACATGTTGAGAGCATGTGTCCTTCAATTTAAGGGAAATTGGGATACCCACTTATCACTTATGGAGTTCGCTTATAATAACAACTACTAGTCTAGTATCGGCATGGCACCATTTGAGGCTTTGTATGGTAGACCATGTAAGACTCCTGTGTGCTGGAACGAAGTGGGAGAACGAAAGCTAGTTGGTCCTGAGTTAGTACAAGTTACGTCAGACAATATTAAGCTGATTAAGGAAAATCTAAAAATAGCTTAGGATCGACAGAAGAGCTATGCAGATAAGCGACGAAGAGACTTAGAGTTCTAGATTGGAGAACAAGTTTTCTTAAAGTTATCTCCGTGGAGGGGTGTTCTTCGTTTTGGGAGGAAAGGTAAGTTGAGTCCTAGATATATTGGTCCGTACCAGATAATAGAACGAGTTGAACCAGCAGCCTATAGACTTGAATTGCCAACGAAACACGCTCGAATACATGATGTTTTTCATATGTCCATGTTAAGGAAATATATTTCAGATCCACCACATGTGTTGCATGTACAACCAATTGAACTGAAAGAAGACTTGAGTTATAGAGAGTAAGCAATTCAGATCCTTGACAGGAAGGAGCAAGTTTTGAGGAACAAAACGATCCGGCTCGTGAAAGTTCTTTAGAGACATCATGGAATAGAGGAGGTAACCTGGGAGACAGAAGATCAAATGAGGAGGAGTTACCCGACACTCTTCACCTAAGGACTTCTAAATTTCGAGGTCAAAATTTCATAAGGGGGAGGTAAGTTGTAAACCCGAGATTTCCCTAGGATCATTTTCTCTTGTCATCTATTGTTGGGATTACTAAGTTAAAAGAACAAAAAAAGAAAAAAAAATGAAAAAAAGAAAGAAAAGAGAAGAAAGGAAGTGGAATTGGACAACAAAGCCCACCACCGCAAGTTCATTTTATTTCAGCCCCATTTTATTTCTTTCCTCCATCATTTTCCATCCAAACTTTCAGAGCACTTTGAGGGGAGAGTGAAGGAAGAAGAAGAAGAAGAATTTCGTGGTTTGAGGTTGAAGAAGATAGGAAAAAGTTCATGCAAAGCTAGCCATTGCAGAATCTGGGTGCAACTGTCAACCTCTGGTTGTTTTGTTCGATTTGAGCTATCTAGAAGGATATAAGAGGTGAGGTTTGCTTTTCTTGCAAGTTAGTTCATTTTACAACAAATTTCATGAAGGAAGCTTAAGCTGAATAGTATGAGAAGTTAATGATTTTTGAAATGGAAAACAGAGCATAGGATTTCGAGCAAACCAGGAGGATTTCTGGTGTTCTATGATACTTTGAGTATTCTGGAAGTGCACAAGTCGAATCAGAAGCTCTATTTGGTATGATTAGAAATATTAGTCACTATCCTACAACTTTCATGAAGATTTTGTCAGCCAAAAATGACTTTAAGTGGGGTTAATTGCAGGAGATAGATAAGGAGTGGTAGAGAATCTTGAATTCTGTATTGTCTATGTTCGGGGCAATTCTGGACGAATCGGTTGAGAATCTCGTTTTTATTTCTTCAGGTAAGTTGTAGAGTGTTCGAAAATGAAGATTGTTATGTGTATTTCATTAATTTTGGTTAAGTTTTGAGGAAGTTATGGGTGTTCGAAGTTAGATTATCAAATCTTGAAAATCTAGAAATGTGGGTTGTAATGTGATTCTTAATCTAATTGTTTAGAAATTCATGAGCATGGAAAGATAAAACCTATCTATGATTCTAATGCTCGGGTTTGGTTGTTGATAGGCCAAGAGGAAATAGGCCGAGTCTACAAACTGGGGAAACTAGATAAGACTGTGAGTGACAAAACAATTTCTAAAATGTTATTAAACAGTTGTTCATAATTACATGTTTTACATGTTTTTCTATGAATGATACATGTTTTTGTGAACGGTTTCAAACATGAGTTTTGAGCTTATATTTTCTAATGAGGGTTATATTCGAGCACGTGGCTAATAGCTTAATGAAAAGTAGTTGAAACGATATCTTTTAAAGTAAAGCATGTGTTAGCAAATATTGTATAATGATTTAAAGTTTTTCACGAGGAAACTGAATAAACTTGAGTTTTACAAAAGATAACGATAAATAGGCATGTTTAAATGTTTTCATGTGACTTCACGGAGCTTTCCATTGATTACATGACTGAGATATTGAGCCTGAGGCTATATGGTACCGTGTGCACACAGGTTATATTTTCGTTGTCGACGTTGAGTGTACTCCATGACAACGATGCTGTCGTGAGTGCTGGGCGGATCCTACTACGACAAAGACGATGGGAGTGCCAGGCGGGCCCCACTACATCGTAGGACTAGTAAACATTGGTTGTATTGGGCGTACTTTACACCATGTAGATCGGTCATGTTAGTTAAAACGTTTGATGTACTTCTTATGCTTTGTTAGATTTTTTTTATGATGAACTTGGAAAATATTTTAGAAAGCCTTATTTATTACACGTTTATGTTAAACGCTTTGTTTGAACATATTTATACGTCTAAAGGTTTATCACATGTTTCGATGTCCGTATTTAGTGTTTTAAATTTAGTCACTCACTGGGCCTCGTAGCTCATTCTTTTCAAAATGTTTCCCACTTTTCAGGTAGAGATTGAGCTCTCGGTGCCTGATACACTACCAACGTCTGCTGAAAGTTTGGAATCAAACTCCAGTACGTGGTTGGAGTTGTATTTTGAGTCTGTTCATGTTGAAATGTTTTGTAAGGTTTAAATAATATCGTTCTGGAGGTCGTGGTCATAAAACTCTAGTTGTATAGGTTTTGGTCGTGATGTTTATATCAGGTTATTTTACAAACCAAGTGATGTCAGGGCTGCATCTTATGTATGTTGGGAAGGTTTTCGTGGTTTCCTCTGTGTGGTTTTCCATGTTGAACATTCTATATCTAAGATTGGTATGTTTATCAGGCTTAACGTTTAGTAGGGTCAGTAGGGATCGTTAGAGGAGACGATGTCTGTTGGCTTCACGCCGTCTTTCGGGCTAAGACAGCAGGTGGTCCGGGAGGGGGTGTGACATTCTACGTCCAAGCTTCGAGATCTTCGACACGTTCCCAACTTGTTTCTTCCACAGAAAGGTTCTTCGTATAGGTCTTCTGCCCTTTCTTACTTGTTTAGCCAGAATTTCTTCAACATGTTTGTCTTCTTTCTGACTAAGGTAGTTGATTGGGCGACTTACGACATTCAGCTGCAGGTCGTCTGTATCTTGGTGGTAGGGCTTCAGGTTACGTACTCACATGAATTACTGGATGGATTTCATCTATGTGGGTAACGCTACTCTATAAGATGTATTCCCTACCCTTTTCAGCAGTTCTACTGATCCTTCGTACGCTTTGACGAGGCACTGGTCTTTACGTCCCCAAAATCTGATCTGTTCTGGTTGAGTTTAATGAGTACCTGGCCCTCTGCCCGAAACTCAAGGGGGCATCTCTTCTTATCCGCCTCGAGGCCTTCTCTCAGTCCACTCGGGTGATGTTTGTCATTTGTTTCCACTCCTTCGTAAAATTGTGGGCTTAGAGGTTCTTCCCTACATAGCGATGATCGACAAGGTGTGGCAATACAGATTGCCTACCAAAAACAATCTCAAACGGGCTTCTCCTAGTAGATGAACTGGTTTAAGTGTTGACACAGAATTGGGCTACATCCAACAGCTTGACCCAATTCTTTTGCCTTGCATTTACAAAATGACGCAAATATTTCTCGAGCATGCAGTTGAATCGCTCGACCTGACCGTCAGTCTGGGTGTGGTAGCTTGAGGATATGTTCAAACTCGTCTCCAAGAAGGTAAATAATTTCGTTCAGAAGAAGGCAACAAATCTACCATCCTTGCCGCTCACTATACTTGTCGGAACTCCCCATAACTTAACAACATGCTTGAAGAACAACTGAGTCATAAGTTCAACTTAACACTTCTTGGTAGTGGGGATGAAGGTGGCGTATTTTGAAAATCGATCAATGATGACCAAAATTGCCTCAAAGTCACTACCTTCTGAAGATGAGTGATGAAGTCCATAGAAACACTCTCCCAAGGTCTTATTGGAACTGGCAGAGTGTCGAGAAGTCCGGAAAGCTTCGCTCTCTCTACTTTATCCTATTGACAAATGAGACAGGTCTTTGTGTACTATATGACATCATCTCTAATGTTTGGCCAAAAGTAGTCCTTCTTCAATAAAGCGTACGTTCGCTTCTATTCGGGATGGCCCACCCATAAAGTATCGTGACACTCATGCAACAATTTCTTCCTCAAGTCCCCTACTCTAGGATCGTTTAGTCGATTACCCTTTGTGACCAACAAGTCCTCATCGACCCAAAACTGTCTTATTTTACCCGCCTTAGCTAAATTCATGACATTCTGAGCGGCATGATCTTTATGCAAGAACTCTCTCAAGACATCTCAACTGACCTGTCAATCTTACTCGTTTGGAGGTGAGCTAACATGCACATGGCTGCATGTTCATTTTTCTAATTAGGGCATCAGCAGCCCAGTTGATCGACCTATTTTTATGTGCAAATTTTAAATCAAACTTGGCCAGAAATTATTGCCAACTTGCTTGCTTCGAAGTTAACTTTGGCTGGGTAAAGAAGTGGCAGGTTGCACTGTTGTCCGTCTTCACCACAAACAATGAACCAGTAGGTATTGTCTTTAGGCCCTCAAGCAACGTACTACTGCAAGCATCTATTTTTTAGACATGGTATACCTCTTTTTAGCTGCATTAGCTTCGACTTTCATATGCGATTCGGTATCCATTTTGTAGGAGAACACCACATAATCGGACGCATCCATCTCAACCTCAAAAGGTTTGGTCATATCAGTAATTCCCAAAACTGGCCCTTCCATCATGGCTTGCTTCAGGCCCTCAAAGGCAGCTTGACACTCGTTTGGAGAATCCCTCAATAAATCGCCGATAATAATTTGTAAACTTAAGAAAGGAGCGTAATTCTAAGACTGGTTTTGATATTGCCAAGTCAGTATCGCAGGAATCTTTCCTTCTTCCATCCATATTTGGCCAAACTCTATCACATGACCCAACAAGTTTATCTGCTCTTACACAAAGGAACATTTTTTTCTTTTGGCATATAGTTTGTTTTCCTTCAATTTCGGAAAAACCTTTTGAAGGTGGTCCTGTGTTCCTCCAGGGTCAAGCTATAGACCACTACATCATCTAGGTAGACCACAACAAACTTGTCAAGATATTCATGGAAGACCTGGCTCTTCAATGTACAAAAGGTTGCAGGGGCATTGGTAAGAGCAAATGACATTACGAGGAACTCAAACGCTCCATATTTGGTGACACAGGTTGTCTTAGGCTCGTCTGCCTCTACAATTCTTACTTGGTAATGTCCCGATTGCATATCTAACTTCGAAAAATACTTTACCCCATGTAAGCGGTCAAACAAGCTAATAATTATGGGAAGTGAATATTTGTTGTGAATCGTGAGCTTGTTAAGGCACAATAGTCGATTACACAATTGTAAACTCTCATCCTTCTTCTGGAAAAGAACTAGAGCCCCATAGGGAGCTTTTCCAGGCCTAATAAACCTTGCATTTAACAACTCATGCAATTGTTTTCAAAGTTTAGCTAACTCCAGAGGTGTCATACGATAAGCATTCTTCGTAGGCGGTTTTACCCCTGACAGTAACTCGATCTCATGATCAATATAATCATCCTTTGAGGTGGCAAACACTTGGGCAAACTGTCAGGCATCACATCACGATACTTCTCAAGGACACACATAATGTCCTTAGGACTGTCTCTCCTGGGTTCTCCAACGAATCAAGTGGAATGGCCATAAACGTTTGTTCGTCTCTAGTGAGATCCTTTTTTAATTGCATGGTCGAAATCATTTTCAACCCGTTAGGCTGGCGAATGTCAGTCTGTACAACAGTGGTGGCATATCCAGTGATCACTGAACATTTGGCTAAAGGCATTGAGATCAATTGATGCTCGAGTAGAAACTACATTCCTAGTACCACATCAAAGTCATCCATTTTTACCACCACAAAATCTACAAGGTCGTTCCATCCCCTCAACCTTATCATCGTTCATTTCACTAGTTCGACGATAGGTAGGGCCGTAGAATTCACGACTTTCATTCTCCATATATCCTTTTCCCAAAGAAGATTTAATCGCCTAGCTTCTGCCTCCGTTAATAAATTGTGGATTGCACCGGAATCAACCATAGTGCTCTTGGTTGGTTTCTAGTTGATCTAGGTGTCAACATACATTAAGCCCCTTTCCACTAGTGTATTTGTGTCCCCTACCTTCTTTTAAAGAGACGACAAGAATTTGAAGGCCCCCATTCGAGGGTTATCATCCTGTATGGTCCACTTCCCTCTTGGTTTGACCCAATTTATCATCTGAATCTGAAGCTAAAGAGCCTGGAAGGCATTTAAGGAAATTTTGTTAGGATATTTTCTAGCCAAGTATGGTCCCTTACATATGAAATATTTGAGAGGACGATTGGACACAGTCTAGTTATTTAGTCCTCACCAAGTGTTTCCTATATTCGGTTGGTAGGGCCTGCGATCTCCATTAGGACATTTGTCTCCTTCAACAGTTTTGGAAGAACTTGGGCGATTGTTTTTATTTCCACTAGACGAGGAACTTGGATGACGTCTCACATCCTAAGAGTCATTAGACAGGTCAAACAATCGCTTTGCCAAAGTGTATACTGATGTGAGGTCTTGAACCCTTTTTTTATATAACTTTGTCTTTGCCCACGGTTTTAGCCCGTCGACAAAACAGAAAACTGCATTTCTTGGTCATATCACGTATGTCCAAAATCAGCCCCACAAACTGTATTACATACTCACGAATATTGTCGGTGTGCTTCAGTTCACGTAACTTCAACCGAGCCAAGATTTCAATATTCTCAGCGAAGAATTACGAGCAGAGTTCTTTCTTCAAGCATCCCAGGTGTCTATTGTGCAACGTCCATCTTGAATGTCAACATACCGGGACCTCCACCATAACTTGGCTTCCTGAGAGAGATGCATCATCGCCAATGTGACTTTGGCTTCCTCTGTAAATGTGTTCATGGCCTTGAATTACTGCTCGAGATCAAAAATGTAGTTCTCTAAGGCCTTTGCATCCCTTGCCACACAGAAGGGCTAGGGTTTCAGAATCTTTACTCTACTAATCGGAATTGCTCTCCCAGTCGAAGATTGGTTCACCATGGTCGTGAGATTAAGTTTTGTGTTCACATCTACGATTTCATTCCCAAGGACATTGAAGGTAGCTCAAAAATCCTCCGACATGCCGTTTATCATCTCTAAAAGTGTCTTTTGAGAGCTATCTAGCTCCTTGATATGGGCAACGGAGCCCGTCGAACTATCCCCACGTCCGTGGTTACCAGTTCTTCCCACTTTTCCTTATAGAGTATCAACTTTTGCCAATAACTCTTGTATTGATAATCCTTCGACATGGTCAGCCACCGTATCGATCATATCAACTTTCTTAGAAATTTGTTCGAGACAAGACTCCATGAAGCAAATGGAGTCAGGAACTTCCACTAAGTAGAGCATTTGCTCTTCTAGCTATACTAGTCGATCTTTTTGGGTCTTACCCGATTGAATCGTCGTTGACATATTTTGGTCTTAACTGTCGATAAGCCAATTTGGCTTTAATACCACTTGTCACAATCGTAACCCTTCAAACATGATTGTTCGACACTTGTTCTTTTTGGTTAACAAGTTAGCCATTTAAATTTCAAAATCTGCGAACAAACTCGCGATATGATTTAGCCTCCCTTCATGTTCTTGAGAACATTATTTTATCAAACGTGAAAGAGAAAGGAAATCATTGTAAACATCATAAAAGAAAGAATTGAAGACTGTCAATTGCAAAGAAAAGCTAAGTTTGCAAAGAGTCCGACAATGCTTGGTTGGGGATTCAACTAACACTTCTGTTTTTCGTCGTTTTACATAAGACATAACCACCTTGGCAATTGGAAAAAATAAATTAGTTGTGTGTGGGGAAGGTCGAATCAGAGCAAAAAATGGCTAAATCTCAATGGATCATGGCAGCAAGGCCACTTACAAAACCACTTACAAGGCAAGTGTGCGCCTCCCTCAGATAGATCCTTACGCTTGTATAGTCCACTAACAGCCGACAAATTTATTTTCCCTAAGTTAGGGATTCATTTTGTCGACTTCCCTTGCCTACATTGTTCCATTGACCAGAGACTGTTCACCTTAGTGACCTGATGCGGTTATGAGTACGATTAGGCGGGAGAGGCACTCGATCCTCTGAATTTCAAAGGTCGCGGAGGCACACCGAACACCATGCGACGTGCGATGCTCTTCCAGCCACTGGACCTTACCTCCAGTTAAGCCGTTTCTAGGGTGGGAAAACTGTTAAATAGAAAAGATAACTCTTCCCAAGGCCTCTGTCGACATCTTCAGAATCCCTTACGTTGTCATCAGTCGCCATGTCCCAGTTCATAAGTTTTAACCCGATTCCCTTTCAAAATTTGCACTGTCGCGCTATCAGACGAGTTTTCCCCGTCTCTTCGAATCGACTAACCCATCTGCAAGTGCCGTTCACATGGAACATTTACCCTCTTCGACCTTCAAAGTTCTCATTTGAATATTTTCTACTACCACCGAGATCTGCACCGATTGCTGCTCCACTGGGCTCACGTCCAAGATTTTGCAGTGACTGTCATGCCCTCAAACTTATTAGGGACTAGCTCTTACCCCGTTGGCCGGGTATAGGTTATGTGCTTCACCGCCATCCATTTTCGAGGCTAGTTGATTCAGCAGGTGAGTTGTTACCACTCCTTAGAAAATTTTGACTTCCATGACCAACATCCTGCTATCTTAATTGACCAACACCCTTTGTTGGATCTAGGTTAGCGAGCAGTTAGGCACCATAACCCGACTTTCAGTTCATCCCGCATCACCAGTTCTACTTATAAAAAATGGCCCACTTGGAGCTGTGGATTCCATTGCGCGACTCAACAAAGTAGCCGCGTCCTCCTACTTATTTAAAGTTTAAGAGTAGGTTGAGGGCATTACGCCTCTGATGCTCTAATCATTGGCTTTACCCAATAGAACTCGTCCACAGGCTCTAACTATCCTAAGGGAAACTTCAGAGGGAACCAACTACTAAACGGTTCAATTAGTCTTTCACCCCTATACCCAAGTACGATTAGCACGTTAATATCGCTACGAGCCTCCACTAGAGTTTCCTCTGGCTTCGCTTTGCTCAGGCATAGTTCACCATCTTTTTGGTCTCGACAGGCATTCTCACACTTGAACCTTTCTCAGAAGGTCAAGGTCGGTCAGTCGTGCAACCCACTAGGGATCTCACCAGTCAGCTTCCTTGTGCCTTATGGGTTTACTCGTCTGTTAACTCGCACACATGTCAGACTCCTTGGTTTATGTTTCAAGATGGGTTGAAGCTTGCTAGAAGGCGTGCGCTGCCAACCATAATCGAGACGACGACATCTCTACAAGTGTAACAAATGCCTAGGCGTAGGCTACCGTCTTAATTTGCATCAATCCATGCCCCAAGTTGATTGGCAGACCAGCTTGTCACCATTCCACATCCGGCTGAGTCACATCACTGGCCTCCATTCGCTTTCCTCCCGACAATTTCAAGCACTATTTGACTCTCTTCTCAATCTTCTTTTCATCTTTCCCTTGTGGTACTTGTTTGCTATCGGCCTCTCACCCATATTTCGCTTAAAACAGAACTTACCACCCGATTGGGTCTGCATTCCTAAACAATTGGACTCGTTGATAGTGCCTCGTGGTGCAGCAGGGTCCAAGCGTAATGGGGCTCTCACCCTCTCTAGGGCCCCCTTCTAAGGGACTTGTGCCTGGTTCGCCACGAAGGACGCTTCTCCAGACTACAATTCGAATGTCGACGATGCCCGATTCTCAAGCTGGGCTCTTCTCAGTTAGCTCGCCATTACTAAGGGAAACCTTGTAAGGTTTTTTCCTCCCCTTATTGATATGCTTAAACTTAGCATGTAATCTCGCCTGACAAGGGGTTGCGTCGAGAGTGTCGTCCTTTTGGGGGTGGCATTCAGAGGGTCGTGAAGGAGTTAATAAAGGTGACGTTGAGGTTGAGACTCGTAACCGAGGTTGGATCAACCATCGTAGTGTTGCAACGACGAGTGTCAAGGACTTGAATTTAAGCCATCCGTATGATGGTGCGTACGGGAGGCCAGTGTATGCCCCCTGCCTCCACAACGATCCAACATTGGAAGAGTTATGTGGTTGGGGTAGCGATGCGTGATGCCCAGGCAGACGTGCCCTCGATTTAAAGGCTTCAGGCATAACTTGCATTCAAAGACTCGGTGGTTCACGTGATTCTACAATTCACACTACGTTCTTCATCGATGCGAGAGCCGAGATATCCATTGTCGAGAGTCGTTGTGAGTAATAGGACTAGAATGCTCTACCCTCCGTACGTCGAGGTTGAGGTAAGGGGCAGGCGAATTCATTTCATGTTCCTTGGTGCCACTTGCATTGGGGTTTTGTTTAGACGCGTCGGAAGGGGAGGAGGTAGGAAAAGAGCATGCTTCCCCCCGCCCTTGACACGGATAGTTTGCTTTTAAACGCGTTTGCGGGTCGTTTGATGTTTAGGCATCGACAATGATCCTTTTACAGGTTCACCTACGGAAACCTTGTTACGACTTCTCCTTCCTTTAAACGATAAGGTTCAGTAGACTTGTATGGGCAGTGTGAAGGGCAAGGACATAGTCAACGCGAGCTGATGACTTGCGCTTACTAGGAATTCCTTGTTGAATACCAACAATTGCAACGATCTATCCCCATCATGATTAAATTTTAAAGATTACCCGGGCCTATAGGCCAAGTTTATTGACTCGTTGAATACATAAGTGTACCGCCTGTGCGGCCCAGACCATCTAAAGGCATCACAGACCTGTTATTGCCTCAAACTTCCTTGGCCTAAGTGGCTATAGTCCCTCTAAGAAGCTGGCCATGGAGGTCTCATCCATTAATGGAATTAACCAGATAAATCGCTCCACCAATTAAAAACAACCATGCACCACCACCCATAGAATCAAGAAAGAGCTCTCAGTCTGTCAATCCTTACTATATCTAGACCTGTAAGTTTCCCCGTGTTGAGTCAAATGCCTTTGTAGTTGTTTGTCTTTCATAAATCCAAGAATTTTACCTCTGACTATGGAATACGAATGCCCCCGACTGTCCTTGTTAACCATTGCTTCGATCTCGAAGGCCAACAGAATAGGATCGAAATCCTATGATGTTATCCCATGCTAATGTATACAGAGCGTAGACTTGCTTTGAGCACTCTAATTTCTTCAAAGTAACAGAGGCAGAGGCACGACCTGGCCAGTTAAGGCCAGGAGCACATCGCCGACAGAAGGGACGAGCCAACCGGTGCTCACAATAGGCAGACTGATCAACCCAACCCAAGGTCCAACTACGAGCTTTTTAACTGCAACAACTTAAATATACTCTATTGGAGCTGAAATTACCATGGCTGCTGGCACTAGACTTGCCCTCCAATGGATCCTTGTTAAGGGATTTAGATTGTACTCATTCCAATTACAAGACTTAAAGAGCCTAGTATTGTTAGTATTGTTATTTATTGTCACTACCTCCCCGTGTCTGGATTCGGTAATTTGCACGTCTGCTGCCTTCCTTGGATGTGGTAGCCATTTCTCAGGCTCCCTCTCCGAAATCAAACCCTAATTCTCCATCACTTGTCACCACCATAGTAGGCCATTATCCTACCATCGAAAGTTGATAGGGCTGAAATTTGAATGATGCGTCCTCGGCACGATGGTCGTGTGATCCGTTGAGTTATCATTAATCATTAGAGCAATGCACATATCACACATCGACCTTTTATCTAATAAATGAATCCCTTCCAAAAGTTGGGGTTTGTTGCACGTATTAGCTATATAATTACTATGGCATCTAATAAATGCATCCCTTAACAGCTTTTACAAGGAAGAATGTTAATTTTAATGGTTGGATAAATGCGAATGGAGTTTCCAGGAGCTTAAGAATAGATTAGTCATAACACCTATCCTGACACTTCTTGTAACAGGGAAGGAGTATGTGATTTATTGTGATGCCTTGAGGCAAGGATTATGTTGTGTGCTTATTCAGGAAGGTAAAGTAATAGCTTCTGGTTCAAGGAAATTCAAGAAGCATGAGTCTAATTACTCTACTCATGATTTTGAAATTGAAGCAGTAGTTTTAGCATTGAAAATCTGAAGACCTTATCTGTTCAGTGAGAAGTGCCACATTTTTACAGATCATAAGAGTTTGAAGTATATCTTTGATCAGAAAGAGTTGAATCTAAGACAGAGGCGGTGGCTAGAACTGATTAAAGACTATGATTGTACCATATAGTCCATTTAGGTAAGATAATGTAGTAGCAGATGCATTAAGTAGGAAGTCAAAACTTCTAAAGAGTGCCTTATGTGGTATTTGAGCAAGCTTGCTATGTGAGTTAAGAGGCTTCAAGGCAGTTGTGACTATAGAGAGATCAGGGAGTCTTTTAGCTAAATTTGAAGTTCGATCTTCTCTGGTAGCAGAGATTGTGAGACGACAGCAAGAGGATAGTAACTTGTAGAAGATGCTTGAAAAGTCAAAGAAAGGTCTAGATGCTGAATTTGAGTTGAGAACAGATGGAGCCATAGTTAAGCAGGGAAGACTATGTGTTCCAAGTATTAGTGAGCTTAAGGATGCTGTACGAGAGGAAGCTCACAGTTTGGCTTACGCTATGCATCCTGGAAGCACCAAGATGTACAAAACTCTAAAGAAGACTTACTGATGGCCTTGTTTGAAGTGAGAGATATTCGTACATGTTGATATATGTTTGATTTTCCAATAGGTTAAACTAGTGAGATAAAGGTCAAAAGGACTCCTTATCTCTTTGTCAGTGCCAGAGTGGAAGTGGGAGCATATTCTATGGATTTTCTATTTGGGTTACCTCGTACTTCTAATGGACATAATGGTATATAGGTAATAGTGGACAGACTCACTAAGACAGCATGGTTTATACTGATTAAAGCGATGTCTACACTAGATCAGCTAGCTAAGCTATACGTTGACAGGATTGTGAGTTAGTATGGTGTCCATAGTTTCAGACAGGGATCCCAGGTTTAGTTCTAAATTTTGGCCTAGTTTTCTGAAAGTACTGGAAATAAAGTTGAAGTTTAGTACAACCTTTCATCCTCAAATAGATGGTCAGTCAGAGAGGACCATACAAATCTTAGAGGATATGTTGAGGGCATGTGTCTTTCAATTTAAAGGAAGTTGGGATTCCCACTTATCACTTATGAAGTTCGCTTATAATAACAACTATCAGTCTATTATCGGCATGGCACCATTTGAGGCTTTGTACGGTAGACCATGCAGAACTCTTGTGTGTTGGAATGAAGTAGAAGGGCGAAAGTTAGTTGGTCCTGAGTTAGTACAGATCACGACAGACAACATTAAAATGATTAGAGAAAACCTGAAAATAGCTCAAGATCGACAGAAGAGCTCTGCAAATAAGCGACAAAGAGACTTGGAATTCTAGGTTGGAGATCAAGTTTTCCTGAAGTTATCTTCGTGGAAAGGTGTTCTTCGTTTTGGAAGGAAAGGAAAGTTGAGTCCTAGATATATTGATCCATACAAAATAACATAATGAGTTAGGCCAACAACCTATAAACTTGGGTTGCTAGAAATATTTTCTCGAATACATGATGTGTTTCATGTATCCAAGTTGGGGAAATATATCCTAGATTTCTCAAATGTGTTATAAGCGCAATCGATGGAGCTCAAATAAGACTTGAGTTATGAGAAGGAAGCTATTCAGATCCTTGACAGAAAAGAGCAAGTTTTGAGAATCAAGATGAGCACACTCGTGGAAGTTCTTTGGAGACATCACGGAATAGAGGAGGCAACCTAGGAGTCAGAAGACAAGATAAAGAGGAGTTACCCGACACTCTTCACCTATGCACTTCCAAATTTCGAGGTCAAAATTTTCCAAGGGGGAGGTAAGTTGTAAACCCGATATTCTCTTTGGATTCTTTGCTATTTCCATACAATATAAGAAGTTGAATTTGAGTTGTTGAATAAGAGAATGGCAAAGCTTTTGATTCAAGTTATGTTAATCAATTTGGAATAAAAAGAAAGAAAAGGAAAACAAAAACAAAGGTGGAATTATATATATATACATTTGTTTTTAAGAAGAGAATAAATAAAAGAAAGAAGGAAAGTGGTAAAATATAATTTGGTAATTTTTTTTCTCATTCATCTTCTCCACAACCAAGCTCTCTTCCCCCATTTCTCCTCACTTTTAATTCTCCAACTTCAGCTCTATGTTGATATAAGATTTGTAAAGATTGGAAGCAAGTATTCTACAATTTGAAGGTTGAAGAGGATGGGGAACACCAAGCTCAATTCAATTTCTAGACAGATTGAATTCATAGAGACATCTTCTAGTTTTTGCATCAATTTGAATTCCTAAAAAAGAATTAGAAGGTTAGGTTTATTATTTATTTTTTCTGGAAAGTTCATTTAATTTCTAACATGTTTTGTGAAGGAAGCATAAGCCAATTCTGATATTGAATTGGTATTTTTTGAAGAGGTATTCAGGTCATAAATTTTGGGTGTGAATTTCTGAATGCTCTGGTTTTTCAAGTTTACTAGATCGTACAGAGAGAGTTAGAAGCTCTATTGGGTATGGTTGAAAATATTATGGAAATTCTTACAATATTCATGAAGAAATCGTGAGCTAAATATTATTGGAAGTAAGCTTACTTTCAAGAGCAAGGCAGAGAATAGCATAAGACTTGATTTTTGAACTCTCTCTGTTTCGAGCCATTTTTTGTAGCAATCTATTGATAATCCTTTCCTTGAAGTAAGTTGTAGAGGAGTTAAAAACGATGAGTTTTATATAAAGTACATTAATTTTGGTTAAGTATTGAGAAAGTTATGAATGTTTGAAGTTAAGTTGTTAAATTTGAAAAATTTTAGGGAAATAGGATAAATACACTTTTATGTCTAAGTTTGGAATTGTTGAATGTTATGTTTTGTGTGTCATCATAAGTTAGTATAAAGATACAAAACTATATAAGGTTTTAACGTTGGTTTGTTTGACAGGTCAAGAGGAAATCAACCGAGTGTAACGCCTCAAATTAAGGTAATTTATTCTTAGTTATCTTAACTTTAATTTCGAACAATTGTGGAATTTAATTTGGGTATTAGTAGGATTTATTGAAATCTTTGATTTGTAGAAATTAGAATTTATTTAGATATTTTGATTAGATCCTTTGGAAAAATATCTAATTAATTGAATTTGTTTGTTTTTAATTGATTTGTGTTGGGGGAATTGTATTTGAAAGAATTTTGGATAATTATATATAGAAGTATAAAATCAATTGAAGTTAAAGTTAAAATAATTATATTATTTAGATAATGTAATTATTTAAGGATATATACTATTTTTTGAAAGATAAAGGTGAGGTGATTGGAGAGAGAGGGAGATTTGAGTTAAAAAAAACAAAAGATTTGATAGGTTTAAATGAAGAGAGAGAAGAAGTTGTTTTATTTTGAAAAAGAATAAAGAAAGAGAAAAGAAAAGGATAATAATTTTATATTATTATTAATTTTCCTTAAAAAGGGCCAAAGAATGCACGTGTAGCTATTCATCTTCTTCTTCCTTATCACAAGAACACCCTAGTGGAACCCTAGCCATCACACTTGCTCCGCCGTCTGTCGTTCAGACCGCCGCATCCCCTTCGTCGACTGTCGTTGAAAGTAGCCCACAAACTGAGTCGCTCCTCCGTTGCAAACGTCGTTGAGCGATTTATCCAGTCGTTGCTTCGTTGCTTGAGAACCAAAACGAGCATTGTCGCACGTCGTTTACACGGTCGGTAGTTCTAATTGATCTCCACTCCGTTCCACTGTGGAGATCGCTGCTGATGAGCTGTCGTCAACTGTCGATCGGTGCGTCTTATCCAATCCGAGTCGTTCTTCGCGCTGAACCACACGCCAGCCGTACGTAAACCGCCCGCGAGTTAACCTGTCCTTCAGTCGAGCCTATCCGTGAGTGTAGTCGCCCAGCTGCGCGCACGAACTCCAATCCGTGCAAACCGTATCCGAGCCGTTTCAGCCTCAACCTGAGTTGTGCTCGAGCCACCCTGTCTTTCAAGCCGAGCTGCCAATCTTAATTTTGGTTCTTTTTTTCCACCTATTTTGGTAAGTTTTGGTATGTTAATTGGGTTTTTGACTTACCCAACAAATATTATTTTTGAACCATAAATAATTTAATTTTGGATGAAATTGGTTAGATTTTAACTGGAAGTTAGGCTGTGGAATTTTTCCCAACCAAGGATAATTTGGATTCAACCTCAACTTTGGGTAAGTTAAATTAATTGGATTTTTAGGTCTTTGAGCAACCATTAAATTTATTACCTTAGTATTTTATCCTTACTGTTTAGGATTTTTCTTAGCAAGCGTGATCTTTCTATCAGGGATGTATTTTTGGATTAATCTAATCTCCCAGTAAGAGATTCTCCTACTAAAACTTTGAATTGAAGTAAGAGCTTACATGTAACTTTTCTATTATGCATTAATATAGCTAATATGCATAATGTGTTTGTGTTTATGCTAATTGGTAATCATGACTAGTCTATGCTTATGATGACTGTTAGTTCTGATTGAGTTATGTTGTTGATGTTGATGTTAATGCATGAAGTATTAATCTCATGATTTAGAATGCTATAATTCATGCTCATGCCATGTTTATGACGATGTTATGTTGTACTACATGCTATGAATAGGGTGTGTTGTTCGCTTTATCTATTAGAGTTGTACCCACATGGGTGTCCCTTGGGATCACCACCTTTTTATGACTTGACTACATAGTCCGATGGGACCATCAGTCCAGTATGAGATGATATGTTTACGGGTGACTCGACGGGGTCACTCACAGCTTGATTGTCTTAGTGTTTCTTCATAGATCACTAAAGACCAATTTTGTCCTGGGTGTCCATTTGGGTTCACCGAAGACCAAAGATGTTCTTACGGGATTACAGATAGCATGTGTTTGAGAATGTGCCAGTTTAGGGGTACCACTTTATAGGACTCTAATAGGAAATTAACAGATACCTAGCGGGGCTAGTAGTAGGTTCCTTACTGAGTATATTTTATACTCACTCTTATATGTTTAATTTTTCAGGCAGAGGTAGAGGTAAGGGCAGAGGAAAGCTAACGAATGACAAGAAGTGACTGTGACGTGCCATAGGGAAACATTCTTGCTTCCGCCTTTATGTATTTAGTTTGATTTCAGTATTTACGCATTTTCATTATAACATTTTTGAAACTAGATAGGGTCCGACTAGGATTTTATTTTTTAGATTTATTGCTACTTACTTTAGTTTCTTTATGATTTTAATGAGTAGTTGAGATTTTTAATAATGAAAATTTGTTATTTTCCGTTGGATTTAAGAAAGTTTTATTATCCTTTAAGTAGTAATGACCTCAACTTAGTATAAAGAGTTGGATCGTTACACCGAGTCTACACTCCAGGGAAATAGCTAAGGCTGTAATTGAGAAAATAGATTTCTAAACTGTTGTTAATAATTATATTTCTATGAATAGTACATGATTTCTATGAACCGTTTCGAGCATAGTTCAATCGAAAAGTTTTATGATGAAATTTATATATGAGAACGTTATTATTGACTTTCTGAAAAGTAGCTGAAACCAAATCATTTTAAGCAAGAATATTTTAGATTTTCAGTTTTCCACGAACAATCTCAGTAAGCTTGAGCTTTACAAAAGATAAAAATAGCAACCATGTTTTAATGATTTTGTATGATTTTTTTTATGTTTCTATTAACTAACATGACTGAGATGTTGAGCTCGAGGCTATATGGTATCGTGTGCACATAGGTTAGATTCCATTGTCGATGTTGAGTGTACTCCATAACAACGATGCTGTCGTGAGTTCTAGACGGGTCTCGCTACGACAAAGACGATGGGAGTGCTAGGTGACCACTACATCGTAGATCTTATGAATATTGGTTATACTGGGTGTGCCCTACACAATGTAGATTTGTCATGTTAGTTAAAATGTTTTGATATACTTGATATGTCTTTCTTGATTTCAATGACGTACATGCTGAGTATTTGAGAAAGCTATTCTTATTACTATACGTTTATATTTATGGCTTGATTAAATAGATTTATATGTGTAAAGTTTTCACGTGCTCTTATCT
This sequence comes from Cucumis melo, assembly GCF_025177605.1. NCBI lineage: Eukaryota > Viridiplantae > Streptophyta > Magnoliopsida > Cucurbitales > Cucurbitaceae > Cucumis > Cucumis melo. Next base: position 23,136,431 of record NC_066857.1, on the reverse strand, counting down.
TTTAATTTATAGTTTTAAACTGAGTCACTCACTGAGCTTTATAGTTTATCCTTCCAAATTGTTTTTCCCACTTTCCAGGTAGAGATCGAGCTCCCGATGCCTGATAGACTGCCTTAGTCTGCTGAATCTCCAATATTGATTGCCAATACGTGGTTGGAGTGTTACATAGAGTCTGTTTTGTTATGTTGTGTATGTGTTTGTAAGATATAGATACTTTACAGTTTGTGTATGCTCTAGGTGTTGCAGTTGTATAAACCTTTGTTGGTTATGTTTTTGGTTAAGGTGTCTCCATCAGGTTTACTTGCTAAATTAGTTATTTCAGGGCTACACTTCACGTATGTCTATGATTGGTCTAGGTTTCACTGTGTTATGTTGCATGTAAAATAGTTTATAAACAAGATTAGTATGTTTATCAGGTTCAACAGTTCAGCAGGGTCGACAAATATCGTTAGAGGAAAGCGGTGTTGATCGACTTCACACCATCTTTATGGGCTTAACTAGTAGGTAGTTAGAGAAGGGGTGTGACATATTCCATATGAGCTGCAGTGAAACCTAATGGATGTATATATCATGGGCTTCAATGATCCAAGATTAACTAACTAAACTCTTTTAGGCTGAGCTAATCAACATTTGTTAAGTAACAGGTCATTCGACTAAAGTCTCGTAGTTTCACTCCCCTAACTATAAATATATTTATGTCCATTTGATATAACCATGATTAGTAAGTTAATCCTTCACAGGTTGTTCGTAACCTCAGCTGGGTCAAAATATCATTTTACCCCTGCGACTACATCTTTCTCCTTAAGCCCCACTGATTCACTATTGAACAATTGGTTTAAGGTCCAATCTATAAACCGAATCCCTCTTGAGCCAATAAGAGGGTGGGGCCCCTTTTTTAAGACTTAGATTCAGTCCTTAAGGGAAAAACCTATCTACTAACCCTAAAATAGGTAGGAGTAATTCCATCTTGCACCTTATGTCCCCAGCTATCCACCTGATCTTACCTCTAAAATGAGAAGCTTATTGGGCAACGCTAATGAGCTGTCCTCACCTATGCAGATCTAAAGATAATCTCGTGTGAACAGAAGTTCATTTTTAGCTCAGGATTAATATTAAGTTACTTAGGTCATCAATAATCGAGATAGTCAGTTTTAAACAGTAAACAACGTTATAGCATAAAAGTGACTATTTCATGTGTTCAGTCTTACATAAACACTTTACCTAGGATGCCCCCACTTTCATGTCTGAACATGAACAATTCAGGATCACCTTGTTTGTACTAGCTACAAAGTGAGCCACATTCGTAGTTTCTCTGAATAAGGCGCCCAACCTTTATTCAAATACTATAAACTATTTAGGCTATATACTCGAACTTTATCCACATTTATGTCTCTACATAAAATTCAAGTTTACTCAAAAAATAGCCTCGAGATCTTAGTTTATTGGATTTAAGATCATAATATTCATTTTCTCAACAACGACGTTAATGAATAGAATATGATTACAAACTATGAGTTTTAGGACATAAAGGCAACCAAACTTTTCAAACATCTATCCATGTGCCAAGGAAATGATTGAATCAATGCATGTCCCAACCTCTACCCAGGTGAGGGTCAAGGCAACCAAATTTTTCAAACCAATAACTCTCTCACCCTTTTGCCTATTCACTAGGTGGAAAACAAGAAACTGCCACTTATTTTTGCAACACGATCGTGGAAATTCTTGGAAGAATTGTCATCCCTAGATTCATCTACAAACCTACTTGGTAGAATGTTAGGCATTGAAGCACAAACTTCTCCACCGAATGATTTTGTTGCCTTCAACAAATCAAATTTAGCATGGTTAGGAGACAACATCAACCTGATCCGTACATGCAAATGATATTTGACAACTGTTAATCTTTTAGAAGTCATGACAAATTAGAGTATTCCTTGAGGGAATGTTTGGAAATGCTTTCAAGGAGTTGTATATAATTTTGTATAAAACTCGTAGATTTATCTAACATGAGAAAGGCAAAGGTTGATTCTTTTGAAATATATAATGTACCATCATGCAGCGAAATTAATTGGATAAAAGATCATTATAATTACATCAACTTGAAGGATTAAACATGCTTTAACAAGGTGTAAAAAAACTAAGTTTTCTACGAATACCATATATATAGCTCGAATTCACCTTAAATCAGTTGTTGTAATTGATCATGAATTCACCTGGTACCACTTTAAGGATTTTTTCTACTAACTTGAATCAAAAGGGTTAAAGATCTCTCGAATCACAACCAATAAAAGATAACTTGTAACCCAAATTTTATCATTCGATATGCTAACAAAAGATAGTGAAGTTTGGATGTTGGACTTACGCACTTGGTAGGTTATCAGTTACGAACTTACACTTAAGCATAGTTAGGTCATTTGATAGTTCAAGTGATACTTAGACACGTTTAGGTTAGTTTGAAACTAAGTTGGTTGGACTTATGCACTTGGCTGTCATTTTGGGTCTTAAAGTGCTTCTTTCACAAATTTTAAACTTTTTGGTACATTATGAGTTACAAACTTCCACTTAAGCATTGTTCGATTATTTTGGAAGTCACATTTTCAAAACTTTTAGGTTGGTTTGAAACTAAGTTTGTTACACTTACATACTTGGTTGCCATATTGGGTCTTGAAGTGTTTTTTTAACTTTTATTGAAACATTTTGTAGGTTATGAGTTACAAATTTACACTTAAGCATCATTAAGTCGTTTTGAAAGTTCAAATGATACTTACACATGTTTTGAACACTTTGTAGGTTAGTTTAAGACTAAGTTTGTTGCACTTTGAGACGTGGTTGCCATTTAGGTCTTGAAGTGCTTTTTTCAGACCTTTTTAACTTTTTGGTAGGTTATAAGTTTCAAACTTACACTTGATCATTGTTAGGTCGTTTTGAAAGTTCAAGTAATACATAGACACACTTTAAACACTTTTTAGGTTGTTTCAAGCTAAGTTTGTTGCACTAGCACCATTGGTTGCCATGAAGTGTTTTTTCGCTTGGTTATGATTTTGGGCCATGAAGTGTTTTTTTTTTTGCAGTTTTTGAACTTTTTGGTAGGTTATGAGTTACGAACTTACACTTAAGCATTGTTAGGTCGTTTTGAAAGTTCAAGTAATACATAGACACACTTTAAACACTTTTTAGGTTGTTTCAAGCTAAGTTTGTTGCACTAGCACGCTTGGTTGCCATTTTGGGTCTTGAAGTGATTATTTTTACACTTTTTGAAGTTTTTGGTAGGTTATGAGTTATGAACTTACACTTAAGATTTGTTATGTCGTTTTGAAACATCAAGTGATACTTAGATATGCTTTGAAAACTTGGTTGGTTTGACACTAAGTTTGTTGCACTTACTCATTTGGTTTCCATTTTAGGCCTTGAAGTGCTCTTTTCAAATGTTTTTAACTTTTTGGTAGGTGATGAGTTACAAATTTACACTGAGGTTTTATTAGGACCTTTTGAAAATTCTTCTTATAAACGTTTTGAACACTTTGTAGGTTGGTTTAAGACTAAGTTTGTTGCATTTGCACACTTGGTTGCCTATTAGGTCTTGAAGTGTGTTTTTCAGACTTTTTTTTTTTTTTTAACTTTTTGGGAGTTTATGAGTTACAAACTAACACTTGAGCATTCTTAGGTCATGTGAAATTTCAAGTGATACTTACACACGTTTTGAAGACTTACTAAGTTCATCAAACTAAGTATGTTGCACTTACACACTTGGTTGCCATTTTTTGTGTTGTTCTTTTTTCACACTTTTTGAACTTTTTGGTAGGTTTTGAATTACAAACTTACACTTAAGCATTGATAGGTTGTTTTAAACACTTTTTAGGTTGGTTTGAAACTAATTTTGTGAAGGAATGAAATTTCCAAAGCAAGAAACGTATGAACACCGTGCAAATGGAATTCAATTTGTAAAACCAACAAATTCAAAGAAAAACAAAACTAAAGCCTAAGCATGTTTCTGAGAAGGGAAATAAGGAAAGAAACTAACTGTAGAACCTCCAAGAACTTATTGAATTCTCCAAACACCATGAAGTCTTCCTCGTTATCCTTGTTATTCTCAAGGTGAGAATCAACAGAGAGTTGTGGGCTTCTGTAATTTGGTGAGGGAAAAGTTTTGAGTGAATTCTTTTTCTTTTTGGAACAGAGAGATCAGAGAGCAAAGAGTTCAAAGAGATTATGTATATCTTAACCATCTTAAGAGAGATGAAGGAAAGTTATCAAAATAACTCCCTCACCCTCTCTGCACGTGGGAGTTACTTTACTAATTAAATATATATTAATAAAATAAAATTAATATAAATTTAATTCATATTATATCATATATAATATAAGCAATGGTTTAGATCTCTCATATGATCTATAGTACTACTATGAATCAAATCCATATTAATTTACCATATAGCTTATTTATTAATCTTATTCATATTATTATTATTATTTGAATCATATTCAAATATTAACTTCTCTAAACAAACTTTATATTATAATATATCAAATACATTATATTAATTGTATCATCTACAATTTATTCCATTTAATTAATTTGAACAATTCAAATTAAACCAAAATAAATTTGATTCTCATTTATCTTTATTAAGCTAACAAGGGGACCTTATGGACCTAGAAGTTCAATCATATGAGATTAATTAATTAAACTCTTTAATTAAATTAATCTCCATTAATTAATTATCAGTCATTCCACTAAAGACTAATAGTTGCACTCTTCTTACTGTAGATATATTTTTGTGTCCATTAGATATAACCAATCAATAGTGCAATGACCCTTCACAAATTGCTCGTAAGTACAGCTAGGTCAAAAATTACCGTTTTGCCCTTGTAGTTACATCTAACTCCTTAAGTACCACTAATTTCTTATATGAACAATAATTATAGTCTCACTAAACTAAATTGATCCTCTCGGGCCAAGAGAGGTTGTGGCGCCACATTGTTCAGGTTCTGGAATCAGTCTTTAAGAGAGCAATTTCTTTACTTACTCTATATATAGAGAATGAGTGAATTCTTTCTTATGTAGTTGTGTTTCCAGCTCCCCAATCAGACGAATTGTAACGACCCAACTCCTTATACTAAGTCGAAGCCATTACTAATTTTTTAAAAACAAATAAAGTTTATAAAGTCTGGATAAAATGAAACAAAACCTAAAAAACTTAAATTATTTAAAAGCCTAATCAAAAGTAATTTCCGATATGTATAAAAATAAAATCCTAACTCGGGCCCTATCTAATTTTAAAGAAATAAAATAAACAATAAGGAATAACTAAAATGCAAACATTTAAGGTCTGAACTCGGATATAAAGCGGAAGCAAGAGATCCCTATGGCTCGCCACGGTCACTTCTGGTCGCTCGCCAGGTTGCCCTTGACCTTACCTCTGCCCCTGCCTGAAACATGAAATGGAAAGAGTGAATATAAAATACTCAGTAAGGGACCCATTACTAGTCCCGCTAGGTGCCTGTTAACTTCCTATTAGAGTCCTGAAAATGGTACCCAAGAACTGGCACGTTCCCGAACACGTGCAACATGTGATCCCGTAGGAACAAAATCTGGTCTTCGGTGACCCAAAGGAACACCTAGGACAAACTGGTCTGTAGTGTACCCGGAGGAAACACTAAGACAATCGGGCTACGAGGATCTCGTCGAATCACTCAAATTATGTCTATATCAATGCCAGACTGGAGGTCCCGTCGGACTACGCAGGCCTAAATAGGTGGTGATCCTGAAGGACACCCATACAGGTACGTCTCTAATAGGATAAGCTAACATGCACCCTAACCATAACGTACGTAACATAGCATCATCACGTCATCATATCACATTATATCATCATGTCAAATCATATCATCATATCAAATCACATCATCATGTCATATCATATCCTCATTAGTTGACATGCCGTTATGCAGTCTAGTCATCAATGTGCATAACTAAGAATGTGTGCGATCTCTTAATTCTACTCGTAGTGCTAGTAGTAGAATCTCTTACCTGGAGATTTGCTCAACGAGTCCTAACCGCAAGGTCAGCTTTCCCAGCAGCGAAGTCCTACTAGTTAGAACACAAATTTTTCATAAGTTAATCACCAATCGACCAAAGACTCCAGACATTACATTGAAGTAACTTACCTTAGGTTGAGGTTGCAACGCTTTAACCCTTAATTGGAGAAGTCCCACGCTCCAAGATCAATTGGTCCTAGATGTTCCTTAAGAGAAATAATTTAATTTTTAACCCCAAAATTAAATTATTTGAGATCCAACAAATTTTTAAATGTTTGGTTGGGTATTCCAAAACCCAATCAACTTACCAAACTAAGTGAAAAGGACCGAAGCAGGCTGGCGGCTCAAGGACAGGCGAAGCGGCTAGGCGGCTCGGCTAGAAAGTAGAAAACAGCTCGGACAGGCGGCTCCTGCATGCAGGATGGCTCGGCAGGCAGCTCGTGATCGGCTCAAGGAGAAGGGTGCGGGTCGGATCGGCTTCACGGGATGAAGAAAACACGGGTGCGCGGGTCGAGTTTTGGGTCGAAGGCGAGGGCGCGGCTGAAGGGGGAGGTTTGAATTAAAAATGTAATATGTGTTAATATTTGTTTTGGCTATCCTGCAGTTATGGTAGCCTTTTTGTGTTGAGTAACTTTATTGTTGATTTGGGATGGCTATCCTGCATTTATGGTAACCCTTTTTGTTTTTAATTTGTTTCTATTTGGGATGACTATCCTGCAGTTATGGTAGCCTTTTTTGTTTTGAATTTGTTTCTTTTTGGGATGGTTTCAAGGGGTGGTAGTAGGATAGCTTGTTAAAGTAGCGTTATTGGAAGAAGTGGGTAGAATGTGAAGATACAATATTTTTTTTATTAATAATTACGTTGTGTTGGCTATCCTGCAGTTATGGTAGCCTCTGCAGTTTGAAGTTAGTTTTAGTGAAAAATTTGAGAGATTGTATATTACTGAAAAATAGTGAAAATTCAGAGGAGTAAATTATGGATGTGAGAGAGGGAGAGAGATATGTTTCTAATCAAACCTATTTATGTTTTAGGGACTTAAACAATGGACAAGGGTTCGATGAAAACTAGAAATAAGTTCTCCCTTGAGTATAGACAGAGAGTGACCCAATTTTTAGAATTTTCCAAGTTTCATGTTGTTGCTTACGAATGATTAAGGTGTCCATGCAAGAGATGTTTAAATTTAAATTGGAGCTCATTAGAGGGTGTGGAACGACATCTATTGATTATTGGAATATCCCCTTACTACACAGAATGAGTGTATCATGGAGAGTCATTAAGCTTCAGAGGTACAGAAAACTTTGAGGAAGGAACTAGTAATAATAATCCTTTTGATGAAGGAACTAGTAGTAGGAAATTTAATGAAGAAGATGATATGTTTAGTATGCCAAATGATTTACAAGCCCCGATTGAACATGAAGAGGAGATAAAGGAACGCATTTGGAAGATGAAATACTGATGAATGTTGGGGTAGATATAGATAAAGATAGAACAAACATATTTCAGGACTTATTGAATGAAGCACGTAATGAGTTGTACCACAGTTGTTTTGAATTTTCGTCGTTGAATTTTTTGGTTAAGTTGATGCATGTGAAGATTCTAAATGATTGGAGTAACAAGTCGTTCGACATGAAATATTAGGCTACACGATGGAAATGTAGAGTGTATGGCTCCTCTAGTGGTGATGAATGGGTATGAAATATTAGAACAACTAGATCAGTTGGAGTTTCCAGTTATGAGTAAACATCATTCAATACAGGATAAGAAACGAAAGAGAGCTCTTAATTGGACGATTAGAAGTATTTTTTTCGAACTTCCTTACTGGTCGAGACTACTGTTACGTCATAAACTTGACGTAATGCACATTGAGAAGAATTTTTGTGACAATTTGGTTGGTACGTTGTTGAACATCGAAGGAAAAACCAAAGATACCATGAATGCTCGGTTGGACCCACAAGATCTGAAGATAAGAATAGATTTACACGTTGTAGAAGTCGGTAATTGATTGGTGAAGCCACACACGAGCTACACGTTCACTAATAGTGAATGAGTTGAGTTAAGCAAGTTCCTGAAATCAGTTAAGTTTCCCGATGGATTTGTTTCCACTATATCGAGATGTGTGCATGAAAGAGAGGGGAAAATATCAGGACTCAAAACGCACGATTGTCATGTTTTATTACATCAACTGCTACCCATTGGTATTCGAGCATTCTTACCAAAAAACGTGTACACTACTATTACCGAATTATGTAGTTTTTTTGTGACTTGTGCGCTAAAACAATAAGAGTAAGTGGTTTGGACAGATTGGAAGCAGATATCATAATCATACTTTGCAAGTTGGAAATAATATTTCCACCTGCCTTCTTTAGCGTTATAGTACACTTAGCCGTTCACTTACCATATGAAACGAAGCTTATTGGTCTGGTTTGTTACAGTTGGATGTATTTGATTGAAACAAGTCCGCACGTTAAAACAATATGTTAGAAACAAAGCACGTCCTGAGGGGTAAATTGCAGAAGCGTATGTCATGAATGAATCAAGCATCTTTTGTTCACATTATTTAAGTGGTATAGAAATTCGATTCACAAGAGATGCACGAAATGATGATACCATTGTAGAGGACGAGCTAATTGGTGACTTTGAAATTTCCAAGCATAAAGTAGGACTCTTAGATGTGTCAAGTGTTTGTGCTATATCACAGGAATAGAAACGAATCTTTCATTGGTACATACTGAACAATGTAAACGAAATATCGGAGTATCGCAAGTAAGCATTCCTCATCTTTGTAAATATTAAATATTTTTTATACATTGTTCTTACAAAAATTTAACGCATCCTCATCCCCGTTAGGAAACATTTGAGGCTAATACGTCGATATGCTCAAAATGCTATGGATTTGTATAAAAGACATGAACGGGCATTCCCTGAATGGTTTCAAGCACAGGTATATAGCAAGTTTTAGTGTGACATATAAGCACTAACGTATTTAACCATGTGAGATGTCTATAATCGTTGTGACATTCATTTTAGGTGTTAGAATTGCTTGAGTCTGCAAATCTATCTGACGATTTATTCTCACTTGCGATGAGACCATTATTTGACATTCGTTGTTACAATGGATGCATTGTGGGTGGTCTGAGATTTCACACGTCTGAGCTTGATTCCGACGTACTACTCAAAACAATCGAGTAATGATCATTGGTGAAAGCGATGCAAGTGGAAGTGACGACAATAATTTCTACGGTGTTCTGGACGAAGTGTTACACGTACAATATCCTTTAGGAAGAAATATATGGCTATTTAAGTGTCGGTGGTATGACACCAACCTAAATAAAAGTCAAAGAACACACGTTGAACTAGGGTACAAATCTGTCAACACATTTCGATTTTGGTATGCAGAGGAACCTGTAATTTTTGCGACTTAAGCACATCAAGTTTTTTACGTAGATGACCCAAAAATTGGTAGCAATTGGAAAGTTGTACAAATCATCCAAAATAAGCGTATATGGGACGTGCCAGAAGTAGAGGATGTTGAGAACGACCACATTAATGCACTAGAAATCGTTATAAGCCATCGAGTGGATGACCACATCGAGGATGACACTCTGTGCAGAACTAATGTTGATCCCACAATCGTTGAAAGACTGATTGTGCGTCATGTCACTGACGAGTTCATCGAGGATGTGGATGAACACTTGTCACATGCAAGTGACAACGGCAAATTATAGTGACAACCCACGTACCCACATATTTATGTATTTTATATATTTGATTGTAGCTATGTGTTCGTATTTGCTTATTGAATGTTTATTTTCTATGTCCACAAGCATTATGTCATACGGACGTAATAATTTTCTGGAGACGGATGCTATATTCCTCGAGTTTGAGGATAATTTAAATAACCTTGTGGAAGGGTCGTCATCCGTGGGCGACAATGCGGGCGAGTCTAAGAATTTCCTTCATTTTAACTTAAAATTATTTCATATTTTTTTCTCTAACATTATATGTTATTATAATTTATTGAGCAGGGTTGTCTTCTCAACCACCTGCAACTCCGACTCCTAGGAGACGTGTGCAGTCTCGACTCTTCGAGTTCGAGTGCCACGTTGCTATCAATGGGCATATTCCAATAATGATCACCCTGAAGTGAAGAAGCCCATTTCCCCATACGTCGTTCGCTTCAGCCAGGCAATAGGCGTGTGCATGTGAAAGACATTTCCTGTCTGCTGCCTTAAGTGGGCGGACATTGGCAGAGAATATATTGAGGTCGTCAAGAGCGACCTCCATGTAATTAAGTCCACTACATATTTATGATTTCAATTAAAATATATCTAAGTTAACCAATTTAATGTGTTATTTTTGTAATGTGTAGCAGTTTTTCATGTTTGATTTCAATGATCAAACAATGAATAGGTTTGTTGAGCATCAGATGCTCACCACTTTTAAGGAGTTTCGGGGCGACTATCACAAACATTTCAAAAAGTACAGCAACCCCGAGGAGGCTCGTGCCAACTTACCAAACATATTGGTTGGACGTCATGAGGATTAGCACTTCCTTTGCGACCATTACATGAGCCATGCATTCCAGGTATTTAATTTTTCATGCTTAATTATGATTTCATCTTTTAATATGTATAAGAAATAAAAAGTATTATTGTTTTTATGCAGGAACAGTCACAGATGAATAAGGCTACTAGACAGAAGCAGCCTTACAATCATAGCAGTGGGTCAAAGTCGCTTCTACAACGACAGCACGAGCTCGCTGAGAAAAAAGGAGAGTCGATCGACCTGTGGAGTTGTTTCGAGAAACACACATTCGAGCCAGGACGTTCGTGTCGCAGGCCGCAGATGATGCACATGTAAGTTATCGAACAAACTCTTATGCTCTTATTAATTATCCTCTTTCATTATATATTTTTGTGTTACCTAACTTAGTTTTTAAATTTGTTGTAGAATCAAATGCTGGAACTCCAGTCCCAGCCTACCCCAAAGGGTAGTTAGTCACTCTTTGTGGATGAGATATGCAATTAGGTGTTAGGTAGACGACCAGGCTACTCAAAAGACCTTGGTTGGGGACCTAAGCCGAAGGCCCAAAAGACGATGATTGCGAGTAGTTCCACGACGTCATGTTCTCAGTCAACCACAGAAAGAGAGATTCAAATACAAGCTAAACTTGATTAAGCTTTGGAACGAATTGAATTGCAAGATAGGAATTTCTAAGCGTTAGCTTCAAAAATATAACAAACGCGAAAGCTGATACAGGACATGACTCGGGCATAACAAGGACCACCACATGATCCTTAGCTTTGCGGTACGTATGTATGTTCTCATTATTCTTAAGTTTTGCAATGATAGTATGTAAGTTATGATATGGATATATGTACTAAACTTAGTTACTTTTGTATCATTGTAGGACCTACGATGTAAAATGGCACGTACTAGCTTCGTTAAGAGACGTATGATTGTTTGCGCTTTTTTGTATTATGAATATTACATTTATTTATTATTACTCTATTCTGTTTTCTGAATTATGAATATTTCGTAATTTATTAATTTATATTGAATTTGCTTTAATTTAATCCAAAACAAGTGCCATTATTTCATAAAAATAAAGAACTTGTTTAAGCAAAAATATTTTAGAATTTTTTTTAATTATATATTAAAAAAATACATATAAAGAGGTATTCTCAATGCACCATTGATAGAGATTAAACGAGCAGAGCGGAAGAAAGACCGAAAACTTTCCCTAATTGCAATTATTTAACAATAAACTCTAAACCGAAATAAGATTAAATATAGAGTTTTTTAAGAAAAACTTACGTTTGAAGCTTCGATTGATGCTTGAAACACACTAAGGTTGGCCTTCTATCTTGTAGACTTAGAATCGGGTTGTGGGACTCGTTGGATGAAGGAAACCGGGAGAGAAAGAAGATGGAAAATAAAAAAAGTAAGGGCTGGGTTATATTTTTTTAAATTTTTTTGATAAAAACAACAGCAGCCCAATCTTTTCTTCTAGAAAAAATGTCAAGCCCCAACCTTAAGGCCCCAAGAGCCCATTTTATAGAGAATTCACATGCAAGGTTGCATGTGCATAAATATTTATGGATTATTTCAAGATTATTTACATTTACATTAAGTCCACTAACGATAATTTATTGATTATTTCAAGATTATTTACATTTGATGATTGGAAGGAAATTAGAAAAACATTTGATGGTTCTTGTAGTACAAAGATGGCGACCGTACTTGCTAGGAAGGAAGTTCACTGTGAAGACAGACTAAAGGTCGCTGAAGTTTTTGTTGGAACAACGGGTTGTGCAGCCCCAATATCAAAGGTGGGTAGCGAAGCTCCTGGGCTATTCGTTCGAAGTAGCCTACCAGCCAGGACTGGGGAATAAAGTTGCAGACGCCTTGTCCAAGATTTCCCCAGCCGTGCAGTTGAATCAAATCGCAGCCCCCACTATGATAGATGTGGAAATCATCAAAGAAGAAACAAGGCAGGACCCCGCGCTGCAAGAGATCCTTAGATTGATAGAAGAGCAAGGGATGGAGATACCCCATTATACTCTACAGCAGGGGGTGTTGAAGTTTAAAGGACGACTGGTGATTCCAAGCAACTTCATACTGCTACGTACGATATTACACACCTACCATGACTCAGTGTTCGGCGGGCACTCAGGATTTTTAAGAACTTATAAGCGGTTGATTGTGGAGCTCTACTGGAAAGGTATGAAGAAGGACATTATGAGGTATTGTGAAGAGTGTGCGATATGCCAGCGAAATAAGTCGCCAGCATTGTCACTGGCAGGGCTACTGATGCCATTGGAAATTCCAGACGCGATATGGAGTGACATCTCCATGGACTTCATCGAAGGTCTGCCAAAATCCAAGGGATGGGATGTGATACTAGTGGTGGTGGATAGGCTGAGTAAATATGGCCATTTCTTGTTACTGAAGCATCCTTTCACAGCCAAGATGGTGGCTGAAACGTTTGTAAAGGAAGTGATCCGGATTCATGGGTATCCGAGGTCGATAGTGTCTGACAGGGACAAGGTTTTCCTAAGTCATTTCTGGAAGGAGCTCTTCTGTTTAGCAGGCACTAAGCTGAACCGGAGCTCCTCATATCACCCCCAATCGGATGGTCAGACCGAGGTGGTGAACAAGAGCGTTGAGAAATATTTGAGGTGTTTTTATGGGGAAAGACCGCACGAATGGAGCCAGTGGATACATTGGGCAGAATATTGGTACAATACTACCTATCACAGTTCGATCGGAATCACTCCTTTCCAAGCTGTCTATGGACGCCTACCCCCTCTACTGGTGTACTATGGAGACATGGAGACACCAAATTCAACACTGGACCAGTAGTTGAAAGATAGAGATATAGCACTGGGGGCGTTGAAGGAACACTTGAAATTAGCTCAAGAAAGGATGAAGAAACAGGCTGACGCCAAGAGAAGGGAAGTAGAATTCCAAGAAGGGGACTTTGTGTTCCTCAAATTGCGACCTTACCGGCAGGTATCCCTCAGAAAGAAAAGAAATGAAAAGCTGTCACCTAAGTACTTCGGGCCTTATTGGATCTTAGAAAGAATCGGAAAAGTAGCATACAGACTCGAACTCCCTGTGGATGCTGCTATCCACCCCGTGTTCCATGTGTCACAGTTGAAGAAAACTGTCGGGAGAGGAGAAACTGTGCAACCATTGAACCCATACATGAATGAAAGCCATGAATGGATCACGCAACCCGAAGAAGTTTACAGCTATCGCAAGAACCCAGCAACTAAAGAATGGGAGGCCTTGATCAGTTGGAAGGGACTGCCGTCACACGAGGCAACATAGGAGAATTGCACTGACACGAAGTACCAGTTTTCGAAATTCCACCTTGAGGACAAGGAGGATTTGGAAGAGGAGAGTGATGCTAGGCCCCCAATCTTATTTACGTATAATAGGAGGAATAAGAAGAAACATGAAACCAATGAGGGGGAACAAGTGGTAGGGAAGGTCATGGCCATGAAACCAATCCAGAGGAGGCACGTGGTGGAGGGGAAGAAAGCAAGGAGGATGGGGACCAGAAAGGGGGACCCACAGTTAGTTAGTAGTAGGTAATTAAAAGGGGACAACAGGCACAGGGGGAGGGTACGAATGTTTTGAAGGGAAAGGGGCAGTGGTAGCCATCTCCTGAGAGGGGAGAGTGCAAAACCAGGTTTTATTATTTTGTTTTGTGTCTATATAGTCGGCTGGTCGATGTGAACGTTATTTTGTGAGCCCTAGTGTTATTCTGCTTTGTTGTTTTGTTAAGTTTTATGTGTGTTAATATCCTGTAGTGTTGGTTTGAGTTTGTTCATCGTGTGTTTGGGCTGTAATCAGTTTGTAGAAAGGAAATATAGAAATCGAACGTTTGAAGAGTCTTAACAGAATCATCAATAACTCCTTCATCTTTTAAAGCCTGATTTAATCTCTGCAAGTCAAATGGGTTTGAAAAATCCTCAAATGATAAATGGCCCTTGGTTAATGGAGGAGGCTCAATCTATTCAAAATCACCAAAGTGTGAAATAATTCCATCATTTGAAGTATATTATTTCTAATGTAGCTGATATAAAACCACATTAGTTTCTTTTTACTTGAATCTTTGCTTCGGAAACATTTAGTAGGTTAAGCGTTTCAGAAGCGATATTTTTCAGACCTCCAAAATGATCACTTATAAATTTGAATGTTTGATTGCTGCAATAAATAAGAGGGAGGTTTTTTTTATTTTAATCCATCCTCTATAGCCTTTAATAACTTATGGTCTGGTATGTTTTCTTTTGCTCCATTTCTCAAACTTTAAATAAAAAGGACCCATTACATGCCATACCTCTTTTTTTTCCAACAAACTCTTTAGAGACCCTTCATCCAATTTAATCAAAGCATTCTCTGCAAACAATGGATTAATGATTATCTTTGATTGAAAAAGATCTTCCAAGGTTTTTCTAATTTCCTTCCAATCATCAAATGTAAATAATCCATAAATAATCCATAAACAACACATAACCTACTAACCATTAGTGGACTTAATGTCTTCATAGTTTGCTAACACCTAGTCCATTATAGTTAGTGGGTTTATCCAACAAAATGTTCGATTTTTCCACTAACTTTGGTCAAAGGTAAAATTGTCATTTGGTCAAAGTCAAACTTTGACTTTTCAAACCAAAAAGTAAACATTTTGACTTTTTACAATTTTGTTCTTCTTGATTAATTTTGACCTTCCGATCATGAATCTGCATTTATTTTCTCAAGATTCAAATCACAAATGAATATATTACTGGTCAAACTTTGACTTTTCAAAAGTCAAAAGTCAACATTTTGACTTTTTACAACTTTGATTATTTCCATCTTTTTTTAGCTTCTGAGTATGAATCCACATCAATATCTTTAATATTTAAATCCCATTTAAGCATAAAGCTCTATTAGTAATCTAAAATCGACGACTATATCACATATACTTGTCGATTTCTCTCTCCTCTCCTATTTCAAACAATTCGACTCATTCCATCATACTGTTCTAAGTTTATTCCATATGAGCTAGCAGGGGAAACTAATGGACCTATAGATCATGGGCTTCAACGATCCGAGATTAACAGGCTAAATCATTTTATACCGAGCTAATCAACATTCGTTAACTAACGGGTCCTTCCACTAAAGTCCCGTAGTTGCACTCCCTTCACTATAGATATATTTGTGTCCATTTAATATAACCATGATCAGTAAGTTAATCCTTCACAGGTTGTTCGTAAGCTTGGCTGGATCGAAAGTACCATTTTACCCCTAAGACTACATCTTTCTTCTTAAGTCCCACTAATCCACTATTGAACAATTGGTTTTAAGGCACAACCTATAAACCGAATCCCTCTCGGGCCAATGAGAGGGTGAGGCCCCTTTGTTCAAGACTTGGATTCAGTCCTTAAAGGAACAACCTATCTACTAACCCTAAAAACGAGTAGGAGTGAATTCCGTCTTACACCCTATGTTTCCAACTATCCACCCGATCTTACCCCTGAAATGGGAGGCTTATTGGACCAACGCTAATGAGTTGCCCTCACCTATGCAAATCTAAGAATAATCTCGTGTGAATAAGAGTTCACAGTTAGCTTAGGATTAAGATTAAGTTACCTAGGTCATCAATAATTGAGATAGTCAGTTTTAAACAGTAAATGACATTACAACGTAAAAGTGACTATTTCATGGTTCTTTCTTATGTAAACCTTTTACATACATAGGATGCCCCCACTTTCATGTCTCTACATGAACGATTCAGAATTACATTGTTTGTATTAACTACAAAGCGGGCCGCATCCATAGTATCTCTAAATAAGGCGTCCAACCTTTATTCATATACTATAGACTATTTAAGCCATTTACTCAAACTTAATCCACGTTTATGTCTCTACATAATGTTCAAGTTCACTCAAAAATAGCCTTGGGATCTTAGTTTATTGGATTTAAGATTATAGTATTCAGTTTCTCACTAACGACTTTATTGAATAAAATATGATTACAAACTACGAGTTTTAGGACATAAAATCCAACAACCGTAACGTCAGGAATAGGATGAATGACTCGTCGGGAAAGTTCTATCGGTATTCTCGATGCTTTATATTGTCAATGCTTTATATTGTGTCAGCATAAAGGTATTCCCAACGCTTTATATTGTGTCAGCATAAGAGACATCGGGACAGGTATTCCCGATGCTGTGTTGGTCATGCGTCGGGAATTCATCTCCCAACGCATTTCTTTCGACGAGTGTCTCCACGCAGTGAAGGACGTTGGGAATAAGTATCTCGACATTTTTTTATCTTCTTTTGGCATCTTGGTGTGTCAGGAGTCCCCCGCTCTCTTGTAGTGATAATTTGACCTCTGTTACACGCTTCTCTTTTGGCCAATATACAATTTCCTTTAATTGATCTTTTCCTGATCACCTCTACCGTTTCATAACACATCTTCAAGATGTTGACATATGTAGTACATGGGAAGATAGTTGAATTTTTTTTGAGTGTAATAGTGACTACCAAATACACCCTATATAACAAAGTAATGATGTAGGCTATATAGTGGGGAGGGTTATCTTTATTTCATTTTGTAGAGAATCAAAATAGTATAAAAACAATCCATGAAAACAGAGGATATGTCTTAACCCAACCGTAACAACAGTCAAGATATTAATCCCAAACACAAGGGATATGGCAATGATGTAATGAACCTAATTCATAGAGTAACTAGTTTACACAATAGCTCAAGGGTTATAGAAAAATGCATATCATGTGACTCTCTATTTATGGATAATAATATGCTTTAACGATGTTTTTTTCAAAGAATGACAAAACAAAATGAAATAGAAGCCCAATGATCACAGAAAAGCAAGCAAAATAATTCAGCCTCAGATGTTCAAATATTAGGAAAAAACATAGAACAATTCGATACAACAGACGAAATACATGGTGAAAATTAAATTACAATACAAAGAATCACATTGGTCACAAAATATAGAGCAAAAGAAATCAACCTGGTCACATATTAGAAAAAGCAGAGATCAATCGGCTTCAGCACGTGGAGTACATGGAGAAAAATATTTACAGTAGAAGACCAAGAATCACAATGATCGCAAAATACAGCAGAAGAAATTAGATTACATAGTAGAAAAAAATATAGACCAATTGGATACCCCTCGAATCAGAAATATACTATAAGGAGTGTTCAAAATTCATATGGTAACAAATTAAAAAAAATTGAATCACACACCAAAGTTTATGTGCATGCCCAAAAACCCTTGAAAGAACAAAGGCCGAGACCCTTCAACGGGAACTGAAAGAGAAAGGCTTTCTCGAGCAGTATCCAATGTGCCTTTCCCTCCTCCTACGCACGATCTCCTCAATTTCATCGCCCCTTTCTTACAGCTGGACTCCCAATTTCTTATTACTTTATTGAACAATTTGGATTCAAACTTCTTATGTACTAAAGCATTGAACAAGTAAGGTCATGGCATTTGGGGTGTGTGAAAAACAGTGTGAGATAATCAAATAAAACTTTAGTTAATTCTAAAGTAAATAACTGTTATAATAGCGAGAGGGACAACAGAAGAGAATAACACGAGAAACTTTGGTAACCTAGTTCGGTCAATGTTGCCTACGTCTGGGGAGCTGCGCACAGCCTTGATGAGTAATATTATTATGATTCACACTTAGTCAATATACATTGATACATCATATGATCTTTGTTCAACTATATGACTAATTAACATACTCATTAGCTTTAGACTTCAGGCTCCCCCTAAATGCATGAGTAATCCTTCTCAATGATGTCTGACTTCAGGCTCCCCCTGAATGCATGGGTGAATCTCTTCGACGATGTCTTCATCCTTTACTGGAGTTTACCGTGACCACTTGAATCACGCTTCGTCATTTTCCTTACTCATCATCATAATCATCTTAGATCAACCGTCGAGACCACAGATAGATAATCACACTATCTTCTTCCGCTCATAGTTATTGCACTACAGATTCGACTGACAAGTCCAAAAAGCTTTCTTCATTCATTAGTCGTGCCAAAAACCACAAGTTCTATAGTGTATATATATATATATATATTTCCTCAAGTAAAATCTCAAAAAGATAATAATATATGATTCCTAAAATAAAGAGGATCTTTTATATTTTTACAATTAAATAACTCATTAATAAAAGATAATCTCATAAAATCTTTTTGGCAAAATCCCAACAGTGTGTATAAGGACTCTCGTCTTAGTAAGCTCTTATGTCGACAACTGCTTCGTAAGTGTCATTCAATATTATTTTCACCTTGTTCATTGAGCTGGTGGTTGCCCTTGTTCTTTGGTATGAATGAAGATGCCTTATCTTTGGATTGGCCTCATTTAAGGCCTTCTTTATTGTCTGATCAAAAGATTTCAATGCTTGCTTCAGACTCGATTCTACTCTTTGTTGAGATTGTATTCCACTCAAAGAAGTCAAACCCCTTATTTCTCATATTCAAGCTCCCGCGCGGGTAACCTAAATCCTGAGATTAGGAAAGATTTGAACTACTGTTCATATAGGACATGGCAGACAGTGGAGGCTAGTACCGCTCCATGGGAATCGCCTGCTTGATGACGCTCGCAACAAGGCGGGTAGAATGGAAGAGATCCCACTCCAGAGTTTTCATTGATACTTGTCAAACCTAGTTTATCCTGAGTTCAAGGCCTTTCTTTTAGATTTAAGCGCATATAAGCAAGACCTGCTGAAAGACCCACAACAAGCGAAAGAGTGGGGACCTAGGAGTAGGAATTGAATTTGGGGAAACTTCGAAAGAGGCTCCGACTAATTAAACTAATATGAACCTTTATTTTATGAGGCAGTGGATAAGGAGTTGATTAAATTTGTGGTCGCAAAACTCCGCTCTGTTGGTGGCCTCGCCTTGCACATTATGCTTGTTGGAATCCCAGGGTTAAATACAAAGACAAAGAAAGAAGGCTTTGACTCCATTTTGATCTAGTAAAAAGCCTAGGGTTCCGTTTTTCTGGGTTTAAGCTTGACTTGATTGAATGAACTATCCCGAATGAAACCCCAACTCGTCTTAATCTCGAATTGACTCTGTAGGATTTAGTTGCTGGATTTCTTCTTTCAGTATCGCCTGAAATGATTTATTTCATTCAAATAAGAGGACATGATGTCCCATCGAAAAAAGGTTGAATAGTAGCTTGACTGAATTGTAGAAGGAGAGATCGAGATAAAAGGTTCAAAGATTCCTTCTAGCACAACTGGTCAGTCTAGGCTTTTTTCTTTTCCTCTCTATCTACTTTCATCTGTCCTCCCTCGGAAGGAGTTCTATAATAAGGAGAATTTCTAAGTAACACTCCTTCAAATTGAAAGGATAAGGACCCGCAAATTCTTTCGCCTACTTCGCCATCCCAATCTCACTCTAGTTCAATGAGCTTTGAACCTCTCCTTTCTTTTGAGCCCTTGTTCATTGACTTTTTTTTTAGCTGAAGGAACTGATGGAATGAAAAGAGAATATGGAAACTCGTCTGGAGTAGCTTAATTAGACAGGTCCGAAGGACTTGTTCATTCCACTGATTGTAGTAGGCGAAGGACAGATTTTGACATATTCAATTTCTTCTTTTTCTTAGCTAAAATGAACAAAATTAGCTATCTTGTTATTGGAATGAACCCAAGTACCTAAAATGAACAAAATTTCTGCTGATTGTGCATTGATAGAACCCAAACTGCTGAAATAATATTGAAAGCTTAAGAAATACAATATCTCCCATTTTATACATGATATTTGGTCCCTACCTCTCTTAAGTACTCTTACTCAAACTTGAAACCATTATACAGTTGTCTCTCTGCTCTTGATTTTACATTTTTAGCAAGGTTTTTTGGATTATGTTCATTATGTCCATGGATTATCTTCTGACTCTAAGCTGACTATTACTTCAAATTCTTCACATGCCATCCTTGAAATGCCCGCAAATGATTTATGAAAACAACAAAAGCAATTATAGATGTTGATAAGGGTGTAGTTTGTCAATAGAATTCGATGGAAATATAATATCTTTTAACATGAATGAATTCATGAAACATCCTATAGAAAAATTTTCTCACTTTTTAGAATCTATCGATTCCATTCCCGTGACTTGTGATAGTTTGTTTGGAAACAATTTTGAAAACCATGATGTTGTTGATTGTGAATCTCTTAAGTACCATTTGTTTGATGAATATGCTTTTGATACGAAAACTTTCTTTGTGAATATGACCACGCATATGTTTTCAAGGAAAATGTTTCTTTTAAGGAAAATCATAACTTAGATATATCCATTGAAAACTAACTATTAGATAGTTTCATTTACATAGATGAATCCATTGAAAATGATACTAAAAAGAATCTAGTACTAGCTCAAAAACCTTCATGTGAACTAGAACAAAATTCATTAAATCTGAAACCTGACACAAAGGATAAGTATGTTATTGAATCTTTGATATTTTATCAAAAAGAAACTTCCTTGGAACATGTAGGCATAGAACCTAAACATGATCCCTCTCTTGAGCATGTTGACTTTATGATAGATAATCCTTCCTTGGAATATGTTGATCATGAAAATCTCTCTTTTGATATCCCCACACATGTTAAAGCATTGGATAATTTTGCTAAGGATTGTAACAAACTTTCTTGTGATGATGCTTTACATGTAAACAATCTAGATTTAGAAAGTTTGAACAATAATGTTGAATCTTTAGATGATCTACTTGATGAATGCATAGATGAATATATTGTAAATACTTTTGGTCATTCCTCTCCCACTTGTGTGCATGAATCTACTTAGAAAAAGTCATTGATGATAAATTTTGTACACTTCACTGCTTTCTTTTAAATTTTACTGTAACCAACCTTAAATAATGCATCAATGACCACACGCTTAGAAGAAGTCATTGATGATAAATTTTTCACGTTTTACTGCTTTCTTTTAAATTATGCACATCTTTTTTTTAAAAAAATTAGTTTAACCTCTTTACTAAATTTTAATAGAAATTATTTTTTTCTTTTTTGTAGGAATAAAGGGGAATGAAGTATAACAGAACTCGAAACTTTGAAAGCAAGCTTCCATGAAGAACTAGATTACAAGGGGAGGTTTTCTATTCCCCTTATCATTTTTCCATCCTTAGAATCTTGATTAAAATACTTTGAGGAAAAAACACATTTTTAAGTGGGGGTGGGTGGGGTTGTAGCCTTGCATGTTCCATGTCCTTTGGGAAATTTTCATTTTGCCAAAAATGCCCAAATTTTAAAAGTTTTTCAAGTGCTCTATTCTTAGAATAAATACCATGCCTACTTTGCTTTCTAGCTCAGAAAAACAAGTCTTTCCAACCCTTTAGCACGAAGCTCGGGTTTGTGATTGTGTTTTTTATTTGAATATCTTAAATATGTCGAATATCCATACTTTGATAGCTTAGAAATGAGTAGAACACATGCTATCCATTTTCTGAATATAGTGAATTTTGTACATACTTAAGAATATGTGTTGAAAACACGTGCTACTGTCTTTTTTATATTAATACCTCTTTTGGCAATACCCACTTGTATATATCGTTAGTGAATGGTTGATTGCTTGTATAAAAGAATGAATGCATGGATGCCTTTGCTTAGCTAGTCTTCTTTGTTGCTTAACTAGGACATGTCTATGATGCACTTGTCTAAATCTTGCCTAGGTAGATTTTAAAAATGATAGGAAAGATTTTTAGAAGTTGAAGACGGCTAGAACTTTCTTGTCCAGTTAAACCACGAGTTAGGAGTCTCTTGTCTAGCCATAATGAAACTAGAATTCTTATGTAAAGGGTAGGCGTTCAATAAAGCTTGTTGTCACTTCGAAGGGAACGATCAAACTAGAACTAAGTCAAGAACCCTAGATAACTATAGCCTACTGGTTTTAGCAAGACCTAGTTACCATTTGCATACCAAAGAAAGGAAAGAGTGGCTTGCTTGCTATATGTAAAAAAAGTGAGGTTATTTTTTAGCACAAAAAAACAAAAAAAAAAATACAAATGCAATATGCATAATAGCTCATGAAGAAAATAAGAGAGTTAAGTCGGTTAGGTTAGAATATGTTGAGTTTCCTCCGTATTAGAGCTTGTGTAGGGAACTCTTCACTTTTGGCCTAAGCAAAACTAGACTTGCCTAGTTCTTAGAGTTCTTAACCTAGCATCTTGTATAATCGATGGCTTAGAAAAGAGGAGGAATCCTTCCCGATCCACAGTAGGGAAAAACAAATTTAAGGCATATTTAACTCTTTCTAAGCATTTCTAGAGTCATAGTAGAAAAACTTTAATGCATACTAAACATGTTTTCATCAGGCGATTGTAGTTAAAACTTGTCTCCAACCGATAGCTATCTTTCTTTGAATGAACAAATGAAATTTAGAATAGCTTTAGATTGATTGTTAAGGCATAGAGTTAAGCTTACTTAGTTGACTTGTTAAAAAGGCATGTCAAAGTTGTACTTGCATGATTGTTTGAGATTTTACACTTAAGTTTGTTGTGCACTTCTCGGGCATGCTACATGATTGACTGATCCTTATTAGAATTACTTTGCTCCGGAATACCAAAGCTTAAGTGGGGGGCATTTGATGGGGCAATATTTTCATTTTTACATTAATAGTAGCATATTGGAAAAGAAAAATATAAATAAAAAGTTTTCATATTCTTGCCTCTTGAATTCATCTTTTCTTAAGTGGTACCACAAAGGATAGAAAATATAAAAAGATTATAGTATATGCATGATCTTTACTCTACTTGCTTTTTGATGCATCTCTTCTTCTCTAAATAACATAGAAACCTTTGAATACATAGGATTAATACAAAGAAGATTAAGAGGAGAGAGGAGAGAAAAAAACTTAGAAAAAAATACTTCAGGCCCAAACAATCATCAAGAAGATCCACCCTTAGAACCCCACTTTGAGCAAAACTTAGAACAACCTAGAATGGGGAGGAAAGCTAGAAAGAAAACTTTAAGAGAACTCTTTGAGCCCTATATTAATCAAAAACCTTCTAGCATTGTAGTTTCACCTACTACCCATCCTTTTGAGTTAAAATCCAATCCTTAGTCATTTGCCAATCTTTGGAGGATGCAGTGGGGAGGACCAAATAAGCATTTCAAAGACTTCTCCATGGTGTGTGAGTCGATGAGACCACATTAAATGACAAAATTTTTTAAAGAACAATTGAATTTGATAGCCTTCCCATTTTCCGTCATTGATGGTGCAAAACGTTCGCTTTATTAACTAGAACCCGGCTCTATTACAACTTGGTCTCAAATGAAAAAGAACCAAGGCTAACTCAATCATGATAGAAATCTATAGAACTAAACAAGCCAATGGGAAAACTTTGCATCAGTATTGAGAACAATTTAATGAGGTTTGTTCTAGTTACCCATACAACCAAACTAATGACCAAGCCTTAGTACAATACTTCTATAGTGGCCTAACCACCTTAGATAGAAATTTTTTCGATGCGGCGACGGGAGGTGCACTTAGTGAAAAAAACCCCAACTAAGACTAGGGCATTAATTGCTAGAATGGCAGAAAATACTCAAACCTTTGGGAGTAGGACCGAAAGCTCAAAATCTTCCTCTAGTGAGATAAGTGAGCTTAAAAATCAAATGAGCTACCTTATAAGCATAGTTAGAGGAGATACCCATCAATTGATTATTTGTGTGGTATGTGGGAAAACCGGATACTTTAATGATCAATGCCCACAAGTAAAATATGTCAACCTAGTTAATGGGTTTAGGAGATATGAACCACCAAGTTCCAACTTTTACAATCCTTCATGGAAGGATCACCCAAAACCTTAAGTGGGGATCTAAAGAGCCTAGACAAACATACCTATTAAATCCTTCTTCCTCAACTAGTATGAACTTAAAGGACATTTTAACCAAAATCATAAACAACAATTTGACTTTTCAACAAACAATTCAAGATTTTTGAAAAGATACCTTAGCTTTTTTCATTGTATATCTCTCTTGTACTTTGAGTTTCTATTACTAATAACGAAGTTTGTCTCCATTTCAAAAAGAAAAAAAAAGATAGCTTTAGCTTTTCAACAAGAAACAAAGCTGGAATTTCTAGTTTAACTAGCCAAATGGCTCAACTTGCTTCAACGATGAGTAAACTTGAGTCTAAGGGTAAGCTTCCTTCATAAACCGAAGTTACAAATGTAAGTGTCCTTAGTTTTCGTACTAGTAAAGTTGTAGATACTCCTAGTTCAAACCCTACTTTGCATAAGTCTAGCAACCCCTTTCTTGTTAAAATGGATTAGGTAGATTCATACTTGGTTACCATTTAGGTCTTGAAGTGCTTTGTTAAGACTTTTTTAACTTTTTGGTAGGTCATGAGTTACGTACTTACACCTAAGCTTTGTTAGGTCATTTAGATTTCAAGTGATACTTTACATGTTTTAAACACTTTTTAGGTTGGTGTGAGACTAAGTTTGTTCAACTTACACACTCGGTTACCACTTTGGATCTTAAAGTGCTTTTTCACACTTTTTGAACTTTTCGGTAGGTTAGGAGTTACGAATTTACACTAAAGCATTGTTAGGTCATTTTGAAGGTTCAAGTGATACTTAGAGAGGTCTTGATCACTTCTTAGGTTTGTTTGAAAAAAATTAGTTACCCTTACACACTTGGTTGCCATTTTAGATTGTGAAGTGCCTTTTTTCACAGTTTTTGTACTTTTTGGTTGGTTATTAGTGACGAACTTATACTTAAGCATTATTAAATCATTTTGATTGCTTAGAAACTTTTTGAAAACCTTTTACGTTTTTTCGAAACTATGTTTGTTGCACATACACTTGGGGTCCATTTTAGGTCTTTATGTGCTTTTTTCACAGTTTTTGAACTTTTTGGTAGGTTATGAGTTACGAACTTCTACTTAAGAAATTTTAGGTTGTTTAAACACATTTTAGATTGGTTTGTCACTAACTTTTTTGCACTTACACCCTTAGTTGACATCATGGGTCTGAAGTGCTTTTTTACACTTTTTGATAGGTTGTGGGTTACAACTTACACTTAAGCATCGTTAGGTCATTTTGAAAGTTCAGGTAATACTTAGACATGTTGTGAACACTTTTTAGGTTGGTTTAAGTCTAAGTTTGTTTCACTTACGCGCTTGGTTGCCAATTTTGGCCTTTACGTGATTTTTTCACACTTTTTAAACTTTTTGGTAGGTTATGAGTTAGGAACTTACATTTTAGCATTTTTACGTCGTTTTGAAAGTTTAAGTGATACTGAGATGGGTTTTGAACATTTCTTAGGTTGGTATGAAACAAGGTTATGTTCACTTACACACTTGGTTGCCATTTTAGATCTTGAAGTGATTATTTCACAATTTTTGAACTTTTTGGTAGGTTACGAGTTACGAACATATACTCAAGCATTGTTAGATCGTTTTGAAAGTTCAAGTGATACTTAAATACCTTTTGATCACTTTTTAGGTTGGTTTGAAACCAAGTTTGTTGAACTTACACACTGGCTTGCCATTTTGGATCTTTAAGTGTTTTTTTCACACTTTTTGAAATTTTGGGTAGGTTATGAGTTACGAACTTACACTTGAGCATTGTTAGGTCATTTTGAAAAGTAATCTGATACTTAGAAATGTTTTAAACACTTTTTTAGTTAGTTTGAACTAAGTTTGTTAAACTTACACACTTGGCTACAATTTTGGGTCTTAAAGTGCTTTTTCCACGCTTTCTCAACTTTTTTGTAGGTTATAAGTTACAAACTCACACATAAGCATTGTTAGGTCATTTGAAAGTTCAAGTGATACTTAGACACGTTTAGATTTGTTTGAAACTAAGTTTGTTGGATTTAAGCACTTGATTGTCATTTTTGTTCTTGAAGTGCTTCTTTCACAATTTTTGAAATTTTTGGTAGGTTATGAGTTACGAACTTACACTTAAGCATTGTTCAGTCACTTTGAAAGTCACAGTTTCAAAACTTTTTAGATTGGTTTGAACTAAGTTTGTTCCACTTACACACTTGGTTGTCATTTTGGGTCTTGAAGTGTTTTGTTAACTCTTATTGAAATTGTTTGTAGGCTATGAGTTACAATTTTACACTTAAGCATCGTTAAGTCATTTTGAAAGTTCAAATGATACTTAGACACGTTTTGAACACTTTATAGGTTAGTTTAAGACTAAGTTTGTTGCACTTAGACACTTGGTTGTCATTTAGGTTTTGAAGTGCTCTTTTCATACTTTTTTAACATTTTTGTAGGTTATGAGTTACAAACTTACACTTGAGCATTGTTAGGTCGTTTTAAAAGTTGAAGTGATATATAGATATGTTTTGAACACTTTTTAGGTTGTTTCAAACTAAGTCTATTGTGCTAACCACTTGGTTGCCATTTTGGATCTTGAAGTTTTTTTTTTATTCTCACTTTTTGAACTTTTTGGTAGGTTATGAGTTATGAACATACACATAAGCATTGTTAGGTCATTTTGCAAGTTCAAGTAATACATAGACACATTTTAAACACTTTTTAGGTTGTTTCATACTAAGTTTATTGCACTAACACGCTTGGTTGTCATTTTGGGTCTTGAAGTGAATGTTTTTACACCTTTTGAAGTTTTTGGTAGGTTATGAGTTACAAACTTAACTACACTTAAGATATTTGTTATGTCATTTTGAAACATCAAGTGATACTTAGACATGTTTTGAAAACTTGGTTGGTTTGACGCTAAGTTTGTTGCACTTACTCACTAGGTTTCTATTTTGGGCCTTGAAGTGCTTTTTTTAGATGTTTTTAACTTTTTAGTAGGTGATGAGTTACAAACTTACACTTATACTTTAGTAGGTTATACTTATACATGTTGTGAACACTTTGTAGGTTGGTATAAGATTAAGTTTGTTGAACTTACACACTTGGTTGACATGTTGGGTCTTGTAGTGCATTTTTCACCCTTTTTGAAATTTTTGTAGGTTGTGAGTTGCCAATTAGGCCATAAAGTGCTTTTTTCAGACTTTTTTAACATTTTAGGAGATTATGAGTTACGAACTAGCTCAAGGTCATTTAAAAGTTCAAGCGATACTTACACACATTTTGAAGACTTACTAAGTTCGTTTCAAACTAAGTTCGTTGCACTTACACACTCAGTTGCCATTTTGAGTGTTGAAATGCTTTTTTCACGCTTTTTGAACTTTTTGGTAGGTTTTGAGTTACAAACTTACACTTAAGCATTGTTAGGTCATTTTAAACACTTTTTAGGTTTGTTCGAAACTAAGTTTGTTGCACTAACACACTTGGTTGACATGTTGGGTCATGTAGTGCTTTTTTCACCCTTTTTAAAATTTTTGTAGGTTGTGAGTTGCCAACTTACACTTCAGCATCGTTTGGTCGTTTTCGAAGACTAGACAAATTTTCAACACCTTTTTGGTTGGTTTGAAACTAAGGTTGGTGTACTTACACACTTTGTTGCCAGTATATGAATTGAAGTGCTTTTTTCACACTTTTTGATCCATTCGGTAGGTTATGGTTAGGAACTTATAATTGAGCATTGCTAGGTTGTTTTGAAAGTTAAAGTGATACTTAGACCCATTTTGAACATTTTTTAGGTTTGTTTGAGACTAATTTTGTTGCAGCTACACAATTGGTTGCCATTTGGGGTCATGGAGTACTTTTTTCGCACTTTTTTAACTTTTGGGTAGGTTATGAGTTACAAACATAGACTTAATCTTTGTTAGTTCATTTTGAAAGTTCAAATGATACTTATACATGGTATCAACTCTTTTAGGTTTGTTTGAGAATAAGTTTGTTGCACTTAAATACTTCGTTGTCATTTTGGGTCTTAAAGTGCTTTTCATACATTTTTAAAACTTTTTGGTAGGTTGAGTTACAAACTTACACTTAACCATTGTTAGATCGTTTTGAACACTTTTTAGGTTTTTTTTAGACTAATTTTGTTGCACTTACACACTTGGTTGCCATTTTGGGTCATGGAGTACTTTTTTCGCACTTTTTTAACTTTTGGGTTGGTAATGGGTTACGAACATAGACTTAAGCTTTGTTAGGCCATTTTCAAAGTTCAAATGATACTTAGACATGGTTTTAACACTTTTTAGGTTGGTTTGAGACTAAGTTTGTTGCACTTACATATTTTGTTGTCATTTTGGATCTTGAAGTGCTTTTTTCACACTTCTTAAACTTTTTGGCAGGTTATGAGTTATGAACTTACACTTACCCATTGTTAGGTCGTTTTAAACATTTTTTAGGTTTGTTTGAAACTAAGTTTGTTGCATTTACACACTTGGTTGACATGTTGGGCCTAAAAGTACTTTTTTCACACGTTTCTAAATTTTGGTAGGTTGTGAGTTACAACTTACACTTAAGCATTATTTAGTCGTTTTGAAAGCTTAAACACGTTTCGGATAGTTTTTTGGTTGGTTTGAAACTACGTTTGTCGCACTTACTCACACTTTGTTGGAATATAGGTCTTCAAGTGCTTTTTTTGCACTTGTTGAACTTTTTGATAGGTTATAAGTTATGAACTTACACTTAAGCATTGTTAGGTCGTTTTGAAAGTTAAAGTGAAACTTAGACACGTTTTCAAAACTTTTTAGGTTTGTTTGAAAATAAGTTTGTTGTACTTACACACTTGGTCGCCATTTTGGGTCTTGAGGTGCTTTTTTAACCCTTATTGAAATTTTTAGACGGTTATGAGTTACGAACTTACATTCAAGCAACGTTAGGACGTTTTGAAAGTTTAAGTGGTACTTACACACGTTTTAAACACTTTTTAGGTTTGTTTAAGACTAAGCTTGTTGCACTTACACATTTGGTCGCCACTTTGGGTTATGAAGTACTTTTTTCGCACTTGTTTTTTTAACTTTTTGGTAGGTTATGAATTACAAACATACACTTAAGCTTTGTTAGGTCCTTGTCAAAGTTCAAATGATACTTAGACACAATTTCAACACTACTTTTTAGGTTGGGTTTAGACTAAATTTGTTGCATTTACATACTTTGTTGCCATCTTGAAGTGCTTTTTTCACACTTTTTAAACTTTTTGGTAGGCTACGAGTTACAAACTTACACTTAAGCATTGTTAAGTCATTTTAAGCACTTTTTAGATTTGTTTGAAACTAAGTTTATTTCACTTATATACTTTGTTGCCATTTTGGATAAAGAAGTGCTTATTCACACTTTTTCAAATTTTGGTAGTTTGTGAGTTACAACTTACACTTAAGCATTGTTTGGTCATTTTGAAAGTTTAAACACATTTTGAACAGTTTTTTGATTGGTTCAAAACTATGTTTGTTGCACTTACACACTTGGTTGGCAGTATAGGTCTTGAAGTGTTTTTTCGCACTTTTTGAACTTTTTAGTAGGTTATAAGTTACGAACTTACACTTAAGCGTTGTTAGGTCGTTTTGAAAGTTCAAGTGACACTTAGACATGTATTCAAAACTTTGTAAGTTGGTTTGAACTTACAGTTAAGCAACGTTTGGTCATTTTAAAAGTTAAAGTGATACTTAGACACGTTGTGAACACTTTCTAGGTTGGTTTAAGTCTAAGTTTGTTTCACTTACGCGCTTGGTTTCACTTACATTTTAGCATTTTTACATTGTTTTGAAAGTTTAAGTGATACTGAGACGGGTTTTGAACACTTCTTAGATTGGTTTGAAACAAGGTTAGGTTTACTTACATACTTGGTTACCATTTTAGATCATGAAGTGATTATTTCACACTTTTAGAACTTTTTGGTAGGTTGCAAGTTACGAACATGCACTCAAGCATTGTTAGATCGTTTTGAAAGTTCAAGTGATACTTAGACACTTTTTGATCACTTTTTAGGTTGGTTTGAAACCAATTTCGTTTAACTTATGCACTGCGTTGCCATTTTGAGTTTTTAAGTGCTTTTATCACACTTTTTGAACTTTTGGGTAAGTTATGAGTTACGAACTTACACTTGAGCGTTGTTAGGTCATTTTCAAAGGTCAAATGATACTTAGACATGGTTTCAACACTTTTTAGGTTGGTTTGAGACTAAGTTTGTTGCAATTATATACTTTGTTGCCATTTTGAATTTTGAAGTGCTTTTTTTACACTTTTTGAACTTTCTACTATTTTATGAGTTGCGAACTTAAACTTATTCATTGTTAGGTCGTTTGAAAAGTTAAAGCGACACTTACATACGTTTTGAACAATTTTTAGGTTTGTTTGAGTCTAAGTTTGTTGCACTTACACACTTGGTTGCCCTTTTGGGTCATAAAGTACATTTTTCACATTTTTTTTAACTTTTCGGTAGGTCATGAGTTACGAACATACACTTAAGCTTTGTTAGTTCCTTTTCAAAGTTTACATAATACTTGGACACGGTTTCAATACTTTTTAGGTTGGTTTGAGACTAACTTTATTGCACTTACATACTTTGTTATCATTTTGGTTCTTGAACTGCTTTTTCACACTTTTTGAACTGCTCGGTAGCAACGATATATACAACACATAAGAGAAGGACTACATGGTCTTGAAGAAAGTGACATTTTTTAATTAATTAAAAATGAAATGGATAAAATAGTCAAAAAAAGAAAAAACAAACATCCTAGCTTTTTAATTTGAATGAAATATTGTTTAATATAACTATTATTATAATTACCTTTCAATATTTAGTTTCTCCAATATTTTAATGACTATTGTATACGATATCTATAAAGTTTGTGTTTGTTTTTTCAATTTAGTTTTTATTTTTATAAAGAACTGTTTCAATTTTTTTGGGGTTTTGTCAAAAAAAAATTTCTGAGATTATCTTTTATTAATAAGTTATTTAATTTTCAAAAAAATAAAAGATCTTCCTTTATTTTAGGAATCTTGTATCAATATTTTTTTGTGATTATATCTAAAATAATATATATATATATATATACATATATATATATATTTACATGGAACGGATGGTTTCATGACGACATTTGAAACAGTAATCTTCTGTAGAAGATTAGTCGAGAGTTCTGTCGCATAAGCTACAAGCGTAAAGAAGGGAGTGCGACTTTTTATATATGGTATCAACAAGTTGATCTGTGATGATTCTTTTGATGAGTAATGTGAAAGACGAAGCTGTGATCAAAGTGGTCACCTTAAACTTAGGGGGAGTATGAAGATGTCGTCAAGAAAATTCACTCGAACATTCAGGGGGAACCTGGAGTCTTAAGCTATTAAGGTTGTTCAGATAGTCATATAGCTTATCAGAGAGCATTTACTGTATTGATGTATCTTAACTATGTGTGAATCATAATAACATTACTCATCAGAGCTGTATGCAGCTCCTCAGACGTAAGCAACATTTGCCGAACTGGGTTACCAAAGTTCTTTGTGTTATCTTCTTATGTTGTCCTTCTAGCTATTACAACTGTTAAATACTTTAAAATTAACTAAAGGTTTATTTGATTATCTCACTTTATTTTTCAATTGGAATCAAAGTGGGTTACAAATCCATGGAGATAATCAGGGAAAGACCTTCAGCTTCACGCACTCCTGTCCTCAAGGTAAAAATTATTCATATTGTAAACCTCGTATGATTTCTTTTATTAAAACTTTAGATGGGAGAGCATGGAGAGCCCTTGTTGCTGGATATAAACCATCGATGATCACTGTAGATGGTGTATCTATTCCAAAATCAGAAGTCGACTGGACTGATGCTGAAGAACAAGCGTCAGTTGGGAATGTTAAAGCTCTCAATGCTATATTTAATTGTGTTGATTTGAATGTGTTCAAACTTATAAATTCTTGTAGTTCAACCAAAAAAGATTGGAAAATATTGGAATTAGTTGCTTATGAAGGCACTACAAAAGTTAAAATATCCATATTACAATTGGTAACATCAAAGTTTTAAACATTGAAAATATCAGAAGATGAGTCTGTATCAGATTACAATGAGAGTTCTGGAAATATCAAATGAATCGTTACTGCTTGGAGAAAAAATTCCTAAATCCAAGATAGTGCATAAAGTGCTACAATCGTTACCAGAAAAATTTGACTAAAGGTCACAACTATAGAGGAAGAACATGATATAACTAAATTAAAGCTGGATGAGTTGTTTAGGTCTTTGCTTACATTTCAGATGGCCATATCTCACAGAGGAAGTATTACGAAACTAATTCTGAAGATGAAAGTAAAATTTTTGAAGAAAATAGTGATAATGAGTTATCTCTTGAGGACAAGAATGGTTACAGAAACGATTAATGTGGTTGTGAATGATTTTGAGCATATATATAAACGAACTAGTGATGATGATGAATTAACACCTAAAGTTACTATGGTCCCCGAAGCTACTGTTGCTGACATTCCTATAGTCAATACAAGTATAAATAGCTTTGAAGATGACTCAAAATCAACTTCGAAGGGTGTAACAGTTGAGGAGACTCAACTTATTCCATCTTCATACGTCTAAAAGAATCATCCTTCAAGCTCTATAATTGAAGATCCCTCAGCAGGGGTTACCACCAAGAAGAAGCACAAGGTGGATTATACAAAAATGATTGCTGATTCGTGCTATACTTCATTTATTGAACCTACATCTGTGAATAAAGCTCTTAAAGATTAATTATGGATAAACGCAATGTAGGAAGAATTACTCCAATTTACACAAAACAATGTGTGGACCTTGGTTCCAAAACCTGACGGAGAAAATATTATAGGCACCAAGTGGATCTTTAGAAATAAAACTAATGAGAAAGGACATATACCAAGAAATAAGGCATGATTGGTGGTCAAGGGTTACACACAGGTAGAAGGAGTTGATTTTGATGAAACCTTTGCTCCTGTTGCTAGACTCGAAGCTATACGCCTCTTACTCAACATATCATGCATTTGTAAGTTTAAATTATATCAGATTGATGTCAAGAGTGTCTTTCTAAATAGGTAATAGAACGAAGAGGTTTATGTTGCTCAACCAAATGGTTTTATTGATCCTGAGTATCCACAACATGTTTATTAGCTCAACAAAGCTTTATATGGGTTAAAGCAAGCACCTAGGGCTTAGTATAAATGGCTAACTATTTATCTTAGCCATAAGGGATATTCTAGAGAGGTGCTGATAAAACATTATATTATTTGTAAATAGATCTGACAATGATCTGGTCGTTGCACAAATTTATGTAAATGATATTATATTTGGAGGTTTTTCTAAAGAACTTGTTGAAAGTTTCATTAATATCATGCAATCAGAATTTGAGATGAGTATGGTTGGAGAATTGTCATGTTTTCTGGGTCTTCAGATCAAACAAAGAAAATAAGGCATCTTTATCACTCAGGAGAAATATGCCAAGAATATAGTTAGAAAATTTTGCCTTAAAAAATCTCACCAAAATAGGACTCCAGCTGCGACACATGTCAAAATCACTAAAGATGCTCCTAAAACACAAGGAAGACAAGAGGATATATTTTTATTGTCTTCCCTTATTTGAAAGGAGAATGCAAACAAAGCAATGCAAAAGCACCCTTCAAGACACCTGACTTATTTATACAAAATGTAAACAAGACACAGATACCATGTTATATATTCTCCAAAACATGAAGCAACATAAAATTTTATTGATGCATAGTGTTATGCTATGAAGGCTAAATTATCAAACTTTATTAGCCATTGAACTTTGTTGTCAATGCAATTTCTCATGCTTAATTATGCAAAACCCATAATTACAATGACATATGTTTAAAAGGATTCTTTTCAGGATAGCACAGCTAGACATGTCTTGCTATGGTTAAACTACTTGCTCCAACTTGTTCTTTTTTGCCAAAATGTTGTCGTAAAACTGTGCATCTCTCTTGTTGTATTCTCTCACCTTTCTCTTTCAATTCATTGCATTCCACCTTTTCGCAGCCCTACATTGATAGTGTAATGATACACACACACGGGCACTAGCACAGCTAGACATGTTTTGCTACGGTTAAACTACTAAACTTGACTCTAGACGTTTGTGTTGTATACATGTTACCTAAGGATTTTGTTAACCTATGAAACACTGACACTCCTTACCAGGTAGAGTCTTGGGGTCGGGTTTGTATTTATTTATTTATTAATTACAAACACCTAAAGACATATTTGAAACACTTGCGAAACACTCTTGAAAAAGAATTTATGTTGGACCCCAATTTAAAGGCATAATCAATTAGATCAAAAAGAATAAAACACAACTACAGACTCGATGCCTTTTAGTGGCCATTTAGTATTTTATGTTGAAGTATTTATATGTACCTTAACAAACAAGAAATAATATAAAGCTTATAACAACATGTTTGTATCCCAAGATTTTCTTTTCTTTCTAAAATTGGTTGATTTGATGTGTCGTGTCTGGTATTTTTAGTTATAGTCAATGAGCTACCTCCTATCTGGGTCAATCTTAAGGGCTTTCTTGATATCCCGCTTAACAAGATCAATATCAACATGTTGAATATATGTTTAAGCCCTTCTATATAGAGCTACCACGTTCCTATTGTCAAGTTCCAACACTTGTCAATTAAGAAAAATTGGACGGTATGTTAAGCCATTAAGGAAATCGATCCTATGATATCAACATAATTGATGTGAAAGCATCACAAATCAAACCTTTGTACAAAGCTTATCTATTTGTTTGTAGTCTTTAACTTTTAGTTTGTAAGCAGCATTGTTGAGGTTAAACGAAATCTTTAGTGCCTTGCTGTGTTGCCTCTCCTTGTCATTAAAAGAAGTATCATATTCAATGTAGCGGACATCCTATCAAATTCAATGTAGCGGACATCCTATCAAATAGTTGGATGATGAACAACAATGTTAGCCAATCTATTTTTTAGAGTTTGTGACGATTTTGAACTTCTCATGTTGAACTTTAAAATACCTTTCTATATCTTCTCGATGCTCTCTCATATTTTCCAGCTATGAACATAATGTTTCCTTCTTCCTTCTTTTCCTGCTATTTCTATTTTCTCTTCTACTTTGTTCAGATCCCAAGATTCTTTTTCATGCAATACAATAGTTGATATTAGTTTGATGGAACCTCTTGTGAGAAAGTTGGCAACAAATGGATACTTCAAACATACTTTGACGAATGAAACTAGTTTAACTTCGTAATATACAGTGAGTTTTCAGGAACCACAACTAGATCTTGTGATGAATCAAAAGATCCAAAAGCATATTGTGGACCGATAGTCACCAAGGCAATTTCTCCCTTCTTCATATTTCTCACAGCCAAATTGAGTCCTTCAATGACTTGTTTTGTTCCATATTCTGGATTACAACTCAGTTAGTAAAACCATAATGATATAAGTCCCAAGATCAACATACCTTTGTCAATTTGGAACTCAAACGGTCTCCCATCGTCACCCCTCTTAGTAAAAAAATTGTCTCATCATCCAGTTTACCGATAAGTTTCACTTGAAATTAAGAGAAAAAGCTCAATGTTACTCGGGGGAAGGGGGATTAGGTGAGATCAATTTGTAAGAAAGTAAAGTAAAGAAATTAAATCTTTATTGGTGATTTTATGAATTTTAGGGTACAAGAGATAAAATTAGAGTTCTCTCAATCAATTAAAGTGGGAATGAAAATTTTCTAGATATTTTTCTATCATTGAGCAAACAATAATATTGCAAACAATTTCATTCCACAACTAAAACTAATTATGAAGAATTTAAACAAAAAAATTATCATTTTATTTTACTATAAGTTAAAGAATATTTCTTTATTATATGACTATACTATAAATTTAGATTAATAAGTCAGTCTATATTATATAAACTAATCTGCTATAAAAGATATTGTTGCAAATTTGACAATTTTGAACTAAAGTATGAAAATGAAGAATGCAATCAAGGGTGAAAAGAATAATCAGAGAAAGATAAAAAACAATAATAGACAAGGTTGAAGATTAACATGTATAACCTAGAGCGATAATTAATTTAAAGAATGAAATATAAAAGAAAATAGAAACATCAACTTTAATTAACAAAACAAAAACAACTAAAAAAATATATAGAAAGTAGGTTTAATTTAATTGTAAAATAAATTTTGTTAATGACCAAATCATTAGGGAAATAACATTTTACACAACTTTTCTTTTCCCTCTTAGCAGTCACATAAAACATTTTAGAATAAACCTTTTTAAATATTAAAATACTATGTATGGATGATAAAAAAAAAATCTGAAAGAAAAAAATATATTGGTGTACATTTACATCATTATTTTATAAGAAATTTGAAATTTGTAGAATTTTAAAGTTTTTCTCTTTTATTATTTTTACAATATTGACAAAAAAAATGTTCTACTTTCATGTATTAAATTTAAATAATATGTCACGTAAATTTGATATGATATATTTTTATCATTCAGTATAAGAGAGAGTGAGATAATCAAATAAACCTCTTGTTAATTCTAAAGTATTTAACAATTGTAATAGCTGAAAGGACAACAGAAGAAAATAACACAAAGAACTTTAGTAACCCAGTTCGGCAAATGTTGCCTACGTCTGGGGAGCTGTGCATAGCCCTTATGAGTAATGTTATTATAATTCACACATAGTTAAGATACATCAATATAACAAATGCTCTTTGATCAACTATAGGACTATCTTAACAAGCTAAATAGCTTAAAACTCCAATCTCTCCCTCAATGTTCTATTCCTAAAATAAAGGAAGATCTTTTATCTTTTTAAAAATTAAATAATTTATTAATAAAAGATAATCTCATAAAATCTTTTTGACAAAAACCCAACAAACTCCCCCTTTTATCAAAAAGAGGAGATTTCTTTTTAATTTCAAGATAGTGCTTCTTTGAAACTTCACCGGTCATTAACTTTCCACAATCAGCCTCATAACAGATCATTAGATCAGCACATTCAACAACAGACTCAATCACAATAGGTCGACACATTCAACAACAGAGTAGCCAACCACTTTTGAAACATATCATTGCATTTCACTAAGATGTAACCATCATAAAAGTAGTAAAAAGAAATAATCATCATACTAACTTCAATAGTCCAACAATGCTTCAAAAGAACAAACAAAAAACAAACTTCAAAACAACATCACATCTTCAGCTTCAACAAAAAAAAAGAAAAAACAACTCCTCCTGTCTGCCCTACTACTCCCCCATTGAACAGAAAAGAAATACCACTATTGATCTTGAGCCTCGGTGCTAGAGGAAGGAATCAGCGTTTTTAAATGACGAACAAGCAAATCTACCTTCAAACGCCTATTAGAGAGCAAGTTAATAGATGTGGAGAGAGCGCGAGACTCAACGTAAGTGTATTTATGATTATGGAGGCTAAGTTTCAATGAACGAAGAATCCTTCAACATTCTCATCTACATCTTCTGTGTTAAATGTGCGGGGTTCTTTGAAAGTCTCATGTCATGTTCTATATCAGGAACATGACTTCCCTGAAAAAGTCTGTAACTTAAGGATAATGTCTTCGAGACAAGACTAGGAGCATCAACTAGCGTCAGAATCTCAGCATTCAAATGTATCAATAGACTTGAGAAAAATTAGGGCAAAGGAATAGGAATTTTAACACCAAAAGTTCCCACATGTCTCAGAAGCTAATTGTATATAAACAGTCCGGCATCCACAGTTTCATCATTGCAAATCTGATAGAGAAATGTCCCTAAAGAGACAGACACACTAGAGGCATGTGAAGAAAGAAACCAGTTAGCAATGCCAATCTTATGAAGAATGACATATTTTACACTGAGAGATACAACTGGAATTCCATTCACAAGCCAAGAAGATACAGTTCCTCCAGATAAAACAAAAGCTAAAACTTCATTAGATGGGTGTGATGGCGAGGAGTTAGATTCGACATTGTTTCACAAAAACTCCTTAATTACTGGTGAAGAAATTTTGAATTTAAAGCCACGAATATGCACTGTCTGATAACTTGGACTACTTGGATTGTTAAAGTCAGAGAGCAAGTTTACAATAAAATCCTTGATTAGCTGAGGATAAAACAACCCAACATTTGATATTGTCTTAGACAATCTTGCCTTCACAATAAGATCCATAATACTTAAGCAAGAATGATGTTTATCAGAGACATTTACCTCATTCTACAATCCATCGTTGTACAACTTATTTCCATCTTTGAACACTCTCTTCAAGATAAAACGAACTTCTATCAATGGGAACAGATGGAATATTCGGAGGTATCTTCTTCGTGCCAGCCTTTGTAATGATATTTCGTCGGTTTTACTGAAACTGTTTCCCTTTGGTCTAGATGTATCAGGAGATTGTTGAGTCTCTGGTTGTGGTTCAACATTTACATCTGGTTCAACATCGTCGAGTGCACAAGTATCAGTAGGTTCATCATGTGTATCAACATCAGTAGGACTTTAATTTGCAGGATCATAAAAATTTCCACCCAGATTGTTATTAGATTCACCAACAGATCAAGGGTCAGGGACTGAATGCTAATCATTAACTGAAGGGTCGACCCGAGTCGAAGAGCTAATTGGTGGAAAGCACCTAGATTGGCCAACTTCTACATTTGTCGTAGGAGGATGACCAGGCATTGGAATAAAAATTTCATCAGAGGATTAGCTTTCGTGAGATTTAAGTGAAGTGACAGGAGCAGCAGTTCCAGAAGGTTCCACATTAGAGAATAACCCCTTCCTCAACAATCTGGCTAGGGAAACATCATCACACTCCTCTAAATCCATTTCAAAAATATAAGTCTCAGAAACACTTGGTGTAGTTTCAACACCCTTAGCAGCACTATTAGCCATATTCTCATCATGCACAGATAAATGAGATCTTTCATAAATATTCACCTGAGATTTTTTCGATGGTAAGCGATACAGTCTTCGTGTGGGATTGCTTTTGAAACAACGACCTCTAATCCGCACACCATGCATGTTAGATTGAGAAATAAGAGTCTCATCAACGAATTTAGACGAACGAGCTTGATATTTACCTTTTTGGTATTCACCATTTTTTACTTCGAAGGAATAGCAACAATCGAGTCCTTAAGAAAACGTGTGCTCTGAGTTTCGAAAGATGAACAATCGTCTATGAAGCTCGAGATTCTTAAAATATCAAACATTTCCCACTCAAAAACGATTTGCCCGTAATTAATGTCTATTTTGGTGCTGACATGTCCATTAAACCTGATCATGATTTCTTTTCTTTGCCTTTTTCGAAATAATAATAATACTAAAAAAAATTAAA
This sequence comes from Cucumis melo, assembly GCF_025177605.1. Classification (NCBI taxonomy): domain Eukaryota; kingdom Viridiplantae; phylum Streptophyta; class Magnoliopsida; order Cucurbitales; family Cucurbitaceae; genus Cucumis; species Cucumis melo. The sequence continues at coordinate 23,096,688 of NC_066857.1, read as the reverse complement.
TTTTACATACTCCTAAACCAGCTCTCAAATGCTCAAATGAATTCGCATCTAGTGGTTTAGTGAATATATCTGCCAATTGTAGATTTGATCGAACGTGTTCCAGCGTGATAATTTTATCTTTTATTAACTCTCTGATAAAATGATGTCTGATGTCAATATGCTTTGTTCGACTCTGTGTAACTGGATTTTTGGAGATATCAATAGCGCTCATGTTATCACAATATAGTGTCATAATATTCTGATGTATAACATATTCCTGCAACATATGCTTCATCCATATAAGTTGAGTACACCCACTTCCTGCTGCAATGTATTCAGCCTCAACTATAGAAAGTGACACACAATTATGTTTTTTTTACTAAACCAGGAGATTAAATTGTTTCCTAGAAAGAAACATCCCCCAGAAGTGTTTTTCCTGTCATCTGAGCATCCAGCCCAATCGGCATCAAAGTATCCAACAAGGATGGAATTTGTGTCATAAGAGTATAGAACTCCAAAATTGCTTGTTCCATGAATATATTTGATTATTTATTTTACTGCATCTAAATGTGAAGCACGAGGATCAGATTGAAACCGAGTACATATACCAACAGCATAAGCAATGTCAAGTCTGCTAGCTATTAAATATAGCAAACTCCTGATCACGAGGATCATGTTTCTGTATAATGCAGTTAAATATAGTAGCATCATTAGTGATTTTGACATGTGTCACAACTGGAGTCCTCTTTTGGTGAGATTTTTTAAGGCCAAATTTTCTAACTATATTCTTGGCATATTTCTCCTTAGTGATAAAGATGCCTTCTTTTCTTTGCTTAATCTGAAGACCGAGAAAACACGACAATTCTCCAACCATACTCGTCTCAAATTCTAATTGCATGATATTAATAAAACTTTCAACAAGTTCTTTAGGAAAACCTCCAAATATAATATCATCTACATAAATTTGTACAACAATCAGATCATTGTCAGATCTATTTACAAATAATATAATGTTTTATCAGCACCTCCTCTGGAATATCCCTTATGGCTAAGATAAATAGTTAGTCATTCATACCAAGCTTTCGGTGCTTGCTTCAACCCATATAAAGCTTTATTGAGCTTATAAACATATTGTGGATACTCAGGATCAATGAAACCCTTTGGTTGAGCAACATAAACCTCTTCGTTCAAGTACCCATTTAGAAAGGCACTCTTGACATACATCTGATATAATTTAAACTTACGAATGCATGATATGCTGAGTAAGAGGCGTATAACTTTGAGTCTAAAACCAGGTTCAAAGGTGTAACGACCTAACTCTTTATACTAAGCTGAGGTCATTACTAAAAATAAACAATAACATGAGACACTTTCTTTAAAGGAGGGAAACTAAATTTTCATTAAAAACGGAATATTAAAACACTGAAACATAGACACGGAAGCAAAACTGAGTCCCCATATGGCATGTCACAGATCCTTCTCTGTCGCTCGCCAGCTCGCCTCTACCTTTACCATTACCTAAAATGTTAAACATAGAAAGAGTGAGTATAAACATATACTCAGTAAGGGACCTACTACTAGTCTCGCTTGGTGTCTGTTAACTTCCCATTAGAGTCCTGAAAAGTGGTACCCAAGAACTGGCACGTTCCTGAACACGTGCAACATGCGCTCCCGTAGGAACAAAATCTGGTCTTCGGCATCCCGAGGGAGCACCTAAGACATACTGGTCTGTAGCGAATCTAGAGGAAACACTAAGACAATTGAGCTGCGAGGATCCCGTCGAATCACTCGAATCATATCTATATCCATGCTAGACTGGCGGTCCCGTCGGACTACGCAGTCCTAAATAGGTGGTGATCCCGAAGGACACCCATGCAGGTACGACTCTAATAGACAAAGTTAACAGAACACCCTATCCATAACATGTAGCATAACATAACATCATAACATGGCATGAATATTAATCTTAACGTCCTTAATCATGTGATTAATATATCATGCATCAACAACCATCAACATCAATCTACCAGTCATTAACATAACATCAGTCATCAACATCAATCAACCATAAAATGATAGTCATTATCAATAGCATCAAGTTATGCATTTTAGCTACCATCAATGCATAATCATAAATACATGTAGTCTCTTAACTTCAGTTCGAAGGTCTAGTAGGAGAATTTCTTACCTTGAGATTTTAGCCAAATAAGGTACTCCCTAGTTGACAGTAAAAATTCTCCAATTAACTTGATCCTAATCATAAAAGGAAAACTTAGTATCTTAATTTAAAATTAGCAATTGGCTAACGTCCAAAAATTCTCCCAAAATAATTAACTTCTCAAACAAAAGGGGTTGAAACCAATTCAACCTTGATTGGGAAAAAAATCCAAAGATTTAAATCTTCAAAAATTAGCCAATTGATCCTTTAAAGAAACCCCAAATAGATCCAATATTAATTTAATTTCATTGGCTTACCAAGGTTACTCAGATTGAGGTTGAAAAATCCTCTTATCCTTGATGGAAAAATTCATCACTTTAAATCCTCAAGCTTCCAAAGAAACCAATCTTAACTACAACTGGTGAGGCGGCGACAGCAGAGGGTTATCTTAGAGAAGAAGATGAACCTTTCTTTTTTCCTTTACTTTCTAACTTAAGCATTCCAATGCTATTTATAGACCCAAATAATAACAATAATATTTATTATTATTATTTCCTTTTCCTTTTCCTTTTAGGATATATATATACATAATATCAAAGATATACATATATCTTTATTCCCATTATCTTTCCTAAATAAATGCCTTAAATGCACAAAATCTTAGGTATTTATAACCATTAATAATAATAATACTTTATTATTATTATTATTATTTTTCTCTCACCAAAATCTATAATAAACATATATATTTATTTAAACCATTATTCTCTCTTATAAATAAATATATATCTTTTTCATCCATCAAATCAACCATCTTTCTTCTCATGGATTATCTTCTTTTCCAAACAAATATAATTATATTTCATAATATAATTAACTACACTTTTCCATATTATTAATTAAATATATTTATTTAAATATATATACTCAATTAAATCCAATTCCACCAAAACCAACTTTTCCCTCCAAAATCTCAAATTAACTTAAATCCTCAATTATTTTAATCAATCAAATCTTTTCCAATAAATCACTTATAACTTCCAACATGAATTATCTTAACCCAACCATAGCAACTCCACTCCATAAACAATATTTATCTTTCTGCAGAATAATTAATTATCTTCCACAATAATTAATTATTATTTATCTTTCTCCAAAAGAATTAATTATCTTCCACAAAAATTAATTATTATTTATCTTTCTCCAAAAATAATTAATTATCTTCCACAATAATTAATTATTATTTATCTTTTTCCAAAATAATTATCTTTTCCTTAAATAATTATATTTCAACAAATATCTTTTCCTTTCACATAATAATTATATATATATTTCCACATATACATATAATTATTAAATCTCCAACAAACTTTCCACCCCACAATTTAATTAAATAATGTCCATAATTATTTAATTAAATTCAACTTCAACAACTCTAAAAATCCACAACTTTACTTAATTCTCTTAACTTGCCATTTAATCAGAAACTCAACAAACACCACATGCCAAAACCTTTAATTAATTAAATATTCATCCAAGAAATATTTAATTAATTTCAATTCCCACATAAATCAAGTGATTCTCATTAAATGAATTCCAAATAACGCCCAATAAATTATCTTAATTTTTTTTGGGCGTTACAAAAGGTTTCATCAAAATCAAGTCCTTCTACCTATGCGTAACCCTAAGCCACCAATCATGCTTTGTTTCTTGTTACATGTCCTCTCTCATCAATTTTACATCTAAACATCCACTTGGTGTCTGTAATATTTTCTCCGTCAGGTTTAGGAACCAAGGTTCACACATTGTTTTGTGTAAATTGGAGTAGTTCCACCTACATTGCGTCTATCCATAATTCATCTTTAAGAGCTTCATTTACTGTAACGCCCCAAAATTTCGAGGTAAATTTTATCATTTTATGTAAATTTTCGGGAATTTGAAATTTTGGTGTTAATTTTTTGTTTGTTTTGAAGAGGGAAGAAAAAGAAATTTAAGGGTATGATTTTTTTTAAATATAATATAGTGTAAATTAATATAATAATAATATAATATAAATTATATTATTATTATTATTATTATTATTATTTTGATTTAAATATATATATATATATAAATTTCTTTTTTTAAAAAGGAAACCTAACCCGCGCGCCGCCCCCCCCCCCCCCCCCCCCCGTTCTTCTTCTCCTTCGTTTCTCCTCCCACAGCCGACGCCACCGCCACCGTCCGTCTTCTTCTTCTTCTTCTTCTCCTCGGCCGACAGCCGCCCGACACCTCTTCGCCTACTTTCTGACAGCACCGTCGTTCCCTCCTATCTGCCTCGCAACGCCGCCATCCACACGATTTCTCCTTCATCAACCGTCCGCACATCACCGACGGGAAAACATCCAGCGGTTGCCGTCTCCGACCGTCCTTCTACTGGGTTCCACGCGCACGGACAGCCATCGGTCGTCTCTACCTCGGTTGTGCAGTGTCGGTCGTCGTGTATCTAGCATCGACGTAGGTAACCAGGCAAACCTCCTCTGCCGCTGCCGTCATGTGTTCGCTGCCGTGTGGAAACCAAATCGGCTCCAAGTCGACTGAGTTGAGCCGAGCTAGCGGAGCCTCCATCCGTAACTAAGCCGAACTGAGCCATGAGCTAGCTAAGCCGAACCGCGAGTCGAGAGTTGAGCCAAGTCGAGCCGTGAGCCGAGAGCCGAGCTAAGCTAAGCCACGAGTCGAGAACTGAGCCAAGTCGGGCTGTGAGCCGAGAACCGAGCCGCGAGCCGATAACATAACTAAATCGAGTCGAGCCGAGCCACAAGAGCCGCCTCCAAAGCCAAGTCGATTTTCCAAGCCAATCTCTTGATCCACCGGGCCACTTAAGTCGTGTCCATTGTGTCGAGTCCCGATGAGTCTTGGTAAGGACAATGTGAGGAATTTTCTAATGTTTTCAATATTCAGTGAGAGCCTAAATTCGAATTAAAATGGTTAACTAATTGGTTGGGTTAACTGTTGATCTCCTGAAGGTGCTAGCGAGGTGACACTTGAGTTCAAGAGTGTTACGGTAAGTGTAGTTGGAACCAACTCTCCTTTATTGGGTAAGTCGTTGGAAGTTACTTGGAACGTTTGTAATGTGGATTTCGGTGATGTCATTGTTAAACCTGTATGTTCGTGTTTAGGGGGATTCGTTTAGATGCGAACTTGAACAAGATTTTAGCTACATTCCAGGTAAGGGATTTTCTTACTACTGGACCTCGGATTGAGGCTGGAAACGTAGTAACCCACATGGTGATTATACGTTAGTAACGGTTTTGAGTGGATTGAAGCATGTTTAACTATCACATATCACTTATATGCTCTTGACTGATTAAAGGTAACGTGACCGTTAATTGTAGCTTATGTGCTATCATATGTAATGAGTTGTTTATGGATAGACACCGATGCCCAGATGTTCTGTGTATTGTAGTTAGGTTGGTGGGCTACGTTGTGAACTGGTATAGTATATCGATGGACTATAAAGTCTTAAGATTATGTAAGTGGAAGTTTGTTGTTGGGATATTGGTTATGGAGTTATGTCGTGGAAGGACTAAAAGTCCGAGAACCTCTCGTGTACATTGAGTATACGCCGTTGAACTCGAATCATATAATGTGGGCATTACGCATAGCGTAGATTACCTGAGGATACAATACAGTTTGAACTGAGTCGAAATATCGTCAGATAACTTTACAAAGTGAAGATTTGACTGATTGACTGGATTTAAATAAATGTCACAATGTTGTGTGAATTGAATATGCATATAGCAACTGAGGAGATAGTTGTTTAAAACTAAATTGTCTGACTGGCTAAGCCTATGACTGAATTCTTAGTTTGAACGTTATCGGGATGTCACTGTTGTAGATGGTTTTGTATAGGCTGTGGGGTAATGGTTAGCTTCATCTATGGGGTAGTGTACCTTACTGATATGTGTATCTTTCGGGATCACTTGACTGATATGTGCATCCTTCGGGATCACTAGACTGATATGTGTGTCCTTTGGGTTCACTAGACTGATATGTGTATCCTTCGGGATCACTAGACTTATACGTGCATCCTTTGGGATCACGAGACTGATGTGTGCGTTTTATGGAACCACTAGACTGTTTATGTAGGGTAATCCTGAATAGGAAGTTAACTGTTATTCCCTATTGGGCCCAGTAGTGGGTCCCTTACTGGGTATATCTTATACTCGCCCTTTTTCCTCTTTAACTTTTCAGGTAAGGGTACAGAGAGGGGCAGACCGACGAGGGGCAAGAAGGATGCGTGAAGGCCATATGGACGCATCTAGTTTTCTTTATGCTTCCGCTGATGTATTTTGTTACTCGTTATTTTCATTGTCAGATCGAGTCATGGTTAGAATATTTGGGTTGTGATTTTGTGTTTGATGATTTGAGCACTGTATTTTGGAACTCTCGTGAATGTGATTTAAAATAGGGTCCGAAACTGCTTTTGTGATATTTTAAAACGTTTTTAATGAATCGTAACCGGTCTTTTATGAGCTTGTGTGTTTTATGGTCGAGTCTTAGTATTGCGTAGTGACCTCAGCTTAGTCCGGAAAGTTGGGTCGTTACAGTTGGTATCAGAGCCTAAGTTTTAGGTTCTGTAGACTGACTTATGATGTGAGTCTGTGTTTTTGTGTCCTTATGGCTAAAACGATCCTTGCCACTCGTCAGGTACGCTCTCATGAAATTATATGTATAATTCTATATGCATTACCTTACCTAAGTTAAACTGCGAAGTTAATTATCACATGAGACTAAAGGAATCATTGGTGGTTGTTAGGGAAATGCCGCCAAGGAGAGGTGCACGTAGGGATGGTCGAGGAGGCCGAGGAAGGGGAGTAGGACGTGTTCAACCTAGGGTGCAGCCTAAAGCTCAAGCCACTGACTCGGCTGTGCCAGTTACTCATGTGGACCTCGCTGCTATTGAGCAGAGGTTTAGGGATTTGATTTTGCAGATGCGGGAGCAGCAGCAGCCTGCCCCGCCAGCTCCTACTCCAGCTCCTGCTCCAGTTCCAGTTGTGCCCCAGGTCGTGCCAGATCAGTTGTCGGTAGAGGCCAAGCACTTGAGGGATTTCAGGAAGTATAACCCCACGACATTCGATGGGTCTTTAGAGCACCCCACCAGGGCTTAGATGTGGTTATCTTCTTTGGAGACCATATTTCGGTATATGAAGTGCCCTGAGCATCAGAAAGTTCAGTGCGCCGTTTTCATGTTGACAGACAGAGGTACTGCTTGGTGGGAGACGACAGAGAGAATGCTAGGGGGTGACGTGGGTTAGATCACTTGGGGACAGTTCAAGGAGAGTTTCTACGCAAAATTCTTCTCTGCTAGTTTGAGAGATGCCAAGCGGTAGGAGTTCCTGAACTTGGAGCTGGGCGACAGGACAGTAGAGCAGTATGATGCAGAGTTTGACATGTTATTCCGCTTCGCTCCCGAGATGATAGCGACCGAGGCGGCCAGAGCTGATAAGTTTGTTAGGGCTCAAGCTAGACATTCAGGGTTTGGTTTGAGTCTTCTGACCCGCTACTCATGTAGATGCAGTGCGCCTGGCAGTGGATCTCAGTTTACAGGACAGGGCTAACTTGTCCCAGGTTGCAGGTAGAGGTTCGACCTCAGGACAGAAAAGGAAGGCTGAGCAGCAGCCTATTTCAGTGCCACAGCGGAACTTCAGATCAGGTGGTGAGTTTTGTCGCTTCCAGCAAAAACCTTTTGAGGTAGGGGAAGCTGTCAGAGGGAAGCCGTTGTGTACCACTTGCGGGAAGCACCATCTGGGCCATTGTTTATTTGGGACCAGGATTTGCTTCAAGTGTAGGCAAGAGGGGCATACAGCTGATAGATGCCCGATGAAACTTACCGGGAATGCACAGAATCAGGGAGCAGGTGCTCCACATTAGGGTAAAGTCTTTGCTACCAATAAGACTAAGGCTGAGAGAGCAGGTACGGTGGTGACAGGTATGCTTCCAGTGTTGAGGCATTATGCCTTAGTTTTGTTTGATTCGGGTTCGTCACATTCCTTTATCTCTTCTGCATTTATGTTGCATGCCCGCTTAGAGGTAGAGCCCCTACACCATGTTTTATCAGTATCTACTTCTTCTGGGGAGTGTATGTTGTCGAAGGAAAAGGTGAAAGCATGTCAGATTGAGATAGTAGGTCATGTGATTGAAGTAACGTTGTTAGTCCTGGACATGCTCGACTTTGATGTAATTCTGGGTATGGATTGGCTAGCTGCTAACCATGCTAGCATAGATTGTTTCCATAAGGAGGTAGCGTTTAACCCTCCCTCGATGGCCAGTTTTAAATTTTAGGGAGAAGGATCAAGGTTGTTACCTAAGGTAATCTCAGCCATGAGGGCCAGCAAACTGCTTAGTCAGGGTACTTGGAGTATCTTAGCGAGCGTGGTGGATACTAGAGAGGTTGATGTATCCCTGTCATCAGAACCAGTGGTAAGGGACTATCCGAATATTTTTCCTGAAGAACTTCCAGGGTTACCTCCTCACAGAGAGATTGAGTTTGTCATAGAGCTGGAGCCAGGTACGGTTCCTATATTCAGAGCTCCATACATAATGGCCCCAGCAGAATTGAAAGAGCTGAAAGTGCAGTTACAGGAGTTGCTTGATAAAGGCTTCATTCGACCGAGTGGGTCACCTTGGGGTGCACCAATTTTATTTGTTAAGAAGAAGGATGGATCGATGCGCCTATTTATTGACTATAAGGAGTTGAATAAGGTAACCGTTAAGAACAGATATCCCTTGCCCAGGATCGACGATCTGTTTGACCAGTTACAGGGAGCTACAGTGTTCTCTAAGATTGATCTTCGATCGGGATATCATCAGTTGAGGATTAAGGATGGTGATGTACAGAAGACAGCCTTTCGTTCCAGATACGGACACTATGAGTTGATTGTGATGTCTTTTGGTTTGATGAATGCTCCGGCAGTGTTTACGGACTTGATGAACAGAATGTTTAGGGAGTTCCTCGACACTTTTGTGATTGTGTTTATTGATGATATTTTGATATATTCCAAGACAGAGGTCAAGCATGATGAGCATTTACGTATGGTTCTACAAACCCTTCGAGATAATAAATTGTATGCAAAGTTCTCGAAATTTGAGTTTTTGTTGAGGCAGGTATCCTTTTGAGGCCATGTGGTTTCTAAGGCTGGAGTTTCTGTGGATCCAGCTAGAGGCAGTCACCAGTTGGCCCCGACCTTCCACAGTCAGTGAGGTTCGTAGCTTTCTGGGTTTAGCAGGTTATTATCGACGATTTGTGGAGAACTTTTCCCGTATAGCTACTCCTCTTACTCAGTTGACCAGGAAGAGAGCTCCTTTTGTTTGGAGCAAGACATGTGAGGACAGTTTCCAAAACCTTAAACAGAAGCTAGTTACTGTACCGATTCTTACTGTACCTGATGATTCAGGGAGTTTTGTGATTTATAGTGATGCTTCTAAGAAGGGTTTGGGTTGTGTATTGATGCAGCAAGGTAAGGTAGTCGCTTATGCTTCTCGTCAGTTGAAGAGTCATAAGCAGAATTACCCTACACATGATTTAGAGTTGGCAGCAGTGGTTTTTACACTGAAGATATGGAGGCATTACTTTTATGTGAAAAGATCTTCACGGATCATAAGAGCTTGAAATACTTCTTTACTCAGAAGGAATTGAATAAGAGACAGCGAAGATGGCTTGAGTTAGTGAAGGATTACGATTGTGAGATACTGTATCATCCAGGCAAGGCAAATGTGGTAGCTGATGCTCTTAGTAGAAAGGTATCACATTCAGCAGCACTTATTACCCGACAGGCCCCATTGATTCGAGATCTTGATAGGGCTAAGATTGCAGTGTCAGTAGGGGTAGTCACTATTCAGTTAGCCCAGTTGACGGTACAGCCGACTTTGAGGCAGAAGATCATTGATGCTCAGAGTCACGATCCTTATTTGGCTGAGAAGCGTGGCCTAGCAGAGGCGGGGCAAGCTGTTGAGTTCTCCATATCCTCTAATGGTGGACTTTTGTTTGAGAGGGGCCTCTGTGTGCCGTCAGATAGTGCGGTTAAAACAGAATTATTATCTGAGGCTCACAGTTCCCCATTTTCCATGCACCCGGGTAGTACGAATATGTATCAGGACCTGAAACGGGTTTATTGGTGGCGTAATATGAAAAAAGAGGTGGCAGAATTTGTTAGTAAATGCTTGGTGTGTCAGTAGGTTAAGGCACCAAGGCAAAAACCAGCGGGTTTATTACAACCCTTGAGCGTACCGGAATGGAAGTGGGAAAACTTGTCCATGGATTTCATTACGGGCCTGCCTAGAACTCTGAGGGGTTTTACAATGTTTTGGGTTGTGGTTGACAGGCTTACCAAATCAGCACACTTCATTCCGAGTAAATCCACCTATACTACTAGTAAGTGGGCACAGTTGTACTTCTCTGAGATAGTGAGACTTCATGGAGTGCCAGTGTCAATTATTTCTGATAAAGCTGCACGTTTCACTTCCAAATTCTGGAAGGGTTTGCAGGCTGCTATGGGCACGAGGTTAGACTTTAGTACAACTTTCCATCCACAAACTGATGGTCAGACTGAGCGTCTGAACCAAGTTTTAGAGGATATGTTGAGAGCTTGTGCATTAGAATTTCCAGGTAGTTGGGACTCCCACTTGCATTTGATGGAATTCGCTTATAATAACAGTTTTCAGGCTACCATTGGCATGGCACCATTTGAGGCCTTGTACGGCAAATGTTGTAGATCCCCTGTGTGCTGGGGTGAGGTGGGTGAGCAGAGATTGATGGGTCCTGAGTTAGTTCAGTCTACTAACCAAGCGATACAGAAAATTAGATCACGTATGCATACCGCACAGAGTAGGCAGAAGAGTTATGCTGATGTGAGACGGAAGGATCTTGAGTTTGACGTGGGGGACAAAGTGTTCTTGAAAGTAGCACCCATGAAAGGTGTCTTACGATTTGAAAGGAGAGGAAAGCTGAGTCCTAGTTTTGTTGGGCCGTTTGAGTTTCTAGAGCGGATTGGCCCTATAGCGTATCGCTTGGCGTTGCCACCATCACTCTCGGTAGTTCATGATGTGTTCCATGTTTCTATGTTGAGGAATTATGTGCCAGATCCGTCCCATGTAGTGGATTACGAGCCACTAGAGATTGATGAAAACTTGAGCTATACGGAACAACCCGTTGAGGTGTTGGCTAGGGAGGTGAAGATGTTGAGAAATAGAGAGATTCCTTTGGTTAAGGTCTTATGGCAGAATCACAGGGTTGAAGAAGCTACATGGGAGAGAGAAGATGACATGAGAGCTCGTTATCATGAATTTTTCGAGGAATAAAACTTTCGAGGACGAAAGTTCCTTAAGGAGGGAAGAATGTAACGCCCCAAAATTTCGAGGTAAATTTTATCATTTTATGTAAATTTTCGGGAATTTAAAATTTTGGTGTTAATTTTTGGTTGGTTTTGAAGAGGGAAGAAAAAGAAATTTAAGGGTATGATTTTTTTTAATATAATATAGTGTAAATTAATATAATAATAATATAATATATATATATTATTATTATTAATTATATTATTATTATTATTATTTTGATTTAAATATATTTATATATATAATTTTTTTTTGAAAAAGGAACCCTAACCTGCGCCCCCCTCCCGTTCTTCTTCTCCTTCGTTTCTCCTCCCACAGCTAACGCCACCGCCACCGCCCGTCTTCTTCTTCTTCCTTCCTCGCCCACAACTGCCCAAAACCTCTTCGCCTACTTTCCGACAGCACCGCCGTCCCCTCCTGTTTGCCTCGCAACGCCGCCATCCGCACGATTTCTCCTTCATCCAACCGGCCGCACATCACTGACGGGAAAACATCCAGCTGTAGCCGTCTCCGATCGTCCTTCTTCTGGGTTCCACGCGCACGGCAAACCATCGGCCGTCTCTGCCTTGGTTGTGCAGTGTCGGCCGTCGTGCATCTAACATCGACGAAGGTAACCGGGCAAACCTCCTCTGCCGCCGCCGTCGTGTGTTCGCTGCCGTGTGGAAACCAAATCGGCTCCAAGTCAGCTGAGTTGAGCCGAGCTAGTCGAGCCGCCATCCATACCTAAGTCCAACCGAGCTGTGAGCAAGCCAAGCCGAGCCGCGAGCCATGAGCTAGCCAAGCTGAGCCGCGAGCCATGAGCTAGCCAAGCTGAGCCGCGAGCCGAGAGTTAAGCCAAGCCGAGCCAAGCCGAGCCACGAGCCGAGAACTGCACCAAGCCGGGCCGCGAGCCGAGAGCCGAGCCGAACCAAGCTACGAGCCGATAACAGAACTAAACCGAGTCGCAAGAGCCGCCTCCCAAGCCAAGTTGATTTTCCATGCCAATCTCTTGATCCACCGGGCCACTTAAGTCGTGTCCATTCGTGCCAAGTCCCGGTGAGTCTTGGTAAGGCAATGTGAGGAATTTTCTAATGTTTTCAATATTCAGTGAGAGCCTAAATGTCGGATTAAAATGTTGAACTGATTGGTTGGGTTAACTGTTGATCTCCTGAAGGTGCTAGCGAGGTGACGCTCGAGTTCATGAGTGTTACGACAAGTGTAGTTGGAACCAACTCTCCTTTATTGGGTAAGTCGGTGGAAGTTACTTGGAACGTTTGTAATGTGGATTTTGGTCATGTCATTGTTAAACCTGTATGTTTGTGTTTAGGTGGATTCGTTTGGACGCGGACTTGAACAAGATTTTAGCTACATTCCAGGTAAGGGATTTTCTTACTACTGGACCACCGATTGAGGCTAGAAACGTAGTAACGCACATGGGGATTATACGTTAGTAACGGTTTTGAGTGGATTAACGCATGTTTAACTATCACATATCACTTATATGCTCTTGACTGATTAAAGGTAACATGACCGTTAATTGTAGCTTATGTGCTATCATATGTAATGAGTTGTTTACGGATAGACACCGATGCCCGGATGTTCTATGTATTGTAGTTAGGTTGGTGGGCTACGTTGTGAACTGGTATAGTATATCGATGGACTATAAAGTCTTAAGGTTATGTAAGTGGAAGTCTGTTGTCGGGATATTGGTTATGGAGTTATGTCGTGGAAGGACTAAAAGTCCAAGAACCTCTCGTGTACATTGAGTATACGCCGTTGAACTGTGCTATGAACTGATTATAATTGTCAGATATAATGTGGGCATTACGCATAGCGTATATTACCTGGGGATACACTAGAGTTTGAACTGAGTCGAAATATCGTCAGATAACTTTACAAAGCAAAGATTTGACTGATTGACTGGATTTAAATAAATGTTACAATGTTGTGTGAATTGAATATGCATATAGCAATTGAGGAGATAGTTGTTTAAAACTAAATTGTCTGACTGGCTAAGCCTATGACTGAACTGTTAGTTTGAACGTTATCGGGATGTCACTGTTGTAGATGGTTTTGTATAGGCTGTAGGGTAATGGTTAGCTTCATCTATGGGGTAGTGTACCTTACTGATATGTGTATCCTTCAGGATCACTTGACTGATATGTGCATCCTTCGGGATCACTAGACTGATATGTGTGTCCTTCGGGTTCACTAGACTGATATGTGTATCCTTCGGGATCACTAGACTGATACGTGCATCCTTCGGGATCACGAGACTGATGTGTGCATTCTACGAAACCACTAGACTGTTTACGTAGGATACCCCTGAATAGGAAGTTAACTGTTATTCCCTAACGGGCCCAGTAATGGGTCCCTTACTAGGTATATCTTATACTCACCCTTTTCTCCCTTTAACTTTTCAAGTAAGGGTACAACGAGGGGCAGACCGACGAAGGGCAAGAAGGATGCGTGAAGGCCATATGGACGAGTCTGGTTTTCTTTATGCTTCTGCTGATGTATTTTGTTACTCGTTATTTTCATTGTCAGATCGAGTCATGGTTAGAATATTTGGGTTGTGATTTTGTGTTTGATGATTTGAGCACTGTATTTTGGAACTCTCGTGAATGTGATTTAAAATAGGGCCCGAAACTTCTTTTGTGATATTTTAAAACGTTTTTAATGAATCGTAACTGGTCTTTTATGAGCTTATGTGTTTTATGGTCGAGTCTTAGTACTGCGTAGTGACCTTAGCTTAGTTCGGAAAGTTGGGTCGTTACATTTACAAATGTAGGTTCAATAAATAAATTATAGCACCAATCATTTTTGTATAATCCACCTTGTCCTTCTTTCTAGTGGTAACCCTTGTTGAGGGATCTTCAATTATAGAGCTTAAAGGATGATTCTTTATGACGTGTGAAGATGGAATAAGTTGAGTCTCCTCAACTGTTACACCCTTCGGAGTTGATTTTGAGTCATCTTCAATGCTATTTATACTTATATCGGCTATAGGAATGTCAACAACAGTAGCTTCGGGGACCATAGTAACTTAAGGTGCTAATTCATCATCATCATCAATTCGTTTATATATGTGCCCAAAATCATTCACAACCACATTGATCGTTTCCATAACCATTCTAGTTCTATTATTGAAAATTCTGTATGCCCAGCTATTTTGTGAATAGCTAAAAAATATTCCCTGTTCTGATTTAGCATCCCGTTTTTTAGCTCGATAATATTTCGTGATGTACTTTACATTACAACTTGGAAGTCTATTTATAGACCCCAAATTTCAAATACTTGAAATAGAAAAAATTAAAAGATAAAATCGAATCAGATAGAATAAAACTTCTTATCTGATAAGATTTTTATAAAGAAGATAAGATCAAATCAGACAGAACAGGACCCCTTATCTAATAAGATTCTATTTTATCCTAAAATACTTAAAACTAAATTTATTTATACAAAAGGAAAATGAAAAGATGTTGGAAAACTAAAAACTTATCTATACTTATTTAATATCCATAATTGATATTTATTAAAACCTATTACCTAACTTTAATAAGTAAGGATATTTATACATATTTATACAACTACATATTAGTTATCTACATAATGAGTGACAAATATATAAACATTTTTTTTCGGCCATTGATCCATGCAGAAATTGAAGCATATTTTCTTATTTGTTGTCCTTTCTTGCATGTAGTAAATCATGTATCCATTAATTGTATTCCCTACGACAGATTACAAACAGACCAACGGACTCCCCACGCTTCACCATTGCGACTTACGGCCAAGACCATCAAATGTAGTCGAACACTCCATGAAATACATAATTTGATTTTAGCTCTTGGACTTGGACTTTATTGGTGCTTGTTGTCTTCAATTTTTTCCTGGATTTCTGGATGACAGAACAATATTTACAAAGTAAACTAGAGTTTTTACAAAAGTTTACTCATCAATTACACTGGAGATGAGAATGTACATTTTTTTTAGTTTTCTTTTTTCTTTTTTTTAGGAATATGTACATAAAGTAAATATAGTAATTTTGAATTGAAATATTCTTTCAGAAGACTCTATATTGAACCTATTTTTCTTTTGAAACAGGTCTTTGGATTTGGAGCTCGCATAGGATGCGAGTCGAGAATCCTGGATTCAGAGCCCACATGGGCTGTGAATCGACAAATGGATCGTCTGTAAGACCAAAATTACTCCACTATTGAATTAACCATAAGGGAAAATTAATTTTGTAGGCGTTTTGACAAAAAGAAATAAACCATGAGTGGTTTCTATTTGAAACCCAAAATACTCTATACCAAGCTTTGATGTAATCTTGGGAGGAGTAGCAATGAGGAACGAAAGGTTTTGAAAGAGATTTTTCTATAAAAATTCCTTGATTCCAATAAGTTGGATTGATTGCTTTAAATATTTTAAATTTCGAATAAGCAATTTTTTAGAGATCATTTTTGTTTGGAATATGAGTTATTTTTACAGACTTTGTGTCTACTAGAATAAACTCATAAAACTTTCTTGTTTTCCTATGGTCTTCTAGAAGAAAATTAAAGTCCTTAGGAAATATTTTTGCAATTGTCTCTTCTAAAGTGAGACTTTGGTATTCGTTCTATGATAGGATCATAAACAACGATAGGTTTTTTAAAATAAGATTTTATCTTGGGTCTTGGCACAAACCGTTTATTCGGGGTGACAACCTAAGAATAAGTTGTAGAAGGAGTAGAAGACTCTCTATTGGATGAAGGAGAGACAAGAGGCCTCATTTGAATGACTCTACCAGAAGGATGGATAAGAATAGTCGAAGGCCTAGGTGGAGTTGATGACTCCGTGGGTGACCTAATCCGTATGTCGGACGATCTTGATCTGGATCAGGTTACCATGATAAACCCTAAATCCATTTCATGTTGATCTGCACTCATAGGTGAGGGTGCAGAATTAGAAGAAGAAGAGGGGTGATTACCCTTTAAAGAGGTAGAGTTTGTTCTTTCTCCAGCACTTCCCTTTTTCAAACTCATTTTTCTTTCGAGAGAGAGCTTTTAGAAGGGAGAGAAAGTTTTGGAGTTAGAAACTCTCTTGATAGATAATCAACTAAGGGGTTTTCTTCTCCTTTTATAGGCACAACTTCAAAATCAAAGCAAGAAAGTATGGCTTGCCATCTGGCAAAAAATTTGTTTTGAGACAAGTTTGTTTATATATTTTTCCAACACAAATTTTGAGGCTCTCTAGAATAAGTTTTGATAAGGAATTTTTTATTAATCAATTCACCTTGGAATTTTTGGACACAAAGAACTATTACAAGTAATTCCTTTTTTACTGTTGAGTTACTTTTTTTTTTGTCATTTCAAATTCCTAAATGAAATCGTATTATTGATTCAGTCTTATCTAGACACTGTTTTAGGATTCCTCCATATCCTATATCAGAGGCATCAGTTTCAACGATAAGATTTACTTTTGGATTAATTAAACTGAGGCAAGGGATTGATTTGACTAAAGACTTAATTTTTTGAACAGTTTGGGTGTGTTTGTCAGACCACGATTTTGGATTTTTCTTTAACCTTTAGTATAATGGTTTGCAAATGGGCCTGATATTTTAGATAAAATCAGATACATAATTTAAACAACCCAAAAACCTTTGAAGTTGGGTTTTATCTAGGATTTGGTTAGGAAAATTTTAAGCAAACTCAATCGATCTCTGAATGGCCTTAATTTTTCCAAGATGGATTTCAAAACCCAAAAATCTTATTTTTGTTTCAAATAATTTGACTTTTGGTAGAGAGACTACCAAACCATTTCTTTTTATAATATCTATAAAAATATTGATATGCTTAAAATGTTTTTCTATGCCAGGAGAAAAAACTAAAACATCATCAATATAAACAATTATAAAATCTTGAAAATTATTTAAAATATCATTCAGAATTTTTGGAAATTCTGATGGTGCATTAAAAACCCAAAAGGCATTACATTACATTCGTATTATCCGAACGGAACATTAAAAGCAGTTTTATATTTATCTTTTTTCGAAATTTGAATTTGCCAAAATTCGGATTTGATATCAAATTTTGAAAATATTTTTGCATTTGCAATTCTTTTGAGTAAATCTTGTTTATTAGGAATTGAATATCTAATCCATTCCAAAACTTTGTTTAAAGGTTTGTAGTTGATTACTAACCTTGGAACTCCACGCTCCTTTTCTGCGGCGTTGTTGACATAAAAGGCGGCACATGACCATGGACTTTTTGAAGGTCTTATTAGATTTTTATCTAATAAGTCTTCATATTCTTTCCTCCAATGTGTTAGTAAGTTTGAATTCATTTGAATTGATCTGGCCTTTGTTGGGATTTTCGATTCTTTGAATTCTTTTGAATATGGAAGATCAACTATGTGTTTTTTTTCTTTCCCAAAATGCATTTGGTAAATTAGAACAAATTTCTTTTTCAATTTTTAATTGAATTTCTTTTATTCTATTTTGTATTGAAAATTCTTTCAAATTTTCTTCGATCCTTTTGTAATCAATTTCTTCTTTTAAAAAAATAATTTGTTTTTGTTTTCTTTTGCTCACTTTTCAAAACATTAATTTCTAAAAGTTTATGAGGTAAAATTGGAGTGATAAATTCAAAAATCAATTCTTCTCCAAATTTCTTTGTTACTAATCTTTTTTCTGTTATCGTTAAAGGATATAATTGAGTAGTAAAAGGTGTTCCAAGAATTAATTCTTAGCGAAGATCTTTAATTAAAAGAAAATATGTTTTGAAACAATGTTCTTTCTTACAAACATGTACTTTTGAAAGTTTAAATTTGATATTTAATCTTTTTTCATTTGCTCCGGTAAGAACCTCTATAATTTTTTCAAAATATTTTGTAGGAATTAAACCTTCTTGAATACAATTTTGATCAACACCTGAGTCTATTAGTGCTTTTTAGGTAATTTTAAAAACTTTTATTTTTAATGTAATTCGACAATACCATTTTTGAAATTAAATTGATTTCATTAAATTGATTTCATAATTTAAATTACTTAAGAAATATTTTCCTACATCTAAATGTCTTAAATTATCATTTTGTTTCATTTGAGAAATTTCTTTTTAAATTTCTAAAATTTCATACTTATGTTGATAAATTTCTCTTTTTAAGCAATTGATTTCAAATTTTAAATCTTTAATAGAAACTGGTGTTTCTTCTTTTAGAGTTTTTAAAATTTCAGAAAGACTTTTTTCAGGAATTGTTTTCCTTTTTGGAAATGGTTTTGAAGATGATTCATTTGTTAGAGAGTTTCTAAGTATTTCTAAAATATTTATTTTTAATTCTTCATTTGAAACATGGTTAATAGTTTGGAATAATAAATCCTGTTTGGAAGTTAAAACATTTATTTTATATAAAACACATTTGCATGGGTCTTTGATACAACCGCAAGCTCTTGGCCCCTCATCTAAAGAGGATTGGCTTGAAACTTCTGAATCGATTTCATCTGTAATTTCCTCGAAATTAAAGTCAGAAATATAGGATGAATTTGAAGAACATTCTTCTTCATTTATCTCATAGATTCCTCTATAGGGACAGTTGTTTGCATAATATCCTTCTTTTCTGCATTTGTAGCAAAAAAAAACCTTTTTATTTGATTTGCCTCCTTTTTTAGATTCCTTTTGCTGTTTGTCAATGGGTTTTTTGTAGTTTAAAAATTTGTGATATCTCTTGAGGGTATAAGGTTTGCTATACCTTTGAGATTTTCTATAATATGTGGATTTCATATTATAGTTTTTTGGACGAACTTTTCTTGAAGACGAACCTGGTTCTTTGACTTTCTCAAATCCATATTGAGAACAAAAAGTCTTCATTTCTTTCTTATGAAGATTTGAATGCTTTTGAACTTTGGTTTGAATCTTTATCTCGTTACAGATATCAAGACCACACTCTATAATTTTAGAGGTTAATTGAGCATAAGTAAGGTTCTCCCAAGGTATTTACTCGGGGTATGCTTTGTTAAGAGAGTTGTAGACACATTCTGCCATAAAGCTAGGAAGTCCATCAATGAACATTTCTTTCCAGTGTTTAGCACTGCAATTCTTGAAGATATAAATTCTTAATAAGAACATATCCTTATACCATCTAAAATTTTCCATAGAGGAGCACTTTCGATTTTTTATTATTTTCCTTTGATTTTCTACATCAGTGTCACTTTCTAGGTCGAAGTACAAGTTAATTGCATAGAGAATAGTTTCTACAAGGTTCTCTACTTTTTCTTCCACCTCTTGAGTTGTTGAAGTTCCTTTTTCAACTTTAATTGTCCTTCTAACCTTTTTCTTATGTCTTTTTATTGCTTCTTTTTGTTCAGTGGTTAGGGCATGATCCCACCACAATTTGAGAATTCCACTAAATCCATTAATTAGAAGCATGGCAGCTTCTCTATTTGAATGACCATTAGATTCATAGGCTATGACACAAGTCAACATGTTTTTAATATGTCAAAGATTTGAAATTTTGGAGTTCCATCAAGGCTCCAAACATATATGGATTCTCCATTGAACTCGGTATTCATTGAATATCTTTGTCTTTGCTCTAAACCTTCTCTTAGAAATGAGGGTCGAGGATTGAAATTATTTTGATCTCTCTTGTTGATATACCTTCCAAAGTTTATTTTATTAATTTATTTTTCTTCTTCATTGACAGAGAAATTTTCAAAATCTTCCATGAATTGACAACATCTTCTTCATTAATGATATTGATCGAACTTTCGCCTTTTAAGCTATGTAGGAGTTTGATAATCTCATCTAGAAGTTTTTGTTTCTGATTTTTTATCTTAACCTTTTCCAAAGGTTGGAAGAGACTAGAAGTTTCTTCTGAAGAATGAGGATTGATAATTTCTTCTAATTTAAAAACTAGGCTTGTAGTTGAAGAAAGCATTCTATTGGAATAGTTATTTTGAACTTGGATACTTTTTATTTCCTTATTTGTAGGATCCTTATGCTCTTCCGATTCTTTGATGATTTGAAAGGGCTTTGCTATAACATTCTCATTATAAAAACTTTTGAACTCAACATCTTCCATTGGTGGAAAATCAGCTTCGATTTCTCCTCTTTGAGTTTTCCATGATTCTTTTCCTTTGATTGTACAAATGTGGTCAAATTCTTTTCTTTCGTTAAACCATCTAAAAAATGCAATATGCTCTTGAAGTATTTCAAGGGTTTTGAAATACTCTTCTCTGAACAGCTTCTTTTCTGTTTTAGAGTAGTTTTTGAAAAAAAGCAATTCTTTTAATACAATTTTCCTTAGACACAAATTTCTTTTGAAGAGATTCTTTGTCAAGCTCAAACTTTGATTCAGAAATAATAACATTTATTTGAGAACTAGTATCCACTTTTGTTTGGGTTGGAGAGTTTGAAAGGTTTTCTTCATAAATAATATTTGGTATTCCTTAATCTATTTTAACAGATCTAATTTTGAGATTAGGAATCGGCTCACTTCTACTAGAAGTACTTGTTCTTGAACTCATGAAGTCTGTAAGTTCATGTTTTATTTAACAACAGGGAACCTAAGTGATTCGTTTTTAAATTTGATTTCTACTTTTCCATCAGGATGCTCAATGATATGGAAAACTTCTTTTTCTTTCTTTTGAGGGACAAAAGTGTTATCTAAAACTCAGCGAGGATTTTTTTGTAACTTCGTCCCAAGAAAGGAGTTTTGGAATACTAACAGATGATTTATTGAGATTTGTTTCAATCAACATAGTTTTTTTCTTTAGTTGAAGACAATAAAGCTTTTGGATGCATGGTAGTAGTCAAAACTTTATAAGTAACTTTGTAAACAAGACTTAATCTTTTAACTCCTTCTTCAAAATTTAATCCTTGGCCAGTAATATTTAAGCTCAAGGTTTTGAAAATATGTGGATCATCAAGGGACACCATAAAATTTGGAAAACAAATTAAAATATACAGGGCCATTGGCCAAATTTGATTCAATTATTCCGAATAAAGAATTTGAAAATTCTTTGTGACATTTATCGCGTAAAATTGCTAAGACTGGTGTATCTAGTCTGAATCTAAACATTGGAATTAAAGCTACTTGGATGGCTCCTATATGAAGAAATGAAAATTCTTTTTGATGCTTTACAATATCATTTCTTGGAAATAATTGTATGGAATCAATTTTTCCATAAATTAGAATTCTTCTTTCAACAATTTTTATACAAAGTTTTTCTTTGAAATTGAAAGTATTTTGAAAATAAATTGTTTTTTAATCAAGTTTGGGAATTCTCCAATTGAGAAAATCATTTTCTATTATTGCAATACGAGTTGATTCATTTGTCACATCACTTTCACTAAAAGAAGTAGTATGTTGCTCCTCAATTTCCTTTTGAGTAAGATCTTTTGAAAAAGATTTAGAGGATAAAATTTTCTTCAAGAAATTAGACATTTGAAAATTTTAAATTCTCATACTATAAATATTTATATTTCAAAATTTTATTAAATCTAGAAATAAAATTTCTTGGATCAAGAATCTATACCTGTATGTGCTAAGATGGATTACTGCTGACCAACGGTCTCACTGCACTTCCTTGCTTCTTACTATCAAGACCACAAACTTAGACAAGGACGTACAAACAAACGTAGAATCTGGATCTTCGAAATTGAATCTCTTGAATTCAACAAAATTTGAAGAATAAAGATTATTGAAGAGAACTAAAAATTATCAATCGCTTCGCTCCCGGAAATGAAATTTGAAAACAAATTGAAAGAAAATCCTAGGATACAAACGCGTTGTTATAAGCTTTATTTTATTTCTTGTTTGTTAAGGTACATATAAGTACTTCAACATAAAATACTAAATGGCCACTAAAAGGCATCGAGTCTGTAGTTGTTTTTTATTCTTTTTTATATAATTGATTATGCCTTTAAATTTGGGTCCAACATAAATTCTTTTTTCAAGAGTGTTTCGAAAGTGTTTCAAATATGTCTTTAGGTGTTTGTAATTAATAAATAAATAAATACAAACCCGACCCAGAGAATTTACTCGGTAAGGAGTGTCAGTGTTTCATAGGTTGACAAAATTCTTAGGTAACATGTATACAACACAAACGTCTAGAGTAAAATTTAGTAGTTTAACCGTAGCAAAACATGTCTAGTTGTGCCAGTGCCTATGTGTGTGTATCATTACACTGTCAATGCAGAGCTGCAAAAAGATGGAATGCAACGAATTGAAAGAGAAAGGTGAGAGAATACAACAAGAGAGATGCACAGTTTTACATCAACATTTTTGCAAAAATGAACAAGTTGCAGCAAGTAGTTTAACCGTCAAAAAACATGTCTAGCTGTGCTATCCTGAAATGAATCCTTTTCGACATAAGACATTGTAATTATGGGTTTTGCATAATTAAGCAAGAGAAATACATTGACAACAAAGCTCAATGGCCAATAAAGTTTGATAATTTAGCCTTCATAGCATAACACTATGCATTAATGAAATGTAATGTTGCATTATGTTTTGGAGAATATATAACATTGTATCTGTGTCTTGTTTTCATTTTGTATAAATAAGTCAGGTGTCTTGAAGGGTGCTTTTGCACTATGTTTGCATTCTCCTTTCAAATAAGGGAAGACAACAAAAATATATCCTCTTATCTTCCTTGTGTTTTAATGTGCTTCCTTTTATACATGGTTTTTAAAACTTTCATTCAAATGGCTGAGCTTTTAGTGTCAAAGCACTAACACATTTGTTGTTCTAAAATTTATTGCGCTCGCTTTGGTTATCTTATTACTCTAGTTGAATAGAATAACTTTAGGTTAAATTTATATTCAAATCTAATTTTAACTTAATCATTGTATATATGTATATGTGTAAACCATATCTTATAATACTACGTTATCTTATTAACTACATTGTGAAGTTTGTGTTCCATTTCACTAGATTGTACTTTTTTTTTAAAACAAACTTTGTTCTATTGTTTGAAAATTTATTACTAATTCCTAAATCTTAATTCAACCACACCCTTTCGAGATGCATGTACATTGTACTTTGCACGTTTTAAATAATTTAATAGAAAATTAAGCTATTCAAAGAGAAATGAAAAGCCTAATTTCTCAACCGAATTTAGCTTATAAAGAAGTAGGAGGTGATAATCTAAATTTTGCTGATTTTTTGGGGTCTTGTTGTTTTGTTAATACTTTCATCCAATTTATGAAAGATTGGATGGAAATTTTTATAATTGATTATTTATGATCATAATTTTTTTGGATGCAATAATCAGTCGTGTATTAGTAGTCGATTTATACATTAATCGTGTCATAATTTTTCAAACACAACTAATATCTATTCGGACACCTTGTACTTGGAGTGTATTCTTTATTAACTTAAATATCTAAATTTTTTTACAACACATATCAATTACTAAAATTTCATAAAACTTAAATGTTAAATATCAAAATCCAACATGTATATATATATATATATATATATATATATATATGGGTTAAGAAATATAATTTGTAATAATATTAAAATTTTGGGATGAGTAGTTCAGGTTATTCGTGTTGTCGGTGATACAATACCCCCTAGCGGTTTGTGTAAAAATGTCGATAAACTTTTAAAAGTTAAAATATGCCCTTAAACTTTAAAAAAGGGTTCAAAAATATCATTGTCGTTAGTTTTGGATGGAAATCGTTAAAGTTTTATTTAAAAAATACTTCTGAATTATTGAAAAGTTTTGTTAAAAAATACTCATGAACTATAGAAAATTTCCATAAATATCCTTTAAGCTTAAAAAAACTTCAAAAATATCTTCATTAATCCAATTTTCACCAAATCTTTTAGTACTTAAAATAAAAACCATAGTTTTAAATTTCTATCGATATGTCGATATTTCTATTGGTATTTTTCCATTTCCATGTGTTCGACATCAATAGAAGGGGTGAATCAATATTTTCAACACGTCCTAAAACAATCCAGGAATGACATAAAATAAACATCAAATGACACTAATATAAGTATAATGTAATTATAATATAAATAATAAACATGTTTACTCACTTGAAATTAATAAATATTTATTTTATTATTTTATTTTAATTTATTTTTTTGATTTAGGTTACAAACATAACACTTCATAAAATCTCACAAAGTTCCAAAACGGAAATTTCACCTTAAAACATACTGAAACGATAATTAATAAAAAAAAATCTCGCACTAACAGTGCCCTTACTCTTCATACCGGTAAAGTTGTAGACACTCCTAATTAAAAAATTACTTTGCATAAGTCTAGCAACCCCTTTCTTGTTAAAAAGGATAAGGTAGATTCACATTCAACTTCTTCTTCTTGAAAATGTACTTCTTTTCCAAAATCTTTGAATAGTGTTTCTAATGCTCCTTTTCCATCCAAGTTAAATCCATAAGGAAAGGACAAAGCCAAAGATGAATAACTTTTTGGAACCTTGAAGGTGATGGAGATAAACCTTCCTTTACTTAGTGCGGTGTAATAAATTCCCAAGTATGCCAAGTTCCTCAATGAGCTTTGTACAAAAAAGAGAAGGCATTCCCTCAAAGAAAACATCATTTAAGTCAAAATGTTTCTGAATTAATCAAGAAAGATATGCCAAAGAAAAGCTTGGATCCAGGTATGTTCATCCTTTTTTGTGTGATAGAGAATAGACAAAGTAACTATGCCATGTTAGACCTAAGGGCCTAGATAAATGTTGTGCCTATGCATGTTTTCAGAAAACTAGGGCTAAATAATTTGCAAAAGACCAATGTAAGCATTCAATTAATGGATAGGGTCTATGTTAGCCCCTTAGGCATGGTTGAGGATGTCCTTATTAAGGTAGGAGAGCTTATTTTTCCCTATGATTTTTACATCCTAGATACCCATAAAACATGCACACCTAGAACACCAAATACACTACAAGAAGTGGGACTACTCCTAATGCATAAAAATATCGAAAAACATTTAAAATACATCGAGAAATAAGTTCCCAAAGCCGAAAGAGACGTCGAAAAGAGAGTCGAAAGAACTGCTTAGGAGAAATATTCCCGATGTGACACCAACACGACATCAGGAGTACATGTCTCCCGATGTCCACATTTTTGACGTTATTCGTGCATTAGAAACAAACCATCCCTAGCGCGACGTCAGGAACCATGTTCCCGACACTTTCTGAAGTGCATCGTGATAGAGTCCCTATTCCCGACATATGAGATGCTGTAACGACCCAACTCTTTATACTAAGTTGAGGTCATTACTACCTAAAAGATGATAAAACTTTCTTAAATCTAAAAAAAAATTAAATAACGAACTCCTTAATTTAAAATCTCAAATATTCATTAAAATCATAAATAAGCTAAAGTAAGTAGAAATAAATCTAAAAGTAAGTTCATAGCTCGAGCTCTATCTAGTCAAAATAAATAAAAGTGCATAAATAGTGAAATTAAAATCGAATAACAAAAAGCGGAAGCAAAAGTGTTCATCTATGGCACGCCACAGTCACTTCTTGTCATTCGCCAGCTTTCCTCTGCTCTTACCTCTACCTCTGCCTGAAAAATTAAACATAAAAGAGTGAGTATAAAAATATATTCAGTAAGGGACCTACTACTAGTCCCACTAAGTGACTGTTAACTTCCTATTAGAGTCCTGTAAAGTGGTACCCCTAAACTAGCATGTTCTCAAACATGCGCAATCTGTGATCCCGTAGGAACATCTCTTATCTTCGGTGAACCCAAAGGAACATCTAGGGCCAAACTGGTCTTCGGTGAAACAAGGAATACCTAGGAAAAAACTAGTGTTTAGCAAACCCCGAAAGGAACACTAAGACAATCGGGCTATAAGTGACCCCGTCGAGTTACTCGTAACATATCATCTCATACTGGACTTGTGATCCCGTTGGACTACACAGTCATAAAAGCTTGTAATCCCGAGAGACATCCATGTGGGTACAACTCTAATAGATAAAGCTAACAGTACGACCTATCTATAGCATGTAGCATCATATAACATCATAGTCATGGCATGAATATTAACCATAGCATTCTTAATCATAAGATTAATAATTCATGCATGACATTAACATCAACAAGCGTCATCAACATAACTCAGTCAGAACTAACAATCATCATAAGCATAGATTAGTCATGACCACTAATCATCATAAATCATAAACACATTATGCATATTAGCTACATTAATACATAATATAAAAACTTACATGCAAGCCCATACTTCCATTCGAAAGTCTAGTAAGAAAATCTCTTACCTGGAGATTAGCTTAACTCACAGGAATACCCTCCTGACAGCAAAGTCAAGCTTCCTAAGAAAATCCTAAACAGTAAGGATAAAATACTAAGATGAATAACTAAATTCATAGTTGCTTAAGGATCCAAAAATGCAATTAATTCAATTTACCCAAAGTTGAGGTCGGATCCAACTCAACCTTAATTTAGGACAAAGTTCCACAGTTCTCAATTTCCAAAATTAAATATTTAAAATCCAAACTCAATATTTGTTGGTATGCCAAAAACCCAATCAAAACTTACCAAAAATAGGTTAAATAGGATTAAAACTGGGTTGGCGACTTGGCTTAAGATAAACAGCTCGGGTGGTGGCTTGGATGGGCGCACGCGGCTCACGGCTGAAAGAGGAGAAGGCTCAACTAGGTCCTTACCCGTGCGGCTCGAATGGTGGCTCAAGTTTATGCGGACAGCTAGACGACTTGCACAGCCACACACAACTCAGACTTCGCGTGTGTGACTCATGCTGACGAATTGACGGAGGATTGGTTCGACCGTTGCTGCTTGGCAGACGACGCGGTGGAAAACACCCGACTGCGATGAAGGAGATGAGACGGACGCGAAGCGAAAATAGAGAAGGTTTAGCAGCACTACTTGAGGCGCGACGGTCGGCGATCGACGAGGGAGGTCGGAGATTCGAACGGACAAATAGCGACACGCAACGATGGTCAGAGATGGTGGTGGCACGACGTGAGTAAGGGGCGGCTAAGGTTTTCTTCAAGTTTGAGATTAAGGGTTTTAGGGTTACTTGAGGAAGAGAATGATGAATAGTAAAAGCATGCGCTACGAGGCCTATTTAAACCAAATAATAATAATAAAATTATTATTATTTTCTTTTCTTTTTCCTAATTCTTTTCAGAATAACCAACTCCTTCTCTCTCTTCATTTAAAACGCACCAAAATCTTCTTTTTATCTTCCCAAAAAAATATATTCCAAAATAATTATATTATTTTCATAATATAATTATTTTAACTTCAATTTCAATTAATTACATAACCATAACTATAATTAATCAAAATTCCTTTACATACAATTCCACCAACCACACTTTTACTTAAACAACCAATTCCAAACATTAATCCAAAAATCAATTAATTAAATATTATCCCAAAGTATCTAATTAATTCTAATTTCTACAAATCAAAGATTCTCAACAATTAAATCAATAAAACCCAAAATAATTTCAATAATTGTCAAGATTAAACTTAAGATAATTAAAAATAAATTACCTTAATTTGGGGTGTTATAGGTGCGTTGGGAGATCTTTTAAATATATATTTTTTATTTTTTTTGGTGAAGTATTTTTTATTCAATTATAGTATTCGTTTTCGATTCTAGTACAATAATTGTGCAATATTAAATTATAGAAAATAAACAATAAATTAGTAAATACCGATAAAAAATATCAAATTTAACAACAATTTAAATATATTTACGATTCCATAAGGTTCATAATACGAATCCATAAAAGGTAGTAAATGTTCAAAAAATTACATAGAATCCATAAAAACTATGTACGTCTCCTAACAAGCCTCATACGCCATTCTACACCTCGAGACCTACAATGATACAAAAGTGCTTAAGTTTAGTACATATGCATCATCACTGAATAATATAATTTCAAGAACTTAAGAATAATGGAAACATATATACGTAACGCAAAGCTTGTTGGGTTTTATGTCCTAAAACTCGTAGATAGTAAATATAATCAATTGACCGTCATTAATAAAGTATTTTATTATTATAATTTCAATAAGTGTTATTGATTATATTATTAGTTTTGTCTTAATAACCTAAATCCAATAAACTAACATCCTAAGCTGTTTGATGAGTCTTGAACAGTATGTAGATACATATGGGGATCAATGTTCAAGATCAGCTTAAAGGGTCTATAGTATAGGGTTAAGGTTGGGTACCTTATCCTGTTAACACTATGGATACGACTCACTTTGTATTTGATACAAACACATTGATCCAATGTGTTCGTGTATGCGACATGCGAGTGAGGGTATCCTATGCAATGAGGTTGCATAAGACTGGACCACGAAATAGTAATCACTAGATGTAACTCCGTTAACTAGTTGGATTTCTATTTCATTAGGATGACCTAGGTGACTTAGTCTTAATCCTGAGTATATTATGAACTCCTGTTTGTGAAGGATTTTCTTTTAATTTGTACGGACGAGAGTGGCCAAATTGTCGACCCAATATGCTTATCATTTTGGGGATAAAACCGAGTGGGGAGCTGGAAACATAATCACACAAGATGGAATTCACTCATTCGCACCTTTAGGGTAAGTAGATAAGTGTTCCCTTAAATGGTGTCTCCGGGACTTGAACAAAGGGCCCTACCCTCTATATGGCACGAGAGGGGTTTCTGTTTAGTGGTTGGACCATAAAC
This sequence comes from Cucumis melo, assembly GCF_025177605.1. NCBI lineage: Eukaryota > Viridiplantae > Streptophyta > Magnoliopsida > Cucurbitales > Cucurbitaceae > Cucumis > Cucumis melo. The sequence continues at coordinate 23,067,519 of NC_066857.1, read as the reverse complement.
AGGTTGTTCATTAGAGGAGCATTGGTATTTAAGGACTAGAAGTAACTCAGGGGTAAAACAGTAATTTGACCCAGCTGGTGATACGAACACTTGTGAAGGACTAACTTACTGGTATTGGTCTATATCCATGGACACAGAAATATATCTACAGTGAGAAGAGTTCAGCTGTGAGTCTTTAGTGGAGTGAACACACAATTAACGAATATTGATTAATGTGGTTAATGAATTTAGCTAATTAATCTCATATCTTTGTAGCTTCTGATCTGTAGGTCCATTAGGTCCCCTTGCTAGCTCATAAAGAGTAATGAGATTTATTTATATTGGTTGTAATTTGAAATGTTCAAATTTACTTTAGGAATTAATATAATGTACATCGATACATTATAATATAAAGTTTATATTTTAATTAGACTTTATTATATAAATTTAATTTTGGATATGATTCAAAATTAAATTACGAGAGAATAGAATATTTGAATGAGTTCAAATATTAGTTTAATGTGAATTAGATTCATATTAAAACTATAGGTTAAAATTTAATGTGTATGTGATACATATTAAAACTATAGGTTATGAGAGAAATTTATATTTGAATATGATTCAAATTTTGGATTAAATTAAATATAAGATATTTAATTTAGAAATTAATTAATTGGAGAATTAATTAATAGTTTAGTTTAATTTCGTTTAATTAAATTTTATTTAATTAAATTAATTAAATTAAAACTATAGGTTATGTGAGAGATATTCATTTAAATATGATTTAAATGAAATATTAATTAAATATGATTTAATTAATTAATTAACTAATTAATTTAATATATATTAATTTAATATTTATCGATTAAATTAATAAGGAACGTGGGTGGTTTTCGCACGTTCCCATTTATTCTCTCTAACTTCTCTCTTCTTCCGACTGAAGAAGAGAGAATTTTTTGCGTAACGAAAATTAGAGGAGTGAATTCTGCGTATTTTGAATTGCTCTCCCGTTCTCTCTTAACAATATTTTCTCTCTAAAAGAAAAATTCCCTTCTTCCAATTTTGGTTCCCAGAAACCATCTCAATCAAAGAATAGGAAGATTTCCAAGTGGTGGTGCCCAAATTTGTAATTGGTAGATTCAAAGTTGTCAACGAGCGCAAGTTTTCTTCTCTGTATTTTTCTTCAAAGCATGTTTAACCATAAAAATAGTTTTGTAATTTGTGCCACTGTATTGGTCATTTTAAGGTTCAAATTAAAATTGAGTCTCTGAAATTATTTCGTTGCGAAAGGGTTTTCATCCCTTCAATTGGTATCAGAGCCATCTCAATTTCAATTGAGAATTTTAAAAATGTGCATTGGTTAGGTGGGATCTCTGCATTATGAATGTTGGTTTTGCAATTGAATGTTTCTGTAATTTTGGCCATAGATTTACTGTTTTGATAAGATCAAAAAGTAAAGGCCCCTGCGTTTTGGGCATTTTAATTTGTAAATCTGTAATTAAGAGTCCAATCTTTGGATTTGGGGTGTTTTTCTGAGTTTTTCGACACTAAATTTGCCCAAAATAGACAACCGGAAGGCGATCAACGAAGAGTTTTTCGATTCTGCACTGAAATTGAAGCGAAAAAAAAAATCGCGGCTGGAGGTTGAAGAAGAGATGACGTAAGCATAACGTCATCGGCTCTGTACGGACGACTCGACTCGGCTGTACGGACAACTCGCGGCTCGACTAGACTTGTACGTATGGTTTGATTCAGCTCTGCTGTACGGACAACTTGGTTCGGCTCAACTGTACAGATGGCTTGAAGCGGTCGGCTCGATTCGACTCCGGTTTTTTCATATGGTGCTGGTTCATGAGGTTTTGGGCCGTTCTTCATATTTTAGACCGGTTCAAGCATTTTTTAACTGGTTTGGAGCGATTTTTGACTGGTTCAAGGTGTTTGGGCCCGTTTTGAAGCTTTTTGAAGGTTTTGAGACCGGTTTTGGAGCTTTGGAAGCACTTTTAGGATAATGCTTTATGGATGTCATTTAGATAAATCTCACCTTAAGTTAAGCATGTTCGTGCATTTTTATATATTATAAATGTTATAATGTACGGTTTTAATGCATGATTATGAATTTCATGAGTAATTTAAAATATGTTGATATTTTAAATATATGAAATTGAATAAGCATGATGCATGACATTACTTAGTTAAATATAATTTGTTATATTTAAATTAATGACTTGTGTATGCTTGATTGATTTTCATATTTTGTTTAATATAATTGTGTAACGCCCCAAATTTTTGAATGCATTTGAGGAAACTTGATTAATGAAATTTTTGGTTATGTAATTAATTAAGTTTTGAGGAATATAATTATTTTATTTAGATAATAAAATTTGTAAAGATATTTGTTGAAGATAAAGAAAATTGGGGTTAAGGAGAGAGAAAATTGAATTAATTGGTTAAGGATAATGGTGATGCTTTTCTTGGAAAGAAAAATGATAAAGGGATTGCTGTGATTGGTTGGTTTTGATATTTTAAAAGGGAGATTCGGTGGGATTAGTTAGGAGATAGATGATTTGGTTGTTTTTTTATTATTATTTATTTTAGTTATTTCAATAAGGAAGAGGAAAAGGGAAACAATATTGGTTTACATTTGTTTAGTATAAATAAACTTTGGGACCCGTGCAAAGAAAACCCTAAAAATCCCTTCTTGTTGAAACCCTAGGTTGCCACTGCTGTCGGCTGCCGTAACCCATTCGAGCCTCTACAAGCAGCCGCCACTCGCCGCGTCTCCATCCGCCACTCGCCGCGTCTCCATCGCACAGCCGCCTGTGACCCGAGCGAAGCACCCGTCGACCCGTGCCTCTCCAGCCACCATTCTCCGCGGATCGAAAACCTGACCCACCCCGCAGACCGCTCCCAAGCGAAATGCCTGTCGGACTCGCGTCTCCTCCGCCTGCAAGGTGTCACCGAGCGGCCGCGTTCCGTCCCTACCATCGTCCGAACCCAGAAGCTTGACCCGTGCGTCCGCGACTCCAATACCGCGTGAAGTCGACCCAACTCGCGTCTCCCCTTTACGACCCGAGCCGGAAACGCGACCCCTGCACCCGCGCTTCCATCTCCGTGTGAATCCGACCCGACTCGCGTCTCCCCTCCACTACCCGAGCCGTGCCCACACCCATTCGCGCCATAGCCAAGTCATCCTGCACGCGCGCGAGCCGCCTGTCCGCGCTGCAGCCGAGTTGCCCTACACGCGCGCGAGCCGCCTTCTGCCTTCTAACCGAGCCGCCTAGCCGCTTCGCCTGTCTTTGAGTCGCCAGCCTATTTCGGTCCTTTTCACTTAGTTTGGTAAGTTGATTGGGTTTTGGAATACCCAACTAAACATTTAAAATTTGTTGGATCTCAAAAAAATTTAATTTTTAAGGTTAAAATTAAATTATTTCTCTTAAGGAACATCTAGGACCCATTGATCTTGGAGCGTGGGACTTCTTCAGTTGAGGGCTCAAGCGTCGCAACCTCGACCTAAGGTAAGTTACTTCAATGGAATGTCTGGAGTCTTTGGTCGATCGGTGATTAAGTTATGAAAAATTTGTGTTTCTAACCAGTAGGACTTCGATGCTGAGAAAGCGTGACCTTGATGTTAGGACTCATTGAGCAAATCTCCAGGTAAGAGATTCTACTACTAGACCTACGAGTAGGATTAAGAGATCGCATACATTTTTAGTCATGCACGTTGATGACTAAACTGCATAACGGTATGGCAATTAATGAGGATATGATATGACATAATGATATGATTTGACATGACGATATGTTGTGATATGATGACGTGATAATGCTATGTTACGTGTATGTTATGGTTAGGGTGCATGTTAGCTTATCCTATTAGAGTCATACCTGCATGGGTGTCCTTCGGGATCACCACCTATTTAGGATTGCGTAGTCCGACGGGACCGCCAGTCTGGCATTGATATAGACATGATTCGAGTGATTCGACGGGATCCTCGCAGCCTGATTGTCTTAGTGTTTCCTCCGGGTACGCTACAGACCAGTTTGTCCTAGGTGTTCCTTTGGGTCACCGAAGACCAGATTTTGTTCCTACGGGATCACATGTTGCACATGTTCAGGAACGTGCCAGTTCTTGGGTACCATTTTCAAGACTCTAATAGGAAGTTAACAGGCACCTAGCAGGACTAGTAGTGGGTCCCTTACTGAGTAATTTATACTCACTCTTTCCATTTCATTTTTCAGGCAGGGGCAGAGGTAAGGGCAAGGGCAAGCTAGCGAGCAACCAGAAGTGATCGTGGGGAGCCATAGGGATCTCTTGTTTCCGCTTTATATCCGAGCTCAGACCTTAAATGTTTGCATTTTAGTTATTCCTTATTTGTTATTTTATTTCTTTAAAATTAGATAAGGCCCGAGTTAGGATTTTATTTTTTACACATATCGCAAATTACTTTTGATCAGACTTTTAAATAATTTAATTTTGAGGTTTTGTTTCATTTTATCCAAACTTTATAAATTTTATTTGTCTTTTAAAATTTGTAATGGCTTCGACTTAGTATAAGGAGTTGGGTCGTTTCAAATTGTTATATTAATAAAGATGAAAATTAATTTGCATTGTGCATATTACATCCATAGTTTAATATAATTGTTATATTAACATAATGTATGCATGTAATATGGTTTTATTTAATTATAATTTTATTTTAATTATTTAAACCATAGTATGCATGATTATAGGGCTTATTAACTAATTTTATAATAGTTATAGAATTTTATTATTAGAAACCGTCAACCTATAATAAAGAGTTGCATTAAAACATAGGATCTTAGGATTAATTTGGTTTAATTTTAAATTGTTTAAAATTAAATAGACCTAAGATCACATTAATTCTAATAGGATTAGAATTAAGTCTTATTTTTAGTTTAATGAAACTAAATAGGACAAATAGGATTTAAGGTTATAAGGGAACTCCACCAGTAAAGTTCTGTCTAAGGTTGGGGGTACTTAAGTTGACGGTTTACGGAATACCTCCTACCTAGGAACTGACTCGGATCCGACATTGAATTAACCTTATTTCTATTAGCATAAGATGTCACTAGGTAAATTAAATGGTTTAATACACCTAGAAACTTTAGTGTAAAGTTTTATTATAAGTGTTATAATAAGAATAGACTTAGTTAGATTCATTTAGCCGGAATTTAGCTAAGTGCAACTAAACCCTAAATTAATAGAACATTTTAGTAGGAGAAAAATGGTATATATGATATATCAATTTTTTCTCTCACGTCGCTAAGAGTTCACACGTGAGATCCATACTCGGCTTCGTGTCGCCCTGGGCGTGGCCTCCCTTCGGAAAGTGTTTGTATGGGTCAATAACAAGGTGAATAGGGGAAATGTTCATAGTGAGTGGGAGAAGGACGTGTGTTAACGTATCCTACGATCTCCTCCATTAGGTTGCACCGTGAGATTTCTATGATCCGTTTGCGTGTCGTCCTGGAGCGACCATCCCTTTGAAGGGCTTGATCATATAAGCCGGAACATCGTAAACTCCAGAAATGGATAGGATTTCTTAGGTTAATCTTCAACAGTTGTCTTTCCTAACGGTAGCCTGTTGAAGCGTACCTTTGGGATCTAAAAATGGTAAGGTCATACTTACGGGATGAATTAAGTTAGTTAATGAATCATCGACCGAACAATGATAGCTAAGAACTATAGGAATAAGAATTATTCTGTTATTATTAATTAGTTGAGATTGTCTCAATTCAGAAGAGGAGTAATTGATCACCCTTCGGTGACTGTTGCTCTAAACTTCTGAAGTATCGTTGCAAAATTAAATCATTAGTTTTATTAGGGTTCTTTGATTGTTTGTTTTTGCTGAATTCATTAGATTGTTTTATGTAATGGGTTAAGACAAAGATAACTAATACGGTCAATTGTTTGCTATTTTAGTATGTCTTCCTCAATTATTGCATTGCTTAAAAAAGATCAATTAACCGGTGAAAATTATGCGACGTGGAAATCGAAACTGAATATGATTCTAGTTATTGCTGATCTACGCTTCGTCTTAATGGAGGAATATCATTCAAAGTGTTAGGGATGCATATGACTGCTGGACAAAGGCCAATGACAAGGCTCGCCTCCACATCTTGGCTAGTATGTCTGACATACTGAGCAAGAAAGATGAGATCATGGTCACTGCACGTCAGATCATGGACTCTCTTAGAGAGATGTTTAGGCAACCGTCCATTCAGATCAAACAAGAAGCAAATGTTGCCCATTCTAGGAGGTTTGCCCTTCATCTTCTGGATCTGAGAAAATTCAGAAGAGGAAAGAAGGGAAGGGGAAAGGTCGTACTATTGCTGCTGAGGGCAAAGGGAAGGCTAAGGTAGCCATCAAAGGGAAATGTTTCCACTGCAATGATGATGAGCATTGTTAAACAAATTGCCCTAAGTACCTTGTTAAGAAGAAAGAAAAGGAAGGTAAATATGATTTACTTGTCTTAGAAACATGTTTAGTGGAAAATGACCAAAATGCCTAGATACTTGATTCAGGGGCCACTAACCATGTTTGTTCTTCTTTACAAGAAATTAGTTCCTTCAAGCAGCATGAGGCGAGTGAGATGACACTCAAGGTTGGAACGGGAGATGTCCTTTCAGCTTGTGCAGTGGGAGATGCTAAGTTGTTTTTTGGAAATAAATTCATGTTTTTGGAAAACTTGTACATAGTTCCTAAAATTAAAAGGAACTTAGTTTCCGTTTCTTGTCTTATTGAACATATGTACTCAATTAATTTTTCTATGAATGAAGCGTTCATTTCTAAAAATGGTGTACATATTTGTTCGGCTAAGCTTGAAAACAACTTGTATGTATTAAGACCTAATGAAGCAAAAGCAGTTTTAAATCATGAGATGTTTAGAACTGTTAATACTCAAAATAAAAGGCAAAGAATTTCTACAAATAACAATACCTATCTTTGGCATTTAAGATTAGATCACATAAATCTAGATCGGATCGGAAGATTGGTAAAGAATGGACTTCTAAACGAATTAAAAGATGATTCATTACCTCAATGTGAATCTTGTCTTGAAGGAAAAATGACAAAGAGACCTTTTACTGGAAAAGGTTATAGAGCCAAGGAGCCTTTAGAACTTATACATTCAGACCTATATGGTCCGATGAATGTAAAAGCTAGAGGGGGTTTTGAATACTTCATCTCTTTTATAGATGATTATTCAAGGTATGGTTATTTATACTTAATGGAGCATAAGTTTGAAGCTCTTGAAAGTTCAAGGAGTATAAGGCTGAAGTTGAAAATCTATTAAGTAAAAAGATTAAAATACTTTGATCTGATCGAGGTGGAGAGTACATGGATTTGAGATTCCAGGACTATATGATAGAACATGAAATCCAATCCCAACTCTCAGCACCTTGTACACCTCAACAAAATGGTGTATCAAAAAGGAGAAATAGAATCTTGTTAGACATGGTCCGTTTAATGATGAGTTACGCTCAATTGCCTAGCTCGTTTTGGGGGTATGCAGTAGAGACTACAGTTCATATCTTGAACAATGTTCCCTCGAAGAGTGTTTCTGAAACACCTTTTGAGTTATGGAGAGGGCGTAAACCTAGTTTAAGTCATTTCAGAATTTGGGGTTGTACAATACACGTGTTAGTGACAAATCCCAAGAAGTTAGAACCTCGTTCAAGGTTATGCCAATTTGTTGGTTACCCTAAAGAGATGAGAGGTGGTCTATTCTTCGATCCACAAGAAAATAGAGTGTTTGTATCGACAAATGCTACTTTCTTGGAAGCAGACCACATGAGAGATCATAAACCACGAAGCAAATTAGTATTAAATGAAGCTACTGATGAATCAACAAGGATTGTTGATGAAGTTGGTCCCTCATCAAGAGTTGATCAAACCGGTCAATCTCATCCTTCTCAATCGTTGAGAATGCCTCGACGCAGTAGGAGGGTTGTATCACAACCTAACCGTTATTTGGGTTTAACTGAAACTCAGGTTGTCATACCAGATGATGGTGTTGAGGATCCATTGTCCTATAAACAGGCAATGAATGATGTAGATAAGGACCAATGGGTCAAAGCCATGGACCTTGAAATGGAGTCTATGTACTTCAATTCAATGCGGGAGCTTGTAGATCTACCTGAAGGAGTAAAACCTATAAGGTGTAAATGAATCTATAAGAGAAAGAGAGATTCAGCTGGGAAGGTACAGACCTTCAAAGCTAGACTTGTAGCAAAAGGGTATACCCAAAGGGAAGGCGTTGACTATGAGGAAACTTTTTCTCCTGTTTCTATGTTAAAGTCTATAAGGATTCTCTTGTCCATCGCCACATTTTATGATTATGAAATATGGCAAATGGATGTCAAGATTGCTTTTCTGAATGGCAATCTTGAAGAGAGTATCTTTATGCTCAGACCGAGGGGTTCATAACCCAAGGTCAAGAGCAAAAAGTTTGCAAGTTGAATCGATCCATTTATGGATTGAAACAAGCATTCTAAATCTTGGAACATTAGATTTGATACTGCAATCAAATCCTACGGTTTTGACCAAAACGTTGATGAACCTTGTGTATATAAGAAAATCAACAAAGGAAAAGTAGCTTTCTTAGTACTTTATGTTGACGATATCCTCCTCATTGGGAATGATGTGGGATACCTTACTGGCCTTAAAGCTTGGCTAGTAGCCCAATTCCAAATGAAAGATTTAAGAGAGGCATAATATGTTCTTGGGATCCAAATCATAAGAGATCGTAAGAACAAAACGAGCAACCTATATCGACAAAATGTTGGTGTAACGACCCAACTCCTTATACTGAATCGAAGTCATTACTAAATATAGAACAAGTGGTTTAAGTCGTAAAATTTAGTAAAACGCATAAGGTTTAAGAAATTTTATTTATGAAAATTCAAACAAGGTAGTTATGCAAAAAAAATGAAATGCGTTCTAAAGTCCTACTCGGGCCCTATCTACATAAAAAGATGGTAAGTAATGAAGAATACTCAAACTCAGGTACTAAAGTAAAAAAAAAACAAGAATAAGCTGAAGCAGAAGTCCCTATGGCTCGCCACGGTCACTTCGGGTCACTCGCCAGCTTGCCTTTGCCCTTGCCTCGTCCTCTACCTGAAAACATGACATGAAGAGAGTGAGTATAAAATACTCAGTAAGGGACCCACTACTAGTCCCACTAGGTGCCTGTTAACTTCCTGTCAGAGTCCTGTAACTGGTACCCAATCTCTGGCACGTTCCCGAACACGTGCAACATGCGCTCTCGTAGGAACGTAACTCTGGTCTTCGGTGCCCCGGGGGACACCTAGGACAATCGGGATGCGAGGACCCCGTCGAGTCACTCGAGTCATATCTATATCCATGCTAGACTGGTGTCCCGTCGGACCACACAGTCCTCAATAGGTGGTGATCCCGAAGGACACCCATGCAGGTACGACTCTAACAGGTTAAGCTAACAGGTACCCTAATCGCAGTATACATACACATGGCATCAGCATATAACATAACAGATAAATCATCATTACACTCTCCATCTCGACATCCGTCGTACAACCATAACAGCTCTCGTCATCACCCAACATGCTATAATATAACCATATCGTCATTTGCATCATACTATCATTGATTTCATGCATCGTATGGTCTAGTCCTCAACATGCACAATTGAAGTATACGTAATCTCATAATTCTAAACATGGAGCTAGTAGTAGAATCTCTTACCTGGAGATTTACTTGACGGGTCCTAACCGCGAGGCAGTATGCTTTCCAAGCGACGAGGTCCTAACTGTTTAATATGCCAAAATTCGTAATTAGGTCACCAACGACTAACGGTTCAAGACTCATTTGAAATGACTTACCCTAGAAAGAGGTTGCAGTGCTCGAGCCCCTACTGAAGAAATCCCACGCTGCAGCAGTTACTTGGTCCAAGACGTCCCTTAAGGAAAATAATTTAATTTAGTTCCAAATTAAATTAATTAGTGTCCAAAACATTGAGTCTTACTGGGTAATGCCAAAATAATTAATTTGATTACCAAAAATTAGGTGGAAGGAGCCAAATTAGGCTTGGCGGCTCGGCTGGAAAAAGAACAGGGATCGGCTCGGCTCGGCTTGGCGCAGGGATCTTGCGCGTGCGGCTCGGCTCGGCTTGGCGCAGGGATCTTGCGCGTGCAGCTCGGCTCGCGACTGCAAGAAGAAGCGGCTCGGCTTGCAGTGCAGGCGGCGCGGCGCGGCTTGCACGCGGGGAGAGCTGGGCGCTCGCGGGCTCGGTTTGCGACTCGGGGCGGCGCGCGGGCACGGGGCGGTATGTGGATGCGGGTTCGGTTTGCGGCTCGGGGCGGCGCGCGGGCATGGAGCGGTAAGCGGACGCGGTTTCGGCTTCGGGTTCGGGTGACGGCCGAAGCGCGGGTTCGGGTTCCGACGGATGGAGACGTGCGGCTGACGACCGACGGTTGCTGCTGTTCGACGACGCGGCGGACGACGTTTCACGCGGCGGCTATGAACGGAACGGCTGCGGATCGCGAAGTGTGACGCGGGTGGTTCGGCTTCTACTGCGGCTGGCTCCGACGCTTGTGCTTGAAGCTGACGGCGAAGGCGGCGGCGCGGGTCGGCGGCTAGGGTTTCGACGGCTAGGGTTTCAAGGAGAACTTAATTGCTCCTCTCTCTTTTTTTTGTTTTTCTTATGCACGGGTCCCAAAGCAGCTTTATATAAGAAAATTATCTTCTTTTTTTTTTCTATTTCCTTTAATTAATTTGAAAACCAACCACCTCTTGTGTCTCCAAATCTCTTGAAATTTTCCTTATTAACCCCAACTAGGTCCCCACATTTCTCCCTTAACAAACCAACTTTAGTTTAAAAAAACTTCCCCAATTGTTTCCAAATAAAAATACTTATTATCTTAAACAAAATAAAGATTCCAACCTTAATTAATCGAAATTTCAAAATGATAAGGTTCTTCCAATAAATTTAAATTTTCCATAACCACACTTAAATATTAATGACAATGAACAAAAAGTCGAATTTGTTGGGCGTTACAATCTTCCCTCCTTAGAAAACTTTCGTCCTCGAAAGTTCTAATCCTCGAACAGCTCGGGGTACTGGGCTCTCATGTCCTCTTCTTTCTCCCACGTGGCCTCTTCCACTCCATGGTTCTGCCAAAGGACTTTGATCAGTGGAATTTCTCGACTGCGAAGCTTCTTGACCTCCCTTGCCAGGACCTCGACAGGCTGCTCCTCGTAGCTCAAGTTCTCGCTAATCTGTAGTGGCTCGAAGTCCACCACATGTGTTGGGTCTGCGACATATTTCCTCAGCATGGAGATATGGAATACGTCATGCACTGCAGCAAAAGATGGGCGTAGCGCCAAGCGATAAGCCACGGGGCCAATCCGCTCCAATATCTCAAACGGCCCTACGAAGCGTGGACTCAACTTCCTTTTCTTCACGAACCTCAGAACACCCTTCATAGGTGCTACCTTCAGAAAGACCATGTCTCCCACCTCAAACTCGAGATCCTTACGTCGTACATCAGCATAACTCTTCTGTCTGCTCTGTGCTGTCAGCATACGAGCTCGGATCTTCTGTATGGCTGCGTTGGTAGTCTGTACTAAATCGGGGCCTAGCATCCTCTGCTCTCCAACCTCGCCCCAGCAGACAGGGGATCTACAGCACTTGCCATACAAAGCCTCGAACGGTGCCATACCGATAGTAGCCTGGTAGCTGTTATTATAGGCAAACTCCATCAGGTGTAGATGAGAGTCCCAACTTCCTGAAAACTCTAGCACGCAGGCCCGCAGCATATCTTCCAAAATCTGGTTCAATCTCTCTGTCTGACCATCAGTCTGAGGGTGGAATGCCGTGCTGAAGTCCAACCTCGTACCTAATGCAAGTTGGAGTCCTTTCCAGAACTTCAATGTGAAACGAGCGTCTCTGTCTGAAATGATGGATACGGGTACTCCATGTAGTCTCACAATCTCTGTCATATATAACTGCCCCCACTTACTGGCAGTGTAAGTGGATTTCTCTGGCACGAAATGGGCCGACTTCGTGAGTCTGTCGACAACAACCCAGATCACCGTATAGCCCTTTAGGGTCTTGGGCAGTCCCGTAATAAAATCCATCGACACACTCTCCCACTTCCACCCTGGTACACTCAAGGGTTGCAACAACCCGGCTGGACACTATCTAGGTGCCTTCACCTGCTGGCACACCAAGCACCTGCTGACAAAGACTGCCACTTCCCTCTTCATGCCCATCCACCAATAGACACTCCTTAAGTCTTGGTACATCTTCGTACTCCCAGGGTGCATGGTAAACGGGGAACTATGAGCCTCAGTCAAAAGCTCTGTCTTAACTGCGCTGTCTTCCGGCACACACAAGCATCCCTCAAACATAAGGCCATCGTTAGAGGATATGGAGAAGTCCTCGCCTTGCCCTGTCTCTACCATACGACGCTTCTCGACCAAGTAAGGATCATTCAGCTGAGCAGCGATGATCTTTTGCCTCAAGGTTGGCTGAACTGACAACTAAGCCAACTGTGCGGTAACCTCACCTACTGAGACTGCAATCTTGGCTCTCTCAAAATCCCTGAGTAAGGGGGTCTGCTTGGTGATTAGCGCTGCTGAATGTGCAACCTTCCTACTCAGCGCGTCAGCCACTACATTTGCTTTACCTGGGTGGTACAGGATCTCGCAGTCATAGTCTTTCACCAACTCAAGCCACCTCCTCTGGCTCATGTTCAACTCATTCTGAGTGAAGAAGTACTTCAGGCTCTTATGGTCGGTGTAAATCTGTATCTTCTCACCGTACAGGTAGTGCCTCCATATCTTCAGTGCAAAGACTACAGCTGCCAACTCCAAGTCGTGGGTAGGGTAGTTCTGCTCATGAATCTTCAAATGGTGGGAGGCATAAGCAACTACCTTACCTTGCTGCATCAGGACACAGTCCAGTCCCTTCTTGGAGGCATCACTATAGATCACAAAGTTTCCCGACCCATCGGGCACTGTCAGGACTGGTGCAGTCACTAGCTTCTGCTTAAGCTCCTGAAAGCTGCTCTCGCATGCTGGGCTCCAGACAAACGGGATTCCTTTCCTAGTCAACTGGGTCAACGGGCTGGCTATACGTGAGAAGTCCTCCACGAACCTCCTGTAGTAACCTGCCAAGCCCAGAAAACTTCGAATTTCACTAACCGTAGACGGTCGAGGCCAGTTGGTCACCGCTTCAATCTTTGCGGGATCCACTGAAACTCCCTCACTGGAAACCACGTGGCCAAGAAACGTCACCTTCCTTAACCAGAATTCACACTTGGAGAACTTGGCATACAACTTGTTGGCTCGAAGAGTCTCCAAAACCTGGTGCAAGTGCTCCTCGTGCTCAGCCTCAGTTTTAGAGTACATCAAGATGTCATCAATGAAGACTATGACGAACGAGTCTAGAAAATCCTTAAACACCCTGTTCATCAAATCCATGAACACTGCAGGAGCGTTAGTCAAGCCGAAAGACATCACAACGAACTCGTAATATCCGTACCTCGAACGAAAGGCCGTCTTGGGAATGTCACCGTCCCTAATCCTCAACTGGTGATAGCCTGATCGCAGGTCGATCTTGGAAAAGACAGTGGCTCCCTGCAACTGATCGAACAGGTCATCAATCCTGGGCAAGGGGTAGCGGTTTTTAACTGTCACCTTATTCAGCTCTCGGTAGTCAATACAAAGGCGCATCGACCCATCCTTCTTCTTCACGAAAAACACTGGGGCTCCCCAAGGTGACACATTGGGCCGGATGAAGCCTTTGTCCAGCAACTTCTGTAACTGGACCTTCAACTCTTTTAGCTCGGCTGGAGCCATTCTGTAAGGGGCCCTCGAGATAGGGGCAGTGCCCGGCTCTAACTCGATGGCGAAGTCTACCTCCCTGGGAGGCGGAAGTCCTGGGAGTTCGTCGGGGAAAACGTCAGGGTACTCCCTTACCACTGGTTCGGAAGATAGGTAAACTTCTGGCTCTCTAATATCCACTACGCTTGCCAAGATGCCCCAAGTACCTTGACTGAATAGTTTACTAGCCTTCATGGCTGAGATGACCTTGGGTATACATACCATGCCTGCCCCCTTAAATTTGAAACTAGCCCCAGAGGGAGGGTTAAAAACAACTTCCTTGCCAAAACAGTCTATATTTGCATGGTTAGCTGACAGCCAATCCATGCCTAGTATCACGTCAAAATCCTGCATGTCTAACACTAGTAAGGTCACGTCTAACATATGATTCGCTACCTCTACCCGACATGCCTTTATTTGTTCTTTGGACAACAGGACCTCCCCAGATGGAGTAGAAACAGACAAAACACTACCCAAAGTTTCTACCTCCAAACCCACATGCTGAACGAAAACAGAGGATATAAACGAGTGGGATGACCCAGAGTCAAATAGCACAAAAGCATAATGACCCAAAATTGGGAGCGTACCTGTCACCACTGTACCAGCTCGCTCGGCCTCCTGCCGGGAAGTGGCAAAAACTCTCCCCTGCTGGGAAGCAGAAGGCTGGGGCGGTGTCGTCTCAAAGGGTTTCCGAGGACACACATCAGCAGTGTGCCCCGGCTGTCTGCACCTGAAGCAGACTCCACTTCCAGCCAAGCAACGACCTCTGTGGACTCTCCCACCGGTAGTACAAGCGGGTAGCTCTCTCAGAGTCCTCCCGGCTGCTACAAGCTCCCGTCGGTGTCTCTGAAAGACACCTCCTGACCTCAGAGTTCGCTGCGGTACTACGTCAGGCTGCGTCTCCACCTTTCTCTTTTGTCCCAAGGCTGACCCTCTGCCGGCAGCATTAGACAAATCAGCTCTCTCATGCAGGCTCAAATCCAGTGCTATACGTAGTGCATCAGCATGCGTGGCTGGCCGGAGAGCTCGGACAATGCTCTGAAGGTCTAGCCTAAGTCCTCTAACGAATTTCTCTGTCCTGGCAGCCTCATCCCTTACCACATCGGGAGCAAAACGGGACAGCATGTCGAACTCGGCATCGTACTGCTCCACCGTCATATCGCCTTGCTCCAAGTTTAGGAACTCTTGCAGCTTGGCGTGCTTCACGTTGGCAGAGAAGAACTTAGCATAGAAGTTCTCCTTGAACTGCTCCCAAGTTATCTTGCTGACGTCGCCCCCCAGCATTCTCTCAGCGGTCTCCCACCAGGCGGTGCCCCTATCCTCCAAGAAGAAGACTGCACACTGCACCTTCTGGTCTTCTAGGCACTTCATGTACCGGAAGATAGTCTCTATGGACGTCAACCACATTTGGGCCTTTGTGGGGTTGTCCATGGATCCGTCAAAGGTCTTAGGATTATACTTCCTAAAGTCCCGTAAGTGTTTAGCCTCGGCCGACAGTTGAACTGGTACGGGTTGAGCTTCCTCAGGGGCTGGAGGAACGACGGCCTGGGCCTGAACAAGGGCGGCCTGGTTCTGCTGGGCGGCGAGGAAAGGCGTCAAAGCAGCTTGCAGCATGTTCTGATAACGCTGCTCCATCGCGGCGAGATCCGCCTGGGTGACCGGTGTGTTAGGGTCGACTGTCGGTGCAGCAGGTTGCGCCTCCGACTGGCCACGACCGGCTCCTCTGCCTCCCCTACCACCTCCTCGGCGTGCACCTCTACGTGGCGGCATTCTTCCTAAAATTCACCAACAAAACATTTCACCACAAGAACTTAACACACTTATCTCTAGGTCTAGTCTATTCAGGCAAAATTGTAATCTTAACATTAGCAAGGCTTTAGACATACCTGGCGAGTGCCGAAGGACCGTATAGCCATAGGGTGAAGTAAAACCAAAACAAAACAATGACTTACATCGTAGGTCAGTCTACAGAACTTAAAACACTATGCTCTGATACCAACTGTAACGACCCAACTCCTTATACTGAATCGAAGTCATTACTAAATATAGAACAAGTGGTTTAAGTCGTAAAATTTAGTAAAACGCATAAGGTTTAAGAAATTTTATTTATGAAAATTCAAACAAGGTAGTTATGCAAAAAAAAATGAAATGGGTTCTAAAGTCCTACTCGGGCCCTATCTACATAAAAAGATGGTAAGTAATGAAGAATACTCAAACTCAGGTACTAAAGTAAAAAAAAAAAAAACAAGAATAAGCGGAAGCAGAAGTCCCTATGGCTCGCCACGGTCACTTCGGGTCGCTCGCCAGCTTGCCTTTGCCCTTGCCTCGTCCTCTACCTGAAAACATGACATGAAGAGAGTGAGTATAAAATACTCAGTAAGGGACCCACTACTAGTCCCACTAGGTGCCTGTTAACTTCCTGTCAGAGTCCTGTAACTGGTACCCAATCTCTGGCACGTTCCCGAACACGTGCAACATGCGCTCTCGTAGGAACGTAACTCTGGTCTTCGGTGCCCCGGGGGACACCTAGGACAATCGGGATGCGAGGACCCCGTCGAGTCACTCGAGTCATATCTATATCCATGCTAGACTGGTGTCCCGTCGGACCACACAGTCCTCAATAGGTGGTGATCCCGAAGGACACCCATGCAGGTACGACTCTAACAGGTTAAGCTAACAGGTACCCTAATCGCAGTATACATACACATGGCATCAGCATATAACATAACAGATAAATCATCATTACACTCTCCATCTCGACATCCGTCGTACAACCATAACAGCTCTCGTCATCACCCAACATGCTATAATATAACCATATCGTCATTTGCATCATACTATCATTGATTTCATGCATCGTATGGTCTAGTCCTCAACATGCACAATTGAAGTATACGTAATCTCATAATTCTAAACATGGAGCTAGTAGTAGAATCTCTTACCTGGAGATTTACTTGACGGGTCCTAACCGCGAGGCAGTATGCTTTCCAAGCGACGAGGTCCTAACTGTTTAATATGCCAAAATTCGTAATTAGGTCACCAACGACTAACGGTTCAAGACTCATTTGAAATGACTTACCCTAGAAAGAGGTTGCAGTGCTCGAGCCCCTACTGAAGAAATCCCACGCTGCAGCAGTTACTTGGTCCAAGACGTCCCTTAAGGAAAATAATTTAATTTAGTTCCAAATTAAATTAATTAGTGTCCAAAACATTGAGTCTTACTGGGTAATGCCAAAATAATTAATTTGATTACCAAAAATTAGGTGGAAGGAGCCAAATTAGGCTTGGCGGCTCGGCTGGAAAAAGAACAGGGATCGGCTCGGCTCGGCTTGGCGCAGGGATCTTGCGCGTGCGGCTCGGCTCGCGACAGCAAGGAGGCGCGGCTAGGCTTGCAGTACAGGCGGCGCGGCGCGGCTTGCACGCGGGGAGAGCTGGGCGCGCGCGGGCTCGGTTTGCGACTCGGGGCGGCGCGCGGGCACGGGGCGGTATGTGGATGCGGGTTCGGTTTGCGGCTCGGGGCGGCGCGCGGGCACGGAGCGGTGAGCGGATGCGGTTTCGGCTTCAGGTTCGGGCGACGGCCGAAGCGCGGGTTTGGGTTCCGACGGATGGAGACGTGCGGCTGACGACCAACGGTTGCTGCTGTTCGACGACGCGGCGGACGACGTTTCACGCGCCGGCTACGAACGGAACGGCTGCGGATCGCGAAGTGTGACGCGGGTGGTTCGGCTTCTACTGCGGCTGGCCCCGACGCTTGTGCTTGAAGCTGGCGGCGAAGGCGACGGCGCGGGTCGGCGGCTAACGTTTCAAGGAGAACTTAATTGCTCCTCTCTCTTTTTTTTTGTTTTTCTTATGCACGGGTCCCAAAGCAGCTTTATATAAGAAAATTATCTTCTTTTTTTTTCTATTTCCTTTAATTAATTTGAAAACCAACCACCTCCTGTGTCTCCAAATCTCTTGAAATTTTCCTTATTAACCCCAACTAGGTCCCCACATTTCTCCCTTAACCAACCAACTTTAGTTTAATAAAACTTCCCCAATTGTTTCCAAATAAAAATACTTATTATCTTAAACAAAATAAAGATTCCAACCTTAATTAATCGAAATTTCAAAATGATAAGGTTCTTCCAATAAATTTAAATTTTCCATAACCACATTTAAATATTAATGACAATGAACAAAAAATCGAATTTGTTGGGCGTTACAGTTGGTTCGATATTCGATGCAGAACTCTAAAAAGGGTTTATTACCTTTCAGGCATGGGGTTCACTTGTCTAAGGAACAGTGTCCTAAGACACCTCAAGAAGTTGAGGATATAAGACGTATTCCCTATGCCTCAGCTGTGGGCAGCTTAATGTATGCTATGCTTTGCACTAGGCCAGACATTTGTTATGCAGTGGGAATAGTCAGTAGGTATCAGTCCAACCCAGGGTTAGACCACTGGACGATGGTTAAAATTATTCTCAAGTATCTTAGGAGAACGAGAGACTACATGCTTGTGTATGGAGTTAAGGATTTGATCTTTACAAGATACACTGACTCTGATTTCCAAACTGATAAGGATTCTAGAAAATCTACGTCGGGATCAGTGTTCACCCTAAATGGGGTAGCTGTAGTATGGCGTAGCATCAAGCAAGGATGCATTGCAGACTCTACAATGGAGGCTGAATACGTCGCTGCTTGTGAAGCAGCAAAAGAAGCAGTTTGGCTTAGGAAGTTCCCACATGATTTGGAAGTTGTTCGAAACATGAACTTGCTCATCACCCTATATTGTGATAACAGTGAGGCAGTAGCCAATTCTAAAGAACTTTGCAGCCACAAACGAGGGAAACACATAGAGAGGAAGTATCATCTGATACGAGAGATTGTGCAACGAGGGGATGTGATCGTCACCAGGATCGCTTCGGAGCACAATATTGTTGCTCTATTTACGAAGACTCTCACGACTAAAGTGTTTGAGGGTCATCTAGAAAGTCTAGGTCTATGAGATATGTACATTAGGTAACCTAGGGCAAGTCGGAGATGTGTAATGGGCATGATGATGCCCTAGTTTATTGTATTTATATATATACGTTTTATGTAATATACTTGTACATTTTACCATTTCCAATGTTTGAGGATTACTTTATTATGTATATCCCATAAGGACTAGAGTTTTAGTCCAAGTGGGAGTTTGTTGGGTTTTATGTCATAAAACTCGTAGATAGTAAATATAATCAATTGACCGTCATTAATAACGTATTTTATTATTATAATTTCAATAAGTGTTATTGATTATATTATTAGTTTTGTCTTAATAACCTGAATCCAATAAACTAACATCCTAAGCTGTTTGATGAGTCTTGAACAGTATGTAGAGACAAACGGGGATCAATGTTCAAGATCAACTTAAAGGGTCTATAGTATAGGGTTAAGGTTGGGTACCTTATCCTGTTAACACTATGGATACGACTCACTTTGTATTTGATACAAACACATTGATCCAATGCGTTCATGTATGGGACATGCGAGTGAGGGTATCCTATGCAATGAGTTTGCATAAAACTGGACTATGGAATAGTAATCACTAGATGTAACTCCGTTAAGTAGGTTGATTTCTATTTCATTAGGATGACCTAGGTGACTTAGTCTTAATCCTGAGTGTATTATGAACTCCTGTTTGCGAGGGATTTTCCTTTAATTTGTACGGGTGAGAGTGGCCAAATTACCGACTCAATATGCTTATCACTTTGGAGACAAGACCGAGTAGGGAGCTGAAAACATAATCACACAAGATGGAATTCACTCCTTCCCACCTTTAGGGTAAGTAGATAAGTGTTCCCTTAAATGGTGTCTCTGGGACTTGCATAAAGGGTCCTACCCTCTCTATGGGACGAAAGGGGTTTCTGTTCAGTGGTTGGATCATAAACAGGTTGTTCATTAGAGGAGCACTGGTATTTAAGGACTAAAAGTAACCCATGGGTAAAACGATAATTTGACCTAGCTTGTGTTACGAACACTTATGAAGGACTAACTTACTGGTATTGGTCTATATCCATGGACACAGAAATATATCTACAGTGAGAAGAGTTCAGTTGTGAGTCTTTAGTGGAGTGTACACACAGTTAACAAATATTGTTTAATGTGATTAATGGGTTTAGCTAATTAATCTCATATCGTTGTAGCTTCTGATCTGTAGGTCCATTAGGTTCCATTCCTAGCTCATAAAGAGTAATGAGATTTATTTATATTGGTTGTAATTTGAAATGTTCAAATTTACTTTGGGAATTAATATAATGTACATTAATACATTATAATATAAAGTTTATATTTTAATTAGACTTTATTATATAAATTTAATTTTGGATATGATTCAAAATTAAATTACGAGAGAATAAAATATTTGGATGAGTTCAAAAATTTGTTTAATGTGAATTAGATTCATATTAAAACTATAGGTTAAAATTTAATGTGTATGTGATACATATTAAAACTATAGGTTATGAGAGAAATTTATATTTGAATATGATTCAAATTTTGGATTAAATTAAATATAAGATATTTAATTTAGAAATCAATTAATTGAAGAATTAATTAATAGTTTAGTTTAATTTTGTTTAATTAAATTTGATTAAATTAAATTAATTAAATTAAAACTATTGGTTATGTGAGAGATATTCATTTAAATATGATTTAAATGAAATATTAATTAAATATGATTTAATTAATTAATTAACTTAATATATATTAATTCAATATTTATTTATTAAATTAATAAGGAATTTTTTGAATTAAATTAATAACGGGTGGTTTTCCCACGTTCCCATTTATTCTCTCTAACTTCCCTCTTCTTCGACTGAAGAAGATGGAATTTTTTGCATAACGAAAATCAGATGGGTGAATTCTGCATTTTTTGAATTGCTCTCCTGTTCTCTCTTAACAATATTTTCTCTCTAAAAGAAAAATTCCCTTCTTCAAATTTTGGTTCCCACAAACCATCTCAATCAGAGAATAGGAAGGTTTCCAAGTGGTGGTGCCCAAATTGGTAATTGGTAGATTCAGAGTCGTCAACGAGCGTAAGTTTTCTTCTCTGTATTTTTCTTCAAAGCATGTTTAACCATAAAAGTAGTTTTTTAATTTTTGCCATTATATTGGTAATTTTAAGGTTCCAATTAAAATTGGGTCTCTGTAATTATTCAGCTGCGAAAGGGTTTTCATCCCTTTAAAGCTAAGGATCATTGTGGTCCTTGTTATGCCTTACTCATGGCTTCTATAAGCTTCCGCATTTGTTCCACTTCTGAAGCTAACATCTCTTGTGTCTTTCTTTGTTCTTCAATCAATCGTAACTTCATCAAGCTTGACCCGTAATTGGAGTTTTGTCGTGGATTGCAAACACGAGGTCGAGGCACTGCTTGCATTAGTTGTCTTGTGGGACTTGGACTTGGGTCTCCAACCAAGACCTTTTGAGTAGCCCGGTCGTGTACCCAACACAGTATCGCTTATCTCATCCCTAGAGAGTGGCTAAGAACCATTTGGGCTAGGCTAGGACTGGAGTTCCAGCATTTGACTTTACGACAAATTTAAAAATTAAGTTAGTAAGTCACAAATAAAGAGGACAAATAAGGACAGAAGTATTGCTTGAATAACTTACATGGCGATACAAAAGTGCCAGCTCGAACGTGTGTTTTTCGGAATAACTCCACACAATCGACCAACTCACCTTATTGCTCAACGAGCTCGTGCTTTCATTGTAGAAACAACTTTGACCCACTGCTATTATTGTAAGGTTGCTTCTGTCTAGCAGCCTTGTTGGTCCGTGATTGCTCCTGCATGAAAATAAGTATATTATTTATTTATTATACATATTAAAATTTGAATTGAAATAACCATTACGAAATATATCATTGCCCACCTGGAATGCACAACTCATGTAATGATCGCAAAGGAAGTGTCAATCCTTCATACGTCCCACCAATATATGCGATGGGTTAGCACATGCCTCCTCAGGGTCTCTATACTTTTTGAAGTGCTTGTGACAGTTGCCCCTAAACTCTTTAAAAGTACTGAGTATTTAATGCTCAATGAACCTATGCATTGTTTGATCGGTAAAATCAAGCACGGAAAAATGCTACATATTTCATAAAACA
Organism: Cucumis melo; assembly: GCF_025177605.1. Classification (NCBI taxonomy): domain Eukaryota; kingdom Viridiplantae; phylum Streptophyta; class Magnoliopsida; order Cucurbitales; family Cucurbitaceae; genus Cucumis; species Cucumis melo. The sequence goes on along the minus strand of NC_066857.1, from coordinate 23,045,529 downwards.
TCATATTAGTTTGGTTAACTTAAATATGTTCCAAATGAAAATAACTGTAACGCCCCGAATTTTCGAGGTAAATTTTATCATTTTGTGTGATTTTTCGAAAATTTAAAATGTTGGTGTAAATTCTCGATTTCCTTCGAAGAGGGTAGAAAAAGAAATTTAGGGATACGAATCTCTTTAAATTTAATATTTTGTAAATTGGTATAATAATAATATAATTCTTATTTATTATTATCATTATTATTAATATTATTTATTATTATTATTATAATTTAATATTAACATAAGTATTATTATTTAATATTAATAATATTATTATTATTTAATATTATATGTATTATTTAATATTATATTTATTATTCAATATTAATATTATTTTATATTATTATTATTTTATATTATTATTATTATTATTATTATTATTATTATTATATATATATTTTTATTTTTTTTTAAAAAGGAACCCTAGCCGCGCGCGACACCCCCCCAACCGCTCCATCTTCTTCTCCTTCCTCCGTCTTTCGCCCGACAGCCGCCTGCCTTCACGAAGCCGACTCCGCCGCCTCTCAATCCATTTCCCGTCATCACGCGACTTCGCCTCCGTCCCCATCTCCATCGTCGCCTCCGTCTCTGCGTCAGATAGCCGTCGCGACCGCCTCCATCTCCGATCTTCCTCTCGGTCTCACGCACCCGGACGCCACCGTGCGTCCTTCGTCCGACCGTGTCCGTCGACGCCCAGTCGCACTCCGTTGCGTTGAAGCAGAGTCGGTCGTCGGACTCCTCCAAGCCGCGAAGCGTCCCCGTCGTTGAACGCCGAAGACCGTCGCTCGTGGTTGCCCCGATTTCAAGCTGACCCCACCCGAGAACCCGCTTCCAGTCCGACCGCGATTCAAGCCACAAATCTTAGTTGAGCCGAAGACTGAGCCGAGCCACGAGCCAAGTCAAGCCGAAGACCAAGCCGAGTCGCGAGCCGAGTCAAGCCGAGCCGAGCCGCGAGCCGAGTCAAACCGAAGACCGAGTCGAGTCGCGAGCCGAGCCGTAAGTCGCAAGCCGAGGGTGAGCCGAGCCGAACCGAGGGTAAGCCATACTGAGCCGAGCCACCTAAGCCATATTTTTCTCCCTCCACTTCGGGTCACGATGAGTCTTCGGTAAGGATCATTTTGGTAATTTACCCAATGTTGCTAAGTTTGAATATTGGAGTAAGACTGGGTCCTATCTTTCGTTCCTTGAAGGTATTAGGGATTTGACGCTCAAGTTCTCGGGTCCCACGGCAAGTTCATTTGGGAATAGCTCCCTTTACTCGGGTAAGCCGACGTTTGTTGTTTCGAATGATTTAAAAGGTGACTTTTACTAGTATCATCGTTTAAACCCTTGTGATTTCGTTTAGGTGGATCTGTTGAGTGTGGACTCGATCGAGGGGCATAACCAAGTATCAGGTAAGGGATTTTCCTACTACTGGACCTCGGATCGAGGCTGGAAACGTAGTAATCCACAGGGGATTACACGTTAGTAATCGTACTGAATAAATGGATGTATGTTTGACTTCTAAGTATCGCTGTTATTCTCTTGTCTGATGTAAAGGTAACGTGACCGCTAGTTGTAGCTTGTGTGCCATCGGGTGTAAGGCATTGTTTACGGATAGACACCGATGCCCGGATGTTCTGTATATTGTAGTTATGTTAATGGGCTACGTTGTGGACTGGAATTGTATGTCGATGGACTTTAAAGTCTTATGGTTAGGTATGTGGTAGTCTATTGTCTGGATATTGATCATGGAGTTTTTGTCGTGGAAGGACTGGGAGTCCGATTCTGATTGACTAGTTGACTGGATCTGGGGATATCACAATGGTGTGTGAATTGGAAACGCATATAGCAACTGAGGATGTAGTTGTTTAAACCTATACTATCTGACTGGCGAAGCCTATGGCGAAATTGTAATATGAATGTTGTTGGAGTATGACTCTTGTAGACGATTTAGTATGGACTGAGAGGTAACTGTTAGCTTCATCTATGGGGTAGTGTACCTTACGGATAGGTGTATCCTTCGGGATCACTAGACTGATACGTGCATCCTTCGGGATCACTAGACTAATATGTGCATCCTTCAAGATCACTAGACTGATATGTGTATCGCTCGGGATCACTAGACTGATAAGTGTATCCTTCGGGATCACTAGACTGATATGTGCATCCTTCGAGATCACGGGACTGATGTATGCATTCTACGAAACCACTAGACTGTTTAGGTAGGGTACCCCTGCATAGGAAGTTAACTGTTGTTCCCTAACGGGCCCAGTAGTGGGTCCCTTACTGGGTATATTTTATACTCACCCCTTTCTCTTCTTTAACTTTTCAGGTAAGGGTACAGCGAGGGGCAGACCGACGAGAGGCAGGAAGGATGCGTGAAGGTCATATGGACGCGTCTGGTTTTCTTTATGCTTCCGCTGATGTATTTTGTTAGAATATTTGGTTTTGTGATTTTGAGTTTGATTACTTGAGTATTGTATTTGAAACTCTCGTGACTGTGATTTAAAATAGGGCCCGAAACTGCTTTTTGTAATATTTATAACGTTTTTAAAGAATCGTAACCGATCCTTTATGAGTTTTTGTGTTTTGTGGTCGAGTCTTAGTACTGAGTAGTGACCTCAGCTTAGTCCGGAAAGTTGGGTCGTTACAATAACATTGTGTATTGATGTACCTTTAAGTCGCCCTTGATGACCTCGATGTATTCTTTTCCTACGTATGCCCACCTAAGGCAGCAGACCGGAAATATCTTCCTTACATAGACGTCAATCTCTTGGTTGAATCAAACAGCGTATGACAAAATAGGCTTCTCTGCGTCGGGGCTATAGACATCAAAATCCTCCCATTAGCGTGACAGTAACACTCCAACTTCAGGAGTCAAGACTGCACACGTCTCCTAGGAGTCGAAGATTGATGAGTAGTTTCTGCTGAATAAATTAAAACAAGTTTATGTGAGAAATAAGTTCAAATAATTGTGAGTTAACGTACCATTAGACTCACCCAAATTATTTCCCATTGATGACGACCCTCTCGTAAGGTTATTTATATCCTCGCCGAAGTCGAGGAACATCACATTTGTTTCATCGAAACCGCTCAGAAATGACATCATAGTACCTATCAACATAGAAAACAAACATTTATTAAGCAAAATAGGAACACATAATCAAATTTGAAATATAAACTAAATAAATATATGGGTACGTAGTTCATCACTATCATTCTTCATCGCTTGTTCTGCTTTGATGTGACAATTGTTCATCCCCATCGTCTATGAAGTCGTCAGCGACATGACGCACAATTGGTCTTTCAACGATTGTAAGATCAACGTCAGTCCTACACATAGTTTCCTCTTCAATGTGTTCATCCACTGGATGGCCGATAACGATTTCGAGTACATTCAATTACTCATTCTCAAGATCGTCCACTTCAGGCACGTCCCGTATACGCTTATTTTGACCACTTGGACAACTTTCCAATTACTACCATTTTTTGGGTCATCTAGGTAAAATACTTGATGTGCCTACATCGTAAGGAATATTGGTTTCTCGGCAAACCAAAAACGGGACGTGTTGATAGCTTTGTTCCCTAATTTCACTTATATCCTTTGACTTTTATTGACATTGGTGTCATACCACCGACACTTAAATGACAAACACTTCTTCCCATTGGATAATGAACGTGTAGCACTTCATCCAGAAGACCGTAGAAATTATTGTCGCCACTTCCACTTGCATTGCTTTCACCAATTACCATCACTATACTGTTTCATGTGGAGCTCCAAGAATTACGTTCTGACGTTTGAAATCTCACCCCACCAACAATGCATCCATTATAACACCGAACGTCAAGTGATGGTCTCATTGCAAAGGAAAAGAAATCGTTGATAGATTTTCAGTCTCACACAATTCTATAACCTAAAATCCATGTGACAATGATTATATACATTCACGTGCAAATACGTTAGTGCATACATGTCAGCTATCAAATGCATGCACGCTATATACCTGATTTCAAAACCATTGAATGAATCCATATTCATGTCTTTTGTATAAATCAGTAGCGTTTGGAGCCTACTGACGTATTAACCTTAAATGTTTCCTGACGAGGATGATTATGAGTTTAATTTGGTGTAACAATGTATAACAAATCCTAAACAACTATACTTAAGAAATATGAAGATAAGAAATGCTTACTTGTGATACTCAGATATTTCATCTACATTGTTGAAGATGTACCAATGGAATAGGCGTTTCTCTTCTTGTGATAGAGTTTGAAGACTTGACGAACCTAATGATCGTACTTTCTGCTTGAAAATTTCAAACTCACCAATCACTTCGTCATTTGAAATGGTATCATCATTTCACTCATTTCTAGTGAATTAAGTCTCAATACCACTTAGGTAACATGAATAAAGGGTGCTTGATTCATTCATCACATATGCTTCTGCAATAGAGCCCTCGAGACGTGCTTTGTTCTAACCATACTATTTCAAAGTGCGTAGACTTCTTTCAATAGGATACATCCAACTGTAAGAAACCGGACCAGTAACCATGGTTTCATGAGGTATGTGAATGGCAAGGTGTACCATAACGCTGAAAAAGGAAGGCGAAAATATACTTTTCAACTTATGATATCTGCTTGCAATCTGTCCAAATCACTTATTCTTATCGTTCTTGCGAACAAGTCACAAAAAAACCTACATAGTTTGGTAATAGTAGTATACACGTTTTTCAATAAGAATGCTTGAATACCAATAGGTAGCATTCGATGTAATAAAACTTGACGATCGTACGTTTTGAGACATGATATTTTCTCCTCTTTCATTCACACATCGTGATATATTGGAAATAAAACCATTGGGAAACTTAACTGATTTCAGAAACTTGTAAAACTCAACTTGCTCGCTGCCAGTCAATAGGTAGCTCGCGTGTGGCTTGACCAATCAGTTACCAACTTCTATAAGGTGTAAATTCGTTCTTATCTTCAGATCTTGTAGGTCCAATCGAGCATTAGTGATATCCTTAGTTTTTCCTTTGATATTCAACAAGGTACAACCAAATTGTCACAAACATTCTTCTCAATATGCATTACGTCAAGTTTATGATGTAACATTATACTCGACCAGTAAGGAAGTTCGAAAAAAACACTTCTCTTTGTCCAATTAAGAGCTTTCTATCTTTTCTTATCTTTTACTAAAGAATGTTTACTCATAACTAGAAACTTCAACTAATCTAGTTGTTCTAAAATTTCATGCCCATTCATCACCACTAGAGGAGGTCGACACTCTACCTTTCAATTGTGTAACCTACTTTTATACCACACGTAATTCTCTGGAAAATAACGTTGATGTCCCATGAAGGATATTCTACCTCGTATCCCTAACATTGATCTATCATCCATGCATATGGGACATACATGATACGCCTTCGTACTCTACCCTAATAGGTCACCATACACCAGGAAGTTATCAATCGTACACAACAAGGATGCATGTAGTTGAAAGAACTGACTGGTAAAAGAGTCATACGTATGTACCTTGAAATTTCATAACTCTTTCAATTCCTTAATCAATGATTAGATATACACATCAATTTTCCTACCAGGAGATCTAGCACCGGGTATGAGTAGTGACATGAAGAAATTTGTCTCTTTTATGCATTTTCAAGGTGGAATTGTAAGAAAGTAACACAATAGGCCACATACTGTACAAGATGGATTAAACCCATTTGAAGCTAACCCCAAATGCACGTTCCGTGGATCGAAAGCAAAATTAGGAAATTCACAATCAAGCTTCCATCCCTCCACATTAGTTGGATGTCGTAACACTTCACCTATTTTAACACGTTTATCTCTATGCCATCTTATGTCAATGGGCCCTTTCTATGAGATAAACAAGCGCAGTAACCTTGGTATCAATAGAAAGTGGTGCAATACCTTATGCAGAATTTTTTTTCCCCTGTTATGATTAACCTTGTACCGAGCCTCGCCACATGTAGGACAATGTTGCAAATCAGAAAACTCTTTCTCGTACAATACACAGTCGTACTTGCACGTGCGGATAGTCTCGTATCCCAAACTCAAGTCACAAAGTTTTTATTTGGCTTCATAAAATGAACTAGAGTTAGTACAACTACACATTGAAAACGTTGCTCTTAAGAGTTCTAACAACATGTCGAAGGACTTGTTACTCCAACAATTTAAAACCTTAACGTGCATCAACTTATTCAAAAAATTCAAGAAGGAAAATTCAAAGCAACCGAGGTACAACTTATTACGTGCTTCATTCAATAAGTCCTTAAATATGTTTGTTGTATCTTGTTCTATATCTACCCCAATATTTCTCGACATTTCATCCTCCAAACAACCTTCCTCTATTTCCTCTTCCTATTCAATCGAGGCTTGTAAATTATTCAGCATACCAAACATATCATCTTCTTCATGAAAGTGCCTACTACTAGTTCTTTTTTTTTTTTTTTGAAAAGGAGCCTACTACTAGTTCCTTCATCAAAAAGGTTACTACTAGTTCCTTCATCAAAGTTTTTTGTACCTCTATTAAAGCTAACTGACTCTCCATGATACACTTATTTTGTACATTAGGGGGATATTCCAATAGTAAGTAAATATCGTTCCACACCCTCTAATAAGTTCCAATTCGAGTTTATACATCTCTTGCATGGACACCTTATTCGTTCTAGTCATCAGCATGAAACTTGGTAACATCTAAATATTGGGCCACTCCCTTTTTATACTCAATGGAAAACTTATTCATAAGTTTTATCCAACCCTTGTCCATCGCTAAAACCCCAAAACATAAATAGGTTTGATTAGAAGTATATTCCTTCTCTCACATCCTAACCTTACTCACCTAAATAAATAATCTCCCAAACTTTTGACTAAAGCTAACTTTAAACTATAGAGGCTACCATAACTACAGGATAGCCACCACAACCTAATTAGCCACAAACGACTTCAATATTTGCATACTACCCACCCCTTCCAACAATGCTACTTTACAAGCTACCCTATTACTGCATCTTCAAACCCTAAAAAAGACAAACAAATTCAAAACTAAGTTAGCACAAAAAAGGCTACCATAACTGCAGAATAGCCGTCCCAAATCAACAACAAATGATTTCAAAACTACTAAGAAATAAACAACTAAAATTGAACTAAAGGCTACCATAACTGCAGGATAGCCAAAACGAATCTCAACCACAAATTACAAAAAATTTTAAAAAATAATATCCCTTGCCCCCTCCTCAAATTTTCAACCCTAACCCCTCAAATTTTGAATTCAAACCCCCTCAACCCCTTCGTACACCCAATTAAACCCCCTCCCTCCCTCCACCTCCTTGAAAAATTCAGTTCAATCCCCACTTCAAAATTTCAATTCAACCCCCTTCAAAATTCCATCCTCAACCCCCCTCTAATTCTCAACTCATCCCCTTCAAATATTCAATTATACCCACCTCACCCCTTTGAAAGTTCAATTCATCAATCCCCCCTTCAAAATTCCAATTCAACCCTCCTCCCTCTAATTCTTAACCCATCCCCTTCAAATATTCAATTAAACCCCCCCTCCCCCTTAAAATTTCAAATTTTCAACTCAAATTTTAAATTCCCTAACTCAATTTCCCAAGTAACCCCCTTCAAATTTTCAACCCACATTCCAAAATTTTAACTTCAAAAACCAAAATCATACAATATCTTAAAATTAATTCACTATTCAATCTTAAACTAACTTTAAAAAACAAAACTATAAACATATTAACCTAATCTAACATAAACTAACTACAAATTTTAAACTAACTTCAAAATAATAGAACAAATGGTTTGACACTTATCGGATAGCGATGAGCGGCGGTGCGGGGACGAGGGAGACGACAGCGAGGACTTCTTTTTCTTCTCCTTCTTCTGTTCTCATCCTTTTCGTCTTTTAAAAATATAGAACTAAGACAAAATATATAGAGGAACTCTCGACGCACCACGAAGAAATCGGGAGTTCCTTAATGTGCCAGCACCATTAGTGACTTATCATAAATAGTTATAAACATTTCCAACAAGTCACTAATGGCGTCGAAAATAGGTGACACCATTCCCGACGTCATGTAAGGCATCAAGAATGGTCTTACCTATTTTCGAAGCATGATGAGAACCGTCGAGAACAGATGTCTCCATTCTCGCCCTATGGATGGTGTCAGAAAGAGTTATATATTTAATTTAATTATGAACTATTCCCTACGCCTAGTCCCAAACGTCGGGAATGGCTTCGTGTTTCCTGACATTCTTCATGACACGTCGAGAAAAGGTATTATTAAAATAATGTTTCGTTGTGTCCTGACGTGTACATAATGGTATCAAGAACAGCCATCTATCCCAACATTCCTTCTTTCGACGTCGTTTTGTACGTTAGGAACCCCCCGATTTCTTATAGTGATATCTTGTTTGGTAACCCATTCATGTAAACTGCCAAGGCCATAATTGATGTCGATAAGGGTAGCTTTTCTGTAGAATTTGATGGAGATAGGATATCATTTGACGTTAATGAGTATATGAAATATCCTATAGAAAACTTTTCTCTCAACTACCTTGATTCTTTTAAATCTATTCCCATGGCATGTGCAGCTTGTTTGGAAACCATTTTTAGAACCATGGTGTTGAATTTGAGTCTTTTGAGAATTTTTTGTATGATGAATATGCTTCTTGTAAGATTTTTTTTTTTTTTTGTGAATATGAACACACATGTGTTCATGAAGGAAATGTTTCTTTCGAAGAAAATCGTGTTTTAGATGAAACCTTGTTTGAACTTGACTATGAGCTAGCTTTAAGAGAAGATTAGAACTCAATTTTAGATAGTCTTATGTACCTTGATAAATTCATCCAAGTGGATTTTAAAAAGAATCTAAAACTAACTCTAGAACCTTTATGTGCACCTAGTCATAATTCTTTGAATATTGGCAAAGAGGTTAAGCATGTTCTAGATTCTTCTTTGTTTGCTAAAAAAGAGACTTCTTTCCAACAAAGCATGCATGTTGAATTGGATTTGAAAATAATTTCCCTTTAGAACATGTTGGCAGGATAGTTGAAAATGACTCTTTTCTTAAAAATGATTGCTTGATGGGTGATATCATTGAAAAGGCTTCTTTGGAATATTTTGATCACGAAAATCTCTCTCATAATGCTTCCACCCATATTACTAAGTTGGAAAATTGATTTGTGTCAAACTTTCTAATGTTGAAACTTTGCATGTGAACAATTTAGAGCTAGAAAGTTTGGATAAGAATGTTGATTCTTTCAAGAAGCTACTTGATGATTGTGTTAATGACTACATTGTAGAAACTTTTGGTCATTCTTCTCCCTATAGTGTGCATGAGCTTAACTACTTAGAAAAAGTCGATAATGAGCATGAGTTAGAAAATGAAAATGCAAGCTAAGAATAAAATGATTTCTTTGAGTTTGATTCTTGCATTAAGGTTTCAAAACTTTAGGCATGTTATCAATTACATCATTTTAAAGCAAAAATACGCAAGGAATAAAACTTTTCCATCTTACATTTCTCGCTTTCCTCTTAATGATGATCACCCACTCCTATCACACACTTCCTCCATCGATAGTCAACCAAAGCTTGGAAGGTTCTCAAGAATCACACAAAGAGGAAAGAAACCCTTGGTCATTTATCCAGGTTGAATTAGGAAGAGTACAGTTGTTCAACCAACCTTATACAATGCAAAATTTTACTGCTTTTTTTTAAATTCTGCACATTTTTTTTAAAAAAAAGTTAGTTTTACTTCTTTACTAAAATTTGATAGAAATTCTTGTTTTTTTTTTAAGAATAAAGGGAAATGAAGTATAACTAAACTTGGAACACTTTGCAAGCAAGCTTCCATGAAGAATTAGATTACAAGGGGAAGTTTTTTGTTCCCCTTCTCATTTTTCCATCCCTAAATCTTGCTTAAAATGCTTTAAAGAAAAAGAAAATTTTTAAGTGGGGGTGGGTGGGTTGTAGCCTTGCATGTTCCATGTCCTTTGGGAAATTTTCATTTTGCCAAAAATGCCCAAATTTTAGAAAAATTTCAAATGCTCTATTCTTAGAATAAATACCATGTCTACTTTGCTTTCTAGCTTAGAAAAGCATGTCTGCCTAACCTTTGAGCACAGAGTTTGGGTTTATAATTGTGTTTGTTATTTAAATATCTTAAATATGTCGAACATGCATACTTTGATAGCTTAGAAATGAGTAGAACAAATGTTGTCCTTTTTCTGAATATAGTAAATTTTGTACGTACTTAATAATATGGGCTAAAAACATGTGTTGCTGTCTCTTTTATATTAATACCCCTCTTTTGGCCATAACCACTTGTATATGATTGCTTGAGTGCCAAGTATGATTGTTAGTGAATGCTTGATTGCTTAACTGAGGCTAGGGCATTAATTGATAGAATGGAACAAAACACTCAAACCTTTGGGATTTGGACGAGAGCTCAAATTCTTCCACTAGTGAGATAAGTGAGCCTAAATATCAAATGAGCTACCTTATAAGCACGGTTAGAGGAGATACCCATCAATTGATGATTTGTTGGGTACGTGGGAAAATTGGACACTTTAATGATCAATGCCCACAAGTAAAAGATGTCAACCTAGCTAATGGGTTTAGGAGATATGAACCACCAAGTTCCAAATTTTACAATCCTTCATGAAAGGATCACCCAAACCTTAAGTGCGGATCTTAAGAACCTAGACAAATATACCCATCAAATCCTTGTACCTCAACTAGCATTATCTTAGAGGACATTTTGACCAAAATCGTAAACAACAATTTGACTTTTTAACAAACAATCCAAGATTTTCAAAAAGAAACCTTAGCTTCTCAACAAGAAACAAGGGCTGGAATATCTAGTTTAACTAGCCAAATTTCTTAACTTGCTTCAACGATGAGTAAACTTGTGTCTAAGGGTAACCTTCCTTCACAACCCGATGTTACAAGTCTAAGTGCCCTTACTCGTACTAGTAAAGTTGTAGACACTCCTAGTTCAAACACTACTTTACATAAGTCTAGCAACCCCTTTCTTGTTAAAAAGGATAAGGTAGATTCACACTTGATTGCCATTTTGGTTGCCATTTTTTGTAGGTCATGAGTTACAAACTTACACTTAAGCTTTGTCAGGTCATTTTTAGAGTTCAAGTTATACTTACACACATTTTGAACAGTTTTTAGGTTGGTGTGAGACTAAGTTTGTTGAACTAACACACTTGGTTACCATTTTGGGTCTTAAAGTGCTTTTTTCTTACTTTTTTGAACTTCTTGGTAGGTTAGGAGTTACGAATTTACACTGGAACATTGTTAGATTGTTTTGAAAGTTCAATAGATACTTAAAGAGGTTTTGAACACTTCTTAGTTTGGTTTGAAACAAAGTTAGTTGCACTAACACACTTGGTTGCCATTTTGGATCTTGAATTGGTTTTTTTTTTCACAGTTTTTGTACTTTTTGGTATGTTATGAGTTACAAACTTATATTTAAGCATTGTTGGATCATTTTGATAGCTTAGATAGCTTTTGAGAACTTTTTATGTCTTTTTGAAACTATGTTTGTTGCACTTACACACTCGAATGACACTTTGAGTATTGAAGTGATTTTTTCATACTTTTTGAACTTTTTAGTAGGTTTTGAGTTACAAACTTACACTTAAGCATTGTTAGGTCATTTTGAACACTTTTTAGGTTGGTTTGAAACTAAGTTTATTGCTCTTACACACTTGGTTGACATGTTAGGTCTTGTAGTGTTTGTTTCATCCTTTTTGAAATTTTTGCAGGTTGTGAGTTGCCAACTTACACTTAAGCATTGTTTGGACGTTTTCAAAGACTAGACATGTTTAGAACACTTTTTCAGTTGGTTTGAAACTAAATTTGTTGTACTTACACACTTGGTTGACAGTATATGAATTGAAGTGTGTTATGATCTATATATATATATATATATATATATATATATATATATATATATATATATATATATATATATATATATATTTATATTATATGTCTATTATCGTAATTGTACATACAGTTTAAGGTTCCTTTGTTCTCTATATATATGTAACTTTACTTTGACTCTATATGAATAAGAAATATACTTTTCTCTGACTTCTTGAGTACATGGTATCAAAGCCTATATGGTTTTGAATTTCGTAGTTGGTGGCTTCCTTCTCCATTAAGGCTTAAGTTTAGGTCATCTTTGAGTGGCCGTTTGTCGACACCATCCAGCTCAAAAGAAGCGCCATCGTCATTCGTCGCATTCTGTCATCACCAACGGCCAAGAAACGCCGCATGTGAGTTTCACGCGCCATCGAAAATTTATTGTACAACAGCCACATGTCAGCACGTGGGAACACGCGGAGCTTCCATTTTGACCTTCGTGTTTTGGGCTTGTCTCGAATCCTATTTTTCGATCACTCTGTGTAGTTGGGTCCATCGAAGATCAATCAGGTTTGACGAAAATTGAAGATTACGACCTCGTTCTAGGGTTTGTCGCTGGTTTTGTTCCAATCTTGCAACTATTTGGATTGATTTGTTTTGTTTGTCTGGACTACAACCAGTGTGTGTCTCCAATATGGCTGACATAAAGAATTTGATAGTTTCTAACACATTATTCCCTTAGCCTCTAAGATCACCGAACATAAGTTAAATGGATCTAATTATTATGATTGGCATCGGACAGTCTTGTTCTATTCAAAAAGTACTAATATGGATGATTATATGACCGACGATCCCCAGAAGATGCAAAGAAGAAGAAGGATTGGTTTCGTGATGATGTCCGTCTATATCTTCAAATTAAAAACTCCACTGAGGGTGAGATAATTGAATTGGTTGATCACTGTGAGTCTATTAAAAAACTTTTGAAGTTTTTAGATTTTTTATATTTAAGTAAAGAGCAAGTACATAGAATGATTGAGGTTTGTATGCAGTTTTTTCGTGCTGAACAAAAAGTGGAGTCTGTTACCTGCTACTTTATGTGCCTTAAGAAGATAACTATCGAGCTTGCTTTGTTGTTGCCTTTTAATCCTAATGTTAAAGTTCAACAAGCTCAACGAGAGAAGATGGTTGTTATGATCTTTTTCTAATGGACACTTACCTGAATTTGGAATGGCGAAGACACATATTCTATCTGACTCTAAGATTCCATCATTAGATGATGCTTTCACTCGTGTCCTTTGCATTGAAAGCTCTCCGACTGGTGTGTCTATTTCTCAATCCAATAGCGCTCTCATTAGCAAGAATAATAACCCCCAAGCACCTCGAGTGATGGATGGCAATGTTCAGAGAATAGTTATGATCATCGAAAACAATTCTACAGAGATTGTTTCTAACTATTTTCGTAAGCCATGCCATATAAAACGTGATTGTCGAAAATTGTTATATAAGAATAGTCAACGATCTCAACATGCTCAGATAGCTTCCACATGTGATTTACGAGAGGCGTCAGTTACAATTTCTACAAATGAGTATGCTAAGTTTCTAAACTACCAAGATTCATTACAAGCGTCATCTTCCTCTACTCCTATTGCATCCACTGTTGCCCCAGGTAATACTAAGTGTCTTCTTACATCATCTATCAAATGAGTCATAGACTCTGGTGCCACAACTCATATGATATGTAATTCTCCCCTATTTTCTAGATCATTATCTCCTACCCTTTTTCCATCTGTCACGTTGGTAGATGGCTCCACATCTTCTGATCTTGGATCTGGCACTATTCATCTTACACCCATTATTTTCTTTATCTTCTATGTTACATTTTCCTGTCTTATCCTTTAATTTAATTTCTATATGTCAACATACTCATGACCTTAATTATGTTGTCTTGTTCTTTCCTGGTTATTACTTGTTTTAGGATCGTGCGACGAAGAAGATTATTGGTAGAGGATATGAATCAGGGGGGTCTTTATCTCTTTAATTACCAAGTATCGCAAGCTGTGGTGTGTCCTGTCGTTCCTTCTCCCTTTGAAGTTCATTCTTGTTTAGGTCATCCATATTTGTTCGTGTTAAAGAAACTTTATCGCAATTTATGTCTTTAAATTGTGATTCGTGTCAATTTGCTAAATTTCATCTTCTTAGTTCGAGTCCTTGAGTCAATAAACGAGCAAGTGCTCCATTTGAGTTAGTTCATTATAATATTTGGGGTCCATGTCCAACTGTATCTCAAAGGAGCTTTCATTATTTTGTTACATTTGTTAACGATCATTCTCGTCTAACTTGGTTATATTTAGTGAAAAATCATTCTGAGTTATTATCTCACTTTTGTGACTTTCATGCTGAAATAAAAAAAATAAGATTAATGTGTCTCTCAAAACTTTGAACACTGATAATGCAGGTGAATATTTTTCTCATACTCTTGGCTCTTACTTGTGTGAACATGGCATTATTCATCAATCTTCGTGTGCTGACACTACATCTCAAAATGGTGTTGCAGAACGAAAAAATAATAAGCATTTACTTAAAACTACACGTGCTTTATCGTTTCAAATGCATGTTCTGAAAACTTTTTGGGCAGATGTTGTGTCTATGATTTGTTTTTGTATTAATAGAATGTCTTCATTTGTTCTTAATGGTGAGATTCCTTATCGTGTTCTTTTTCCTACCAAGTCTTGTTTCTTATTGCTTCTAAGATATTTGGTTGTGTCTATTTTGTTCACAACGTTCGTCCTCATAATACTAAGTTAGATCCCAAATCCCAATGTATCTTCTTGGGTTATTCATGTGTTCAAAAAGGGTATCATTGTTTTTGTCCTACCCTAAAAAGGTATCTTATTTTACCCGATATTGCTTTTTTTTAGGATACACCATTTACTTCTTCACCATCGAGTTTGTGTCAGGGGGAGGATGACAATCTTTTTATATATGAGAATACCTCTCCCACACCATCCTCTTCCACTAATGCGCCTCCTTCCCACCTGTTGCTTTCTCGAGTCTACTCCCGACGATCTCCATCACAACCGACTTATGTCCTCCATCAATGCCTCCTTCATCATTTGATCTGAGACCAAGTGATGATCTTCCCATTGCTCTTCGCAAAGGATAACACAAATGTACTTACCATGTTTCTTCTTTTGTTTCCTCTCACTAATTGTCTCCTTCCACATATGCTTCTATTACATCTATTCCTAACATTGTTCATGAAGCTTTATCTTATCCTAGCTGGCGAAATGCAATGATTAATAATAGTACTTGGGATTTGGGTATCTCATCCTGCAAGAAAAAGGCCATTGGTTGTAAATTGGTGTTTGCTGTCAAGGTGAATCTTGATGGAACAGTGGCTCGATTGAAAGCTTTTTTTGTTGCCAAAGGTTATGCCCAAATCTATGGAACTGATTATTCATATACATTTTTTCCAGTTGCCAAATTAACTTCCATCTGCCTATTTCTTTCCATGGCTGCTACCCATAAAAGGTATTTTCATCAACTTGACATTAAGAATGATTTTTGCATGGTGATTGAAAAACAGTGTGAGATAATCAAATAAACATTTAGTTAATTCTAAAGTATTTAACTATTGTAATAGCTAAAGGGACAACAAAAGAAAATAACACATAGAACTTTGGTAACCCAGTTCGGCAAATACCACATACATCTGAGGAGCTGAACACAACTCAAATAAGTAATATTATTAAGATTCACAATAGTCAATATACATTAATATAGCAAGTGATATTTTATTCAAATATATGACTATCTTAAAGTACTTAATAACTTAAGAATTCAGGCTCCCCTGAACATATGAGTGAATCTTCTTGAAGATGTCTTCATACTCTCCCTGAGTTTAAAGTGATCTCTTGATCACTACTTCTTCTTTCACATTACTTATCATTAAATTCATCACAAATCAACATGTTGATACCATAGATAATTAGCCGCACTACCTTCTTTTTGCTCACAGCTTCTGCGACAATAAACTTAACTAACTTCACCAAAACCTTTTTGCGGGCTTAGTCGTACCGAACCTCATAAGATCCATTACATATATATATATATATATATATATTATAGATTCTTAAAAATAATCTTCAAAAAGATATTAATACAAGATTCCTAAAAGAAAGGAAGATCTTTTATCTTTTTGAAATTATATAACTTATTAAATAAAAGATAATCTCATTAAATCTTTTTGACAAATCTCAATAAACTCCCCTTCTGTCAAAAAGAGGAGATTTCTTTTTAAGTTCAAGGAAATGCTTCTCAGAGACTTCTCATAGTACAACAGTCAGCAAACAGCCATATTCAACCACATATCAGCACATCAAATCAACACATTCATCAACAAATCATCACCAACTCATACACTTTAGAAAATCATCATTTCATTTCTCTAATTCATAACCAATACAACAACGGCAAAACAAATCAGCAATAAACATCATACGATTATTTAACCTCCTACGAGTCTCTTACATTCTTCAAAAAGAAAAACACAAAAGGAAACAACTTCAAAAAAAACTTCAAAACACATCAAAAACTACACAACTTCAACATAGATAGCAACCTGCTACAATTACTTCTGCCCCCTATCTTCACTACTTCTCCCTCTTTGAACAGAAAAGAAATACTACTCCTGATATGGAGCATTGGTACTAGAGGAGGGAATTAGTATTTTTAGATGTCGAACAAGCGAATCAACCTCTAATCTCCTATCAATCAGTAAATTTATTGATGTAGAAAGAGCTCGAGACTCAATTGTAAGTGTATTAATTATTTTGGAAGCTAAGTCTCGTGAACAAAGAACCTTTCAGCACTCTCATCTACATCATCTGTATCAAATATACGGGAGTTCCTAGAAGATCTCATATTATGTTCTATATCAGGAACATGACTTCCTTGAAATAGTCTGTAGCTTAAAGGTAATGTCTTTGAATCAGAACTAGGAGCATCGTTTGGAGTCAGAATCTCAGCATTCAGATGAACCAGCAAACTTGAGAAGAACCGGGGCAAAGGTATAGGAATCTTAACTCTAAATGTTTCCATATGTCTCAAAAGCTGATTATATATAAAGAGTCCAGCATCCACAGTATCATCATTGCATTTTTTATAAGGAAAATTTCCTAAAGCAATAGAGACACTAGAAACATGTGAAGAGGGTAACCAGTTAACAATGTTAACTTTATGAAGAATGACATATTTGATACTTAGTGACACAGTCGAAATTCCATTGACAGGCCATATAGATAAGGTTCCTTTAGATAGTACAGAAGCCAAGACTTCATTAGATGGATGTGAAGGAGTAGAGTTAGATTCCATAGTGTTTCCCAAGAACCCATTAATTACAGCAGGAGAAATTTTGAACTTCAAGCCTCGAATGTGCACTATTTGATAATCAGGACTACTCGAATTATCGAAATCAGAAGGTAAATTGACTATAAATTCTTTCATCAGCTGAGGATAGAATGGCCCAACATTCGAAATTGTTTTGGACAACTTTACTTTAACAATTAAGTCCATAACACTTAAGCAAGAATGATGCTTATCAGAGACATTTACCTAATCTACAATACACCTCTACACTACATGTTTCCATATTTGCACGCTTTCTTCGAGATGAAACAAAATTCTTTCAATGGAAATAGATGGAATGTTTGGTTGAGTCTTCTTCCTTCCAGTTTTCGTAGTGATATTATGACAGCTTTGTTGATATTTCTTTCCATCCAGTCTTAATTCAGCTGAAGGTTGTTCAGTCTCTGTTTGAGGAACATTCACATTTGGTACAATATCGTCCGATGCACAATTATCAATGGGTTCAATATGATCATCAGCAATTGCATCGAGATTCTCAGCAACAGGATCAACAATATTATCACCCATATTCTCACCCATATTGAACGTCGACTGGTGAACTGAACTAAACAGGAGACCTGAATGGTGGGGAATGACCAAATTAGCCAATTCTTCATTTGTAGTAGAAGGCTGACTAGGCGTTGGTACAAATAGGTCTTTAGAAGATGAGTTTTCATCAAAATAAGCTGAAGTGACAGGAACATCAACTACGATGGGCTTAACAGTTGAAAATAAACCCTTCTTCAACAATCATGCTAGAGAAACATCATCTCGCTGATCCGAATCCATCTTAGATACATGAGTCTCAGATACAACTGACTCAGTTTCGAGATTATCAGCAGTACTACTAGCAATATGCTCATCATGTACAGATAAAGGAGGACTATCAGAAGTATTTACCTAAGTCTTTTTTTATGGCAGTCAATAAGGTCTTCGAATGGGACTGCTCTTGAATCGATGACCCCTCATACGAACACCATGCATGTTGGTTTGAGAGTCAGGAGCTTCATCAACAGCTTTGGATGAACGAACTTGATAATTTCCCTTACGAGTATTCACCATTTTCGAATTCGAAGGAATAGAAACAATCAAGGCTTCAAGAACGTGCACTCTGTATTTCTATAGATGAGTGAGTTTCATGAAGCTTGGGAGACTTAAAAATAAAAACCTTCCTGCTTAAAACTGAAGTGCCCCTCATTAAAGCCTATTTCGGCGTTGACGTGCCCATTAATAAAGATCATGATTTCTTTTCTCCACATCTTTCAAAATAAATAATTAAATTAAATTTTACATACTCATAAACAAGCTCTCAAGTGCTCAAAAGAACTTGTATATAGTGGTTTAGTGAATATATAGGTCAACTGAAGGTTTGATCGAATATGCTCAAGCACAATGATTTTTTCTTCAATAAGTTTTCTGATAAAATGATGTCCGATGTCAATATGCTTTGTACTACTATGCTGAACTGGATTTTTAGAGATATTAATAGTGTTGGGGTTGTAGTTTGTAATTGTATATATAATACAAACTTTTTATTTATCTAATAAAATAAAGTGTTTTATTTTATTTGATATTTAGTTGCATTAACTCACAAAACCAATAAACTAACATCCAAGGTTATCTTCTGTAACCTAAACATGTATGTAGAGACATACAAGTGGATCATGTTTAAGTGATAACCTAAATGGTCTGTAGTAAATGGATAAGGCTGGATACCTTATCTGGTGACACTACGAATACGGTCTGCTTTGTAGTTGTTACAATTGTTCTAAAGTGCTACAAATGATTTGATCCTAATCATTTATGTCGAGACATTAGAGCGAGGGTATTCTATACAAAGAGTTTGTATAAGACCGGACCATGAAATGAATAGTCTCTCTTATTAACACCGTTACTAGTTGAGACTACATTTCACCAGGATGACTATAGGTGACTTGACCTGAATCTTGAGTGAGTTGTGAACTCCTGCCTATGTAGGCGATCCTTTGATTTGTATGGGTGAGAGTGGCCTATGTAGCCGACTCAATATGCCTACCATTTTGGGGATTCGTCTGATTGGGGAGCTGGGAACGCAGCTACACAAGAAGGTATTCACTCCTTCTCTATAGATAGAGTAAGTAGAGAATTTGCTCTCTTAAGGGTTGATTTCAGGGCTTGAACAATGTGGCGCCACACCCTCTCTTGGCCTGAGAGGAGTTCAGTTATAGTAGGACTATAATTATTGTTCATTAGAGGAATCAATGGTACTTAAGGAGTTAGATGTAACTACAGGGGCAAAACGGTAATTTTTGGCCTAGCTGTACTTACGAGCAATTTGTGAAGGGTCATTGCACTGTTGATTGGTTATATCTAATGGACACAAAAATATATCTACAGTTAGAAGAGTGCAACTATTAGTCTTTAGTGGAATGACTAATAGTTAATGAATAGAGATTAAATTTAATTAAAGAGTTTAATTAATTAATCTCATTTCATTAGAGCTTCAATCTGTAGGTCCATAAGGTCCCCTTGTTAGCTCAATAAGGATAAATGAGAATCAAATTTATTTTGGTTTAATTTGAATTGTTCAAATTGATTAAAGGGAATAAATTGTATATGATACAATTAATATAATGTATTTGATACATTATAATGTAAAGTTTTTTATGAGAGAAATTAATATTTGAATATGATTCAAATAATAATAATAATATAAATGAGATTCATAAATAAACTATAGGTTAAAATTGAATTCGATTCATATTAGAACTATAGATTATATGAGAGATCTAAATCATTGGTTATATTATATATGATATAATATAAAGTTTATATTATATGAGATATAATATATTTGTAATTAAATTTATATTAATTTTATTTTATATGAGATATAATATATATTAATTAAATTTATATTGATTTTATTTAATTTAATATATATATATATATATATTAATATATTTAAATAGAATAGAATAACTCCCTTGGGAGTTATTCTACGTGGGAAGGATGGGGAAGTTATTTGATAACTTCCCCCTCCATTGTTGAGATTTGTTTTAAAAGAAAATAAAAAGAAAAGTTTCTTTTTTAATAGCAGAACACAATCTTACGATCTCTCTGTATCCCAACAAAACAAAATTCTCTCAAAAGCTTCTTCCCTCACCAAAATTACAAAAGCCCACAACTCTCTGTGATTCTTTACTTGGAGAATAACGAGGAAGATTTTGTGGTGCCACGAAACTTGGAAGAAGAATTGGTTATACAAAGGTCAGTTT
The DNA here is from genome assembly GCF_025177605.1 of Cucumis melo. NCBI lineage: Eukaryota > Viridiplantae > Streptophyta > Magnoliopsida > Cucurbitales > Cucurbitaceae > Cucumis > Cucumis melo. The sequence continues at coordinate 23,024,931 of NC_066857.1, read as the reverse complement.
ATTTTTACCTTTTCCATGAAAAGCATGTTTATTATTTTTCTTTGAATTTATTGGTTTCATAAATTGAATTTCACTTGCACGGGCGTTCATAAGCTTTCGCTTTAGGAATTCCATTCCTTCAATTGGTATCAGAGCCAAATCGTGCAATTGTTTTTTCAATTTTTTTTGAAACAAAATTCAAAGAAAAGGTGGGTATTTTTTCTTGTTGTATGTGGGTTTGCAAAATAGATGTTTTCGATTTTGGCACCTTAGATTACAGTTTTTTTTTATTTTTCATTAGTTTGATTGATGTAAGGGGCTGTTGTTTTGGCCATTTTAATTCTGTAATCGAGTCTATAAGTCCATGTCGTTCGAGGCAAGTGTTGCTGGGTTGATGAACGATTTTCGGAGGCATTACGGAGTTTTTTTTTTCCGGTTCGTACAGATTCAAATCTGTACAGAGTTGCAGAAGATTTCGTTATTAAAAGAAAAACAAATATATATTTTACGCGCGTCTTTCAAACATTGAGGATTGCTTCCTGGTGCAGTGGCTGGTTGTCCATTTCTGTTGCAAGAGGTCGTGGCTTCGAGTTCTATATTGTGCAGTTTTTCATTTTTTTTTGGTTTTAATTAATTAAATTAATATAATTTGATTATATTAATTTGATTATTTTTTTTAGGAGTGCCAAATTCGGTCTATTTTGCTTTTAATATTTTATTGCATGTGATGTTTTATTAAACTAATTATATACATAATGTATGTCATATAGTTTAAAATCCCACCTTAGGATTATAATTATCATGCATCATACTTAAATATAAGTGTTGTATTTTAGTTGCATGATTTTCTAAGCATGCTCATGCATCATATTTAATATAATTGTTATATTATATGATAGCATGTATAATTAATATATCCATGCATCATCCTATAATTTAACATGTTGTAATATAGTTTGATTGATGGATGTTTTTATTTTCATTGCATTAATATAATTGTTGTATTGTGTGATGAAAATGAAAATGCATTGAGCATGTCATTACTTAGAGAATATATATATTAAATGACATTAGAATTGCATGTTTATAGATTTTAATTTTGAGCATGTCATTACTTAGAGAATATATATATTAAATGACATTAGAATTGCATGTTTATAGATTTTAATTATTTTCTTTCCTTATAAGTGTTATAAGTTTATGAATTTAGAATTAAAATCTATAATAAAGAGTTGCATGCTAACATAAGGTCACAATTAGTTTTAAATAGTTTAAAATTAATTCACCTAGACCTTAATGAATAATATTTCTAATGAGATTAGAAATAGGGTTAATCTTTTCTTGTTTTATTAGGATTAAAATGATATCAATAAAAGATTAAATTTATAAAATATTTGTCTATAAGGGACCTTTGTCTAAGGAAGGTTCTGTCTAGGCTGGGGTACTTAAGCTGACGGTAACGGAACACCCCTACCTGGGAACTGACCTGGAAGGTGAATTAGTCAAACATTTTATAAGCATGCAATACATGATTATATTTATCAAAGTGTTTGATGAACAATAATCATATATTGTTAAACTATCCAATATAAGAGCTATATTGGGCCAATTTAACAATGGACTTAGATAAATAATTAGTCGTATTTTCTAAGTTGTTTTTTTAAGTAAAACACTAAGTGGGAGGAAATGAGGTATATGATATTTCATTTTTCTTTTCATGTTTCTCCTTAAACATTCACACCGTGAGACTTATGCTCGGCCTCGAGGCACCTTTGCTTGTGTCCCCCTACGGATGGTGTTTGTGTAAGTCAATAACAAGGTGAATGGAGATAGTGTTTATAGTAAGTGGGAGAGGGATGTGTGTCAACACATCCCGCGGTCTCTTTCATTAGTTTTTAGTAAATTCTCATGCTTGGCCTTGAGGCACCTTTGCTTGTGTTCCCCTACGGAAGGTGTTTGCATTAGATTTTACTCAAACTCCAGAAATGGATAAGATTTCTTTAGTTTTTGCTCCAATCGGTTTTTTCCCTACGGATTACTTATTGGGGCGGAACTCTAGAATTTAAAATGAAAGGTTACACTTACAAGAAATTTTTAAGTAAGTTAATCATTTCTTAACTAAACAATGATGACTAACTATTATAGGAATAAGAGTTATTCTAGTGTAATATTTAGTTGAGATTGTCTCAATTTAGTGAAGGGATAATTAATCACCCTACGGAGATTTTTATCCTACCTCACTGAAGCATCATTGCAAAATAGATATCACTTAGGATACATTAAAATTTTGCTAAATTGATTGGTTTTATATGGAAAATGCTAGTATAACTAATATAAATAAATTGTATGTTTTCAGTAATTTGATAATGACGAGTGCTACTTTGAATATGCTGGCTGCTGATAAACTTAATGGCAATAATTATGCATCTTGGAAAAATATTATCAACACTGTGCTAATCATCGATGACCTTAGATTTGTCCTAGTTGAGGAGTGTCCTCAAGTCCCAGCTGCTAATGCAACTCGAACTGTTCGAGAACCATATGAGTGTTGGGCCAAGGCAAATGAAAAAGCCCGAGCATACATCTTGGCAAGCTTATCTGAAGTATTGGCCAAGAAACATGAATCAATGCTCACTGCTCGTGAGATTATGGACTCCTTGCAGGAGATGTTTGGTCAGGCCTCTTATCAGATCAAGCATGATGCTCTGAAATACATTTATAATGCCCGTATGAATGAGGGAGCCTCAGTGCGAGAACATGTTCTCAATATGATGGTTCATTTCAACGTGGCAGAAATGAATGGGGTTGTCATCGATGAAGCCAGTCAGGTTAGCTTTATTTTGGAATCTCTGCCAGAGAGTTTCCTGCAATTTAGAAGCAATGCTGTTATGAATAAGATTGCTTATACCCTTACCACCCTTCTCAACGAGCTACAGACTTTTGAGTCTCTGATGAAAATCAAGGGACAGAAGGGAGAGGCAAATGTTGCTACTTCCACAAGAAAGTTCCATAGGGGTTCGACCTCTGGAACTAAGTCTATGCCTTCTTCATCTGGCAATAAGAAGTGGAAGAAGAAGAAGGGTGGCCAAGGAAATAAAGCTAACCTCGCTGCTGCTAAAACGACCAAGAAAGCCAAAGCTGCAAAGGGAATATGTTTCCATTGCAACCAAGAGGGACATTGGAAGAGAAACTGTCCTAAGTACTTGGCAGAAAAGAAGAAGGCTAAACAAGGTAAATATGATTTACTAGTGCTAGAGACTTGTTTAGTGGAAAATGATGATTCAGCCTGGATAATAGATTCAGGTGCCACTAATCATGTTTGTTCTTCATTTCAGGGAATTAGTTCCTGGCGGCAATTGGAGACTGGAGAGATGACGATGCGAGTTGGAACTGGGCATGTCGTCTCAGCAATTGCAGTGGGAGGGCTTCAACTTTGTTTACAGAAATCTTTTCTTTTATTAGAAAATGTATATGTTGTTCCTGATTTAAAAAGGAATTTGATTTCTGTAAAGTGCTTACTAGAACAATCTTACTCGTTAACTTTTAATGTAAATAAAGTGTTTATTTACAAAAATGGTGTTGAGATTTGTTCTGCAAAGTTAGAAAATAATCTTTATGTGTTAAGATCATTAACATCTAAAGCTCTTCTTAATACTGAAATGTTCAAAACTGCAATAACTCAAAATAAAAGACTTAAAATTTCTCCAAAAGAAAATGCTCATCTTTGGCACCTAAGATTAGGGCATATAAATCTCAATAGGATTGAGAGATTAGTAAAGAATGGACTTCTAAGTGAGTTAGAAGAAAATTCTTTACCTGTATGTGAGTCATGCCTTGAAGGTAAGATGACCAAAAGACCTTTTACTGGAAAAGGTCATAGGGCCAAAGAACCTCTAGAACTTGTACATTCAGATCTATGTGGTCCTATGAATGTTAAAGCAAGAGGAGGATTTGAATATTTCATCACTTTTACTGATGATTATTCAAGATATGGGTATGTTTATTTAATGCAACATAAGTCTGAAGCCCTTGAAAAGTTCAAGGAATACAAGGCTGAAGTTGAAAACGCATTAAGTAAAACTATTAAAACATTTCGATCGGATCGAGGTGGAGAGTATATGGATTTGAAATTCCAAAACTATTTGATGGAATGTGGAATTGTATCTCAACTCTCAGCACCTGGTACACCTCAACAGAATGGTGTATCAGAAAGGAGAAATCGAACCTTGTTGGACATGGTTCGGTCTATGATGAGTTACGCTCACTTACCTAATTCGTTTTGGGGTTATGCAGTGCAAACTGCAGTCTATATTTTGAATTGTGTTCCATCTAAAAGTGTTTCTGAAACACCTTTAAAATTATGGTATGGTCGTAAAGGTAGTTTACGTCATTTCAGAATTTGGGGTTGTCCAGCACACGTGCTTGAGAATAACCCTAAGAAATTGGAACCTCGTTCAAAATTATGTTTATTTGTAGGCTACCCCAAAGGAACTAGAGGTGGTTACTTCTATGATCCTAAAGATAATAAAGTGTTTGTATCGACAAATGCTACATTTTTAGAAGAGGACCACATAAGGGAGCACAAACCGCGTAGTAAGATAGTATTAAATGAACTTTCCAAAGAAACTACTGAACCTTCAACAAGAGTTGTTGAAGAGCCTAGTGCATTAACAAGAGTTGTTCATGTCGGTTCATCTACTAGGACACATCAACCTCAATCGTTGAGGGAACCTCGACGAAGTGGGAGGGTTACAAACTTACCTATTCGTTATATGAGTTTAACTGAAACCTTAACTGTCATATCTGATGGCGACATTGAGGATCCATTGACTTTTAAGAAGGCAATGGAGGATGTGGATAAAGATGAATGGATCAAAGCTATGAATCTTGAATTGGAGTCTATGTACTTCAATTCGGTCTGGGATCTTGTAGATCAACCTGATGGGGTAAAACCTATAGGTTGTAAATGGATCTACAAGAGAAAAAGAGGTGCAGATGGTAAGGTACAAACTTTTAAAGCTAGACTAGTGGCAAAGGGTTATACCCAAGTTGAGGGAGTTGACTATGAGGAGACTTTCTCACCTGTTGCCATGTTAAAGTCTATTCGAATACTTTTGTCCATTGCTGCATATTTTGACTATGAGATTTGGCAAATGGATGTAAAGACTGCCTTTTTGAATGGCAATCTTGAGGAGACCATCTATATGCAACAACCAGAAGGATTCATAATTCCAGGTCAAGAGCAAAAGATTTGCAAGCTTAATCGTTCTATTTATGGATTAAAACAAGCTTCTCGATCTTGGAACATAAGATTTGATACCGCAATAAAATCTTATGGATTTGATCAAATCGTTGATGAACCTTGTGTCTACAAAAGAATCATCAACAAATCAGTAGCTTTCTTAGTTTTTTACGTAGATGATATCCTACTCATTGGGAATGATATAGGTTTACTAACTGACATCAAACAATGGCTAGCAACCCAATTTCAAATGAAAGATTTGGGAGAGGCACAATTTGTTCTGGGTATTCAGATCTTTAGAGATCGTAAGAACAAAATGCTAGCTTTGTCTCAAGCATCGTATATTGACAAAATAGTTGTTAAATATTCAATGCAAAAATCCAAGAGAGGCTTACTACCTTTCAGGCATGGAGTTACTTTGTCTAAGGAACAGTGTCCTAAGACACCTCAAGACGTTGAGGAAATGAGACATATCCCCTATGCATCAGCTGTTGGCAGCTTGATGTATGCGATGTTATGTACTAGACCTGACATCTGTTATGCGGTGGGGATAGTCAGTAGATATCAATCTAATCCAGGATTAGCTCATTGGACTGCCGTTAAAACTATCCTCAAGTATCTTAGGAGAACGAGGGACTACACGCTTGTGTATGGTTCTAAGGATTTGATTCTTACAGGATACACAGACTCTGACTTTCAGACTGATAGAGATTCTAGGAAATCTACTTCAGGTTCAGTGTTCACTCTTAACGGAGGAGCTGTAGTTTGGAGAAGTATCAAGCAAGGATGTATTGCTGACTCCACTATGGAGGCAGAGTACGTTGCAGCTTGTGAAGCTGCCAAAGAGGCTGTTTGGCTTAGAAATTTCTTGATTGATTTGGAAGTAGTTCCAAACATGTCAAAGCCAATTACTCTTTACTGTGATAATAGTGGGGATGTGGCTAATTCTAGGGAGCCCAGAAGCCACAAGCATGGAAAGCATATTGAGCGCAAGTATCACTTGATTCGAGAGATAGTGCATCGAGGGGACGTGATCGTCACACAGATAGCTTCGACACACAATGTTGCTGATCCGTTTACAAAGCCCCTCACGGCTAAGGTGTTTGAGGGTCACCTAGAGAGTCTGGGTCTACGTGACATGCCACATTTAACCTAGGGCAAGTGGGAGATTTACTGGGTGCATATTGTATGCCCTAGTTTCTTGTTTTGTGTACTATTATAGTATTTTATTTTTTATTTTGTACACCCCACTAGCTTTAGGACAAGTGGGAGATTGTTGGGGTTGATGCCCTAAATCTCGTGGTCTTGTAGTTTGTAATTGTATATATAATACAAACTTTTTATTTATCTAATAAAATAAAGTGTTTTATTTTATTTGATATTTAGTTGCATTAACTCACAAAACCAATAAACTAACATCCAAGGTTATCTTCTGTAACCTAAACATGTATGTAGAGACATACAAGTGGATCATGTTTAAGTGATAACCTAAATGGTCTGTAGTAAATGGATAAGGCTGGATACCTTATCCTGGTGACACTACGAATACGGTCTGCTTAGTAGTTGTTACAATTGTTCTAAAGTGCTACAAATGATTTGATCCTAATCATTTATGTCGAGACATTAGAGCGGGGGTATTCTATACAAAGAGTTTCTATAAGACCGGACCATGAAATGAATAGTCTCTCTTATTAACACCGTTACTAGTTGAGACTACATTTCACCAGGATGACTATAGGTGACTTGACCTGAATCTTGAGTGAGTTGTGAACTCCTGCCTATGTAGGCGATCCTTTGATTTGTATGGGTGAGAGTGGCCTATGTAGCCGACTCAATATGCCTACCATTTTGGGGATTCGTCTGATTGGGGAGCTGGGAACGCAGCTACACAAGAAGGAATTCACTCCTTCTCTATAGATAGAGTAAGTAGAGAATTTGCTCTCTTAAGGGTTGATTTCAGGGCTTGAGCAATGTGGCGCCACACCCTCTCTTGGCCTGAGAGGAGTTCAGTTATAGTAGGACTATAATTATTGTTCATTAGAGGAATCAATGGTACTTAAGGAGTTAGATGTAACTACAGGGGCAAAACGGTAATTTTTGGCCTAGCTGTACTTACGAGCAATTTGTGAAGGGTCATTGCACTGTTGATTGGTTATATCTAATGGACACAAAAATATATCTACAGTTAGAAGAGTGCAACTATTAGTCTTTAGTTGAATGACTAATAGTTAATGAATAGAGATTAAATTTAATTAAAGAGTTTAATTAATTAATCTCATTTCATTAGAGCTTCAATCTGTAGGTCCATAAGGTCCCCTTGTTAGCTCAATAAGGATAAATGAGAATCAAATTTATTTTGGTTTAATTTGAATTGTTCAAATTGATTAAAGGGAATAAATTGTATATGATACAATTAATATAATGTATTTGATACATTATAATGTAAAGTTTTTTATGAGAGAAGTTAATATTTGAATATGATTCAAATAATAATAATAATATAAATGAGATTCATAAATAAACTATAGGTTAAAATTGAATTCGATTCATATTAGAACTATAGATTATATGAGAGATCTAAATCATTGGTTATATTATATATGATATAATATAAAGTTTATATTATATGAGATATAATATATTTGTAATTAAATTTATATTAATTTTATATTATATGAGATATAATATATATTAATTAAATTTATATTGATTTCATTTAATTTAATATATATATATATATATATATATTAATATATTTAAATAGAATAGAATAACTCCCTTGGGAGTTATTCTACGTGGGAAGGATGGGGAAGTTATTTGATAACTTCCCCCTCCATTGTTGAGATTTGTTTTAAAAGAAAATAAAAAGAAAAGTTTCTTTTTTAACAGCAGAACACAATCTTACGATCTCTCTGTATCCCAACAAAACAAAATTCTCTCAAAAGCTTCTTCCCTCACCAAAATTACAGAAGCCCACAACTCTCTGTGATTCTTTACTCGGAGAATAACGAGGAAGATTTTGTGGTGCCACGAAGCTTGGAAGAAGAATTGGTTATACAAAGGTCAGTTTATTTTCACCTTTTCCATGAAAAGCATGTTTATTATTTTTCTTTGAATTTATTGGTTTCATAAATTGAATTTCACTCGCACGGGCGTTCATAAGCTTTCGCTTTAGGAATTCCATTCCTTCAAATAGCACTCATATTATCACAATAAAGTGTCATAATATTTTGTTGAATACCATATTCCTCAAACATCTATTTCATCCAAATAAGTTGAGTACACTCACTTCCTGCTGCAATGCATTCTGCCTCTACTGTAGAAAGTGACACAGAATTCTGTTTTTTACTAAACCAGGAGATTAAATTGTTTCCTAGAAAGAAACATCCTCATGAGGTTCTTTTTCTGTCATCTGAACATCCAGCTCAATCTGCATCACAATATCCAACAAGAATTGAATTTGTATCATAAGAATATAGAACTCTAAATTCACTTGTTCCATGAACATATTTTATTATTCTTTTGACTACAGCTAAATGTGAAACATGCGGGTCAAATTGAAATCGAACATATATACCAATAGCATAAGCAAGATCAAATCTGCTAGCTGTTAAATAAAAGCAGACTTCCAATCATGCTTCTGTAAAGTTTATGATTTACAGACTCCCTAGTAATATCCTTAGTGATTTTAACATGTGTAGCAGCGAAGCCCTCTTTTGCTGAGATTTGTCAAGGCCAAATCTTTTAACTAAATTCTTGGCATATTTCTCCTGAGTGATAAAGATGCCCTCTTTTCTTTGCTTAATCTGAAGACCTAGAAAACATGATAGTTTTCCAACCATACTCATCTCGAATTCCAATTGCATGATATCAATAAAAATTTTAACAAGTTCTTCTGGAAAAATTCTGAATATAATATCATCTACATATATTTGCACAACTATCAATTTTTTGTCAGATTTATTCACAAATAAGGTCTTGTCAGCCTCTTTTCTAAAATATCCCTTATGACCAAGATAGACAGTACGTTGTTCATATCAAGCTCTAGGTGCTTGCTCTAGACCATATAGAACTTTATTGAGTTTATATACGTGCTCAAGATACACTTAACATCCATCCATCTGATACAATTTAAACTTACGAATAAATGGTATATGCTGAGTAATAGGCGTATAGCTTCAAGTCTAGCTACAGGTGCAAAGGTTTCATCAAAATCTACTCCTTCCACCTGCGAGTAACCTTGAGCGACCAATCGTGCCTTATTTCTTATTGCATGTCCTTTCTCATCAGTTTTATTTTTAAATATCCATTTGGTTCCTATAATGTTTGCTCTCTTAGGTTTAAGAACCACACATTGTTTCGTTTGAACTGCAATAATTCATCCTCCGTCACATTTATCCAAAATTCATCTTTAAGGGCTTCATTCACTGATGTAGGTTCAATAGATGAAGTATAGAAAATATCAGCAATCATCTTTACATAATCAATCTTGTCCTTTTTCCTACTAGTGATCCTAGCTGAAGGATCTCCAATTATCGAACTCGACGAATGATTCTTTTAAACATGTGAAGATGGAATAATTTCACTCACATCAGCTATTACTTCCTTCTCAGTTTATTTGGAGCTATCATTAAAACTATTTACACTTGTATCAGCTGTAGGAGCATCAGCAGCACCTAATTCAGGTGCCATAGTAGCTTTAGGTGCTAGATCATCATCATCATCTATTCGTTTGTATGTCTGCTCATTATCATTTACAACCACATTAATAGTCTCCATAACCACTCTGGTTCTATTATTGAATATTATGTAATTCTGGCTATTTTGAGAATATCCTAGAAAATTCCCTTTTCTAATTTAGCATTTCATTTTCTGTGATACTCTCTATCAGCAAGGATGTAACAAGCACTACCAAAGACATGGAAATACTTAACATTAGGTTTTGTGCCCTTCAATAACTCATACAAAGTTACAGTAGTACCAGAATGAGTAGTATTTCTGTTGTGAATATGACAAACAGTATTTACAACTTCAGCCCAAAACTGCAAAGGCAGAGATTTGGCATGAATCATGACTGAGCCATCTCTTATAAGGTTCTGTTTTTCCTCTCTACTGCTCCATTCTACTGTGGAGTTAATGGAGCTGAGTATTCATGATGAATCCCTTCTACTTCACATAAATTATTTAGTTCTTCATTCTCGGATTCCTTTCCATGATCACTTCTGATTCGAATAATATTCTTCCCTTGCTCACGCTGAAGATTAAAACATAAATTGATGCATACTTTAGCAGTATCAGATTTTCCTTTGTGAAATCTTATCCAAGTAAAGCGAGAGAAGTCATCCACAACTATAAACACATATTTTTCCCCTCAAGGCTCTCAGATTGAATAGGACCCATTAGATCACACTCCTTCAAACTTTTGCGAGATGCCTTGATTTTCTTCCTTAATTGACAATCACCACAAAAGAACTTGCTATTTGAGTTAATGTTTGGAATTACTATGGCAGCCTCATCTTTTATAGCTTTATCAATACAACTTAAGCTGGCATGTCCCAGTTTCCTATGCCATAGCTAAGTTTGATCTTTCTTGATTGAATGACATACATCAGAATTGTTGGATATCCAATGATAACAGTTATCAGCCTGTCTACAACCATGCATAAGAATTCTTTAATTTGCATCAGTCATTATGCAATTATCTTTGTTGAAATTTACAATGTAACCTTGGTCACAAAGTTGACTGACACTAATTAGATTTTTCTTGAGCCCTTCAACATATCGAACATCATTTAGATATGGTAGATTGTATTTCTCAATATTACCTTTTGCGAGGATTCTTCCTTTTGCACCATCTCCAAAAGTAACATGTACAAATGCACACTCTTTTAACTCGGAAAAGAAAGATTTGTTTCCAGTCATGTGTTTGGAACATCCACTATCAAAATACCAAGCATTAGTTGAAGATTGAATTGTTTTAAAGGCAATGTTACAATTTTAAGAATTCTTTACTCTCCATTCCTCATAACTTATCTTGCTTGTTGATGAAAATGTGTAAACCCGATATTTTCTTTGGATTTTTTTCAAATATAAAAGGAATAAAAGAAAATTAAAATTAAGTATATAATTTTTTATATATAATTAATGATTTTTATAAAAATAAAATAAAAAGAAAAGAAAGGATATAAAGGAAGAAAAAAAATAGAGAGAAGAGAAATTCCATTTTTCTTTTTCTTCTTCTCTTTCCCTACACCGCGAAACTTCTTTCATTCTATTCTTCACCCTTTCTTTTCACCATTTCTTCACCAAATTTCAGACGGTTTTCAAAGGTAGAAGGCTGAGAAATGAAGAAGAAGAAGTTCAAAAAAATGTATGTTGAAGAAGACAAGGAGTTTGTAAGACAAACTTCTCTATAGTTCATAAAATACATCTCTGGTTTTTTATTGTTTTTAAGTTATACAAAAAGAATTAAGAGGCAAGGTTTAAATTTCCTGAAAGCTAATTCATTTTCAAACAAATCTTATGAAGAAAGCTTGAGCAAATTCTGATGTTCATTAGGTGAATTTTGACAAAGAAGACATGGTAGGTTATTTTCACGTGAAATCAAGAGATATTTGGTTGTTTTAGTATTTTAGAGTGTACTGGTAGAGTTAGGATCTCTATTTGGTATGGTTGGAAAGTTTATTCAATTTAATACAACTTTCATGAAGAAATTATGAACCAAAAACGACTGAAATTAAGTTAAATTATAGGGACAAGTTAAAGGGGTCGTGGTGTACGTGATTGTATGAGTGGTTCTATTTCGAGGGATGTCTGAGTTTATACACAGGGAATCAGATTTACATGTCTTGCGGTAAGTTATGAAGGACCTCAAAATGAATATTTGGACATAAAGAACTCTCATTTTGGTTAAGTATTGGAAGAGTTATGATCATTTGAATTTCATGCTGCAAATCTGGAAAATTTTGAGAAATGTGTGGAATATGGTTTTATTTCTTAAAGTTGGACTTCTTACACATCATCTTTAGTGAGTCATATCAAGCATAACATTTGAAGATCATAATATTTAGGTTTCTAATATTCGGTTTTGGTTGTTTGATAGGCCAAGAAGAAATAGGTCGAGTTTACACACCAGGGAACTAGTCTAAGACTGTGAGTGACAAAAACAAGTTTTGGAAATGATTTAAAAAAAAACTATTTCTTATAACTAAATGTTTAACGTGCTTGACTACGAGTTTATAAATGATATATGATTTCTATGTTTACTTTCGAGTATGAATTTCAAGCTTAGATTTCATAATGGAATCCACATGTTAGCACGTACTTAATGAGTTCTGAAAAGCAGTTGAAATGGCATTTGTTTAAGCAAAGCATAGTTTAAGCAAGAATTATTTTAAGATTTTCAGTTTTTCCACAAACAAGCTAAGTAAGTTTGAGTTTATGCAAGGTTAAGATAAGCATACATGTTTTAATGTTTTCATATGCTTTATGATATTTCCATTGACTACATGACTGAGATCTTGAGCCTAAGGCTAGAGGATACCGTGTGCACACAGGTTATGTTTCGTTATTAACATTGAGTGTACTCTCTGACAACGATGCTATTGTGAGTGTCAGGTGAGCCTCATTACGACAAAGACGATGGGAGTGCTAGGCGAACCTCACTACATCGTAGAACTAGTAAACGTTGGTTGTATTAGGCGTGCCTTACACAACGTAATGAAGTCCTGTTAGTTAAATAGTTTATAAATAGGAAATGTCTTGCTAGATTTTATAGATATACGTATTGAATGTTTGAAGGAGCTGTTTTCTGAAAATATTTATAGATAATGCTTTGCTTGTTAGATTTATAAGTTTTCAAAGATTATCATGAGTTCTGATTTACAGATTTAAAGTATTGTCACTCACTGGGCTTTATAGATTACCCTTCCAAAATGTTTTACCCACTTTCCAGCTAGAGATCGATTCCTAGTGCCTAATAGACTGTCTTAGTCTACTGAAGCTCTAATATTGATTGTCAGTACATGGTCAGAGTTGTGCATAGAGTCTCTTGTGTTATAATGTATATATCTTTCTATGATATAGATACTCTACAATTTGTGTAAGCTTTAAGAGTTGTGGTTGTGTAAACCTTTGTTGGTTATGTTTTGGTTAAGGTGTCTCCAGGTTTACTTGTGACATCAGTTATTTTTGGGCTACACTTCATGTATGTATATGATTAGCCTAGGTTCCGCTGTGTTGTGTTACATGTATGGTAGTTTATATACTAGATTAGCAAGTTTATCACGTTAAAGAATTCAGCAAAGTCGACAGATATCGATAGAGAAAAGCATTGTCGATTAGCTTCACGCCGTCTTTCGGTCTAAGCTAGCAGGTAGTCCGGAAGAGGGTGTGACAAAATGAATTTAGTTTGTGCTTCTATGAATTGTGCTAGCTTTCTGATATCGAAATCTATATCTTTGTAAGGCATAACAAAAAGACCGAAGATGACCCTTTTTACCATAGTAATGACACACTTAGTTATTTGTTTTTGTAAAAGTGCTAACAACTTTTGTTTCAACAGGTAGTTTAGACTTGATGTTCACAGTAGTAGAAACAAATTTTATCCTGTTGCTTGACCAATCCAAGACCACATCTGTTGGAACTAGACTGTCCTGAACTCAGTATTTGATCTAAATTTTCATACCCTGAATTTTACATTTTTACAGATTTCATAGTCTGATCATATTCGGTCGGAATGTAACGCCCCGAAGTTCGAGGAAAAATTTTAGCATTTTAAATGTATTGTTCGGAAATTTGAGTTTTGGTAAAACGATAAAATAATAATATAATATTGATTAGATTATTATTATCGGGAATTTTTATTACAATTTTTAATGTTAATATTTTCTTTTTATTTATTTAAAATAAATATTAATATTTTTATTAATATTATTATAATTAATTAATATTAATATTTTATTTTGAATTTATATTAATTTTATTCAATTTATATATATATATATCATTATTTATTTTTATTATATTTAATATTATTATTATTATTATTATTTATATATATATATATATATATATTTATTTTCAAAAAAAAAAAAGAGAGGAACCTTAGATCCCGCGCGCCGTCCCCCCCCCCCTTTTTTTTTCATTTTCTCTTTCTTCTTCCTCACGCCGCGCCGCAGCCGTCCCTCCCCATCCGTTTCTCCTTCTTCTTCATCTCTTCTCCATCCGACGGCGGCATCACCTTCCTCTTCAATCTTCTTCTTCCCTTCAGCTTCTTCGCCGCCGGATCTCCACAGCCGCCGCACCTTTGAGTTTTCCGCCAGCCGTCGGTCCGAGCGAAAGCTTGCAAGCAGCCGCATCCCGTTCCCTTCGTCGTCGTCCGTCGGGTCCCAGCTGACGCCGCCACCGTGAGGTTCGCCGGTTGCTGCAACCCCCATCGTACCGTCGTCGTTCGCCGGAAGAAAGAACCATCAAAACCGTGGCTGCCCGTTTTCATCCAATCCGACCCGAGACCCGCTTCCAGTCCGAGCCATGAGCCACAAACGAGCCGAGTGAGCCGAGTGAGCCGAGCCGAGTGAGCCGAGTGAGCCGAGCCACGAGCCGAGCCGCGAGCCGAGTGAACCGAGCCGCGAGCCGAGTTGAGCCGAGCCGCGAGCCGAGTTGAGCCGAGCCACAAGCCGAGGTGTGAGCCGAGGCCAAGCCGAGCCGAGCTGAGACCAAGCCGAGTCGAGGCCAAGCTGAGCCGAGCTGAGGCCAAGCCGAGCTGAGCCGAGGTGGAGCCGAGCCGAGCCGAGCCGAACGCCTTCAAGCCGAGCCGAGCTCCTTGTTTCACCAAGCCACCTAAGCCTTCCTTCCTCCGCTCCGGGTCACGGTGAGTCTTCGGTAAGGATTGTTTTCGATGAATTCCCTAATGTTGCTACATCCGATTAGAGTTTGAATATTGGAATAAGATATGGTCCTACTTTTCTCCCTTGAAGGTAGTACAGAGTTGACGCTTGAGTTCTCGGGTCTCGCGGTAGGCTTGTTTGGAGATAGCTTTCCTTTCCTTGGGTAAGTCAACGGGTGTCGTTTCGGACCTTTTAAAACGACTTCTACTAGAGTCATCAACTAAAACCTTTGTGTTTTCGTTTAGGTTGATCTGTTGAGCGTGGATTCGATCGAGGGGCATAACCGAGTATTCAGGTAAGGGTTTTCCTACTACTGGACCCCGGGTCGAGGCCGGAAACGTAGTAATCCACAGGGGATTATACGTTAGTGACTATACTGAATAAGTGTATCTGTGTTGACTGTTGAGTACTGTTATTATGTTTCTGTCTGATGTAACTGAACTGCAACCGCTAATTGTAGATTGAAATTTTAGATTGATGGACGATGATCACGGGATTAGACGGGGAAGGACAGTGAGTTCAGTTGGTTATTTAGCTGTTTAAGTCTTGGGGCTCTTCCATAATGGTATACGAATAGTCGGCGCGTATAGCAACATAGGGTGTAACGATTTAAGCTTATACTACCTGGCCAGTAAAGCCTTTAGAGAAATTGTAAAATGATGGATGATTGTGATATGACTGTGGTAGACGATTTAGTATAGACCGAGGGGATACGGTTAGCTTCATCTATGGGGTAGTATGCCTTACGGATATGTGCATCCTTCGAGAGCACTAGACTGATATGTGTATCCTTCGGGAGCACTAGACTGATATGTGCATCCTTCGGGAGCACTAGACTGATAGGTGCATCCTTCGGGAGCACTAGACTGATGTGTGCATCCTTCAGGAGCACTAGACTGATATGTGCATCCTTCGGGAGCACTAGACTGATAGGTGCATCCTCCGGGAGCACTAGACTGATATGTGCATCCTTTGGGAGCACTGGACTGATATGTGCGTTCTACGGAACCACTAGACTGTTATGTAGGGCACCCCCGAATAGGAAGTTAACTGTTGTCCCCTAACGGGCCCAGTAGTGGGTCCCTTACTGGGTATGTTTATACTCACCCTTTTCTCTTTTTAAACTTTTTAGGTAAGGGCACAGCGAGGGGCAGACCGACGAGAGGCAGGAAGGACGCGTGAAGGCCATATGGACGCGTCTGTTTTCTTATCGCTTCCGCTATGTATTTTGTCAGAATATTTGACTTGTGCTTTTGGAACTGATGACTTGAGTTTTTTTTGTTTGAGACTTTTTATGATTTAATTTAAAATAGGGCCCGAAACTGTCTTTTTGTAATGTTTCTAATGCTTTTAATGAATCGTAACTGGTCCGTTTTAAATTTTATGTTGAATGGTCGAGTTTTGGTATTTGGTAGTGACCTCAGCTTAGTCCGGAAAGTTGGGTCGTTACACGGAACCTCCCTTAATTTTAGCTTAAGTGAGGATATACTAGACAACGATCGTCCATTTTCTTCTATGAGGCGTTGTATCTTTTCTATCTGTATAGATCTGGCTTATGAATCCTCTTTCCACTAAATCTTCAGTTGTTTAAAAGTCAACTCATTTTCTCTATCTTCTTTAGAATTTTCACTTTCATCTTCGATTATAGAATCAGTCTCGGTGATATTTACTATGAACGCATTTATGCTACCATCATCTTCCTCACTATCATCAGTATCCTCATCAGATAATGTAGCACGAAATTTTTTCTTTTGCTTTCTTAGAAACGGAACATTCAGCCTGATAATGACCAACTCCTCCACACTCTCTACATTTGAAAATTCTGCCTTCACCATCTTTTCTTTTGAAGTTAATTGAGTTTCTAGAGTTGGATCCAGTTGTATTCATATTTCTGAACTTCTTTACCACTTTAGAAAATTGTTTCGTCAGAAGAGTTATAGATTCATTTACATTTGCTTCACTTGATGATTTATTATCAATTGACTCTTCTTCATATACTGATTTAAAAGCAACACCTTTACCTTTTTTATTTTCTCTGTTTGATATGGCCATCTCGAACGTGAGAAGAGACCCAAAAAATTCATCCAGTTTTAGCTTAGTTATATCATGTGCTTCCTCTATAGTTGTAACCTTCATGTCAAATTTTCCAGGTAAAGAACGTGGCACTTTTTGCACTATCTTGAATTCATAAATTTTTTCTCCAAGGTTGAATGATTCATTCACTATTTCCAGAACTCTCTCGTTATATTCAGCTATAGACTCATCTTCAAACATTTTTAAAGCTTCAAAATTTGAGGTTACCACCTTCAATATTTTAACTTTTGTATGGATATTTTAACATTTGTAGTGCCTTCATATGCCACCTCCAATATTTTCCAAGCTTCTTTAGCATAGCTACGAGAGTTAATAATTTTAAACACATTCATGCACTAGAATTTCCCACAAAGGCTTGTTCTTCAGCATCAGTTCGATCAACTTCAGATTTAGGAACAGAATGACCATCTATGATGATCATTAGTGGTTTCCATCCAGCTACAACAGCTCTCCAAGCCCTTCCATTAAGAGTATTAAGAAACAATATCATGCGGGGCTTTCAGTATGAATCATTTTTTCCATCAAGTACAAGAGAACGAGAGATTGAATGACCTTCCTTGATTATCTCCATGAATTAGCAATCGCTCTGATACTAATTGAAAAACAGTGTGAGATAATCAAATAAACCTTTAGTTAATTCTAAAGTATTTAACTGTTGTAATAGCTAAAGGGACAATAGAAGAAAATAACACATAGAACTTTGGTAACCAAGTTCGACAAATACCACCTACGTCTAGGGAGCTGAGCACAACTCATATGAGTAATATTATTAAGACTCATAATAGTCAACATACATCAATAGAGCAAGTGTATTCTACTCAAATATATGAATATCATAAAGTACTTAATAACTTAAAAATTCAGGCTCCCCCTGAACATTGAATGAATCTTCTTGAAGATGTCTTCATACTCCCCTTAAGTTTGAGGTGATCTCTTGATCACTACTTCTCCTTTCACATTACTCATCATTAAGTTCATCACAGATCAATATGTTGATACCATAGATAATTAGTCGCACTACCTTCTTTTCGCTCACAGCTTCTACAACAATAAACTCAACTAACTTCACCAAAAGCTTTTTGCATTCTTGTCGTATCGAACCTCATAAGATCCATAACATATATATTTTTTTCTCAAGAATAATCTTCAAAAAGATATTGATACAAGATTCCTAAAAGAAAGGAATATCTTTAATCTTTTTGAAATTAAATAATTTATTAAATAAAAGATAATCTCATTAAATCTTTTTGACAAAATCCCAAAAGTGATCTTCAAGAGGAAGTTTATATGGAGCAACCACCTGGATTTATTGCTCAGGGAGAGAGTGATAAAGTATGTCGCCTTAAAAAATCTTTGTATGGTTTGAATGGGAGTCCACGAGCATGGTTTGGTAAGTTTAGTCAAGCTTTTGTACGTTTTGGTATGCAGAAGAGTACATCTAATCATTCTGTTTTCTATCGTCGATTTGATAATGGATAGTTTTACTAGTTAATATGTTGATGATATTGTTATTACTGAAAATGATGCATCGGGAATTTTGTCTCTGAAAACTTTTCTTCAGGGTTAGTTTCATTCAAAAGATTTAAGCCAATTGAAATATGTTTGGGCATTGAAGTGATAAGAAGCAAGAAAGGTATTTATTTGTCTCAACGAAAATATATACTTGATTTTTGTTTAAGACAGGAAAAGTAGGAGCCAAACCAAGTGGTACTTTGATGATGCCAAAATCAACAACTTGTTAAAGAAGGAAAATTATGTAAAGATCCTGAGAGATATAGGAGATTAGTTGGGAAGTTGAACTACTTAACAGTGACTCGATCAAATATTGCTTATTTTGTAAGTGTGGTAAGTCAGTTCATGTCTTCCCCTACACTGAATCATTGGATTGCAGTAGAGCAAATTTTATGTTATCTGAAAAGTACTCTTAGACGTGGGATCTTATACAGAGATCACATACGAGAGTCGAATATTTTTCTAATACTGATTGGGTGGGATCTTAAGAGGATAGGAGATCGACTTCTGGATATTGTGTCTTTATAGGCGAAAACTTGGTATCATGGAAGAGTAAGAAACAAAATGTTGTTTCTCATTGAAGTGTTGAGTAAAAATATAGAGCTATGGCACAATCTATGTGCAAAATAGTATGGATTCACCAACTATTACCTAAGATAGGCTTCAGTATCACAGTGCCAGCTATATTATGGTGTGGTAACCAAGCTGCACTTCACATTGCATTTAATCCAGTACTTCATGAATGAACTAAACATATTAAGGTAGATTGTCACTTCATTCATAAGAAAATCCAAGATGGGTTTGTGTCCACAAAATATGTGAAGACTGAAGAACAATTAGGAGATATTCTAACCAAAGCTGTAAATAGAGCAAGGATAAGTTGTTTGTGCAACAAGCTGGGAATGATCAACATATTTGCTCCAGCTTGAGGGGTAGTGTTGTGATATATATATTTATATTTTATGTCTATTATCGTAATTGTACATATATTTAGGGTTCCTTTGTTCTCTATATATGTAACTTTACTTTGACTCCACATGAATGAGAAATATGTTTTTCGCTCACTTCTTTAGTACAATGTTTTTTTCACACTTTTTGAACCTTTCGGTAGGTTATGGTTACGAACTTATACATGAGCATTTTTAGGTCATTTTGAAAGTTCAAGTGATACTTAAGACACATTTTGAACACTTTTTAGATTTGTTTGAGACTAATTTTGCTGCACTTACAAACTTGGTTGCCATTTTGGGTCATAGAGTACTTTTTTCGCACTTTTTTAACTTTTGAGTAGGTTATGAGTTACGAACATACAATTAAGCTTTGTTAGGTCCTTTTCAAAGTTCAAATGATACTTATACACGGTTTCAACACTTTTTAGGTTGGTTTGAGACTAAGTTTGTAGCACTTACATACTATGTTGCCATTTTGGGTCTTGAAGTGTTTTTTTCACACTTTTTTAAACTTTTTGGTAGGTTATGAGTTACAAACTTATACTTTGACCATTTTTAGGTCATATTAAACATATTTAAGGTTTGTTTGAAACTAAGTGTGTTGCACTTACACTCTTGGTTAACATATTGGGCCTAGAAGTGCTTTTTTCACACTTTTTTTTTTAAATTTTGGTAGGTTGTGAGTTACAACTTATACTTAAGCATTGTTTGGTCGTTTTGAATGCTTAAACACATTTTAAACAGTTTTTTGGTTGGTTTGAAATTACGTTTGTCACACTTACACACACTTTGTTGGCAGTATAGGTCTTTAAGTTCTTTTTTTGCACTTTTTGAACTTTTCGGTAGGTTATAAGTTACGAACTTACACTTAAGCATTGTTAGGTTGTTTTGAAAGTTCAAGAGATACTTAGACGTGTTTTGAGCACTCTTTAGGTTGTTTCAAACTAAGTTTGTGGCACCAACCACTCGGTTGCCATTTTGGACCTTGAAGTGCTTTTCTTCACGTTATTTGAACTTTTTTTGTAGGTTGTGAGTTACAAACTTACACTTAACGTTATTAGGTTGTTTGAAAGCTAAGACACGTCATAATTACTTTTTAGGTTTTTTTGAAGCTATATTTGTTGCACTTACACAATTGGTTGCCATTTTGGGTCATGAAGTACTTTTTTCGCACTTTTTAAACTTTTCGGTACGGTATGAGTTACGAACATACACTTAAGCTTTGTCAGGTCGTTTTCAAAGTTCAAATGATACTTAGACTTGGTTTCAACACTTTTTAGGTTGGTTTGAGACTAAGTTTGTTGAACTTACATACTTTATTGCCATTTTAGATCATAAAGTACATTTTTCACACTTTATAAACTTTTTAGCAGGTTATGAGTTGTGAACTTATGCTTATGCATTGTTAAGTCATTTGAAAGATCAAGTGATACTTGGACACTTTTTGAACACTTTTTAGTTTTGTTTGAGACTAGTTTTGCTGCACTTACAAACTTGATTGCCATTTTGGGTCACAAAGTACTTTTTCCGCACTCTTTTAAACTTTTCAGTAGGTTATGAGTTACAAACATACACTTAAGCTTTGTTAGGTCCTTTTCAAAGTTCAAGTGATACTTAGACACAGTTTCAACACTTTTAAGGTTGGTTTGAGACTAAGTTTGTTGCACTAATTCATGAGTATTTTTTAACAAAACTTTAACGATTTCCATCCAAAACTAACGGCAATGGTATTTTTTAACCTTTTTTGAAAGTTTAAGTGCATCTTTTAACTTTTAAAAGTTTAGAGACTAAGTTTCTTCTTCTTCTTCTTCTTCTTCTTCTTCTTCTTCTTCTCTCTACGAAGCCGACAGCGCCGCCGCCTCCAATCCCTCCTTCCTAGTCGTTGCAACCCCTCGCCGCAGCACGAACCAAGCTCTCTGTCTCCATTGTCGTCAGCTTCGCAATGCCAAATACAGCTGTTTGTAGCCGCCCCTCTTTCGAGCCTCCTCTTCCGTTCAATTTTGCCGCCAGTCGCCTCTAATCTCCACTTCGTATCAGCCAACGCCACAGCCCTCCCCTCTCCTTTCCGATCAGGCATCGATGACCACGTCAATTGGCTACCGTGTTCTCACCTTCGTCCGTCGTGTAAATCCCCACCGACCAGTCGGACCAAGCCGCGAACCATAAGCTAAGTCGAACTGCGTGTCGAGTCGAGCCGAGCCGAGCCGCGAGCCAAGAACTGAGCCGAGTCGATTCGAGCCGTGAGTCGAGCCGAGTTGCCTCTCGAGCCAAGCCATTTTTCCAAGCCAATCTTCCTGTTCATCGAGCTACGTAAGCCGTTTCTATCAATGCTGAGTCCCGATGAGTTTTGGTAAGGACAATGTAAGGAGTTCCTAATGTTTTCTATAGTCAATGCGAGTTTAAATATCGAATTATAATGTTGGACTTATTGGTTGGGTTAATTGTTGATCCCTGAAGGTGTTAGAGGGGTGACGCTCGAGTTCTGGGTTTTACGGCAAGTGTAGTTGGAGTCAACTCTCCTCTATTTGGGTAAGTCGTTAGATGTTGCTTTGGAATGTTTTGTAATGTAGATTTTAGTGATGTCATTATTAAACCCTTATGTTTGTGTTTAGATGGATTTGTTTAGACGTCAAATTGAACAAGGATTTTAGCTACAGTTCAGGTAAGGGATTTCTTACTACTGGACCTCAGACCGAAGCTGGAACGTAGTAACCCACATGGGAATTATACGATAGCAACTGTACTAAATTCATTGATGCATGTTTACCTAGAAAACATCACTTATATGCACTCTTGACTGATTAAAGGTGACGCGATCGTTAGTTGTAGCCTATGTACTTTTATACGTTAATGAGTTGATCTGCTGATGGGCACTGATGCCCTAATGTTCTGTGTATTGTGGTTATGTTGAGGGGCTATGCTGTTAACTGGAATAGTAATGTCGATGGATTATGAAAATCTTAATGTTATGTAAGGTTGAAGTCTGTTATCGGGATACTGGTTATGGAGATATGTCGTGGAGGGACTAAGAGTTCAAAAACCTCATGTGTAGATTGTGTATACGTCGTTGAACTGTGTTGTAGACTGAATACGATTGTTATGCATAATATGGGCGTTATGCATAACATAGATTACCTGTAGATGTGCTAGGGTTTGAACTGAGACGAAGTACCGTCAGGTAAATTTACAAAGTGATGATTTGACTAGTTGACTAGATTTAAGGAAATGTCACGTTGACGTGTGAATTAGATATACATATAGCGACTGAGGAGACAGTTAGTTAAACCTAAAATGTTTGACTGGCTAACCTTATAACTAAACCGTTAACTTACACGTTGTTGTGATGTGACTGTTGTAGACTGTTTAGTATGGACTGAGGGGTGTGAGCTTTATCTATGGGGTAGCGCACCTTATAGGTACGGTGTCCTTCGGGATTTCTCAACTGATATGTGCATCCTTCGGGATCACGAGACTGATATGTACATCCTTCGGGATCACGAGACTGATATATGCATCCTTTGGGATCACGAAACTGATATGTGCATCCTTCGGGATCATGAGACTGATATGTGCATCCTTTGGGATCACGAGACTGATATGTGCATCCTTCGGGATCACTAGACTGATATTTGCATCCTTCGGGATCACAAGATTGATATGTGCATCCTTCGCGATCACTAGACTGATATATGCATCCTTCGGTATCACGAGACTGATATGTGCATCTTTCAGGATCACGAGACTGATATGTGCATCCTTCGGGATCACTAGACTAATATGTGCATCCTTCGGGATCACTAGACTGATATGTGCATCCTTCAGGATTACTAGACTGATATATGCATCCGACAGGATCACTAGACTGATTGATGTGTGCGTTTTACGGAACCACTAGACTGTTTATGTAGGGTACCCCTTAATAGGAAGCTAACTATTATTACCCTAACGGGCCCAGTAGTGGGTCTCTTACTGGGTATATTTTTATACTCACCCTTTTTCTTTTTAATTTTTCAGGTAAGGGTATGGCGAGAGGCAGACCGGCGAGGGGCAAGAAGGATGCGTGAAGGCCATATGGACGCGTCTAGTTTTTTTATGCTTCCGCTGACGCATTTGTTAATTTCTATTTCTTTTGAAAATTAAATGGAGTCATGGTCAGAACATTTGATTGGTTATTTTGTTTTGATGATTTTGTGAACTCTATTTTGGAACTTTTGAGAACGTGATTTAAAATAGGGCCCGAAACTGTTTTTGTGATATTTCGAATGTTTTTAATGAATCGTAATAGGTCTTTTATAAGTTGCGTGTTTTACTGTCGAGTTGTAGCAGTATGTAGTGACCTTAG
The DNA here is from genome assembly GCF_025177605.1 of Cucumis melo. Taxonomy (NCBI): domain Eukaryota; kingdom Viridiplantae; phylum Streptophyta; class Magnoliopsida; order Cucurbitales; family Cucurbitaceae; genus Cucumis; species Cucumis melo. The sequence continues at coordinate 23,000,925 of NC_066857.1, read as the reverse complement.
CTTAGTCCAGAAAGTTGGGTCGTTACATATACAATGATTAAGGTTAAATTAGATTTGAATGTAAATTTAACCTAAAGTTATTCTATTCAACTTGAGTAATAAGATAACTAAAGAGCTCAATAAATTTTAGAACAACAAATGTGTTAGTGCTTTGGCACTAGAAGCTCAACAATTTGAAAGAAAGTTTCAAAAACCATGTATTAAAGGAATCACACTAAAACACAACGAAGACAAGAGGATATATTTTTATTGTCTTCCCTTATTTGAAAGAAGAATGCAAACAAAGCAGTGCAAAAGCACCCTTCAAGACACCTGACTTATTTATACAAAATGTAAACAAGACACTAATACAATGTTATATATTCTCCAAAACATGAAACAACATTACATTTCATTAATGAATTGTGTGATACTATGAAGGCTAAATTATCAAACTTTATTGGCCATTAAGCTTTGCTGCCAATAGTAATTAGTATTTTATCTTGCTTAATTATGCAAAACCTATGAGAAATTAGCTATTTGGTTTTGTAACTTACAGCAGACTTAGCATGCTCCAACTTGTTCATTTTTGCAAAAATGTTGTCGTAAAACTGTGCATCTCTCTTATTGTATTCCCTCACCTTTCTCTTTCAATTTGTTGCATTCGATATTTTTGCATCCCTGCAATGACAGTGTAATGATACACATACATGAGCACTAGCAAAGCTAGACATGTTTTGCTATGGTTAAACTGCTGAGCTTGACTCTAGACGTTTGTGTTGTATACATGTTACCTAAGAATTTTTTCAACCTATTAAACACTAACACTTCTTACCAAGTAGTGTCTCCGAGTCGGGCTTGTATTTTATTTATTATTAATTTCAAACTCCTAAAGCTACATATGAAACACTTTCGAAACACTCTTGAAAAAGGAATTTATGTTGGAGCAAAATTTAAAGGCATAATCAATTAGATCAAAAAAAATAATAATAATAACAACTACAGATTTTGTGCCTTTTAGTGGCCATTTAGTATTTTATGTTGAAGTTATATGTACCTTAACAAACAAGAAATAAAATTCATCTTATAACTACGTGTATCCCAGGATTTTCTTTTCTTTCTAAAATTGATGCATTGATGTGTCGTGTATGTGCTTTTTATTTATAGTCAATTAGCTACCTGCTATCTAGGTCAATCTCAATGGCTTTCTTGATATCCTGCTTAGCAAGATCAAAATCAACAAATTGAATATATGCTTGAGCCCTTCTATATAGAGCTTTCACGTTTCTATTGTCAAGTTCCAACACTTAGTGATCAAGAGAAATTGGATGGGTATGTTAGGCCACCAAGCAAATTGATTTCATAATATTAATATAATTGAGGTGAAAATATCACAAAGCAGACTAAAGGAATCATTGGTGGTTGTTAGGAAAATGCCGCCAAGGAGAGGTGCGCGTAGGGGTCGCTAAGGAGGCCGAGGAAGGGGAGCAAGACGTGTTCAACCGGGAGTACAGCCTATAGCTCAAGCTACCGACCCTGTTGCACCATTTACTCATGCAGACCTCGCTGCTATCGAGCAGAGGTTCAGGGATTTGATTATACAGATGCGGGAGCAGCAGCAGCCATCCCCGCCAGCTCCTGCTTCGGCTCTGGTGGTACCCTAGGGTGTGCCGGACCAGTTGTCGGTAGAGGCCAAACACTTTAGGGTGCGTTTGGGGGAATGGTTGATTTAGGGAAGGGTTAGTGTTAAGATAAAACTAGTGTTATGTTAAACCTAGTTTTATCATAACCCTTGTTTGGGGGAAGGGTTAGGTGGGAAGAGTTAATGGGGATTTTATGATAAAATGTGTTTGGGGGAAGGGTTAGGTGGGGAGGATTAATGGGGATTTTATGATAACATGTGTTTGGGGGAAGGGTAGGTGGGTAGTTTAATGGGGATTTTATGATAAAATATGTTTGGGGGAAGGGTTAGGTGGGTAGTTTTATGGGAATTTTATGATAAAATGTGTTTAGGGGAAGGGTTAGGTGGGTAGGTTTATGTGGATTTTATGATAAAATTTATTTGGGGAAATTGTTAAATGGGTTGGGTTAATAACTTTTTTTATGTGGTATAATATTTTTTAAATTAGATTGTAAATATGATAAAAAAAATTATTGCATACTTTTTTACGAAAGCGTCGAATCCGTCTTATTGCAAATAATTTGTTGTATGTGTAATGTTATTAAATTAGTACATACAGTTGTCCAATTTAAAATTAATTTCTGAACATATTGTGAGAAATTTATTACAATTTTAAATTATTTGGTTTATGTGGATTGTATGTGTAATGTTATTAAATTAGTACAAAGACAAAAAATTATTTCGTATTTCTAATCGGCGATAGCGATGTCCTCCTATTTTAAACCTATATAAATAGTCGTTATAACGCTTTTGGGAAATTGTGACTATTTTCCTTAATTTAAAATAAACATTAGCAAGGAGGAAAATAAGTTCTTTACAATAGAAAATGCATAAATAGTCAACATCATAGAGAAAAAAACGTAAGGAAATAATAAGCAACCCAGGTCCGTAGAAACATAAACTATCTTATAATGTCTCGTAGGAGGACTCTACAAAATCCCTCCCTCTCATCCTCAGGCATGAGTACGAAACCCTGAAGGTCGTCCATACGAGACAAAAGATGCCTTTGCAATAACGCCCTATCCAAACTCGTAAGTTCTGGCATCTCACGAAGAATTCCGTGCGCACATGGTTGTCATTTGCAAGGTTGCGTGCAGGCCACTCCGCAATCTGCCTGAGTTGCTCGTTTGTTTGGTCGAGCGTCAGATGTATCGCTTCAACATCGAAATCTCGCTGACTTCCCCTCTTCCTCTTGGATCCACTCAATTCGTTCCTACCCTCTGAAGCGCGAGAAGGTCGGGATGCACGTACATCGTCCTGCGAGAGGTCAATCCTCTGGCTGTACACGAGCGGGAACTCTTCATTTCCATCCCCCATATCAAATCTGTCATATCCGCCACCAGGCTCGTTAGACCGGACGTCCGCGAATGTCTCAGCGAACCGACTGGTCGCCCTATCGCGACCGAAGACATATGTAAGTTCGTTGTAATACGCGAATGGTTTGTTCAGGAGTCCCTTCGCTACAGGATGCGACTGCGGGGAAAAAAAATATCACGTATGAGTACTGATTGCAAAATTGTTAAGTAAATGTACATTGTGAACGTTGTGTGACGTTTAAATTATTTTCCTTACTCTAACCCAATTATCAAATAATTCCTTCTCCGCAATGATACGTTTCTCTTCATCGTTCCACCCAAAGCCACTGCACGCTGGCCCCCGCATTTCGACAATGGCTTGGAATGTTCGCTTCAGTGTCTTAATTCTACAATCAATGACAGTTGTTGCTCGGACCTGACATCCAGATAGTTTCTCCGCCATCATGCGTACCAACTGCGCAAGGTAACCTGGGGGGAACGTACCATTATCTGATATCCATCCCCCCATTGACACCAACTCCATTAAACATTCCACAAGAGTGCCCTCCTCCTCCTTCGTCCAGACATGTCTCGGGCCACGATTTGAGGTTGACATACTGAGAATGAGAAATTAGAAAAAATACATGGAGTACGTAAGTAATTTCACAATTTAACAGTTAAAAAAAAAGGCATGATACAAATTCATGGCACGCATACATTTCATATGCAACACCCCATATTACTTTTTACAGTACATTTTAGACATGATAGAATTTCAACCTTACAATTGAAAACTTGTAATGTAAAATTGTCTTAGCTAAGCGTTACGCAACTGCCAATCGGTGAACATCGATTCGGCTAGGTCGTCGTGCCACTGAGACCACTCGTTTGTTGTCTCAATGTACTCAATGTCTTCTGAAGCGGTGGTCGTCGCGTATGTGGAGTCCCCCTCGTCCACGTCGTCAACGTCCTCGAAATATGTCATTTCCTTGTTGATCAAATTGTGAAGCAAGGCACATGCTAGTATGGTGCGACACTTGACTTGCAGGTGATAGTACGACTTCACACGAAGAATGGCCCAACGACCCTTGAGAACACCAAACGCGCACTCAATAACATTCCTTGCCGAGGAGTGCTTCATGTTGAAGTACTCCTTTGCATTTGTTGGCGCATTTGCAGCACCACGCCACTCTTGCAAATGGTACCGCTGGCCTCTGTAAGGGGCGAGAAACCCCTCCGTGTTTGGATATCCCGCATCGCACAGATAATAATATCATGTTATTAAATCGTTCGTTTATGACCTTTAAATAGGTAAGTAGGAAGCGGCAGTGTTTTATTATAAAAAAGTTATACCCTTTGGCACTTGTAGTCCATTTTCTCGTGAAAGGGCATCACGTCGGATCCTTCCCAACCGGCAAGGACATAAACGAAATCCCCTTTCATGTCACACACCCCCAGAACGTTTGTGGCAATTTCCCTCTTACGCGTTCTGAATGTAGGTCGATCTCCTGCAGGGACGTTGACCTTTATATACGTCCCGTCTAACGCGCCAAGGAAATTCTGTAGGTTGAAATAAACACGTTGAAATAAGTGCGACGTACGTAAAGGTCAAATATAGTGAACTTCTATGATGCCCACCTCAAAACACTTCCAACGTTGATCATTGCAGTTATTTGTTTTTGGAATAGGTCTCTTTATCAACTCCTCGTACAGTCGAAGAACAGCCAATAATACGATGTTAAAATGTCGAGATACTGTCTCACCGGACCGTACAAATTCCCGTTGGATGACGCGGTTCTTCACGTCATGAGCAAGGACGTGCAAGAACATTGCTACCATTTCCTCAACATCGACAATCTCAGTCGACGAAAGACCAGCCACATTTCTAAGTAAATGGCATAGAATTGCGAATGTTCACCTATCCATCCGCGTGCTCTGCCGACACAACTGATCTGACTCATGTATCATGCGAAAGTAAGCAAGCTCCCTAATTCTATGGCGTGTATCGGGCGGTGTATGTAGGAGACGCTTATTATTGTTCATTAATAGCTCCAACGTTAGTAAAATCTGACGTTGGGCCAACGTGAATGCAGTTAGGACTCCAATAAGTGTTTGTTCATCCATTACAATGTATGTAAAGTTTCCTAAAAAACATATACTAAGTGAATTAGTACAATATCGATATATATTGTGAAAAGATCCATAAACTTAGTAATATCCCTATTTACTAAAACCATAAACATGGAACAAAGAAAGTAGATTATGAGTGACTAGAAGATTGAAAATGATACATAAAACTAAAGAAGTTGAAAATGGAAGGCATGTAATTAACTATTTCCATGATACATAACTATTAGTAAAAAGTTGTTGATATGCAAATTTATTATCATATTGAAAAACAGTATTAGTAAAAAAGTTTTTGATATGAAAATTTATGATCATATTTCGTATAATTAAACACTTGTTTTCAAAATCGATAACATTAATGAAATTATTTATATTACTAAGAATTATTGGTAATAAAGTTAGAACTTTCTACTTATAAAAAACATTGTTAAATGTACTTATTAGGTAGTAGAAAAGCTTTTATATTTTTTAAATTACGAATTGTTGTTAATTAATTTGATAGTTAATACGAATTATTGTTAATATTTAATTGGACAATTAATTCAATTTTTGTTAAATAGAAAATGTTGTTAATTAATTGCATATTTTGTAAATACAAATTGTTCTTACTATATACAAAAAAAAAAATAGTTAAAAAAGAGGAAGTTAATAAGATACAATATTTAACAAAATTAAATAAAATGTTCTATATACATATTATAAATCGAAACAAAATGTTCATTATAAAATTATACAAAACCCAAAAAAATAACTAAGAAAAAATACAGTATACAAAGCCTACAAACGGCCATTACAATAGTACCTCTTCGAATAGTAAACTCGTGAATTGCGACGTCCTACATAACACAAACAAGATGGTTAATATTTGTACATAACACACGATATAGAAGGTCTAAAAAAAATATTACATATACATACCTTTTATGACGACAAATCTTACCCAAAATCAACATTGAATGGGGAAACCGAAACAAGAAGTTTTTTTAAAATTCATAGCCTCAGAGTTTTGATTCCATTCAAAATAATGAATGGAATTCCATCATAGTTAACACATAAAAAAATAAAGGAGGACAGAAAGGTATAGCAAAAGGAGGACAGAAACCTACAAGAAAAGGAGGACATAAACATATACGAAAAGAAGAACAGAAACATATAGGAAAAGGAAAATTAAAACATATATGCTAACACAAATGAAGAATCAGCAAACAAATAAAGAATTAGCAAAAGAATAAGGCCGAGTAAATGAACAGAATCAGAGAAAAAGAAAAAGATAACTTACAAAAGATAAGTTAGAACCAGAGAGAGGATACAAAGAGAGACAAGAATGCAGTGAATGAAAAGAGGAAACGTGGTTATATATAGGGGAAAGATGGGGCAAGTTGAGAGGACTTTAATGGAGGCAAACCAAAAAATAAAGAGCAAAGTAATGGACTGCAACCTATCTATCAATAAAAGACAGGGAATCTCTCTGCTACAACTGACGTAAAGCATAGCACAGTCCAAAGAGTCAAAGTCTATATATTGAAAGCTATACCATAACCATACAATAAAAACATATGGAAGAGACATCACTGGAAGGTATACAGAAAGGAAGACCAATACAGTATGAAAATAATAGAAGAATGTAACAATACAATATGAAAAGAATAGAAGAATTGTAACAACATTTGTAAGAAAATAGTATGTAAGAAAAGAATAGAAGAATAGAAGAATTGTAACAAAATTTGTAAGAAAAGAATAGAAGAATTGTAACACATGGCCGAAAAAGCTAAAGCAATAACAGAGAAGACATGGCAACAATACAGAACACATGGCCGGAAAAGCTAAAGCAATAATAGAGAAGACATCACAACAATACAGAACACATGGCCGGAGAAGGTAAAGCAATAACACAGAAGACATGGCCACAATAATACAGAAGACATGGCCGCCAAAGGTAAAGCAATAACACATAACATATGGCCGCAATAATACAGAACACATGGCCGCAAAATCTAAACAAATAACACAGAAGACACAACAGAATGCAAAGAAATACATAAATTCCAAAAGAAATCAGTTTCAATTGAAAATTGGAACTCATCATCGGCTTAAAAAAATGTTGAATTCAAAACTCCAATACCTCCCTACCAAGCTCCATCGGCATCCAATGGCAGACAACAACGGTGTGAAGTTTCTGTCTTATCAGTGAAGGAATCACCAAATGGCAAGCGAAACACCCGACCGCACAATGGAACCGCGAGCGGAAAGGAGTAAAGAAGGAGGCAAAACCCTAGATTCCAAAAGAAAATCATGTTTGGAGCCAACGACGTTGAACGGTCAGCTTCAACAAACACAGAAATCGTTTTGGGAGTGAGAGGGACGGATGAGAGAGATGCAGAGAGAGATTCGGCGTAACGAAATCGGGTTTCATCGCGAAAACGCAACGGCCGAATGAAGGAAGAAAATATACAGAAAGTGGGGGTTAGGATCGTTGAGGGAGAAGATGAAACAAAACGAATGAAATGGATTAAAGGATGAAGACGAAACAAAACGAAATGGAGCGGAGAACACAGAACGAACAGAAACCCTCGATTCGTTTAGGGAGAAGACGAAACGAAACAACACGAAGTCGATTCCTTGAGGGAGATGAAACAAATGGAGAAGACGAAACAAAACGAAGGAAATGGATTAAAGGATGAAGACGAAACAAAACGATATGGAGCGGAGAACACACAACGAACAGAAACCCTCGATTCGTTGAGGGAGAAGATGAAACGAAACAACACGAAGTTGACTCCTTGAGGGAGATGACAGAAAGAAGAGAAAAAAAATATTTTCGATGAAGAAGGGTTGAGGAGAAGATTGAACACGACTTCAATGCGGAAATGGAAGACGGATTGAGGGGAACGACGAAATTGGATTAACGAAAAGGGGGAAGATGTGAATCGGCGTAGAAAGTGGCAGACGAAAACGGGTTAAGAAAACCCTAAAACTAGGGTTTCCTTAACCTTCGGCCCAAACGGGGGTTAGGGTTGGGCTAACCTAAGCCCACAGTCCCAACCCTAACCCCAAACGGGCCTTTAGGGATTTCAGAAAGTACAACCCCACGACATTCGATGGGTCTTTGGAGGACCCCACCAAGGCACAGATGTGGTTGTCCTCTTTGGAGACCATATTTCGATATATGAAGTGCCCTGAGGATCAGAAAGTTCAATGCACCATTTTCATGTTGACAGACAGGGGCACTGCCTGGTGGGAGACGACAGAGAGGATGCTAGGGAGTGACGTTGGTTAGATTACTTGGAAGCAGTTCAATGAGAGTTTCTATGCAAAATTCTTCTCTGCCAGTTTGTGAGATGCCAAGCGACAAGAGTTTCTGAACTTGGAGCAAGGTGATAGGACAATGGATCAGTATGATGTAAAGTTTGATATGTTGTCCCGTTTCGCTCCTAAGATGATAGCGACTGAGGCTGCCAGAGTCGATAAGTTTGTTAGAGGTCTCAGGCTAGATATCCAGGGTCTTGTTCGAGCCTTTTGACCAGCCACCCATGTTGATGCACTGCGCTTGGCAGTGAATCTCAGTTTACAGAAGAGGGCTAACTCGTCCAAGGTTGCGGTAGAGGTTCGACTTTAGGACAGAAAAGGAAGGCTGAGCAGCATACTTTTTCAATGCCACAGCGAAACTTCAGATCAGGTGGAGAGTTTCGCCACTTTCAGCAGAGACCTTTTGAGGCAGGGGAAGCTACTAGAGGGAAGCCTTTATGTACCACTTGTAGGAAGCACCATCTAGGTCGTTGTTTGTTTAGGACCAGAACTTGCTTCAAGTGTAGGCAAGAGGGGCATACAGCCGACAGATGCTCGATGAGACTTACTGGGGTTGCACAAAATCAGGGAACAGGTGCTCCACATCAAGGTAAAGTCTTTCCTACGAATAAGACTGAGGCTGAGAGAGCAGGAACTGTAGTGACAGGTACGCTTCCAGTGTTGGGGCATTATGCCTTAGCTCTGTTTGATTCTGGTTCGTCACATTCCTTTATCTCTTCTGCATTTGTGTTGCATGCCCGCTTAGAGGTAGAGCCCCTATACCATGTTTTATCAGTAACTACTCCTTCCGGGGAGAGTATGTTGTCGAAAGAAAAGGTGAAAGCATGCCAAATTGAGATAGTAGGTCATGTGATAGAAGTAACGTTGTTAGTTCTTGATATACACGACTTTGATGTAATTCTAGGTATGGATTGGCTAGCTGCTAACCATGCTAGCATAGATTGTTCCCGTAAGGAGGTAGCGTTTAACCCTCCCTTGATGGCCAGTTTTAAGTTCAAAGGAGAAGGATCAAGTTCGTTGCCTAAGGTAATCTCAGCTATCAGGGCCAGCAAACTGCTTAGTCAGGGTACATAGAGTACCTTGGCCAGTATGGTGGATACTAGAGAGGTTGACGTGTCCTTGTCATCAGAACCAGTGGTGAGGGACTATTCGGATGTTTTTCCCGAAGAACTTCTAGGATTGCCTCCTCACAAAGAGATTGAATTTGCCATTAAGCTGGAACTTGGTACGGTTCCTATATCGACAGAATGGCCCCCGCAGAGTTGAAAGAGCTGAAAGTGCAGTTACAGGAGTTGCTTGACAAAGGCTTCATTCGACCGAGTGTGTCACCTTGGGGTGCACCAGTTTTATTTGTTAAAAAGAAGGATGGATCGATGCGCTTATGTATTGACTACAGAGAGTTGAATAAGGTAACTGTTAAGAACAAATATCCCTTGCCCAGGATCAACGATTTGCTTGACCAATTATAAGGAGCTACAATGTTCTCTAAGATCGACCTTCGGTCAGGATATCATCAGTTGAGGATTAAGGATAGTGATGTACCGGAAACAGCCTTTCGTTCCAGATATGGACACTATGAGTTTATTGTGATGTCCTTTGGCTTGACGAATGTGCTAGCAGTGTTTATGGATTTGATGAACAGAGTGTTTAGAGAGTTCCTAGACACTTTTTTTATTGTGTTTATTGACGATATTTTGATATATTCCAAGATAGAGGCAGAACATGAGGAGCATTTACGCCTGGTTCTAGAAACCCTTCGAGCTAATAAATTGTATGCAAAGTTCTCAAAATATGAGTTTTGGTTGAAGCAGGTATCCTTTCAAAGCCATGTGGTTTCTAAAGTTGGTGTTTCTGTGGATCCAGCTAAGATAGAGGCAGCCACCAGTTGGCCCTGAACTTCAGTTAGTGAGGTTTGTAGCTTTCTGGGTTTAGCAGGTTATTACCAACGGTTTATGGAGAACTTTTCCCATATAGCTACTCCTCTTACTCAGTTGACTAGGAAGGGAGCTCCTTTTTTTTTTTTGGAGCAAGACCTGTAAGGACAGTTTTTAGAACCTTAAGCAGAAACTCGTTACTGCATCGGTACTTACTGTACCTGATGGTTCAGGGAGTTTTGTGATTTACAGTGATGCTTCTAAGAAAGGTTTAGGTTGTGTTCTGATGCAGCAAGGTAAGGTAGTCGCTTATGCTTCTCGTCAGTTGAAGAGTCATGAGCAAAATTACCCTACCCATGATTTAGAGTTGGCAACAGTAGTTTTTGCACTGAAGATATGGAGGCATTACTTGTATGGTGAAAAGATACAAACCTTCACGAATCATAAAAGCTTGAAATACTTCTTCACTCAGAAGGAATTGAATATGAGACAGCGAAGATGGCTTGAATTAGTAAAGGATTACGATTTTGAGATATTGTATCATCCAGGCAAGGAGAATGTGGTAGCTGATGCTCTTAGTAGTAAGGTATCACATTCAGCAGCATTTATTACTCGACAGGCTCCGTTGTATCGAGATTTTGAAAGGGCTGAGATTGCAGTCACTAGAAAAAATATGACCTTTAATGTCAGTTGGAAAAAATGGAAATGGATCTTTAATGTCGCTTTTTAAAATGCGGATGTTTAATGTCGATTTTAAACCGACATCAAAGAGAAAGGATTAATGTCGATTTAAAACCGACATAAAAGACCTGCTTTTTTTAAAACCGACATTAAAGATAAGAATTTAAAATTTTGTCTCTCCTCACTTATTTTTTTAGGGCTTCATATACATTCATATATTTAGTAGGAGATGAAGGAGAGTGTGAGGGTGAGGGGTGTGCAGCCGACAGTCACCAAAGAGAGACAGTGAGTTTTTTTCTGCAATCCGTGAGCATCGTCGCCACCGGCCGATGAAGTATTGACGGGTTGAATTATTGCCATTCTCACCACGGCTCCCAGTTCACGCCATGGCTTCTTTTCTCCTCTGCTCCAATCCCTTCTCCATCTCTTTCCATTTTTCTACGTCGCCCTCATGTTTTCCAGCCATTTCTGTCATCCATAGCATCTGTCTCCTAAGCTTAGATTTGGTCTAATCGTGGCTAGATCTACATTCAAAGCACCAGCCATTTAACACCTTGAATGATTCCGAAGTCGGCAATGTGAGTTTCACTTGCTCACTATGTAACTTCAAAATTTTCTTATATTTCTTGCTACTTTTTAAAATGCTTTTGTACAGTATAATAAATAGAAAGATTCATGCATTTGAAATGTGGAGAGTGAGAAGTTGAGTGATAAAGCAATTTTGTGGAACTTCAAAGTACATAAGCAATTCTGTGTAACGTCGCTTTCTAAAATGAAATCTGCCCTCTCCACATATTGTTCTTATATTTTTTTTTTTTCTTCCACACGCACACCATCTACTTGATAAAATTCCTCATTGGGTTGTTACATCTTATTATTCTATTTGATTGGTAGTGTAAGCAAATTGTTTTATAACTTATCCTTAGTTTGGTTGGCAATGGACGTGAATCATTTAACTTTTATCATAATCACGACACTTGACTCTAAATAAAAATTTGATCTTCATACTCACAACTATTGTACAAAACAAACAAATAAGGAGGAAAAATGTAAAAAAGAAAAGGTCGTGGTTAAGAATTGTCATTTTCTTTGCACAAACAAATCATTAAGCTTCTCAGTAACTGTAAAGAAAAACATAGAGCCAAATTAGGTTAAAAATAGTCTATTTCATTGTTCTCAAAAAAATGTTGCTTATTGTAGCAATAGGGCAGCAGCGTTGATTTCACTTGGTCAGCTGGGTGAGGTAGTGAAAGAGTGTAAGGAAGTGGTGAGCCTCAATCTTGGCTATGGCAGGGTTCACCAGCGGCTTGCTGCTTTTTATCTTCGGTAAGTGTTTGAAATTTTTGTTCAAACTGAAATTATTTATGATGCTTGGATATATGGAATTCTAAGAGATAAGGTTTTCTTTTTTCTTGGAAGACGATTTGATGATTTGTCTATGTAGTCAAAATCTTCATGGTTTCTGTTATTGGTATTGATGCTGATTGCTACAGTATTTAGGAACATAGGTAGATTCATGGTTAATTTGTACTACTTTTTACATCGTTTTTTTTTTCACTTGTTTTATTAACATCTTTCCTTAGATCAGTAAAGGTCACTTGAATTCTATTTCTAAATGTTGAGGCAGATATCTTTAATGGTACTCCTCAATAGTTTATTTCTAAGAGCAAAACACATGACTAGTGGTTAGAATTGGTTTCTTCATTTAGATTATTTCTTAATATTTTTCACTGTGAACTCAAACTTTAATTTGGTTAATGAAATTTAAAAAGTAGATTACTAGTTTTAAAATTGAATGTGATAAGTTGTGAATGTAAGTATTAGATCTCGTATTTAATGTCATGCTAAATTGTTATTAATGACTATTATGTTTGAGAAAATTTATTTATTTAAAATTTTTCTTAATCTTCTCGTTATTTATGGACTAAACATTTGTGAGGATTATTATTAGTTCTAGATGCATAGAGTTCATGTTGGAGAAAACATCTATCTTCTTCATATAATTGTAGTCGGGAAGAGCCTAGCTTGAGAACTCTATTGGTGGAAATTCCTATAATTTCAAATTCACTGAACTTCTTGTTCCTTCTTATTTTCCTCGTACTTCTCCCTTTGGTACTAATGGGTTTATAACATTGTGCTTCTGTTGAAAAAGACATATAGCAACGGAGACATTCATCTTCTAGATTTTTGCAGCTAATTGTGAGTCACTGCTATTTCTTTCTTGGTTGGTTTATTGATTTTATTTATGTTATTTTGAAGTTTGATTGTCAAAGTGAGGAAAGAGTCTCAAAATGACCAGATTAAGCTCTTTGTTTGACTTAGAACTTTGAGGAAGTTGTACGATTCATAAGGGAATGTCAAAAATAGTAAAATGACGATGGAGCTCTTGTAGTTGAAAGCCATAAACAATCGATTTTTCAACCAAGGTAACACATCTAGGAGGGCAGAGTTAAAAAATCACTTTTTTCATAGATATTTTTGTGGGCATCTAAGGTAATTCAATCATTTCATTGTATGTCCAAAGCTCTTATTAATATTTAGTTCTTTGCTTCTCTAATATAAAAAATTCTCTTATCCTACAATTTTCTTCATTTGCAGTTTTGTTCTTGACTGTGGTTGCGTGAGGTGAATGTGGGCTGGGGTGAGGTGGGTTTGTTGGAGATTAGTGAAATGGTTTAAATTAGTTTGACCAAGCTCTTAGAAGTTTTATTTGGTGAGCCGTTGTATAGTACTTTAATTCTTGGTTGAGTTTTACTGTAATGTCATGCTTTATCTACATGTCTTTATGTAGAAACCTTCAAATTCAATTGACAAATTTTTATGCTTAAATGTTCAGGCTGGTCATGTATTGATTCAGCTATATCATAATTTCATCGTCAATATACGAAGAAAGAAGCTGCCATTAGTTATCTGATTTACTTTTTGGTATGATGAATTGTTTCTTTTTTATATACTGATTTACTTTTATTTATGTAATTTTTTTCCTTTTTCAAATAAGAAATAAGCAAACTCATTTTATCATAGCCAATATTGTTATGATATCTGTTTAACCTTAACGACTTCTGAATATTGTTGAAATAGTGATTGGGATAGTAGATCGCAAACACATTGCAACCTGGGGTTGAAAATTTGTAGGATGTGTGATTATTGATTGATAATTTTGAAGAATTATGGGTTAGTCTTTTCTCTATATCTGAACTTCATTGCTATTTGATCACGTGTTTTTTAGGTTTGCTGATGTCTATGGATAAGCTTTTTCTCTATATGTGTTGTTTTGGTCTCAAGGTATTGTTTCTTCTATTCCATCGTTTATTTGTTGTAACCCTTATTTGATTTTTCAATTTTTTGGGTTTTCTTAGCTTTGTTTACTCGAATTCAGCTTGTTTGGATTTGGGTACTTGGCCTTGCAAATAATTGTTAATGGTAGACTTATCTTTTCGACTCTAAAGAAAAAAATAATATTTTGAAATGTATACTTTTATTGGGTATTTGAAAGAAAGGAAATGATGATAGTAATAGAAACTTTATTTCTATTTCATTCGTTCATTCTTGTGCTTTTGAAATGGTATATACTTTAGAGGGACCATTGCATTTCAAATAAAGGGGACAATGAATTTTGTTATATCTTTTGTGTTATTGAATTTGAGCCAATGTAAGTAGGATCTCGAAGACTCGTTAAGAGAAGTTATGCTACCTGTTTACATTTAATTTATTCACTCCTACTATTTTTACATTAATTCTCTCGTGTTTTTTCCTCTGTCTTGTCATTATTTTGCTCTAATACACCATAATAATGATAGAGTGTTGTTTACTTAATAGATGTAAGCTTTTCTTAGGTGCTCAATTTACTTTTTGCTCTGTCATTTCATTCATATCTTGTATGCAATCTGTTTGTATAAATGCCTCTGTGAAGTTTGAGTTTACATTTTACATTGTCGGTGATGGTAACACTGGTATGTTGTTGTTGTTTGGCATAACACTCTTCTCGTTGTTGTTTGTTGCAGGCATTTGTGGAGATTCATGTTTTCACAACAAGGTTTTTTGAAACAATATTTCAACCTTAGAAGTTTGGCTAAAATCTCTATGGGACGATCTTAATTACTTTCCTTGCTTTTCCTTTTCCTCTCTTTGTAGATAAGAATCAATCTATTACTTTTATTAGATGATTGAACGACTTTGTTTTCAATTTGGTTCGTCTAAATGTGTTGGTTGTTTTGTTATGGCTGATTCGTTGAGGTTCTTGGTCTTTGATCCAAATAGCATATTACCTTCTTCCCTCTCAATCTATCACTTTCTTCCCTCTCTTTTCCAATAGTTGTCGCCACCACCATAGCCGCCTTGTAATTAAGTTTCTTCCATCCCTGTCGTCGTTCGATATCTTCCCCAGATCCAATGTTTATTAGGTTATATTTTATTTCATCTACATTTAACTCTTGGTCATAATATTTCCATGTTGTTGAGGCTACATTGAAGGTGTAGGGTTTTGTTTTGTTTTGCCTTTTTGTTTTTTTTTTCTTTGCTGCATGTAGATTCACACACCAACCAGATCTTATAAGATGTGGCCTTTGCTTTGTACCCAACCCAAGGGCTTGAAACATTCATTTTGATTTTTAAATGTTCTTATGCACACTTTAATGTGATGTTGGCTGCTATCAGTGTTATTTTGGATGCTTGCATTTGATTTCACGCGTCTTGCTGGTGTACTTTTATGGTTTTGTGGTTGTAATTGAGTTCATTTAGGGAGCTTTTACGAAAATAGTTTCTATAGGATATGTGTTACTTATTACATAACCGGCCATGGAACATAGAAGCTTAGTTATAGTAAATAGTCGAGAATAATAATACAAGGTTTTGCTGTCGGTTTTTTGTTTTCTTATTATCTTTATTTATCTCTTGTTAGAGTTTGGGCTATGAAGTTTACATTTCGGAAACTAAGTATAAGGACCCTGTAGGAAGTCCTTTTCTCCTCATATCTGTTGTTATTCACTAGTGTTGGAGAGTGCAAAAGTATCAGAAAACCAAGGTCTAAAATGTTTTTGAAAAACTTGAAATAAGAAACAAGAATGCTATGAAATGAGCCCTCAATGTCCCATTTATTTAATTGCTAGTTCCAATCAGAGTAAAAAGTTGAAATTATTTTGTATGACTATGTGTTCTATGCTACTAGAATTGAGGCCTTGTCAATTGAAAACTAGGAACAATTTTCCTTAAGATGTTTTCTTCTATGTGGCATTAGGGTTGTGCAGCAAGGAATGTCCATGGGTTAAACATCGATGATATCCAAAAGATTTTTTTTTTTTTTTACTCTATTACTTTTATTTGTAAATTTTTCCTTGTGATGTTGAGATTGTGAACTTTCATTGTACGATTTTTTAGAACTAAATTGTTCATTGTTTCAAGTTGGAATTTTGAGAATATGAATATATGTGTTTGTGTAGACCCGATATTTTCTTGGTTTAATTTCTTTAAATGTGGAAAAAAAAAGAAAAAGGAAAATGGAAATTAAGTGTAGATATATATATATATATATATATATATATATATATATATATTTAATGGTTTGTTAAGTAAAATAAAGAAAAGAAAGGATAAAAGCAAAAAAAAAATAAGAAGAAATTTTCACTTTTTCTTTTCTTCTTCTTTACCCTTCACCGCCAAACATTTTTTTAAAGAAAAGTTCTCATCCATCTTCCATTATTTTCCTTATTCAATTTGTAGAGAACATTTAAGAGAGAGTTTGGAAGGAAGAAGAAGAGAAATTTTACTAGAATTTTGATGTTGAATAAGGGAAGGAGAACTCAAGCAAAGTGCATCCATGGCTGAATCTTGGTTCATTCTGCACATCACTGGTTTTTAATTCGGTTTGAACTCTTCAAAAGGAATTAAGAGGTGAGGTTTACATTTACTGAAAGTTAACTCATTTTCAAACAAATTTTATGAATAAAGTTGGAGCAAATTCTGATATTCTTTGGGTGCTTTTTAATGAAGAAAACATGGCAGTTGGTTTTCACGCGAATTCAGAAGGTCTCTGGGTTTTCTTATATTTCATAGTGTATCGGTAGAGTTAGGATCTCTATTTGATACGGTTGGAAAGCTTATTCAATTTACTACAACTTTCACAAAAAAATTGTGAACCAAAAACGACTAAAAATTAGTTAGATTGTAGGGACAAGTTAAAGAGGTCGTGTGGCACGATTCTTGAAGTTGTTCTATTTTGAGGGTTATCTGAATTTATTCACAGGGAATCAGATTTACATGTCTTCAGGTAAGTTTTAGAGGATCTCAAAATGAAGATTTTGATATAAAGAAAACTCATTTTGGTTAAGTATTGAGGAAGTTATAGTCATTTGAAGTTTATGTTAGAAATCTGGAAATTTTAGAGAGTTGTTGAAATAGGATTTTATTTCTTAAGCTTTGTTTTCGTGAGCGTCATCTTTGGTGCGACATGTTAGGTATATCTTTAAAAAACCAGAATGTTTAGAGTTCTAATACTCGGTTGGGTTGTTGGCAGGCCGAGAAGATTTAAACCAAGTTTATAGACCAAGGATCTAGCCCAAGACTGTGAGTGACAAAACCAACTTTGAAATATTTTCCATAACTGTTATTATGATTAAATGCGATAAATGTTTATTTACGAAGCCATGAAAGGTATTTGAATTTCATGACTATTTTCAAGTATACATTTGGAGACTAGATTTCTTAAAGAAATTTATGTTAGCACGTAGATATTAAATGTTTGGAAAGTATTTAAACCACAATGTTTTAAGAAAAGCATGAATTAGTAAGAAGTTTTGTTTTAAGAACTACAGTTTTCCACGAAAGAGTTGGGAAAAGTTCGAGCTTTGTGTAAAATTTATAAGCAGGCATGTTTTAATATTTTTAGACGATTTATGAAATTTTCATTAACTACATGACTGAGATCTTGAGCCTGAGGCTAGAGATTACCATGTGCACACTGGTTTGATTCCGTTGTTGACGTTGAGTGTACTCCGTAACAACGATGCTGTCGTGAATGCTGGGCGGTCCCCACTACGACAAAGACGATGGGAGTGTTGGGCGGGTCCCACTACATCGTAGAGCTTGTAAACGTTGTTGAACTAGGTGTACCCTACACAACGTAGATTTGTCATGTTAGTTAAAACACTTCGATATACTTGATATGCCTTGCTAGAATTCAATGACGAACATGCTGAGTATTTGAGAAAGCTATTCTTACTACTACACGTTTACATTTACGACTTGTATAAACAGATTTATATGTGTAAAGTTTTCACGTGCTCTTATCTTTAAATTCATAGTTTTAAACTGAGTCACTCACTGAGCTTCATATCTCACCCTTTCCAAAATGTTTTACCCATTTTCCAGGTAGAGATCGAGTTCCTGATGCCTGATAGACTGCCTTAGTCTGCCGGAGCTCCGTTATCGATTGTCAGTACGTGTTTTGAGTTGGGCATAGAGTCTGTTGTGTTCTGATGTATATACACCCTTGTATGTTATAGATACTCCACAATTTGTATAAGCTTTAGAAGCTGCAATTGTGTAAATGTTTTTTGTTGGTTATATTTTGATTAAGGTGTCTTTTGGTTTACTCGTGAAATCAGTTAATTCTGAGGTACACTTCATGTATGTGTTTGACTAGCCTAGGATCCGCTGTGTTTTGTTGCATGTATAATAGTTTATATACTAGATTTACAAGTTCATCACATTAAAGTTTTAAGCAGAGTCAACAGATACAGGTAAAGAAAAGCGTTGTTCGTCGGCTTCACGCCATCTTTCGATCTAAGCTAGCAGATAGTCCGGAAGGGGGTGTGAAAGTTTGGGACTTTTCAGATAGTGAAGTTACAGTATGAATGGTATGTCATGATTAAGAAAGGGTTTCTTTTTAGAAAAGAGGTATGATCCAATCTATGGAGTCCCGATAGGGAGTTTATCTAATTAATTATGTTTTGGATTCATATCTTTTTGGACAATCAATTTGCATTTCAACACCAATAGGTTTTGTTTACACTCATACTCTCAATCCATTCCTCTTTATTCTGTTTCTCAAGATTCATTTTTCTTTTACACTTTGATTAGTTTTCTTGGTTGATTTTACTTCTTAGCTCAATGCTTTATCATGATTCCATTGCAATTGCGAATACTTGACATCCATTTTGGAGCACCATTTTTCTTTTTTGTTTTTTCTTTACAGCTTGTTTGAATCACCCACTTTTATTTCTTCGCAAAATTTGAAGAAATTTGGTTTATGAATCACTGATTTTTCAAAGGGAGAATGAGTCATTTTCTAGGGGATTTTAGGAGTTCTGAATCAGGTGTGGTGTGTGTGTGCATATTGAAGTCTCTATTTGCAATTGCATGCATATTTCAGAAACGTTATCCTTTCCATTTTCATTTGCAACTAAAAGTAGATTGAAAGATTTATTGCTTCAAATGGATAATCAACTTTGTGCGGATTGTGGTGCCTTAGATCCCAAATGGGTGTAAGTTTCTTTAACTTCATATTTAAAGGACTAGGATTTAACCGTTTAGAGATCTCGTTTGTTAACTATTTAGTTTTGCATGGTTTCTAAAAGTTGAATGTATGAGTAATTCTTTGCTAAAGGAGAGAGATACTTCTATGGGTCAGTTTATTCTTTGACAAAAAAAAAATACATATTTGTTATGTAATTCTTTTGTAAATGAGAACAATTCCTTAAAAAGTGTTTGGTGTGAAATGCATATTTGTTTCTGTAATTCTAAAGATTAAATGATGCTTCAAATGGATTGTTGGTTGTTGATTGTGTATATTATGTCGATATTTTTGTTAAGAAATGCAATGGTAGGAAAGGGGAAGACCTTTAATAACACTAGAGTGATGCATAGAGTGAAGCAGTCGATTAAGGTGCCCGCGATTAGTAACAAGCTAGCAGATATGATGATTATTCATGGAGGAAATATGGCCAAAAGCCAATGAAGGGTTCTCCACACCCAAGGTATACAAATATGATTGCTTTACTTTTCAACTTATTGTGTTGATGTTGCCTATTTTTTTATAGATTGATATTGGTTTTCATAATGTTATGCAAAAAATGTTGATTATTCATTTGCCTGGCAATATTATGAGCTAATCAATTACAAGAATTCATAGGTTGCCACATAAAATGGTTTTTTTTTAATTTGGGAAAAGGATTGTATATGATTGCATCTATGGAATATTTCTAATATTGGACTGAAGAGATTTAGGAAAGCCTGATGGATGGGGTGGACTGAAGAGATTTCTGTGGATTAGGGTGTGAATATAAAATCTTGAGAACTTTTTATCCTTCTCTGCAATTTTAGTGCTTCAAACAGCTTTGCTATTCTAAATAAATGGTTTATTTGAATATTGTTTGTAGATAATTGAAGTCATATCTGGTTGAAAGCTAAGTGAGTGTGCAGACGGCAAGGCGACCGTTGAAAATTAAAGATTGAGAAGGCATTTAGGATTTCTAATTTATTTAATTCTTGTCTTAGGATCTTTTTTCATGTACTGTTGTAGAATGTATATATAAACACAATATTAAGATTTTATTTTGTGTATTCAAATGTAAAAGACAAATATTATAGTTTCTAAAATAATATGAATTTCATTGATTTGTTGGCGTGAAAAAATATTTATCTACATGGACTCAATGTCGGTCATAAAAAATGAACAATAATGCAACAATTAAATAAAAATAAATTTGTAAAAATGAACCTAAAAACTAGGCTTTAATGTCGGTTTTAAACCGACATCAGAGTTCAACCGACATTAAAGGGCTTCAATAACACTATCAAAGATGTCGGTTGAAAACTGACATTAAAGGCCTTTAATATCGTTTTTAAACTAACATTAAAGACCTTTAATGTCGTTTTTAAACTTACATTACAGAGGCCTTTGATGTCGTTTTTAAACCAACATTAAAAAGGCCTTTAATGTCATTTTTAAATTGACATTAAAGCCCAACCGACATTAAAGGCCTTTAATAACGCTCGCCAAGATGTCGGTTGCCAAGTGACATTAAAGCCCTTTAATGTCGGTTTTAAACCGACATAAAGGTCAGATTTCTTCTAGTGAGTATCAGTAGGGGCAGTCACTTCGCAATTAGCTCAGTTGTCGGTGCAGCCGACTTTGAGACAGAAGATCATTGTTGCTCAGAGTAACGATCCTTACTTGGTTGAGAAGCGTTGCCTAGTAGAAGCAGGGCAAGCTGTTGAGTTCTCCATATCCTCTGATGGTGGGCTTTTGTTTGAGAGGCACCTTTGTGTGCCAGCAGACAGTGCGGTTAAAACAGAATTATTGACTAAGGCTCATAGTTCCCCATTTTCCATGCACCCAGGTAGTACGAAGATGTATCAGAACCTGAAACGAGTTTACTAGTGGCGTAATATGAAGAGAGAGGTGGCAGAATTTGTTAATAAATGCTTGGTGTGCCAACAGGTTAAAGCGCCAAGACAGAAACTAGCAAGTTTATTACAACCCTCGAGCGTACTAGAATGAAAGTAGGAAAACGTGTCCATGGATTTCATTACAGGACTGCCTCAAACTCTGAGGGGTTTTACAGTGATATGGGTTGTTGTTTCAGGCTTACCAAATCAGTGCACTTCATTCCGGGGAAATCCACTTATACTGCTAGTAAGTGGGCACAGTTGTACATGTCTGAGATAGTGAGACTACATGGAGTGCCAGTGTCGATTGTTTCTGATAGAGATGCTCGTTTCACTTCCAAGTTCTGGAAGGGTTTACAGGCTGCTATGGGCACGAGGTTAGACTTTTTCCACCCACAGACTGATGGTCAGACTGAGCGTCTGAACCAAGTTTTAGAGGATATGTTGCGAGCTTGCGCATTAAAATTCCTTGGTAGTTGGGATTCTCACTTGCATCTGATGGAATTTGCTTATAATAACAGTTTTCAGGCTACCATTGGTGTGGCATCGTTTGAGGCTTTGTACGGCAAATGTTGTAGATCCCCTGTTTGCTGGGATGAGGTTGGTGAGCAGAGATTGATGGGTCCTGAGTTAGTTTTGTCTACTAACGAAGCGATACAGAAAATTAGATCACGTATGCAAACTGCATAGAGTAAACAGAAGAGTTATGTTGATGTGAGACGAAAGGATCTTGAGTTTGATATGAGGGACAAAGTGTTCTTGAAAGTAGCACCTATGAAAGGTGTCCTACGATTTGAAAGGAGAGGAAAGTTGAGTCCCCGTTTTGTTTGGTCGTTTGAGATTCTAGAGCGAATTGGCCCTGTGGCATATCACTTGGCATTACCGCCATCACTCTTGGCAGTTCATGACGTGTTCCATGTTTCTATGTTGAGGAAGTATGTGACAGATCCATCCCATGTAGTGGATTACGAGCCATTAGAGATCGGTGAAAATTTGAGCTATTCAGAACAACCAGTTGAGGTGTTGGCTAGGGAGGTAAAGATGTTGAGAAACAGAGAGATCCCTATAGTTAAAGTCTTATGGCAGAATCACAAGGTCGATAAGGCTACATAAGAGAGAGAAGATGACATGAGAGCTCATTATCCAGAATTGTTCCAGGAATAGAACTTTCGAGGATGAAAGTTCCTTAAGGAGGGAAGAATGTAACGCCCCCAAAATTTTGAGGTAATTTTTAACATTTTTATGTTAATTTTCGAGAATTTAAATTTATGTAACGCCCCTCCCCCCCTCGTGTCCTCTTCTTCTTCTTCTTCTTCTTCTTCTTCTTCTTCTTCTTCTTCTTCTTCTTCTTCTTCTTCTTCTTCTTCTTCTTCTTCTTCTTCTTCTTCTTCTTCTTCTTCTTCTTCTTCTTCTTCTTCTTCTTCTTCTTCTTCTTCTTCTTCTTCTTCTTCTTCTTCTTCTTCTTCTTCTTCTTCTTCTTCTTCTTCTTCTTCTTCTTCTTCTTCTTCTTCTTCTTCTTCTTCTTCTTCTTCTTCTTCTTCTTCTTCTTCTTCTTCTTCTTCTTCTTCTTCTTCTTCTTCTTCTTCTTCTTCTTCTTCTTCTTCTTCTTCTTCTTCTTCTTCTTCTTCTTCTTCTTCTTCTTCTTCTTTTTCTTCTTCTTCTTCTCTCCACGAAGCCGATAGCGCTGCCGCCGCTAATCCCTCCTTCCTAGTCGTCGCAACCCCTCGTTGCGGCACGAACCAAGCTCTCCGTCTCCATCGTCGTCAGCCTCGCAACGTCGACGTACAGCTGTTCGTAGTTGCCCCTCTTTCGAGCCTCCTCTTCCGTTCGGCTTTGCCGCCGACCGCCTCCAATCTCCACTACGTATCAGCCAACACCACAGCCCTTCCCTCTCCTCTTCTGATCAAGCATCGACGACCAAACCAACCGGTCACCGTTTTCTCGCCTTCGTCCATCGTGTAAATCGCCACCGAGGAGCCAGACCAAGCCACGAACCGTAAGTCGAGCCGAACCGCGTCTCGAGTTAAACCGAGTTGTAAGCAGAGAACTGAGTTGAGCCGAGCCGAGCCGCGAGCCGAGAACTGAGTCGAGTCGATTCGAGCCGTGAGCCGAGTCGAGCCGAGCCGAGTCGCCTCTCGACCCAAGCCATTTTTCCAAGCCAATCTTCCTGTTCACCGAGCTGCGTAAGCCATTTCTATCCATGCTGAGTCCTAGTGAGTTTTGGTAAGGACAATGTAAGGAGTTCCTAATGTTTTCTATAGCCAATGCGAGTTTAAATATCGAATTATAATGTTGGACTTATTGGTTGGGTTAATTGTTGATCCCCTAAAGGTGTTAGAGAGGTGCGCTCGAGTTCTAGGATTTTACGGCAAGTGTAGTTGGAGTCAACTCTCCTCTATTTGGGTAAGTCGTTAGATGTTGCTTTGGAACGTTTTGTAATGTGGATTTTGGTGATGTCATTATTAAACCCTTATGTTTGTGTTTATGTGGATTTGTTTGGACGTCGAATTGAACAAGGATTTTAGCTACAGTTCAGGTAAGGGATTTCTTACTACTGGACCTCAGACTGAAACTGGAACCTAGTAACCCACATGGGATTATACGATAGCAACTGTACTGAATTGATTGATGCATGTTTACCTAGAAAACATCACTTATATGCACTCTTGACTAATTAAAGGTGACACGATTGTTAGTTGTAGCCTATGTACTTATACACGTTAATGAGTTGATCTGCTGATGGGCACTGATGCCCTAATGTTCTGTGTATTGTGGTTATGTTGAGGGGCTACGCTATTAACTGGAATAGTAATGTCGATGGATTATGAAAATCTTAATGTTATGTAAGGTTGAAGTCTGTTATCCGGATACTGGTTAAGGAGGTATGTCGTGGAGGGACTAAGAGTTCAAAAACCTCATGTGTAGATTGTGTATATGTCGTTGAACTGTGTTGTAGACTGAATACGATTGTTATGCATAATATGGGCGTTATGCATAACATAGATTACCTGTAGATGTGCTAGGGTTTGAACTGAGACGAAGTACCGTCAGGTGAATTTACAAAGTGATGATTTGACTAGTTGACTGGATTTAAGGAAATGTCACGTTGACGTGCGAATTAGATATACATATAGCGACTGAGGAGACTGTTGATTAAACCTAAACTGTTTGACTGGCTAAGCTTATAACTGAACCGTTAACTTGAACGTTATTGTGATGTGACTGTTGTAGACGGTTTAGTATGGATTGAGGGGTAACCGTTAGCTTTATCTATGGGGTAGCGTACCTTATAGGCATGGTGTCCTTTGGGATTTCTCGACTGATATGTGCATCCTTCGGGATCACGAGACTGATATGTACATCATTTGGGATCACGAGACTGATATGTGCATCCTTCGGGATCACGAGACTGATATGTGCATCCTTCGGGATCACGAGACTGATATGTGCATCCTTTGGGATCACGAGATTGATATATGCATCCTTCGAGATCACTAGACTGATATGTGCATCTTTCGGGATCAAAAGATTGATATGTGCATCTTTCGGGATCAAAAGATTGATATGTGCATCCTTCGGGATTACTAGACTGATATGTGCATCCTTCAGGATCACTAGACTGATATGTGCATCCTACGAGATCACTAGACTGATTAATGTGTGCGTTCTACAGAACCACTAGACTGTTTATGTAGGGTACCCCTTAATAGGAAGCTAACTGTTATTACCCTAGCGGGCCCAGTAGTGGGTCCCTTACTGGGTATAGTTTTATACTCACCCTTTTTCTCTTTAATTTTTCAAGTAAGGGTATGGTAAGAGGCAGACCGGCGAGGGGCAAGAAGGATGCGTGAAGGCCATATGGACGCATCTAGTTTCTTTATGCTTTCGCTGACGCATTTGTTAATTTCTATTTCTTTTGAGAATTAAATGGAGTCATGGTTAGAACATTTGATTGGTTATTTTGTTTTGATGATTTTGTGAACTATATTTTGGACTTTTGAGAACGTAATTTAAAATAGGGCCCGAAACTGTTTTTGTGATATTTCGAATGTTTTTAATGAATCGTAATAGGTCTTTTATGAGTTGTGTGTTTTACTGTCGAGTTGTAGCAGTACGTAGTGACCTTAGCTTAGTCCAGAAAGTTGGGTCGTTACATATACAATGATTAAGGTTAAATTAGATTTGAATATAAATTTAACCTAAAGTTATTCTATTCAACTTGAGTAATAAGATAACTAAAGAGCTCAATAAATTTTAGAACAACAAATATGTTAGTGCTTTGACACTAAAAAATTTGAAAGAAAGTTTCAAAAATCATGTATTAATGGAAGCACACTAAAACACAACGAAGACAAGAGGATATATTTTTATTGTCTTCCCTTATTTGAAAGAAGAATGCAAACAAAGCAGTGCAAAAGCACCCTTCAAGACACCTGACTTATTGATACGAAATGTAAACAAGACACTAATACAATGTTATATATTCTCCAAAACATGAAGCAACATTACATTTCATTAATGAATTGTGTGATGCTATGAAGGCTAAATTATCAAACTTTATTGGCCATTAAGCTTTGCTGCCAATAGTAATTAGTATTTTATCTTGCTTAATTATGCAAAACCCATAATTATAATGTCTTATGTCCAAAAGGATTTGTTTTAGGATAGAATAAAGATTGAGAAATTAGCTATTTGGTTTTGTAACTTACAGCAGACTTAGCATGCTCAAACTTGTTCATTTTAGCATGCTCAAACTTGTTCATTTTTGCAAAAATGTTGTCGTAAAACTATGCATCTCTCTTATTGTATTCCCTCACCTTTCTCTCTCAATTTGTTGCATTCGATCTTTTTGCATCCCTGCAATGACAGTATAATGATACACATACATGAGCACTAGCAAAGCCAGACATGTTTTGCTATGGTTAAACTGCTGAGCTTGATTCTAGACGTTTGTGTTGTATACATGTTACCTAAGAATTCTTTCAACCTATTAAACACTAACACTTCTTACCAAGTAGTGTTTCCGGGTCGGGCTTGTATTTTATTTATTATTAATTTCATACACCTAAAGCTACATATGAAACACTTTCGAACCACTCTTGAAAAAAGGAATTTATGTTGGAGCAAAATTTAAAGGTATAATCAATTAGATCAAAAAAAATAAGAATGATAACAACTACAGATTTTGTGCCTTTTAGTGGCCGTTTAGAATTTTATGTTGAAGTTATATGTACCTTAACAAACAAGATATAAAATTCATCTTATAACTACGTGTATGTATCCTAGGATTTTCTTTTCTTTCTAAAATTGATGCATTGATGTGTCGTGTATGTGCTTTTTATTTATAGTAAATGAGCTACCTACTATCTAGGTCAATCTCAATGGCTTTCTTGATATCCTGCTTAGCAAGATCAAAATCAACAAATTGAATATATGCTTGAGCCCTTCTATATAGAGCTTTCACGTTTCTATTGTCAAGTTCCAACACTTATTGATCAAGAGAAATTGGATGTGTATGTTAGGCCGCTAAGCAAATTGATCTTATAATATCAATATAATTGAGGTGAAAGTATCATAAAGCTAATTACAAATTAAATCTAACATGTGAAGGAGGGAGGGGGTTAGGTGAGATTAATTTGTAAGAAAGTATAATCAAGAAATTAAATCTTTAAGGGGATTTTATGAATTTAGGGTACAAATGATAAAAGAGTTCTCTCAATCAATTAAAGTGAGAATGAAAAGTTTCTAGAGATTTTTCTATCATTGAGCAAACAATAATATTGCAAACAATTTCAATCAACAACTAAAACTAATTATGAAGAATTTAAACAAAACAAGATTTATCCTTTCATTGTACTATAAGTTAAAGAGTATTTCTTTATTATATGACTATAATATAAATTTAACTTAATAAGCTAGTCTATATTATATAAACTAATCTATTATGAAAGAAATTATTGCAAAGTTGATGATTTTGAACTAAAGTATGAAAATGAAGAATGCAATCAAGGGTGAAAAAAAATAATCAGATAGCTAAAAAACAATAATAGACAAAGTTGAAGACCAACATGTATAACTATACCTAGGTGAGAATTAATTTAAAAAATGAAATATAAAAAAACATCAACTTTAATTAACAAAACAAAAACAACTATAAAAAAAAGATTAAAAAGTAGGTTTTATTGTAAATATAAAGATATATTATAAATGTAGATATCCATAACATACATAGGTTACAATTTTCATATATCTCTCTCATTCAATTCCATATTGTAACATTCATCCCATTGAATTCCATAATGTAACCTATACTATGATATGTACTATAAATAGAGGAGTGTAGTGCCTTTGTAAGAAACACCACAATTTGAGTTCAATTGTCTTCTCTTCTCCCTCTCCTCTATTCTTCTTTTGTGTTCTTACATTGTTCTTATTTAGTTTTTTGTTCTTTATTTTATAACACGTTATCAGCACAAAACTCTACAATTTTATCATTTGCAAAAGGTAGGTTATAATATTAGTTTATTTTTTTATGTTTTGGTATTTGTGAAGATTGCATGAAATAATCCATGTATACATCATGCATTGTTTAAATGTTTGAGAATGTAATATTTTATACCTATTGCATGTTGTAATTTTACACATTATGTTAACATGGTTATTGTTTGTTAAAAAATATTTTTAGTTCACGATAAGATTATGGTTTAGTTCATCTTAATTTCTTTATAATTAATGTGCTTGTTTATGTTTGGTTCTTATTTTAATTATTTTAAGATCTAAGTATAGTTTATGGGTTCTTTATGATTTGTGTTTATAATTCGTTGTTTACTTTCTCTTAGTATAGGTTTTGTAATTATTTTTATGATCTAAATGCTTTCATCAAGTTACCTAAGTATGTTGTTTTAACATATTATGTATAAGTATGTTGTTTTAACATATTATGTATAAGTATGTTGTAAAATTAATATTTTTGGTGTGTATTGTTGTTAATTTTCTATAAAATGTATATGTAATTTTTATTTATAATTTTAATTATTGTACATTAACATGCATGTTTTGAATTATTATATATGGGTTTCATTGATTTTGTATCATGTGCATAGTATGATATTTATCTAAGTTGTCTTAGAATGCATGTTTGACATGTTTATTAAATTTCTAATATAAGTTTGTTCCTTTGTTCTTTGTTATAGTTTTACCGTGTCAAGTCTTACCAAATTAGAATTTCTAGCTCTTGATATCAATGGTGATAATTATTTATCATGGGTGCTTGATGCTGAAATTCATTTGGATGCAATGAATCTTGGAGAAACGATTAAAGAAGGAAACACAATTTCAAGTCAAGAAAAGGCAAAAGCCATGATTTTCCTTCGACATCATCTTCATGAGGGACTAAAGATTGAATATCTTACGATAAAAGATCCCTATGAACTATAGCAAAGTTTAAAAGAAATATATGATCATCAAAAAAGTGTGATTCTTCCTAAAGCTCGATATAATTTGATGCACTTAAGGTTGCAAGATTTTAAATCAGTAAGTGATTATAATTCCGCGTTACTTAAAATTTGTTCAAAATTATTGTTATGCGGAGAAAAAGTTACTGATGAAAATATGTTAGAGAAAACCTTTTCAACATTTTATGTCTCGAATATGCTCATGTAGCAACAATATCGAGAAAGAGGTTTTAAAAAGTATTTTGAACTCATATCATGTCTTCTTGTGGCTAAACAAAATAATGAGTTATTAATAAAAAAACCATGAATCTCGACCAACTAGATAACATCATTCCCTGAAGCAAATGTTATATTTTTAAATAATATTAATGGTCGAGGTCGAGGTCGTGGTCGTAGTCGTAGCCGAGGTCATGACCGTGGTAGAGGAAGAAGTAATTATACTTTACGTGGTAATAATCATTTATATTTCAAGAAAATCACAAATGATGATCATAGAAGGAAGACTCCACAAAATACGAAAATTAAAAGTGGTGAAAATCAATTCTTCCATTGTGGTATGAATGATCATTGGACTCGTACTTGTCGACCTCTATCAAGGCTCATTGAAGGAAAAAAGGGAAGAATGTGGAAGTAAACTTTGTCTATCAAGATAATGTATTTGTCCAAACGTTGCCTATCAACATGATGTATTTGTCCCTTCCAACATGACCCATTTGGATGTGGCGGACTTCTTTGAGTCTCTTGAAGAGAAAAATGATGTTAACGAAGGAGTAGCAATGTAACGACCCAACTTTCCGGACTAAGCTGAGGTCACTACTCAGTACTAAGACTTGACCACAAAACACACAAACTTATAAAGGACCGGTTACGATTCATTAAAAACGTTTTAGAAATATTAAAAAAAACAGTTTCGGGCTCTATTTTAAATCACAATCACGAGAGTTCCAAAATACAGTACTCAACTCATCAACAACAAAACCACAAACCAAATATTCTAAACATGACTCGATCCAACAATGAAAATAACGAGTAACAAAATACATCAGCGGAAGCATAAAGAAAACCAGACGCGTCCATATGGCCTTCACGCATCCTTCTTGCCCCTCGTCGGTCTGCCCCTCGCTGTACCCTTACCTGAAAAGTTAAAGAGGAGAAAGGGTGAGTATAAAATATACCCAGTAACGGACCCACTACTGGGCCCGTTAGGGAACAACAGTTAACTTCCTATTCAGGGGTACCCTACATAAACAGTCTAGTGGTTCCGTAGAACGCACACATCAGTCTCGTGATTCCGAAGGATGCACGTATCAGTCTAGTGATCCTGAAGGATACATATCAGTCTAGTGATCCCGAAGGATGCACGTATCAGTCTAGTGATCCCGAAGGATACACATATCAGTAAGGTACACTACCCCATAGATGAAGCTAACGGTTACCCCTCAGTCCATACTAAACCGTCTACAACAGTCACACTTCGACAACGTTCATATTACAATTTCTTTATAGACTTCGCCAGTCAGATAGTATAGGTTTAAACAACCATATCCTCAGTTTCTATATGCATATCCAATTCACACATCACTGTGATAGTCTTTAGATCCAGTCAACTAGTCAAATCAGAATCGGACTCATAGTCCTTCCACGACGTAACTCCATAGCCAATATCCAGACAATAGACTACCACATACCTAACCTTAACACTTTAAAGTCCATCGACATACAATTCCAGTTCACAACATAGCCCATTAACATAACTACAATACACAGAACATCCGGGCATCGGTGTCTATCCGTAAACAACTCATTACACACGATGGCACACAAGCTACGACTAGCGGTCACGTTACCTTTAATCAGACAAGAGCATAAAAGCGATATTTAATAGTCAAACATGCGTTAATTCATTCAGTACAGTTACTAACGTATAATCCTCTGTGGATTACTACGTTTCCAGCCTCGATCCGAGGTCTCGTAGTAGGAAATCCCTTACCTGAAACTTGGTTATGCCCCTTGATCGAGTCCACGCTCAACGAATCCACCTAAACGAAATCACAAGGGTTTAAACGATGACACTAGTAAAAGTCATTTTTAAATGGTCCTAAGCAACATCCGTTGACTTACACGAGAAAAGGAGAGCTATCTCCAATTAAGCCTGCCGCGGAACCCGAGAACTTGAGCGTCAACTCCCTAATACCTTCAAGGAACGAAAGGTAGGCCTATGTCTTACACCAAAATCTAAACTCGAATCGGTTATAGCAACATTAGGAAATTCACCAAAATAATCCTTACCGAAGACTTACCCTGACCCAAAGTGGAGGATGGAAGGCTTAGGTGGCTCGGTGAACAGGGAGCTCGGCTTGGCTTGGAGGTGATCGGCTCGGCTCGGCTCGCGGCTTGGGTTGGTCAGTTTGTGGCTCGGCTCGGCTTGGATCAGCTTACGACTTGGCTTGGATCGTAGCTCGGCTCGGATTGGATCGCTGCTCGGCTCGGCTTGCGGCTCAGCTCGACTTAACTCGCGGCTCGCAGCTCGGCTCGGCTTGGCTTAGCTCGCGACTCGGCTCGATTTTTGGCTCAGCTTGGCTTGACTCGGCTCGGCTTCGGGTAGGAGCTTGCGAAAACTGGAGATGCGCGAACATTGGGGCTGGTCGACGGCTGCTCGGCCACGCGATGTGACGGAGGGCGGTTGGGCATCGGCAGACACGGTCAGACGAAGGACGCACGACGGCGTCTGGTTACGTGAGACCGAGAGAGAGATCGGAAATGGTGCGGCCGCGACGAATGAACGTTAGAGTTGTGAAACCGACGACGACGGAGACGGAGACGGGTGACCACCATAGAGACGGAGAAAGAGGCGGAGACGGAGATGCGTGCGGAAGAGAAAGGTGGAGAGACGGCAGCGTGAAGATGAAGAAGGAGAAGACGAAGCGAAAGGGGGGAAGGCGCTCGCGTTAGGGTTAATTCAAAAAAAATAATATATATATATATATATATATATATATATATATATATAATAATAATAAATAATAATAATAATAATAATAATAATAATAATAAATAATAATAATAATAATAACTAATAATAATAATAATATTAAATAATAATAATAATATAATTATTATTATATTATTATTATATTAATTTACACAAAATTAAATTTAAAGAAATTCATATCCCTAAATTTCTTTTTCTTCCCTTTTCAAAACCAACCAAGAATTTACACCAAAATTTAAAATTTCTGAAAATTTACATAAAATGATAAAAATTACCTCGAAAAATTCGGGGCGTTACAAGCAAATACTTTCTTTAATTATTATAATGTCCAAAACTAATATTTGCATTATGTTTTCTCTATTTAACATTTACCAGTTTATTTATATTTCAAGGTTAGTTTTTTTCTTTTTACCAAGAGACTTATTGTAATTGTTTTTTTTTAATGAAAAAAGTTATGGAGATTTCTCATATTTTGGCTGACTCAAAGATGAATAATGAAATGTTTGAAGGTTTTGGTAGAGCAAACCTTATTTTGCCTAGAGGAACAAAATTCACAATAGTAATGCTTTGTTCTCTAGTTAGTCAAAAAGAAACTTATTGAGTTTCAAAGATATACGTCAAAATGGTTATCATGTTGAAACTAACAATAAAAATAATATAGAATATCTTTATATTACATTTATTGTTTCACATGAGAAGCGTATATTGAAAACATTGCCTACCTTTTCTTCTAGATTATATTATAATCATATACGAGTAATTGAAACATAGCAACCATGAACCCGAAGTTCATGAATTTAAATATGTTTACGGTTTGGCATGATCAATTGAGTCATCTTGGGTCAATAATGATGAAAATAATTATTGAAAATTCTCATGGACATCCACTAAAGAACCAGAAGATTCTTCAATCCAAAGAATTATCATGTATTGCTTACTCTCAAGGAAAATTAATTTTAGGCCATCACCAGCCAAAGTGGGAGTTGAGTTACCTACTGTAACGCCCCGAATTTTCGAGGTAAACTTTTATCGTTTTATATAATTTTTCGGGAATGTTAAATTTTGGATTTATTTCTGAAATTCTGAAATTAATATTTGTAAATTTATATAATAATAATATAATAGTAATTATATTATTATTATTATTATTCATTATAACCTTTATATATAATTTAATATTAATATTATCTTTTATTATTATTATTATTAGTATTATTATTATTATTATTAATTAATTATTAAAAGTTAATATATATATATATAGATAATAATATTTTATATATTATTATCATTAATTATAATTATTAAAAGTTAATATATATATATATAATAATACTTTATTTATTATTATTATTATTTATAATTATTAAAAGTTATATATATATATAATAATAATTTTTTTTAAATTAAACCCTAAAACGCACGCGAGACCCCCCCCCCCCTCATCCATTTTTTTGTTTCGTCTTCCTCGCGCGCCGCAGCCCATCTCTTTCCTTCCGTTTCAGCGCCGCCGTACACCATCTCTTTTCTGTGCACGCCGTCGCCTCCATCCCCATCTTCTCCGTCGCGTTCCGTCCCCGTTTCCATCTCTGGCGTCGGCAACGTCTTCGACTTCAGCATTTTCGTCTGCGGCGGCTCCCTACCATTTCGGATCTCCTCTCGGTTTCAAACACTCGGATGCCGCCGTGCGTCCTTCGTCCGACCGTGTCCGCCGTCAAGTCGTCGTCCTCCGCCGCGTGGAAGCAGAGCCAGTCGTCGGACTCCACCCAGCCGCGACACATCTCCGTCGTCGAACGCCCGAAGGTTGTCGTTGAGGTTGCCCGATTTCAAGCCGACCCGACCCGAAAACCCGAATCAAATCCGACCCGTGTTTCAAGCTGCGAGCCGCGAACCGAGTTAAGCCGCGAGCCACGAGCCGAGCCGAGTTGAGCCGAGTCGCGAGCCGCGAGTCGAGCCGAGAACCAAGCCGAGTTAAGTCGAGCCGTGCCGAGTTGAGCCGAGCCGCGAGCCGCGAGCTGAGCCGAGGCCAAGTCGAGCCGAGCCGAGTGAGCCGAGTTGTGAGCCGAGGCCAAGCCGAGCCGAGCCGAGAGTGAGCCAAGCCGAGCCGAGCCACCTAAGCCTTCCTTCCTCCACTCCGGGTCACGGTGAGTTTTCGGTAAGGATTGTTTTGATGAATTCCCTAATGTTGCTACATCCGATTTGAGTTTGAATATTGAAATAAGATTTGGTCCTACCTTTTATCCCTTGAAGGTATTAAGGAGTTGACGTTCAAGTTTTCGGGTTCCGCGGCAGGCTTGGTTGGAGATAGCTTTCTTTTCCTTGGGTAAGTCAACGGTTGTTGCTTAGGGCCAAGTAAAATGACTTCTACTAGTATCATAGTTTAAAAACCCTTGTGTTTCGTTCAGGTGGATCCGTTGAGCGTGGACTCGATCGAGGGGCATAACCAAGTTTCAGGTAAGGGTTTTTCCTACTACTGGACCTCGGAGCGAGGTTGGAAACGTAGTAGTCCACAGGGGATTACACGTTAGTAACTGTACCGAATAAATATATGTGTGTTTGACTTTTAAGCATTTTTATTATATTCTTGTCTGATGTAAGAGTAACGCGACCGCTAGTTGTAACTTGTGCGCTATCGGGTATAAGGAGTTACTTGCTAATAGACCCCGATGCTGGATGCCCGGTATAGTGTGGTTATGTTAATGGGCTACGTGGTAGATTGGAATTGTATCTCGATGGACCTTGAAGTTACGGTTAGGTACGTGGTAGTCATTGGTCTGGACATTGATCATGGAGTTTGGACGGGGAAGGACAGTGAATCCGATTTTGATTGATTAGTTGATTGGGTCTAGGGGTTACCTTAATGGTGTGCGAATTGGAAACGCGTATGGCAATTGAGGGTGTAGTTGTTTAAACTTGTACTATCTGACTGGCAAAGCCTATGGCGAAATTGTAATATGAGTGTTGATGGGGTATGACTGTTGTAGACGGTTTAGTATGGACTGAGGGGTAACGGTTAGCTTCATCTATGGGGTAGTGTGCCTTACTGATATGTGCATCCTTCGGGAGCACTAGACTGATATGTGCATTCTTCGGGAGCACTAGACTGATATGTGCATCCTTCGGGAGCACTAGACTGATGTGTGCATCCTTCGGGAGCACTAGACTGATCTGTGCATCCTTCGGGAGCATTAGACTGATATGTACGTTCTACGGAACCACTAGACTGTTATGTAGGGTACCCCTGAATAGGAAGTTAACTGTTGTTCCCTAACGGGCCCAGTAGTGGGTCCCTTACTGGGTATGTTTATACTCACCCTTTTCTCTTCTTAAACTTTTCAGGTAAGGGCACAGCGAGGGGCAGACCGACGAGAGGCAGGAAGGACGCGTGAAGGCCATATGGACGCGTCTGGTTTTCTTATTGCTTCCGCTATGTATTTTTGTCAGAATATTTGGTTTGTGATTTTGAACTGATGACTTGAGTTTTTATTTGAAACTTTTGTGACTGTGATTTAAAATAGGGCCCGAAACTATTTTTTTGTAATATTTCTAACGTTTTAAGGAATCGTAACCGGTCCGTTATAAATTTTATGTTGTGTGGTTGAGTTTTGGTATTTAGTAGTAACCTCAGCTTAGTCCGGAAAGTTGGGTCGTTACAGTTGGTATCAGAGCCTAAATTTTAGGTTCTGTAGACTGGCTTATAATGTGAGTCTGTGTTTTGTGTCCTTATGGCTAAAACGATCCTTGCCGCTCGTCAGGTACGCTCTCATGAAAGTATATGTATAACTGTATATGCATTACCTTACCTAAGTTAAACTGCAAAGATAATTACCATTTATGACTACAGGGATCATTGGTGGTTGTTAGGGAAATGCCGCCAAGGAGAGGTGCACGTAGGGGTGGCCGAGGAGGCCGAGGAAGAGGAGCAGGACGCGTTCAGCCTGAGGTGCAGCCTGTAGCCCAAGCCACTGACCCGGCTGCGCCAGTTACTCATGCGGATCTAGCCGCCATGGAGCAGAGGTTTAGAGATTTGATTATGCAGATGCGGGAGCAGCAGCAGCCTGCCCTTCCAGCTCCAGCACCAGCTCCTGTTCCAGCTCCGGCTCCAGTACCAGTTGCGCCCCAGGTTGTGCCGGATCAGTTGTCAGCAGAGGCTAAGCACCTGAGGGATTTCAGGAAGTATAATCCCACGACATTCGATGGGTCTTTGGAGGACCCCACCAGGGCTCAGCTGTGGTTATCGTCTTTGGAGACTATGTTCCGATACATGAAATGCCCTGAGGATCAGAAGGTTCAGTGTGCTGTTTTTATGTTGACTGATAGAGGTACTGCATGGTGGGAGACTACAGAGAGAATGCTAGGTGGTGATGTGAGTCAGATCACGTGGCAACAGTTTAAGGAGAGTTTCTATGCGAAATTCTTCTCTGCTAGTTTGAGAGACGCCAAGCGGCAGGAGTTCCTGAACTTAGAGCAGGGGGACATGACAGTGGAGCAGTATGATGCGGAGTTGACATGTTATCCCGCTTCGCTCCCGAGATGATAGCGACCGAAGCGGCCAGAGCTGATAAGTTTGTTAGAGGCCTCCGACTGGACATTCAGGGTTTGGTCCGAGCTTTCCGACCCGCTACTCATGCCGATGCACTGCGCCTGGCAGTGGATCTCAGTTTACAGGAGAGGGCTAACTCGTCTAAGACCGCTGGTAGAGGTTCAACATCGGGACAGAAGAGGAAGGCTGAGCAGCAGCCTGTTCCAGTGCCACAGCGGAACTTCAGATCAGGTGGTGAGTTTCGCCGCTTCCAGCAGAAACCTTTTGAGGCAGGGGAAGCTGCCAGAGGGAAGTCGTTGTGTACCACTTGTGGGAAGCACCATCTGGGCCGTTGCTTATTCGGGACCAGGACTTGCTTTAAGTGTAGGCAAGAGGGTCATACAGCTGATAGATGCCCGTTGAGACTTACGGGGAACGCGCAGAATCAGGGAGCAAGTGCTCCACATCAGAGTAGGGTCTTTGTTACCAACAAGACTGAGGCTGAGAGGGCAGGCACGGTGGTGACAGGTACGCTTCCAGTATTGGGGCATTACGCCTTAGTTTTGTTTGATTCGGGATTGTCACATTCTTTTATCTCTTCCGCATTTGTGTTGCATGCCCGCTTAGAGGTAGAGCCCTTACACCATGTTCTATAGGTATCTACTCCTTCCGGGGAGTGTATGTTGTCGAAGGAAAAGGTGAGAGCATGCCAGATTGAGATAGCAGGCCAGGTGATTGAAGTAACGCTGTTAGTCCTGGATATGCTCGACTTTGATGTAATCCTGGGTATGGATTGGTTGGCCGCTAACCACGCCAGCATAGATTGTTCCCGTAAGGAGGTAACGTTTAACCCTCCCTCGATGGCCAGTTTTAAATTTAAGGGAGGAGGGTCAAAGTCGTTGCCTCAGGTAATCTCAGCCATCAGGGCCAGTAAACTGCTCAGTCAGGGTACTTAGGGTATCTTAGCGAGCGTGGTGGATACTAGATAGGTCGATGTATCCCTGTCGTCAGAACCGGTGGTGAGGGACTATCCGGATGTCTTTCCTGAAGAACTTCCGGGGTTACCTCCGCACAGAGAGGTTGAGTTTGCCATAGAGTTGGAGCCGGGCACGGTTCCTATATCCAGAGCCCCTTACAGAATGGCCCCCGCAGAGCTGAAAGAACTGAAGGTGCAGTTACAGGAATTGCTTGATAAGGGATTCATTTGACCGAGCGTGTCACCTTGGGGTGCACCAGTTTTATTCGTTAAGAAGAAGGATGGATCGATGCGTCTATGCATTGACTATAGGGAGTTGAACAAGGTAACCGTAAAGAACAGAAATCCCTTGCCCAGGATCGACGATCTATTTGACCAGTTACAGGGAGCCACAGTGTTCTCTAAGATTGATCTTCGGTCGGGATACCATCAGCTGAGGATTAAGGATGGTGATGTACCGAAGACAGCATTTCGTTCCAGATATGGACACTACGAGTTTATTGTGATGTCTTTTGGTTTGACGAATGCTCCGGCAGTGTTTATGGACTTGATGAACAGAGTATTTAGGGAGTTCCTAGATACTTTTGTGATCGTGTTTATCGACGATATCTTGATATACTCCAAGACGGAGGCCGAACATGAGGAGCATTTACGTATAGTTTTGCAAACACTTCGGGATAATAAGTTGTATGCAAAGTTCTCGAAATGCGAGTTTTGGCTGAAGCAGGTGTCCTTTCTGGGCCACGTGGTTTCTAAGGCTGGAGTCTCTGTGGATAGAGGCAGTCACCGGTTGGACCCGACCTTCCACAGTCAGTGAGGTTCGTAGCTTTCTGGGTTTAGCAGGTTATTATCGACGGTTTGTGGAGAACTTTTCTCGTATAGCTACTCCTCTTACTCAGTTGACCAGGAAGGGAGCTCCTTTCGTTTGGAGCAAGGCATGTGAGGACAGTTTCCAGAACCTTAAACAGAAGCTAGTTACCGCACCGGTTCTTACTGTACCTGATGGTTCTGGCAGTTTTGTGATTTATAGTGATGCTTCCAAGAAGGGTTTGGGTTGTGTTTTGATGCAACAGGGTAAGGTGGTCGCTTATACGTCTCGTTAGTTGAAGAGTCATGAGCAGAACTACCCTACACTTGATTTAGAGTTGGCAGCGGTGGTTTTTGCTTTGAAAATATGGGGCATTACTTATATGGTGAAAAGATACAGATATTCACGGATCATAAGAGCTTGAAATACTTCTTTACTCAGAAAGAATTGAATATGAGACAGCGAAGGTGGCTTGAGTTAGTGAAGGATTACGATTGTGAGATACTGTATCATCCAGGCAAGGCAAATGTGGTAGCTGATGCTCTTAGTAGAAAGGTATCACATTCAACAGCACTTATTACCCGACAGGCCCCATTGCATCGGGATCTCGAGCAGGCTGAGATTGCAGTGTCAGTGGGGGCAGTCACTATGCAGTTAGCCCAGTTGACGGTACAGCCGACTTTGAGGCAAAGGATCATTGATGCTCAGGGTAACGATCCTTATTTGGTTGAGAAACGTGGCCTAGCAGAGGCAGGGCAAGCGGTTGAGTTCTCATTATCCTCTGATGGCGGACTTTTGTTTGAGAGACGCCTCTGTGTGCCGTCGGATAGTGCGGTTAAGACAGAATTATTATCTGAGGCTCACAGTTCCCCATTTTCCATGCACCCAGGTAGTACGAAGATGTATCAGGACCTGAAGCGGGTTTATTGGTGGCGTAACATGAAGAGGGAGATAGCAGAATTTGTTAGTAGATGCTTGGTGTGTCAGCAGGTTAAGGCACCAAGGCAGAAACCAGCGGGTTTATTACAACCCTTGAGCATACCGGAATGGAAGTGGGAAAACGTGTCCATGGATTTCATTACAGGACTGCCGAGAACTCTGAGGGGTTTTACAGTGATTTGGGTTGTGGTGGACAGACTTACCAAATCAGCGCATTTCGTTCCGGGTAAATCCACCTATACTGCTAGTAAGTGGGCACAGCTGTACATGTCTGAAATAGTGAAATTACACGGAGTGCCAGTGTCGATTATTTCTGATAGAGATGCCCGTTTCACTTCCAAATTCTGGAAGGGTTTGCAGACGGCTATGGGCACGAGGTTAGACTTTAGTACAGCTTTCCATCCACAGACTGACGGTCAGACTGAGCGTCTGAACCAAGTTTTAGAGGATATGTTGCGAGCGTGTGCATTGGAATTTCCAGGTAGCTGGGACTCCCACTTACATTTGATGGAATTTGCTTATAATAACAGTTATCAGGCTACTATTGGCATGGCACCATTTGAGGCCTTGTACGGCAAATGTTGTAGATCCCCAGTTTGCTGGGGTGAGGTGGGTGAGCAGAGTTTGATGGGTCCTGAGTTAGTTCAGTCTACTAACGAAGCGATACAGAAGATTAGATCACGCATGCATACCGCTCAGAGTAGGCAGAAGAGTTATGTAGATGTGAGGCGGAAGGATCTCGAATTTGCGGTAGGGGACAAGGTTTTCTTAAAGGTAGCACCTATGAGAGGTGTCTTACGATTTGAAAGAAGGGGAAAGCTGAGTCCCCGTTTTGTTGGGCCATTTGAGATTCTGGAGCGGATTGGCCCTGTAGCTTATCGCTTGGCGTTGCCACCATCACTCTCGACAGTTCATGATGTGTTTCATGTTTCTATGTTGAGGAAGTACGTGCCAGATCCATCCCATGTAGTGGATTACGAGCCATTGGAGATTGATGAAAACTTGAGCTATGCTGAACAACCCGTTGAGGTGCTTGCTAGAGAGGTGAAAACGTTGAGGAATAAAGAAATTCCTTTGGTTAAAGTCTTATGGCGGAATCACCGGGTAGAAGAGGCTACATGGGAGCGTGAAGATGACATGAGGTCCCGTTATCTCGAACTGTTCGAGGAATAAAACTTTCGAGGACGAAAGTTCCCTAAGGAGGGAAGAATGTAACGCCCCGAATTTTCGAGGTAAACTTTTATCGTTTTATATAATTTTTCGGGAATGTTAAATTTTGGATTTATTTCTGAAATTATGAAATTAATATTTGTAAATTTATATAATAATAATATAATAGGAATTATATTATTATTATTATTATTATTCATTATAACCTTTATATATAATTTAATATTAATATTATCTTTTATTATTATTATTATTATTAGTATTATTATTATTATTAATTAATTATTAAAAGTTAATATATATATATATAGATAATAATATTTTATATATTATTATCATTAATTATAATTATTAAAAGTTAATATATATATATAATAATATTTTATTTATTATTATTATTATTTATAATTATTAAAAGTTATATATATATAATAATAATTTTTTTTAAATTAAACCCTAAAACGCGCGCGAGACCCCCCCATCCATTTTTTCGTTTCGTCTTCCTCGCGCGCCGCAGCGCATCTCTTTCCTTCCGTTTCAGCGCCGCCGTACACCATCTCTTTTCCGTGCACGCCGTCGCCTCCATCCCCATCTTCTCCGTCGCGTTCCGTCCCCGTTTCCATCTCTGGCGTCGGCAACGTCTTCGACTTTAGCATTTTCGTCCGCGGCGGCTCCCTACCATTTCAGATCTCCTCTCGGTTTCAAACACTCGGATGCCGCCGTGCGTCCTTCGTCCGACCGTGTCCGCCGTCAAGCCGTCGTCCTCCGCCGCGTGGAAGCAGAGCCAGTCGTCGGACTCCACCCAGCCGCGACACATCTCCGTCGTCGAACGCCTGAAGGTTGTCGTTGAGGTTACCCGATTTCAAGCCGACCCGACCCGAAAACCCGAATCAAATCCGACCCGTGTTTCAAGCTGCGAGCCGCGAGCCGAGCCGCGAACCGAGTTAAGCCGCGAGCCGCGAGTCGAGCCGAGTTGAGCCGAGCCGCGAGCCTCGAGCCGAGCCGAGAACCAAGCCGAGTTGAGCCGAGCCGCGAGCCGCGAGCCGAGCCGAGAACCAAGCCGATTTAAGCGGAGCCGAGCCGAGTTGAGCCGAGCCGCGAGCCGCGAGCCGAGCCGAGAACAAGCCGATTTAAGCGGAGCCGAGCCGAGTTGAGCCGAGCCGCGAGCCGCGAGCTGAGCCGAGGCCAAGCCGAGCCGAGCCGAGTGAGCCGAGCTGTGAGCCGAGGCCAAGCCGAGCCGAGCCGAGAGTGAGCCAAGCCGAGCCGAGCCACCTAAGCCTTCCTTCCTCCACTCCGGGTCACGGTGAGTTTTCGATAAGGATTGTTTTGATGAATTCCCTAATGTTGCTACATCCGATTCGAGTTTGAATATTGAAATAAGATTTGGTCCTACCTTTTATCCCTTGAAGGTATTAAGGAGTTGACGTTCAAGTTTTCGGGTTCCGCGGCAGGCTTGGTTGGAGATAGCTTTCTTTTCCTTGGGTAAGTCAACGGTTGTTGCTTAGGGCCAAGTAAAATGACTTCTACTAGTATCATAGTTTAAAAACCCTTGTGTTTCGTTCAGGTGGATCCGTT
Source organism: Cucumis melo (assembly GCF_025177605.1). NCBI lineage: Eukaryota > Viridiplantae > Streptophyta > Magnoliopsida > Cucurbitales > Cucurbitaceae > Cucumis > Cucumis melo. The sequence continues at coordinate 22,959,160 of NC_066857.1, read as the reverse complement.
GAGCGTGGACTCGATCGAGGGGCATAACCAAGTTTCAGGTAAGGGTTTTTCCTACTACTGGACCTCGGAGCGAGGTTGGAAACGTAGTAGTCCACAGGGGATTACACGTTAGTAACTGTACCGAATAAATATATGTGTGTTTGACTTTTAAGCATTTTTATTATATTCTTGTCTGATGTAAGAGTAACGCGACCGCTAGTTGTAACTTGTGCGCTATCGGGTATAAGGAGTTACTTGCTAATAGACCCCGATGCTGGATGCCCGGTATAGTGTGGTTATGTTAATGGGCTACGTGGTAGATTGGAATTGTATCTCGATGGACCTTGAAGTTACGGTTAGGTACGTGGTAGTCATTGGTCTGGACATTGATCATGGAGTTTGGACGGGGAAGGACAGTGAATCCGATTTTGATTGATTAGTTGATTGGGTCTAGGGGTTACCTTAATGGTGTGCGAATTGGAAACGCGTATGGCAATTGAGGGTGTAGTTGTTTAAACTTGTACTATCTGACTGGCAAAGCCTATGGCGAAATTGTAATATGAGTGTTGATGGGGTATGACTGTTGTAGACGGTTTAGTATGGACTGAGGGGTAACGGTTAGCTTCATCTATGGGGTAGTGTGCCTTACTGATATGTGCATCCTTCGGGAGCACTAGACTGATATGTGCATTCTTCGGGAGCACTAGACTGATATGTGCATCCTTCGGGAGCACTAGACTGATGTGTGCATCCTTCGGGAGCACTAGACTGATCTGTGCATCCTTCGGGAGCATTAGTCTGATATGTACGTTCTACGGAACCACTAGACTGTTATGTAGGGTACCCCTGAATAGGAAGTTAACTGTTGTTCCCTAACGGGCCCAGTAGTGGGTCCCTTACTGGGTATGTTTATACTCACCCTTTTCTCTTCTTAAACTTTTCAGGTAAGGGCACAGCGAGGGGCAGACCGACGAGAGGCAGGAAGGACGCGTGAAGGCCATATGGACGCGTCTGGTTTTCTTATTGCTTCCGCTATGTATTTTTGTCAGAATATTTGGTTTGTGATTTTGAACTGATGACTTGAGTTTTTATTTGAAACTTTTGTGACTGTGATTTAAAATAGGGCCCGAAACTATTTTTTTGTATTATTTCTAACGTTTTAAGAAATCGTAACCGGTCCGTTATAAATTTTATGTTGTGTGGTCGAGTTTTGGTATTTAGTAGCCGGAAAGTTGGGTCGTTACACCTACATTTTTTTAACGAATTCATGGTGACATATGTGGACCATTTAAATACTTCATGGTTTTAATTGACGCATCAAGTAAATGGTCACATGTGTGTTTATTATCAAGTCGAAACCTTGCATTTGCAAGATTACTTGCTCAAATAATCAAATTAAGAGCACAGTTTCCTAATTATACAATAAAAAACATTCGATTTGATAATGCTGGTGAATTTACATCCCAAGCACTTAATAGTTATTGCATGTCAATTGTTGATTGCTAGATCTTTACTTATGAGAGCAAAACTTCCATTATCTATATGAGGTCATGTTATTTTACATGCAGCATCACTTAGACACATAAGACTGACATCTTATCATAAGTATTCCCCAACACAATTAGCTTGTGGCCAGGAACCAAATATTTCTCATTTGCAAATTTTTGGTTGTGTAGTATATGTTCCAATTTTCCCACCACAACATACTAAATGGGACCTCAAAGAAGGTTAGGAATATATGTCGGATTTGAATCCCCATCAATTATTAGATATCTTGAACCCTTGATGGGGGATGTATTTACTGCACGATTCGCTGATTGTCATTTTAATGAGATAAATTTTTCAACATTAGGGGGAGGAATTAAGAAGTTGGAAAATGAAATTGCCTATAATGTATCGTTATTGTCTCGTTTAGATCCTCGTAGAAAGCAATGTGAACTAGAAGTTCAAAAGATAATTCATTTACAAAGTGTAGCAAACTAAATGCCAGATGCATTTACAGATACTAAAAAAGTGACCAAGTCATATATTCCAGCTGCAAATGCTCCATCTAGAATTGAAATCCCAACTCATCAAGTTGATACAATTAATGAATTAGAGCTGCGCCAAAAGTGTAATAGACCAATGGGTTCAAAGAAAAAAATCCTCGAAAAAGAAAAGTGACCAATAGTCGAAATGACTTAATTGACAATAGAAACATTCAAGAAAATGTCCTGGACACGACTAATGGTAAAAATGTTGAAGAGACTCAAGTATATGAAGATAACAATGAGATCTCAATAAATTATGCCATGATAGGAAAAATATGAAATAGAACTAATGTAGTTGTGGACAACATTTTTGCGTATAATGTTGCACATAATATCATTCATGAAAATGAGGATTATGAACCTAAATCCGTTGACGAATCTCGTAATTGAAAAGATTAGCCCAAGTGGAAAGAAGCCATCCAAACAGAATTAAACTCACTCACGAAACGTGAATTTTTTGGATCTGTAGTTCATACACCTAAAGGTGTAAAACCTGTGGGATTTAAATGGGTATTTGTGCGTAAACGAAATGAAAAAAATGAGGTCACTAGATATAAAGCACGACTTATTGCACAAAGATTTTCTCAATGACTAGGCATTGATTATGAGGAAACATATTCTCCTGTGGTAAATGCTACTACATTAAGATATTTAATTAGTCTGACTGTATGTGAAAATCTTGATATGCATCTTATAGATGTAGTTACAGCATACTTGTATGGATCTTCGAAAAACGAAATCTATATGAAAATCCCTGAAGGATTTAAGATACCTAAATTATATAATTCAAACTCTAGAGAATTATGTTTAATCAAATTACAAAGATCATTATATGGATTGAAACAATCAGGACGAATGTGGTACAATCGCTTAAGTGAATATTTATTGAAAGAAGGTTATCAAAATAATCCAATTTGTCCATGTGTTTTTATTAAGAAATCACAATCAGGATTTACGATTATAGTTGTATATATTGATGATTTAAATATAATTGGAACTCCCGAAAAGCTTTCAAAGGCAATATAATATCTCAAAAAGGAATTTGAAATGAAAGATCTTGGTAAGACAAAATTTTGCCTTGGCTTGCAAATCGAGCATTTAGCCGATGAAATTTTTATTCATCAATCGACATATATAGAAAAGATTTTTAAAAGATTCTACATGGACAAAGCACACCCATTGAACATTCCAATGGTGGTTCAATCACTAGATGTAAAGAAGAATATCTTTGACCTCGAGAAGATAATGAAGAATTACTTGGTTCTAAAGTATCGTACCTTAGTGCAATAAGTGCACTAATGTATCTTGCTAATAACACAAGACCAGATATAACATTTTTAGTAAATTTACTAGCAAGATATAGTTCTTCTCCAATAAAAAGACATTGGAATGGAGTTAAACATGTACTTCGTTATCTTTGAGGGATAATTGATATGGGTTTGTTTTATTCAAATAAATCAAACTTTGATCTAGTTAGTTATGCAGATGTTGAATATTTATCTGACCACACAAAGCAAGATCTCAAATAGGTTATCTGTTTACATGTGGAGGAACTGCTATATCTTGGCAGTCTGTAAAGCAAACCATTACGGCCACTTCATCAAATCATGCAGAAATTCTTGCAATTCATGAAGCTAGTAGAGAATGTGTATGGTTGAGGTTAATGACTCATTATATTCGAGAAACATGTAGTTTGTCTTTCAGTAAAAATTTACCAACAATATTATTTGAAGATAATACTGCATGTATAGCACAAATCAAAGGAGGGTATATAAAAAGAGATAAAACAAAGCATATCTCACCAAAACTCTTCTATACACATGACCTTGAAGAAAATGATGACATCAATGTTCAACAAAATTCTTCAAAAGACAATTTAGTGGACTTATTCACAAAAGCATTACCCACATCAACATTTGAAAAGCTGGTGCACAACATTGGAATGCGATGACTCAGAGAACTCAAGTGATGTATCCATAAGGGGGAGTAGAAATATTGCCCTCAAGGAATAAGAATATTGCACTCTTTTTCCCTTGACTATGATTTTTCTCATTGGGTTTTCCTAACAAGGTTTTTAGTGAGGCAGTTATTAATGTATAAAAATGATGTACTCTTTTTCTTTCACTAGGATTTTTTTCCATCGGGTTTTTTCCTAGTAAGGTTTTAACGAGACATTTATTTTTATATAATATGGATATCTAAGGGAGAGTACTGTAAATATAATGATATATTATAAATGTAGATATCCATAACCTACATAGGTTACAATTTTCATATAACTCTCTCATTCAATTTCATATTCTAACATTCATCCCATTGAATTCCATAATGTAACATATACCATGATATGTCCTATAAATAAATGAGTGTGGTGCCTTTGTAAGACACACCACAATTGAGTTCAATTGTCTTCTCTTCTCCCTCTCTTTTCTATTCTTCTTTTGTGTTCTTATTTAGTTTTTGGTTCTTTATTTTATAGCAGGTTTAATTTAATTGTAAAAAATAAATTTTGTTAATAAACAAATCATTAGGGTAAAAACCATTTTACACAACTTTTTTTTCTCTTAGCAGTCACATAAAACATTTTAAATATTAAAATACTATGTATGGATGATTTTAAAAAATACAATTCTGAGATAAAAATGTATTATAGTACATACATTCTTATTTTATAATAAGTTTGAAATTTGTAGAGTTTTACAGTTTTCCTCTGTATTTTTATAATATTGATAAAAAAAAGAAGGTAATGTTCTATCATTCATGTATTAAATAATTTTTCATGTAAATTTGATATGGAGTATTTTTATCATTCACAATATTAAAAACTCAAGAAACAATTTTTTACAGAACTAAAAAGTAAATTAAAAAAATAAAGAAAACACTAACTTTATAGATATCTTATATAATAAAGTCATTAAAATATTGAAGAAACTATAATTTGAAACGTAATTAAAATAATAGTTATGTTAAACAATATTTTATTCAAATTAAAGAGCTAGGATTTTTTTTTTTTTTTTACAATTTTATCATTCTCATTTTTAATTAATTATAAAAATGTCACTTTCTTCAACACCATGCTCTTTTGTGTTTTGTATTAATTAAAATATATCTTTTTTATTTAGTGATTCAATCTCATTTCTCTCGATGATAAACTATTTATTTTGTAATGTTTTAGATTTTAAAAATATAACCAAATATAAAAGGTTTTCAAAACTCAAAAGTTTTTGAAATCTCTCCTACAAAATATATAAACCTTCATCTTATATTTTCTCCTACAAAAAATTTATTTTCTCTTTTAATTTGTTTTTCTTAATCTATTAGTTTAAAAGTTTTTAGATTTAGAAAATGGGTCTTTTCAAAAATATAAAAAAGCGGCAAAGTATTTACATTGTATAGAACAATTCTGAAAATAGAAAAAGTCCAGAGGTCCACCGTGTAAAATACAAAAAATGCCCCGTCAAATACGACGTCAACAATGCACACGTGATATATTTACGATCGTTTAGATTTGGCTATTGTTTGGTATACGATCGTTTAGATATGACTATAATTTATTTTTTCAATTCTATCGTTTAATTTTGTTACACGATTATTTAATTTGGTTACGTTTAAATTTGGTTACACGATCGTTTAAATTTCATCATTTAGATTTGGGGACCCAAAACTAAACGATTGTTTTTCAAAACTTGCTACACTCGTTTAGATTTAATGGCTAAACGATCTTTTTAAATTCTTTTGCTACATGATCGTTTAATTTGGTTACGTTTAAATTTGGTTACACCATCATTATTTTTTTATACGATCGTTTAGATTTGGCTAAATAATTTTTTTAATTCTTTTGGTACACGATCATTTAGATTTGTCTATCAATTATTTATTTTTTTTACACGATTGTTTACATTTGGCTACTCTAACCTAAATGATTTTTTTCAAGATTTTTTATACACGATTTTTTAGATTTTGCTATTTTTTTGTACAAGGTAGTTTAGATTTGGTTATCCAAATTTAAATTACGTAAAAAAAAAGGAAAAAAAGAAAGACGATGGAAAAAAATCACAACGAAAAAAAGGAAAAGAAGAAAGACGATAAAAAGATTAAACGACCTAAAAAAGAATCAGAAAAGAAGAAAGACAATAAAAATATTAAACAACGTAAAAAAGAATAAAAAAGAATAAAAAAGAAGAAAGACGATTGAAAGAAATCGCAAAATCAGAAAAGAAGAAAGATGATGGAAAGAAATTATAACGCCCCAAAATTTTGAGGTAATTCCAACAGTTATACTAATCTTTTAAGATTTAAAAATTTTTGGGTGTTAAATTAAGTAGGTTTAGAAGAGAAAAGAAAAAGAAAAAGAAGGGGATAAAGTTTAATAATATGATATAATATAAAATAATATAATATAAATTTTATTAATATTATTATTATTATTTAATATATATATATATATATTTTTAAACCTAAATTTATTTCCTCTTCTCTCCACAGCCCCCCCCCCCCCAATTTCTTCTTCTTCTTCACACCGACCGTCGCCTCACCTTCTCCTTTCCATTCGTCTGCGCCACACCCCCTCCAGCTTCCCTTCTTCTTCATTTTAAACCACCGCTGCGCATCTCCCCCGTTCACCTACAGCCGACGCCTCCGACCGAAAGTTGTCGTTGAGTCCTCGTAAAACAAACTCAAACTCTCCTTGTCGTTCCTCCACACGACGCTGGGTCTGAATCGCTGCCCCAACCTTGCGTTCTTCTTCCGCTTGGTTCAGTCGGCTCCATCCGACCGTGTTTACCGCGAGCCCAGCCCTCAAATTCGTCGCTACTTCTTCGCCTGTCATCTGAAAAATGCCCACCGCCGTCGTACCCTCGAAAACCAGCCGTTCGTGTTAGCCAGCTTCAGGCAGTTCGCACCGTGCCCAGACCCGAGTCGACGCTTGTTTAACCAAGTCGAGCGGCGAACCGAGCCAAGCCGCGAGCCGAGCTGAGCCAATCTGAGCCGACTCTAGCCGACCCGAGCTGAGTTGCCTCCTAACCCAAGCCGATCTTTCTGTTCATCGAGCCACTTAAGTTGTTTCCATCCGTACTGAGTCACGATGAGTTTTGGTAAGGGTGATTTAATGAGTCCCTAACGTTTTCTATAGCCGATTCGAGTATTAATGTTGAAATAAAATGTTAGACTTATTGGTTGGGTTAACTTTTGATCCTTGGAGGTGTTAGAGAGGTGATGCTCGAATTCTTGGGTTTTACGACAAGTGTAGTCTGGAGTCAACTCTCCTCTACTTGGGTAAGTCTATGGATGTTGCTTTGAAGCGTTTTAAATGTGGATTTTGGTTGTGTCATCATTTAAATCCTTATGTTTGTGTTTAGGTGGTTTCATTTAGATGTTGACTTGAATAAGGATTGTAGCTAAATCTCAGGTAAGGGATTTCTTACTACTGGATCCCAAACCGAGACGAGAAACATAGTATCTCATATGAAGATTATACAATAGCGACTGTACTGAATTGATTGATGCATGTATGCCTATAAAACATCCCTAGTATGCACTCTTAACTGATTAAAGGTGACATGATTGTTAGTTGTAGCTTATATATGTGTGTGTGTGTGTGCGCGCTCGCGCGCGCGCATGAGTTGTTCTGTTGATGAGGCTTGGATGCCTAAAATGTTATGCGTAGTTTGTATATATGTGAATGGGTTATTCTACTGATAGAGTACAGATGCTCTGATGTTCTATGTAATATAGTTATATTGATGGGTCGTGCTGTTAACTGCAATAGTGAGGTCGATGGAGTAAGAAAATCTTGATGTTATGTATAGCTGAATTATGTTATTGAGATGCATACTATTGAGTTATTATGCCGTTGATGAACTAAGGGTTCGAGACCTCATGTGTAGGTTATGTATTCGCTGATGGACTGTGTTGTAGACTGAATATGAACGTTATACATAATATAGATTGCTTATAGTTGTGCTAGGGTTTGAACTGAGACGAAGTGATTGTCAGGTAAATTTACAAAGTGATGATTTGACTCATTGATTGGATTTAGGTAATATAACATTATTGTGTGGACTGGATATATGTATAGTGATAGATGAGACTATTGGCTAAACCTAAACTGTCTGACTGACTAAGCTTATAAACTGAACTGTTAGCTTGAACGATATTGTAATGTGACTGTTGTAGACGGTTTAGTATGGACTGAGGGGTAATGGTTAGCTTTATCTATGGGGTGGTGTACCTTGCAGGCTCGGTGTCTTTCGGGATCACAAGACTGATACGTGCATCCTTCGGGATCACTAGACTGATACGTGAATTCGACGAGATCACTAGACTGATACCTGTATCCTTCAGGATCACTAGACTGATTGATGTGAGCGTTCTACGGAACCACTAGACTGTTTTATGTAGGGTACCCCTTAATAGGAAGCTAACTGTTATTATCTTAACGGGCCCAGTAGTGGGTCCCTTACTGAGTATATTTTTATGCTCACCCTTTGCTCTTTAAATTTTTTAGACAAAGGTAACACGAGGGGCAGACTGACGAGAGGCAAGAAGGATGTGTGTAGGCCATATGGACATGCCTAGTTTTTTATGCTTCCGCTGAACGTATTTGTTATTTATGTTTCTTTTTAATTATTAAATGGAGTCATGGTTAAAACAATTGCTCTTATGTTTTGTTTTGATGACTTCATGGATTATGTTTTGGAACTTTTGGAAAGCGGTTTAAAATAGGGTCTGAAATTGCTTTCTTATGTATTGAAGGTTTTTAATGAATCGTAAACAGGTCTTTTTATGAGTTTGTGTGTTTTACTATCAAGTCTTAGCAGTAAGTAGTATCCTCAGCTTAGTTCGAAAGGTTGAGTCATTACAGAAATCGCAGCAAAAAAAAAAAGAAAAAGAAGAAAGACGATGGAAAGATTTAACGACGTAAAAAAACAATTGGAAAATAAGAAAAATGATGGAAAGAAATCGAAGAAAAAAAGTAGAAAAGAAATCGCAGAGGTAGATGATGAAAGAAATCGTAGGAGAGACGATTTCATTGCGAGGAAGAGAAGAAAGATGGAAAGACAAACCTGAAATATTTTTTAAAAAATGGCTAACTTTATAGGCTTTGTTGCACAGACCGTAAATAGTTTGTTGTTTTGTTACATGTATGTAAGTTTCCCTTTAGAAAATTGCATGCCATGTTTAGTAATATTAGGTTGTGAATATTGCAAAATTCTATAATTTATTATTGAATGTTAAAATATCTTGAAGGATATTTTAAGGCGAAACTTTCATAAATGTAACAAAACACCAAACTATTTACGGCCCGTCTAACAAAACTCATAAAGTTAGCCATTTTTAAATATTCCAGGTTTGCCCTTCCATATTTCTTCTCTTCCTCGCGATTTCTTTCATCGTCTTCCTCCTACGATTTCTTTCATCGTCTTTATTCTTTTCTGATTCTTTTTTTATATCGTTTAATTTTTCCATCGTATTTCTTTTTTTCCTCTTTTTTTTTTGCTATGATTTCTTTCCATCATCTTTATTCTTTTCTTTTTTTACGTTGTTTAAATTTGGGTAACCAAATCTAATTTAAACGACCATATACAAAAAATAGCAAAATCTAAAAGATCGTGTATGAAGAATTTTGAAAAAAATCATTTAGATTGGAGTAGCCAAATGTAAAGGATCGTGTAAAAAAAGTAAACGATTGTGTAAAAAAATAAAAGATCGTGTATATAAAAAAAATAAAAGATTGTGCATAAAGAATATTGAAAAAAATCATTTAGATTGGAGTAGCTAAATGTAAACGATCGTGTAAAAAAAAATAAAAGATCGTGTACAAAGAATCTTGAAAAAAATCATTTAGATTGGAGTAGCTTGTAAACGATCGTGTAAAAAAAAGTAAACAGTCGTGTAAAAAAAATAAAAGATCGTGTATAAAGAATCTTGAAACAAATCATTTAGATTGGAGTAGCCAAAAGTAAACGATCGTGTAGAAAGAATCTTGAAAAAAATCATTTAGATTGGAGTAACTAAATATAAACAATCGTGTAAAAAAAGTAAACGATTGTGTAAAAAAAAAAATTATCATTTAGAGAAGTCTAAACGATTGTGTACCAAATTTTGAAGAAAAAAAAATAGTTTAGATTTGGGTCCCTAAATCTAAACGATCAAATCTACTTAAACGTAACTAAATTAAACGATCCTCTAACAAAATTAAACGATAGAATTGAAAAGATAAATTGTAGTCATATCTAAACGATCACATACCAAACAATAACTAAATCTAAACGATCGCAAATATATTACACGCGCGTTGTTGACGATGTGATTGATGGAGAATTTTTGGTATTTTACACGATGGACTTATGAGCTTTTTCCATTTTCGAAATTGTAAATACTTTGCCGTTTTGTTATATTTTTTAAGAGACCCTTATTTTAAGTTTAGAAAGTAAATTTTGATATTTTAAAGATTATTTTTTTCATGAATATTTGTTAAGAAACTTAAAAAACATGAAAATATTTACGTTATGTGTATAACAATTTTAATAATTTTGAAAGAAGAAAAAGCCTACAAGATGATCGATTAATCGACTATATATGCACGATTAATCTTCCTCTAAATGCGATAATGATCAAGATCGTGTAGATCATGATATATGATTGGATAGTTAGTTTTAAACAAATATATGTATTATTTTAAACTGGTTGAAAATAATTAAACAAATAATTTGGATGTCTCTTCCACGTATTTGTCAAAATAAAATAAAATCATTGAGGAACGACAAGCGGATTCGAAGAAAGGTATTTTTTTCTATCTCAACGCCTAAATAAAATTTCTACCAAACACCTCTCCCGCCAATTTCCGCGGATTTTTCTCCACTCCATTCCGATCTTTCTTCCCCACTTTCTCAATTCCTCACTCCCATGGTACCGATTCTGTCTTCACTGAAGTTTCTTCTTCCATGACTGAATTTTTTTGGACTACTTCTTACTTCTACTCCCTTAATTGAATTGAAGCCCTAGTTCGCTTCTTCAGGTGACTCTTCTTTTACCCTTTTGAAGATTCTTCTTTCTCGATTCTTTACCGACTCGTAATTCTCCCAGTTTCTCTGAATATTGCTTCTACTTCGCCATTTTTTTTTTGAGTTTCTTCCATTTCTTCATGTAAGGTTTTGGACATTATGCCTTCCCTGATTTCGTCCGGCAAGATCCTCCGATTGGAGCTGGAAAATTTCAAATCTTACAAGGGTCATCAAACAATCGGTCCTTTTTATGATTTCACTGCTATAATTGGTCCCAATGGAGCTGGGAAGTCGAATCTCATGGATGCCATAAGCTTCGTGCTAGGTGTACGGAGTGGGCAGCTTCGTGGGGCACAATTGAAGGACTTAATCTACGCTTACGATGACAGGGAGAAGGATCAGAAGGGACGGAGGGCGTTTGTTCGGCTTGTTTATCAGATGGGAAATGGGTCGGAGCTTCAATTTACAAGAACAATCACAAGCGCAGGCGGTAGCGAGTATCGAGTTGACGGAAAGAGTGTCTCATGGGATGAGTATAATTCGAAGCTGAGGTCACTTGGAATACTTGTCAAGGCTCGGAATTTCCTTGTTTTCCAGGTTTACTCTGAAACTTCGGTTCTCATTTTTTTTCTTAATAAAAAGGTTTACTCCAAGCTTTGACATGCTTGTGTAATATATTTCCTTTATTATCGCGGGAGATCGTGATAATTTTAGTTAATTGCTTTTCGTCTAACAATTTTATTTATGAAAAAAAAATAGCTTAATTCAAATAATGTAAGGATATTTTTAATTTTGGAAAAATTTGTTACTCTGTGGAGCCAAATTTATAGATCAATCGGTTTGTAGAGTTATCTCAACAAGGTTGAAAGTTCATTGTTTTACTCTTCTAGTCTCTTACATATTGGCAACTGAAAATGTTGAATTTAGCCATTGAGAAAGACCGAGATCATCAGCTACAGCCTATTAGATAAAGGCAGATTTTTAAGATGCCGGCAGGAATACGGTTCTCTACATGATCATGGAAACAATAATTTTGGGCATAATTAATTTATGAAAATAACAACCATGGGTTAGCCTATAGTCAATTGGAGTCAATAAAGACCATGCAAATGATAAAGGACTTATAGGAAATATGTTCAAGTCATGATAGCCACCTAACTAAGATTTAATATCCTATGGGTTACGAGTTACCTTGACAACTAACTGTAGTGGATTAGAACATTATCTGAGATTAGTTGAAATGCGTACAAGTTGGTCCATACATTCACAAATATAAAGGATTATGAAAATAGTACTATCTAGTACAAATTTAGTATTGGCTTGGAATATTAAATATAAGAGTTAGGGAAAATGAGCTAGCAAACAATTTTTTTTTTTTGCAAATCTGAAGATGACAATTTGAAAAGGAGACCAAGATTAATTGTTTGATGAAATCAACACCTTTCATTGAGAAAAAAATGAAAGAATACAAGGGCATACAAAAATGCCAGCCCAACAAAACAACCCCTTACCAAGATTAATTTATTTGTAATTGTCTTTTTGTGTGGATATAATCAATCTTTGATGGAGAAAATATGAAGGAAGGCCACACAAAAGAAACGAACCCCAGAAAGAGCTAACCGACCTAAAGGAAATGGTTCCAATCAAGCAAAATGAGACCTAGTGGATAATTACAAAAGTTACAACATAACACCAAACACTTATGTAATTACAGCCTTCTTATGATTATTAACAATTTGGAGATCTTCTGGTCTAGTTTTCTGTTGGGATGGGGTTTTCTCTACCCCCGCCTTTAGGATGTGCTTTTTTCTCTTTTGTTGAATTCATTTTTCTGTTTCTTATAATAAAAGTTTTTTTTTTTTAAACGGAGACAAACCTCTTTATTAATAATAATAAATGACACTGATGCTTAAAGTACAAGAGTATTATACTAAGAGAAAAATAAAAAAAATGAGAAAATCATCCAAGCAAACTAAACAAAGATGAACTCGGGCAATACAAAAGGGAAAACGACCAACAAATAATCACAAAGAACAAGCTAATAAAGGGGAATCCAACAGAAAAATTTAAGCTAAACAGAACCAAAACAAAGAGATTTGAATACAAAGCATAACGGAATATCTCTCTCATAAGAAAACCATTCAATTTTTTCACGTAAGGCCTAAAGACAGGCATGAGACCTGACAAGGGACCAAACTTCCTCCAGATTGCTCCAAACCTCAAAATACTCTATTGTTTTTCTATCAAAGGGAAACACAAAATCCAAAAACCCGCCAAAAAGACCATTTTTTGAAAGGGCTAATGCTACAACTCCTCAAACAAAGAACCGAAAAATCTACGCTCACCCATACTAATGCTGAAGGTCGGAAATAAACATAACTATTCTTTTAATACATCTCTTGCGAGAAATTGATATTACAAGGTTATTGGCCAGCCTTGTTTCGTGTAGCACATGGAATGAAATGTGTCATCCTTACAAAGTCCACGCCCATCCAAGGGCCAAAAATGTTGCATATAAGAAAGCCCACCCCACAAGTTCCTGTTTAATACTAAATCAACTTTTCTGAATAGTGTTAAAAGGTCTTCTACTTCCGCCCTTCCTCTGGTTAGTCTTGTGTGGAAGCTCCAAAATCCCTAAAAAGGTGAAGCTCTTCTTGTGGTCCCTTGCATATACTGTAGGAGTTTAATTACTCATGATAAACTTCAGAGGAAGCTTAAGTTGATGGCCCTCTCCCCTTCTATCTGCTGCTAGTGTGGGAAAAATGATGAAACTCTTGATCATCTCTTTCTCCACTATGAGGTTGCCAGTAAGGGTTGGTCCCTTTTGTTTGAAACTTTTGGTTGGACTTGTTGCCTTCTTAAAAAGATTGCCGCTGGATGATAGAAGGCTCAGACTGCCCTGTCTATGGTGACGAGGTACAGTTTAATGAAAGTGTGCTTCTCGCCCCTTCCTTTGGTGCTTATGGAATGAAAGAAATAGCAGTTTTTGAAGATAAGTGTGCTTTAATTCTTTTTGGACGGTTGTGCAGCACACAACTTCTTGGTGGTGTACAAATTACACCAAATTCTTTTTGTAATTATGGCATTTCCATGATTTTTAACAGTGGGAAGGATCTCATTCTCTAATTTTTTTTTTTTTGGGGTGGAGGGTGGGGTTTCTCAACCCCTCACATTTAGTTTGTTCCCTCCTGTGTTTTGGTTGAATGTATTTGTTTCCTACATATAAAAAAAAAAAAAGAAAAGAAAGTCCACAAGCTTCTGTTCTGTTCACAGGTTCAACCTTTTGATTCTGATTCATTTATGTATGCATTTCTTTATTGATGATTCAATCTTGAGACCTACATTTGTTGTATTCCTTGTTAACGAACTTTTTTATTTAGGGCGATGTAGAATCCATTGCATCCAAGAATCCCAAAGAACTTACTGGACTTCTTGAGCAGATCTCTGGATCTGATGATCTGAAGAGGGAATATGAGGAGTATGAAGAGCAGAAAGCCAAAGCTGAAGAAAATTCAGCACTTGTATATCAGAAGAAGAAGACGATTGTGATGGAAAGAAAGCAAAAGAAAGAGCAAAAGGAAGAAGCAGAAAAACACCTCCGTTTGCAAGATCAACTGGTAGGCAACCTGGGGTTCTCTATACATTGAGCATGCTTAATTCATACATTGAACAAGTGTCAAGTGTTCAAACACTTAATGTGTGTCCAACTAAATACATTTGCCCCCTTGCATTGAGATATGTCTTTCGAGATGATTCATTTATAATATCTTTATAAAGTTTTAGGAGTTTGCGGAACTTTCTTTAAATAATTAAATTCTTTCCATGTTTCTTCCTTTCCATTTTTCTGTCTGCAGAGATCTTTGAAGAAAGATTACTTCTTGTGGCAATTATATGTAATAGAAAAGGACATTGTAAAACTTAATGAGGAACTTGAAGCTGAAAGGAGAAATCGTGATGATGTCATGCAACAAATTGATGGTTTTGAACACGAAGCTTTGAAAAAGAGGAAAGAACAAGCAAAATATTTGAAGGAAATTGGTAACTGTGAGAGGAGAATTGCAGAGAGAAGTAATAAGCTTGATAAGAATGTAAGTTTTCCAGTTTTCTTTTGTTGAATTCATTTAAAGGCATTTAGAAATGAATCATTTCGAAAATATAAGTTTGATGCTTATAGCTTTGCTTCTGAGGAACTGGTGTGTAGGACAGTATAAATTGCATTTCTGTTGTAGTTGTGGGCCCCTTTGTTGCTTAATCCTTAATATGGCTAAGAATTACTTCGTTTGAGTGTTGTGGTCATTAATTTTTTACATAACTTGTGTGCTAGGGTTATTCAACAAACATTTCTTATCTTTTTGATTTTATGTTTCTTTATTTTATTTGTATTTTTTTCTTTTATTGCAATGCTTGGCAGCAACCTGAGCTTCTGAAATTGAAAGAAGAAACATCTCGAATAAATTCAAAAATCAAGAGAACTCGAAAAGAACTTGATAAGAAAATAGAACAAAGAAGAAAACATGGTCAGTATATAAAGGAGTTACAAAAGGGCATACAGGATCTCAATGCAAAGCTTGATGATTTACATGAAAAAGGCCGAGACAGTGGTGAAAAACTGCAGTTAGATGACCAAGCGCTGAGGGAATATTGTCGAATGTGAGTCCTCAATCATTTATATTTTATTGTTTTGATAGAAATGCGTCTCTGTTGATACCATTTCCTTACTTTAAAGTTTTTTGTCACTCAGTAGAATCGAGCCTTCACTTTTGAGTATCCTTTAATTGTGCTTCTATAGATTGTACTTGATGTCCTTGATGC
Source organism: Cucumis melo (assembly GCF_025177605.1). Lineage (NCBI taxonomy): Eukaryota > Viridiplantae > Streptophyta > Magnoliopsida > Cucurbitales > Cucurbitaceae > Cucumis > Cucumis melo. Next base: position 22,943,334 of record NC_066857.1, on the reverse strand, counting down.
TTGTTTGGGAACGTAGTTTCTTATGCATGGTTCATTACATGAGAGTTCTTATTTATACATGTCTAACTTTTTATCCTCATTTCTCATTCGTTTCCCTTTTTTCCTCCCCCTTCACTTGGTGAAGTTTAATGTCTCCCTTTGAGCTTCGATTTCTTTTGTACCCATTCCTTATGCAACATCTTAATTAGTTGGATCCTGTTTCTTCAAGGGTTTTTTTTGGAAGGCTTGACTTTTTGTATGCCATTGTATTCTTTCATTTTATGAAAGCTGTGTTTTCTATAAAGAAAATGAGAAGTTTTTGTTTCCTTTTCAAAAAAGAATAATCCATCTAAGGCAAAAAAGAAAAGAAAAGATAAATTAGGAATTTAAAGCAAAACAAAATTTGTTAGTAATTAAATTTCGAACTTGGCTACTTTGTTACTAAAAGCTGAATTTGTTATTAAAAGGGCTAAATTATACAAAATACCCCTAAATTTTGTACTTTGCATAAAAATACCCCTTAACTTAAAGTTTAAAAAATGCCCTCAAACTTTTTAAAAAGGTTCAAAGTTACCCTTAAACTTTCAAAACTTCAAAAACACCCTTAAACTTGAAAAAACTTAAAAAAAAAAAAACTTTGTTAGTAAAGGAACACAAACTCTTTATACTCATTTAAAAAATATCCTTGAACTTTCATAAGTTGCATTGATTCTCTTAGCCTCAAAAAAAATGTCCACGCCATTAGTATATTGATCAATTGTTTGTTTCAAGCTATTTGAGTTCAAAGAGAACCATTTTTTTTTAATTATTTGTTTATATAATTTAAACAAAGGTCAAATAAAACAAGGAGAGAAGGAGGGGAGAAAAATATAGCAAGTAAAGAAGTCTTAGGTCATACCTTGAAGTAGGAGAGCAGAAATGGAGGAGGGAGATAATGAGGGTAGATAGTAAGAACATTTTGTATTTTTAACTTTTTTTTTTGGTAACAATACTAATGCAACTTTGGAATGTATTGACGTATTTTTCCAAAGAGGTATCAACCGTTTCAGTTTAACATTTTTAGTTCATATATTAACAGTAAGTGTATTTTTAATCCTCTCCCTATTGCTTTTTGTATAACCCTCATGTACTTTGAGCCTTGTCTCTCTATTTATTATTGAGACTCATATCTTAAAAAAAAAACAGTAAGTGTATTTTTGAACTTTTCTGTTTAAGGGTATTTTTGAAATAAAACAGAATGTTTCCATTCAAAACTGATGTTACGGGCATTTTTTAACTCTTTGAAAGTTTAAGGGTATTTTCAAACTTTTGAAAGTTTAGGGTTATTTGTGACACAAAGCACATAATACAAAGTTCAGGTTTTTCTCCCTCTTTCCCTCTCCCCTCAATTCAGCCTAAAAAAAGAGAAGAATTAAAAATTTATAGCAAAACTAAATCTTTTCTATTTTAATTTTTTATATCACTAAAATTCAAACTTTGCTATTTTGTTAAAAAAAGCTAAATTTATTATATATATATATATATATATATATATTTTTTTTGATAAAATAAGAACTTTCATCTAGAAAACCAAACCTCACAAGGGTGTCTATTCCTCTCTTTTAAACCTTGCACTCCAAGCATAGACGTGTGATTCACAAGCTTCAAAATCCCCTCAAATAAGCTTTCACCTAAAACGTTTGATTTCCTGACTTTTGGTTCCAAACCTGTGTGCCAAATGCTCCCTAAAGAATGAGTTTTATTGTTGGAGAACACAAGGGTTTTAAACAGATTTTCAAAACAAAAGAGTGGAACTATGTGAGGACTTGACTGATGATAACATACGGACTGCTATCCAGAAAGCCAGTTGCTTCCCTTATTCAGTATCCAAATTGTGAAGGGAAAGAAATTGAAGAATTTTTCAAAGCAAGCATCTATTTGGGCTTGACAAATTCAAATGGGTTCAAAGTCATCCCAGTGTGTTCTAAAGACTTTTGTTGGAATGCTTTTATGTATCCTTGCTAATTTATTTTGAGTGATTGATTGTTTATATTATTGCTTTATTTTTTGTTCTCTTTTTCACTTCCTCTTGGAGTTTCTAACTTTGAGCATTGATCTCTTTTCATCTCTTCATTGAAATTTTTTGTATCTTGTTAATTTATATATATATATATATATATATATATTTAAAAAAGTTTGAGACGTAACTGATGTTTGGCATATCTTCTTTAAAAGTGACATTTGGTTTTCCTTATATTGTACATTTGCCTTCCCCTTGGCTTTTATTGTAGTTTGTAACTAGTCTCTTGATGTTGCAGCAAGGAGGAGGCTGGGATGAAAACTGCAAAACTAAGAGATGAAAAGGAGGTCTTAGATAGGCAACAACATGCTGATATTGAAGCTCAGAAGAATTTGGAAGAAAACCTTCAACAATTGCATAACAGGGAAAATGAATTGGAGTCACAAGAGGAGCAGATGCGAACAAGACTGAGGAAGATTCTTGATAGTTCAGCTAGGCACAAGGATGATCTTGCAGATCTGAAAAAGGATTTGCATACTATGAAAGATAAGCATCGAGATGTCAGGTTAAATATTATAACTGTTTCTTTTATACTGACAATGAAATTTATTAAAATATTCTCAAGCTCTGGTCACTGGTTGGTTATATTGCTTCTATTGCATGCTTTTAAGGTTGTCATTTATTACATACATATTTAGTTAGCAGAGTTTAACTGAATGTCACACAAAAAAATCTTATAATTAGTTTTTAACTTGAACCAGGAGTAAATATGAAAACCTGAAGTCAAGAATTGGAGAAATTGAAAACCAACTGCGTGAATTGAAGGCTGATAGATATGAAAATGAAAGAGACGCTAAATTATCTCAAGCTGTTGAAACTTTGAAACGGCTGTTTCAAGGAGTTCACGGTCGCATGACTGATCTTTGTCGTCCACTACAGAAGAAGTACAACCTGGCTGTTACTGTTGCAATGGGTAAATTTATGGATGCCGTGGTGGTTCAGGATGAACATACAGGAAAAGAATGTATAAAGGTACATATTCCAGTCCCTCTCCTCTTTGGTTGCCCCTAAACATAACATGGTAACCATTTTATTTGCTTGGTCAGCAAACTTTCTTCTTTTTTATTTCTTTTTGAAAGGAAGAAACTACTTTTCATTGATAGGATGAAAAGAGGCTAATGCTCAACTTACAATAAAACATAAAGGAACAATAATATAAACTTGAACAAGAAGAATACAAACAATGGTCAATGGCAATTCGAATAGATAGAAAATGTTAAACTTATTCAAAGAACATAAAAGCCCTCTAATTCAAACATCTTCCTGTTTAAAACTAGAACATAGGTTAGAAAGAGCACCAAATGAATGTACTAAGTCTTGCAACTCCATAACAATCGAGCCACGTGAGTGATTTTTCATAAAAGATTCTTTGGTTCCTTTCAAACCAAATTTTCAGCGAGCAAATCTTTGACCACAATAAGCCAATGAGCGTTTATAATAGGACTTCCCTATATTTTTATAGCATTCTTCTTGAAAGTGTTGAATGATATATAATTAAATTCGCCTTCACCCATCAACTTAAGCCTTTGGGTCAAATGGTGATTTAAGATGGTATCGGAGCAGTGTGGTCCATGATGTCATGTGTTCATACCTTGTAATATTGTTTCCTCCCCAATTGAAATTGGTTTTCACTTGTTGGGCCTTTCACATATCAAGTCCACAAGTGAATTGAGTGTTATGATATAATGTTAAATTTACCTTCACCTACTAGCTTAAGTTTTTGGGTTGGCTGGTAATTTAAGATGGTATCAAAGCAGGTGGTCCAGGGAGGTTCTATGTTCAAGCCTTGCATTGTTGTTTCCTCTCCCAATTAATATTTTGAAAAGGAAACAAATCTCTTTATTAGATATTATTAAACCACCAATTCACTCAAAAGCTTTAGCTAGTGGTTGAAGGCAAATTTAATTATTTATCACTTACACTCCCCCCCACTTGTGGACTTGAAATATTTGAAAGGCCCAACAAGTGGAAATCAATTTTAATTGGGGAAGAAACGACAATGCAGGGGCTTGAACACAGACCTCTCTGGACCACCTTCTCTGACACCATATTAAACTACCGATTCATCTAAAAGCTTAAGCTAGTGGTTGATGGAAAATTTAATTATATGTCACTAACAGATATAAAACAATAAAGACTCTATGTACATGAGGGATATACAACGAGCAATAAACTATAAAACTATAAAACTAAGGATCAGTAGGCGTACTGGGACATCTCAACTAGATTGACACCCCCCTAGCGCTATCATCATGTCCAAGAAACTACAGCTAGATTGACTCCACTTTTTCTTATCCATAGCTACTAAATGGAAGATGGTAAGGATGCTCTCTCCTCTCTCTTTATTGACCATTGCTCTGTCAGTTGTACCATCTTCTCCGATCAAATTCAACTACTTTTCTTCCTAAGTTTAGATTCATTATCTTCTTCTCCATTTTATCTCATTTTCTCTTAGTAGAATGGAAATCAAAAGTTAGTGTTCAGGAATTCATACTATTGTATTTGGTGTGATGAGAGTGGTATCTTCTTGGAAAATTTATCTCAAAAGCGAAAACATAACCCTTTTTTTCTCTTCTTTTCGTTGACTTGAGGATAGTCTGGTTGACTTGAGGATAGTCTGGTAGAGTTGATGCATTTTCCCATAGATAGTGGCAGATCTATGAAGGGGCCAAAATGATGATGTTATATGTTATCGATTTTCTTTAAATATTAAAAAATTGTAGTTATATTTAATAGATACTATTTGTTCAATAAAGACCAATAGGTTGATATTGCTTCAGTGGTGAGTAGGGGGCATCATTTTCCTGCTGGTGTGCACTGGTCCAGGATTCCAGAAATGTATGATAAAGTCAACTTCTTCACTGATATTTTATTTTAGTGTACAGGTTCTGTGTTTAAACACAAACCAGTTGGAGGTCGTAGAAACTAATCAACAACTACAGGGACAATTAGGTAAAAGATCTCTAATAATGGTGTGGTAAGTTTTAACAAATTTGGATATTTCAGAAATAGTTTCTTATCGGGGGGGATTAGGTTGCTTAGGTCCAAAAGATTGTCCAAGTGAAAGTAGGCAAACAAGTGCAAAAATGCTCTCTTCTCCTCTTTACTCGGGCTTCCTTTCCATCAGTTTTTGGGTTTTCAAGAATCTGTCTTACCATTTCTGCTCCTTCCTCTTCCATGCCTTTTAGTCCTTAAAATCATCTACTCCCTCATTTTAGTCTTTAAAATCTTGAGTACTCCTTTATTTGCATAGCTCTACCATTATTGATAAATGTAGTTGCTGTTGAAGACGTAAAGACATTTACTAATGCCCTATTCCTAACTTGCAAGGAAACTTTTGGTGAAAGTGGAATTCTTCTTTGTTTTTCCAAACAAACATATGACATCCATTTAGAATTAATATTTTGTCTAGGTAATTATCCAGTTTTCTTTATTACTTTTTTTTAATCTAGCAATTATATTCGAGTTTTATTTTACTTGATTTGAGCCACTTTCCCTCTTTTTCCCTCTGTTTTTTAGTTTGGATTTTTTGTGGAATTTTTTTATGTCCTTTTATTCTTTTATTTTATTTAATAAAGTTAGGTTGTTCATAGCAAAAAAATAAAATAAAAATAAAAATAAAAGGTTAAATACAAAGTGCGAATCATGCAATAGCAGGAAGGATACAAAAAAGTTCTGATTGAGAAGTTTCACAAATAGAATGAAAATCTTCTACACGTTCTTGAAAATTTGTGGTATTCCCTTTCTCTCTTATTTTGTATTTGTTTTTACCTTAGATGATAATTTTTCCTTGATTCCTATGCTTTTGAACTTTTTGTACTCAACACGCCTGGCACTGTTATCAAATTTTTTCAGTTTTGATACTAGGGGTTTGAGGTGCTTTATATGTAAATGCATGCTTTTTCTGGCTGTCATGCAGTATTTGAAAGAACAAAGGCTTCCTCCTCAGACATTCATACCTCTTCAGTCTGTTCGTGTAAAGTCCATCGATGAGAGACTACGACGTGATTCAAGTAGTAGTGTGAAGCTGGTGTATGATGTTATCCGATATCCTTCTATGATTCTATTACTTGGACACTAGAGGAGAAACGCTTGTTACTTTCCTATTTTATCGTCCATGTTCTCTCTGGTTTATGTTTGAGAATCTTTTTCACAAACGTAAAGGGTACATAGCCATATCTTCAGTTAAACATATATGGTGTTCCATATAATAATTGAATGAGAAAATGATCTTTACCTTGGTACATAGCTATGTGTTCAGTTAAAGATATATGATGTTACATATAATTATTAAATGAGAAAATAACCTTTACGTTGGTACGTAGTTCAATTTTAACCAACTGGGGAGAATTATTCTAACTTCAAACTCTCATTTCATGAAATTTTAACTTTAAACCCCTCTGCCCTTTTTAACTCTTCATTTGTACCACAGTTAAGATATGTTGTTGTAGTCTATGGTCTCGGCTTAGCCACTTTAATTTTGGAGTTCTTGAGTTTTGCTTTAAAAACTTCCATGTTGATTAGAGGAGTGATCTTTGTATCTTGATTCCTTACCCTCCCGATGGTTTTTCTTTTAATCATTTTTTCTATCTTCTATGTATTCTTTGCCTAGTTGATCTTGCCTGAGAAAGTAAAACCTTAGTGATCTGAGTCTTCATTGTGAGTTTGCCACTAAGGCCTGGGATCTTCTGTTAAAAACTTTTGGGCTGGAATGCTGCCTCCCTAACAGAGTTGACAATTGGATGGTTGATGGGCTGGATAGCTTTGCCTTTGGTGGCAAAGGGAAAATCATATGGAAATGTGCTACTCGCTTGCTCTTATGGTGCATATGGAAGAAAAGAAATAGAAGAATCTTTGAAGATAAGTATGCTCATTTTGACTTTTTTTGGACGGTTGTTCAACACACAACCTCTTGGTGGTTTACAAAGTACACCAAATTCTTTTGTAATTACAGCCTATCCATGATTTTGAACAATTGAAAGCTTTTCTACACTAGTTTTTTGGGGATGGGTTTTCTCTACACCTTGCCCTTAGGTTGTTGTCTTTTGATCCATGTCAGTTTCATATAAAAAAAAATCTTCAAAACCCGTCTTTTAGTATCTAAAAATTTGGTGGTAAGTGAACAATTTGCTTCTTTCAAGCTTGGTTTTGGATTTCTAATCTCACTTTGGAATGAAACATGGTTGGATACTTCAACCCTTAGCCAAAGACTTTCTCGGTTATATGGAGTGCTCTATTGACAATTAGTTTGGTTGCATTTCTTTGCGTTGGACAACGTCTTGTGATCGGTATCACCAAGAGTTTCCCGATCTTCCATCAACAACAGTTAATGTTGGCCCAAATCATTGCTTTGATACCAAATTGATGTAAGAAGTAGCCTCAAAGATTAATCCTCCTAGAATCAAGATCGTGAATCTCTTGTTGGAATGATATTGTGTTTCATACAAGAGGGAAATTTTCCTATTTATAGAGTTTATTACAAGTGAAGGTGATGTTATTATTTTAGATCTAAGTAATTCGAGTTAACCGAGAATATTACCCAATTAATCTCATTCTTCATCGACTATGTTCTGCCTTGCAATCAAATTGCTCACGTTCTCACCAAAGCCTCGTAGAGGAGAAATCTTGATGAATTCAAAACCAACCTGGAATTGTATTCTATTATACAACCGAGCTTGAAGGGGAGTGTAGGTTTGCGTATAGTAGAGTTGCCTTATTTTTTTAATTATTATTTTTAGATGCCCTTTCCTTTAGTTATTAGTTCCCTTACCTGGAATTTCTCTAGTATTATATTTACCCATTGTTGGGTACTTCTCAGTAATAAGAGAGAAAATATAATATTTCTCTAAAAGAAATGGATATCCATTATCTGACGTTTGATTTCTGCTTTTTATTGTGCACGTGTAATTCTATAATGCTAGTGGGTAATAGGCGAGAAGATCTATGGATGTTTATGCTTAAGAATCACATTCTGTGGTTTGAAATTGGAGAAGGCAATTTTGTATGCTTAACTATCACACTTTTGATCCGACATTAGAGAAGGCAATTATATTTGCTGTGGGGAATACTCTAGTTTGTGACAACCTTGAGGAAGCCAAGGCTCTAAGCTGGAGTGGAGAAAGACATAAAGGTACTTTTAGTCAGTTTTAAATTATTTTTGCAGAGCTCCATCAGGTTTATCTTATGGCTGCTTTGTTTATGCGTGAACTAGTTGTAACTGTTGATGGTATCCTGCTCACGAAATCTGGCACAATGACTGGAGGTATCAGTGGTGGCATGGAAGCAAGGTCAAACAAATGGGACGATAAAAAGATTGAAGGTACTCAAACCATTCAATGATTAACGTTTTTTTGGAACTTTCTATTTTGAGCCTTAGCCTCTTTTCAGTTATCCAATGAAAACTTTTGTTATCGTTTAAAGAAAAGTGTTTTTGAAACTTTGCCATTTATTGCTGCCGTAATGTAGGTCTTAAGAAAAAGAAGGAGCAGTATGAATCAGAGCTAGATGAACTTGGATCAATTAGAGAGATGCACCTTAAGGAGTCTGAAGCATCTGGGAGGATTAGTGGACTCGAGAAAAAGATTCAGTATGCCGAGATTGAGAAGGTGATTACCTGAAAAATATTTCTATTTTATATTGCGCTTCCATGTGGATAGTAATATGCCCTTTTTCTCTAACATACTGGGCTCCCTCACAGTGTAAAAATTTCTCTCCCTTTGGGTTTGGTTATCCTTTCATTTTATATCTCTCTTTGCTTTCTGTATAGCTCGTTTGTCGATACTTAGCAATGAAATATCTATTTAATTAATTGTGACAAACATTGAAACAGAAACTGACAAGGTGCTATCAAAGTATATGAATTGCATGAGATATGTAGGTGCTATCAAAGTTAAAATCCAGCTAGGAATTTGTTCTTTAACAGAACTCCAAATGAACATCCAGATATCTGCATATTCCCTTAAACTCTAGATCACAGATGTTCAAGTTCAGTTCCTGATTATGGTTGTTAATCGTATGAATTCAGAAGGCTTTCTATGTAGTTATTTTGAAAACATTTAAAATTATTTTACTAAATCATTAGAAGATTTGGTTTTCTAGGAATATTAGACGAAGAATTTTAGGATAGGAATAAACCAGCGTCTTTCTTGGTTTGACAAAATTGAGTCAGCATGTCTAAAGTCATCTTCTTGGTGATCTCTCTCAAATACTTTTTCTTGATTTTCTTGATAGGACGTTTGTCTTAATTAGCATGGACTTATTTCTCGGTTATCCCCTTTATTACATTTGTTTGTTTACTTTTATTTTTTAAAAAAATCAGAAACAAAACTGTTAATTGAAATAATGAAGTGAGTCAAATGTTAACGAAAGAGGATACCAAGCATAAAGCTATCAACAACCTGCCAGAACAATAAGAAAAAATCAAAACTAGACCAACATGACTAATAAAAAAGAAGATAACAGCTTTACAAGAAATGAGACTTCTTCTAGGACAACTTGAAATCTGAAGAAACCAAAATCCCCGTTTCTTTTTTTTTTTAAAAGGAGACATTTATTGATACTCAAAGTACAAGAGATATATACTAAGAGTACAAAAATAGAGGCCTAGGGATCAAGGGACGCACTTGGACCAAAAACCCCTTAACACCCTCATCATTTCCAATCAAGAAACTAGTATCCCAAAGGAATTCATAAATAAATAAATGCATCCATATGTTAAAAAACAGAAACTCCATTAAGAAAACAAAAAACCAGAAATGGAAAAACAAAAAGCCTTAAGTTCTCTCCTCTCTCCTCCCCTTTTCCGTAGCCGGTTTCTTCAACAAACTTTTCCAGTGAGTCTCATAGCTCAGCATGGAGGTTGTCAGTTGCGAAATCTATCGGTTACATTACTGCATTTGGAAAGAGGAAGATAGTTGTTTCATTAAAGATGTGGAAGCCTACACAAGTATTTCTTTATTAACATGGCTCCTGCCTTGTTAGATGGGAAAAGATTCTCAAATCCCAAGCTCAGGGTGGCCTTGGTCTACAGAGACTCTCAGACAAGAACTAGACTCTATTGGCCAAATGGATTTGGTGGTACTATCATGAGGATGTGGCTCTATGGAAAGGGGTGATTGATGCCAAGTACGAGGCATCTCCCCTTGACTCATGGCCCAATCTATCTGGTAGGACTCCGTTTCAGAATATCAAGAATACCAATTCCTTCTTTATTTCAGAAATATCTAACACTCAGAATTGATGAGATATCAATTCTCTTACAATCTCTTGATCTTGCATCTCAAGATTCAAGTACAGATTTACTCTAAATTTTTTCATATCTTCTTCCCGCCTGTGAGCATCTATTTATACACAAAGTTTACTGACTTCTTCTTAACACATTTAACATGTATTTTCTAACTAATCTGCTAACCTCTTTCCTTAACTAATTCTGTTACTTATTATTGTTTATTATTTTTATTTCTTCTTTGGTAAACTAACTTGATTGGGGTCTAACATTACTTCCCCCTTTTAGATTCACCTTGTCCTCAAGGTGTAGATTAGGATACCGCTTGCTTATTTCATCATAGTCTTCCCAGGAAGCTTCATAGTCCTGTAGGTTCTGCCAAGCAATTAGCACTTCCCATTTCCCATATTTGTCTAATCTATAGTCGCGCACTTCTTCCGGTTGAGATTGCCATTCAAACTTCTCTGTCACGTTTTGTAGCGTAGGCAACACATTCGTCTGATTACTCACAAATTTTCTTAATTGAGAGACATGGAAAACAGGATGAATAGTCGCATCCGTTGGTAATTCCAATCTGTAGGCTACCTCACCAATTCTTTCCAAAATTTTGTAAGGTCCAAAATACCGAGATGATAACTTCTCATTCCTTTTACTTCGCAAAGTGGTTTGTCGATATGGACGTATCTTAAGCAACACCAATTCATCAATCTGGAACTCAACATGTCGCCTTTTTCGGTCAGCATATAATTTCATTTGTTGTTGTGCTAGCAACAAATGTTCCCGTAATGCATCTAATGCCACATCTCGTTCTTTCAACTGTTCATCTACCAAAGAATTTGAAGTCCTTCTTTCTCCGTAAGATAACAAGGTTGGAGGTTTACGTCCGTACACCACTTGGAACGGGGACATATCAAGCGCTTTCTGATAAGTGGTATTGTACCAATATTCAGCCCAAGGTAGCCATAAAATCCATTCCCTTGGGACGTTCACTACAGAAACATCTAAGATAAGTTTCCAGGCCCCTGTTTACCACTTCCGTTTGTCCGTCGGTCTGTGGATGATATGCTGTGCTTTTCCTGAGTTTAGTACCTGCCATTTTGAACATTTCATTCCAGAAATGGCTGAGAAATACCTTGTCCCGGTCGGAGACAATGGAGGAAGGAAATCCGTGCAGTCGGACTATTTCTTTCACAAAAATCTCTGCTACTGACTTGGCTGTGTAAGGATGTTTAAGGGCCAAAAAATGACTATTTGCTGAGCCGATCTACTACAACGAGTATTACATCACATCCCTTTGCTTTAGGTAGACCATCAATGAAGTCCATCGAGATGTCGCTCCAAACTTGATGAGGTATTTCAAGTGGTATTAACAGTCTGGCTGGTGATAGAGCTAAGCTTTTGTTACGTTGGCAAGTTATGCAGGACTCACAGTGTTTTTTGACATCCGATTTCATCCCTTCCCAATATAGTTCACTTGCTAGTCTTTTATATGTTCTTAGGAACCCCGAGTGTCCTCCTACTACTGAGTCATGAAAAGTGTTTAACATGGCTGGAATTAAGGACGAAGTTTTGGAGATTACCAGTCGATTTTTGTAATGCAAGTGGCCATTCTTCAACGTAAATTTACTGGTTTGAGCTTCGTCTTCTTCGTTTAAATTTGCTATTACTTTCTTTAACTTCTCATCTTTTTCCACCTTTTCTTTTATGACTTGCAAATCCACCAAATACGGAGGTCTTCTCGATAAGGCATCGGCTGCCTTATTTTCTAAGCCTGGTTTATAAACCACTTCAAACGAATATCCCAGTAATTTAGATAGCCACTTTTGATATTGTGGTTGGATAACCCTCTGTTTCAGCAAGAAATTTAGTGATTTCTGATCTGTTTTTACAATGAATTTTGCCCCAAGTAGATATGGTCTCCATCTTTGTACGGATAGTACAACAGCCATCAACTCGCGTTCATATACAGGTCGAACTCTATCGCTCATGGATAGTGTATGGCTATAGAAGGCAATGAGTCTCTTTGATTGAACTAACACGGCTCCCACTCCAAAACCGGATGCATCTGTTTCTATTTCAAAAGGAAGTTCAAAGTTGGGTAAGGCCAATGTTGGTAGGGACATCATTGCAGACTTCAATTTTAGAAATGCTTTTTCAGATTCTTCATTCCATTTAAACCCACCCTTTTTGAGGAGTTGAGTTAAAGGGGCAGCTATTGATCCATAATGTTGGACGAACCTCCTATAGTAGCCTGTTAATCCAAGGAATCCCCGGACTTCTCTTATGTTTGTTGGGCATGGACAATCCGCAACTGCTTTGATTTTTTCAGAATCTACTTCTACTCCTTCCCCTGATATGATGTGCCTCAAGTATTCGATCTTCTTCTGGCCAAAGTTACACTTTTTTTATTGGCAAATAGGGTATGTCTTCTCAATGTAAGGAAGACCTTTTCAATATGCTCTACGTGGTCTTTCTCATTCTTGCTGTAGATCAGGATATCATCGAAGAAGACCAAAACAAATTTTCTCAAAAATGGTCTAAAGATGTTGTTCATCAAGGCTTGAAAAGTGGCAGGGGCGTTGGTTAATCCAAACGGCATAACAAGGAACTCGTAATGGCCTTCATGAGTGCGAAAAGTCGTTTTTGGAATATCCTTGTCAACCATTCTTATTTGATGATATCCTGACTTGAGGTCTATTTTTTAGAACACCGTTGCACCATTTAGCTCATCAAATAGTTCTTCAACCACTGGTATTAGGAACTTGTCTGGAATTGTAGCGTTATTTACTGCACGGTAATCGACACAGAAACGCCAACTACCATCTTTCTTTTTAACTAACAGTACTGGACTTGAAAAGGGGCTGTTACTTGGCCTAATAATCCCTGAAGTTAGCATTTCTTCTACTAGCCTTTCCATTTCCGATTTCTGTTGAAACCCATATCTATAGGGTCTAACGTTTATTGGGTTAGTCCCTTCTTTGAGATGTATTTGATGTTCAATTCTTCTTCTTGGTAGGAGCTTTTCCGGCCAGTCAAACACATCTCCAAATTGTTTCAGCATGTTCTGCAGGGGTTCAGCTTCAATGGTCACAATTGCTGCATCAATCTTCTCACTTTCTTTATAAACTTGTATTGCTCTACATTCGATCAAAAATCCTTCATCTTGATCAAGCGAAGTTTTAAACATACTTTTGAGACTGATTCGTGATTTAGTAAGGCTAGGGTCCCCCTTTTATTGAGATCTGTTTCCCTTCGCTAGAAAATGTGAGTGTAAGGTTTTTCCAATCAACTACTGTTACTCCAAGTGAATGAAGCCATTGCATACCCAGCACAACATCAACCTCTCCGAGTTCTAACGGCAGAAATTCTTCCTTCACCTTCCAATTCGTTAATTGAATTTCTACATTTTCACACACTCCTTTACCTTGTATCGTTGTTCCCGATCCTAGTATAACGCCATAGTGAGCAGTCTCCTTGATCGGCAATTGTAGTGAATCTACTAATTTCTCAGAAATAAAATTGTGAGTGGCCCCACAATCTATGAGAATGATTACCTCTTTCTCTTGAAGCTTTCCTTTAACTTTCATTGTGCCAGGATCTTTAATCCAACGACCGAGTTTAAGGACAATTCTGCAAAAGTCTTCTGTTCTTCCTCTACTTGCAGTAGTGCTAGTGTTTTTTCTTCGGCAGTATTTTCTTCAATTATTTCATATTCCTCGCCTTCTTTTATCACAACAAACATCTTCAACTCGCGTAGTTCTTTCATTTTGCATTTATGATCAGCCGATTATTTTTCGTTGCATCTAAAACAGAGTCCTTTTTCTTTTCGAGCTTGGAATTCTGCGTCGTGTAATCTTCTTGAGTTGGTGTCTTTACGGATTTCGGTATTATTGGAGCTTCTTAGAGTGATGGTTCGCATTGGGAAGGTGACGTTCGCTTTGTTATCGTTGATAGTGTTTGTCGTTCCTCTGCTATTTGTTGTATTTTGCGGAAGGTATTTCCCGCCCGCGAAGCTATTCAAATTGGCTTCGTTTCGTATGATCTCTCTATTCTCAACCAGTTGCGCGACTTCCATCATTTCGGCCAATCCTTTTGGTCGACAAAGTATCACCTCTGCTCTTATCCATGGGAACAAGCCATTCATGAAGGTGTCTTCGACAACAGGATCTGGGACGTCACTCAATGGCGCGACGAGTTTATTGAACAAGTTCCGATACTCATCGACTGTAGTTTCTTGTTTGACTCGTAAGAATTTTCCTAATACCGTTCCATCCCTGCTCGATCTGAATCTTACTAATAATCTTTCCTTCAGGTTTGACCAGCTAATGAATTTCTCCCTTTCTTCTTGAGATCGGTACCAATTGAAGGCAGGACCATCGAAACTAATTGTGGAAACAAGCATTTTCTCAGAATCGGAAAGTTTATGAATCTGAAAGTACCTTTCAGCGCGGAAGAGCCATGAGTCTGGGTCTTCTCCGGCGAACACGGGCATTTCGACCTTCTTGAATTTATTCCGGTCCGGCGTAGCTTCTTCAGTCTCTGTTTTTCCTTCGTTTCGGTCGTCAGAGTTATTTCGGCCCGATATGGCCGATTTGCTGGAGGTTGCTTCTTTCTCTTTTCCTTTATTTGTCACAGACATGTGCGCATTGGGTTCCTCATTGCGTTCACCGGTTGTGGTACGATCTTTGGCTATGGTTTCCATTATCATCAGCAACATCTGCTCTTGCTTATCTGACTGAGATTGCATCGTCTGCATATTCTTCGCAATGTCGTTCAGACTTAGTTCGATGATCGGCATCTTCCCGAGTTCTTTCTTCATCAGTGCTATTTCTTGATCGATTACTTCAAGTCTTTCCTCAATCCTGGTTTGTACCATTTTGTCGGATCACGGCTCTGATACCAATTTGATAGGACTCCGTTTCAGAATATCAAGAATACCAATTCCTTCTTTATTTCAGAAATATCTAACACTCAGAATTGATGAGATATCAATTCTCTTACAATCTCTTGATCTTGCTTCTCAAGATTCAAGTACAGATTTACTCTAAATTTTTTCATATCTTCTTCCCGCCTGTGAGCATCTATTTATACACAAAGTTTACTGACTTCTTCTTAACACATTTAACATGTGTTTTCTAACTAATCTGCTAACCTCTTTCCTTAACTAACTCTGTTACTTATTATTGTTTATTATTTTTATTTCTTCTTTGGTAAACTAACTTGATTGGGGATCTAACACTATCCTTCCCGATCTACACTAGAGGTCCATGGAAAAATATTCTGAACTTTAAATGTCTTGTCAAAGATAAAACCAAAATCACCATTGGCAATGGAAGAATTACATCCTTTTGGGACGATAGATGGATCAACTCTTCATCTCTAAAGGAGCTATATCCCGGACTATATCAGTTATCCACACAAAAAGGATCTCCAGTTTGCGAATTTTGGCATCCTATTCAGGGTGGTCACCCATTTTTCAAAGAAATTTAAAAGACAGATGAGATATCTGACTGGCTTAATCTCATGAACAACCTTCAAGACACTCATCTCTCTTAGTCCAAAGATAGATGGATCTGGGAGCTTGATACCAAAGGTTAATTCTCTACCAAATCCCTAGCCTTCAATATGGGATTAATCTAGAATATTCCCGAACACGTGCTCAACAATGTCATTTGGAGTGATTTCTACCCAAAAAAGATTAAGTTCTTTCATATGGGAGACCAGTCATTCCACCATCAACACATTGGAAAAGCTACAAATATGACACCCCTACAAAGTTACTCCACATTGCTGCCCCACCTGTTTAGCCGGACCAGACTCTTTAAATCATCTTTTTCTGCACTGCCCCTTTGCTGAGAGATTTTGGAAGGACACCCTCCTTAACTTTGGATGGTACATTGCTCTCCCCAATGATACCATGACGACCCTCACATACACCTCTGGTCATCCATTTAATAAACAAAAACAGCTTATATGGAAGCATTTGATTCGTGCCTTCTTATGGATCACAAGGAAGGAGAAAAACAAGCAACTCGTCCATGACTGAGGAAACCCTTTTGATAGCTATTTCAACATTATTATCCTTCATGCTATGAATTGGTGTAAATTTTCATCTTTCTTCAATTCCTACACCCTTTCTTCCCTTAAAACCAATTGGAGGAAAATCATATAACTTCTTTGGTTCCGGCTTTGGTCGTTCTTTTGTAATTTCATTCATCAATGAAATTTGTTTCTTATAAAAGAAAGAAGAGAAAAATCTTGAATTGGTTTCCTACACTGTTAAGTAGAACAATATTTGACTTATAAATCCATTTTTCCTAAGATAAAAGTAAAATATTCTACTATTTGACTTAGAAAGTTAACATTGAGATTTGTAAGTTGGTGAGAATCTTAAAAAACAAATCCTGCAAAGCATTGCAAGTGTGATGGATTAGAGAATGTTATTCTTGACTCGATCACCACACGTATAAATGCTGTCAGGTTGTTGGAATAATCTAGGAGAGTGACAGTATTTTTGTGAAATGAGCACTTCCTTAGTTTTGACAATCATAGAGAAGTTCCAATAATATTTTGTTCCAGACATCGGTAAAACTATGTTTATGTTCAAGTTTTCTTGTCCTACTCCTTCCAACGGATTCCTTATATAGAAAAATCTAATTCTTATTAAAAGAAAAAAAAGAAAGAGAAATTTGGTGATCATAATGGAGATAATGGGATGCAATATTGATTATGTTATTGCAGCGAAGTATTGAAGACAAACTTGCAAGCTTGAGGCAAGAGAGAGAAATTATAAAAGAAGAAATTGATCGAATAAGTCCTGAACTTCAGAAGGTAATATTATGACCACTTGTCAACCTATTTTGTTTTTCTTTATGCAGTTATTTTGTAATCCAAGTTCTGATTTTTTTTTTTTTTTTTTTTTTGAGGAAATTCAAGTTGTAATGTTATTTTATCACTATTGTAGTTAAAGAATGGGATTGATAAGAGAAATGCAGAAATTAGCAAGTTGGAAAGGAGGATTAATGAAATTGTTGACCGAATATATCGAGACTTCAGCAAATCTGTTGGAGTGGCAAACATACGAGAATATGAAGAAAACCAACTCCAAGCGGTACAGCATATGGCTGATGAACGTGTTAGCTTGAGCAGTCAGCTATCAAAGTTGAAATGCCAGTAGGTTCTCCTCTTTTCTACTTGTCCTACCATGCTTAGAATACACGATTATTTTTTAAAAGGAAAAAAGATTTTCTTTGATAAAATGAAAAGGACTAATGCTAAAAAGTACATGAACTTTTTTATTTATTTATTATTTTTTCCTGAAACAGAAGTAGAACTTTTCATTGATGAAATGAAGAGAGGCTAATGCTTTTTTTTTAAAAGGAAACGAAACTCATAATTAAATAATGAGTGAGAGCTTAAAGTACAAGAGGGTTATACAATGAGTAAATAAAGAACCGGGGATCAATAGACGCAAACATCTCAACTAGGTTAACACCCCTTTAGCGTTCTCATCATATCCAAAAACAAAAATAAAGATAATGAAATGAATTAAAGCTAATAAAAGTGGTTGGAAACATAAGACCTTTACATGAACATCCTTTCATAAACAAAAGACTAACAGACAAAGTTCTAAAATGGGCAAAAACAGGGCCCTTTCCTAACTCTCCTTTGCTGGACTCAAAATGACTAAACAGTAAAGGCTTGCGAGTTGAGATGAATGCCCTGTGTGGAATAATCCTGGAATCCTTTGATCATGGAGCACCATGATGAAGCATTTAAACAGGCATACTCAAAGCGATCAGAACCAACTGAAGCCGTATTGTGGAAAACGCGTTGATTCCTTTCGAACCAAATTTGTACTAATGAAGTCTTGACTGCATTGCACCATAGTATTAATGAGGTTTTCTTTATTAATGAAGAGAGGCTAATGCTCAAAGTACAATTAAACAAAAAGAGCAAAAATATATCAACATAGAATTTTGGGATAAGTGCACCTGGATATCTCAAATGAAATCCACATCCCTGTACAAATGAAATCCTCTGAAGTATCTTGAGAACATGATTACATAAGAAAAATAAAAGCATTCCAATTAAAACAATGTCTCAAATAGAGTAATTAGCAAAAGAACTTTGGGCTTTTCGCTTTGAACGCAGGAGTAACATTCGTCAGATTTTGGTTGGTTCAGCCCTTAAGGAAAGGCCTTCTTTGTTTTGGAACAACTCAGTAAAAGGCTAAAAGTCTTATGGTCTGAATTATGGTTTGAAAGGAACCGGTAAGTTTTCCACGATAAATCATCCTATTGGATAGACTGTTTTGAGTTTGCTCGTTTGAACGCTTCTCTATGGTGCACACCATTAGAGAATTTTGAAGACTACTTAATTCAAGAGTTTAATATGAATTGGCAGGCGTTTATTCTCCCCCAAGAATAGAAGCAGATTTTACATTTTTTCTGTTATTTTTCTGGTTTTGGAGTCATAGTGTACTTTATCACAAATGGTTTCTTTTTCTTGGTCTTAGGTTTACTATCTAAAGGATGGTACTTTTGTATTTTGGCGCTACATGTATGACTATTATATGCTGTAAAGGCAGTATGGTAGCCTTAATCGTCAAGTCTTTTCTTATTTTCGTTTGGATACGATGAGGACGCTAAGGGAGTGTCAACCTAGTTGAGATGTCCGGGTGGTCTGATGATCCTAATTTTTCTTTCGCTCATTGTATAATCCTCTTGTACCATGAGTTTTATCTCATTTATTTTTAATAAGAGAGACTTGTTTTCCTTTAAAAAAAGTAATTAGCAAAGGACTTTGATTGGGAACTCCAAGAAGATGCTAGTAAATGAGCAGAAGCAAAGCAGTCTGTCCAATTCGAGGGCTGATCATGAAAAAATCTTTGATTTCTTTCAAACTAATTCTTTGAAAAAATAAATACATGATGCACATAGAAGCGTAATAAGATGATAGAGACAATACAAAATTTATATGGAGAAAATAAAAATGTTCAAATACAAGAAAATGCCTTGAGTAGATTAAGCTTCGATGAAGACTGCCAAGTAGAGCTAAACCCAAAAGATCCATCCATTGAAATGAAATGCCTCGAAAAATCTTCTCAATGCACAGTGGACCAAACTCTAGGGGAAATAGATGGAGAAAAGCTAAGCATATGAAGCTTGTGAGAGAATTTGCCAGAAAAATCCAAATACCAATGCTTAAAAGCAGGGGAGTGAAGTAAAGTTTTCCAAACAAATTGCCTGAAAAAGAATTTCACAAGGCTTGCAACATCCTAGTAACATCGAAAAGGCACGCCGCTTAGGTGATAATATTAAGTTAAGCAAACCTATTGTTGAACTCCCAAGGTTGTGAGCCTACGCACACCGAAAAAAAATTAAAATCCCCCAAAACACCAAGGTTTAAGACAATGGGATGGGTTCCTGCAAAATAAATCCTAGTAGCTTCAAATCCATTAGAAACCCAACAAATGATTTTTTTTTCGAAAAGGAAATAACCTCTTTATTGATAAATTAATAATGAGACAGAAACTCATAGTACAAGAGGATTATACAATGAGCATATAAACCAAAGATCAGGAGGTGCACTTGAGAGCATTTCAACTAGGTTTACTCCTCCGGCACCCTCATCATATTCAGACAAGCTAAAATAAACAAAAACAAAAAAAACAAATATGAAATTTCCAAAAGCAAAAGAAAAAACTAACAACGCAAAAGGAATACAAAGAAATACAAATAAAAAGATTAAACATCCATTTGAAGAATAGATGACCAAATAGGCTTATATCTTGCACTAAGTGAATCTCAAAATCCTTGGAGAGGGAGCACCGCGAGGAGGCAAAACTTTTGCCGACTCCAACCAGGTGAAGCACCGAGAAGCTTTGCTCTAGAAAATTCTCTAGATCCTTTCCAACCACAATTCCAACAAAAATGTTTTTATCACATTGATCCAAATACAATTAGATGCAGAGTTTAAAGAGAGTCCATTAGAGGCTGCAACACGTTTTCTTTAATATAAATTCCAAATATCCAGCTAATATTAAAATCTGCAAGTATACAATACGAACATGAAGTTGAGCACTAGCAATCAGAAAAACATATGCTGTGAAGACCCGATTGCAGCCATGCATAAAGGGAAGATTGAGAGAGACAAACAAATGATCTTTGTAACTCCTCTAAATTTTTTAGAACTCCAAAAAACATTATCTAAATTAGAAAATTGATTTGACGTGGACTTTTGTATTTCCATAATGCTTTTTCAGCTTTTTATCCAAAGGAAAAGAGGAAGACCCGGTTGAACCCAAAAAATGATCTTTAAAAATCCAAAAGCTTCCACAATACTTTTTAGAATTAATTGATCGAGAAAGTGCAGCCACCTTCAAGAAATCTAAGGAAACCGCCAAAATATCGACCCACATGATATGAATCCCACCCAGATATTCAAAATCTTTTGCCAAAATCCAACAAAACTCCTTTGAACTGGGACTTAATACAATCAAAGATCATGTTTAGAGGATTGTAATTTCATACATCAATGAAATTGTCTCTTATCTAATAAAAAAAAGATAATGTTTCAAGGCAACAATTTTAAACAGACAGCTATGCAGAAGAGGGGGATGAAGTAACACGGTTATATGTTGAACAAAATTAGTAAAATGCACAGTGTTTTTGTTTCTTAGATCTTGTGATTGGGTAGATTATGACATGGGTTTCTTCTCTTGGGTGCAAAATTGCTCTAGGATTCATAATTTTTCATTTTAGAACATTGTTATTTAGGAAAAATATTGTTGTAAAACCAATTGCTTGAATGTTGAGTAAGATAGTGTGTTGCACTTCAATATCACATGGTTTATGCGCTCTCCTTAGAAAGATAGGGTGTTGCACTTTTTGTAAATGTAGTTATTGCAAGAGTTTCTCAAATCGAGAGTTATTTTGTATATATTTGATCAAGCAGTATACGGGTTAACTGGGCTAATCTTTCAACTGAACGTCAGTTCTCCTATTGTATATAATGGAATAGTTCGTTAACTTCGAATTATTTCTGAAAAGTTCTCTCTTTTATTAAAAAGAAACAAGTCGCTGATATTCTGTTTGTGATATGTAACTCAGGTTGGAGTATGAACAGAATCGAGACATGGAATCACAAATTAAAGAATTAGAGTCTTCTTTGAGTTCATTGGAGAATGATTTAAGAAAGATTCAAAACAAAGAGGCTGATGTCAAATCAACTGCAGAAAATGCCAGTAATGATATTGATCGCTTAAAGGAGGAACTGGCTGGTAAGGGCTTGTTGGCAATATTCTTTCATTATGATCGTCAAGTTTAAAATTTTACATTCATTTTTTTACAAAAAAAATTAAATAAAATATAAAATAATGAAGCCCACTGCTAACAAAACCTACTTTTTGAAAATTTTGATTATATTCGCTGCATGGCCCTACTGTATCAAATTTTCTCTGTTTAAACTCCGGAGTAGAACAGTTCTTGCATATATCGTATGAGTTCTAATTTTCATTTGTTCCCTCTTCTTTTTGTATGGTTCTACAGTTGAATTGCTTTTTTCTTTCTATAAGAGTAGTGGGGAATACCGGTTTTAGATAGTTTGTTCTGTTTCATAATGTAAAGAGAAAAAAAGAAAAAAAGAATTTTTAAAACATATGTGCAGTGAAAATGCACTAGCTGTCTATGTGGGCACTGAAACTTTCATCAAGGCTTAGATACCCTTGAAATCTGATCTTTCAAGTTTGACATGAAAGTTGCAGGAATACTGATCTTGCCAAGTAATCGTGATGGTTTTTACAATTTAGTCTTTCATTTATAGTTGTAGATTTGGTAATTTTGTTAAGAAACTTGCATATCATTCAAGTTTGTTAAGAAGTTTAATGCTCATATTATAGTGAAAATATGTATATTTTAAATTTATACTGCAAGTCTTTGGTGATTCATTCTCAAGAAAAGTGTGGTTTTGATCAAAAAGAAGAAAATATATGGTAGCAGATGCAAACAAAAAGAGACTTTGACAGTTGTTTTTGTGAAACATTCAGATTTTGACAGTGGTAAATTTGGTAAATGACACGTTTGTCATTTTAAGCAACAAATGTTTCAGTTTTTAAATTAGAGCATTTCATGTCTACCTCTGATGGAATTTTTCCTCATGTTGCGTTAGCAGGGTGAACTTCACTAACATGCTCTATTGTACTAACATGCTCTATTGTATTGTATTGTTCCTCTAGTTAACAACTCTCAACTCTAATTTAGAGTGAATTTGGGGTAACTACAACCTTACTTGAATAGGATTTGTTCTATAGGTTGTACATCTGTGTTCTTGAGTTCTAAGGAGACAAGAAGGAAATTTTGACTTTTCGCGTGTAGTGCTCTTATGTGAAAATACAGTTTTTAGATAAGAAAAAAAATTATTGATGGTAAGACATGAGAGACGACAACAGAAGAGATTTACAAAAGGAAAAAATAAAAAAGAAGACACCTTTGGATAAGGGAGTAGCATAGCCATAGTGATAACTGACAAAAGAGGGGAGGATTTACACCCAGAAACAACCAAAAAAATTACATAAAAAGACTTACTACATGAGCACTCCTTTTCTTGGAACATACTTCTATTCCTTTCTTGCCAAATATTCCATTGCAGAAGGTTCTGTTGAAGTTCGTCCGAAGAAACGTTTGTCTATATGAACATAATTTATTGTTTTCATTGTTACTTAGTTAAGTAATTCATTCTCTTTGTACTTTGCAGAATGGAAATCCAGGTTGGAAGAATGTGAGAAGGACATGCAGGAATGGAAGAAGAAAACATCTGCTGCTACAACTAGCATATCAAAACTGAATCGTCAGATTAATTCTAAGGTTTTGTTTTTCTTTTAACTACATTTTGATGTGTTACGTTATGAAGTATTAACACCGACACATGTAAGATCTATGTATCTGATACATATCGAACTCGTAATCATTTTATCACTTATTAAAGGTGTTTCAAATCCTTGCTAAGAACAATAGTTAATGTGTCAAATTGGCATGATAACACTCAACAAAAGGTCTTAATATTTAAATCGTTGCTTGGCATGCAAGAGATTAACCAACTAAGAAAACCAAATGTGAAGTAGTTCAACAACAAATTTCTAACTTGTAACCAATTAAAAACTGACAACTGAAATTAAAATTACAAATAATTACTAACACAACTTTGCAGGTGCATTGTTGTGTTAGATGATATAATGTTAAATTTACCTTCATCCATTGGATTAAGCTTTTGGGTCAATATGTGGTTAAACATGTTGGAGTACATTTAAAGGTATTAAGTGTGCTATCTACATGTGCTCTAACTCCTTTTCGTGCTAAAAAGGAAAACAAAAAAAGACGAACTCCTTTTCTATAAGATATAAAACTATTGAGAAAAGTATTATGTTAGTTTTAGATGCTTAACTCAAGTGCATAAACAGAGCTGACTCCCTTTATTTATATATGTATTCACATTGAAATGGAAATAAGCCTCTTCATTGAAGTAATGAAACGAAACTAATGCTCAAAATACTAAATAGGAGACAAAACAAAAGAACCTACAAGATATAAAATATGAAAACAAGGACAATTCAAACACTTTGCAAGTGACTAATTGCTAACTAGTAGAAGAAGAACAAGAAATAAAAGCATTCCAATTTAAATTTTTGTCTTAAATTGAATAGTCAACAAAAAGCTTGGAAAGAGAAACCATGAGGAAGCTTTGACTCGAGCAGTTTCAAAACGATCTAACTAATGAAGTGACTTGTTTTCAAAAAATGCACTGATTCCTTTCGAACCATATTTGTGAAAGAATCACTTTAACAACATTAACCCATAACTGTTGTGAATGTCCCTTTTTATATGTTGTTCTGAAACTGATTTACATGTTCTTTTTATATTTTGATATAAGGTATTGCGTTATTTAAATTAGGTCATGAGTGGTAGTTTCTTCAACCACGTGATGTTTTGCATTTTCATCACTGATGGAACTCTTCTTTGTAATAGCTTTTCTCTTTATTTCAATATGAATATAGGAACTGAATTGATAGAATATCAATTCAGTGATACAACTTCTGTTGATCTCTTCTCTGGATTCAACAGCCAAACTTACATGAAAATTCATACTCCTTTTTCCCGCCTAACAACCGGTATTTATACTACCTAACTCACCGACCTATCTGCCCCCCCCCCCCCCCCTACACGTGTGTTTTATTCCTCCTCCTATAGACAAGCTTAATGGGAGGTCTAACATTACTCCCCCTTCCAAATTCACCTCAAGGTGAAAAGTTGGATATAGCCGATGTATTTCATCATAACTCTCCCACGAGGCTTCATGTTCCGGCAGTTCTTTCCAACGAATCAATACTTCCCAGCCACCAGCACTGTTCTTCTGATACCTCAGTGCTTCTTCCAGTTGAGCTTGCCATTCCAGATTTTTATTGACATGCTGTATAGTCGGTTGTACCGTTATCCCCCAAAAACTTCTTTAACTGTGAAACATGGAAAACTGGATGAATAGAAGTACTTGCTGGCAAATCCAATTTATACGCCCCGGTTCCCACTCTTTCTAAGATCTCATAAGGCCCAAAATATTTAGGGGATAATTTCTCATTTCGTTTTTTCTTAATGAGAGCTGTCTATACGGCCAAATCTTCAAAAAAAAAAACTAAATCACCAACGTTATATTTCACATGTCTCCTCTTCCGATCAGCATAGAGTTTCATCTGCTGCTGTGCCAACAAAAGGTAGTCACGTAGAGCCGCGAGGACTGTATCTCTTTCGTGCAACTGCTCCTCCAACGTTGAGTTAGTTGTGTCACCTTCCCCATACGATATTAACGAACGAGGTTTTCGCCCATATAACACCTGAAAAGGGGAAACGCCTAGTGACCACTGAAAAGTGGTATTGTACTAAAATTCCGCCCACGGTAGCCACAACACCCATTCTTTTGGCGTTTCACTACAAAAACATCGTAGGTAAGTTTCCAACCCCCTTGTTAACTACTTTTGTTTGGCCATCTGACTGTGGATGATAGGCCGTGCTTTTGCTTTTATTTAACTTCGTGCCAGCCAATCTGAACATTTCCTTCCAAAAGTTGGTGAGAAAAATTTTGTCTCTATCAGAAACATTGTATGAAGGAAACCCGTGCAACCAACTATCTCCTTAATAAACAAATCCGCAACTGTTTTGGCTGTATAAGGATGCTTAAGTGGTAGGAAGTGACCACTTACTCAATCGGTCAACCACTACTAAAACCATTTCAAATCCCTTTGCTTTGGGCAATCCTTCAACAAAGTCCATGGAAATATCACTTCAGACTTGTTGTGGAACTTCCAAGGTGTCAACAGGCCAGCCGGAGACAATACCAAAGTCTTATTACGTTGACAAATTACACTCTTCACAGTGTTTCTTCACATCCGCTTTCATCCCTTGCTAATATAATTCGCCTGCCATTCTTTTATAAGTTCGTAAGAAACCAGAATGTCCACCAACAACTGAGTCATGAAAAGTGTTTAATATTGCTGGAATTAATGTTGAAGTTCTTGATAAGACCAATTGATCCTTATAATGCAGCATTCCATTCTTCACTGAAAAGTTATTGTGCTTCTGGTTATTGTTTTCTTCCACTCAGTGATTAACATCTCCAGCTTCTCATCCTTATCCACTTCTTCTTTAATAGTTTTTAGATCAATTAAGATGGGAGCAGAGATCCCGCAATTCAGTACTTCTGATGGTTTCCTTGACAAGGCATCAGCTGCTCTGTTTTCGAGACCAGGTTTATACACCACTTTGAATGAATATTCAAGTAACTTGGCTACCCATTTCTGATACTGCGGCTGAATAGCTCTTTGCTCCAAAAGGAACTTAAGTGACTTCTGATCTGTTTTAACAATAAACCTTGTCCCTAATAAGTATGGACGCCAATGTTGGACAGCAAGAACCACAACTATTAACTCTCTTTCATAGACTAGTTTTGCTTTATCTCTCATGGACAATGTACGGCTGTAAAAAGCAATAGGCCTGTTCAACTGTGTCAATACAGCACCCACTCCAACACCCGAAGCATCTGTTTCGATCTCAAAGGGCTGATCAAAATTGGGAAGAGCTAATACTGGTAGAGATGACATAGTTCTCTTTAACTTTTCAAACGCTTCTTCAGCTTCTTTATTCCACACGAATCCCCCTTTTTAAGTAGCTGGGTTAATGGGGCTGCTATGGATCCGTAGTTCTGCACAAACCTTCTGTAATAACCGGATAAACCCGAGGAATCCACGAACTTCTCTAACATTCGTCGGTACCGGCCAATCAGCTATGGATCTGACTTTTTCTAGATCCACTTCCACTCCTCCAGAAATTATATGCCCCAAATATTCAATCTTCAGCCGAGCAAAACTACAGTTTTTTCTATGAACATATAATGCATGATCTCTCAAAGTTGAAAGAACCTTTTCCAAATGATTCACATGCTTTTTCTCATTCTTGCTGTAAACCAATATGTCATCGAAGAATACTAGAACAAACTTCCTCTGATAAGGTTTGAAAATAGTATTCATATAAGTCTGGAAAGTAGCTGGTGCATTGATCAAACCGAAGGACATGACAAGAAACTCATA
Source organism: Cucumis melo (assembly GCF_025177605.1). Classification (NCBI taxonomy): domain Eukaryota; kingdom Viridiplantae; phylum Streptophyta; class Magnoliopsida; order Cucurbitales; family Cucurbitaceae; genus Cucumis; species Cucumis melo. The sequence goes on along the minus strand of NC_066857.1, from coordinate 22,916,439 downwards.
ATGTCCTTCATGCATTCTAAAAGTTGTCTTCTGAATATCTTGCTCCACCATCCTTATTTGATGATATCCGGATTTAAGATCAATTTTTGAAAACAAATTAGCTCCATTTAACTCGTCGAAAATTTCCTCCACCACCGGAATTGGAAACTTATCGAGGATAGTGGCATTATTGACTACTCGGTGTCTACACAAAATCACCAACTACCATCCTTCTTCTTGACAAGGAGTACCGGACTGGAGAAAGGACTTTTGCTTGGTCGAATAACTCCCGAGGTTAACATTTCTTCAATCAACTTCTCCATTTCCTCCTTCTGATGGAAGCCATACCTATACGGTCTTATGTTAATTGGATCAGTCCCCTCTTTGAGATGAATGTGATGTTCAATTTCTCTCCTTAGGGGAAGTTTTTCCGGCCATTCAAAGACATCCTAATACTGTTTGAGCACCATCTGCACCGGATCTGATTCACTGATCAGCCATACACTGTTCTGAATTTGCAGTATTTCTTACTTCAACTGCTCTGCATTCAATTAGATATCCCTCATCTTGGTCGCCCCAGGTTCTGAACATGCTCTTAAGACTAATCCGAGTCTTAGTTAGGCTAGAATCGCCTTTGATACATATTTGTTTACCATTTCCAGTGAAGGTAAAAGTCAGATTTTTCCAATCCACCATTGTAACTCCCAAAAAATGGAGTCATTGCATCCCTAATATAACATCTACACCTCCCAATTCAAGAGGCAAAAAATCCTCTTTCACTTTCCAATCTACCAAATGAATTTCAACATCTTCACAAACGCCCTTACCTTAGATAGCTGTGCCAGAGCCTAGGATAACTCCGTAATGGGTTGTTTCCTTAGTTACTATTTGTAAGGATTTAACCAGCTTCTACGAAATGAAATTGTGTGTGGCTCCACAACCAATCATAACAATTATCTCCTTATTCTGCAATTTTCCCCTTACTTTCATAGTGGCGGGATCGTTTAAACCAACGACTTAATTGATTGATAACTCTACAAAAGTCTGGTTATCATCCTTCACTTCTAACATTGCCAGTCCTTTCTCTGCCCGTTCTTTTTCTTCAACTATTTCATATTCATTTTCTCCAACCACTACAAACATTCTCAGCTCACGTAGCTCCTTCATTTTACACTTATGGTCAGCTGAATACTTTTCGTCACAATGAAAACAGAGCCCTTTCTCCTTTCGTGCCTGGAATTCCGCATCTGGTAATCATCGAGAATTCGCCTCTTTTCTAACTTCATTAGCATTTAAGCTTTTCAATGTTATCGTTCGAATAGGAAATGTAGTATTTCTTTTGTTTTCAGACAGAGTATTTCCCACGTAGATTTACTGGAAGACACAGTTTGAGGAGGATATTTGCCGCCAGAAAATCCATTCAAACTTGCCTCGTTCCTGATTAAATCTCTGTTTTCCACTAACTGAGCAACCTGCATCATCTCAGCTAGCCCTTTCGGTCGACAGAAAGCAACCTCAGCCCTTATCCATTGAAATAACCCATTCATGAACTATCTTCAGCTACTTTTTCTTGTACATCAAATAAAGGAGCAACAAGTTTATCAAAAAGATTACGATATTCTTCTACAGTGGTTTTCTGTTTGATTCGAAGAAATTTTCCTAAAACCGTTCCATCTACTCGATCTAAACCAAATTAGTAATCTTTCTTTCAAATTCATTCAGCTAAGGAATTTATCTCTTTCCTCTTGCGAGCAAAACCAGTTTAAAGCTGGACCGTCGAAGCTTATCGTCGATACTAGCATCTTTTCAGATTCAGTGAGTTTATGAATTTGAAAATACCTCTCCGCGCAGAATAACCATGAATCTGGATCGTCTCCTATGAATACTGGCATTTCCACTTTCTTAAATTTGCTCCGATCTGCGGTAACATCGTCGCTATCGGTTTTTCTTTCATTTCGGCATTCTCCGATATTTCGGTCCAACTTAGCCAATTTGCTCAACATTGCTTCATTCTCCTTCCCTTTCGCTGGCGCAGACTCGCGTGCAGCCGATTCGGTCGTTCGTTTGCTGATTACGGATCGTTCCTTTGCCATCGATCCCATCATTAGCAGAAGCATTTGCTGCTGTTTCTCCGATTGTAATCGCATTAATTCCAAGTTCTTTGCGATATCGCTTAATTTCGATTCAACCACTGGCATTTTACTAATCTCTTTCTTCATCGCAGTGATCTCTTGACCGATCAGCTCTAATCTTTCCTCGATCAGCGTCTGTACCATTATTTCTCCAATAATCGTGGCTCTGATACCAAAATGATGGAACTCTTCTTTATAATAGCTTTTCTCTTTATTTCAATATGAATATAGGAACTGAATTGATAGAATATCAATTCAGTGATACAACTTCTGTTGATCTCTTCTCTGGATTCAACAGCCAAACTTACATGAAAATTCATACTCCCCCCCACACTCTATAGACAAGCTTAATGGGAGGTCTAACAATCACTCACTTTTTTTTATTTGAAAATATCATAAATTAACAAAATTTTCTCGTGAAAATAGCTTAAATAATAATAATAATTGTAATAATAGTAATAATAGTAATAAATAAATAAATGTGTCTTTGCTCTTTTATTCAAATCTTTTGTGCTTTTTTGCTCTGTATTCTTTATATGAGTATATAATTTGAATAAATCGTGATGGGTTATCCACCATATTTTTCTTCCAGGAGACAAATATTGAACAACTGATCACACAAAAGCAGGAAATAGTGGAAAAATGTGAATTAGAGAACATAGTCCTTCCCACTATCTCAGACCCCATGGAGATTGAATCCTTGACTCCTGGCCCAGTTTTTGATTTTAGCCAACTGATTAAATCCTATGAACTGGATAAGAAATCATCTGATAGAGATAAACTTGAGACAAAGTTTAAACGTGATATAGATGCTCTGGTATCAGAAATTGACAGAACTGCACCAAATTTGAAAGCACTAGATCAATATGAGGCTTTGAAAGAAAAGGAGAGAGTAATATCTGAGGAGTTTGAAGCCGCTAGGAAACAGGAGAAAGAGGTGGCCGACAAATTCAATTCTATTAAGCAAAAGAGGTGATCTTTATTAATTGGATCTTTACGTGTTTAGTTAATATCGAGAAGTATATTCTTAACTCTACTGACTTATAGAGTGATCCATTTCTTTAATGAAACTTGTAGTTTTACCCGAAGGTGTCTATAACTGCAGTATGTTGTCTGCATTTATGTAAAGTTGTTGACTTGAGGATTTTCAACTAACACTATCATTCTTATTACTCAAACTAATCCATTATACGGTTAGGTTGATGTGATTTTATTTACCTAACTAAAATCAACAATTGTGTTGTCATCTTTCAAACCAGTCCAGTTCAAGAACACATCTGGATTATTTATGTTCATATTATTTTGTTCTGTACATAAGGGCGTCTTTGATTCATTGTTATTTTTATACCTTTCCAATTTATTTATTCTGAATTTTGTTATTATACTTGGATTTTGTACCCCAATAGAATGTTGATTATTTAGTTGACTATATGGTCCTTACCCAAATGACGGATTATAAGTCTTGGAGAAATCTTGATTGATTTTACTTTTCTGATGCTTCAATTGCTGCATTAGTTTGCAGTTCGTATTATTGCTAAATTTGTCTTGACAACTGCAGGTATGAGTTGTTTATGGATGCATTCAACCACATTTCTGGAAATATCGACAGGATTTATAAGCAATTGACAAAAAGTATCACACATCCCTTGGGTGGAACAGCATATTTGAACTTGGAAAATGAGGATGAACCATTTTTACATGGTATCAAGTATACTGCCATGCCACCAACAAAGCGGTTTCGTGACATGGAACAGTTGTCTGGTGGAGAAAAGACTGTCGCAGCATTAGCATTACTTTTCTCCATTCATAGGTATGATGATATGGATGCTTTGTCTTACATAGAAGAGTCTCCTTTGTGGGCGATTTGATTGCTTATGACTTGCTAGTTTATTACTCAAATTGACTATGCATTATCTACTAAACTAGACTCCCTACCCAATGTTCTCGGGTTGAGCCAATAGGATAAGGTGGTGGTTAGTATTCATTAAACTAGATCATTCATGTCAATTTACTTTTGTTATATACATTATTCTTTTTGCACTTTTTATATTTCCAGCGAAAGTGAATGAACTTATCTAAGGGCCACAAATTACTGTCAACGGATGACTGTTCACATTGTTTATTGTATTTCAGTTTTAGGCCTTCGCCCTTTTTCATATTGGATGAAGTGGATGCTGCTCTAGATAACTTGAATGTTGCAAAGGTCGCTGGTTTTATTCGTTCGAAGTCATGTGAAGGTGCCAGAATGAGTCAGGATGCAGATGGAAGCAGCGGTTTTCAAAGTATTGTCATATCACTAAAGGATAGCTTTTATGACAAAGCCGAAGCTTTAGTAGGAGTTTACCGGGATTGCGAAAGAAGGTAAGCTTATAAAAACATAATCCATGCATATATGTATATGAATGATTGAATATGCTAAATTTTGGCTATCATTCGTTGCATTTGTTGTCTAGCCTAAATATCTAGTTTCCTGGTAGGATTGCCAAAATGTCTTAACAAATAATGCACTTGTTTTTGACAGCTGCTCGAGAACATTGACATTTGACCTTACTAAATATCGGGAATCATAGAAGCATTGTTTGATTGGTTGAAATCTGTAGAATGGCAACAAATGTACACTAGACTGTTGTAGAGCTTCTTCAATCCCATGTATAAGAACTGACGCATGGAAATGATACCTTAGAAGTAGAAAATACTCAAAGAAGTGTTTCTTGTAATTTAGAATATGCTTCGTCTCATCAGTTTTTGTACATATTCTCATCATGGAGGCGAACTCCCATGCTTCTATTTTAGTGTATTAAGCTTGAAGTTTACCCAAAACATATATTTGTTTAGTAGTTAACAAAAGCTTCAAGTGAGTTTGGGATGGATTTTAAGTGTGGTTTTCGCTTTTTGGTGCTTTTTTTACCCTCTGCATATTAGATTAAGCGGAAACATAATGGTGTTGACTTTAGCAAATAAAATATTTTTAGATATAGATATTGGAACAATTTCTATTACAAAGATATTTTGGTTTATGAGTTTATTTTTAGTATAAAAAGAACATTTTACCTTTAAGTTAGTCAAAGTTGTATTAATTTTTGTGATGAATATTTGATTCATCAAATTGAACCTCGAATTAAGATTTTAATCTAATTTCATCGATAATAACAAGTTTTCCACAAATTTTAACAAAACCTGAACTCCATTCTTGTTTTTCTTTTAAAATCTCATCAATTTTGTGTCACAATCTTATTAACTTTTTATATATTTATTTTTCATTTGATTTGTTAGTAATTATAATATTTCAGTGTGCTATTTAGGGTTAAAACTTATCTAGAAAAGGTATTTAAAAATAAAATTTGATCGATGTATCCCTTTGCGTATTTGAAATTAAAAAAGAAAGACACTCTATATTGTGTATTTGCCACGATACACATTTGATACTGATCCTTTCCATGCTTTAAGTAGTAATTATTCACTCAATTCAAAAGGTTAATAAGATATTTTCCACCGATTGATCAAGTTACAGGCTACGACAAACAAGAAATAAAAAAAATGATATGATTCTAAGCAATAGTTTTCTCAAAATTATTTTTTAGTCTACAATAATAAAACGTACTTAGTTGGTTAAATAATTAGGAAACAATATGAGGTAAAGCCATTTGGCATGATGTCCCTTAGTCTCGAGTAGGTATCATCTTGCTTAATCAATCCTTCCTTTACTTTTCTTAATTTTTAATTTTAAGTTCCGATTCAATGTTATTAGTGATGATTTCAAGCCATATCACCAAAATTTAAAATAATGAGACTTACTAGAAAATAAAAACTATACATCTATTTTCATATCATATGATTAAATATTAATGGCAGTTCATATATAAAATAATCTTTCTACTTGTGGATATACGTATAGTTTTTGGCTAAATATATTAAACATCCTTTCTCCTTTTAACTATAATAATAATATAACATTAATTTGTTTCATCATATTTTAAAATTCTTGATCTTAACTTTAGTGCATTCAAAACTTTTAATCAGATCCTCAGAAATTAAAAGAAAAATGGATAAAAAAGAAAATGTTGACTCAATAAAAAGAAAAGAAGAAGAAAACATACCTGGGCCATTAAATTAATTCTTGTTTGATAACAAATCTCCCTGTATCCAGAAGTTTATAAATTCAAAGGGTTAGTCAATTTTAAATATAACAAAATAAATCAAAATATTTACAAAATACAACAAAATGTTATAGTTTATCTACTTGAACTAAAGACACATATAGTAATCTATGGTAAATTGACTATGATATTTCATTATCCTTGTAAATATATTTAGAAATATTATCATTTAAAATAACTTTCCTAACAGTAATAACTATATCAATTTAAATCTTGAATTTAGGGTTGTATCAATTTAAACATTAAACTATTAATTATATATTTCCATTTACATTGATACATTTATATAAAAGTTTAAGACTTAAATTGATATAGTTATTATTTTGAGATTTAAAATGATACAATTTTTAAAGTTTTGAGTTTAAATTGATATAATTGTTAGTTTAATATTTAAATTGATTCAATCTCGAAATGTTTGATAAATGTTTTAAGTAATTTAACAATATTTCACTCTTATGACAAATTTGAACAATAATTTTTGCAATTGAATTCATTGAAGAATAAATTCAACCGGATAACATTTACAAAATATAGCAAATCGAAAAAAAATATTTACAAAATATAATAAAATATTAAGACTATCTATGTTGAAATATGATACTATCTATGCTTGTCACTTAAAATAATTTTTCATTATAGAAGGATTATTATATCTAATTGTTGTTTAAAAAATGTTTGGTCAATTACTTTACCGGCCATCACTATTTAGATATTCATATCTCATCTCAAGTGTTTTTTAGAACGGTTTAGTATATTGATGTTATGGTTTTTATTTAATTGTTGTACTTGAAATAATAAAATATGTAACTTATTGAATGTGGATATCTTTTTTTTTTCTTTCTTTTTTAAAAAAATAAAAAGTCGTCTTTGTTTATCCATTTATAAATTGAATGTCCTATTTCATCGTTATTTTTTACAAAGTTGAGACTTAATTAGTGATTTAGTGCATATTTGTGGTAGGACTAAATCCTTACTAAATGAAACAACTCGATTGTTAGTAACTAAAAATATTCTTAAACTATTAGTCAAATTCTTTAATATTACTTTTCTTATAAAAAAAATCTCTAAAACTATTTCACATCATTGTTAGTAAGTTGATCAAAATTTACGGATAAACAATAATTAATCTCACTTTTGCAGATGTTTTTAACCCGAAATCGTGAACCATATAAAACAAGACAAAACAAAAAAATATTGTTGTAGTTATTATTATTCTTCTTATCATTGGGACAACGAGACTCAAAAGGTTAAGAAGTTGGTTAATGAATATATGTTTTAATCAATTAAGTAATATTTATTGCTAAATTTTCCATTTTATTTAATTTTTAGTTTTAATCAAAGTTCCTTTGTTTAGAGTTGTGGTGTTCCTTCTCTTTATTCAACCAATGTCTGAGGTTTTGATTATCGGCTCTATAATTTTAAATAAATATAATTACAATTTGTTAAGTATATCTTATACATATTACCTATGATAATATTTTTTAATATATTAAGGTTAACATCAATCCTTTCAATTCTATTTAATATTATTTCAAAAGTTGCAATATTACTAACTTTAGTCCTCCATAAATATCTCAAAACTATCTTTAAAATATAAATCCGTTGAAATTGAAACGTGAAATGATTATGTGATATCATTATTGTCTGTTCTACATAAATACTATTTCTATTTCTAATTTACATTTAACATTTTTACAATTCTAACGATAGTTTTGGAACAATGATGAAAGATGAGAAAGAAGTAAGAGTAATATTATTGTATCTTAAAAGCATAAAATGAAATAATTGTGGTGTTTAAATTAAATCTCCTCACCAAGTAAACATATATATATATATATATATATGTCATAGATTTTGGCTTTTAGCAGTTGAATTTTTCTCAATGGCTTGGTTTCTGCCGGCCATTTTCTTAATACTTCAGATCACAATATTAAAAAACAGAAATCCAAGCTCTTATGTCTATGTCTCCCATTAAAACACCTCCCATGCTCTTCCTTCATCAACTTCCCTCCATATATTTCCTTCTTCTCAGTTCTTTCCTCCCTCTCTGTCTCTCTTCTTCGATGAAGCTCAGCCGACCAGAGGTCGTTAATGGTTGTCTTCTTCAACCACCTCATCCTCATGAACCTTGGGACTATGTGCTCCCTTCTTCTTCAACCTCCATCACTCCCATCCTCCATAACCAACCCTTCAACTTGCAATGCAACGACTATGCATACTCGGTCGACCATGTCAGTGACTTACAAGAATCTAGCACCGATGACACAGTGAGTGGCGATGAAGTTTATGTTGGAAATGGAAGAAGTAAAGATGTTGATGATCATGGATTAACTTTGATCAGTCTCCTCTTTGAATGCGGAGTTGCGATTTCTGTCGACAATCTTATGGAGGCACACCGGATGCTTCTCGAGCTCACTCAGATGGCGTCACCTTACGGTCAGTCGAGTGCGGAGCGTGTGGTCACATACTTTGCAGCTGCCATGGCTAGTAGAGTCATAAACTCTATATTGGGGATTTGCTCTCCTTTACTCAACTATAAAAGCATAAACAATTCCTTCCAACTTTTCTACAACGTTTCACCATTCATCAAGTTTGCTCACTTGGCCTCAAACCAGACCATACTCGAATCTCTCTCACACTGTGACATAGTTCACATCATTGACCTTGACATCATGCAAGGCTTGCAATGGCCTCCACTTCTACAAGCACTTTCCATGAGGATGGATAATGGTCGCTCTCGTCATGTGAGGATCACTGCCGTGGGCACCACCATGGAGCTCCTACTTGACACAGGGAAGCAACTCTCCGACGTTGCTCGACACCTTGGATTATCTTTCGAGTACAATCCCATTGCAGGAAAGGTAGGAAAGATCGATGTATCAATGTTGAAACTTCGACGCAATGAGGCAGTAGTTATGAATTGGGTTCGACATTGTCTTTACGATGCTATCGGAGCTGACTGGAAAACCATTGGGCTAATTCAACAAGTGCGGCCTAAAGTTTTTGCGTTCGTGGAACAAGATATGTGCTATGGAGGAGCGTTTCTAGATCGTTTTGTTAGCTCTCTACATTACTACTGTGCCATTTTTGACTCTCTTGGAGCTTGTCTAAGAAGTGATGATAGTAATAGAAATCAAGTGGAGCACAGCATTTTGTATAGGGAGATCAATAACATATTGGCAATTGGAGGGTCTTCAAGAAGTGGAGAAGAGAAGTTTAGGGAATGGAGAAGTGAACTAAGAAATTCTTTAATTGAAGTTCCAATGAGTACCAACTCCATGGCTCAAGCTTGGTTGATGTTGAATATGCATTCTAATAACCAAGGGTTTAGTCTTGTTCAAGGGGAAGGTGGGACACTAAAACTTAGATGGAAAGATACAAGTCTTTATACTGCTTCTTCATGGACTTGTTCCAATGGGGGAGGAGTTGCACTAAATTAGAAATTTAAGAAGCTTTAATTTTGGGCACGATTAGGATTTGTATTTCTATTAAGCTTTTGTTATAATATTATCAACAAGAAGCAATTGTCAGCAAAATTATCTGTCATATAATGTCAATTAAGCAACAACTTGAACAAACTTTTTAAAATTTAAGTAATATATGCAAGTCAGTTAAGACACTCTCTTAAATAGAAAGTTAGATAATCAAACCAAGCTAGCTAAACAAAAGTAGGACCAAACACATAACACCAAAAGCGTAAAAACTACATTTACAGTTTAACTGCATTCTACTAAAAAGGGTATAGCCTTCCCTTTCCTTCCATTTGAATAATGATATCGAGAAGAAAGTGATAATAGAGAGAGAGAGAGAGAGAGAGAGAGAGAGAGAGAGAGAGAGAGAGCGCTTTACCTAAACCCAATTTGCAATCTACCTTTACCTTCGATTTGAATTATGATTTGAATTAATAGAAGACTTCAAGCATAATGGTTAATTTCATTATCTCAAGAAGGCAAGAAACATTCATGCTCAATTGGGAAGATGAGAGAGTGAGAGTAAGAGTGAGCTTCATATACAGTAGATGACCCTAGTCGAAATCAAGTATATCTCAATTGAAAATCAAGAGAGTTTATCATAATCCTCAAGGATTTCGAAGAGCAGCCAATCGCTTTTCAAGCTCGTCGATACCCGAACTGCAAAACATTAACAAAAGAAAAAAGTTCATTATTTGAGGGAAGAAAAGGAAATTATGGGTAAACATAAATAATAGTGCTAGCCATCAAAGAAACAATACCATCTTTTCCATTGAAATAATTATGTTAACTCACAATTAAAATCCTTGCCTTTCAAAATTAATCCGATTGGGTCCAGTCTTTTAAAAGTTCTTAAATGCAAAACAAAGCAGGCATGGGACGTGACATTTTATTTTAATAATGTGAAAATCTCACAAGTAACTTAAATGAGGATCTAAATCTCGTACTATTTCACGGTAACCAATAAATTTTATTTTCATTTATGTAAGAAGATGAATATTGATGGGAAACGCTATATACCTACTGACACCCTCAGTATTCTTTGATGCAATTCTTCCTTTTGGAGCTGTTGATAGCTGAAGCAAATACACATATGATCCAATCAGTTTTAATATATGCAAAATCCAGCTGACTAGAAGACTTCAAAAAGATCTAAAACTAATTTTAACATACCTGTGAGGCAACATCAACGCCAATTTCATCGAGTACCTGTTTAAGAAGGGGGAAGGAGGGTTATATTTAGAACTTAAAGGACATAGGAATACAATCTATAGAAGAGATTTTGTTCAAGTAAGGTCGTACAAGAACCGGTGTTGAGTTCAGTTTTCTCTTTTGAAAATACAATTGGTTTCATTGAGGAAGAAAAATGAAAGAATACAAGAGCATTAAAAAGACCAATCTCAAAGGTAAAAACCCACTAGAAAAGGAGTCTCCAACTATGTAAGATGTTGACTATGGAATAATTACAGAAAATCTTCGAAACTGAAGTCCAATAAGAAATATGGAACCTTACAGAGGACCAAACCTCATTAGGGTCACTTACACGTTCAGGTCTTAACTGTGCAAATCATAAGTCATACCAAGTCTGATATCCAGATGGAGTTAAGAGTCCTAATATTTAGCACATCTAGTACCAAATTAATTTCGTGAAGAAATGTTATCAATAGTAAACATTTTGACCTCTTAAACTCAGGCTTATGACTTCAAACTCAATTCAAACAATCACAAAGCAGTAGGTAAAAGCCAAGGTTTCAAAAATTATGCACTTTAGCATTACTGGCTATTACAATAAACAATTTTAAGCAAACTTCTTACATCTCCAGCTCCACCACAGCTGGAGGACAAATATGATGGCAGCTAGAGGAACTTACCTGATTCGTTAGATCTTCGGTTTCTTCTTCTGCCTCATCATCATCCAGAGCATCATCTATAGCATCTGAAATCATCTCCGTCTGCCACCAATGTGAGACCATAAAGATCCAGAAATAGTGAAACAATGAACAGCAATACGATTAATAAAATTTACTTTTATAAAATATTACGGTTACAAAGTAAAATTTCTATTGCATTTCAGTTGACATTTCTATAAATTTTATATGTTTTCATATCAATTCTGAATTGACAAAATCTTTCTTTATTTGCAACATCAGCAAAATTGTCAACCACGTGAATACAAAAACCAAGAGTGACAATTTACAACTAACTAAAAAAGTGTTCATTTTTTATTTATTAATTAAAATAATTCAATAAGTGTTTGTAGATTTTGTTATTTATTCTATCTTCTCAGTCTATTTCTACATTTGATCAATATTTTTATCGACACTTCTATGAACTTAAGAGTTTGACATCTCCATTAACATCAATTCATCAACAATTAGCTCTCTAAATTGCCTAACGCATAGAAAATTAGTAATGATAAATTGTGGGATAATAGTAGGAAAAAAGAGAGCGACTAGTCACAACAATCCAAAACATTGATAACATGGGTTTTAATTGCATTAGGACTATGAGATTGTTTCTTGTGAGCTATGACTGCGAGTCAAAATTTATCCCCTTCACAGAAGTTAGAAAGTGAGATTGTCATACATGCTAGTATTTTATCTTTCTTTCATTAATATCCTTGGAATTCTGAAGCGCCAAATATCGTCAGCTATGCTCATTTCATCCAACAACGAAAGAAAGAAAAAGAAGAGGAAAAAATTGGTATAACAGGGAGGATAAGATGCAGTAGGTCATTGTGCTAGAAAGTACAAATAAACAAAGCTAGCAAATTCAAGAGCTTTCCTTTCTGTATGTTTATAAGGAAAAATATAGGTAATAAGAGCAGGATCTTACAGTCATATCCATCTGTGCAGACTGCTTCTGAAATTCTCTAATGACTTTTGCTTGCTTCACGGGATTCATTTGCTACAGATGATCATGGTAAAATTTATATTAAAAACTTCTAAAAATAAAATAAAACTTTAAGGTCATTAGGTGGATAAATAGTACTACAGATTATTTTTTTCAAAAAGTAGAGCAGACACATGATTGAGAGTACAAAATAATTAAAACCAGCAGAAGAGACCCTTCCCGGGAAAGTTTCTCTAAGTTAGCCTCATTGTCAGACATCCTATTCTAGGTATATGATGATGCCATAGTAAAGGCAATTCAACTTTATATATATATTTGGCATTCCAGCGGGATTTATATACTTGGCATTCAACTTTATATATATACAAGGCTAGAGGAAATAGTATACATTTGGCATTCCTGCTGGAGTACAACTCATCCAAAAAATAATTTGTGAAACCTACTGATTATCATACGACCATATTTTATTTTAAATTACTGCTGTATATAATTTATTTTCATGTACTTATTTATGTTAGACTTGTTCCACCCAAACAACACCTTCTTATTGCCTCTAGCCTCAAGGTTATATGCTTTGAAAACATGGCTACTATTCTGCCTGTTAATCACAGCAATTCAAGGATATGTAAGAGTTGATCAATATCCATATTTACTTACCTTGTTCATAGCTGACATCGCTTTACTGGCACTCTTCATGCCAGCAGCAACGGAAGTCTGAGCATGCATTGCCTGTAAAATATAGTTAGGTGGCTATTAATAATATATTATGTATGAACTAGAGAGAACCATACATCTGATTGCAAAAATGCTCAACCAAATAAGAAGAAAGGAACTATGCACTGGGCTTCACCTGTGTATGAGTTGCAATGCCTCTCATTTGAGCTCGACTTCCTTGTAAGTTTGCTATTTGTTGTCTGAGCCTAACTAACTGCCGAGCAAGAATCTTTGTTGCGGCCTGAAGAATTGAATAGATGATGATAAAAATAGTTAACGCTCTGGATCCAAAAGAAGAAATTTTACAAAAGAATCAAGTGTCGCTAGGGCTAAGGAATGATACAATCTGGTCCAAAATATGAAACATACCTCATTTCCTGTTTTGGCAGTTCTCTTTATCTCTGCGACAAGCTTCTTTTCCTGATAAGATAACGAATCAAATCAGAGTTAAAACACAGATTATTTAGACAGGAACCATCTTTAGAAGCTCTTCACGTACTTCTAATTGCAATGCCCCAATTTCCTTCTCTATACCTGAGAAAAGAGAGGTAAGGAAAAGAGGCAAAAAGATAAGACCACTAAGTGATATCACAATAGAAGAAAAAATAATTTATGGCATGAATATAAAATAAAAACATCTAAAATTTGACATTAAAAAAAAAAAAGATAAAAGAAGTTAAACAGAAAAGGGTAGCATAGAAAGAGTTCATATTTCTTCCTCTTGCAAGATCCCTCTGTTTCTGGATGTTTATGGCTCAAAAAGGTAAGAGCATTAATTTTATAAAGATGTTTAGATGAAGAACTACCCTCTTTTATTCTCTGTTTTGTTTTTTGGGATACATCATACATTGTATCTTTTTTTAAGGTTAAACAACATTGTTAGTAGCAGAGGAATATCAATTCATAGTAGGAGAATAGAAGCTGGAACTTGCTCTTTTAGAAGACAACCAAATCAGAAGGAACTAGTGGAACTCTATCCCAATATTGTTCTTTCTCGTTAGTTCCACATGCAGATACTAGGTTTGATCTTTAATATATATATAATAATAATAATAATAATAATAATAATAATAATAATAATAATAATAAAAGAATGGTGTGACATCGACATGTCTGTGTCCTACATTTACAAAAATTGGCGTCACAACAGAGGACTACAATCCAAAAGAGTCGCCGTTCTTGGCTTAATAACAAGAAAACAGCTCTAACTCAAGGATATTGTCCCTTTTTAACTATTTCACTTTATAATTCGAATGTTTTTTTAATATAATTTGAATGTGATTCTTGCAATATCAAATTTCCTAATTGCAACCTGAAACTACCAAGTATCACCCTTTCTGGGTTAATAACATATGAATACAGCCAAAACAAATAAGTTCAAGCGTTATGATGACCTGCCTTTAAAAATAACAGTAAAAAGGAAAAAGAGTTATGATGACCTTAGTTGAACAATACTTGTTCTGAAGGTTGTACAACCATATAATTCAGCTGTAAGTTCAAACGCTATGAATTATTTATGAAAATGACATTCTTAATCTAAAAAGGTGTCAAGAAACGCAAACAAACAATATCATTCTATTCCGAAGACCACTTCGAATAGTAACCCCAAAACACTAGTACCATCTTATTCCAACTCAAAGCCACGGCATTATCGTAGAATGTAGAGTAGACACCAAGTTCAAGCCCAACTTTTCTTCCCATTTTCTCTTTGAGGGAAGGGGTTGGGGATTGGTTTCACAATAATTCCACATAAAATCATAAATTCATGCTTCTTTGCTCCATTCAGTCCAAAAGAAGCATCATCTTGAGCATACAAACACATTGTAATATGAGAAACATTAACATATTTTATTACTCGAGGCAAAAGGACAATCACCATACTTCCTTCCTAATTAAGAAACATCAATAAGATACCTCTCGTAGAGCGTGTCATTTCCCTTTTACTCTCCCGAAGAGCTTCTGAAATCAAAAGAAACCCAACCACATAAAGGAAATAAACAAAACCCCGTTGAATTTCAAGAATAAAACACAGAGTGTAGGAAATCGATGAAGCAAAAACAAATGACAGCAATTGGGGACGACCTTTGGCTGTGGGTTTCTTCGAGAAGATATTCATGGCGTCCCAAATAACGATGCTGAGCAAAACCCAGATGAATTTAGAGGAATTTCTGAAGAGGGGTGGAGGAGGAGGAGGAAAGGGGGAAATTTTCAAAGACTGGGTAGACTTCCTTTCCTCTTAGTTATGTACGAGAGGGAGAGACAAGAATGTGGAAAGGATGATGATGATGCTGGATTGGATCAAACAAACATAGAAAAGTTTTGTTGCTTTCCAATCCTCAATAATCGTTGGAATGGAATATCAAAATGGATATTAATCGCAATCCGAGCTTTAATTCTCAAACAGTGCCATCCCAGAGAAAAGTACGGTCAACTTTTTATATTGGGGTTTTGTGTTCTAATTCACAAGAAATTTCGTGTAGGTCAACTTTTATACGGAGGTTTTGATTATGGCCAAATAAGCCAATAGGTTGATTATTACATTCCAGTTATATTTAGTTTATGTAATTAAATTTGTATTGAGACGTTGATATTTTTATCAAAATTTTAGTAAATTAGGACTCTCATATTTCGATTCATATCAATATTTTATACACTTTTGCATAAATCCTTACTATTTTAGTAAATAATGAAGATGAATAATGAGTTACTTATGTAGTTAATCATTGAAAATAGGGAAATTGCATCAAATAACAAAAAAAAATTAAAAAAAAATAATTCATGATACCTCTTTTATACCTATTACAAGTGTGAAAGTAATTAGATATATCAAACGTCGACGATTATCTACTCTTAAATTTCCTACTTTTACAGCTTAGAAAATGTAGTAACATAAGTCCTATCTTCATAATTTTTCTTTTGCTATTTTTGTAAACACTCTTGAATATAATAATCAAAGCATATTTATAGGAGCACAATTAGAATTGGTGCCTCACTTGAAGTTGGCAACTCCGAGATATTCACAAGATAAGATTTTCATATATAAACCGGTACAAACTTAAAAGTATCACACTAAAAAATGTGAGGTTTGATCCACGAGTCTAATTATGGAAAAGAAAAATAAGTTCAAAGGCAAAAAAAATTTAATCACAATATAACTATCGACCTCTACTTTTGTAACACATTAAACAGTGAAAAAGAGACCTTACAAATTGAGGTGAAGACATAAATAAAACAAAATTAAAAGAGTTAAAAAAGAAGCAGCGACAAGTATCAAACACACTTATAAAAATTCAAAGAACACACAAATCAATAAATAGGTGTCAAATGAAATGAGAAGGCACATAAAACATCAGACAAAAACATTTGACCCCATGCCATGATTAACTACGTAAAGAGATGGCAAAGTAACTTCAAAGATCATACTCAATTCTAATACAGTAAGTAATGTTGCTGTTAAGGAAAGACCTTATTGAAAAGAGCTCCTCATTCAAGAAGACATCTTTAAATGGCCCAATTATAAGAGCATTTAACAGTGTATTTTTATTTAAACTATTTTCATAAAAAACAATTTTAAAGAAAAGCTATTTTGAGCTCAAACTTGACCCAACTAAAACCGGATAAACCTTAAACCCAAAAATCTCAAAGCAAAAACCCCCACCCACATTCTCAATTGAGCAACCAATTCAAGAAGATGAACAGCAGCCTCCGTCTGTTCCCATCTTGTTCGTGCTCATACCAATTACCCACAAATCCAAAACCCACTACGCTCTATTTCATTAACAATCCTACCCACTTTCTGCATTTGAAGCGACCCAAGAGGAAGCAACTATTAGCTTCCTGTACCAGTTATGAAGTTGGTGGAGGTTATCCAGAGGAGGAGTTTGATATGCAAGATACAAGACGACCCATTAAAGAAGTGAAGCCGAAAATGGATACTTCCGAGTATGAAGCTCTTCTCAAAGGAGGCGATCAAGTCACCTCTGTTCTCGAAGAGATGATTGTCCTCGTAAGTTTTTTTCTAATTTCCCTTGCTCAGATATTCTCTTTGTGGTTTTAATTCAACAAACAATAGGCTTTCGAACTAAGAACCGAAAGATTGTATGGTAGTGTAGAGCTGAAACCCACCTTACTGATGCATATGAGAGGAGAGGATTACTTAGCCAGTATACAAATTACATGTGTTAACTGTTTAAGTAGCGTCCAGGTGATGAGTAACAGATTAATCAAAGTGTATTATCAAGTTGGCTGGAGGGGATATCAAGAATGGTCAGCTAGATTTGAAACTCAGCTAATGATGGGTGATGTGTTCTCTTATAAACTGTACATCAATTTGGTTATGCTTGAATTTTGAGTGGAACTGAGTTCAGGTAAAGGGAGGCGGCTCCAAAATTTTCACACCATTCTACAAGGGTTTGCTTGAGAGAAATGTATAGCTTTAAAAATAGAGGATGCAGCCAAACAACTTCAGCTCACCCAGATGTTAGGGCTTGATATTCGGTCTTGATACTTGCCAGAAGAGAAGGACTGTTTTTCTTTTGAGCTCCATGATACCAAATTCCCCTTACGGACGACTGGGTTTCTACAAGATTTGTTGCTGGCCCAGTTTTAATTAACATGTGACAAGGGTTTGCTTGAGAGAAATGCATAACTCTAAAAATAGAGGATGCAGCCAAACAACTTCAGCTCACCCAACAGTTAGGGCTTGATATTCGGTCTGGATACTTGCCAGAAGAGAAGGACTGTTTTTCTTTTGAGCTCCATAATACCAAATTCCCATTACGGACGACTGGGTTTCTGCAAGATTTGTTGCTGGCCCAGTATTAATTAACATGTGACAATAGCCTAAATGGAGAGGAAAACGTGTGAAACTTGGTTTGGTGTTCTGGGAGAGAGTTCCTTTGATGTACCGAGTATTCCTTTAAAAATGGTTCAAGGGTGAATTTGTATTTTTTGGAGAAAAATAGTATTAATGCCCTGCTGACAAAGAACACAATTTTGGCATGGTGTCAAGTCACATACACTCCTACACTCAAGTTATAATTGGGTTTCTAAAATGGCTTAAACAGGTAGGTAGAGTTCAGCATACCTTTCATGCTTCATACTCTGCTTATATAAAACCCTCTTTCATGACCGAAGTATAAACTCATTCTCTCATTACGAAAACATTTCAGAAACTCAAGAGTTGTTACAGGTTGCACCATGATTGAAGTGGTCACATCACATAACTATGGCCTCTACAAACTTGAGACTTAACTAAGCCTCTAAGGAACTATTCCATTATCTTTTGAGATTCCTTGTCTGTCACTAAATTGATTGCTCTCTCATATTAAGAAGCACCCTACTAATATGGCCTCAACACACTTCTGTGATTATTACTTACTTGCACTGTTCCTAATGGCACCCTAGAGATTAATGCCTGAACTCCAACCATCCTCACCTTGGGCCATCCTGAATTAGCCTTAGCCCATTTTGGACTAGTTGTTCAGGATCTCCACCCAACTACTTGAAGGCAACCGTGACTCCTAGCTTTGTTAAACAACTATGGCCAACTCATACATGGGTCACCCAAATTGGACCTTGGCCGACCCCTACATGGTTTGGCCACTCAATGTCTTGGCCTTCCCATGTGTGTGTCAGCCACCTAGGCTTGGCCTATCCATCTACAGGTAGGCCACTCAAGGCCTTTGCTGACTATGTATAGGTTGACCCGCCTTAGGCCTTGACCTACCCATTCATTGGTTGGCCACCTATTTGGGTGACCCATATATTGGTCATCCTCATGGCCCTTGATTCTTTCATTATTGGGTCTTGAGTCTTGAGCCATACCTACTAAATGAAATTCTCCCACAACATTACTCAATGGGAGAGGACGTGTATTGACTCAGTTTGAGTTTTTAAACTCAAACAGAGAGCGAGGTTTGGTAATGGTTAAGTTCTGAAGATCTCTCAAAATACTGTAATATTGTAATGTTGGATTGGAAAATAGATTTGTATACAGTTGAACAAGTGACATGTTAGGTGCCTTTGATGTTGTGAATGGCCTTGCTTCTTCTGTTCTTGCCTTTTTTTAACGATCATATGCATATAGTGTTTTCAAGATACAACTTGGGTTTGTCTTTCGCTTACACTGCCTTGTAGCAGACACCTAGCATGCACATTCAAAGGTGTTCTTGCCATGATTGCCAATTTCATGGTGAGAAGGTGATGGCATTTGAACATGAAGCAACCTAGAGAAAAATTCAATAAAAAAGAAAATATCATCAATTAAAATTTCTTTGAGATATGAATGTGCATTATTATATTCAAATTATTAAAATATTTGTACTACTAACAACTAACATTCTATTCCCTTTCTCGATTTGTTTTCGTTTTCTCAGTTGGAAGATACGAACATTGACGAAACATCTGAAGAGATAGCTTTGCAGTTGGCTGCACAAGGTGTCATAGGTAAAAGGGTTGATGAGATGGAGTCGGGCTTTATGATGGCCTTAGACTACATGATCCAGACTGCTGAAAAGGACCAAGATGATAAGGTCCACCTCCATTTTCAATTCTCTACATTTAGCTTTGATATGAAGCTTTATTTTTATTATTGTTTCTTTTCTGGTATATCTAAACTTAAATTTTCTGTTAAAATGAAAGTAAGGTACAAAAATGCATGTAGTGAAATGATAACTAATTGAACTTGGTTTAAATTACCTAATTACAACAAGGATTAAAATATTGATGTCGATATCGATATTGAGGTTTCAATACTACGGATATACCAGCTAAAGGTCAATAGCAACATATATTTATGAAAATTAAATAATTTATTGATAGCATTTAAATTAATAATTAAGTTCTTTTCGCTCTCTAAATAAGTTTTATTTATTTATTTGTTTATTTATTTTTCATCCACTGAAGTAAATACATTTTATTCTATTCAGCGCAAGGCAATACTGGAGGTGGTGAAGGAGACTGTTCTATCTCATCTCACAAAAAAATGCCCGCCACATGTATGAACGTCAATGAAAAGAAAAATGGTGTTATGTTCACTTCGTGCTTCATCGATGTGTTGTTTTGACCAACATTATGAGCTAAACTAAGTGCTCTCTGATTATAGGTTCAAGTGGTCGGCCTACTTTGTAGAACTCCATTGAAAGAAAGCAGACATGAACTACTTCGTAGAGTTGCTGCTGGGGGTGGTGTCTTTAAAAGTAAGAATGGCACCAAGGTTCATATTCCAGGAGCAAATCTTAATGACATAGCCAACCAAGCTGATGATTTAATAGAGGTAATTATTATTAGTAGTAGTGGTAGTATCATAGGAAACAAAAACCATTTCATTGATTTATGAAATAGAATACAAAAGGGAATGTAGTACTATAGGAGGTGTTTGGCCCAAAGAATTGGAGAAGTAGCAGTTGAGGGGAGTGGACTTGTGAAGTCCACTCATTGTTTGGCCCAAAGAGTTTGTGAGTCCCACTGCTAAAAGAATATCAATTTTATATCTCATTAACTCCTTACACCATAGGTTCCAAAAATTCACAACTTCCCAAACTTCCTAACTCCTTGAAGTTCACAACTCCACACATTACCTCAGACGTCCCCATAGAGAATAGTCACAATAAACACCTCTATTGTGGCAGAGTTAATTGTTGAAAGCAATCTTTTGAATGTTTGAAGTATTTATCCATGTCCAATTTCGTGTCTATGCTTCTTAGTGTGTAACTTTAGTGAATGAATATAGTCTGTTTATTTTATCTCTAACCCTTTTCACTTTGTGTTACATATCTTGCCTACTTGTTTTTCAGTCTTTACCACTTCTTGATTATTGAACTACACTCTTATTAGAAGTAGTAATTTATGGACCATAAATATTGAATAGTAGTTTTCTAATGGAACTATTCTTGTTCACATTTATTTTAAAGACAATGGAAACTCGGCCGATAGTTCCTGATCGAAAACTGCTTGCAAGGCTTGTTCTGATTAGAGAAGAGGCTCGGAATATGATGGGAGGTGGAATTCTGGATGAAAGAAATGATCGTGGTCTGAGTACTCTTCCTGAATCAGAGGTATGCAATTTGCTTGCTTTCATGAAACTTCACTTCACATCACTTGATCTGATGGTTTCATGCATCCTTATTCTATCAACTTAGTTCGACTCTGTTATGTTTTGGTTGGTATTGCTATTTCTATTGTTATTTTGAGAAGAGGAAGTCACAAGAATCATAGGAGATTACAAAAACACCCTGCAACTAACATTGATAAGAAGAATAAATCAATGCAAATATTCTAATGTAGTGAGCCCCCGTTGGTGGGTACAATGTCAAGTTCTACAAAGTCTTTAATCCCATTTAAGGTTTTCTTATTCCCTTTTTGGCAAGATACTCTACATTGTCTATAAAATCCAGCAACATCCTTGTGGTGGTTAGTTGTATACGGCTGATGTATATATGACCTAGATCATTTAGGAATGTTACTCAATAATTTGTTGAATTAGATTACCTGATTATGGCTTACATGTTCACTACCATTTCTAGCGTACAACTACAGCTGTCTACATGCTTCGGTTTTTTTAAAGGAAAAACTTAGTTTTGGTTAGCGAGCGAATTAACCCCAAGATTTTTCACTCTTGTATGTTCTTGGCCTAACTAGTAGTTTTCTGTCTCTTCTAACCACTTAGAAACTGACTTGATGATAGTGATCGAACACCCAAAAAGTAATTTACGGCCATGGGCCTATCAATATGTACATGGCTGTGGTAAGTATAATTGTACAAGCTCTCCAAGTATATTATGTAAAATTATCATGGTATCGGAGCTCTAGGGTTTTATCTTTATTGAAATTTAATCACCACCGGCTCTAGCCTTGTTAGACCTCTGCTTTCGTTAATTTGACCAGCAATCGGCGGAGATAGACCTAACTGTAGATCTGCCATCTCCCACAATCATCCCCAACGACCACAGATCTATGTGCATACTCCCATTGACCTTAGATTTGGTGCGTGCAACTCTATCGACCTCATATCTGTCGCAGCCCTCAACTTCTTTGTCAATCTTAGGTCGTTGGTATTGTTCCAAGTTCATGGGTCTCAATTGAACCTCACCTTACCGCTGCACAAACTCTCCTAAGTTTGTCATATCGTCGCCGCACCTCTATCCTTAGATCTGATCACCTCTGCTACTTCAGTTCTTTCTATCTTGCTCTGTGGATTTCCAGTTGCTACTCACTGCCCCTATTTGACCAAACCTACACCACCCGAAACCCCTCATCCAACTGCCCAAATCATTCTATTCGGTGCTTCTCAAGCCAGTTTCAGATCCTCCTCCTCAAACCATTCTGTGAAAGTTGGGAAAATAAGTTCGTCAAGGCATGATTTTTCTCCTATTTGGTTTAGGATTGGTTCGGGTACAGCGAACCCGGTTCAGTTCTTTTTCAACTCGGTTCAATCAAGCCTGTTCATTTTAGTCAAGTCAGTTTGAGTTTGGTCTTTGTTCCGTGTTCAACTTAGCATCTGTGCGATTTTGTTATAGATCTCTGTACGAGGATCTCTGTTTTCGGTCTAGAAATTCTTGTTTTGTTCTTTGTAGGTTTTGTTATAGATCTCTATACAAGGACCTGTGTTTCTATCCTAGACGTTCTTGGCTTCGTTCTTCGTGGGTCTGTGTTTCTATCCTAGAAGTTCTTGTTTTCATTCTTCGTGGAATTTTGGTTCTATCCTAGGTCTACTGACTTGATTCAAAAGTTTTCTTTGCAAACCCAAGTTGTTTGCAATCCTATCACCTTGAGTTTAAGGGAGGGTGTTAAAGGAAATTAGGGTTTAGTTGGTTTATTCTTATTTAATATTTTTCATATTTGTATTTTTCCTTTAAAATGGGGAGGAAACATCAATGCAAGGGTTCGAACCAAGGACATCCTGAAGCAACCTGCTTTGCTACCATCTTAAATCACCAATTGATTCAAAAACTTAAGTTAGTGAGTGAAGGCAAATTTAATATTATATCTAACAACAGGCAACAACAAATGCTGTTCAATATTTGTCAAACTCATTCCTAATGCCACTTAGTGCACTCCTATAATCTTTTTGGTGCAGGTGAACTTTTTGACCAAACTGGTTGCTTTGAAACCAGGAAATGTTGTCCAGGAGATGATACGAAATGTAATGTTAGGTAAAGATGAAGGGGCCGATAACTCAGGTGATAATGAGGAAGGTACTGCAGGTGGACGGAGGGATTCAAGGGGAATTGGAGGAAGGGTGGGTTTTAAATCCACTCCTTAGATGCTTGAACAGAATGTTTGCATGTGTTGTGGGATTGTCTGACTTGCTTTGCTTTCTTTGCCTTGGTTACTAGGAAAGTGTATCAGGGCGTAAGCCACTTCCAGTTCGTCCAGGCATGTTTCTAGAAACTGTATCTAAGGTAAGATTCTTGCCTGTTTGTAGTTGTTTAATGGATTCTGATTGATTGTTATGTGACCTGATGATCTAAATAGTTTATGGGATTGGTATGTTCTGTGTTGTTTGCCTGAAATCTTTAATAAGATCTCAGTCACTTCATGATCAAATCTGGTCCAGTTGATAAAAGAGGACTCTTGAAACTTAAAACAGAAATAATATATACATGATATGGCCCTAATAAGGTTAAGACTTATTTTCCTCATAAACTTTGATTTGGATGAAAAATAAAACAGTTGTGCTCATTCCCTAAGCTTTACAGTCACAACACTTGAGATCTATAATTACTACCCCTTGTAGTCCAGGCTCACATTATCATCTATTCTTAAGATGCATGGAACTTTTATAGCAAGTCTTTCCAATGAGAATTGGATGCATGTTAATGGCTCCAATATATTTTTACTTGACCACATTTCTAATTTTGTGCCATGAAATTGGAATATTCGTCCAATGCTTGTTGCTCATTAGTTTTTCTTGCTTTGTTAGTGTTAACCATGCCATGATTATCATCATATTACTAATTTCATCAATAATAACTTGAGCATCAAAACATGTTTTTGCACTTGTTAGGTCTTAGGTGGAATATATGCTGGAAGTGAATCAGGTGTCACTGCACAACATTTAGAATGGGTATGAGATCTCTCTCTTCTTGAATTCTAATTTTGTACCCGTACTTACAGGCATGAACTCCAAAATCAAAATTTTGTTTCACTTTTTTGCTATAATAAGTAAGAAACCATGTTCTAGCTTCTTGAAAGTTTCACCTGGTTGTTTAACTATGGTTCCATTTAGAACATCTATTCAGGTAGTGGATAGTACCTAAGCTTGACCATTTAATTTTTATGTGGTTCTTGGAAGACAACAAATGATATTATTGTGTGGTTGATTTACATTCCTCAAGCCTCATCTAACCTTTGGTTTCTCCTTTCTAATCTATCACTTACTTTGCTAATTGTTAGTGTGTCTTTTGATCCCATTTTTGTAATCCCATGTACAGGTACATCAGAAGACACTTCACATTCTTGAGGAAATAGCATTCTAGTCTGTGCGCTATCATCAAGGTATGGCTTTATTATCCTTCAGATGTTAGTATGTGCATCCAGAAAAGATAATAGTTTTATCAGTACATCAGGGACGTAACAGTTCTCCAACTTTGTCTTAGATTACAAACGTATATAAAATGTTTAAGATTACAAATATGAAATATATTTAAGAGTATTCTATAAAACTAGTTCAAGCCAGTTTTCTAGAAGTACCGTTAAACTCGTTGAAAGAAGAAAAAAAGTTCAAGCCACCCTGGGCTACCCTGGTAGTTAGTAAGGCCCAATATAAATAGTAAAGGGCCTTTGGAGAATAGGATATCTGATGGGTACCGAATTTCAATATGAAATTCCAGTAAAGTATTATTAGTAGAATCTGTAGGAAAACTGAATTGAGGAGATCTCAATTCGATTACAATTGCTCGTTACAATCTCTCTTGCTTCCTCCGCTCAAGAAACGCAAGAATTCTTTCTTCACTCTAAGTCTACCCCATAGTTTCCTGCCTAAACCCTTTTATAAGCTCTCCTCCCCACTTTCTAACCTCTCAACCGCTTCTAACAACTTTCTTAACTAATGATCATTTTATTACAAAAATGCCATCCGCTTCTAACTCTTTCTTTTATTCTTTCTGTTGTACTGGAACAATATTGGAGGTCTAACAATATCGAGCTATGGTAGCTATCTATCTTAGATGTAGTAGGGTGGGATATTTGTCTAATGAGTATTGCAGAGGTGTGCACAAACTAGCTTGAATGCTCATGAACATCTAAAACAAAAATGTTGCACGACTCCACCCTTGAATACCCCTAAATCAGACAACTTTACATAATGGATTTTGATGATGATATAGTTACAATCCCAAACAAAAACTAATGATTAAAACCATTTTGAAACCCCAGTCTAGGACGTCAAATTTGAAACTGAATCTTATAGCTTTAGGCAGTAATCTCCATTCCTGTCTGGTACGCTTTTCTTTTTACTGTTTAAACAGATTGCAGTTTGAAGTCCAAGGACCTCAAAGTTCTTTGCGTGCAAGATAATCGGATTCAGTCCACCTCCTAGTTCAAACGGATATCCATCTCTCGCTCTCACATTCTTTTCCCTCAATTGACCGATAGATTGGCTTTTAATGTAGTCCCATTCTGCTCTTCCACACGGAGGGTCCCCTTGTAAAAGACTTATTTGGTGGGGGATGTTCTTACAAGTAAACATGTCCCTGAATTAGAAATTAAACCACATCACTTAGGAAAATACTACTTGATCCTCTGTTGCACACACTTCCCATTACAAATAACACAATATCATATTGAAAAGTGCAAGGAGAGATCTGAAGAACTTTGTATATTTTTCAATGAGGAGAGTCAAGGGAAACCAGCACGCTTCTTTGTTATGTAAAACTTTGTATGTTGAATCAATTTTCCATTGATGCCATAATCATAACAGGAATCAGGAGCAAATATAGCCCAAATCAAGCTTTTGAATCTCCCAAATCAGCCAATATGATGGAAATATCAAACTGCCAGTGAAGTAGCATGTGAACAAAGGCCCCACTTAATAAGTCTAAATGTAATAAATTTTGCTTTAATATACACAAAAGTGGGGCCTTTGTAATCATCTTCTATGCTAAGAGAAAGTTGAAGCAAACACAGCAAAGCAAAGATGGTTTCTGTTTTATGCAAAGAAGAAGGCCTTTTCTTCTTTTGTGTTTGCCTTTAGTACATTGTATAGAAACAAATAAAATGGCCCATTTATCAAATGCTTCTAGATATATATAAATATAAACATTTTTATTTTATTTTATTTATTTTTAATATCAGCTTGTTTGCTAAACTTTTGTATTTGTAGTTTGCTGTCTTCCAAATCAAATTTTGTTATATTGTTAAATATTTTAAACAATTTTTTTTTTTATTTATAATAGTTTTTTATATTTATTTCTACTTTCAAATTTTCAAATAAATTTAATTTGGTGTTCGGAATAACTTTAAAAGAATGTTTTTTAAAATAAAATTGATTATTTTATCCCACGTGAAGAAACTAATAATTTAAAATGTTTAAGTGCAGAGTTTAAATGTTAAATAGTCTTAAATATTTAGAAATAGATTAATTGATTTTGAAAAAGAATATAAGATATGAACACATTTTTTTGGTAGAAAATAGCAATTAATATACATATAAACTAGAAGGTGTTCCTTCAATATTTTTACATTTCATATTTTTATTATATTGCATAAAGATTTATAAAACATAAAAAACTTCAAATCACTGATTACAATATAATATAATAAACAAACATTTTAAACAATATAATTGATTTGACTCAAGTTTTAGAAAACTAAAATCAATCAAAGAAATTTAAGAAATCTATATTCTTAACGTAAAAACTAATGTTAGAAATAAAATTTCTCCGACCTATCACTTGATATCCTTTGAAATTAGTAAAGATTAACTAAATCTTTTGAAATTAGTTAGACAACAATTCTTAAATTTTAGTTTAGTTTAGTTTTTATTTCTGTTTTTACAATCTTTACTATTATATAAAACATTTGTGTCCTAGGAAAGGGTCAATTTCTCCAACCATAAATCAATTTAATAGAATTCAACATTGGTGGTTTTAATTTGAAAGTTTTCTTCCATTTTAATCGATTTGAACAAATACATAATCATATTTTATTGGGAATATGACAAATTTATATGAGGACTTGTTCAAATAAAATGAGGATGTTTCTTTATCCTTTTCTTTTCTTATTTTTTTTTTTTTTTTCCTTGAAGGGTTTGGATTACAAAGTTTGGATCCCTGAGGTGTTATACGTAAATTGAACTATGATAGTTTCAATAGAGAATGTTTTTCTAGTTTCACTTTGAAAATTGATAGAAGACGTACTCTAATTTCAAATTTAATGAAATTGTAAATTTGAGTATATGAGAATTTTATAGATATTAAATTCTAATAAATTTTAATTGTAGAGCACAGCAACTAAATTCAAACTTTCTTAGATTATATCGGCTTGATTTGCAATTTATTATTTCAAATTTAACTATATAAAGTCAAACACAAATATTAATAATAATAATAATAAATAAATAAATAAAAATACATAAAATATAATAAAACTTCTGATTACAACTAGAAGGATACTTTTAAAACTGTAATCACACTTAAATTGAAACCAAATCTAGTTTTGGATGTGTTACTTAAACATTGAATTGATGCTTTTCCCAATAAAATTTATTAGCTAAGGAGAGTTTCAAAATTTAACCAAATAATACTATGAAATTAAAAAGAAAAAAAAAACATTAGATGTGTTTTTACGAAGCATTTAAAATCTATGGGTTCAGTTGGAAACAAAGATCTGTTGTTAAAGGAATTAAGTGGGTATGGGATATTGGATATCCCATCGAACTCATCTCTCTCTCTCTCTCATTCTCTCTCCAAGTAAAGGCTTTACTAAAAAGAGAAGAAATTAGGAGGGGAAAAACTAAAAAGTAGGTGTGGGCACGTGAGATTACTTTTAGAGAATACTGGCCTTACAACACCACACAATTGCACATGATATCAAAATAATTAGTATTAGGTATTGTGTCGCTTCCCCACTTCTTTTTCCATCTTCATTTTAACCACCTCCCAAATCAACCCTATACTCTATCTTTAATTTGTATTAGTTATTGGAAAAAGGTATACAATTTCTTTTTTTAAAAAAAGATTTACCACAACTACACATCCTTGAAATATCCAATCTTAGCATCCATATCCATTTCTTCTCCTGAGGTTTGATGTTCAATCTTCCTTCATATGATTTTTATATTTTTATAAATTGACCATCTATCTAAATTTATTCATTTTCACTTTTATGGAATTAGATGGTCACTTAGACTAAAATGAACTAACCCTAAACCAATTTATGTACTAAAAAAAGTTGAATTTTTTTTTTTTTTGTAGATGAGCCAAATCAGTTAGAATAATAAAAGAGAAGAAAATTTTTGTTTTTGTAATTGGGGTTCCAAACAACACAAATTTCTCTCTTTGGGTGGCAAACATAAGAATACAAACCTTTGCCGCCTTCCTTTTCTCTTCCCATGAAATTTTGAATTTTGAATTTTGAATTTATTTTTTGCCATATGCTTCCATGTTTTCTCCTTTCTTCCCAACTTCTCCAACTCCGACCAATCATTTCTTGCTCCACTTATGTTTATATTTATACGTTCCACCTCAGGGTTTTTTCTGTAATTTCATCATTTAATATAAACAATACCTCCTTTCTTCTTCTTCCTTTTGGTTTTATTTACGTTTATACCTTATTTGGAGACCTAATACAAATTTCGAGCCTTCAAATAACAAACTCTTAAATATTTTCAGCAAATTCTCCATTTACCATAACTTCTTTCCAAAATTTACTTCATACTTAATTCAAAATTAATTATTAACTAAGTTTAAATTTAATTAATGACATTGTGGCCTTTAACCCCTATACCCCTAATCTTATTTTTGGATTGCACTAATAGTTCGTTTTTAGGACAATATTTAATCTTAAAAATTAAATTTAGTGTGTAATGTTGCCATGCAACGCACTCTCTTATAGATGCACAATTTAAGTTTTCTCGAGGTTTGATATCGAGGATAGCATCGACCTAGCACTGCAATTTTGCCTTACATATTGTATCTTGTGATTTTTATTCAATTTTCTTGAGGATTTGTTTCAGTTTGGTTCTTTTGTCTACCAATTTTTATTTTTTGGATAATAACAAGAAGAAGAAAAACGTCTTCCAAGTGCTTTTCAATTACTGAAGTAAATATAACTCAATCTTAATTTGCATGAACACCTTTTTTTCTTTAAACTAAGATCAAAGGTTAAAATGTGCATATCTTTACTCGTTGTTGTACTTGGGAAAAAAAGAAGAAGATTGAAACATACCTAAAATTTAACCACTTGTACCACAAATGTAATTATGCTTACTAAGTCTCCATTACTTCATTAAAAATAAAAAAATAAAATAAAATAGATAAGAGACAGGCAAAAAAAAAAAAACAAAAATATCATCTAATTTTAAAAAAATTATCTTAAATGATAAAATTGTTAAAAATATTTACCAATCTAATAATAGACAGAAATAGTAGTATCTATTTCTACGATATTTCATTATAATAGTAAATATTTTAATTATTTTTTGTTTTATCCGTAAATAGCCTTATAAATATACAAAATATGGTATTTATAAATTTTGTGAAAAATGATGTTTTGGCAAAGGGGTTTCAATAATTACTCTCTTTACTTTGGAAGACCCCTCTAGAATTTTAGTATAAATTGTACTTTGCACTATGATTATGAGTGGTAGAGTTTGATTAAGAAAATAGGCAAGTGTGCCCTTTTTTTTTTTCTCCCCCTCTAATATAATTGCCATCCCAAATTATTTACATTTTCTTTTTGTTAATAATATAATTTAAATCCTTCAATTATTAATTTCTTTATAAAAGACTTGTTGAACATTCATATAGTGTTTATGCCATCCTTTCACAATAATAATTCTTGTGTGAGAGAAAATTAATAAATGTTAAATAACATTTTTGAACTATTTCCATACTAATTGATTATGATAGGATTTTTCAGAAACTTAGACAATATTTTATTTAATTGTGATCTCTTTCTTTTGAAAGAGACTTTTTGAAGCATAAAAAGAAACTATGAAATATAATTTGTTTTAAGTATTTGGTGAAATAATTAAATTGCTTATTTAAGCTATCAACAACCACTTTCCAGCTTTAAATTTTGGTTTTACTGTGAGGATCAATAACCCAATTGTTTTTTCGTTACACAAATATACATGTATTCGATCAATTTTTTATTGCTTTAGCAATTTAAAACAAGGTAGAGCATGCATGAAAATTATGTTCATGTTTAAATCTATAGCGATAAGACATGCATTGATAACTACAATGTCGATCCATTCAAAAACACAAGCTTAAATGAAATAAAAGTTCAAGTATGTAAGAAATTAAAATATGTTTCAGTTCTCACAAACGTAGATCAAAATTTCTATTTCTAAATTAGAAAACTAACCTCCACAACTCATTAGAGACAATACAACAAAAAAGATAAACTAAAAGAGTTGAAATACAAAAAATAGTGAAAAAATAATAATAAAAAAAGACTTAACTCTAAACCCTACGGAGAAAAGAAACTCTATATAGAAAATGGTGAGAAAGTCACGTGACCTAGGAAAAAGTCTCATACACCGTAAATTTGTTTATTGTTGTGCTATGGTGACACACAATAGGGTTACCATGTTATTTTGGTTTTTGGTCTTTGATGCCAAGGATAGCATTCTATGCCACAACGCTAAGCCTTAGCTTACTGGTTCTTAAGTCCTAATGCTTTGATTGATCTTAAGCACTCTATTTTGGTTATGTATTTTAAACATCTTGAGAGTCTTTTTAAACCAGTTATCATACGTAAAAGTATATTTAAATATTAAATTCCTAAGAATTAGCCAAATTTAAGTTAACAAAGATGGATATTTTTGGAAGGTATATCATATATATATAGAAACAGTTACAAATATAGTCTTCATATCCTAAACTCAATTCATTT
The DNA here is from genome assembly GCF_025177605.1 of Cucumis melo. Taxonomy (NCBI): domain Eukaryota; kingdom Viridiplantae; phylum Streptophyta; class Magnoliopsida; order Cucurbitales; family Cucurbitaceae; genus Cucumis; species Cucumis melo. The sequence goes on along the minus strand of NC_066857.1, from coordinate 22,885,071 downwards.
TTTAATAAAATTATAATAAGCGTAATTAATACATTAATTATTGTTTTCAAATTGTCTACATCAAGTATGCCCTAAATTTAATGGTATTTCCTTATAACTCAAGTCTTCTAAGATTCTAATTTTTTGTTTGTGAAGTTAATCTTGTTCAACTATTTTTTTCCCTTTAGGCTTTTCTTGTTTTGCCTCTATTTGTAGTTGGCTAAAGCTAGAAGTGCTCTATTGTGGCCAAAAAAAAAAAAAAAAAAAAATTATCAATCTTCTCTAACATAACCTCTAATTAAACTTTTATTTTGATATTGAGCAAGTCCTTTTAAGTATTCAAATCTTTTTGCTTAATATATGCAACTTTTGTTTTATTGTACTATATGTTGCTTTTTATATAATTTGATTCATATTCAAGCAAGAGCAATATTAACCTATCATTCAAACTCAAGTCTTCGGTGGATTGAGCTTAACTTTATTTACGGTTTGCATTAAAATCTTACAATCGCTTAAATAATAAATGGGTGCAACCTAGACTGCAACTCAAGTTTTCCTATTAAAATATATTCACCAATAAGTATTCTTCTCGATATATGCTCTTTCAAATATTGATTTAAGAGATATACCATTCGTTTTGGACTTGAGTTTCTAACTATGGATGAGTATAGCACAAGATGGATTTAAAAAGCTTAAAAATGACTTAACATGTCACAAATCCTAGTATGGTTCGGTGGATAATCTTAGTACAGTTTGGTAGATAAGACATTTATTATCATTTAAAAAAGCAACAACTTGTTATTAATTTCAACTTTACACTAAAATGATAAGTGAAATTCACTTATTTTATATATGTTTAAGGATGAGAGAAGAGAAAGAGAGGAAATGATTGGATGAAAATAGTGTATGGTTTCCAAAAGGGAATTGATGTGTTGTTCTCTAAAAGAGTATAAGTTGCTTTCAAACATGGTCAAGAGAGATAAAATACATTATTATTTAGTTAAATTGTAATCTAAGAGAGATCTTATCCAAACATTCCCAAATTTAACAACTAAAAACCAACCCAAATTAACTCAACATAATCAAAAATAAAAACTATAAAAAATCCAACAATTAAACTTCATTTAATTAACCAAACTATTATTATGATCCTTTTAAAAAAATTTCATAAAGTTAATTTTTCTTTTGAAACAACTACGGGAAAAATGTTTTACTTCAAAATAAAAACAAAATTAATGCTGGAAATTTCAAATTAGCAAATATTTACGAGGGAATAATTTTACTTTTCTAAAAAAAAAATCTAAATTTATTAAGTTAGGGATCGTGACAAATATAGTGATCAGATTCAAATTATTAATAAATATAGTAACATTTTTTAAAAAATTGTAAATATAATAAAATTTATCGAAGTCTATTAGTAATAAAAACCTATTAACTACTACATTTGTAATTGTTTAAAAGGTTGTCATACACTTTGTAACTTTACAAATCGTAGAATTGATACTAATTATAATTATTCATTAAATTACGAATATAATTATTACCCTAAATTTTCAGTTACATCAAACTTAATGAAGTATTGTAAATTTTTCTACATGTTTATTTAAGAGAATGTTAAAAAGATATTTTCATATAATTTCAACGAATTGCTAAGATTTTGACGAAAAATGACATTATAGGAAAACGTTTGTTAAAAAACTTGATATTTTGTACAGACGTATTCAATGATCTACTTGGACAACATTGGAGGATGGAGATTGAATGATCATGTTAATTAGGATTGTATTACAAGAATTCGTTTATAAGATAGATGTGTTAGACTCCACTCATTTGTCAATTGAGGTAAAATCTCATTTATTTAATATGATATCATAGACCATAAAATTCAAATGGGTATTTGGCTCAATTAAAAGAAATTAGATCCAATCAATAATAGTGAATATCTTGTATTAAAAAAAAAAAATCAAAGAACCTCACATCTCTAATAATATAAATGAACTATTTTTCTTATGGTCAATAATTTGGAGAATCTAAAGCTATATAATAAACTTACCTAAGTTATCACAAATAGACCTTGAGAGCTTATGTAAATTTTGCTATATGTTTATAACTATTTTTACATTGTGCTTTACTTCCTAATAATTTGAGTCGGATTGCTATATTTGTAACATTCTTTTATATACACACATACACATAAGCATACGTAAGGAAATTATTTTAAAGGATAAATTTTTAAAAATATTTATAAATAAAAAAAAATATTACAATTTACTCATGATAGACCAATCTATATTGATCTATCGTAATTCTTGATAGAATGATAGAGTATGATATTTTATAAATATTTTAGTTTACATTGTGATATTAAAAAAACTATGTAATATATATTAAAAAAAAAGAAAAGACTCTAGAATTGAGGACGTCAAAATTGGACGGTTAAGCCGTTTAGAGGGGTATTTTAGTCACATAATAAGAAGAAGGAAAAAAAGAAAAATGATCAAAACGACAACAGTGGGCCCCATGTTGAGTACAACGCTCACTTCTCTGTTGCTTCTTTCTTTCCTTCTTTTTAAAATAGAGAGAGAGAGAGAGAAACAATAAAGTTTAAAAAGAAATAATAAAATGGGGATAGTGAAGTCATTATTTGAATTCCCTCTCTCTCTAACAAACTTTGAAATTCTGACAGCTTCCAAGCTTTGGCCTACCATCGCCATTCACCATTCTTCTTCTTCTTCTTCTTCTTCCTTCTCCTCTCTTCCCTTTCCTTCATTTCTCAAGCCAAACCCACAAATCTTCATCATCAACCGCCGGAGCCATGTCAGGTTATGTAGGCATTCTCGTCTCAGATCCATGGCTCCAGAATCAGTTCACCCAAGTCGAGCTCCGGAGTCTCAAGTCTCATGTATCTAACTCATCCCTTTCTTCTTTTGCTTCTTGCTTTGCTTTAATTCTTTTTTCAACCTCTTTCTCTCGCATTATTCTTGTTTTTTTTTTCTTTATATATGTTTTCGCTCTTTGAACCTTTGGTTACTTAGTGTTTTTGGTTTCGATCTGATTGGATTGTGGCAGTATATGAGTATGAAGAGAGAGAACGGTAGGCTTAACCTTGGAGACTTGCCTTCTAAGATGTCCAGACTTAAAGTTGTAGGAGAGAATCTTACGGAACAAGAGAGAGCTTCTTTTATACAAGATTTGTATCAGAATCAGGATGATGAAGTTGATTATGAATTCTTCCTTAAAGTACGTTCGTGTTTTTGTCTTTTTTTTTTTTTTATTACTTTTCTCTCTTCAGCTTTGACAGATACAGTGACTGTTAGATGATGTTCATCTCCAATCTATCTCCATTTTAACAGAAATTCTAATGTATCACTTACAGATTTATTTGAAATTGCAAGCTCACGCAAGTGTTAGAACCGGAAGTACTGGTGCGAAAAATTCATCGGCATTTCTTAAAGCCGCCACCACTACTTTGCTTCATACAATTAGTGAATCCGAGAAGGCATCATATGTCGCACATATCAATAATTACCTTTCACAAGATAAATTTCTTAAAAGATACCTTCCTATAGACCCTTCCACCAACAATCTATTCGAGATTGCAAAGGATGGCGTTCTCCTCTGGTAAGTCATCAAATCATTATTATCATAATTTTTTAATTACCTCTGTTCTTAATTTGATCGGACTCGATTAGAATGATGAATTCTGTTATTGGTGGATACAGTAAACTAATCAATGTGGCGGTTCCTGGAACCATTGATGATCGTGCAATCAATACAAAGGCTGTGCTAAATCCTTGGGAAAGAAATGAAAACCATACGCTTTGTCTCAACTCTGCAAAGGCCATTGGATGCACTGTAGTAAACATTGGAACACAGGATTTTATTGAAGGAAGGGTATGCATATTCCTCGTAGCTATCAGAATGAACAGAGTCGAGAAGTTATTTCTTATAACTTCCATTTGAAATATTAGTTTCTTGCATCTACCAAGTTTTCAATACCATTCAACTAGGAGTATGTTTAAACTTTTTAACTAAAAGAAAAGATAAAACCCATTAAGCCTAAGGCATGGCAAGCAAGTGAATGTTATTAATATTTAGGAACAAATGGGAAGCAGATGACATTATGGGGAAAATTCTTTTCAATTTTCTGAAAATTGATAGAGGCTGGATGGCGCAATTCTTTTCAATTTTCTGATTTTTAGTTTCCCTTTTCTGATTAATTTATAGTTTAACGGTTGAATTTTCTTTCTGTTTGCTTATTTAGTTAAGGATTTACCCTGCTAGTTTTAGATGTAGCAGGGAATGCTTATCTCCCATAGGTCGCCACTCTTTTTCTCCTGCTTTTCTTTTTCACGACTTTGGGACTAGTTTATTCCCCGCTCCTGAACCTTATCAGTTCTTTCTTTCCTGTAACTTTTCCTTTGCAATATTAGACACTAAAAAGAAGTCAATTTCAGTCTTCTTTGCTGAAGTTTAACTTCCCAAAATGGTACTGCAACATCGAGTTACATGATGCAAAACTAAATAATTAATTATCCAACTTATTTATCATGTTCTGAAAGAATCAAAATGTTGAAGAATTAACAGAAGAGCCCTAGAGACCATATTTCTCTTAAGTTATTGTGAAACAGTATACTAAGTAATCTTTACAACTTTACTGATCAGACTGAGTTCTAAATCATCTGTTTTCATTTGCAGCGGCATCTTGTACTCGGACTTATATCACAGATTATTAAGGTAAAATAACATTACGTTTTATATATGTATAAAAGTATATAAAGAATTTAACAGTATATTGTTTTACACCGACTTTCACAATAAAGTAATTATCGTTACTTTTTTATGTTAAACACGTTCCAAAAGGTTTGGATTTAGATTAATTCATCTGTCCTAATGGTTATTGTACCAGATACAATTATTGGCAGACCTCAACCTCAAAAAGACCCCTCAGTTGGTGGAGTTGGTTGGTGATAGTAAGGTAATGATGGCCTTTGAATTATATGATATACTTTTTTACAGAAAGTTTTACTTTTACGAACTCTTAGCAGCAAATAATTTGGAAGACTTTATGTAATTCTCTAACTGCCAGGATGTGGAGGAGTTGATGAGCCTACCTCCAGAAAAGATCTTACTGAGGTGGATGAATTTTCAGCTAAAGAAAGGAGGATACAATAAGACAGTAACAAACTTCTCTTCTGACATAAAGGTATAAATGATGCTGAAGTTTTTTATTTGGAAATATTTCATTTCAGCGCCTGTTCGTATGTTTTCCTTTCCTATAATACCGATCTAACTTAGTTAGATAGATCTACATTTGAAATTTCTGAGTTAACATGGCTAATTTCTATATCTTGTGCATAACTCGTACAGTTATCTTTCCAATCTCAATAGGAAGGTTTTGGCAAAAGATCCATATCAACCTGTAGGACATTTTAAATCAGTAGCTGTGTTTGATAACTTGTACTTGATGCTGATAAAGAAGCTCGCATTTGATATTTCTATACTCTGTTAGGATATTCAAAGTTCCATACGACAAAATGAAACTCTGAATTCATTCTATATTTGCTAGTGTTTGACAAATGCAATCGATTATGTTCACAATCAATTACTGAAGTGTATGCACGAATTCATTCCACATCTGCTATTCTTTCTTTCGTGCTGAACCTCGTACTTTTTCCTGACCAAAGGTGAAGTTCACTTGGAAATTTATTGTTTGATAGTGTACTGCATACAAGTTTTGCTCTCGATAGTGTATATTTTTATTTTCCTTCTATGGATTTCTTTTCATTTTTGAACATTTGAGATATCTGTTCTACAGGATGCAGAAGCATATGCTTACCTCTTAAAAGTCCTTGCGCCTGAGCACAGTAATCCATCAATATTGACAGTGAAAGATGCTTTAGAACGAGCTAAGTTGGTTCTTGAACATGCAGATAAGATGGGTTGTAAAAGATATCTCACAGCTAGAGATATTGTGGAAGGTTCACCAAATTTGAATCTTGCTTTTGTCGCTCATATCTTTCAGCATAGGTGAGAAAATAATCTTCTCCTTGAGCAGAGCTGCATTTGGTTCTTATTTTGCTCAATTCAGTTCTCTGGATTATTTTCAGTGAAAGCTCAGTCTAAATATTTGTATTCTATTTTGTATGATACTAGAGCTATGCAAGCCTAAGCAATTTTGTGCTATGCTTGTTCTTCAACATAGACATATTAACATGACATTAATATAAAATTAGGTTCTGACATGCATATATACCAATTAAAAGGCACGTGTAATGTAATGTTACTGTTTATCGTGGATTTACAATTAAATGTGCACGCAGTTTGTTGGTACATACAAGTTTGTGGATTGAAAGCCTTTGGGACAAGTGGAGGATGAGTAACCAAATTCTGTACAAAATGACCTGTGACTTGGATTTCAGAGGATATTTAATTATTTGGTTCCGTTAACTGTCCTGTGAACTGTTGACTTCTATGTTTATTTTTTTGTTCTTTGGTCTTTTTTTTCTTTTTTCTGTCATATAGCTTTTTGTTCCTGCCTATTATCAAGTTGTTTATGACATTTACCGTACTTTGTAGGAATGGGCTGTCTACTCAGACAAAGCAGATATCTTTTCTAGAGACAATGCCAGATGACGCCCAAATTTCTAGGGAAGAGAGAGCGTTCCGTTTATGGATAAATAGCATGGGGCTTTCAACCTATATCAATAATGTCTTTGAAGATCTTAGAAATGGGTAAAAATTGTTTTCATCTCTTCCTACATTATTTTGTGGACCGAAAATAGGTTAATTGGATACAATTTATTTATTCCATCGTTCTTTCAAGTAATTGTACCAGATCAGAGTAAATCACTAGAAACCATTGATTTTTTTTTAACTATGAAAATTTTCACTTTAATAAATATTGCAACTTTTTCTAGTGAAATGTTGGTTATCAAATGGGATCATTCTAATGTCTATGTTTGCAAACTAATAGATTATATTAACAATGAAAGAAATAAAATTTTCCCTTCACTTTTCAGGTGGATTCTTCTTGAGACGCTAGACAAGGTGTCCCCAGGAATTGTTAATTGGAAGATTGCAAATAAGCCTCCGATTAAAATGCCATTTAGAAAAGTAGAAAACTGCAACCAAGTTGTCAAAATAGGGAAGCAATTGAAGTTCTCTTTGGTCAATATTGCTGGAAATGATATTGTGCAAGGGAATAAAAAATTGATACTGGGTAAGCCACCCAAGTTTGTCTTCTGTTAAGCAAACTTAATTACTATACACGATTCTCAGCAAATTACGAAAATAGTTCCAGAATTTTAGTTGCATAGTAAATGTTATATTTTATTCCCCTTGATATATTGCTCAGATTAATTTCTTTATGGCTTTCTTACAGCTTACTTGTGGCAACTGATGAGATACAACATCCTTCAACTTCTAAAGAACTTAAGATTCCACTCATTTGGGAAGGAAATCACCGATGCTGATATTTTGCAATGGGCAAATGGTAAAGTCAGAAGTTCTGGGAGCCAGTGTCGCATGGATAGTTTCAAGGTATTGATTTTTTATACTTTGTTTTTTCCAAAACTGACATAAGATTGGGATATTTCAATTATCTCAAGTAGTCAGGCTGGTGTAGAACCTTGAAAGTCTAACTGTTTCTTTATAAGTTTACACGATCATTGAGTTTTGAAATATGAACAAAAAAATTTTGGTTGGCCTTTCCGCTTCCCTTATTTTACTCTCCCACATATACTTTTCAGAACATTTCCTTATTATTATAATTACAATTACTTAAACTTTCAACCATTTTGTGTTTGTGTGTCGTTCTTTTTATGATTAGTCTTTTATTACAACAAATGCGAAGAAGGTTGTTGTAATAATCACTAAACTATGCTCATTTTGAATTGAGATTTATTTTATAAATGATTGCATTGAAACTTAGCATAAAAATATCATTTTAACTTGAGCATAACTCAATTAGTTAGGATATATATTTTCAATTAAGAGGTTAGAGATTTGAAGCTCCTTAACAACCACATATTTTAATTGTTTTCGACCAACTAACATCTAACTATCTTGAAATAAGAAATATCTAAAGAAAACAAATACATGTTAGTTGATTAATATTTTCATTTGATGTTATTGATGAGACTTACTAATAACTTAATATTATCATAATATCCAATCCACAGGACAAGAGTTTGTCGAATGGAACATTTTTCCTGGAGCTTCTCAGTTCAGTGCAGCCTAGAGTTGTCAATTGGAGTCTTGTTACCAAAGGAATCACCGGTATGCTTTTACTAGGCATTTTTGCACAGCAAATCATTTCGCCTTTGATATTAAACGTGCTCAGATGTCAGTTCGTAAACTATAATCTATCTATTTTTTTCTCTAAGGAATCTTTTTATCTGTTTCTATTTCTTAGATCTTCAATATTTTAGGTGTTCCAAAACTGAATGTCAAGTTTTTAAGTTATGAGTAGGACTGTATATGTTTGGAAAATCGTTGACAAAACTGTGGTCTATCGTCATGGTAATAGTTTATCGTTTGCAAAGTAAAATTTTGCTACATTTGAAAATAGTTTGCTTCATTTTTTTTACTTGAAAACAGCAAAAATGTGAATTTCAGAACAATTAATCTATTAAAAAGTAGTTTATGCTCAAAGGAAAAAATATATATATTAAATGATGATAAATAAAACAGGTCATATAAACTTCTTTATCAAGAAAAGATTCGATCATGTATTTTGCAAAATTTATAGAAGAAAACTTGTAAAGTTTTTGTAAATGTCTTTTAAAGTCGAAACATTGTTTAATACATTAAGGGACCAAGAAAAAGACATCCCCACGTGTCTACAAATTTTCTAATTGTATTGTCTTTTGCTTTAATCATGACCAACATAGAGGAGGAGAAAAAGATGAATGCAACCTACATCATTAGCATTGCAAGGAAGCTTGGATGTTCCATATTTTTGCTTCCTGAAGACATCACTGAGGTAATTTCCTGAACTTCTAACTCCTTCTTTAACCCTTTATCCGATTAACAACATTTGCATTTACTAATTGTTAAAGAACGAATTGATAGGATTGAATTCAATAACGGAAAATCAAAAGTTAAAAGAATATGTTGACTAAAATTAGGATAAATATTAGGTTAAACGGACTAATCTTTTTTTGAACAAATTAATAGCCCTGAACTGTTATTTATTTATTTAAAAAATAGTCGTATACTTTGAAAAGTTGTAGTATTACCTCTCAACTTTCACAACGGTTTGAAAAACACTTTAAAATAGGCATCATTTAGAATTTCAAATAAAAATAAAAACTAAGAATTGTGTGACAATCTAAAATGATCGAGTAATCAAAATATAGATTCTAAGTCATTGCCACACATTTCACGTGTCCAAAATTTTAAACTTGAAAATTAGAAAGGACAAAATTAAAAATGAGTTGAAAATAGTAAGAATTAAAAGAATATTATTAAGATGGCTTGTATTAACATAAACATATTTTTGTGGTATCATAAAAGAAGATATTAACATTTTTGTTTGTGTTCCAATTAGGTGAATCAAAAGATGATCCTCACCTTAACTGCAAGTATAATGTATTGGTTCTTGAAACAAGGTGGGGATGACAAAGCTTCGGTTAGTTCAGACAGCGAAAACAGCAGCCAATCAGAGGCGATTTCAAACTCAACGACCGATGACTCAGCCTCCGAGTCATCGGCAGATGAAAATGGTAACATGTAAATCAATCCAAAATTAAAACATCATACAGAAATTCCAATGATGATTACATTTTTTTAGTTGTTTAATTTTCAATTGGAATTTGTGAATTTCAAAAGGAATGTGTATTGGCTAAATGTTGCATTATTATAGGAAGAAGAAGAAGAAGAAGAACAAACTCAAAAGTGCTTTTCTAAAAAAGGAATTTTTTTTTTCTTTTGCTTTCTGCAGAAGCAGCTGCGATCTGTGAATAGCTCAGTTCTTTTCAACAAATATTTGTATTATGAATTTGATTTTTTTTTTTTTTTTACTATTCCTAATTTTTGGGCTTTTCCGTCGTATAGTATATATTTATTAGTTTGCATTTTACTGTACTTATAGTTATATCTTTACTCTTTCTTTTCTTTAATCTTCTTTTATTTTTGTTTATTGGTACATTGCATAGCAATGGGATGGTGAGGATTTTAATATACTCTTACAATGAGAGGACTTTTAGTTAGGGTCAAATTAGTTGGGGAATACATTTCCATGCCAACATGGAATGGAACTTAAGCAGTAAAATATTATGTTTTCGTAGTTTGTAGTTGATGTGGATTTGATTTATACCAAGGTTTGAGAGCCTCTTTTTTTTTTTTTGTCTTAACAAGATGGTAGCAGTTAGTTTATTATTGATTTATAAGACATGTTATGTTTATTTAAATTGTAAATTAAGTTGCACTCATTTTGTGCATTCCATCCAAAAAGAAACTTTTAAAATATTTTAAAATGATGTAGGAAGAGTTTTTCAGGGTGACATACCATAATTGGAGCTATAATTAGATAATCAAGTTGGGATGCACAAATAATGATAATAATAAAATATTTTAAAATGACGACTTCTAAAATTATTTATAAATATACCATAATATATATTCATATTTTACTAGACTTCTTTTTTCAAATATTTTGATTCACTTCTCTATATTCAAAAATATTATTCTAATGCAATTTGATATTATTCTATTAAAATAAAGTATTTAATTGACATAAATTTAATTTTCACTCCCCAACTGATAAATAAATATATAATATTAGAAAATTGTATCGGATAACAAAAAAATCAAAGAAAAAACGTTCAATTTTTTACATATTATAAATATGACAATCAGAAGGTTATTAAAGGGATATTAGAGGGTTATCTACTTTTAAATTTGTTATTTTTGTAATTTAGAAAATTTAAAAAATGTAGTGATATGAGTACATATAATTTTTTTATTTCTTTACTATATATATTTTTTAGAGCTTTTGACATTGGGGAGTGGCCAAGCCCCCTTTTTTTTTTTTTTTTTTCCTTTTTCTTTTCTTTTTCCTCTCCTCAGACATCAAATAAACAGATATATCTTTAAAACATCAATGTATTGCATAAAACATTTTTAGAAAGATATTGACATCAATACCAAAATGCTTCTAAAATCAAGAGTTGGGATTCAAATGTTAGAATTTGAAAAACCAAAGAGTAATATGCTAATAAAAACCTTCTGCCAAACTTAACAACGTATGCTTAGTAAGGCCACAATCTGAAACGTGACATTTATCACCAATTATTTAGTCGAGATTGTGTCCATTTTTTAAAGTGTGGTTTTATGTAGTCCCTACCCATAATCAAAGATGGTATGGCATAATCATCCTATTCAATTTTTGTACATATCTCCATATTTCATACTTTCCCATTTCTATAAGTTCAACATTTACACAAATATTAAAATGACATTTTTATTTTATCATAAAAAGATTCATTAAATAAATAAATAAAAAAGTACTAAAATATCATTAATAAAGAATACATTGTAAACAATAAACATTATTGATTCGTTAAAATAAACATAAATGGTTTATTTATTAATTTAAACAACTTATTTGAACGTGGTTTATAATTTCTAAAAATATCATCAACATTAACATCTTATCAATATTTTCATCAACATTCATAGAAACTTCGATATTTTCGTTAACACTTACGTATTAAATCTTGATTGAGATATATTATGAGATAGGAAAAAAATAGATGGCTAAATAAAATAAAAAAAATAAAGTTGCGCATATATGTGACATTTTTACAGAAGCAGCATAACAATATTTATATATCGACTTTGCATAGCTAGCAATTGGAATCAAATTGGTAATAATTAATGTGGGAGAATGAAAGAATGTATGTTAGAGGTGCTTCCTTCTTTGTCCAAGTTTTGTTCCTATTATCTTTAGATATATCCCACAACTTCCTTCACTTTTAGATATGTCATAAGGCCTATAACTTTCTATGTTATTGAGTATGAAATTCATTTCTCATCCTCACAAATGGTAAAGTGCTTTTGTTTCTAGTTATAATAGAAAACAACGATGACTAATTTAAATCAAGGTTTTTGAAGTATCTATATATAAAAAGACATAATAAATGTATAAATTGAGCTTTCTAGAATTATGTTGAAAGTAAATTGTAAATAAATATAAAAAATATAAGGATATAGAATAAGTGTCCAGAAAGTTTAGGTAAACATCTAGAATATTTGTGGAAACTAAGAAAATTTAGAGATCTTATGTCTATTTTACAAAAGATGAAGGAAGCAAAAATAGGAAAGTTAGACAAATTCAGAGTGAAAAGTGAGGGAGTGAGCTTCAAAAGACTACAAAAGTATTCACTTAAAACTGTCTATTTTTGTACATTCCTAATAAGTTTATTTTTTTTCAACCCATTGTCTTTCTTTCTTTTCTTTTGTGTCAAGTTTTCTTCTAATACTTTTCTCCCGTAGAAGAGAACAAAACTACTCATTCTATTACTGTTTTTACCTCATCTCTGGGGACTCCAACTTAATTTTATTAATTATAAATATAGTTAAATTTAGATTAATCTATTTATCATATAACTATCACAAGTATATTTTACGTCCATAGAGTTTTTCATTTATATCTTGAACTTTTAAAAGTTTCATTTTTATTCCGACCAAGTTGAATTATTTCTTTGCAATTTTTTATGTTAGGTTTCATTTATACTTTTGCCTATTGTGAAATTTTCATTTAACACCTTCAACCAATTATTTTGATTATGGTAATTTGACGATTAGTTGTAATTAAAATAGATGTTACATTAGATATACTTAACGGCTAGTTCTTAGGGAGACTCTTACCAAAGAGCATGATTTTATATTGTCTACTTTAAATATAAACTTTCATGACTTTGTTTTTAATTTTATCCAAAAGACCTTATACCATTAATGATAGTTAATCTTACTTATAAACTCATTATTTAATCGATATAAAACTTTGATCGCATTTCCAACAACCTCATACATACATATATATATATATATATATATATATATAATCGTTATCATGTACCAAATGTTTTGAAAAACTAGAACCAGAAAGAAATCTAGAGTCTGAAATAGAAATCCAATTGTTGAATAATATTGTTCAGGACTTATTTTGAATCTCAGTTATCAACATATAGGAAACTTTCGTTCCAAATCGACAAATTCAAAAAAAGAAAAAAAATCTTTTGTACAACCTAATGGCTAGGAATCACTCTATCAATAAAGCCCTAATGCAACTAAGCCAAAAGACTAAACTACGCCTACCTAGATGTCATAGACAGATAAATTGGATAACAATAAAACTAGATTTATATTAATAAATAATATATACAATTGCAAACAATAAAATTAAAAGAAAATAAAATGAATCTTTTCAAAAATATAAAAAAATGACAAAGTATTTACAATTTCGAAAATGGAAAAAGACATTTTCGTGTAAAATATCAAAAATATCCCGTCAATAATGCGCCTAATATATTTGGTACCGCGATTTGATATACAATCGTTTAGATTTGACTATTGTTTGGTACATGATCTCTTAGATTCTTTTTTTCAATTCTACCTTTTAATTTGGTTACTCGTTTAATTAATTGAGTTACTCGTTTAACTATTTTTTTTTTCAAAATTTGTGTCTAACCAATTTTTTCAAGATTTTTTATCTAATCTAAACAACTTACAAAAGAAAGACGATAGAAAGAGTACCCAAATCTAAAAAAAAAAAAAAAAGATGGAATAAATTGCAGCTAAAGAAGAAGAGTACAGGAGGAGGAAGACAATAGAAAAATGGTAGAGAAGAGAAAAAGATGAAAAGACAAACCTAAAATATTTAAAAAATAACTAGTTTTTATGGGTTTTTGTTACACGAGTTTGTTATATTTAGGAAAGTTATTTAAGTAGTTTGTCATATTTAGGAAAATTTTTGAAAAGAAAAGAAGCAATTTTCAAAAATTAAAACTAAAATGAAAATACTTACGCAACAGAGAGGAGTCGGGAAAATTATGAATTCAATTAAATACATTTCCACAACTTACCTCCAAATAGAGAGATTTGAGATACCAATTTAATTTGTTGGGTCCTGGATCTCAAATCTTGCCATTTCCCAAACCCAACCCAACACAACTTTGGTTGGAAAAATAACATCAGTACATGGGAAAAAACGAAGCAAAACATGATTTTTTTTTCCTTCAATTGATTAAAAAGTGTGTATTTACTAAATTTTCTGTACAGATAAGTAATACATCCTTAATAAACAGAAATAATGAGAAACATCATTTCTTTCCTCGCTTTTATTTAAAAACTATAATGATATTTCATATATTATTCTGCCTCATTCTCATGATATATAGGACCCATGAGATTTCCTGTGTCATATGAACTTACACAAACTATATCTATTTTCTTGCCATCTTTTCCATGTGGTTCCTCAGAATCACATATGTGGGTTGAAACAGTCTTTTCTTTTGTCTTCAAATGGAACTTTTTGTTGTTGCAATTTGAGACTTTTCAACCACTTTTAAGAGATGCGAGAGTTGCTATGCTAATTCAAGCAGATTCAAGAAGCACCGGCAATTGAACTTGTTTTTTGTACCAAAAGAGATGGCAAGTCTCTGATTTTAGAGCCACTGCCCCAGAAAGAAGCTAGACAAAGACCCATGATGGCCATGGCAACAACCGAACACGCGGGTGGAACGGCGTGAGTGCTCCCGAGGAACTGAGTAGCTAGAAGCCCTGCTAGAGTGGAGCTTTGCATCCCTGTGCATAGTGAAATTGTGCGGCTAGCTTCTTCTTCTTGCCTGTCACATCCGCAACATTGTATCAAGCAATGCTCATCACATTTTGAAACCGATTGTATTTGTTTGAAATTAATGTTCAATGTAATCTAGTTTCCATTAACCTTGGTTTTGAGCCAACCTCATTCATTTACAAGGAAAACTGCACTCTAATGTCGAACTAACATCAATGTTTTTCATCTATTAAGCTTTCTAGTCAAAATCAGGACTTCAGGAGCTACGAGTTCCAACCTCCTACCACCTCAAGTGGGAAATCAATGCAAATTCATCCTAAGCTAGGAATCAAAAGCGTTATCAAAACACTCTCTCTATAGGAACCAAAAACTTTGTTTAGGCAAAGACGATAGAAGTTTTTTTTATGTAATTCTTAAGCCACCAACAGATACTTCTACGACTTTTATGTAATTTTGTTGCTTTAAAAAATAGTTTTCTTCTTGATGAAGAATTTTGGTATATGGTTTTGGATGGCCTGTAAAGGTTATCGTTGCTGTGCACTGGAACTTAATAATAAAAAACTTTGTAGTTTTGGATTAAAAATGCCTTCAGTTGTTCTAAAAAACAGATCAATGGAAATAAACAAGAATAAAACACAAAAACAAACGATTTTCAAAGGTTCTAGCAAACAGATTTTCAATAAATGTTATTCTGAAATACAGAGTTATTTTTCAAAGTTTTCTCAAATAAACGCTTCTACTTTTGATATTTAAGCTTTAAAATAATTTTCATAAACAGCTCCCAAACGAGACTATTCATGTACTATAGAAAGAAGTGTTATCTATGACCCACTTGAACAGAAAGGGAAGCAATATTATGGCAGCAGATAGTTTGCATGTGATAGAAAAGTTGAAAAGCCTTATATAGTCACATGCTTTGATAGTTTTCTAAAAAGATTGATGGCAATTGATCAAAGCTAAAGAGCCAATGGTTCCTAACTGCCCTGCTAGATTTTTGAAACCATTTTATCAATAGCGACATACTGATATTTTCAAGGAGAGAACGTGAATGCGGGTAGAATAGTTAAAGTGTTGAAATAATTCAATTTACCATTATTCACCAACTTAAGCTGCTTTTAGGTTGATTAGTGATTTAGGGTGTGAATTCTAACCCAAGATCATCTGAGCCTCAAAGCTTATCAAGATAGATGGGATATTAAGTAAAGAGATGTAACTTTTACCTTATGATTGGGATTTTCGATGCCCAGTATCCCAAAGTGAATGCCATTGCATGAAATGCCAAAACTGGAAGAACCAACTGGGCTCCATGGATCGACAAAATTTGGCTTCTGTTTATAGCAAGGGGGCTACCAATACACAATGAAGTACAGATAATTGCAACAAATGGCATCACAGGCTGAATAATGGCTACGATTGGCTTTGCATAAGAATTAAGAACGAGTCCGAGAGCGACCGGAAGAAGAACAACCTATAACAATACCAGAACATCAATAACCAAACATTTATGATTCTGTCAGTAAAATTCAGAATACTCTTGAAATATTAAAATACACCATTTCTTGATCGTAGCGAGAGGAGATAAAACTTAGTTGCAGCTCAGCATGAGGAAAATATGCGAAATAACAGTAGAAAACTTAACTGAAGAATTATAGAAGGAAAAGAACACACACAAGAAACCTCCATAAGAGAAGTTTCTATTTAACTAAGTCATTTGATAAGAAGCGTTTCTTTTTATGACGACTAGAACAGCTCCCTCATACAACCAGATGCCTAAATAATGGGAAACCCAAAATATCAAGATCTTTCTGCACTAATTTTTTGCGTTCATAATTTCAGACATCAACTAAAGTTTTTATCTATCAAAGCTTGATTCCTTACTAAACAAAATTAACAAAAGAAGTATGTACTACAATCAGCTCGACTTTCTTGTTTGAAATCCATGGATCACATCTACTATACAATCATTCGCTGAAGTACCATTACCTGCAGTATTGATTTTGACATGGCAGCGGCATCAACTGGAACAACCGAACCGATCAGAATGCCAGTCAATAGAGGTGTTAGAAGCACGGAAGAGATGGTGGTGAAGCTGGTAAGGAGAATACTTAAGGCAATATCTCCTTTACTCAAGAAACTGGCATAACTTGATAGCTGAGCCCCTCCAACACAAGCTGTAAGAAGAAAACCTGCATAGAACAGTGGAGATATCCCAAATGCTCTTGCTATCAATACACCAAGAGCTGGTTTCAAAACATACTGAGCAACAAATCCAATAGAGAGTGGTACAGGCCTGCAAATAACAAACAAAATAAAACAATTCTCAAGAACACACCCACGTTTTCAAATGCAGTTGATATGATTTACAATTTAGATGTTTAACCTCTTCATTGCTAGAGCAAAATCATTAATAGAAAGCTTAATTCCAATAGATAACATTATCCCACCAAGAGCTGGGGCATAGAGATCCTTAGGAACCCTGCAAAATGCAATATCAAAAACTTCATAAAATACACTTTATAAATTCAAATTTAGTTTTATGTATTTGTATGAACTACATGCAGTACCTCAAACAGCAAAATACCAATATAACAGTTAAGTTTTATCGAAAGTTTTAATCATCTAAATAAGATAGCATCATAGAAAATAAAAGGTGTAACTGAAAAGCTATGAGTCTTCATATAGGTCCTTTGTGAACTCTGCCAATTGAAAGTTCCAAAACTGAACTCATAAAGTAAAGAAATATTAGACCAAAAATGACATTCAAAATTTAAAGTGAAATCAGGAAAGAAGAAGATATATCCAGAAAGTTGAAAGTGAAAAAAAAAAAAAGACAAAAGAAAAACCATCTTTTTATTAAATACTTGACTGACACTGGCAGATTATACAGACAACACCATACATGCATGCATACACACACACAAATACATATAGACTATAAGTAATTTTTGTATGAATAAAATTAAAATAATAAAAATAAATAAATTATAGATTTGAAAATTACCCTTATACTTGTGATAATTACAATATTACCCATGAATTTTCATATAGATTTAAAAATTACTAGCATTCTTTTCAAATTTCAGAAAAAAATCGAACTTAAAACAATGTAGTGATGAATAGTTTAAATTTACATATCAGATCATCGCCATACTATTTTATTTCCCTTTTTTCTTTGTAATGTTTATGAAAGTCTAGGGTTAATGTTGTAATTTTGAAAGTATAAGGGGGTATATGTGAAAGGAAAAGTAAAGGTAAACTTGAGAGTATTGTCGATGAAATTTTGGAAGTATTGTCTATGAATTTAACTAATAAATAAATTAATAAAAAACCATTTTACCAGAGACAAGAATGGAAGGCTGACTTTCAATCAAGAACAATGGAGAGAGAAAGAATATATTAAAAATTAATTAAAAACATCAAGTCATAATGGGATAAGTTAAGTATCTATCCAACATTGACAATTGGGACTAAATTAACATTTTACAATGATTGAATCAATAAGCTTCCAATATTATTAAATCAATAAGATGGAAATATTTACCATGTAAAAGTAGATGGACAAGTCAGGGCAGAAATTCCAGTAGCAGCTACAACAAAAGGAAGTAACCCCGAAAAAAATTGCGATGAATCACCACCGGCACCCTCCTCAGCAGCCGCTGCATTGGAGTTCAATCCAAACGACAACAGCGAGAAATTCCCCAGCCGAATCCGCGACCCGACTCTCCCAATGAACGGCGAAGTCGAGCAAGCAAAAGTGGACAAAGCTCCATTACACACGGGCTTCAAATTCTTCGACGTCGAACAGTGAGAAGAAGGCCACAATCTGGTGAAAGTACAAGAAATCGAAAGACAGTGGCAATCTGATGAGAAGAATTTTGGTTTTCTACTAGGTTTGATCGGCGATTGCGAAAGAAAGGGAACCGGAGAAGAGCAAAGAGGTATGGCGGACATGGAAAGGGAGAAGGAAGTGTAGACGATGAAGTGGCGGGAGTATTTTGGCCGGAAAGTGAATGGTTGGGCGACGGTGCGTGAGATGATAACGAGGAGGGGAAGAAAAAGGGAATAGTTGAAGACATAGAGAGAAAAATCCGTCCAAGTGTTGGGATTAAAGTCTTTCCCACAGTACTTTTATTTTATTTTATTTTATTATTTATTTATTTTTTTGTCCTTTTCTTTTCCTTTCATTTTAGCAAATTGCTAATTAGTCCCTCTTTATTTTCAAATACCAATTTAGTCCTCTACTAATTTTGGTTGAATCTTGTAGAACCTCTTACAATTTAGAGTTCAACGTTCGATTGCTCATGCAAATATATACGATGTAACAAACGGTAAATATAAATAGGATTGTGTTATATAAGAAGTTTCAGTTGAGCATTAGAGTAATATTAGAACCATTGCTATTTTTAATTTATTGTTATTATTTTTTTTAATTTGAGAGCGTGTTATAGATTATAGTATAGACTGATATGGTAGATTTGAATAAATAGCTTGTTGGTTTAGAATTTACGTTGCTATACTAAAATCTAGTGGACATTAATCTAGCCTAGTGGTTTGTACATGGCCAATGTGATAAATTTTTAGAAGTAAATTAAAGTATTTACAATGTTGTGAATTTATGTTTTCTTTATACTTAAAGGTTTTCTAAATGTATCTTAGGCCAAACAGTCCTTGTTTTTAAGATTGTTAGATTATATATTTACTTACGATCAATCTATGATTCGACAACTCGTAAACAAAATAGACCCAGTTTACTCAACTCCTTAGCCCTGGTCAAACGTAGTTGAGTCTATGCTTAATCAAGCTTCCTTTATTCTAACTCCCAATGATTGTATACTCTAGTGCATGTATATATCAAATTGTATCCATAACATAAGTTTTAACTACTTGAATTATGTTCAAAAGTAAAAAATAAAAAAATTATTGTAAATGGCAAAACTAGTGAAGATACTTACATAATTCCATATTCCATCAACTATAGACATTATCTATCAATGCTACCAATTATATGTATCAGTGATAGAATAATTTAAAGTTTTACCACAAATTTTATTTTGGTCGATTATACTATATTTGTAAATAAATAAAAAATATCATTTAGAAAGTAATATAATGTTTTTATTGTTTTGTTAACGCCAAAAGTACTTTTCCTTCGGGAAAAAAAAAACGTTAAAAGTATTACCAATGCAATTAGATATTTTTGTTTATTGACAAAGATAGGAGAGATGTATCCAAGTGTATTTGTATTTACATGTAAAATTTTGTGTATATATATAATTTTCCTTAAAAGAAAGACAAATATTTTCTTCTAAATTAAAATTAAAAAATATACTTGTGTAATGATAATGACAACCAATCTGTATCTGCCACGCTTCCCAACAATTCTAGAAAGTACTTTTGGTTTTACATTGTTTTTTATTTATTATATAAAAAATATCAACTTATATCAAATCTTTCCTTCTATTGATTTAGATTCTAAACTTCTATATGCTTATTAATTTAGACTATAAGGAATCATGGGAGAGTTAATTTTATGATAATCTATATTTGGAGGAAAGATTATAATAGATAATGTTATGATAGTATCTCTTTTGAGGAAAGATTATTCAGGTAGTATTATGATTATTTTTTTTCCCATCTTTTTTATAAGGTAGATTCGGCACACAAATTTCATATATTTATTTTATTAAATCATCTTACTTTTCTTAAAATCATTTGCCTTAATTTTCTTACCTATGACATTTATTTCATAAATTGGTGATTAAATCGAACATCCATTGTTTTTTTTTTTTTCTGCCGTTCACAAGCAACGCGTAAATATGTAAGGCAATGCAAACCAAAACAATTAAAAATACGAATTTCCCGAAACAGAACTTCATTAATACAAACAATCGTTTAGGCAACAATTTCCTATAAAACAAATAAGAAAATACGACAAATACAGTAAAGAAGAAGAAGAAAAAGACAGACAGGACAAACAAAGGAATCTGCCAAGAAATCAAGCATTATCTTGTAGAATGATCATGCGGTAGTCCAACTTCGTGTCATCGAGTACGTCCAAGAATCCTTTAATATCGTTGACACTTGCACATCAATATCCACATAACTCGCACCCTATCAAGCATACTTAGTTCAGGTATTTCCCACAACTGTCTAACGACCTCCGCACAGGTAGTTCAAATAACTTCCACAGTTTCCACATTTTGGCCTCCCTGCTTCCTTTTTTTATCTACTTGAACTCGTTCTACCCTTACTCGAGCATCCAGGTCATATGCCCATGATGTTCTCAGGGGACATGTGAAGTCCCTGGCTGTACATTGTAGGGATCTCCATATCGTTTCCATCTTCATTGGGAAATCCCTCGTACCCACCCAACACATTTGGCCTCACATCGACAAATGTCTCTGTGTGAGTTCCCGTAGCCTAATCTCTCCTGAACACATAGCTCAAGTCGTCGTAATAGGAAAAGGCTTGTTCATGAGGTCCTTTGGGGCAGGATGGCTTTGTAGAAATTTGGAAATAAATTGTCAGTTTCATTTGGTATTAAAATCGAATAACGCTTCACAGTAAATTAATTGGCTACCTTTACCAACCTGTCAAACAATTTCTTCTCAGCGATTATGCACTTCACCTCATTGTTCCAACCGAACCCACTATAGGATGGGTCTCACATCTTTAATATGGCCTGGAACGTTCTCGTTAGTGTCTTGATTTGACAGTCAATAGTAGTGGTCTAGTGAATGGTACATACTGGCAGCTTCTCCACCATTATTATCACTAGATGTGTCACGTAACCAAGTCTAAATGTGTTGTTGTTGGACTTTCACCCACCGGCGGAGACTAACTCCACCAAGCACTCCATGAGGGTGAACTCCTCCTCTTTTGTCCATAGAAGCCTGTGACAAACTTGCCATACTGACAAACAATGCACAAAAAAAGAAAAAAATTTGTTAAGCAAATTAGTCAAATAACACATCGGAAAAAAAAATTGTCGTGCTTAAAGTCAAGGGTCAGTGTTTCTTTTATTTCGTGGATGCACACATACATTCAACAAATAACAAGACTAGGTACGAAATGAACAATGAGACTAGACATAGTTAACATATTAAAATAAAGCGGTACTACTGCTACACTAGAGATACTATTGATTACGCAACTTTCATTGACTAAAGATTTCTTCTTCTAGATCATCCCTCCACTGACTCCATTCATTCGAGGTCTCAATGTAGTGAATGTCGTCTCTCGCAGTTATGGCATATGTCGAGTCACCATCATCGATATCCTTTATTACATCAGCATTCATCATCTCTCTCTATTTATAAGGTTGTGCAATAGACAACATGCTAGGATTATGTGACATTGGACCTCAATGGGATAGTATGACTTTCCACGAAGGATTTTCCATCGGCCCTTCAACAGACTGAAAGCTCTTTCAATAACATTTCGTGCAACATAATGTTTCATATTGAAGAACTCTTTTGTTGTTGGTGTATTTCCCGCTTTATGCCACTCATATAGGTGGTACCTTTATCCTCTGTAAGGAGCCAGAAATCTCTCCGCGTTGGGGTATCTCGTGTCACACAGGTAGTAATACCTTGTTAGGATTTTTAATATGTTAAATGTCGTAATTGTGGAAGTTTCAAACAACGATGGGAGGAGTATTAGTAGCAGTTACCCTTTAAAACCTTCAGTCCGTTTGGTCTTGAAATAGCATCTCGAAGGATGCACAAGTCAACTGCAGATCCTTCCAAGCTGGCTAAGATGAATACGAAATCTTCTTTCATATCGTATACTCTGAGGACGTTTGTGACAACTTTGTCCTTCTGCGTTCTATACCTTGATCGATCAGTTGCCATCACGTTCATCATGATGTAAGTCTCATCTAATGCCTCAAGACAATTTTGCATTGTAAAAAAAACTGCGAATCAGTAGTAGGACTTTGTGGTACATGAACTAGGAAGGGTATCTAAAAAGCCAACCTTGGACCACCTCTAATGTGGATCTGTGCAAGCATTAGTTACTAGTTGTGGTTTTTTCAACAACTCGACATACAAACGTAGCACAACGAATAATACGAGGTTAAAATGGCTGGAAATTATCTCACCAGACCGCATGAAATCCCTTTGGATGACTCGATTCTTCACGTTGTATGCCAGTACGTGCAGAAATATTACCACCATCTCCTCAACATTGACGATCTTCGTCAACGCAAGTCCAGCAGTAGTCCTTAGCAGATGGCATAGAATAGCAAAGTTCTTCTGTCCATTTTAGTACTTTGACGACATGCAAGGTTGGACTCATGGATCATGCGTAAATATGCTAGCTATCTAATTCTATGCCTAGTGTCGTAAAGTGTTTGAGTTAACTTCTTGTGGTCATTCATTCGTTAGCCCAACGTCATTAGTAACTAAAATTGGGAGACTGTGAAGACAGTTAGTATTGTTCCAATTGCTTCTGATCCATTTGAAGCTACAGACTAAGAACATGCTCAAGTACGTATGGATCGTTAGTTAGTTTGAGAAAGAGGGATGCTTAGATACATATCATATCGTAATTAAGAAACATATGGATTACAATTGAGAATGGGTGTGGAAAAAAAACAGAAAGCTTCTTGTCTCCCATAACCATATTGTTTGAAAAAAATGCGTCCAAAAGTGGGAAAACAATTGTTATATTTCAAAGGTCTCACAAGCATGTTCTTATATTTTTTTAGTTTCGAAAAACAGAAGGAAATAAAAAATATTTAAAGTAACAAATACTCGAGTAGAAGTTTACTTCAATTTGTAGTATGCATTATTTGACTAAAGACAAATACATTTGTAAAAGAAAGGTTTACGTATTGTTTTCTAAGAAGTCCATTAACTATTTTACTAATCTATTAAACCAATAGTATAATCTTTTACTTGACTAAATAAACAAAAAACAAAAAATCTAGTTTATGATAGTGTGCAGGACATTGTGTAAACTTTTTTTTCGCTACCAATCGTATATGTCGAACCAATTTTAATGACAAATTTATTTCTACAGATCGTTGTGAGTGTTTATATTTTGTGAGGCAAATTAATTATTCATGCAAATGTCGTATGTCGAATTTAGAATTTGGCGTAGTTTAGGAAATATCATTTCATATTTGAAACCAAATTTTTTGGACAAAAATTTTTCCTTCTAACCAATTGTGTAATGCATTTTGTTTTCGAAATCTAAACTCGATGCTTTTACCATACTACTTTATTAGACACAAAAATTGAAATTGCATACAAAAGATGGAAAATGAACTTCTAAACTACATTAGAAAAAAATATGGCAGTCCTCTTACAAAGTTTACATGGTCACAGTTTGTGGGTAATCTTTCCTACATATTACAATGTTGTAACGAAAAAAAATAATCGTAGGAAAAAGAAGTACTTTAAACAAGAAAACCCTAGTACCTCGAAAATTAAAATTGTGATCTCTGGCGTACTGCAAAAAAATAAGAAGAAAAGTAAGTTACACACAATGTTACTGGAAGAATGAAAAAAAAGGTTCATATTACAGACAAATTTCTATGGACAATGTGCCCGTACGATAGAAAGAATAGAACAACAGTTAACAGTAATTAGGAAGAAGCAAGTAACTGAAGGAAAAAGTTTTTGTGCCTTAGAGAAATGAAATTCTTTAAAGAACTTCAACTTGAATTTCACACAGTGGAAAAAATGTCTTCAGATATGCAATTGTACGATATGAATTATACTATATGCATGGAAAGGAACCACAAATAATGGAAAAAAATGAGATTCTAGCATGGATTGCAAAGACGCAACAGACATTTCAGGCGTAGGCAACAACAAGTAGTGCAAAAAATGACCTTCAAACATGAATTGTAAAGAAATGAAGGACATTATAGGCATGGACATGAAGAACAAGTAATGAAAAAAAATGTCCTTCTAACATGGATTTCAAATAAAAGAATGACACTATAGAAGAAGAGATGATTAGCAAACCTGCAGTTTTTATACGTCTCAACACACGAAAAGGTGGATGCATTCACGCACACACACAAGTCCATTAAATTTACTGCATAATAACATATCATGAAAGGAAAAAAAACATAAGCCAATGGATGCATTAGTAAACATACCAAATAAGATAGAAAGGAAATTTTAGGATGAGAAAGAGGAGGCATACGAAAGGCAGAAACATGGGGCATGTATATACAGGAGGGGATGTGCTACTTTAATAATGCATTTAAGACCCCCAACCAAAGTCTGAACAAGCAATGTGATAATGACAGTAGACAACACAACGCAGAAAGGAGAGGACATATCAGAGAAATAGAAGAGATAGTCAAAACCCTAATCCAACATCCATACCACAGAAAGTAGAGGATGGGTAAGCACAAGTATGAAGAGATAGACACATCAATAAAGAGAGAATATTTTTTTACAAAAATAGTGTATCAAATGGTATGCACGGGTATGAAGAGCATGACAAATGGCATAGAAAAAGTAGAAAATAGGAAGTTCAGTCAAAGACTAACATAAGAATAAAATAATTTAGGCATGTAAAAAAGAAAACGGAACAGTAATCAAAACATAACCATTTTTTCACATAATAGAAACAAACCATCGAAAAATTACACACATATGGAAATAAGTCAAAAAATGATTAATTCAGAGGATCTCATCATCGACAATCGATAGTGAAAACGTTACCTCCATCCCTACCTTGTTCGGAACGATCCACTGCCATTCAAGATATAGCATCCGTCAATTCTCAGTAAAGGAAAAATTCGAGCTGCAAGGGCAAGTCAGAGCGACAAGACTAGAAGACCAGTCATGCAACAAACCATACTTATTCCCGAAAAGGGTTTTAGAGGCCTTAATCGTGGAAATGAAGCCAGTCAATGAAACCCAAATATGGATGGTGTATCGTTACGGAGGCAACACAAATAAATGCTTTCATCAACAAAACGCAAAACCATCTCAGATCTGCAATTGGGGAAAAAAAAGGAAGACATTCATCAAGGAAGGGGATGAAGGGTTGGAAGACGTAAGAAGAAATGGGGAAAAGCAACTTGGACACAGTGGAGTTGAGGACTAATTGAGACGATGAACGGGAAAAAGGAAACCAAACTTCAAAACGGGAAAAGAAATCAACGAACCTTCATAAGTGGTTCCAAATGATGAAAATCGAAGTTCAAAAGGGGAAAGACGATAACCAACCTTCGAAACAATAAAGACGAAAATGAACCTCTAAACGGTGAAAGACGAAGCAAAAGAAAGTGGAAATAAGGGATTGCACTCAGACTAAGGGAAAGTTGGTGAGAGATTTGGGGAGGGATTACAACAGAGTCGAGGGAGAGAGAGAGAGGTAGGGTTATGGGGGAGTTGAGAAGGGATTGAGAGGGAAAACGAGAGGGTGAGATGGGTTGAGGAGGTGTACGACAAGGAGTTTTGAAACTTCAAAACTAAGGTTATGATAATATTTCCCCCAAACAAGAAGTGAGTTTACATAACCCACTTCTTGCTTTTATAAACCGGGGCCCAAATAGCCCCTAAACTTTTATAAAACCACGATGGAATGTTTATGTAACGACCCAACTCCTTATGCTGAATCGAAGTCATTACTAAATATAGAACAAGTGGTTTAAGTCTAAAAATTTTATTAAAAGCATACGGTTCAAGAAATTCATTTATAAAAACATAAACAAGGTAGTCATGCAAAAATGTGTAAACGTTCTGAAATCCTACTCGGGCCCTATCTACATAAAAGATAGTGAAAAATAAAAAGTACTCAAACTCAAATGCTAAAATCTGAAATAAGAAATAAGCGGAAGCGGTAGTCCCTATGGCCCTCCTCGGTCTCACTTCGGGTCGCTCGCCAGCTTGCCCTTGCCCTTGCCTCGTCCTCTACCTGAAAACTTAAAATGGAGAGAATGAGTATAAAAATACTCAGTAAGGGACCCACTACTAGTCCCACTAGGTGCCTGTTAACTTCCTGTTAGAGTCCTGATAACTGGTACCCAATCTCTGGCACGTTCCCGAACACGTGCAATCATGCGCTCCCGTAGGAACGTAACTCTGGTCTTCGGTGCCCGGGGACACCTAGGACAGTCGGGATGCGAGGACCCCGTCGAGTCACTCGAGTCATGTCTATATCATGCTAGACTGGCGTCCCGTCGGACCACACAGTCCTCAATAGGTGGTGATCCCGAAGGACACCCATGCAGGTACGACTCTAACAGAAATCAAGCTAACAGGTACCCTAATTGCAGTAAACATACACATGGCATCAGCATATAACATGTCACATAAATCATTTCTACACTCTCCGTCCCGACATTCGTCGTAACCATAATAGATCTTGCCACACATAACAGGCTATAGCACAACTATATCGTCATTTGCATCATACTAGCGTTTATTTCAGGCATCATACTGTCAAATCCTCAATATGCAACATAGGGCATACACAGTCTCATACTTCAAACATGAAACTAGTAGTAGAATCTCTTACTTGGAGATCTACTTGTCGAGTCCTAACCGCGAGGCAGTACGTTTTCCAAGCGACGAAGTCCTAACTGTTTAATAAGTCAAAATTCGTAAATAGGTCGCCAACGACCAACGGTTCGAGACTCAATTGAATTTAACTTACCCTAGAAGGAGGTTGCAGTGCTCGAGCCCCTACTGAAGAAATCCCGCGCTGCAGTAATTTCTTGGTCCAAGACGTCCCTTGAGGAAAATAATTTAATTTAGACCCAAATTAATTTAACTAACGTCCGAGCATGGAGTCTTACCGGAAAGACCACAATAATTAATTAGCTTACCAAAATATAGGTGGATGGAGCCAATTTAGTCCTGGCGGCTCGGCTGGAAGAAGACAGGACCGGCTCGGCTTGGGCAGACGCGGCTCGGCTCGGTACAGGGATTTCGCGTGCGGCTCGGCTTGCAACAGGGGGAGACGCGGCTCGGCTTGCCACAGGGGAGACGCGGCTCGGCTACGCAAAAGCGCGCGGCGCGGCTTCACACGCGGGCGCGGCTCACGCACGGGTGCACGCGGGCGCGGGTCGGGTTTCCGGAAGGTGGCGCGCGTCGGTTCGGGTCGCGGGGCGGGTCTTCGGTCGGACCCTTGCGCGCGAGGCTTCGGCTTCCGGATTTCGGGCGGCGCGGCGGTTGTTGGTGGTCCGGCTACCGCGGCTTCGCTCGGCGACGGCTACCGACTGGCGTTTCGGCTGCGCTTGCGTCGGATCGGAGCGGCGCGCCTCGGCTGGCTGACGGGTTGGCTGCGGACGCGCGGAGGCGGCTTCGACTCGGCTTCGGCGTGCGAGAGACGGCTGCTCCGACGGACGCTCGGCTGCGCAGATCGGCTTGGACGATTCTCCCGGCGCGGCTGGGAGCTCGGCGACGGTTCGGTTGCGACTGCGGCTCGGCTGCGCTGCTGAACAGAGAAGGGTACTTGGCGGCTCGGGTTCGCGGCGGCGGCGGCGGCGGCGGCGGCGGCGGCGTGCGGCGGCTAGGGTTTCAATAGGAAAATTTTTCCCCCTTTTTCTTTCTTGAAAATTTTCCTCTTCCTCTTTACGCACGAGTCCCAAGGCCTCTTTTTAAAAGAAATAAAAATAATAAAAGAAATCTTTAAAACCCTCTTTCCTCTCTCCTCCAATAACCACCTTTGACCCTTTCCAAGGCCATTTATTTGTTAAGCCAATAATTTATTTCACCCCCTAACTTCAAAATTAATACATAAAAAAAAAAAACTTTACTTTAATACTAATAATAAACACACTTTAGTATTAATATTAATGGTCAAAACAAAAGGAAACCGAAATTGTTGGGCGTTACAATCTTCCCTCCTAAAAAAAAAACTTTCGTCCTCGAAAGTTCTAATCCTCGAACAGCTTGGGGTACTGGGCTCTCATATCCTCTTCTTTCTCCCACGTTGCCTCTTCCACTCCATGGTTTTGCCAAAGGATTTTGACCAGTGGGATTTCTCGACTGCGAAGCTTCTTGACCTCCCTTGCCAGGACCTCGACAGGCTGCTCCTCGTAGCTCAGATTCTCGCTAACCTGCAGTGGCTCGAAGTCCACCACATGTGTTGGGTCTGCGACATATTTCCTCAGCATGGAGATATGGAATACGTCGTGCACTGCAGCAAACGATGGGGGTAGCGCCAAGCGGTAAGCCACGGGGCCAATCCGCTCCAATATCTCGAACGGCCCTACGAAGCGTGGGCTCAGCTTCCCCTTCTTCGCGAACCTCAGAACACCCTTCATGGGTGCAACCTTCAGAAAGACCATATCTCCCACTTCAAACTCGAGGTCCTTACGTCGTACATCAGCGTAACTCTTCTGTCTGCTCTGGGCTGTCAGCATACGAGCTCGGATCTTCTGTATGGCTGCGTTGGTCGTCTGCACTAATTCGGGGCCTAGCATCCTCTGCTCTCCAACCTCGCCCCAGCAGACAGGGGATCTACAGCACTTGCCATACAGAGCCTCGAACGGTGCCATACCGATAGTAGCCTGGTAGCTGTTGTTATAGGCAAACTCCATCAGATGCAGATGGGAGTCCCAACTTCCTGAAAACTCTAGTACGCAGGCTCGCAGCATGTCTTCTAAAATCTGGTTCAATCTCTCTGTCTGACCATCAGTCTGAGGGTGGAATGCCGTGCTGAAGTCCAACCTTGTACCTAATGCAATTTGAAGTCCTTTCCAGAACTTCGATGTGAAACGGGCGTCTCTGTCTGAAATGATGGATACGGGTACTCCATGTAGTCTCACAATCTCTGTCATATATAGCTGCCCCCACTTACTGGCAGTGTAAGTGGATTTCCCTGGCACGAAATGGGCCGACTTCGTGAGTCTGTCGACCACGACCCAGATCACCGTGTAGCCCCTTAGGGTCTTGGGCAGTCCCGTAATAAAATCCATCGACACACTCTCCCACTTCCACCCTGGCACACTCAAGGGTTGCAACAACCCTGCTGGATGCTGCCTAGGTGCCTTCACCTGCTGGCACACCAAGCATCTACTGACAAAGTCTGCCACATCCCCCTTCATGCCCCTCCACCAATAGACACTCCTTAAGTCCTGGTACATCTTCGTACTCCCAGGGTGCATGGTAAACGAGGAACTGTGAGCCTCAGTCAAAAGCTCCGTCTTAACTGCGCTGTCTTCCGGCACACACAGGCGTCCTTCAAACATAAGGCCATCGTCAGAGGATATGGATAAGCCTTCACCTTGCTCTGTCTCTACCACGCGACGCTTCTCTGCCAAATAAGGATCATTCAGCTGAGCAGCAATGATCTTTTGCCTCAAGGTTGGCTGAACTGTCAACTGAGCCAACTGTGCGGTAACCTCACCTACTGAGACTGCAATCTCTGCCCTCTCAAAGTCCCTGAGTAAGGGGGTCTGCTTGGTGATTAGCGCTGCTGAATGTGCAACTTTCCTACTTAGCGCATCAGCCACTACATTCGCTTTACCTGGGTGGTATAGGATCTCGCAGTCGTAGTCTTTCACCAACTCAAGCCACCTCCTCTGCCTCATGTTCAACTCCTTCTGGGTGAAGAAGTACTTCAGGCTCTTATGATCGGTGTAAATCTGAATCTTCTCACCGTACAGATAGTGCCTCCATATCTTCAGTGCAAAGACTACAGCTGCCAACTCCAAGTCATGGGTAGGGTAGTTCTGCTCATGGATCTTCAACTGGCGGGAGGCATAAGCAACTACCTTACCCTGCTGCATCAGGACACAACCTAGTCCCTTCTTGGAGGCGTCACTATAGATTTCAAAGTTTCCCGAACCATCGGGCACTGTCAGGACCGGTGCAGTCACTAGCTTCTGTTTGAGCTCCTGAAAGCTCCTCTCGCAAGTTGGGCTCCAGACAAAAGGGGTTCCCTTCTTGGTCAACTGGGTCAACGGGCTGGCTATACGTGAGAAGTCTTCCACGAACCTCCTGTAGTAACCTGCCAAGCCCAGAAAACTTCGAATTTCACTAACCGTGGACGGTCGGGTCCAGTTGGTCACCGCTTCAATCTTTGCGGGATCTACTGAAACTCCCTCACTGGAAACCACGTGGCCAAGAAACGTCACCTTCCTTAACCAGAATTCACACTTGGAGAACTTGGCATACAACTTGTTGGCTCGAAGGGTCTCCAAAACTTGGTGTAAGTGCTCCTCGTGCTCAGCCTCAGTTTTTGAGTAAATGAGGATGTCGTCAATGAAGACTATGACGAACGAGTCTAGAAACTCCTTAAACACCCTGTTCATCAGATCCATGAATACTGCAGGAGCGTTAGTCAAGCCGAAAGACATCACAACGAATTCGTAATGTCCGTACCTCGATCGAAAGGCCGTCTTGGGGATGTCACCGTCCCTAATCCTCAACTGGTGATAGCCTGATCGCAGGTCGATCTTGGAGAAGACGGTGGCTCCCTGCAACTGATCGAACAGGTCATCAATCCTGGGCAAGGGGTAGCGGTTCTTGACTGTCACCTTGTTCAGCTCTCGGTAGTCAATACAAAGGCGCATTGACCCATCCTTCTTCTTCACGAACAATACTGGGGCTCCCCAAGGCGACACACTGGGCCGGATGAAGCCTTTGTCCAGCAACTCCTGTAACTGGACCTTCAACTCCTTTAGTTCGGCTGGAGCCATTCTGTAAGGGGCCCTCGAGATTGGGGCAGTGCCCGGCTCTAACTCGATAGCGAAGTCTACTTCTCTGGGAGGCGGAAGTCCTGGAAGTTCGTCTGGAAAAACGTCGGGGTACTCTCTTACCACTGGTTCGGAAGATAGGGAAACTTCCGGCTCTCTCACATCCACTACGCTTGCCAAAATACCCCAAGTACCCTGGCTGAGTAGTTTACTAGCCTTCATGGCTGAGATGACCTTGGGTATACATACCATGCCTGCCCCCCTGAATTTGAAACTAGCCTCGGAGGGAGGGTTGAAGACAACTTCCTTGCCATAACAGTCTATATTTGCATGGTTGGCTGATAGCCAATCCATGCCTAGTATCACATCAAAATCCTGCATGTCTAACACTAGCAAGGTCACGTCTAACATACGATTCGCTATCTCTACCCGACATGCCTTTATTTGTTCTTTGGATAACAGGACCTCCCCAGATGGAGTAGAAACCGACAAAACACTACCCAAAGGCTCTACCTCTAAACCCACATGCTGAACGAAAACGGAGGATATAAACGAGTGGGATGACCCAGAGTCAAATAGCACAAAAGCATAGTGCCCCAAAATTGGGAGCGTACCTGTCACCACAGTGCCAGCTCGCTCGGCCTCCTGCCGGGTAGTGGCGAAAACTCTCCCCTGCTGGGCCGCAGAAGGCTGGGGCGGTGTCGTCTCAAAGGGTTTCCGAGGACACATATCAGCAGTGTGCCCCGGCTGTCTGCACCTAAAGCAGACTCCACTTCCAGCCAAGCAACGACCTCCGTGGACTCTCCCGCAGGTAGTACAAGCGGGTAGCTCTCTCAGAGTCCTCCCGGCTGCTGCAAGCTCCCGTCGGTGACTCTGGAAGACACCTCCTGACCTCAGTGTTCGCTGCGGTGCTACGTCAGGCTGCGTCTCAACCTTTCTCTTCTGTCCCAAGGCTGACCCTCTGCCGGCAGCCTTAGACGCATCGGCTCTCTCAGGCAGGCTCAAATCCAGTGCTATACGTAGTGCATCAGCATGCGTGGCTGGGCGGAGGGCTCTGACAATGCCCTGAAGGTCTAGCCTGAGTCCTCTAACAAATTTCTCCGTCCTGGCAGCCTCATCTCTTACCATATCGGGAGCAAAGCGGGACAGCATATCGAACTCGGCGTCGTACTGCTCCACCGTCATGTCGCCTTGCTCCAAGTTTAGGAACTCTTGCAGCTTGGCGTGCTTCACATTGGCGGAGAAAAACTTAGCATAGAAGTTCTCCTTGAACTGCTCCCATGTTATTTTGCTTACATCGCCCCCTAGCATTCTCTCCGCGGTCTCCCACCAGGCGGTGCCCCTGTCCTCCAAGAAGAAGACTGCACACTGCACCTTCTGGTCTTCTGGGCACTTCATGTACCGGAAAATAGTCTCTATGGACGTCAACCACATTTGGGCCTTTGTGGGGTTGTCCATGGATCCGTCAAAGGTCTTGGGATTATACTTCCTGAAATCCCGTAAGTGTTTCGCCTCGGCCGACAGTTGAACTGGTACTGGTTGAGCTTCCTCAGGGGCTGGAGGAGCGACGGCCTGAGCCTGAACAGGGGCGGCCTGGGCCTGAGCAGGGGCGGCCTCGGCCTGAACAGGGGCGGCCTGGTTCTGCTGGGCGGCAAGGAAAGGCGCCAAAGCAGCTTGCAGCATGTCCTGATAACGCTGCTCCATTGCGGCGAGATCCGCCTGGGTGACCGGTGCGTTTGGGTCGACTGCCGGTGCAACAGGTGGCGCCTCCGGCTGGCCACGACCGGCTCCTCTGCCTCCCCTACCACCTCCTCGGCGTGTACCCCTACGTGGCGGCATTCTCCCTAAAATTCACCAACAAACTTTTCACCACAAGAACTTAACACCCTATATCTAGGTCTTAGACTATTCAGGCAAAATTGTAATCTTAACATTAGCAAGGCTTTAGACATACCTGGCGAGTGCCGAAGGACCGTATAGCCATAGGGTGAAGTAAAACCAAACAAAAATGACTTACATCGTAGGTCAGTCTACAGAACCTAAAACACTGTGCTCTGATACCAACTGTAACGACCCAACTCCTTATGCTGAATCGAAGTCATTACTAAATATAGAACAAGTGGTTTAAGTCTAAAAATTTTATTAAAAGCATACGGTTCAAGAAATTCATTTATAAAAACATAAACAAGGTAGTCATGCAAAAATGTGTAAACGTTCTGAAATCCTACTCGGGCCCTATCTACATAAAAGATAGTGAAAAATAAAAAGTACTCAAACTCAAATGCTAAAATCTGAAATAAGAAATAAGCGGAAGCGGTAGTCCCTATGGCCCTCCTCGGTCTCACTTCGGGTCGCTCGCCAGCTTGCCCTTGCCCTTGCCTCGTCCTCTACCTGAAAACTTAAAATGGAGAGAATGAGTATAAAAATACTCAGTAAGGGACCCACTACTAGTCCCACTAGGTGCCTGTTAACTTCCTGTTAGAGTCCTGATAACTGGTACCCAATCTCTGGCACGTTCCCGAACACGTGCAATCATGCGCTCCCGTAGGAACGTAACTCTGGTCTTCGGTGCCCGGGGACACCTAGGACAGTCGGGATGCGAGGACCCCGTCGAGTCACTCGAGTCATGTCTATATCATGCTAGACTGGCGTCCCGTCGGACCACACAGTCCTCAATAGGTGGTGATCCCGAAGGACACCCATGCAGGTACGACTCTAACAGAAATCAAGCTAACAGGTACCCTAATTGCAGTAAACATACACATGGCATCAGCATATAACATGTCACATAAATCATTTCTACACTCTCCGTCCCGACATTCGTCGTAACCATAATAGATCTTGCCACACATAACAGGCTATAGCACAACTATATCGTCATTTGCATCATACTAGCGTTTATTTCAGGCATCATACTGTCAAATCCTCAATATGCAACATAGGGCATACACAGTCTCATACTTCAAACATGAAACTAGTAGTAGAATCTCTTACTTGGAGATCTACTTGTCGAGTCCTAACCGCGAGGCAGTACGTTTTCCAAGCGACGAAGTCCTAACTGTTTAATAAGTCAAAATTCGTAAATAGGTCGCCAACGACCAACGGTTCGAGACTCAATTGAATTTAACTTACCCTAGAAGGAGGTTGCAGTGCTCGAGCCCCTACTGAAGAAATCCCGCGCTGCAGTAATTTCTTGGTCCAAGACGTCCCTTGAGGAAAATAATTTAATTTAGACCCAAATTAATTTAACTAACGTCCGAGCATGGAGTCTTACCGGAAAGACCACAATAATTAATTAGCTTACCAAAATATAGGTGGATGGAGCCAATTTAGTCCTGGCGGCTCGGCTGGAAGAAGACAGGACCGGCTCGGCTTGGGCAGACGCGGCTCGGCTCGGTACAGGGATTTCGCGTGCGGCTCGGCTTGCAACAGGGGGAGACGCGGCTCGGCTTGCCACAGGGGAGACGCGGCTCGGCTACGCAAAAGCGCGCGGCGCGGCTTCACACGCGGGCGCGGCTCACGCACGGGTGCACGCGGGCGCGGGTCGGGTTTCCGGAAGGTGGCGCGCGTCGGTTCGGGTCGCGGGGCGGGTCTTCGGTCGGACCCTTGCGCGCGAGGCTTCGGCTTCCGGATTTCGGGCGGCGCGGCGGTTGTTGGTGGTCCGGCTACCGCGGCTTCGCTCGGCGACGGCTACCGACTGGCGTTTCGGCTGCGCTTGCGTCGGATCGGAGCGGCGCGCCTCGGCTGGCTGACGGGTTGGCTGCGGACGCGCGGAGGCGGCTTCGACTCGGCTTCGGCGTGCGAGAGACGGCTGCTCCGACGGACGCTCGGCTGCGCAGATCGGCTTGGACGATTCTCCCGGCGCGGCTGGGAGCTCGGCGACGGTTCGGTTGCGACTGCGGCTCGGCTGCGCTGCTGAACAGAGAAGGGTACTTGGCGGCTCGGGTTCGCGGCGGCGGCGGCGGCGGCGTGCGGCGGCTAGGGTTTCAATAGGAAAATTTTTCCCCCTTTTTCTTTCTTGAAAATTTTCCTCTTCCTCTTTACGCACGAGTCCCAAGGCCTCTTTTTAAAAGAAATAAAAATAATAAAAGAAATCTTTAAAACCCTCTTTCCTCTCTCCTCCAATAACCACCTTTGACCCTTTCCAAGGCCATTTATTTGTTAAGCCAATAATTTATTTCACCCCCTAACTTCAAAATTAATACATAAAAAAAAAAACTTTACTTTAATACTAATAATAAACACACTTTAGTATTAATATTAATGGTCAAAACAAAAGGAAACCGAAATTGTTGGGCGTTACAGTTTAAATCAATATAATTATTAAAATTTAAATTAATACATATATGTAAGTTAAATGTTTAAAATAATACACAGTTTAAAGTTTAAATTAATACGACTTTAGAATTCAATATTTAAATTAACGTAATTATGAAGTTCAAATTTTAAATTAATAATATTATTAAAGTTTAAAATTTAAACCATCTTGATCATTAATTTAGAGTTTAAATGGATCCGATCTAAAAAATTTAATGATGTAAATTGATATTTGTTTCATTGTTTAAGAAGAAAAAAAAGGAAAAAATAGTTGGCTAAGTTAATTCTCAAAATTCTCAATTTTTTCTTTTATGAATAGAACTTTTTTTAATATATTCAAATTTCAGTTACTTATATAAGATGACAAAAAAATTTAGAAAAAAAAATAGCTCGTAGCACCTCTTTTTTGCTTATGGCAAATATGATGGCTATCAAACGGTTATCAGAGGGTTATCGGAGGGCTATTAGAGAGTTATCAGAGGTTTATCAAATGTTATCCCCTTTTAAATTTGCTACTTTTGCAATCTAAAAAATATAGTAACATGGGCTCTATTATCATAAATTTTTTTACTATTTTTGCAAAAACTTAAAAAGGCCAACCATAATTCTCTAGGTCGGATGATTATATGTTTAGAACCTAAAATTTTAATTACACACATGTTTTTCATCTCTTAAATCAAATTGTTGTTGTAATTTGGAGATTAATACTTTTGTAAGATACATTCAATTTTCATTTTTCAACTTCTTGTATAAATTGAACTTTCATGTTTTAATTACTTCTAATACATGACTTATTATCATTCCTATTCGATTACTTATATATATATATATATATATATATATATATATATATATATATATATATATATATATATATATATATGAAAGTGGTATGACACGTGTGATGAATACATGTTTGACACGTTTTAATATGAGAATGTATGAACGTATGAAAAAGAAATTATGTGAGTGCTAAAACGAAGTGATGAACGTTAAAAAATGAAATAATTTGAAATAAAGATTTTAAATTATGTTTTGTAAAATATAAATATAAATATTTTTGTAATATGAAATAGTTGTTTGAAATGCAAAACTTAAAAGCTTAATTACTTAGAATTTGAAAGTCATAACTTTGAGCAACGAGACAATTAAGTGATTATTAAGAATTTTAAAAGTACAATCTCTTTTCTTTCTCAAACCAAAACACACCAATTCACTCAACAAAAAAAAAATCTCTAAGAAAAAAACTCTACCCAGGCGTTCTACTGATAGGTAATTTTTCATGTATTACATTTTTAAAGGACATGTTGACACATCAACAAATTTAGTATAGGTCTGGAGACCGCCCCCTCAACTTTGTGCTCTTTATATAATATACATATATAAACAAAACTAGAATAATACTAATATTAATATGTAGTTCAATGGTGAAGTTGTCTTCTAGCATCTTCTTCTTACATTTTTTTTCATATTATCTTTACTGGCTTTTAAAAGTCCTATCAACAAAATTTCTGATTCCGCTACTATGCTGACACACAATACTTAAATAAATAAATGTGTGTGTATATATATATATATCATACAAACAAATTTAGAAGATTTATCATTTGATCTTGATTTAAGAACAAGAATCCTTCATCTATTGGAAAAGTTAGATGATGAAATTCAAGTAATTTTATGATATGAAATTTGGTAGAGAAGAATTGTGATGTAATAAATTAATCATTGAATCAAAATATGAAATTTAAAATTGATTAATTGCACATAATTTTTGTATATCAAATATAAAGTAAAACGTGCTGAACAAATTTATAGATTTGTGGTTAATAACTAAACAAACATCTAAGTACTTGAAAGTCTTATTTCGGTTAATTATACAAAATACTCCTAACACTTAATAATAATACATTTCTATTTTAAGAATTTCATTTTGTCCTTAAACCTTTAAATTTGTTTCAAAATAATATTTATCTCCATCAACTATCCATTAAAATTTATCCCCATTTTGGTTGAGTGCTTAATTTTTGTTTTAGTAAATGTTTGAAGCAATGGAATTCCATTTAAAAAAAAAAAAAAAGAATTCAGAGTAAAAAAAAAAAAAAAAACCTAAATCTGTTTCTAAGTAGGAAAAAAAAACTAACCTTTGTAGAATTTCACAATAAACTCTTTGAATCTCCTAAAAGCACCATAAAGTCTTTCTCATTATTATCAAGATGAAAATTAACAGAGTTATAGATTTCCTTGAATCTCCTAAGAACACAAGGAAATCTTCCTCAAACTTTTGTGATTTGGTTTGGTGAAAGGGAAAACTTTTAAGAGATTTTTTTTTTTCAGAACAGAGAGATTGTAAAAAAAATCTTCGAGTAGAGAGTGTGTATCTTAAACATTTTAAGAGTGATTGAGGGGAAGTTATCAAATAACTCTCTCCCTTTTTGTTAATTAAAAAATATATTAATTAGAATAAAATAAAATAAATATTTATTTAAACCATATTATACTTCATATAATATCAACTCTATATTATATCATATATAATATAATCAATGGTTTAGATCTCCCAAATGATTCATAGTTCTAATATGAATTGAATCCATATTAATTTTAACCTATAGTTTATTTATGAATCTTATTCATATTATTATTATTTGAATCGTATTCAAATATTAACTTCTCTCATAAAATTTTTATATTATAATGTATCAAATACATTATATTAATTGTATTATATACAATTTATTCTTTTTAATCAATTTAAACCATTCAAATTTAAACCAAAGCAAATTTGAGATTCTCATTTATCTTTATTGAGCTAATAAGAGGACCTTATGAATTTACAGATTGAAGGTCTAACGATATGAGATTAATTAATTAAACTCTTTAATTAAATTAATCTCTATTTATTAACTATCAGTCATTCCACTAAAGACTAACCGTTGTATTCTTCTTACTGTAGATTTATTTTTGTGTTCATTAGATATAATGAATCAATAGTGTAATGAATTTCTACAAATTGCTCGTAAGTACAACTAGGCCAAAAAATTACCGTCTCCTATAGTTACATATAACTCCTTTAATATCGTTGATTCCTGTAATGAACAATAAATTAAAGCCTCGTTATAACTAAACTCTTCTCGAGCCAAGAGAGGGTGTGACATCACATTGTTCAAGCCTTGAAATCAGCTCTTAAGAGAGCAATTTCTCTACTTACTCTATCTACAGAGAATGAGTGAATTTCTTTTTGTGTAGTTGTATTCCCAATTTCACAATTAGACGAATTCCCAAAATAGTAGACATATTGAGTCGGCGACATAAAGCACTCTCACCCATGCAAATCAAAGTTCTACCTTCATAGGCATGAGTTCACAACTCACTCAAGTTTAGGTCAAATCACCCTATGGTCATCCTGGTCAAATGTACAACTAGACACGATGTTAATAAGAGAGACTATTCATTTCATAGTTCAGTCTTATACAAACTCTTTGTATAGAATACTCCCGCTCGGCCGCTCGAATGTCTTGACATGAATGATTAGGATCAAATCATTTGTAACACTTTATACATGTATTTGGAGACATACAAGTGGATCATGTTTAAGTTACAATAGATAACTTTGGATGTTAGTTTATTGATTTTGTAGATTAATACAACTAAATGTCAAATAAAATAAAATAAAATATTTTATTAGATAAATAAAATGTTTGTATAATACAAATACAAACTACAATACCATAAGATTCAGAGCATCAACTCCAATGATGTCAATTTAGAAAATATTGAATTTTAACCTAGTTTTCAAGCTTCCAAAATATTTCTTTTTGTTTTAAAGCTTTTAAGATTGCTTCATTGTATTTTGATGTTCAAAATCTAATGAAATATAATTATTGTTGTTCAATCAAATATTTTTATCCAAGAAAATTTAATATCAATCCTAAAAGATATTTATTTAGAATTTATTTGAATGGACAATAAAGTTTATATATTTTAAATATTATAGCAGAAGAATTGTTTTAAATAATAAAACTGCTAAAAATATTTACAAATATAAAAAAATTTCATAGATCATCAATGTCTACCGACATCTATGAATGATATTTTGTTGTATTTGTAAATATTTAAA
Source organism: Cucumis melo (assembly GCF_025177605.1). Taxonomy (NCBI): domain Eukaryota; kingdom Viridiplantae; phylum Streptophyta; class Magnoliopsida; order Cucurbitales; family Cucurbitaceae; genus Cucumis; species Cucumis melo. Next base: position 22,845,231 of record NC_066857.1, on the reverse strand, counting down.
AGCAACACTCCAATTACCATGGATGCTTCTATATATACAAATCAATCAGATATTTTAACCTATGGGAGTTTAATATCAATATCTCAATCAAATAGATATCATTAAATACAATATTAATTATTATTGTGTAATAGCTGCTATATATTTTATATTAGCAATAAATTTGGATGATGTCTTCTACTCTTGTTTGTACTTTGTACTACATTAGCCACGTAACAAACAGATTCAATTATGATATTTGAATTTAATGTAGCAATAATAACATCGGATTAAAATTATTTATGATTTAGTTGTTAAACTAGTCCATCAATCATATTCGCAATATTTAATTAGATTTTGTTATCAAATATTATTCCATCTCAATTGATTGCTTCATGTTTTTCATTTTTTTTTTTTTTTTTATAATCATTATTAGAATTATAGACATTTTTTAAATATAATAAAATAAATCATAATTCCTATTTTTAGAAATTATAATTGACTTTGTTGCAACTAATTAGCAACAATTAGGAAAAGACCCCAAAGGGGTATTATATGTAAATTCATTCCTCTATTGGGCTTGAATGTGTAATGTTGGTCTCTACTCCAAATAGTCTCACGTGTCTCGAAAAAATATTTTCATGTTTTATCCTTTTTAATTCTTTTAACTTTGTTTCAAAATACATAATTTTTTTTCTTTTTAATTTGAAACATATTAAATAGTATTAAAATTTGTACAAATGATTAAGATGCTATTATCATCTATTTCATCTAAAAAATAAATTATTTACATAATTAATTTTTACCCATCAGTGGCTACATCAATTCACGTGAATGATAACATGCTCCTTTTATCAATTTCCATCTCATTTAACACATAAAAAACAACGCTCCAAATATATTTCTTTTCTAAAAAGAATAATTTTAAATTTCAAAAGTAAAACTAAAACCCTAACAGGAAGTATGGGGCGATGAGTGAGATCATAATAGTTTTTGTTTAGAGTGAAGATTATTATAATTTGCATTTGGAATGCAAACTTGAGGAGAGTGGAGATGACTATTTTAGCCAAGTTCCATGCTTGGGACATGGATTGAGCATTTAGTGTTATTTTACTCCCCTTGTTTTACATCGAAATTTCTGCCAAATACTATTCCATTCTCTCGATCGGGTATATCTTGGGACCACTAAAAATTTTATTTTTCTCAAGGTCAATCTCAATCGATATCAACCCCGAGATTCTTCCCAAATTTTAAAAACTTTTGAAGGAAATTTATCAGTCTCTCTCAGAGACATCTTGAGACAACCTTAGCCCGAGATCATACTACATAATGTTTATGTTATTTAGCTTGGGGCTATCTCGAAGAAACTTTGGTTGGAGATCATTACCCTAATTGCTTTTGTTTTTTAGCTCGATGCATCTCAGGTCACGATTGTTCGAGAACAGTTAATCTAAATGCTTCTGCTTTCAACTCGAGGATTGTCGTGGCAAATTTAGCCCGAGAAGAGTTAACCTCAATTTTAAATATTTAATAAAAAATGCACTGTCTCAATGACACATCTCACCTAGAGAAACCAAGAAATTTCCTTTAACTTTTTTTAAATTTTGGAAGAATCTCGGGGTTGATCTCGATCGAGATTGACCACAAGAAAAACAAAATTTTAGTGGTCCCAAGATGCATTCGATCAAGAGAGTGGAACAGTGTGTGGCGGGGATTTGGGTATAAAATAAGGGGAGTAAAATAAGTCTAATCGTCATTTTACTTAATCCATGCCCAAAGTAGAGTGGGCTGAATAGCCCACTCCACTCCTTTGTGAGAACCAAACACACCTAAAGTTTTTGTAAAAGCACATATCACAAAGTTCAATGGTAACAATGTTGGTGGAATTTAACACATTTTTGGAAATTACTAATGTCTTCAAACTATGTTCAATTGGTCACATCTAACTCAACAAATGAAAAGAAATTCATGTCTACCATTGAATTGGTAGTGTGTGTAATAGATGTGCGTGTGTCCATTTGACACTTGAGTTTCTCTGTTTGATTACGTGTCTAAAAAATTCACAAATAAGCAAACAAATTTAAATATTGCAAAGCTTGACTTTTGGTAGGATCATGGGTTAATCCAGTTGGAATGAACTAAATACATCCCAACATAAATTCCATCATAAATTAATTTAAGTAATTAGTTTATTCCAAAAAAAATAATAAGAAGAAGAAGAATTGAAGGGCCAAATGAAGTTAGTTTATCAAACTTTGACTTTCTCAAGCTTTACCCAATCTTAGAACCATAGTCTACTTATAATTCATAATTAATTAAAACAATGAAAGAGAAAAAATAAATATCAATACTATTTCATGTAAACAAAAAAAAAAAAAAAAAATCATATTCTAACTCAATAAAACCCAACATAACATGTAATTGCAATATCATTATTTGTCTGACCCATGACAGCAAAGTTCCATTTAATCACCAACATTATTAATTCAACCAAATCAATGCTAATAAATTTCTAAGCCCTAAAAATAAAGAAAGAAATAAATAAATAAATAAAAAGTAGGGTTTGGTTTTTGCATCATATAATTATATACCAACTGGATATATCCATCCATATTTACATCCCCACTTTATGCATTATTTCAATCAAACATCATCATTTTGTCTAATATTTGTCTCTTCCATAAAACTCATACATATTACTGTTTGACTTAATAATATGACTCAATTATCCACTTCCCCTATTTCCTGACCTACATGTTTAACATATATTACAACTATAACATCATCACATCAAGAGAGAGAAAAAAAAACCAAATATTAATCTATATTCTTAAATTTCGGATCATATCAATTTAAACCATACACTTTTATAAGTTCATCAATCTATACCCACTTTCAGCTTTCGTTCAACCAACATTATGTAAAAATATAGATGAATATAAAAGATTGAAAAACCAAGTCCACAAACAAAAGCTAAGTGATGAAGAAAAGAAGTTCGGTTGGCGTCGATTTAGAAAAACTCCAAACCAACAATTTAAAAAAGAGTTTGCAAAAAGTAAAGCCAACCCAAACCAACCAACTAGTACTCCTCGACGGTTAAGGTCAATTTGGACACTTACTCAACCATCCATAGTCAGTTCAAGAACGATTTGTTTGAAAATTCAACTCTAACCTACTACTACACACCCTATGTAAAACTTATAGTTTTCGACGAGTTGATAAGACAATCAATTAAACCTTACATTACGATTATCTTTGAAAGCTCATGGTCTAAATGGATAGAACCCTAAAATTTCAAGTATAAATTGATTTTAAAAAAAGAATAATAATAATAAATAGAGATTTCATCACTGCAAATTTGGTGGAGTTGTTGAACAGTCAAGGTTTCTGTCCATATAGAGATGAACAACACACAAATCTTGATATAGACTTCACAATCCAAAATAGAAACATAATAATAATGAAAGAAAATATCTTCTATGGTTTTGGGGATGAATATAATACTTTTATTTAGCTATTATCCTTCAAAAGTCTCCTTCTATAGATGCCACATGTTAAGTTCTCTGTTGGTCAATAAGGTTTGGTTGTAAATTAAAAGTTTTCATACATCAACTTTCAAACTCCCCCCTTAATCTCTTTGCTTTTGAACTAATCTGAAAACAACTCACGAATGTATTATATAATACAATCAACAACACATTACATCATTGTTCAACTCATAAACTTAACCATAGCATCTATTGGATATATTTTCCAAACATATTGATACTTAGCAACGGTGGTGATTTGAAGTATAGAGACCAATCTAACAAATTTCGAAACTAAAGTTCTAGTTCTTACTATAAAAGTTGATTGATCACTTACATGGTAATTACTTATTAAACACGTAACATCAAATCAATTAAAATCAAAAACCTTACCTTTTTCCTTCTTCCTTCACAAACTAACAGAAAAAAAAAAACAACTTTTTTCACTTCCTCTTTTCTTAAGTTTAGAGGTTAAAAAGGTATTTATACCTTTCAAACTATATTAGGGGGAAAAAGGTAATGTCATGAAGACCAAAAGATTCTTTGGACCAAGAACTCTGAAAAAAAAAGTGATTGTAAATTTCACATCCTTAGATTCTTTACTGTAAAGGCAAAGTAAGACTTCCACAAATTAGAGCATTTATCTGTATCCTAAGAAACATGTAAGAACAAAGAAGAGACCCTGAGCTGACTAGAAAATCACCTTTAATTGACGACCTAATCAAAATCAAACAACTTTCAATTTAAAAGAAGCAACAGTTAAAAGCTATATCACTATAAACACTTTTTGGAAGTGTTTGAAAAGTCTATATGAAGTACTCTAAGTTGGCTAAAATCACTTGCTACTCCAAAAGTGATACACTAAAGTCTAAATAACACACCTCCAATTTGCTGAACAAATTGTTGGTCAATTGGCTAGCAGTAAAGCCTCTATCTTAAAACTTCCTCTTGAGTCTTATCAGATGGTAAAATCTCCTAATCAGAACACAAAACAACTTTTCAAAAAGCAATGGTAAATGCTCCTAGTATATCTCATCTTCTCAACAAGATTGTATGTCAAGTTTCAACAGCTCTAATTGATTCAGTGTGTAAATCAATATCACCAAAGAAAAAGGCTCAACAGAATTCAACAGCATTCAAAGAAACGCTAAGGTAAAACCCCATTTTCATGGTCAAGCCATTGAATATCACTTTTCATGCAAAAATGAATAAAGTAAAAGTTCAAAGAATGAGCAGAAAAACTACTGTTGTAATCAAGTTTCAGACTTCTTATATACATCACAGAAAATTGCTAATGCTGACAAGATTGACAATTCCAACTGTTCTGTCCCCATTGCAACATTAGTATGAACTTATAGAACTGAGAAGTAAAATAAGACACAGATATAAAACAAAGAGAACACTATTGTTGACATGTTTATTGCAGAGAATTTGGGTTCAAGACAAAAAAGAACAAAATAATTATAGCTACTGTAATAATAATAACAACAATAATAATTATAGTAATAATGATAATGATGATATATATTCACAATACACCAAAAATTTCTGAAGATTATTGAATAGAAATGTGTAGATTTTTCACCTGAAAACTCCACCTACCTTTCTGCAAATCTTCTCCACCACCAAAAAAAAAAATCTTTGAATGAAACCAAACGCTTCTTCTTCTTCTACTTCTTCCCCTTCATATTTCTTTTCCTCACACAAACCCAGAAGTCGCTCAACAAATTCCCAGATTCTGACTCTGCTCCCATTGATGATGATAAGAAATTTCAAGCACACATAGTGTAAAGAACCATATAGCAGATGCTAAATAATATATGCTTTGATGACATATACAATGAAGATTCATTACCACCCAATAGAGATTCCTCCCCCTTTGAGCCTTTTTTTCTTTTTTCTTTTTTTCCCCACCTATTGTTTCAATGGCTATTTCAAGCCATTTTCACAAATTGATTCCCATTCCCAATCTTCCTGTGTTGACTCTGCAGATTTTAAAAAAATAATAATAAAAAAAAAAAAAAACAGAATCAGATATCTAATATGATATATTCCTCCCAATCAAATCAAACGAAGAGAGAAACAAAATCGAAATTCAGATCAAAACCTTGGTATTAGGGACACAAACAGGTGGGGTTTCGAAGAGAGACTGAGAGAATTGCTTGAAAACAACACCAACATCGAAATAAATAACGCCAGAGCTAGGAACGTCAACACGAATCCCTTTAACAGGAAACCACAAGAAGAGATCCTGCGCTGAAATCCCAGATAAGGCACCGATCTTACCATAACTCAAAGTCCCAGAAACATTAGTCTCATAATGCAGTTGATTCTCGAACATCGCATTACATTCCCGATCCAAAAAGACGAGAAATCTTCCAGTATCGACATCGAATTCGTAATCCCTGACACCCTTTGGGAGTAAGCCTTTAGGGAGGCCATGAGCCAAGAGAACATCGTAAATGGAGTTGGAAGGTGAGTAGAAGTAGTTAAGAGAATGAGGATCCGCCAATGAAGAAGTGAAATATAGGAAAGAGAACCAGAGGAAGGGCATGGAAGAAGGGGGAAACATAGCTGTGGAGAGATGAAAAAGAAAGAGAAATGGAAGAAGTAGGGTTTTAGAATTAGAAAAGGAGATTCGAGAGTAGGAGTGAAGAGAAGAAGAAGATGGAGGAGGAGGAGAAGAAGAAGGAGGAGATGGAAATCAATTATTGGAGATGAGGAGAGAGAGGGTGTGGGGTCCATTAATATACAAGAATTCTTCAATTATGAATTTATATTCTATACAAACTCCAAAATGTACACCATTTTTTTGTGATCTAACTAACATGATATGTCTACCTTTTAATATTCTTTCTTTTTCTTTTCTTCTCTTTTTTTTTTTTTTTTTTTTTTAACTTCTTGAATTATTATTATTATTATTATTATTATTATTATTATTATTATTATTATTATTATTATTATTATTTATTTTATTAAAAAAACAATTATTTTAATTCGATAATAATAGAATACTCCATCCTCATTTTTATGAAAATTTGTCCATTTACATTTAAAAATTAATTTAGAGTAGGCTAAATTACTTTTATGAAAATAAAGAGGTTAACTAAAAACAATTTGATCCTTTACATTAAATTTTCTAATGATTTCTTTTAGTAAGTTGTGGTGGCCTTTACTTGTTTTTTTTCTTTTTTTCTTTTTTATTTTCAGTATGATTAATAAAAATAGATATTTTTATCCATAAAATAAAAAGAGACATAGTTGATAATTTTAAAATTACTTTACTCACATATAATCAATATTACTTTTAAATATTTAAAAATAACTTTTAAAATATTAGAATTAAAAATTAATTTGATTCATAAGCAAATAATTCTACGAGTGTCTATTGATAAAATAAATTTTTTGTTATTTTAAAATATTTTTAACAATTTTTTTAATTATAATAATTTTTTTAAAACCTATTAAATTATTAAGATCTTTTTTTTTTATAATAGAAACTAAATTGTTATGAAATTCAAAATATATGAACCAAATTAATGTCAACAAATTACAATATCAAATTGTTAACAAATTGAGGTTTATTAATGCTAGACCAACAAATATTAAACACTAATCGAAAAAGATATTTCTATTTTAGCAAATTGGTCAACTCTTTTGTACTATATCATGTCAATTATCATCGGTTATTTTAATCAACAAGATTCCTTCAAAAATTAAATTTTTAAAGATATTATTACTTTTAAGAAATAGAAGAAAAAAAAATAAAAGTTTTAACCCTATAAACAATGCTCATTTGTTTGAATTCTAATTCTCAATTCAATTTTAGCAAATACAACCATAAAAAAAAAATATATAAGATTTTCCTAAAGTCATTATTTTCAATAAAAAAAAAAAAGAAGAAGAAGAAGAAGAAGAATTAGATTTGTTTTATCCTATAGTTTACCCAAGGCATAAGAGAGGCTTTTTTAACCATAGAGTAAAAACTTATTAAACGGTTAAAATCACAACATCTTAGGTTAAAATTGTAGTTAATGTTGTTGAAATTAAAGTTAAAAAGTAAAAGGGAATTTGCATCACATTTTAATATATTACTTGACATGAAAAAAATGCAAAATTAAACAAAGACTTTCTTTTTTCATTTTAATAATGGAAAATTAAAATTTTATCATATTTCCAAATAGTTTTTAAATAAAGATATTGAAAATAGAAACAACCCATACTTTTCATATTTAAGAAATCACCGAATATACTTATTTATATGAAATTATACATGTGCCAACATAATTATAAGACAAATATATTAATTATGCCGTTTAATAAATTCCTTGATATATATATATATATATATATATATATATATACACATGTGTGTGTGTGAAAATAAAAGTCATAATATCTCACATGCACCATGCTATTTTTTTATTTTTATTTTTTTCTTATAAGAAAGTACTAAGGTATTCTTAAATATTTTTTATAGGAGCAATTCTAAAGTTGGTTGTTTTAGGTGTAATTTCTTTTGTATACTTATTTAAATATTAAAATTATATTTATTCTATGAAATTGAAATATTAAAAATTCACATATAAAAAAAAGCAAATATTTATAAATATAACAAAATGAAACAACATATTTACAAAATATCACCGTTTGTATTGATAAAATTACAATAGACTATTATTTTTATCTGTCAATGTCGTGAATAATAATTTATATCGATTTATTGTAGTCTATATCATAGATTGATAATGAACTTCGTCATGTTAACAAACGTTTGTAAATATTTTTAATTTTTTTATTTGAAATAATCTTTTATAAAAATATTCATGAAAACTTATTGATTTTTCAGCAAAAGATTTTATTTTTTAAGTTTTTCTGCAGAATTGGGAAATAAAATTTTAGGCATGGATAATATAGTTTATAAAAATAAAAAATGACCAAATTCATCTTTCTTCTCCAAAGGAGAAAGTCAATAATTATTAATGAAAGACGTAATCTTTTGCTTGAAATAATCATTTTACTTTCTTTTTACACTTTGGTGTGTGTGTGTGTGTTTTTTAAATATACATGAAAAATAAAAATAATAAAAACAGAATTAAAACAAGAGTTATATAATAAAGATAATAATAATAATAATAACAATAAGCCTACTAAGAGAAAAAAAAAAAGTTGAAATTTCTGCCCATTTGAAGGTTTTGTTTTGAACTACTCTATTTTCACACTTATAAAAGGTTACATAAATTAAATCAAAAATAAAAATAAATAAAATATAGATAAATTTTGAAAACAAACTAAAATTCTTTTTTTTTTTTTTCTGGTTTAATTATCTAAACCAAATTTAGATAGAAAAAACTTTTAAAAATTTGTTTTTGCTTTTATAATTTTATTACTTTTAAAATTTAACTAAAAAATCAACCTTCAAATGTTAATTTTATTAAAAATCAATTGGTAATTAGTCTTTTATCACGATAGTTACCGTAAATATATATTAACAATAAATTGTTTTTAATTTATATATGTACTTATTTTTTGTAATATTCTACCATTTATAATAATATAATTATTGTTTTATAATTCTAAAGGTACATTTTGGGTGGGATTTTAGGAAGAAAAGGATTATGAAGTGTCAAACCATGTTTGACCCAAAGATTACGATAAATGTATCATAATCCTCAAATAACCATATATTCTTCTCCATTTTACTTTCTTACAACCCTACATTACCCTAAATAACCCAATTTATATTCTATTATTGTTTTTTAAATCACTACAATCATAACCATTCCACCAAAATAGATATTATTATCATGTTTTTTTTTTCTCAAACACATATTACTATAATACTACCGATAATAATCTTTCTTCGAAACATATATTATCATATAAGAGTAGGATTATCATAATTCTAGAATCATATACTTCCTCTCTCCAAACGCACCATAAATGTTTATTTTTATTTTTATATAAGGTTGATTTTTGGTTTATGATAAAATAATATACAAGAAAAAGGAAAGGAGAATGGGGGGCGTGGAAGAGAGAGGGAAAATGAGCTGGATTCCACCTGTGATAGCAACTGGCACGTGTCAGTAAACATTAATCAGACACGCGTGAATTAAGCGCGTGGAAAATGTGCAGTAAATGCCAGATAAGCATCTTTGAAAATGCTTTGTGGCCATCACCACATTGCTTATCTTCTTAGGATAATCATAAAACTTATGCTAACATCACAATTATTATCATCATTTTTATTTATTATTTATTTATTTATTTATTTTCTTTCTTATTAGTTCAACAATATGTCCTCATTCCCATTCTTCCAACAATATTTCTTTTACCTCTACGTAATAATTTATTCTTTTTTCTATTCATTAAATTACACTGGACTTGTCAAAACTAGATTAATTATAGTCTAAACTTTTGAAGATATCACATTAATGTTATTATAAAAGTAAAAAAAAAAATAAAAAAACAAGAATTTTACGGAGTATTTACATTACTAATTAGTATTATTTTTTTAATAATACATGAACATATTTTGTCGTAATCATAGTAAATATACTTATTCTTGGAATGTAGTATTTAAGAAATCCACAAACAATATAAGTGATGTTTTGTTGAGATTTTTTCTTATACTTTGATGATATTTTATGGTATATAATGACAATATTGATTAATGTGATGGATGACATGTAAAATTGGATATCCAAATTATGATGATGTTAATAAAATTTTAATATATATAGGGCAAAATTTTTGTATCCAACCTTCACATTTACAAGACCTTGGTCTAGAAGGTGAAATGTTTAATCATATTTTATTAGCTTGATGTTAAGTATACAAAATTATGCATTAAAATTTGAGCGTAATATTCGTTTTAGTTTTAGAAATTATGTAAACTTGAAGCTAGACAGACAGCTTCAATTTGTTTTATATTATTAGAATTATATATGGGGGATGTGATGTACTGTGACTTAATTGACATTCATCTTTTCAACATTCCATTATTATTAGTATTAAGTATGTTGAAACTAATTAATGGAGCTATGACCAATACTAATTAAATTATTTCATGTTCCAAGGTGGGCTAATTAAGTAGGCACAATGTCCAATCTTTAAACTGAAAATAGTTTGCTCATAGATTTAGGTAATATTTAAATGTTAGGGCAGACAATAGAAGGAGATTCTCTTTTTCTCGAAAATTCATATTTTGTTTGAAGCATCTAGAATTTATTGAGAGAACTAATGGTTTTTTTCGTCTACGATTAGAGTATATATCTTTTCATTTAATATGATCGTAATGCCCCAAATTTAGGAGGGAGACATAAATGAATTGAGATTAAATTTCGAGGACATGAAAGTAAGATTAAAAAAGACTTAAAAAAATTGAAAGTCACTAACTATACCAATAAGGTACATCTTCCTTTTTGGTAGTTCGATCATAGAAACTTCAAATTTAAGCGTGTTTTTCTTGGATCAATTTTATGTTAATTGACCTCATACGAATTTTTTTGAGATACATGTAAGTGAGGACAAAACATGCTGAAAGGACTCATGTTGGTTTGTGTGAACAACTTTTACTCTAATAAACCTTTAAGACAAGCAAAGATGATGTTACTAGGTCATAGAGCACGTAAGGGGAATGCTAGGGCTATCAGTTGTCGAATCCATAATTTGAATCTTGGGTCTAGATATTACAATGATCAAGTGCAGTATCTTCAATAGATGTGATTGGAAGTTTTACTCAAAAGAAAAGTGAGAGTGAAATGTTATAGAAGAATAATTATTGAAAATAAGAATAGAGTTGTCTAATACATGATGATAACTATGTTACCTACAAAGTTACAATATTCCAAATGTAAAGAAAGTGAATGCATAAGATTGGTAACTTAGTTTAGTGTAAGTCATTATCTATATCTGGGGGCAATGAATCCTAATAAAGATAACTTCACTAACATCAATGATAAGCATTTACAATGTAGTACTTATCTGTAATGTTGATACATTTACAATGACTTCTAAACAACTCTATCAATCGATCAATCAATCACCTAGGCTCTCCCTAAGAGTGACTCCCTCTCATAAAAACTTTGGCTTCTCTTAAGTTGTGGAACTAGTGAAGATTGTCATAGGCTCCCTCTAAGATAGGGATTTTTTCTCTCTAGAAATCTTGAGCCCTGAAGGTGTGAGGCTCTTTCTCACTTGAATTGTATCTTTCCTCTAAATGCAAAGTCCCCTTGCTTGAACAATTTAGGCTCCCCTCTAAGCTCAAAGAATCACACTTATCATAAAGAATCACGATGAATGAGAGGTAAGTAGGTAGGACTTAGAGTATATCTCCACAAGATGTAATGCTCTCTTAGTTTAAATGCATGAACGAAACATTTACAATGATGTAATTCAACGTTCTTCTAAAAATAAATTCAATAGCCAACCTAACTAGAGGGCTAAAAGTCTTTTAAATATGCATATCGCAACTACAACCAGAACTCTAACTTCCAAAACAATTGCACACTGCAAAGGAATGATATAGTAAGATAACAACAACCAAGGAAACCATTGATAAAGAAAGTATTTTGCGAAATAACATTTTCGTAGAACATACCTATATTTATAAGTCACCAATAAGGTAATGGCATGTTTGATGAAAGGAATCATAAAACAAATATGGTATACATCTCATAAAATATTACTTGCTTTAGACAAAATAAATTTACCTTTAAACGAGATTAAATGATATAACCAATTTAATTAAGTTTTTCTTTTTTAAGTATAAATACTTGTATATTTTTCCATTATATGTAAAATCTATATTATAAGTTAACAATTCTTTGTTAATTAATTAGCTAATACATGTACTCTCAATATAGATTACTACTCATGCTGACATGTGGGTTCATCATCATATCTAATTAACACGTGATAAAACCAATCCAATTACGTTTGTGATTAAGATCCAATACGATTGATCCATCAAACAAAATTCAATTATGATTATATCAATTTTCTTTATAAATTGATAAACGTGACCTACATTTTTACAAAACTATATGTACAGCACTACAATAGTCAAACCCTAATTCTCTAAAAATTAATTTGTGTTTTGAACCTAGAAAGAAGCTCTTCTTTTAAGTTATAAACAAACATGTTTCATCTCTCTCAAATCAAATCAAATGGTTGCCAACAATTTGGAGATTACTTTGTAAGATACGTTAAATCATTCAGACGTTTCAATTACTTGTATGTATAAATTTAGTTTTCATTCGTTCTCTCATGCCTCACCATCTCTCATTTTGTATATATATGCTTCTCTTATTGAGTCGGCTAGGTCAAGAAATTTACTAACCCGAAAATTTAGGTTGGCCTATAAAAGGTACTCGTAACTTGACCTTTATACCTCTTTTATTTTTGGAATAAAACAATGTGAGCTCAATCATATTTATTCAATGATTATGTATATTTAAATTGATTCGGTTAGCTTCTTATACACTTATATATACGTACCCTTCAAATACAGTAAAATGAATCAAAATATTTATAAAATATAGTTAAATAGTTTTGAAAAAAAAAAGTAAATTGTTTCCATAAAAGGTGACTAATACCTTCTTCTTCTTTTTTTCATTTTAATAAAAATTGAAAATTTTTAAAAATATAATCTCCCAGTTGTGACTATTTTTCTTTAGTACTCCCTTGTGGACTAAATTATATGTATTTAGCTTAAATAATTGATGAAAAACCCATTGAATTATTAACATTTTCTTTATATATTTTGAAAGAACATAACATATTGCAAATCCAAAGAATTTATCTCTCAAAAAAAAAAAAAAAAGAGAGAAAAGAGACAAGAGAGATTGCAAAAGGATTGAAAGTGCTGTTGGAGGCTTTTTAATTTGGTGTGACATTAATTATTTCTCATCAATAATTAGAATAGTTTTGTCTTTGCATAAAATATTATAATAATAATAATTGTAGTTAGTCCTATACAAATAATAATGAATCTTAACCCTAAAAGAAAATAATAATAATAATAATAATAATAATAATAATACCTTTTAACTAATCTAAAGTTAAGCTCTCACATTGGCCTTGAATAACACATATTTTCCTTATTCATGAAAGGTTTGAAAACATATCTTATTATCCACATGATAATAGTTTATCTTCTAATTATGATGTTCATAGTCCATAATGCAAACTACAGCTCTTCACTAATAAGTTAATATCTATAGTATCTACTTCTCATTTCAATTCAAGATTTTTTATAATTATTAGAGTTCTAAATTATATACCTTTTCTTCCAACAATTTACTTTATTTTCAATTCGGACCAGGATTTAGAATTTAGATTATCCTCACAACGTCATCCTTACTTATCTTAAGCTTATTAGAGTGAAAGTTGTCCCCACAATTAAACAAACACGGGTATTTTTAGCATGTTTTATCCTCACTCACATGCACCTTATTGGTATAGGTAGTAACTTTTAATTTTTTTAAGTATTTCTTAACCTTACTTTCACATTCTCATTTCATATCCTCGTGATTTCTCTCATTCAGATGTGATATCGGTTCATTCATATCTCCTTTCTAACCTTGAGGCGTTACAGAAAACTATAACACACTCAAGTTTAAGTGAGGTACGATGCATATGAGCTAATTAGCTAGATTATATTAGAGGGATTATTATGATATAAAAGTATTGTTAAGAAAGAAGTAAAAGAATTAAAAGTTAATTATTACATATACCAAACAAGACGTACACTTTTCTTTTTTATTGTTGAAATCAAACATGCTTAACTTGAAAAAAAAAAAAATAATGTCAAAATTCGTGTAGCTCAACTAACTTAAAGTTTGAACTATAAATGTTTGATTAAAGTTTATTATCGATCTAACTTTAAATATGTCCGTATATATATAATTCATTAATGTTTTTGCAGTCATTAATTAAAAACAATCATTGATCTAATATTGATTTACGTTTTCTCATTTTTATTTCATATAAAATTTCTTTAACTAAGTTGGTAGTCTTTGATACCTTACCTAAATCATATAATTAATTTTCAACTACTCATTTTTTTCACACTTGTATGGATCCCTAGTTTGGACCTAACCATGAAAATATACCATTTCAGGAAGATAACACTTTGAGTTAGATTATAAATTTAGCCGATCATTGTTGCTTATGTAAGAGTGATCATTTTCAACCAAAAGAGTAAATTTAATCAATAAGAGGAAAAAATATTGAAACTAAGATAGAATCATAACATGTCAAGGGAGAGGGACCCAACTCCCACCTCACTTCGACTCTCAGAGAGGAACTGATCTATTTTCTCAAACAGCATAAAAACCCCATCGTTGAACCAATGAAATCTCTTAAAGTCGATATATTAGGTTATTAGATAATCAAATTCTCATAGAGAAAATGAAAAAACTTAAGCTTATAACCTCCAATTTATATATATAGTTTCGTATTCAGTAAGTTGAATTCTACTCTCAAACTCTTTAGCTTCCATATATTTAACTAACTAAAAACAATGCATTTGATCGAGAAGCATCAAACCAACCATATGACAAAAATACGTATATGACCTTATACATTAAAAAAAGAAAAATTAAAATATTGGAAGGGGTTCATGTAAAATCTTGATGCCAACAACATGACAATATAAACATAAATTATTAGGTAAATTATTAGGATATATAAATTTAAGTAATACGCAAACTACTTTTAACTTTAATAAAATAGCTTTGAGGTCATGTAAAAATCAATAATGTTTTATTTAGGTACTAAAACATCTTACCAAAGTTACATAATCCTCAAGCTTTAGTGATTTAATTGACATTATTTATTTATATATATATATATATATATATAAAACTTATTTAACCAAACTTTATTATTGAGTCTTAAATTATTAAGTGTCAAATCATTTGGTTTAAAAACTTTTGATAAAAAGAAGGAAAAGAAAAGGCAATTGGCCTAACTTACTTCTAAAAACAAATGAGATTCAAATGAAAAAGAGTGATGAAGAGACCGAAAGTTTTTAGATTTTGGACAAAAAGGAAACTGTAGTGTTTGAATCTCAATGTGGAAAATCTTAGATTGGGATTATATTACTTTTTCTTCAATTACTTACAAGTAAAATAACAATAACAATAATAATAATAAAGAAAAAAAAAAGATAAAATCCTTTTTGTATTAAGTTCAATGCTATTCACAAAATAAGATCTAACTAAAAATCAGATATCATACAAAAATCTACTTAACGATATCAAATCTAACTAATAATGTAACGACCCAACTTTTTATACTAAGCTGAGGTCATTACTAAAAAAAAACAATAACATGAGACACTTTCTTTAAAGGAGGGGAACTAAATTTTCATTAAAAACGGAATATTAAAACACTGCAACATAAACGCGGAAGCAAAACTGAATCCCCATATGGCATGTCACGGATCCTTCTCTGTCGCTCGCCAGCTTTCCTCTACCTTTACCTTCGCCTGAAATGTTAAACATAGAAAGAGTGAGTATAAACATATATTCAGTAAGGGACCCACTACTAGTCCCGCTAGGTGTCTGTTAACTTCCCATTAGAGTCCAGAAAAGGTACCCAATAACTGGCACGTTCCCGAACACATGCAACATGCGCTCCCGTAGAAACAAAATCTGGTCTTCGACGTCCCGAGGGAGCACCTAGGACATACTGGTCTGTAGCGAACCCGGAGGAAACACTAAGACAATCGGGCTGCGAGGATCCCATCGAATCACTCAAATCATGTCTATGTCAATGCCAGACTGGCGGTCCCGTCGGACACGCAGTTCTAAAAAGGTGGTGATCCCGAAGGACACCCATGCAGGTACGACTCTAATTGACAAAGTTAACATAACACCCTATCCATAGCATGTAGCACAACATAACATCATAACATGGCATGAATATTAATCTTAACGTCCTTAATCATGTGATTAATATATCATGCATCAACATCAGCAGTCATCAACATAAACATCAATAGTCGTCAACAACAAATTACCGGTCATTAACATAACATCAGTCATCATCATCAATCATCCATAAAATGACAGTCATCATCAATAGCATCAAGTTATGCATTTTAGCTACCATCAATGCATAATCATAATTAGCTACCATCAATGCATAATCATAATTACATGCGGTTCTAAATTTAGTTCGAAGGTCTAGTAGGAAAATCTCTTACCTGGAGATTTTAGCCAAACAAAGGTACTCCCTAGTTGATCCTAATCATAAAAGAAAAACTCAGTATCTTAATTAATAAAATTAGCAATTGGCTAACATCCAAAAATTCTCCCAAAATAATTAACTTCTCAAACAAAAGAGGTTGAAACCAATTTAACCTTGATTGGGAAAAAAAATCCAAGATTTAAATCTTTAAAAATTAGCCAATTGAACCTTTAAAGAAACCCCAAATAGATCCAAAATTAAATTAATAAAATATTAATTTAATTTCATTAGCTTACCAAGGTTACTCAGATGGAGGTTGAAAAAATCCTCTTATCCTTGATGGAAAAATTCATCACTTTAAATTCTCAAGCTTCCAAAGAAAAAGAAGATGAAGAACCTTTTTCTTTTTCCTTTACTTCCAACTTAAGCATTCCAATGCTATTTATAGACTCAAATAATAACAATAATATTTATTATTATTATTACCTTTTCCTTTTCCTTTTAGTATATATATATACATAATATCAAAGATATACATATATCTTTATTCCCATTATCTTTCCTAAATAAATGTCTTAAGTGCACAAAATCTTTGACATTTATAACCATTAATAATAATAATAATACTTCTTTATTATTATTATTTTTCTCTCACCAAAATCTACAATAAACATATATATTTATTTAAACCATTATTCTCTTTTAAATAAATATATATCTTTTTCGTCCAACCAAATCAACAATCTCTCTTCTCATGGATTATCTTCTTTTTTAAACAAATATAATTATAGTCCATAATATAATTAACTTCACTTTTTCAAATTATTAATTAATTAAATATATATATATATATATATATATATATATATATATATATATCCATATATATATATATATCCATATATATATATATATATCCATATATATATACTCAATTAAATCCAATTCCACCAAAACCAACTTTTCCCTCCAAAATCTCAAATTAACTTTAATCCTCAATTAATTTAATCAATCAAACCTTTTTCAATAAAACATTTATAACTTCCAACGTTAGCTTAACTCAACCATTCATACTCTTATTTCTAAGTAGCCTTGTCAACTTGGTAACTCTGTCAAATCTAACTAATAATAATCATATAATAATATTGTTGTTTGTTTTTTCATTTTACTATTTTAGTTCAAGTTTTGTTATCAATAGTAATGATAATATAATAGTGTTTGTGGGTATACGAGTGTCCCAGTGTAAAGAACAAGAGATTAATGCAATAAGCCTTGTTCATAAATTCCAAAAATAACAATTCTCAAAATTATGTCAAATGTCAAATAAGCTTCGCATTTGGTCTTCTCCTTGAGATCGACCTTTTCTAGGATTTTCCTTGAATTCGATAGAATTTCCCCTCTCATTTATTCAGCAAATTCATTTCTTTTACATCTTCAACAAACTCAAATCAATTTTACAAAGAAACAAATAATTGTAATTGAAATTATATCTATTAAGGGATAGTCAAGTATATAACACTAATTAAAGTTTCATTTTGATAAATAGCAAAATGTGTAATTACTCTAAATTATAGCAAAATGAATGGATATCACGTGTACTAAATTTTTTAAGATATTAAAATACTTACATCGTCGATGCAATGTAATTAATCCAATATTTTCATTTGTGAAACCATAATTAAATGCTTGAATATGTATTTTAGTAGGATTTCAACTTCTAATAAAAGATATTATTTCCAATCGTAACTTTTTCCACATATCTTGGTATTTAATAGTTATTTTAAATATTTAAATCAATTATTTGGGTAGTATTTTTGAATTTTCAAATCTTAGACACTAGTTGCAATTTTTAAAAGTTATATTTACAAAATATAATAAAAAGCTTAAAAAACTATAGGGAGTTGTATAAAATTTGCTACATTTGGTAAGTAGTTTCAATATATGATTTTTTTTTCCAAAAATAGAAAAAATTGACAAACTATTTGCACTCCACAAAAAACCATTAAAAGACAACATTCATTACACTTGGTTTTTCTACGATTTACGATTTTCCTTTCAATATTGTGTTATATTTTAAAATGATCTTTAAAATACCACAACATATTAATTATCATATATAAGATTTGTTTTTTATATCATACATTTAGTTATATTAACAAGTGTGAATTGTTATTTTTAGCCTTATTTCCAATCACCCTTGAAGCTCTTAATTGATCACTCCTTCTTGTATTTGTCATCATCTTCCTATCTCTTATCTCTGCATTTGTCACCGTCTTCTTGTCTTTCATCCATTTTAGTTATACGGAAAATAGAGTGTTTTTAAATGAATTTAGGTAGTCTCTTTTTTATCCCAACAATATAGCCGATAGTGTTTGGATAAAATTACCCAAATCTCTATATGTGTATATATATATATATATATATATATATATATATATATATATTATTATTAAATAAATAATAACAAATTATTTAATATATATATATATATTTAATAATTTTAAGAGGATGCAAATGGTGAAAATAATCAAATCTTATGTTTTTTTTTTAGATAAAAACTATTGAGAATAAATTTTGTAACTCTGTAGTTCTATAAATGTTGTATGTTAAACTGAAAGCTGATGTCTAAATGTTGAAGATAGAATGTTATTGTTTGGAGATTGGTTTGATGATGTCATATTACATATGGAGTTCAATGGGTTGAAGATGAAATTTTTGTTTGTAAATAGATTGTTAGGTTGAAGATGAAGGAACTGATTTTTATGGTATTAAGATGGGAATGGTGAGTTTGTGAAGAAATGTATATTGAGTTTGAAGGTGAAAGATAGGAGGGTTGGAGATGAAAAATGTATTGATTGGTTAGAAATTAGGTTAGATGGTATATGTTTAGAAGTATGATGAGTTTTGTCAATTTCTATTTATTTATTTATTTTTAATTGGTTTTGCCATGTTTGTAATGTAAAATTAGGTTTGCCAGTTTTCCAAATTATATTATTTTAGTTGGGCCCAAAAATTAAAGCATGAGTAAGGGAACAGCTCTCAACACCATGCTGTTGGGCCCAAATGGTACAAATAAGCCCAATACATCCATTTTCAATTTAAAATAAAGATTTGAACCAAATAATACCTTAATTAAGTGAAGAAAAATATTTTAATTATTTATTTCATGGAAGTGAACAGAATGGAGGCATAAAAAAATTAGGTTTAATGTTTAACAAAGTATATTGTAAAAAAAAAAAAAAAAAAAAAAGTAATAATTGTATTTGAGAAAGTAAAATTAGAATAGTGAAGCATGAAGTGGATAAAGTACCGATTACCATTACAATTCATCATCGTAGTAAATGTAATGATGGAAATAAAATTAGAAAATTAGAAAATTAGAAAATTACATTTTCTTTTAAAAGTAGAAAAAGAAATGAAATAGAATTAAACATAAGATAAGTGAGGCCCAATATATGATGGTCTTCTCCCATTCCACTTCCACTTCCACTTCCACTTACACACTGCACAAACAACACACACAATCAAACAAATACAAACATATTTATATATATAAACATTTTAAGTTTTAGTCCATTTTTCATAAAAGAAAATAAAATAAAATAAAATAAAATAAAATAAAAAAAACAATTTTTAACTTTCATTTTCAAAATTCTTTTATTCTTCTAAAAACGTAAACAAGAAAATGTATATATATATAACAAAACGGAACATAAAGAATATCCTACAACTTCAACTTTCCGTTAAAAAATGAGATTGAAAATTTTCAAAGAAAAAAAACTAAACTCAAATAATTATACATAATAGAATTAGGAGAATTAAAATAAACAAAATCCAAACCTCATAAATATTTATTTTGCTCAAGCTTTAACTAGAGCAAGTTGGAGTGTTAGTAATGTTGCATTTAACTGGCAAAGCAAGAGCAAGGTCAGGATCAATCCCAAATGAGGATAGCAACATTGAGTTCTTATATTTGCAAAAGCAACTAAAGTCGGCATTGGAGAGCTTATTGCAACAAGTGGCCGGTGGCATCTCGGTCGGGCATGGTTTCGTTACCCACGGCTTACATGCCGTGAGACCCTCCTCGTCTACGCCGCACATTTCCATCACTATGGATATTCCTGCTATGCCAACCAATATCACCACCGCCGTTATCTTCACCTTTAAAGCCATCTCCATTGTGAGTAGGTAGAAAAGTTTGGTTTGTTATTGTTTGTGTTTGTATGTGAATATGATGGGAGATTAGAAATTTTGATATACATATATATGTGTTTGTTTATATATGAGTTTTTGAAAGAGAAAGGAGGAGAAAGAAGAGCCACAAGTTAAGTTCTCGTGAATTGGATTTGGAAGAATGTGGTTTGTTGAGGGCATCCCATTATTCAATTTCATTTCTTTTTTCTTTCCTATATAGCCTTTTGGTTGTTGTTGGTGAGATAATTTAAAAAATAATCATTTTTCGTCTTTATTTTTTTATTTTTTATGGACGTTTTAACAATAGTTCATATGTTTGATATTGATAGAGAAAATAGATCATTTTCTTTTTTCGTTATATTAGAAAAAAGATAGACGTATTGATAAAAATATGATCAAAATGAAGAAATCATTTGGACGTTTGTTTTGTTAAGAAAAATTCCTTTTCAGTTTTAGGGGAATGAATATTCATAAAAGGAAAATAGAGAACAAAGGGAAGAAACTTTTGGAATAAAATGTAAGCTAAATCTTAAAAGAAAATAGAAAAACTAAAAGCCCGAGGCAGTGTCAGCATATAGAAGTGGGAAAAATGATAGGTTCATGATGATGTCAGACGTGTTGTTGTCATGACCATTGGATCGAATAAACATATTTGGTCCAATATTATTTGAGCCCAAGTCCAATTGGGCTTTAAAAAGGCTTAACTTAGACATAAAAATTTGGTAAGATCCAAATCCAATTAGTTGGACTTTAGGATCATTAAGTTCACATAATAACCATATTTTCTTTCATTTGAAAGATTTCAACTTAAAAGGCATTCATTTGGTCCACTTCCTCAAGTCAAAGTAGCATGAGATCAAACCAGGATCACATGTATGGTTTGACATGGAACTTGAGACTTGCAGCAAGCAAGCATTTGGAGTGGATGGTTTGACACCATTTGAGACATGTTTGTATATGTATATGTATATGTATATGTATATGCCTGCTTTGTTTGTATTGTTGGAGGTTAAAGGAACATTACATGCTTTTCTCATCTGAACTTCTTCTCATTAAGTTATAATGTTTATATATATCTTTCTTAGTTCACATCCCCAAATGCAGCAACCTCTTTCTTGGATGTTTGGGTATTCCTTTAAGAATCTACAAATATTTCTCACTCACTCTCCCATTCAAAACTAATCATGTTCGGTGATTCATTTTTGGAGTTTCAACTAACATACCCTAAATTACTATATGATATTACACAAGGGGTCTTTCTCTTTAATATATTACATAAAAGTCTTAAATGGACTAATATTTTTCACAAAAGAATTGATGAATTGACCTTATTATCCAAATTTCATTAATCTTGATCAATATTTTCCTTGATTATCAACAACCATATTTATTATATCAATCGTAACTTTCTTAATTATTAATATATATATATATATATATATATATATATATATATATATATATATATATTTGTATTTATTAATGTAATATTTATTAACTTTAGAATAATTTAAATATGATATAAATTATTATCTTATATGATAATAATATTTTTAATTATCCTCAAAAATAAATTTTTTCAATTTTATCTCCAACCAAAAGTTAATTTCTCACGATCATCAGTTCCGATGCCGGCATTCTTCTTCGATTTCGGTTACAAAAAAAATTTGTTATTCCTTCTTCCCTCCCAATTTGCTTTTTGTGATATAATTAGTATTTTATTTTTTTGTTTCGTATATTATTTATTCTTCCGTTTCGTAGCATATATTTTTTTTCTTTCACAAATTTGTACTTTCTTCTTCCGTTTTGTAGCATATATTCTGGTAATGTTCCTCTTAGTTTGATTTTTCACATATGCTACCGAATAATACATTTATGTTTTGTGATTTGTTACATATATACTATTGCATATATTCAATAATACATACACATTTTTTTCTCATGTTCTGTAATTTTTTTCTTACTCAATTTAACAAATTGAAAATACAACATTTCATTCATAAAATATATAATGTATTATTTCATATATACTATTCATAAAGCAATTTAACATATCCTATTTTTCGGTAAATGTATGTCAATTTATATGTATTGTTGTATATATGAAGGTGTATATATACACTAAATAACAAAATTGATATATCATTTTTTTAAAAACTGTATGTCAACATATATTTATCAAGTGGTATTGTTGAACAAGAAATTTTGGCTAATTAAATCATGCCACGACATCACAGCAAAATTGTGATGATTATAATTTGATTGGATTTGGGTAGTTAAGTTTTCTCATATCCAATCTAGTTTAAACCCCTAAAGAAAAATTGGGTTAAAGAAATAATGGACTCGAGCCTACGCAAACAAGTGGACCCGAGCTCGAGCCCGAGCCCACCAAGCGAATGGGTTCGAGCCCAAGCCTGTGAAGAAAAATGGGTCCAAGAAGCAGATGGGCCCAAGCCCAAACCAACAAGCAGATGGGTCCAAGCCTAAGCCCAAGCCCAACAATCAAATGGGTCCAAGCCCACCTAAAGCCCATAGAGATTCTCTATAAATAGAGACCTTCTCATTCATTTTGAAGATCTTTGAGTTAAAAGGAAGAATTAAAGCTCTGAAGAATTGAAAATTTAAAACTTTTAAAGACTCTCAAGATGTACAAGTTATTATCAACCTCAAGATCATCCTTCTAAAAGATCAAAGACTTGAAAGATCAAACTTTTCTTGAACTCCAAAAGATTGAAGCTCGAATTGACTTACAACTACAACTTCCTGAAAATCAAAGATAAAAAGGTTCTAAGTTTAAATTGTATGTGAGAGAAAGAATCAAAAGAGTAAATATTAGAGATTGTATCCAGTATATCAATCGATATACAAAATTTAATTCCACGAATTAAATTTCTTCTAAAATCTCGTGTGGATAGGTATATATCTAAATGCAATATTACGGAATCAAAGTTTAAAACGTTTTAGGAAATCTACGATGTAATGGAGTAAGGAAAAATATGAGGAATTGAGAAAGACAATTAAACGAAAGTATGAGGATAACAGAAAAAGGAAATAAATTGAGAATCGATGAAGAACGAAATCAGAATCAGTGATGGAGGAAATAAGATTACGTGAATAAGGAAACTGAATGTACCTGAATTGAAAGAATGTTGCGATTTTTCGGTGACAGAATCGGGCTTACTTGAAGAAAACATATGATATTCTACGGTTACTAGATGTCCATATATATATATATATATATATATTATCGTAAATTAGAAGGGATATATATCTAAAAAAACATAACACACATATCATATTCTTCAATTACTGTATGTTAATTACTGTATATTATTGTATATATGTAGGGGTATATATTTAAAAAATAACAGAACACATACATCATATTAATCAGTTACTGTATCTCAATTTATATGCATTATGATATATATGAAGGAGTATATATAAACTAATTCACATAACAGACAATTGAAATTCCTTAAGAACTGTATGTAATAAATATATGCATTATTATATATATGAAGTGGTATATATCTAAAACAAATATTTCGGAATATAACGTTAAACGTTCTAGGAATATTACGATTTAATGGAGTACAAAAAATATAATGAATTAAGGAAGACAATTAACCGAATGCATGAGGAGAACGAAAGGACGAAATAAATTGAGATTATGTGAATAACGGAATCAAAATTGGTGATGGACGAAATATAAGGAGATGAAGGATGAAATTGGATGGAATTGGTGAAGAAATTCGATAACTTTTCGACGGAGGATGTACCGGAATTAGTAGAGAAATTGGATAAATTGCAGGCGGCGGATGTGGTAAGATTAAAATTGGATAGTAAAATGAGTTGTTTTTCTATAGATCTTTATTTATTTATTTATTTATTTATTTTCTTTAAGTTGGGAAGACCCATGAGCCCACTCTGGCCCAAATCGGCCTGCAAACCCACCAAAAATAGACCCTCTGGCCCAAAAAGAAGAGTGCCCAACTTTAAAAACAGAATAGCTAAATTTATTAAGAAAATGAGGAAATCTAGATTAATCAAAGTGTATGAAGATGGAGATATATTGTGTATATGGTTAATCTTAACTCTTCTTTTTGTTTTTGTCAAAGAGAGCCTTATTAGAAGAGATGTAAGAGGTAGAGATGGTAAGACACAATTTCTAAAATACAAATTTAATAAATAACCCAAAATCACATATTTTGAATCTTCAACTTTGACGTGGCCGCAACCAATAGAAGTAATTTCTTTGTCTCAGAAAAGCTTTCCTAAAAGCTCAAATTTAACCCCAAATGATCGTCCAATGTGACATTATGACTAATGAACAGTACCAATAATCATGGTTTCAACAGCCTTTACATCAACATTTTTATTATTACACCATAATATATTTAGAATTGTATGTGATGTTTCTAATGTTTTGAATCTTTTTTTAATAGAAAATATCAAAATATATGTGATAATTTAAAAAAAAAAAAAAAAGAGCATTATTTCTCATTTACAATTTTAAAATTTCAAAATTTTGATCACAATATTAAAAAAGTTTGATAATAAATCCATCAAATGAATATTTGTTGATTTGGTTGCATGAATTTCCTAACACAGAATATAAATTAAATTATAAAATTGTAAATCATATTTTGGAGAAAATTAGAATTAGTTTCTATAGTTTTGAAGGTTAAATTTTTTCTTAATAATAGTCCATAAAGGGTTTTTTATTCAAAGCATGTGTAACACTTTTAATTTAGGTGGAGTATATTATAAATAGGAGGGGTAGTGATAATATAAATGTATGGTAAAGAAAGACTTAAAAGAAATTAAAAGTTAATTACAACTTATACTAAAAAGATTAAATTTTCTTTTTTGTGACTCATTCCTAATAACTCCAAAGTTAAGTGTGTTTAGCGTGTAGCAATCCTATGTTAGATAAATTCCTATAGTTTGTGTATAGTGCAATTGAAGACAATGAAAGAAGAAGAAGAAGGGAAAAGAAAAGTGAATGTGAAGGAAGAGAATAATAAAAAAAAAAGAAGAAGAAGAAGAAGAAAGGAGAAGGAGGTGAAAGAAAAGCTAAATATTGAATAAAAATCCCAAAGGAAAAGGACAACCACACAATTTTAAGGCAAAAAAAAACAAGGAGTAATAGATGATAGGGGTTAGCTTATTAACCTTTTCTTTTATTTCTAAAGGGAAGAGGAGAGGAGGGGACCCTCCCTACAAGCTTAACCCTTAATGAATGGTTTTGTTAAAAAATGCAGCTTTTGTTTTTCCCCAAAACTGTCCTTAAAACTGTTGACTTGTAGAAGGACCAATATTATTATTATTATTATTATTATTATTATTATTATTATATATGTATATATGTATATAAGAATTAATGTCAGAATTGTTGTTATAGAGCCCCCATTAAAAAATAAATTAAAAAATCTAACCTATGGTTTTATTACTTTATATTATATAAATTTTAGTAACTAAAATTTAATCAAAGGATGCCCTCTCCCAAAACAACAGCACAAAACACCATGTTCTCTAAGCCCACTCATGTGTGTGTGTGTGTCTGTGTTTTTCTTTTCTTTTTTTTTTTTTTAATATTTTCTTAGGCCCTAATAAAAACAGCTTTTGTTTAATTACTAAAATTCATGCCTTTATCTTATTATTTATACTATATTATATAATATAGTGAGTCATTCACATCTACATTTTATCTTCACTTACAAATAAGCCAAAGCCAAGTTGAAAATGTTCAACTATATATTTTGGTCTTATGTATAATTAATATTTTAGTTTTTGGCAGTTTCAATGCTTTTATTTCTAAATTTTAAATTTAGTTCCAAACAATAATATTATTTTCCATCAAAAATCATATTCTAAACATTTTCACAATTTATAAAAGAATACTGATTATAAATATATCCCACCACGTTACCTTCAATTTTTAGATTTTTAAAAATCTAAATCTTATTAATCAATTTAAAAGAATTATAATAGATTCAAATTCATTATCTTTCACATCCTATTGGCGTAAAATATTGAAGAATCTATGATATCTTTTCTAAATCTTAAAATCTATTTAGCCACAAAGTTATTGACATGGAACCAAATTTATGTCAAAGACATTTATATCGAAATTCTCGTATTTTAATAAGTTTGACATCCCCATAAATAATGAATTGACATTATTGTGATTGTACCATTAAAAAAAAGTTCATACTATAAATACAAACACATCTATTTGTTAATTTTTCACTATTAAAAACTTTTAAAAATATATATTGAAATCTGCATTTTATCAATCATCTTTTGATCAACATTTTCATATAATTAAAATTTCAATAAGTTGATATCGACATTTCAAACACATATAATCGTATATTAAGAAAGACCAAAGACCAAATGAGCGAATTAAATTCGTAATATATATTATTAATTAGAAGAGTGAGGCCAAAATCTTATAGAAGCATGGGATGGAATTACACTATTTTGTTTCATTTTCTTGTAGAGTGAACTATACTTTTGTATGATAACTTATCATTAAAAGTAAAATATCATAATTTCTAAGTTAGCATTCATTTATATTATATAGTCTGATGTTGGCTACTTATTTCAACTATTTTTCATCATTGAATAAAATATCAATAATGTTTTATGAAGCTTATTGGAGAAACTTTGGAGATACTTAAAAAGAATGAGTGAATTAAGAGTAATGATAATAAAAAAGTATTTTTTAAAATAGTTAAAAGTTAAAAGATATATTTAAGTTGGTTTGATAATCATTTTATTTTATTATTATTATTATTATTATCTTTGTTAAAAAAGGGGTAGGGAGTCTCAAATCTATGATTTCTTGATTTAGAGTTTATTGTGGTTTTGTTAATGTTACATTAAAAGATTTATTATTTATATTACATCATGGAACTTTTGAATATTTATTTTTATATGTTTTAATTCTTGTTTTATACTTTTTTTTCATGTTATATATAGCTAAATTCTCAATTATTAATTAATAGTAAAAATAGAAGGAGTTGAATTATCAAATAGAAAAATGAATTAGATATAAAAAAAAAAGAAAAAGTAAAAAAAAAAAAGATAATCAATTATGTCATGAAGAGAATTTTGAAATAATCATATAGTTAAGAACAAAATGGAAGGGATGATAAAAGAATTAAAGCCACAAAAAAAAGACTTCTTAGTCCACTCAATAATGGAGAGAGCCACTTTTTTTTCTTCTTTTACATATACTTATACTATTATGAAACCAAACAATCATTTAATTGTAGATCAAACATAATTTAAATTAAAACATTATACTCTAATTTAAAAAAAAAAAAAAAAAAAGATATTACAAATTATACTAAAAAATAGTTATATAAATA
This sequence comes from Cucumis melo, assembly GCF_025177605.1. NCBI lineage: Eukaryota > Viridiplantae > Streptophyta > Magnoliopsida > Cucurbitales > Cucurbitaceae > Cucumis > Cucumis melo. The sequence goes on along the minus strand of NC_066857.1, from coordinate 22,816,949 downwards.
TTAAGAAGAAAGCTATAATTACAAGTGAATAATTTTCCTTGAAAAAAAAATATTGGTTGGATTACTATTATTATTAGGATAAAAAAATATATCATATATCTAATTTATATTTACATTTTAGGGTATTTTATTTACAAAATATTCGTAATATTTCCGAAATTTTTATGCAATTGATCTCAACTCTACGTGTTTCAAAACAACCTACATAAACACCCGTTAATATTTTGAAAGAAAATTGAAAATCTATATAAACACGATGGTACGTATCATTATTTTGATTTTAATTAGATCGTGATTGATGATCCTATATTTCAAATTTTCATCTAATATTTTAATGTATGTATTTCTAATCTAACATTAGTTTTAATTCTTGAAATATTTGTGAAAAGTTGATGGTATGATTTCTAACTTCTTTTTTTTTTAAAAAAAAAATAGAAATTATTTATTTGTTTGGTTGTAAAATATTATATTAATTGAAAGGAAGTTATTTAATAATTTTAATTTTAAATGATAGATATAATTCAACTTTCAACTATTTGTGGATGAACTTTCATGTGAGATATTATTAAAGTTGGTTGAAATAATGGAAAAGGGTTTAAGGACTGTATTGATTGGATTTTAAAGAGATGTCTTAACGATTCTTCCACCACAAGTCTAATTAATTATAATTATAATTGCATATATTGTTTTATAATTAAAGGTGATGGAGTAGATTATTATTTTTTTAAAAAAAAAAAAAATAATTTCCAATAAATAATATTCAAAAGCATTCGTTAGATTTACTTTTGTATTGTCAAATAATATTATTATGTTGACATTTGATAACTCTTCTACTTTTTTGTTTTTTATAAAATTAAAGAAAAAAGGTATCTTTGATTCAATAAGATTCCAATGCTATGAATAACTTTAAATACAATTTTCGAACCCAACTATTATTATTTGGTTCACAGTATTATATCTTTTAAATATACAATTATACGAATGTCAAACATATACATATATATATATATATTGAACAATGTTTTGAACATAAAAGCAAATAGTTCTACTTTTTTTTCTACGATGAGTTATAAGGAGTATTGATTTTGAAAAGCATTATCGAATCACAGGTAGGAAACTTTGCACGTTTGTAGTTTTGGTCTTTATACTTAACTTGTTTTAGTAACTTATATTTTGAAAACTAATGGTTTATTTGATAGGTAATTTTGAATTAAGTGATCTATAAATTGTAAATTTTGAAAACAATAGTTTTTGTGTTTTCATTGCTTTTAGATTTTAGTTTTGAAATTTTAAAAAGCACAAGTATTTTTTTTTAAAAAAAAAAAGATAAAATTGTTAATTCCTCCCGACTTAAAACTTTGAATATATTTAAAACCAACTAATTCCTTTACCTTTTAAAAAAGATAATTGGATTGCATCCTAAATAATAAGAATGTTATAAAAAAAAATAATGGTTCTTAGATTGTATTGACTATTGAGTTTCTCCCTATTCTACCTCTTCTTATTCTCATTCACATGTTAATAACTCATGGTTGTATCTGTGAATTGGTTATGAGATAGATGTAAAAAAACAACAAAAAAAAAAAAAAAAAAAAATTGTCATCTTGGCCTTCTTATCCTCTCAAATTTTTGTCTCTCAAAAAAGTTTTTACAAATTTTTTTTTTTTCAAAATCATTGTAAATACCAAAAATATAGAAAATAGAGATAAAATACAGCAAATTTTAAGAATAGATATTAATAGAGTTGTATAAAATGTCAGATAGAAATTCATAAAATCAAAACAAAAAATTGAGATTTTAAAATTGAATGTGGTATGTAGTATGAAGTCTGTGTCCAATAATAATAATAATAATAATGAATGAATGAATGAATGAATGAATGAATGAAGGTGACCCACATTTTCATATACTATGGAAAAAGAGAAGGTAAAAAGGAAATCCATTGATTGGAGATGGAACATAATTAAAATGAAATATTATACTAATAATTACTAAAAAAAAGGAATAGAAGATACTATAATTGATGAGTACTACAATTACAAGACAATTGAGATCTAAATCAACAATCTAAGATATCCTAATCTAAATCAAATTTTTGTTGGATATTAATGATCCAAACAATTATTGTACCTACATTCAACAAATATATTACTATCATTATACAACCTTACATTTATACTTTTTTTTTTTTTAATAATTACAGAATTGTGATTTTTTTTAAAAAAAAGGAAAGTTGCTACTTTATCTAGGCTATTATGATTTTTTATTTTCTATTTTTTTTCTTCTTAATTTTGGAGTTGCTATTTATGAAAGTTTATTGAAATAATGGAAAAGGATTTAGTGATTGTATTGATTGAATGTTTATATATATAAAATATCCTTAATTGCTCTTCCACCACAATTTCAACTCATCTTTTGAAATGGAAAATTGTTTCCTTTTATGTCAAAATATTGTATTAATAACATATATTAAATACAACTTTTTTTTTTTACATTTTATGGCGAAAAAAAAAAAAGAAATACAGTGAAAACTATAAAATTCTTTATAAGCTATTTACATTTTTTTTAGGAGACATTTTAAGATACTCCATAAAATTTAGAACTATTTACGAAAATAACAAAATTTATCAGATTTTCTTTCATATATTTTAGTTTTTTTTTTGCTATATTTTGTAAATAGTTTTTAAAAAAATTCTATTCATAAAATTCTCTTTTTTTAAATAGTTTTAATTTTTTTTTCTATCTATAAGAATTTTTTCTTCTTAACTCCAATTTTGTTTATTTATTTATCTATTTTATAGATGTCTTTTTGTAAAATGTCATGATTAACTCTTAATCTTAAAAATTCAAATAAAAGAAAATCAAAGTTGTTATCAACTTATTATTGCTTTTTTAATACAACAATAACTACGAAAACTTAAAAACAAAATGAATGGTATAATCTATCCAAAGAAGATGATCTTCAAGTCAGATGGTCGAAAAATCAAAATTTCAAGCATTTGTAACCGAGTCGTGGATAACAAAATCACTTTTGCACGAAACTAAGAATAGACCCACGATGTAGAAGATCACCAAAGTAATCAACAAAGCAAGAACCCTAATAACACAATTGGATTTCCCAACCCTAAGCTTCCAAGAATAAGAAAATCAACTTCCACTTAAAACAAGCATGTACATTCTAAGAGCCTAAGGAGTAGCTCTAGTTGTCGCTAAGTAACCTATTTATGACATCACCAATCGAACAAAATACATTCTAAAAATGTGATAGTACAATCTATAAGGGATAATTTGAAAAACAAAGAGAGTGATTTTTAAAACTATCCTTTCTATCTAGTGGCAGATCCATAAATTTTGTATAGGAACACTATATAATAAAGACACTAAAAAAATGTAAAAGAATATTAATAACGTCAAAGATTAATTAATTTAATACGTATTACAAGTGTTCTCTATGAATTTTCATGTTTTGAAATCGATCCATGATAAGTTTATTATCTAATTTATTTAATAAATTCTTCTCAATATAAGTTATAAGACAATCATTCATCCATTGATTTCTCATTCGATTGCACAGTCGAGTCTTCACAATATTCATAGCAGAAAGTGTTCTCTCTATCGTAACTGTTGCAACCGGTAAAATCAATGTCAATGTGAGCAACCGAGTAGACCTTATCTCTTTTTGTAACAACAATTTTCACTACAAGATTACCAATGCTTTTTAGTTCAACAAACTCGGAACGCATATCAATAATGTAATTTTGAAGTTGATCCTCAAGCATAGAGAGTTCAATAGCTGAAAAGTCTCTTGGATACAACTGAGCAAGGTGACTAAGTTTTTGTTTATCAAAAGCAACAAATTAATTACTCTGATTCAAACAAGCCATACAGATAAGCAATTCAGTACTTGATTTAGTAAAACGATTATTAAACTCTTGAAGTTGCATCAACATAGAATACTTCAACACGATAATGATGCAAATTTGTAATTGGTTGAGATTTTCGACTTTTTCATCCTCGAACTAAAAACAGCATCCATTGTAAGAACTTCAATGTTATGACTATTGGAGAAATTAGAAACTCTTTCCAATAATGAATCCCGACCAGATTCTCTCATTGTTTGCAGTTTACCTTAACAAACATTGACTAAATTGGTTGCATTCACAATGTTTTGATCTTTTCTTTGTAAGACTTGAGACAAGTCATTTGGGATTCACAATATATTATTCACGAGATGCATATCGAAAACAAAGTCATTATTGAAATTTTATCTTAGTTAGGTTTTTTTTTTCTCTTATTAATAAATTATCTCCATTTTATGACATTATTGAAATTTGTTAATAAAATTGACATTTGGAAAAATAAAATTATTAAAATTTGGAAAGATATTTAATATTTGAGAAAAGAAAATTAATGATGTTTGAAATAAAATATATTTTGTGACAATTTAAGAAGAAACTTGATATTTGGAATAAAAATAATTGCAATACATAAAATTCAAATCTTGATTTGATTGTGAGAAAGTGAGACATAACCACGGGAGGATAATTAGAGTTTAATAAATATAAAACATTATTTAATATATACTGTAACATGAGAAGGTGAATTAAAATTTTAAAATCACACTATTTCCAAATTAGCCGTTTTTAAGTTGAGGGAAAAGAGAATTGAGTTAAAATGTTTGAAAGTTAGAAGATAGAAGTTAGAAATGCAAAATTTAGGTGTTAGAAGGAGGAAAGTGGGGGAGAGTTGAATGTTAGGAGAAACGATTCAAAGAAAAGGGGGTTTAGGGCAGAGGGAAGGGTATGGTTATGAGCTGCACACTGACATTAGCTCTCAGAAACTGCAACACCTATTTTGACTTCTTCCCCAAGTCTCTGTTTGTTTTGTCAGAAACGCCCTTTTCCCACCTCATTCTGTTTTTAATTCTTATTCTCACTTCACTCTTCTTCAACCCCCCCTTTTCTTTTTTTTTTACTTCAATTACAAGTTTATCGCATTCATTATTTATTTTTGTTTTGGTAAGTTGTAAAAGTAGAGGAAAGGGTAATTTGGTGGTGTGTTTGTAAAAATAGAGAGCAGGTGGGGTTTGTAAAAACTACTTTTTCATCACATCCTTTGCTGTTTTCCCTGCCCTACCCTCTGCCACTCTCACTGCTTCCAAATTAATACTCTCTTTACTCTGCTTCTGAATCTCTCTCTCTCTCTCTCTCTCTCTCTCTCTCTCTCTCTCTCTCTCTCTCTCTCTCTCTCTCTCTCTCTCTCTCTATATATATATATATATATATATATATATATATATATATATATATATATTATAAATAATACTTCTTTTATAAATAAATTCTCAATTTTTAGTTTTCAATTTCTTAAACATAACTTTTAAACTTAATATCATGTTTTTCTAATTAAATACTTACACTCTAGGGTTGGCCTTTAATACAGTTTAAGATTAGGTTTAAAGTTGCTTTGAGTCTATGTATTGTATTCTCTCACATGAGAATTATTAATTGTTATTGCTAAGTCAATTTTCGTAAAAATTTTAATTCTTTTTATTTAAAACTAAAATTTATTTTAAAGCATTTTCAGCTCAAGTAAAAAAATTGAAACTATTTACCTATTATAGTAAAATCATCTAAAAAAAAAATTAACTCATTTGAATTTTTTTGATATATGTTGTAAATAGTTTAAATTATGTTATTTTGGAACCATTCCTCCTTAAAATACTTATTTGTTTTTACATTTATTCAAATCTATTTCCCGGATCAAAAAATATAATATCATATTGATTTTCTTAAAGTAAAACTACTTTTTGAATATTTGAAATTTAATAAGCAATGTATATCCTTCTAAACAAATATTTAAAATTATAAATTATATATAAAAAATTTATTAGAAGATCTATTTTGGTCCTATTTAAAACAAGATAACTTAAAGGAGAGAATTCATGTAAATAGAAAAATATTAAAATTATTTACAAAATATAAAAAAAAAATATATATTAAAGATAATGAGATAGATTTTTTTTTTCAATGTTTTGTAAATAGTTTTAATTTTTATTTTTCAGTAATTAAAAATGCTCCACTATTTTTTTACAATTTTGGATTAATTTTTTAAAGGATTAAAAATTTTGAAAAATAAAAATAAAAGAAGAAAATAATTACAAAAGAAAAGGAAAGTTGAATATTTATTCAGCAAACACTCTAACGACTCCTTCCTTCCTTCCTGTTTGAATTTGAGATTTGCGAAACACTTATTCCCATTCCAAAGCTAATTTTTACGGAACAAAATTTACCCTGACATTTTACTAAAAGCCTCAAGGCCATCATATACACAAAAGTCCAAAGAAGAAAAATAAAAGGTGAAAAATGAGAATCATAAACAACACAAATAAAGAATATAGTAGAATATACATTGTGTGTGTTTTTGTTTTTTTTTTTTTTTCTTTCTTAGTTTCTCTTTTTCCCAAAAAAAAAAATTGTTGAAAAAAAGTTAAAGGAATGCCTTTTTTTTTTTTTTTTTTTTTTTTTTTTGGAAAAAGCAACCCAATTTCTGTCCCTTTCTTTCTCTTCCATTACTCCTCTGTCATTGTGTCTTCTAACTTCTTCTCCCAAAACCCAAAACCCCCCATTTTCTTCTTCTTCTTTACCATTTTTCTATAAATAACCCCCAACCCCTCTTCTCTTTCAATTTCAACCCCCACGATTCTATTCCTCACACGCTCTCTCTCCAATTTACAAACCCAACCTCCTCCTCCTCCTGCTTCTTCTTCAATGGAGGTATCTCATCGATCTCAATTAACCAACCCTCATTTCTCCTCCTCCTCTTCTTCTTCTTCTTCTTCTTCTTCTTCTTCTTCTTCTTTTTTAGTTCATGTTTTTATTGTGCATGTTTTTTTTTTGGTTGCATATAGGATTACTACTACCGGAGAAACTACATTCCCAGCTTCGGTAACTGGGAATGGAACGACCATCTCCCTTTCTCCCACTGCTTCGAATCTTCTAGAATCGCGGGTTTCCCTCACGACACCGATCTCTACGTCGCCGGCGATCTCTACGAAAATGACGTCGTTACCCCCGCGATGATCGTCGTCCCTCGCCCCAGGGTGCGTTCCTCTTTTCATCAACTCTCATTTGAATACCATTGTTTTTATTTTTCTTTTAAATTAGTTAATAAATAACATTACTTTCGAATAATATTATATATATATATATATATATATATGTATATATTAATTATATTTGACAAGTACATTATGTTTATTTATTTGAAAATGTTAAAATACATAGATATTGAATGATAGAAGCATAAAAAAAAAATGATTAAAGATTAAATAGAATGGTTTTATTAATGTTATTTACTTTTGAAAAAGAAAAGAAGAAAGGAAAGGAAAGGAAAAAAAAGAAAAGTGAGGATAATGAGTGGATCCACATGCTTCCTCTTACATTAAGCATGCTCATAACTTTCTTTTTAACTTTCTTTTTAACTTTCAATGTACAAGAAAAGGAAGAAAAATAAGTACGTGATAGTCACGTGACACTTCATTTATTTAATTAATTCATTCTAATAATAATAAATAGAAAGCAAAAAGAAAAAAAGAGTTTTTTTTTTTTTTTCTTTTTTGAAAAATGAAGTAAAAGTGGGTGGCGGGTGATGCAGAGGAAGCGTGACAGACAGGGGAAGCAATCAAAGAAGGAAAACTGGGGAAGCCCAGGTAATGGAATGGTTCATCATTATTCAACAAAGCCAATGGCAATACCAAAGCCAGTTGATGAAGATTTGTATAAAATTTCCCCTGACCTCCTTGCTGCCAAGTCCAAAAAGGTCTTTTCACTTTTCCCCTTTTCTTTTTCTTTCTTTTTTTTTTTTTTTATGATTTTTAATATCGTATTTCTTAGTTTCGATTGTCACCTTAGTTATTTATTCCTTTCACAAATGTTCCTGTATATATATATAACTTTGTATTGTTTCTGTGTGTCTTTATTACTAGACTTTTTTTTTTATATATAATTATTATAAATGGTAAAATTATTGAAAATATTTAATAATAGATCTGGAATTTTATGTAAATGATCATCAATTTTTGTTTATAAAACTCTACTAGAAAGATGATGGTAAGTTTTGGGTGTCATTAGAATTTGTTTAAATTTATCTATTAAACATAAATCTAGAAAGAAAAAAACAAAAAAGATACAAAAATTGAAAATCTAACTTCTTGTTAAATTTTGGTTATGGGTTATGTATATTTAAAAATGGTTTTTTTTTTTTTGTTTATATATATTTATATTTATGCAGAAAAGAGGGCTGAGCTACATAACAAATTGCTTTGTGCCAACTTGTTTGATTTAATGAAGAAGAAGAAGAAGAATGAAGGATAAAAGAAGATGAAGATGAAGATGAAATTAATGGGACAATGAAATGAATGTATATTTTTTCTCATCAAAGAAAGAGACAGAGAGGCCAAATAGTACATAATCTTTTGGGATGTTTGGTTATCAAATTCATGATCATATATATATATATATATATATATATATATATTTATCACCAAAAAAAAAAAAAAAGAATGAATTATCATAGAGAGGTGTTAATTTTTAATTTGTATTTTTGAGAGTGTGTGTGTTTTTTTTTTTAAAAAAAAGAATTAGAGGGGAGAATTATTTGTACAAGGGTTCTCCCATTTGGTTACTATGTTTAATTTATTTAGGGTTTGGATGTGTAATGAATATATTCTATATTTGAAAGTAAAAGACCACCAACTTTATTGGGCCTTCCATTTCATTTTCATTATTGGTTCTCATTTGGACCTATCCAGAAAATGCTTAATTACTTCTCACCTCTCTATCCTTTCAATTATTAATGATGTCATTCATTTTTATTTTTACTTTTAACCACTTTTATACATAAGATGAGTTTAATGGCATTCAAATTAATTATGGGTGAACTTTACAAAATACAACTATTATGAGAGTACTGTATAAATCCTAAAACTATTTTTTTTTTCTTCTTTTATTAACTTTATCAAATTTTTAACATTATAATTATATATATTTTTTTTATTTTATCATATTATTAACATTTATAGTGTACTTTTCAAGTAGCCAACTAAAATTAAAACCAAAGATATTTATGCTAGAAAACGGATGTCTTGTGCGAAATTCAAAAACCAAACCTAATAAATTGCTTTTTGACAGTTTTGGCTATTTCTTTTCTAAAAAAAAAATGAGAAAAATATTTAAATCATAAATTTTTCATTTATCTCTAAATCAATGATTTACCAACTAATTTAGAAAAGAAAACACTGTAAAAATCTTCACATAAACTCACTAATTTCATTAAAATTAAATAAAAAAAAAAAAAACAAGTTTTGAAATTAACTCTAATAATATTCCCAAAGTTAAAGAAATTTCAACGATAAATTAACTCTAATACATCTTCAATGTGTTTTTTCTATTAGAAAACACTTTATCAATTTCATATAAGATATATATGTTTTTATATAATTCACTAAATGTACAAGAGCAAACTTTTTAACGATACTTAGAGTGAACGTATTAGAAGATTAAAATTAAAATGCTTACCCAAGTATTAATGGATTTTTCCACAAAAAAAAAAAAAAAAAAAAAAAAAAAGAAGAAGAAACTATTAGATATAAAATTGAATTTTGACTCAAATAACACTAATATTTTAATTTTTCTTTTAATACATCCATAACTTTTAAAAAATGTTTAATATGTCGATCAGGAACCCATCAACATGCAAAATGAAGGTTCATAAGTTTAATTAACATCGTAAAACTTAAAGAATCTAATAGACATATAATTGAAAGTTCAAATAGTTAATAGATATCTAATTGAAAGTTCAAATATTTAGTAGGCACGAGTTTAATTAGAAATTCGAAAAATTTGCAAGGACTGTACTTATAGTTTAATTTGAAAATTCAAAGCTTGCCAACTTAATTATATTTATAATCAAAGCGAGCTTAACTAAACAATAATTAACATTACCTTCCTCCTTAGAGGTTTGAAGTTTGATCTCCACACATTACAGTTTTTATAATAAGAATAATTATATTTATATATAATATAATCAAAAGACCGAGTTATCCTCAACATATGAAAAGATTATCTAAAACCATAGTACATAGGGTGAGCATGGGTCGATTAGAGTCGATTTTTCGACCAAACCAACCTCGACCATGAAGGAGTACAGACTGACCGTTTTGGTCGATCGATCCATTTAAGCTTTCAAAAATTAAAAAAAAAATGTTGTCGACTTGAAAACTGACTGACCACCTTTGGCTTGATCGATTTTCATTGGTTAGTTAGGTTTTACGGTCTATCATACTCATCCCTATTAATTTAATATACATAATAGAACTATTCTAAGAAAAACAAAGGAAGCAAATTTTTTTTTATTGAATTGGTATTAAAAAAAATATGAAAGAGAAAAGGGAAAAGATGTTGAAATTATAGTGAGAAAAAGTGAAGAAATGTATGGATGATGAAGAAGAGAGATTTGGGTTTGAAAAGGAGAAGTGAGAGCCAAAAAAGGGTTATTATTGTGAGTTTGTGAGATTTGGGAGTACGAAACTCTCTTCTTCTTCTTCTTCTTCTTCTTCCTCAAAATGGGGAATCTATCAAACACTTTTTCTTTTTCTTTTTTTTTTCTTAAATTTTGGGACCAAACCTACATTTTGACTTTTGTTAGTTTTTTCTTCTTCACCCTCTTTCCTTTTTATGTCTTTCTTCTTTTGCCATCATTACATTACACATTAATCAATTCAACATCTACTTCAATCCTATCAAAACTTTCATATATTATAAACATCATCCACTCAAACTCTCTTTTGAATCTAATAAAAACCCTTTTCTTTTTTATATATATATAAATAGCCTTTCTTTTTTAATTTTAATTATCTTTTTTTTGAAGTTAAATCGTAAATTTGATCTACATGGTATAAAAGAAAGCTAGAGTTTAGTTTATATGATTTTAAAAATTAGAGTTTAGTCTAATCCCTATGATTTGAAGGAATTTCGTAAATAGTTTTTATAATTTGATAAACTATACTTACCAAAAAAAAAAAAAAAAAATCTAACAAATAGAGATTATATTTAATGAAACTTTTATCGATCCATAGCAACTATTAACGAAATTCTATTAAACCGTAAAGATTAACTTTTACTTTATCTTCGGATCATAGTTACCAAACTTTCCATTTTAGTCATTGTTTTATTATGCTATTTATTATTATTTTTCCTTTTCAATAAATGGATTACATGCATTGGATTACATCAAGCTTATACAAACTATTAATTTGAACTTGCTTAATTGATTATATTAATATAAAGAATTATATGAGCAACCTACATTGACCCTTTTTTTAGTTTTTTTTTTTTTTTTTTTTCTCTCTTCCTTTGTTGCCTTTTGTTTTTCCTTTCCTTTTATTTTGTCATCATTACATTACTCATTAATCAATTCAATATTTCTATACAATCATGATGTGTTTAATTGACTTTGTAATCTTCTTAAATCTTTCACATAACAATGATAATGCACTCACAACATAAACTTTTGAATCTTATAAAAACCTTTCTTGGGAATTGAAATTGATGCAAAAATATTATTAATCGGAACCCAATGAATCACATGCCTCCCTTATAGTTTCATTATGTGTGCATATGCATTCTTTAATACTAATATTGGTTCAAAATTTAGACCAACATTTGAAATTTTAATTCATACACTTTATAATTTCATAATGCTCCTCTAATCTCGAGATGTCATCCTTACTTATCTTGAACTACTTTTAAGAGTGAAGATTATATATGAACATTCTCTATAGACACGCCGGCCACATATGATTTTTAACATATTTTGTTGTAACTCGCATGTTTCTTAAGAACATTTTTAGGGGTTTGTCCAATATATGATTGCTCCATGTCCAAACATAATTTCTTATAACTGAGTCATAAAAAAGTGGTGTATGGTTAGTAGTTATCAACTATTTTAAGTTTTTTGAAACCATTTATTTTATTAGGGATGCCATCTCATATTTAGATGTGAGATCGATCTTGTGTATATGTTTTGAATATGAGTTTTAATTATAATTAATTTGAAGATGAGTTAATTGATTAAGGTATGAAAGATTTAGATATATAGTAAAAGGGAAATTAGCAATAATGATATAATTAAGAATTTGAAGAGTTGTATTATTGAGGGATGGTTGTTGGTTTGTTGTTGTTGTTGTTGTTGTTGGATAAAGAATGGAATGAATGAACTAAACCCTTAATTTCATTCAAATAGGGGTGGGGCCAAACCAACCCTATACAGTTTGACTTTGTTGCTCTTCTTCTTCCTCCTTTTTCATGTCTTTCTTCTTCAGCATCATTATGTTTGTTACACATTAATATTAATCATTGAATATTTTTAATCTTATAAAAACTTTCACATGCCAAAACCCAAATTTATGCTGTTGAAATGTTAATGTGTAAATTATTGGGTTTTGTTGTTCATATATGCATTCTCTTTAATAAAGAAAGTGGGATATATGTGTTTAATTTCAAAGTGGGACCAACACTTTTTAAACTCCTTTCTTGGTTTGATATCATTACATTTCACCATTAATCAATTCAACATTTTTCACATATAATGATGATGCACCTATACCACTTTTTAATCTCAATAAAAAACTTTCACATGACCATAATTGCACTCAATACTACACCTCTTCTTTTTTCTTTTTTCTTTTTTCTTTTTTCTTTTTTCTTTTTTATAAAATAATAATTTTCTTTTGGGATTTTAAATTGATAAAAAAAAAAAAACAAAAAAAAGAGAAGAAAAGAATATGTATATTATTTTTAGAACCCAGTAGTGTGTCTTTGGGGGGATATCTCTATTTGTAAGTTTCTTGTTGGAATCACCCTATATATTATTTATAACACACACGCACGCGTAGAGGTAGTTTTTTGTTTACAAATAAAAATATTATTATATCATTTTAGTCTCTTATCTACTTTATTGTTTTTTTTTTTTTTTTTTAAATATTTTTTAACTTATAGTTTTTTCACTCTAAATTTTTAAAATTTGTTTATATATATATATATATATATATATATATTTTATGAAAGCTATTATTATTATATAATTAGTTTTATTGAAAGTTAGCCAGAAGAGACTAATGGTTTGTTTGAATTACACTCTCAAATTTTTAATTTTAAAAATAAATTATTTTTTAAAAAATAAAAGTGTTTGGAAGCCACTCAATATAAATTTTAAGGTGTATTTTAAACAATCTTTAGAAAAATTAATTTAAACAAAAATGAATTTGTTGAAAAACATTTTTTTTTATTAAGTCGATTCAGATGGACTTTAAAACTAAGTTTAATTGAAGTTACAGTAAACTGAATTTAGAACGATTGAAAATAAAATTAAAATATAATAAACTTCAAAGTGAGCATAACATTTTAACCTTAACAAAAAAAAAAAAAAGAAGAAACATATTTACATATGATTGTAATTATTTTTTAGAAATTGGTTACACGACAAAGAAAGAAACAGTAGGAATGAAGTTCATAAATGGTCATTTTCTTTTTCTTCTTTTCACCTTTGTGTTCTTTAAATGCTTTTTTCGAATAAGAGAATCAAATAATCTACGATACAGACACTGTGAAAATAAACCTTTGTTATTTATGGGAGAAAATAATTTATTTGAAAGACATGAAAAAGAGAGAATTTAATTTCAAATATGGTCTCGAAATTGAAAGTAAGTAAAGCAAAATTTGTTTTTAGTAAAGATTGTACAATGTAATTGGGGCTTTGGTTTTTGTCATTTGGGCATATTTTTCAAGAACATATTAATTATTATAATTTGTCTTTTGGTGTTGAGAGTCCATGGTTTTTTTTTTTTTTTTTTTTTTTTTTTTTGCATATTTTAAAATGATAATTCCAATCCTCTTTGTTTGTTTCCTTTTTCTCATTTGTCACTTTCTCTTATTCCTTTTGGGGTTTTCTCACAAAAACAGTATATTCTTCCCTTTTGTCTACTCATTTTTTTTGGGACTAAGAAAAACAAAAAGTAAAGCTGTAAAGAAAAAAAAAAAAAAAACCCAACAACAAAAATCCAAAGGAGAAAAGGAATATGATTATGTGTTTTTTTTCAAAAGAAAAGTTTAAATATGTTTATGGATAATTTTATGTTTGGATCTCACTTGGCTAATTTTTACATCTTACTTCAATTTCAAAAATTAAAATATAAATTTGTTTTAAAAAAAAGATTGAATAATTTAAAACACAAGTAAAACCTCCCAAATCAAAAAATTTTGAGGTCCTAATTTTATAAAATTTTCGATGAAACATATAGTTGATGAATATTACTAAAAATACTTTAGAATATTTAAACTAATAAACAATCATTTATGATTTTTAAACAAGTTAACAATGCTCAATTCAATGGAAATTAATATTATCGGTAAAAGTAAATTAAGAAGTAATTATAATTGCTTGTTTGGATTCTTTTTGGTTTTTCGGTTGTCTTTATTTGAATATTATATTTTGTATTTGCAAAACCAATATATATGTGTATGTATATATGTGTGTATATATATTTATATATATGTAGACAAGTAAAAGATTTTGCCCTTTTATTAGTCATTTTCAGCACCTATGTTATGTCACCATTGTATTCCAAGATTTTCAGTTTCCTTCTTCTCCCTTTTATATTATATTATGTTAGGATTTAATTTCTATGATACAAAATTGCATATTTAATCTTTTAATTTTGGTCGTATGTTATTTGGTGGTGCTACTACGTACCCTTACTCTAAAAATAGATGCAATATTGATTCAATTATAAACAATGGATTTGACACAATATGACGTAAAAAAGTAAGTTAACCATATAAAATAAAATTACCATATACACAAAAAGATTAATTCTATCATCTCGCCATCTTTTGGTTCGCTTTATTCTTATTTTATCTATTTAACTTATTATCTAAAGCTAAATCGTAATGTATGCTTCTTATTTGTTAACGTTATTGATGTGTTACATTAATATATTGAATATTCAAAGACATTGATTGGAATTGTTTGAAGTTTAGAGATTAAATCTACCCATTGTATTGTAATAACTAAATTTGCAATTTTCACCCATTTTATAAGAAAGAATTTCCAATAATTTCAACATACCTTTACATTAAAATGTGAGAGAGTTTAAAATTTTCTTTTTACTTAGTTATCTTTCATGTAATTTTAAATCTTCAGATTTATCTCTAACTATCATAGGTCATATCCTATTTATTCAATCACTTTGAATTTGAATGGATACACTTTGAAGTTGTAATGGAAGAAAGCTACTCATATGTAATTCTTTTTCGTTTCTCTTTTATTACTCACAATTTTACTTGTCCTTTTTATTCTTTTTGGAAATATGAAAAAAAATATAATATATTCTTTGCAAACAAATTTTTATAAAGTTATTATAAATATCAAAACTTCAGAAAATATTCACAAAATATCTATTAATAATAGAAAATGATAGATACAAATAGATTATCAAAGATAGATTCTAAATTTTTGCTATATTTTATAATATCAGTGTCAAATGATAGATTTAAATCAGTGTTGAAAGATAGTCTATCATTTTTATATTGAAGTATGTAGTCAGTTAACCAAAATGAGTATTGTTTGAAGAGCTTAGTTTGGAGTGGCATTGAGTGAAGAGCCAAATTTGGTAAATCTCAAGCACTCATTAACAACTCTCAAGTGGAACTATTATATAATTGAATACTGTGATTTTAACACTGCAAAAACAGATCATTTGTGTCACAAAAAAACCTATAACCTTCCTTTTCCAATTAAGCATCCCCCGAGGTAATGTATTGTAAACAGTTTACATACAAATAAAGCAATGGGAAAGGAATTCTATATACACGAACGATGTTTGACTACGAGGCTTGCATGGCTCTAACTCGAGCAGTCAGTTCCCGAACTTGACTCCTGAGACGTTCGGGATTGCAAAAGAAGTCAACGAAAACTCTACGTTGTAGCCCTACTTCCTGAGAATGATGTTTGACAATCTGCAGAGCAAAAAGTAGAACCGAAGTCAGACCTGTTGAGACTGTAATGTGTGTGGCAGTGCAAGGATTGGAATGTTCAATTGAACATTGTTTTCACATTTTTCATAAAAGTAGGAATAGAAATCATTGCTGATATGTTTGGCTAGAAGTTGACTAGGACAATTTCGAGTTTGAAAGCTGATTATGTATTTTGAGTTCAATAGAAGTGGGGCAAGCGGAGAGATTCCAACCTCTAATCTCTTGACTGAAGGTGAGGTAGACCTTAACTAGATGAACTATTTTCATATCGGCAAAAGCTTATCATAAATTTGGTAAGATCTGTTTCTCCCACATCATATGTTTCTTAATCCTAGGACCACCTAGACTAAGATACATTTTCTCGAACTTCCAAAAGTCACAGACACTAAAATCCCGTTTGGCAGTTATTTGAATTTTGGTTTAGTTATTTGAAAATTAAGTCTATAAACACTTCTTTCACCTTTAAAAGGCAAGTCAAATTTTAAAAACTAAAAAAGAAAAGTAACTTTTTAAAAAAGAAATTATTTTAAATGACATAAAACTTTTAAAAATATTTACAAATATAGCAAAATATCATAATTTATCTATGATGAACCACGGTAGACCGAGATAAACTATTATAGATAGATTGTAATATTTTGTTATACTTTTGTTCATTTTGCTATATTTGAAAATAGCCCTTTTAAAAAACTTGTTTTTCTTTGGAATTTGGCTAATAGTTAAACTCTTTTACTTAAGAAAGATGCAGATTGTTGTAAAAAATTGAGAGAAAATAAACTTGATTTTCAAAAACCAAATGGATCTAACTTTTACAAATCACCGAATTCACAAATCAAAATAAAACAGAATAAATAAACAGAATCCTTTAAAATGACCAAAGAGGGAAGGAATATCAGTTATTAGTTATCAAAACTGTCTGTAAAGCGTAAAATATTCCATTTCTAATGACAAGTAGATATCATTATTATGCAATTCACATAGCTAACACATTTGATTGACATAAATAAAAGTTTGTAGGCTTGGAACAAACAGCATGGATAATTTTTTTGGTAAATCAAAGTGAAAAATCATGAAAGAGGGAAGAAAATTATTATTTCAAAGATTACCTCATTCTTTTTACAGTGTTCCAAGGTCACTTCTTCAACTGCAGAAGATAGTTTCGCATTTATCTTTTCCATCTCATCCAGCTCTTTCATTAAGACCTAGAAAAAATAAAATATCTATGAAGCACAATTGTGCAAAAATAAAAATACATCACAGAAAGAAAGACAATCTAAACACAAAAGGTAACAAACTAATTAAGGAAGGCATAATTAACAATAATATGATAGATCAAGTTGATTTGGACGACTGCAAAGACAATTAAAAAATTGAGCATTACATTTTAGTGTTTTGAAAAAGAGAAAAATGTGTTATCTTATTTGTGTATCCAATGATTCCAACCAGTTTCATACAAGAACAACTAAACTATGCATTTGGTAAGAGCAATCCTTGCAAGAAACTATAATGATGAAGACTAATACCCTTGGTGTCAGTATTGGTTGTGCAGTTGTAGAAGAGGCAAAGAGTAATTGCTGCAAACTTTGAATAAGAGAGCACCTACAATTAATAATAGAAAGAGCCATTCATTGTTAAATAAAAGTAGTATTCATATATATCTATCAAAGAACATGAAATGGACAGGAATATGGAATGAATGAAACACATTAACCAAAATCTGAAGCAGACTGGTTGGTTATACGATCTTCCAAAACTGAAGATCTTTTAAAACTGGAGAAGAACACATAGTAACTCAGCATGTGGCCATCGCCAATATACAACACACAATCCAGACTGGTAGGTCATAAGAAATTTTAGAAGTTTACAAAATTTTTAAAGGTGGAAGTCCGAAGAATAGACCAGATTTTTTTATGTGTCAAGTCCATATTCTCTTGTACTCATGATCTACTACAGTTGCTCAATGAAAATCCTTTTTTACCTCAACTAGCTCTGCGTCCTAAAAATTGTTGCTTACTTGAAAATTCAGACAACTCCACACCATATCTTGACCTTCATTTCAACAGCTTCTCCAATTGTCAAAGCCATCAGAGCATGAATTATATTGGAAAACAATCTTCAAACACCATTGCTAGATTTCAAGACTATATAGATGGTCACCAACAGTCTTCAACCAGTGACCGTCATTCGTTGAGCCTTCTTGTTGTATTCCTTGTCGAAAGGACGAAGGAACAACTGGATAATTCACTTTGGAGTTGCGATTATGCACATACTATTTGAAAGTTTTTCTTGAAGATGTTTGGCTTTAAGTTATCCCCATGTGGTTGTTAGTGATATGATCAAGAAGGTCCTCCTCCATCTGCCTTCTAAGGGGAAGGGAAATTTTTATGGATGGCAGTGTGTGCAATTTTATGGTGTATTCGGAGAGAGAAACAATAGAATTTTTAGATGGATTGGGAGGGACCCTCTTGAGGTGTGTGGTCCCTTGTGAATGTTAAGAAGCGTTTGGAAAGCTAAGTTGGTTATTATAGTTCGTGTTTAGTGGAGAGCTAAGTTGGTCATTGAAGTTTGTGCTTAGGGTTCATATTGTTTTAACTTATAGTTATAATAGTCTACATTTGGTACGCAGTTTATTTCAGTATGGGTAGGAAATAGCAAAACACTATAATAAAGAGGGAGAGAGGATAGATAGGAAATAACAAATACTCAAAAGGAAATTTCAAATAGTATTGTTGAAGATATATGCAAATTATAAATAGTTGTAAACAACATTATTATACTAGGAGCCCCAAATATGGAGTAGGCTATCATAGCCCACTCCACCAACTCGAAGTTGGGGGTCAAATACCACATTATTGTTTCTCTCTATTCTCTAGGCATCAATGACAAATTAATTTTGTAATTGTTCACTAGATCTTATTTGGCTTGATAGGAGACCCTTCCCTTAGGGCCCTCCCTTTTTGGGGTTCTTTATTTTTAATATAAAGAAAAGTATGTTTGGCCACGCGTCATTTATTCGGTCCATCAGACTTCCATTGCTTCTTTTGAATATTATTTACGTGCACAGAAAAACTTAAGGCATGACAGATATATGGATTTGACAGTCTTGTACATAAAGCAATAAGATACTGACAGATCATTGATGCATCTGTTTCTGTCGCCTGGGAGGGAGTTTTCAAGATCAGATTGAAGGGTTCTCAAATCTGAATGAAGATGAGATATCTGTTGAATAATGCCGGGAGCAGACACATATGTTGATACTCCAGCCTGGATATCTGTACAAGTCAATTAAATTGTTAGTGCAAAGTCCTCTTCAATGATTGACCTACTAGAAGAAAAATATTTTAAAAGGCACCAAAAAGGCAAGTTATCGGTTACGATGTCCAAGTAAATCTGTCCTAGTCCTGACAATAAGCCTAGAGATAAACAATGTAGCATAAACATTCCAGTTCCAATCATAGAATACTTTGAATCAGATGGTCAAATCTTCTGTAATTTCTTTTCTTTAAGAACACCTTTCATTGAGAACAAATGAAAGAATACATTGACATATAAAAAACCAAGCTCACAAAAGAAAGGGAATCCCCTACAAGAAGGGACTCCAGCTGTACATAATCGAGGTCAAAGGGTAATCACAATCTTCTGTAATTGTAAATGACATTAAATGCAATATTAATGCTACAATACATATATGTATTATTACGAATAATTGTCTGTAATCGTAGTTGTGCAGCTTATAGTCCCATTCTGTAATTCGGTGTGTGATTTGTATTTTTTGGGCTTATTTTTGTACTACCGTTGTACGTCCTTTCATCTTTCTTAATGAAGGTTTGGTTTCTAATAAAAATAATAATAATGAACAAATAAATAAATAATTCAATTGTCTCAATTTAATTCCATAAAAAGAGAGAACCAAAAAGCATGCAGGCATTTATTTAGTTGGTAACCCAGTTTCCTTTAGAAACCACGTTTTCCAGTTCAGATAAGATACGAAATTTTATGCTAATAGACCAGTATTGAATTTAAACTGTGAATATTTAAATGGAGGATTATCCTTACTTGAATGCATGCTTAACAGGTCTCTGACACCATGCAGAAAACTATCGCGATCATCAACTGCACCTTGTTCTTGTACATCTGAAGCAGCTTGAATCAGTGCCCGGCAACGACCCTGAAGTGGCATAAACAATAATCACGGAACACTCAAACGGTAAAATACTAACATCAGCTCCAGACTAGAGTTTGGTTAAGTCATAAAGAAAGCAGTCTATCAAATTAATTAATTAGCAGTAGAGCTAACATCAAGGGAAAATAATTGTTAACTAACTCAGACTTCATATTTCTTCGAAATTATATTATTTGCAATAAGAAATATGTAAAGGTAAACAGAACAATTTAGATGCATGATAAAATTAAAGCGAAAACGGTTATGTCATTATTGCTAAACAAATATTAAAAGATGAGGTCAATACCACTCGTCCCTTGGTGGCTGACAAATATGCTTGAAGTTCTGACTCTATAACTTTGAGCAATGAATATGCTCCAAGCATGTTCTTCTTTTCCACTTGACAAGCTATTTTCAGGAATTGATGCCTAGAAAGCTGATTGACCAGATGACTGATGAACTGTAAAAAGAAATTAATACTGTCACCAATGCAACACATGTTGAAAAGAAGTGCAACTGTAACTACAGAAACACAACCATTGGAGGTACAATGTGAAATCACATGATCAAACAAATTCTCAGGAATAATTAAGTTTCATAATTAGTTTTATAACCACAGAAGCATAATTGAATTAATTTTCCAGACGTCCATCCTTACAGGTATCAATTTCTTTCAAAAATCTCTACAGACATGTCCCAAAAATTTGACATCTCGTTCAGAAGGCAATCTGAAATATAGCTCTTGTTTTGAAAAAAGAATGATTTTTGACTCAGAAATCGATAGTTCAAGTCTAGATTGATGCTATTGAATAGGTAGGTACAAAAATCAGATTATTTAGATCTTAAATAAGCCTAGCTCCTTTTCTAGTCCACCCTTTGTCAACGTGTGGCTAGAACTCTTCCATAGATTTGTGGATAGAAAGAAATCAGAATTTGCAACGAAACATAGAAACAAATAGATATAAATCTGAGTTTTCCAAATTATAGCCTCAAGTTGGAATCTCCACCACTTGTCGGACACTGCAGATTCTTCAGCCAGGGATCCCTCCTCTCCCAGACTCTGGATTGTATTTCTACCTTTTGCTCTATTTCATTACATTCAAGCACATACACAATAAATACTTAATATTTTTAAATATATAAATAAATAACAACTCCGGCCCAACCCTACTAACAAAATTTAACTCATCAACAGACAGCAAATTCGACTAACATAAATCTGGCCATCATAGTAGACATAGTAGTCATTGAGGATAGTAAAAGAGTGTAAAGTAACTTAAAGAAAATGAGTCTCACCCCCAGCGTGCTCACCCACATATGCAAACTAGTGACACTAGCCCAAACACTCACAAATATAGAAACAAAAAATACAAACAAATAAAACATAAATTTCAAACATAGCTAATAATCCTTAAGCATATACTTCAAAATGTTTCAAGCCAACCATAAGTTCATGAAGAAAAATGGGTAACTAAACCTTGTAAGGTCAAGTTTCATCAATACATAATTGTAGATATTGAGCATACCACTTTCTGTCTATCAATGTAGTACTCCTGACGCATGACCTTCAAATCATAATCTCCTGATTGAATTAATGTGAAGCTACATCAGAATCATTGATCATGATGATGATGATCATCATCATCATCATCATCATCATAATAATAATAATAATAATAATAATAATCCAACATCTTTTGAAAATAAAACCAATGTAGTTTTGTACCTTGTAAAATATACGTGTCTTGCAATTGAGCCAATTCCCAACACAGATCAGGAATTGTCTGACGGAAAAAAGAAATTAGATAAGAATTACACGATCAACATATATCATAAGAATTAAACAATCACATATACCGTTCAGCACCATAATATAATATTGGAAGAAGAAGCCATCAACTATACTGAGAAAAAGTATGTTTCTTGTTTATAATAATAGTAATAGTAATTTTTTTATTTAAAACACACCTAGATACACATTTATATCATATGTTCTACCATAACCTTTTTCGATAGAACAGTTACTACAGAAAGAAAAGAAACGTCCACCGATCAAACTTAAGAATCGAGATATGAGACATGAAGCTATTGAGTAAATAAATCTCAATTGCTCACAAATCCTAATAAATATTAGTACAAAGGATTCTCCGAGATGTACTCTGGGAGGTTGGTTGTAGTTCATACATCAAGGAAGAAATAAAGAAAATTATTTGCCAAATACTGATAGTGCATTGGTACATAAGGATTAGCTCTGGTAATGAAAAAAAAAAGTCATGGTTTAACTTAAATAGTCTCAGATTAATTAAAATTGAATGAGTTTAAATTCCATCCCAAACTGAGCTGATTGAAGGTCTTCGTGAGGTAGACCCTAGAAACCCAAACACAATCACCAATCAAAAAGATCAACCATCTACAAATAGATTAACATACAACAAAAAGAATGACTATGATCCAAATTGTAATAAAAACGACATGAGATCAATCCAACGAATAAGCACGAAAATAAGTCAGAGGACAGCAACAGCAGAAAAACTAGAGGCTCAATTCATGTACAAAGACAAACCTCAGATAACAATTTCTCCTCTTTATCATAGAGATTTGAAAGCTCCCCTACCAGTTCAGAATGCTTTCTCCTGTGAAAATAAGCATCGTTTAGATAATCCAGTAAATTTATCCAACTTCAATCTTCAAATTTCAAATCTGTCATCTGTTCAAGACATAAAACGTTTGACAACAGAATTTTAGGATGCCAAAGTAATACACTTTCTTCACCACAAAAAGACTAAAACTACGAATTCAATCCAAAATGTTCCCAATTCTCTGATTAGTCTTCAAAAAATAAGTTTACATAGCAAAACCCCATTAAATTTGAAAAATATTTCAGTGTTCCTCATTCAAAATTAGAGTCATTCCCAACTATGGAGGATTGAAATCCATAAATCTTAGTGATGTTATGGAATAAGATGCTTACTAGAAGAACCGTTTAAAGGATTGGATCATTGGAAGGTGTAGCATAAAAGGCTCAAGGTAACTGGATTTGGTGGAAGTTGTTACAGTCAAAGAACATTACAAGGGTATCTTACCAAAACCAAAAGAGATTAAAATTAAAAATGATGATGGTGTTTTAACAGTAGTCCAGCCAATATTTTGTTTTTAGCACAACAAATGTGGGGGTATGGGATTTGAACCCCCAACCTCAAGGAAGGAATACATGTTAATTACCACTGAGTTACATTCATGTTGATTGTGCTAAACAACCGATGCTAGCAGGTAGGCAAGCATGCCAGGGTTCATAGTTGCTTTACCAGCCAAGGTTGTCAAGAGAACTTTCTGGCAGATTGGAGGTTTCAGCAAGGCACAACAAAAATGTGATGGATGTAACACATTTTTAAAACAAATACGATGACGAGCAAGTTATTTCAAATTAGGTTGTTTTTCATACTTTGCCAGGTAAACAATATGTTTTTCGGATTCTGGGGTTACCTTGTCTTCCATGAATAGTAGATGGGTTTATACTATTTTGTAAATTTTACTTTCTTTTTATTCCTTTTTTTTTAAAAAAAATAGCACAGTTATCATCCTTGTTACTCATAAATATTTCATTTACTCTCAAGCATTCTTGTTTTCTATAAGGCAAGTAGTGCTCTTCCAACGTTCATAAACCTCTGAAGTCTCAAGGCCTCGGAAATTTCTAACTGGATGGCCTTATCACACAAGCTTCTCTCTGATAAACCTTGCCTCCACAAAGAACATATAGTTATGGTCCGTGGGCACCTATAATAAGTTCTCAGTAAAATCTATATTCAGTACCCTAAACCACAAACATGGCACACATTTTCATTGCTCTTTATGACAGAATTTGGAGACATCTGCTGAGGACTAAGCAATAACTCCATCAAAGCACAGCATATGAGTCTGAAGAAGCTCCCCTTTCAAGCTCTTTTTCCTTGTTGTTGTCGCATGTGTACGAAAAGTTCTGAATCTCAAGGCTATTTGTCCTTTTCTTATGATTTTTTTTTGAAACGGAGACAACTTCTTTCTTAATAAGATCTCAAAGTACAAGAGAGTTGTACAAAGAGAGCAACAAAGAAGTTGTAATCAATGGAGTCCTAGAGGGTTCAGGAGGCGCACCCAGACATCTCAACTAGGTTAACATCCGACTAGTAAATTCATATTATTCTTATGAATTTACTACATCCAATGTCACAATGTGAAGGGAAGACATGACTAAATATAGACATATAGCTTCAACATGCAACCTGATGTAGCCTAAGTAACCTCAAGGAGAAATCCTCCAAGAACCAAGATTGTGGATCTTTTATTAGAATGAATAATATGCTTCATACAAGAGGAGAAGACTCCTTATTTATAGAGTTCTATTACAATTGGGGTAAAAAGGGAATTAACCTAGAATATTACCTAATTACCCAATTAACCCTTAGTCTTCTTACATCAACAACCTCAAAGTCACAACTCATTATGTTTTTACACTTAACATCTCCCCATGTCACCACGTCAAGGGAAGACATGACTAAATTAGAACAATATCATCCTTCTTGTATGGAGAGTTTATTGCAAATGGAGTAAAGAAATTTGAAAATCAACGGTTTCAGACTTCTGTGAAAGTTGAATTGTTGCTTTTGTCTATGAATTAAGAAAACATTTTTTGCGTGAGTTGGAAAAACTACTGTATTTATTAAATTGTTTATTTTCTTTTTTCTTCTTGTTTTGGCCAAGGGTTTTGACTACTTAGTGTGGGTTTCTAATATATATTTTATATAGTGAAAACAAATAAATTAATGAAACCGTGTGCGCACAAGCAAAAACTAGCAAATTGGAAATTAACAAAAATATTTACAGTATATACAATATTTTTTAAGAAATTTTATAAAAAAATTAATATAAGAATCTTTATAAACAATCAGAAATACAACCACAAGCTCTAAAGCTTTAATTTCTGAAGTGAAAACCGCCGAGCCAAAGCAATTATTTTATGAGCACTGATGGTTCTTTAAAAATGTTGGCTTTTCTTTTATGTTTTCCTTGCCCTTATCAAAATTTCGTATGAAACAGTTAGAAACAAGCCTAAAAGCAGAAAAGTGTGCAAGTCGTTCTTTTTCTTGTTCTCCTTGTTCACAAGCCTAAAAGATTTTAAAGCACAATCAGATGCCCTTTGAAACTGTACCTGAGAGAATGAAGATCAAGATGAATATGGGCTTCATCTGACGTAACTTGTGACTTGAGAACCATTAGAATAGCTTGCTGCTTTGCATTTTCAACCTGAGCTTCCACCCATTGTCTTTCACTTGTCCCAAAACTAAAATGCAGAGACATATGTCCCAAATCAAAATTAAAATAGAATAAATCAACAAAAGAAGAAAAACAATTGATGCACTCAGAGCCAAAGAACAAAAGAGAAACCACATGCAAAGAGAGAAAGTGTAAGAACTTGATGAGTATAAAAGGGCCCTATGAAAGAAAAATTAGCACAAAAGCTAAACAACCAATAGCCCTCAACCATGATGGATTTCTTAGAATCTAATGCACAATCATTTATCATAACAAATACTGAAACAGTAAAAGCATGGTCCAGACGATGGACGTGGAAACTGTGCCAACAGTATATAAATATACTTAGGGCATTAGTGTCTTGTTACTTCTGAGTTCTGAGGAAAGAGGAAGAAGAGGATGAGGTTAGGTATTAACAATAAAATTAGCAAATCTCATAAATCTGTAAGACTATCCTTTGAGGAAAAGGATGCCCCCAGATTATGTAAAAACATGCATGATTTGAAGTCCATGTGTAAATCTTGTGAATCATACTTTAAAAAGTTTCCACATTCCCAAGGCTAATGAACCAATAACTTCTTGACCCCAAATAACCACTTAGGAATAAAGCATTAAGAGCAAGCAAGTAATGCACTTGGCCATAAGGATAAGAAATAAATACATCGAACGTAGCCTTTGCAATTCAGATACGCGTTGATGATGGGATGTCTCCAAATCTGCAAGGAGAAAAACCAAACGATCTGGAAATCAATGAAATCAATCACAAGTGCATTGAAATTCAGACTCAGATCACTCACCTTCCCCTCCATCTAAAAAACAACCTTTTGCCAAAATGATCGAAAAACCACAATTTTAATTAAGGGATAATTGCAAATGTAGCAATTATATTCAAAATAATTAAGTATATAGTAACATTTTAAAAAAATTGCAAATATAGCAAAATTTGTCAAAATCTATCAATGATTGGAGTCTATCACTGATAGACCATGTAGCAAATGTTTGTCTATCACTGATAAACCATAGGAGTCTATCAACGATAGAAGTCTATCACCGATAGACTTTGCTATATTTACAATTTTTTTAAAATATTGCTACATACTTAATAATTATTCTAAAAATTGCTATCCATTATAATTACCCTTTAATTAATTGGTTTAAATTTATAAAACATCATATGCTACAGAAACCTGAAGTACTAGGAAAATATCAATAAAAATGAGAAAGGGAGAGCAAGGGATGATCAAATTTATATAAATTACAGTGACGTTTGCCCTCCAATGCACTTTTTTTTTTCCTTTGTTGGTTAAATCACCAATAAACCTAGTAGCTTAAACAATGGGCAATTATTTCAATGCATTTTGATACGCCCCAGTTATGGCCTCAAAATTTTGTAGAAGGCCCAATAAGTAGAAATGAATGTTAATTGAGATTGTTAGATACTACATTAAATTTGCCTCCACCCATCAACTTAAGCTTTTGGATGAATTGGTGATTTAAGATGGTATCAAAGTAGGTGGTCCAAAGAGGTCCTATGTTCAAGCCCTTGCGTTGTGTTTCCTCCTCGATTAATGTTAATTTTCATTTGTTGGGCGTTTCTTCATGCCAACAAGTGAGGGGGAGTGTTAGATATTATATTAAATTTACCCACTTATTAGTGATTTAAGAGAGATACAATGACACCATTGAAGCTTCAACACAAGGCCTCAAATACTATGCTAAACTATTGTGAACTCAGAAGTTTAAGCTAATGGGTTAGTGGTAAATTTAATACTTTCAATTCTTTTTAACCCTTTTTTGGGTAAGAAAAAACAGTAAAAAATGCAAAGGATAAAATAAAGCTCACAAGAAATATACCTCTTACTAAGATATTTGACATGTCATCAAGACTCACCCATGAACATTTTGACTTGCCCTCCTCAGCAACTAGTCGATAAGGCCCCTAACCATTATCGCATGACAAAGACAATGAAAGTAAATTATAGGATAGAAATATGATTATGCAAAAATCAAATTTCATCAATATTAACAAAATTAAATATTTAAGGATAAAAAGATAATAGAAAAGAAAAAGAAAAAAAGACTAGCATTAAAAGACAATAAGGAAACGAAGAGTAAAAAGAAAAAAGATGTGTTTGTCCTGTAGGACCTTGAGAAAAAATAATAGCATTTTTAAAGATTTTAAGAGATTGTGGGAAGAACGGTTTGGTCTCTTGCTAGGTTTAATGCTTCCATTTAGGCATCTTTGTCCAAGGATTTGGCTAGCCCCGTTCATCTTGAATTTGAGCCCTTTTTGTATAGTTAATTGTTTGGTTCCTGTTATTTGGTTGTTTTTATATGCCCTTATGTGTTCCACTTTTTACAATGAAACTTGGTTTTCTATTTTAAAATATATATAATATTGTCACAAAAAGAATCCAACTTATTCTTTAACTTTCGTCCTTAATAATTTCGCCAACCTTCAAGATAAAAGTAGTAGTATAGACAAACAGATAGTAATTTGATATTAGTGTCCTAGTTATTTCAGAAGGTGAAGGCTTCAAGCTTCTGTGTGCTCTTGAAGGCATAAACCTCGTGTTCCAATCAGGCAAAACATTCAAGGCTAAAAATTTGAGTCTTGCTTCAAGCCTCAAAGCATCAGCCTCAAAAACCTTATTGAACATTCGTAAATAATACTCCACATCAAAATTAATTAGAAACCTTGTGTCATTCCTTGGCTAGGGATTGAGAGAACCAAAATCTCCCTTCCCTTATGTGTATCTCGTTTTTGCTCAATGAAAGTTCTATGTTTCCTATAACAAAAAGGTATCACCATATTTTGTCATAAGTGAAATCTTGATGGCCAAAAGTTCCCATCATACAATTTTGAATTCAAAATATCTAAAAATAAAATCTGCATACCGTGTCTAGTTGTTTAGAAAACCACTGATTTAGCTCCTTTATGCAGGATGAATCCCCAACCAAGTACGGATGAAAGTCGGAATAAGCCAAATAGATACCATCCTCTGCGCAATCATTCATATTCATAACTTCAAAAGGAATCATAGCAAAGAAAGAAACGAAAAGAATTTGGTTAGAAGAATTAAAACTTAGATTATTAACTAAGAGACTGGAACTGTCAATGTTGCAAAGCAAATGGACATGCATGATGCTCAACCTAAAAAGTGATTAGAACCATTTGTTACAACACGTAAAAGGATTGGATACACTTGCAAGTCAGATGAAATAACACAATCGAACGTACCTCTTCTGCAACAATACTACCCATATCTGGTTAAATAGAAAAGATGAATAATAACAGCAATTAGATAAAGCAATCTAAGAGGAGCCTCTAGAAGACATCAATACAGACAACACCCACATCAACACTTTTATTTTTCTTTTATTTTTCTTTCCCTGCTTCTCTCCTCCTCCCCCTCCCATTTCAAAAATAGCCAACAAGATTGGTGATAACATTTTCCTGAGAGACAATGCGGCTTTAAGATGGGAAATTGCAAGATTTAATAGTATCTTTCTCCTTACACACACACGACATACTTAATACAGAAAAATCAGAAGAATCAAAATATGAGCTTCACATGAAACTAATTTAAAATAACTGACTAAACCTTAAAGTAGTAGAATAAAAAGTGGTACTAGAATAACTAAAATAATACCATCGCCAGAATGATAATGAGCCAACTCTTGGGCTGTGGATGCAATCCTTCCAAGAACTGCATTCATCTAAGTTACAAAACCAAAAAAGAAAGAAAAGAGGCATTTTAAGATGTCTTAAAATGAAATAATTCACCAAGTGCTTTCAAAGAGGGAAGGTTTACAGTTACGACCTATTCAAAGCGGTAAAGAAAATAGATACTGAGTTACGCGGAAACCCGAGTACCGGGAGAAAAACCATGATCTGACTTTCTTATTAATTTCTCATATTAACAAAAGATACAAGGAGAAATAAATAGACAACATGCTTATGATAAAAAAGGAAAGGAAATTAGGTTAAATCCTTAATAGGTCCAAGCCCACTAATTCTAACAAGACCCATTAATTGCCCTTTTGCTGCTGCTTGCTCAAAGGACTTGTTAAGAAATTTCAAAATTAATTGGTGTTTCCCCAACAGGGCCTCAAGAGCTTTATTTCAGCTACTGAGCAGGACACCTTCCCAAGGACAGGCTAGATCTCTCTTTTCTTTTTTTTCTTTTTTTTCTTTTCTTTTTTTTTCCTTTGGATAGAGACAACTTTCATTGAGGAAATGATGAAAGAATATAAGAGCATACCAAGTCTACCTAAACACCCCAACTACAAGAAGGGGGTCCAACTAATTAAAATGTTACCGACGGAATAATTACAAAAGGTCTACGAAATCGAAGCCCATAAGGATGCGTGAAATCTAACCAAAATACCAAACCTCAAAAAGACCCCTTACCCTACTGTGAAACACCCGATTGTTCCTCTCTCCCCGAACATCTCAAACAACAGCACACCCCAACAAGACCCAAAAAACACCCTTTCTCTTTAAAAGGCTGATTGAGGAGGAGCTCCTCGATCATCACTTGAACAACTATGTCCAACATGGCTGACTCCGAATTCGTGCATAAGAGGACAGGCTAGAGCTCTTTGGTCTTGGTTGATAGCCCTTTTGTGGAGATTGTAGTTTGAAAGAAACAAATGAATATTTCAAGAAGACGTGAGTAGGGGCGCTCTTTGAAACCTAGTTAGAATCTTCACATCTTCTTGATCTTCTACTTCTAAAGCTTTTTATAATTATGACAAGACACAAATCTTTTTACAATTGGAAACCTTTTTTGATAACCTGATGGCATTGGGGATCTTTGAGGTGAGCAAAATAATAGTGTTTAGATGGTTGGAAAGATGAGCGAAATAAACCACCTCTTGGCTTCTTTGGAAGGAAAAAAACTATAGAACTTTCTCATATGAGTTTACAACTTCTGAAACTTTTCTTGAAAATATACAGTTTACGTCCTCTACTCAGAGTGCCCTACACAATTCTTTTTGTAATTCAACTTTTCTTTACCAATATAGATAGGCTTATGGATCCATCATTCTTATGGTCCTTTAGTCGTTCTTTCCTCTTTATTTGATTATATTGACTAATTTTCTCGTAAAAAATACAAGAAAAAGAAAAATTCAACAATACAAATAAGAACATTAAATAGTGGCTATACAGAAGATTAAACAACACACGTTAAACAGAGAAATAAAGCAGAAACAATAAATTGTTCACCTCATTGTTTATATACCTCTAAATTCCTGGCAGAGATGCTATCATCTATACTCGTTAATTGTCCATTTACACTAGAAGTTGCAGCAACTCGCGCCCGTCTCCCTTGAGTCAAAGTGGAAGCTTGGCTTGTAAGCATATCATATTGTGACTGAAGATGGCTAAGTTGTCTTTGTAACTGTAACGCTTCAGATTTATACGCGAGAGTTGCTTCTCTACCAATGTTGAAAACAAGATTGTAAATTACATGAGCGGCAGCGATACAAATGAAACACAAGAACCAATGTCAAAGAATGTACACAATATAACACCTTATCTCCTTCAACCCTTCTTCGCCTCCAAAAAGAGCGTCTTGGTTGTCTCTTCTAGACGAAAATGCCGAAATGCTATCATAAGCTGAATCCAAATCCTCCCCCTGTTCGATACACCCAAGAATTAAAACCCAACAATTGTTCTATCAAAATAAAACCATACTGAAAAATTCTAAAGAAATTTCACCTCCAAAAGCTTTCCCTCTTCAAGGAATTGCCCGTACCTAGATATTACACGCCAAAGTAACACTCGCCGATGAGTAAAATTCAAACC
This sequence comes from Cucumis melo, assembly GCF_025177605.1. NCBI lineage: Eukaryota > Viridiplantae > Streptophyta > Magnoliopsida > Cucurbitales > Cucurbitaceae > Cucumis > Cucumis melo. Next base: position 22,785,589 of record NC_066857.1, on the reverse strand, counting down.
CATCACAAGCATTCACAAATTAACCAAAGAAAAAAAAAAGAAAGGAAAAATAGGAAAAAGGAGAAGAGGAAGTTACTGGGAAAGCTCGGAATGGGAGAGGACATTGGCGGGGCGCAGGCTAGAACAGATCCAATCGAGAATGGAGCGAGCATCGTCGTATTGAAATGGCCATTCGAAGCTGTCAGGGTCCAATGCTTGTGCGCCTTCATACCCCAATTCGCCCAACAAACCGCACAGCCTCGCGCCACTCATCTGTTGGTCCGAGAGTATCTACAATTTCTTCTCCTCGACCGATCTTTAGAGTGAAATTTTGAAGTGTGCCGCCCTTTTCCGATCACTGATTTGAATGTCTACCAAAGAAACGGTGAAATGTGACAATTTTTCAAAAAGCGTTACCATTTATCTCTCATTTTTCAAACAGTATGGGGATTTTCTTTCATAAGATTTCATAATTTCTTTTTCCATCTATTTTCTTTGCTAAGTTAGAAGGAAAATGGTCCGAACTAACAAAGTTTTTTTAAAAAAATAGAATGTAATTAAAACTCTTTTTTAGAAACATGTTTTTTTTCACCAGTTCGGCTCCAATTTAAAATGTTTCACTTTTTCTTATCTATTTCTTCTTTTTTAACCACTAAATCACTTTAAACTTATTCACATCTATTTTTTTTCTCTTCGATTTAGAGCAAACCAAAAACGTAAATTCGAAAAAGAAAGGACATTATTGTAGCTTAACTATAACTTTGTGATGATGATATGGTATGTGATTGTTGACCACATGGTACTATCCATGTTTGATTCAAAATCCCACGATAAATCTTTGTATTAAGTTAGGATTTTTATACTAAAGAAATTTGGAAGAATGAAACTTAGTTGACGTTTTGATAACAAAACTTTCTAACATTTTGCTAGTGTCACCAATTTTTTTTTTTTTTAAATTGCTTTTTGTTTATTTTTTCCTCCCATATTATCGTTCACTTTTTTTGTCTTATACTCTTTCTTGTTCACTTTTTCGCTCAAAAAATCTTCATAGGTTATCGACCTTTTGAAAACAAAATTTTCTAAGGTTGTGTTAGGTATAACCATTTTTTTCTCTCACTTTTATTGTTCTTACTAACTTTCTAGTTCACCTTTTCTTTTCTCTATTCTCATTCGTGCTCGCTCTCCCTTTATTTATCTTTGAACTTGGTTTGTATAAGATCTAGAAAATTTTCTTATGTTGCCATCAATTTTGTTCATCGTCATTGTTCACACGAGATTTTCGGAGAAATTTGGTTCGTGGAGTTGAACTTGTGTTGATGTTGTACTTGTATTGATTTGATGCGATTTGATCGTTCACTCGAGATTTCTGGAGAAATTTGATTTGTGGAATTGAAATTGTGTTAATGTTGTGGTCCGACCTCTAGAGCTTAATTTGAGGAAGCGGAACACATGATATTTTTGAAACAGATGTTTTTGAAACGGAATCTTGAAAGAAAGCTTGTATCTTTAAAGACAATCTTCAAGGGTGGTCGACTTCAGGGAGCTAGGAGTTTTTTGGCTATTGGGAGAATTCTCTAAATCTTCTATAGTAAAAAATTTTCAACCCACAAATGAAACCCACAAATGAAAGAATTCTCTATTCCGGTTGGCTTTTATAGATTTGGGCCTAGTTGGTCCATGGACCAGACCCATTGGCTTACATGAATTTTAATCCTATTTAATTAAGCTTATTTTTTTATAGTTCAATTGAATTTTAGCTCAAGTAAATAATATTTAATTGAATCAAAATAATTAATTAGACATGTGACATCATTTTGACATTTTTAGTTAATCTCAAATGAAATTATTTTAGTAAATGACGTGACAATTCGTGATTGATTCCAAAATTTCTCATTCAATTGTCATCATTATTGTTAGGAAGGAATATAAAAGATAATGCATTGCTCGGGATGGAATGCAAAGAAAATATGTAGAGGAAGAGGACAAGGGGAATGGAGTTTTAGTGAGAGAAATAGAACAAAAGTTGAAAAATGATCGGCAAAAGATAGATACTAAAAAGAAAATCTGCTTGAATAGAGTTATACACCATTGTTTCTAGTACAATCAAGTCAAATAACATTTTTGTCCATCAAACTATGTCCTTCAGTTATAAAACAAAATATAAATTTAGTTCCTAAACTTTTAAAATTTCTATATATTTAATATTTGAAATCTCTCAACTTACAATATTGTGTAAAATAGATCTCTTATTTGAATCCAATGAATGTACGAATTTTTTCAATTTGTATTCTATAGGTCTTTAATGTATTCTATCTTCCTCTTTCTTTTTATTCAAGTATCTACTAAACATAATATTGAAATTTTAGTATTCCATTAGACGTAATTGTCATAGAGTGTACGTAGTTTGTATTTTTTTATTATTCTTGAAAAAGCCCCTATCAATTACTTAAAAAAGAATTGAATACATAAAAGCCCTATTAAATATAAGTTAGTACCATTAAAAGTCAAGAGACTAGATAGACATAAATATGAAAATTTGAGACAAGAGCTTGTAATTTAACCTATGTCATATGAAACATAAGGTCTTTTAAAAAATATAACAAAACAGTAAAATATTTATATTAGAACAATTTCGAAAATGGAAAAAGTCCACAAGCCCACCGTGGAAAATACAAAAAAATGTTCGGTTAATCGATCTAAAAAACGCGCCCGTAATATATTTGGTATACGATCGTTTATATTTGGCTATTGTTTGGTATACGATCGTTTAGATTTGTTCGTTTAGATTTGGCTATTTTGTTACATGATAGTTTAATTTGATTACACAATTGTTTAGATTTAAACCCCAAATCTAAATGATTTTTTTTTCAAAATTTGGTACACGTCTAGATTTTGCTCAAAATTTGGTACACAATTGTCTAGATTTGGCTAAGCGATTTTTTTTAATTCTTTTAGTACACGATCATTTATATTTGTGTATTTATTTTTTTTACACAATCATTTACCTTCTTTACACGATCATACACGATTTTTTATATTTAAATTTTGCTATTTTCTATATACAGTCGTTTAGATTTGATTACTCAAATTTAAACGACATACAAAAAGAAGAGTAAAAGAAGATTGCTATTTTTTGTACACAGTCGTTTAAATTTAAACAATATAAAAAAGAGAGGAAAAAAAGAAAGATATGAATAGAAATCACAGCGAAAAAAAGAAAAAGGAAGACGATGAAAAAAATCGCAGTGAAAAAAAAACGGAAGGACAAATCTAGAATATTTAAAAAATGGCTAACTTCATGAACTTTATTACACGAGACGTAAATTGTTTGGTTTTTGTTACATTCATACAAATTATCCCCAAAATATACTCTAAAAAGTTTTTTTTTGAAGAAAAAGCACATGTATGGAAATTTGAAATTTTGATCCTTCAATCTTCACAAAACGAGTAAATATAAATTATTACCAAGCTATGCACCTCCCTTTGATTTCAAATTAAGCCTTTATCTTTATCTTTTTTTTTTCTTCTTTTTTTTTTCTCTTTTAGAATGAATGAAGGACCTATTAGAGAGTTTGAAACCTATTAAACTAAGACTTGAAGTTTATGGACTTTTCGACACAAAACTGTAAAACAGTCTAAAAGCTTATTAAACACTCTTGAAAGTTTAGAGATATGAATCTAAAATTTGTGTACAAAGCTACTAATTTTACCAAAATTATGCAAACTATATTCTAGAAGATTCATCTTTTATTTTGCATTTATATGAATTTTTGAAACTTCGTCTCAAGTAAAATTACATAGAAGATGAACATCATTGTCATACTATTTTTGTATATTACAATAATTACAAGAATGAAAAATCAATGGAAGATCAAAGTTCTAACTTCAAAAGAGGAAGAAGTGTTGTCAATTATCCCTAACCTAAGTCCTCCTTGGCGTAAATGACCTTTAGTGGGTGCTGGAACAAATAGTCCCAAGTGCGAGTATACATTGCTGACATGTAATATAAAATGGATATAGAATTCAAATCCCAAATACTAGGAGAAAGAGTACAATAATTATATTTTACAAATTAAAGACCCACTCAAAGTTTGTAGCTAAGGATACCTGAGAAAAAATAATTGGAATTGGTTGTATGCTTTGACGTAGTAAAAAATAAAGTAAAATCCTGAAAATGAATGAAACAATTAGGGAATGAATGATATATGTAAGAAGAGAAGAGGGATTCAAACCATTTTAACCTTTATGAAAATTTTGGAATCACATTGCACAAATAGACACGAACACTATCTGGCATCGCAATCCATATGCACTCGCATCTTTCTTTTCTAAGCGAGATGGATTAAATCTTATATAATCAGATCTTATGGCGATGTCTTTCTCCTATTTTAGACAACCATTTATTATTTAACCCTTTCCATATTAGGCTCAATAGTAGACTAACCAAGCCCTTCGAACAAGAATTTGAAGCACAAGAAAAGGTTTAGCTCACGATGAAAGATAAAAAGAATTAAAGAACTCATATTAATATGAACTTGAAGAAATACAAAATTGTTCCAAGATAAATAAAGCTAAAACAGATTAAGAAAACAAAAAAGGTGAAGAAAAACAAGTAACAACTTTCCAAGTTGCTCTTAGTCTAATTAGGTTCAATCTCTTCCAAGATAAAAGAAGCATTTTCACTTACCTGGCATGCAAACAATAGAGAAGATCAAAGCGGCAGCAGTTCATCAAGGGATCTCGAGTCAAGCAATGATTTAAGAACGTGAAATTTATTCTTCAAATGAAAAGTCAAACAATAACACTAAGGATTGAGTGAGCAATAACAGCGTTGGCTAAAAGCTGGAGGGTCGAAACAAATAAAAGACAAACAAGTTACTTTGCTTACCATTAAGCCGCAATTCGGAGGATATTTGGAATAACTTTTAAGTGCTTTAAACAGTTAAACAAATAGAAACTCATTCCAAACAACCCTTGTGTGATTTCTTGAAACTTGACTTAAAGTTGGTGAGCCTCCACTAGACAACAGAGTATTCAACCTATTGAAATGGACCCCCTTTGATTTCTTATGAGAAAATTTGTGTGAGGATAGGAAAATGTAACGTGATACAATTTCTTATCATGCTATTGACCGAAGATTGAGTTTCCGGATTTTAAGTTCAGCAGCTGGAGGGTTTATTTGGTCTGGCTTCATTGACACATTCTGCTCTGATGATACTCCAGAATCTTTTTATTGCTTGTCCGAGAATTACCAATTGCAACCTTCTGCTTTGGAGCTGAACCATTTCCTTTGTTTACGAGAAGGACTTCTAGATTAATAGGAGAGGAGCTTAATCAAAATGAATCAGAAAATTTTTTCTATGATCGATCAGTATAAATATCATGAACTCTGAATTGTAGTTTCTCCTCAACAAATAACTGTTTGGCCAATATAACCGGACCTGACGGTGAGATAGATACTGTTCGTGCATAACACAAGAACAGCAATATTCCTGGCTAGACTTCTTAACACTCAGGAAAACCCACCACGGATATTCAGAAGATGAGAAATTATTCAAAGAGGCTGCATCAAAGTTTTACACCATTAGACATATGATAGAGAAACTGCAAAATACCTCAATTGTGTATCAAGTGAGACATGGAGATCTTTTAATTTTATATCTAATGATTATTATGAGGTAGTCATGTTGTGACAATCTCATTGAATAATTTTTCCTTAAAACTTCAGCCTTTTCCTTTTGCCCAAGATTCTGAAAAATATGACTGTTTTTCTCCAGACCTCTGAAACTGTAACACTTCAAATAACTCGTCTCTGGCAATTGCTTTTCTTGGTAAAAATATACCAGAAATGGACATACAAGAGAAACAAATCACACAAATATATAGACTTTCCAGCATCCTCCTTTTTCTCTTCCTTGAAGAAATTTTGCAATATTACCTCAAAGGACTAACGACCCAACCAGTAATTGGATTTTGCCTCCGGACTCTAAATTTTCTATTAGAGCCACTTTGTAATCTATCAAGAATAGCATATGTAATTGAATCTGGTGTTAATCCCTGCTCTCTAAGCTTTGCATACAGATCGACTGCTTCAGCAGTTCTCCCAGCTCTTTCCAGACAATCAAGAAGGATGTTGTACGTTACAATATTTGGACAGCATCTTTGAGTTATCATTCTATCGAACAAACTACGAGCCATCTCAACTTTGTCCGTTTTCCCAAAACATTCGATGAGTGTGCTGTATGTTACAACATCGGGATTCAATCCCTTATCTTGCATCTCCAGAAATCTCATGTGAGCTTCATCAACATCCCCGTTTTTCCCAAGGCAATTGATCAAAGAGTTGTAAGATATAATATCTGGTTTGCAATCACTACTCTCAAGTTCTTCAAAAACTTCAACAGCCTCCTTAACTTTCCCAACACGTCCTAAGCTTGATATAAGAATATTATACGTGAATATGTCTGGAAAAGGACCATCTCGTTTCATCTTCTCATAAAGATCATGAAGATGAGATACCTGCTTCAACTTCCCCAAAGTAGATAACACTGTGTTATACATCATCGTATTTGTACTAATTCCCTTCTCGTGAACCTTACTGAGCAATTCGATAGCTTCTACAGTTTTACCTCCACGGCATAAACTCTCCAACATGGAAATGTAAGCATCTCTATCCCCTCCATCATGAAAGCTCCACATATTGCAGAAAAGACGATGAGCTTCACTTGAATGGCCTAGTTTGCTCAAAGTCCTAACAAGATATGCATATATTGATTTGTTAATAAATTTATTAGACACTTCCAGAACTTCATCCAATCTACCTAACTGCCCTTCTGCAACCAAAACATTCAAAATGACACTGTACGTAAACTCATTCGGCCTACAATTGTTCTTAATCATATTAGAAAAGAGAAGAATTGCCTTGTCAACCATTCTGCTCTTACAAAGTGCCTGAATCATTGTATTATATGCAATCACATTTGGAGTACAGCCTTTTGTTAGCATTTCTTCAAAGAGAGCCAAAGATTCTTCAGTTCTACCCATTTTTCCAGTCATTCTAATCATAATTGTATATGTATACTCGTCTGGATTACAATGCTTCAGTTTCATATCCTTAAAAACTTTGTAGGATCGATCAAGCTGTTAAAACATAACAAAAAAGATTAAAACAGAAGAAACTAGTGAACAACTAATTCATACAGAACCAATCAATCAATCAAACATCAAAACTTTTTCAACTTTCTAACATTGAACCTTTTCATCCTTCGCCAGAGCATCCAACAGCATATTGTAGGCAAATATATCCAGCTGATACCCTTTACTCCACATTTCCATATACACATGGAAAGCCCTATCAGAATCACGGGATCTTACATGAGCTTGAAGCAAACACCTATAGGTGTAAGCATTAAACCTCAAGTCCCATTTCTTGATCAAACCAGTACATAATTCCAGGTCTTCATTGCTACTGAAAATTTTAATCAAGATATTAACAGTAGAAATCGTACCACGTATTTGATCTCTATCCATCTGTGACAGAATCTCACGAACTTGATCGAACCGTTTCGAGGAAGATGAATGGGAGAGCATGAGAAGGATGCGGCTGTAAGTGAAGACATCATGGCGAAACTTAGAGCAAAGAGAGGGGCAACGATGAAAGAATTGCAGAGCGAGATCAGGGCAGTTTAGGGATTTGAGAATTTCAGAGGCTTCGGCTGGGGTTAAGGAGACGGAGAGAGATTGAAAGTAGGAGGATAAATCGGAGAAGCGATCATCAATGGTGATTAAAGAGGAATGAGGATTGCGATGGAGGAGTATATCAATGACTCTACAGATGAGATCTCGGCGGGGAAGAGAGTAGCCGCGAGAGTCGACGGAAAGAGTAGCCGGCGGAGTGACCACGACGGCAACGGAGCGTCCGGTGGGAGAAGAAGAAGTGATTTTGGCGGTGTATTTAGTGGCGAAATGACGATGTGCGGCGGCGGTGGCGGTGGGTTTGAGGTGAGAGTAACAGGGGAACCGGAGTACCTTCATCGCCGCCGTACCTGTGGCGCTGGTTATCTCGAACGCGAACTAAGCCACATCTTTCTACTTTTTTTTTTCGTTTTTTTTAATTAAAAAATATTGATAATATTTCAATTACTGTTCATTGGGTAAGAAATTTCAATCAATTAAATTGGTCACGTCATCATTATCATACAAAATTATGACCATTATATTTTGAAGTAGTCAAGTTTTTTCATATTCAACCCAATTTAAGCCATCGATGGAAAATTTGGGTCAAACAAATAATGGGTCGGCGGGCATGAGCTTGAGCCCATCAAGCAAATGGGCCCCAAGCCCCAACCCAACAAGAAAATGGGTCCAAGCCCAAGCTACTAGGTAAATGGACCCAAACTCAAGCCCAATAGGTAAATGGGCTCAAGCCAAAGCCCAACAAGCAAATAAGCTCATACCCACTTAAAGCCCATGAAATTTCTCTATAAATAAAGACGTTTGCCATTCATTTTGGGATCTTTGGTTGAAAGAAGAATAGACCTCTGCCATTCATTTTGAGATTTTTGGTTGAAAGAAGAATCGAAACTTTGAAGAATTGAAGACAAACTTCAAAAAGTTCTCAAGACGTGCAAGTTTTTATCAACCCGAGATCATCATCTTTTGAAAGATTGAAGACTTGGAAAATCAAACTTTCCTAGAATTCCAGAAGATTGAAGCTCAAATTGACTTGCAACTACAACTTCCTAAAGATCGAATACAAAGTTCTAAGTTTAATTTGTATATGTGAGAGAGAATTAAAAGAGTAAATACTAGAGATTGCAACACCATATAAATCAATATACAAAGTTCAATTCCACGAATCACTACTTTGGAATTCTTGTGTGAACAGTTTGGCACGCCCAGTGGAACAGTCTCTTCCTTTCATCTCTTTCTCTTTTTGAAGATTATTTAAAGAAATCATGACATCTCAAGACATCACTTTCAAAGCTTTGAACGACATCAACAAGTGGCCAAATACTTGCAGCTGCTCAAGGGAGACTCAATCATTTAAGGATATGCCACCATTTGAGATTGAAAAACATGTTTGGGAACAAATGTCCGAGCCACTAAAAAGTGGAGTTGTAATCAAAGAAAATCTTATGACTGACGAACATAACTCGTCCTCTGAGCGCTCAAACGAGGAGGTGCCTCGTCTAAATATAATGTTAGTTATGGTGAATGACGTGGATACAAGCGAAGACAAAATGGTAGAGCTCGAAAAAAAGGTTACCATGCTTATGAAGGCGATTGAAAAAAGGGATTTCGAGATTGCATTGCTGAAGAATCACATCAAGAGTCGTGATGTTGCTGAATCAAGTCATACACACTGTCAAGAATGTTGACAAAGGGAAGACAATTATGTAAGAAAGTCAATTGCAAAATTTGACTGCAATTGCATCGTTGTCTATTCAGAAGTTGCAAGAGATGATTTCAAACTCCATCAAAACTCAATGTGGTGGACCTACTCAAACTTTCTCTTTGTATTCCAAGTCATATACGAAGAGGATTGACAATCTGAGGATGCCACATGAATACTAGCCACCCAAGTTCCAATAGAATGATGAAAAGGACAATCCAAAACAACATGTTGCTCATTTCATTGAAATGTGTGAAACTGCTGGTACATGAGAAGATTTGTTAGTCAAACAGTTCGTTTGAACTCTCAAAGGAAACACCTTCAACTGATATACCGACCTAAAGCCTGAATCCATTAATAGTTGGAAGCAACTTGAGAGGGACTTTCTCAATCGTTTTTACAGCACCCGACGTATTGTTAGCATGATAGAGTTAACGGTCACCAAGGAGCAAAAGGGTGAGCCAGTCATTGACTATATTAATTGCTGGAGAGCATTAAGCCTTGATTGCAAAGATAAATTAATTGAATTGTTAAGAGTTGAAATGTGCACTCAAGGAATGCATTGGGGGCTTCTATACATCTTACAGGGAATAAAACCCCGCACTTTTGAAGAGTTAGCAACCAGAGCTTATGATATAGAGCTAAGTATTGCTAATAGAGGGAACAATGATTTACTAGTCCTGGAAATTAAAAAAGAAAAGAAAGAAGTGAAGAGCACCCCGAAGGTATCAAAGGGTGCTACCAAGGAGGCTATGGTCATTAGCATGACCTCTTTAAAGTTTGTCTCCAAGGAAAAGAAAGTGGAAAAACGTCAAGAAGGCAAAAAAAGACACTCATCATTGAAAGAGAGACAAGAAAAACTTTACCCTTTTTTAGACTCCAACTTACCTGACATGTTAGAGCAACTATTGAAAAAGCAACTCATTCAACTTCTTGAATGTAAACGACCTGTAGAAATAGGGAGAGTAAATGATCCCAATTACTGCAAATATCATCGGGTCGTCAGCCATCCCATTGAAAAATATTTTGTATTGAAGGAATTGATTCTAAAATTAGCTTTAGACAAAAAGATTGAGCTAGATCTTGATAATGTGGCACAAAAAAATCATGCTGTAGTAATCATTCATCCAAATAGTCGATTTCCTGCGGGAGTTTAATCTAATTTGGATCGTTGGAGCATGTTGTTATATATTCTTCACTGGAGGCCTTGCAAAATAATAACTTCTAGACTGTTTGCTCCAAGGAAGAAGAAAAGCTGGTAGAGGATGTTGATGATGGATTGACGCTGATAACGCGTTGAAAGAAGTGCATGCAAAATTTTTCCTAAAAAAAATCTTGCTCGTATCGAGAGTACAGGAGAAAGGGTAAGTCTACAAAAATAAGGACAAGAAAGAATGTGAGAAAGCTTCTATCAATCATTGAAGAAAGTGAGGAACTTCCTCTACCACGACAACTAATAACTATGAAACACTTCTTTCCTAAAAACTTTCCAATGAAAATTATCTCGTGCCATACTGTCAGTACGAATGAGGACGATGCTTCCCCCTTAAATCTGGTGGAGGAAACACCCAAGCCAGAGGAAATGCTTTCTTTAGGCATAAATGATTTGTTGTCACTCTCGCAAGAAGTCAAGGATATAATTATCGAAAAATGATGATGTCTTGACTATTGCTGCATCACCAACGAAGGTGTATGATTCCTGCTATATATCGATGTCATTAAGTGATAAGGATTTGCTACTTGGGTTAAAGCTTCATAACAAACCTTTATGTGTCAGAATATGTTCAAGAGCAAAAGCTCAATCAAATCCTCATCGATAATGGTTTTGTCATCAACATTTTGCCAAAGTCAACCATGAATTATCAAGCAGTAAACTAGTGATTCAAGGAGCACAAAGGGCGATAGACACTATTCGTTTGGAGATCACCATAGGGGATCTGCAGGCAAGCACAATATTTCATGTGATTGATTTGAGGACCACTTATAAGATATTATTAGGGCGTCTATGGATACATGAAAATGGAGTAGTAACCTCCACGCTCCATCAATGTTTTAAATTTTATAAACAGGGAATGAAGAAGGTTGATGCTGACACTAAGCCATTTTCAGAGGTTGAGTCTCACTTTGCTCATGCAAAATTTTACACAAAAAGTGATGATGTGAGTGAAGTCATATCAACTGAAGTTCCCGTGGCTAAAGGAACTTATAATCACGAGCAAGGAACGATCACAACAAAGGAATCAAATAAAGGAGATGCACTCAATGGTCAAGAAAATGATGAACCAACATCCCAAGCTAAGTTGGAGGAGCCAGAGAGTGAAAAGATAGCAATCCCACAAGAAAAAGTCTCAAAGCCTTATATTTTACACTATATTCCTCTATCCCGACGTAATAAGGGAGAATCACCGTTTGCAAAATGTTCAAAAAAACCTAACGATCGGAAGCATCGAGATATATTGAAAGAAAACTTCACCACACCGCTTACCAAGATAGACAAAGGAGAAGCAAAAAGACTTGAGAAAAAGGGCGTAGAGGCATTCCTTCCAAAAAGACGAATAGTGGAGGGATTCGATCCAAAGACATATAAGTTGATGACAAAGGCGGGTTATGACTTTACAACTCATACTGAGCTTAAAAGCGTAAAAATATTCGACGAAAGGCATGAGCTTTCCCCTGCACAAAAGAAGCTTAAAAAATAAGGATATTTTATACCTTATTTCAGAGTTGAAGTTGGATATAAGTCTTCCAGACTAGTTCGAATAGCTGGTAAAAGAAAAGTAAAAATCACTAATACATGCCACATTACAGTTGAAAAAAGTAAAGATTCTGAAGAAGGCGAAAAAGACAGAAGTCAAAGAAGTTCCACTTTTTATCGCATTACTTCTTCTGCTGTACGTCCTTCAGTCTTCTAGAGGTTGAGTACATCGACAGCGGATGAAAAAAAAATCAAGGTTCAACTTCTGGCTCCACTCGACTTTCTAGCTTTCAAAGGCTAAACACAACTGCAAAGAAAGTACAATCTACAAGTCCAACTCCGATCACAAGAGAATCTGCCTTCAAAAGGCTAAGCGTGTCGGTAACAAAAGACTAAAAGAAACCTTCCATATCTGTCTCGAGAAAACCTGGTTTAGTGACAGGGGACGAGGAAATTTAAAGTGCAGTTCCATAAAAAATAAAAAGAAAGATGTTCGTCTCAGTAAATACAGAGGGTTCATTGAAAGTAAAGCAACATGGCGTTTTTACTCAACCAAAAATAATGAACCAATAGATGAAGTAGGTGTGGCAGGCTGTGGCCATGTTATAATAAAAGATGCATCCGACCGTGAGACATTTGAAGAAGATGTAGAAGCTGCTCCGTTAGGGGGTCAATCAACGATTGATGAGTTAAAAGAAGTCAATCTTGGTACAATAGAAGAGCCTCGTCCAACCTTTATAAGTGCTCAACTTTCTGATGATGATGAAAATGAGTATGTGAGCTTACTTAGAGCATATAAAGATGTCTTCCTATGGTCATGTAGGAAAATGTCTGGACTTGATCTAAAAGTGGCCCTTCACCGCTTAATAATCAAACCAGAGCATCGGTCAATCAAGCAAGCCTAACGACGATTTCGATCCTAACTCATTTCTAAAATCAAGGAAGAGGTAAATAAGCTCATTGAAGCTAGATTTATTCGTGAAGTCAAGTACCCAACATGGATAGCTAATATTGTTCCAATAAGGAAGAAGAATGGCCAACTACGTGTTTGTGACGATTTTCGCGATCTAAATAGCACATGCCCAAAAGATGAATTTCCTTTTTCTATCATGGAAATCATGATAGATATAACTCAAGGACATAAAGCTTTACCTTTCATGGATGGGTCGTCATGATATAATTAGATTCAACTTGCTCTATATGATGAAGAGAACAACATTATAAACTCTAAAAGGTATATACTATTATAAGGTAATGGCTTTCAGATTGAAAAATGTAGGTGTCACATACCAGCGCGCTATGCAAAGGATCTTTGATGATATGCTACATAAACATGTTGAATGTTATGTTGATGATCTTGTAGTAAAGTCCAAGAAGAAATGTGATCACCTGAAAGACCTGAAGCTGTCCTTGATCACCTTAGGAAATATCAACTAAAAATGAACCCTCTTAAGTGTGCATTCGGCATGACTTCAGGAAAGTTTCTGAGATTTATTGTGAGGCATCGTAGAATCGAAGTTGATCACTCTAAAATTGATACTATTCAGAAGATGCCAAGTTTAAAGAACTTGCATGAGTTGAGATGATTGCAAGGTTGTTGGCTTACATCAGAAGGTTTATATCTAATCTTATAGGCTGATGTAAACCATTCAAAAGATTGATAACGAAGGATGCAGTCTTTGATTGGGATCTGTCATTCCAAAATGAATTTGATAGCATAAAGAAGTATTTACTCAACCCTCCAGTCTTTAGTGCGTTCGTAGTTGGAAAACCATTGATATCATATATCGTGGCTCAAGAAACTTCGCTCGAGGCATTACTTGCACAAGAAAATGATAAGGTAAGGAATGCACACTCTACTATCTTAGTAGAATTCTAACGGGAGCTGAATTGAATTATTCTCCAATTGAGAAAATGTGTCTCGCCCTCTTCTTTACAGTAGATAAACTGAGACATTATATGCAAGCTTTCACTATACATTTGGTGGCAAAAGCTGACCTTGTCAAATATATCTTATCAAGGCCAGTCATCTTGGGACACCTCGTTAAATGGGCAATTATACTCCAACAATATGATATTGTATATATCTCCCGAAAGGCAGTAAGGAGCCAAGCATTGACATATTTCTTGGCTGATAATCCAATTCCATTAAATTGGGAATTATGTAATGACTTACTTGATGAAGAAGTATTATTTGTTGAAAGCATGGAACCTTGGACCATGTTCTTTGATGGTGTGGCATGAAGAAGTGAAGCTGGTGTCGGCATTATCTTCATCTCTCCCGAGAAACATATGTTGCTATATAGCTTTACACTTGGTCAGTTGTGTTCAAATAATGTCGCTGAGTACCAAGTCTTAATCATTGGCTTGCCAATGGCTTTATAAATTGGGATAAAGTACATAAAAATATTCAGCTATTCGAAGTTAACTATAAATCAACTCTCCTTTTAGTATGAGGTAAAACATCAAGATTTAAAGTCCTACTTTGTTTATGCTAGAAGATTGATAGATAGATTCGACGACATAATATTGAAACATATAAGGAGATTAGAAAATAAGAAAGTTGATGCGATTGCAAACTTGACCACTGCTTCAACAGTCTCAGAAGATGTATCGATAAACACTTCTCTTTGCTAAAAGTGGATCGTGTCCTCGATTAAAAGTCAATACGAAGAAACTAATGTGATATCTATGTATGCAATTGATGAAGAAGACTGGCGTCAGCCCAATATAGACTATCTGGAGCATGAAAAACTTTCCACCAATCTTCGACATTGAGCTGAGATATGAAGAAGAGCTGCGCGATCTATTTATTACAATGATACAGTTTATCGATGCTTATATGAAGGTCTTCTTCTGTGATGCTTAAGAAAAGAAGAATCGACAAAGGCCTTAGAAGAAGCACATTCAGGTATATGTGGTGCTCACTAGTTTGGTCCAAAGCTCCAACATCAGTTGAAAAGAATGAGTTACTATTTGGACACTATTAGGTTGCTTTGGCACTGTAGTTGTCGCACTTGGGCACTTGGTTGCCATTTCTGGTTGTAAAATAATTTTTTCTAACATTTTGGTAGGTTATGAGTCAAGAAAGCTCAAACTTAAGAATTTTTTGGTTGCCTTTACCACTTAGGCACCTTTTTGAGACTACTTAGGTTAGTTTGACACTATAGTTGTTGCATTTGGAAACTTGGTTGTCATTTCAGGTCGTTAACTCATTTTTTCTCATTTTTTGGTTGGGAAAGATAGCACTTAACCTTTATTTTGTTGTCTTTACAGTTGCGGCACCTTTTGAACACTACTTAGGTTGGTTTGGTACTATTTTTGTTGCACTTGGACAATTGGTTGCCATTTCGGATCGTTAATTTTTTTTTTAAATTTTTTTGGTATGTTATGACTTGGGAAAGCTCACGTTTAAGCATTCTTAGGTTGTCTTTACAACTTAGACACCTTTTGCACACTTCTTAGGTTGATTTTGCACTATAGTTGTTGCAATTTGGCATATATTTGCCATTTCGGGTTGTTAAGTTCTTTTTTTTTTTTTTTTCATTTTTTGGTAACTTATGAGTTAGAAAACCTCACACTTAAACATTGTTTGGTTGTCTTTAAACATTAGGCATCTTTTGGGCACTACTTAGGTTGGTTTGGCACTATAGTGTTGCACTTGGACACTTGGTTGCCATTTGGGTCGTTAAGTCCTTTTTTCTCAAATTTTTTGGTAGGTTATGAGTCGAGAAAGCTCACACTTAAGCATTCTTTGGTTATCTTTAAACCTTAGGCACCTTTTGGACACTAGCTAATTTGGTTTGGTACTATAGTTATTGCGATTAGACACTTAGTTGCCATTTCGGGTCGTTAAGTATTTTTTCTCACTTTTTGCTAGCGTATGAGTGGGAAAAACTCACACTTAAGCATTGTTTGATTGTCTTTAACGCTTAAGCACCTATTGGACACTATTTAGGTTGGTTTGGTACTATAGTTGTTGCACTTGGGCACTTGATTGCCATTTTTTTATCATTAAATCATTTTTTCTAAGTTTTTGCTATGTTATTAGTTGAGAAAGCTCACACTTAAGCATTCATTGGTTTCCTTTATAACTTAGACACCTTTTTGACACTACTTAGGTTGGTTTTGCACTATAGTTGTTGTACTGGGGTGCCATTTTGGGTCGTTAAGTCCTTTTTTCTCACTTTTTGGTGGGTTATGAGTTGGGAAAGTAGATACTTAAGCTTTCTTTGGTTGTCTTTAAACCTTAGGCACATTTTGGACACTAGTTAGTTTGGTTTGACACTATAGTTGTTGCACTTGGACACTTGGTTACCGTTTCAGGTCGTTAAGTTCTTTTTCTCACTTTTTGGTAGTGTATGGGTTGGAAAAGTTGACACTTAAGCATTGTTTTGATTTCTTTAACACTTAAGCATCTCTTGGATACTATTTAGGTTGGTGTGGTACTATAGTTGTTGCATTTGGGCACCTTGGCACTTGGTTGCCATTTTTGATCGTTAAGGCCTTTTTTATAAGTTTTTGCTATGTTATATGTTGAGAAAGCTCATACTTAAGCATTCTTTGGTTTCCCTTATAGCTTAGGCACCTTTTTTCATACTACGTAGGTTTGTTTGGCACTATAGTTGTTGCACTTGAGCACTTGGTTGTCATTTCGGGATGTTAAGTTATTTTTCTCACTTTTTGGTAGGTTATGATTGGGAAAGCTCACATTTAAGCATTCTTTGGTTTTCTTTAAACCTTAGGCATCTTTTGGACACTACTTAAGTTTATTTGGCACTATAGTTGTTGCATTTGGACACTTGGTTGCCAATTTGGGTCGTTAAGTCCTTTTTCTTACTTTTGTTTTGTAGGTTATGAGTCGGGAAACTTCACACTTAAGCATTCTTTGATTGTCTTTAAACATTAGGCACCTTTTGGAGACTAGTTAGGTTAGTTTTGCATGATATTTGTTGAACTTGGACACTTGGTTGCCATTTTGGGTTGTTGAGTCACTACAAGAATATGCATCAGCAGAAATCAAAACTGTGTCAGGAAAAGCTATGCCGACGTAGAAACAGATGTCGACAATCATGTCGGGAGTAACGCGTTATGAAAGGCAACGTCGACGCAAAAACGGGACGACGTCGGCAAAGAGGCCAACATTGCCGTCATGGCCAACACGTCGACAATGGGGTAATGCCGACATTTGGTCAGAGCGTCGCAAATGGGGTATTGCTGACATCCGACCAACGCGTCGGCAATAATGTACTATTGACGTCATCATATACGTCGGCGTACATGAACCACTTGTGCGGCATCAGAAGATCCACCCATTAGCGATGCATAGGATACGTCGAGAAAACCTTTTTATAATTTTTTAAAATTTTTTATTATATATATTTTTATTTCTTTTGCTATTGGAATAAAATTCAATTTAAACTCATCAAAATACTAAAAATAATTAACGTAAATTTAATAAAAAACCAAATGAAATTTATATTAAAATTAATTAAAATATAACAAAAATGCACGTTCATAGTTTAGAAATACATGAATAATCAAAATAAAAAACAAAAAACTAAAATCCTAATAAAAAAAATTAAGTTTAAATATATATCACAAATAAGAAATTAAAGAACACAAAAGTTGAAACTACGTACCTCAATGAAATCAAGGTCCTTCCGAAGCCCGAGTGAATTCTTTGATCATTTTCTTCATTTCTTCCATCTAGCAAGCACTTTCTTTGTGCTTCTGGTTACTTTCTTCTTCTGCTTCTTGAAGATAAGCTTTATCTCGTTAACCTCCCTGGCGTACACCAGCTCTCGCTCGTAGAATGTAGACGAAGAATTGCCAGTAGACTATCAGGATCCCTAACCAAGATCTTTTGTGTAGCATGGTCGTCTACCCAAAACTGTCTCGCATATCTCGTCCCCAGAGAGTGGTTGAGAACCCTCTAGGGTAGGCTGAGACTAGAGTTCCAACATTTGATTTTGTAATAAAATTTTTAGAAACTTACATGCGTATCTGTAGTTGTCAGCGAAATGAATTGGCCACCCCGAGCATGTGTGTTTCCTTGAATAAATCTACACAGTTGATTAGATGACCCTGTTGTTCAGCTAGCTCATGCTGTCATTATAGAAACGACTTGACGTCGCTACTGTGGTTGTAGGGCTACTTCGCTCTAGCAGCCCTGTTCATCGAGGATTACTCCTACATCCAAACAATCAAAATGTTACATACAAAAAATGAAGTACCATTTGAGAACATTAAAAGTTCTAAATCACTTAAAATTGTCGAGTCAGGTAGTGGTCACATAAGAAGTGCCAATCTTGCATACGCATCCTTAATCTGGGGGTAGGTTGGTACAATTTTGTTCAGGATCACTGAACTTCTTAAAATGGCGGTGGTTTTGCCCCTGAACTCCTTCCAGAAAATGAGCATTTGATGCTCAAGTGCTGGATCTGTGAAATCTAGCACGAACTATTGCTATAAAAGAAAAGTACACATGGATTAGGATTGGGTCTATATATATACGTATATGTAACATATATGTATGAGTGATTTAAAAACTTACCTTTAAACTGCATTTGACAAGCTCGATTTACTCTGGTGTCACGTCAGTCCATTTAAGAAAGCGAACTGGAAAAGTATCTCGTGTTAACACGTCGATGGTATTGTTGAAGCGAATTACGTGTGGCAAGATCGGCTTATCCTATCCTAGAGCGATAGATATGAGGATATTCTCGTTTTGTGCAACATATCTATCTAACTCCAGGTTCCTCAAGTGCTCCCATCCGGGAGCAGTAGGTTGAGAGACATCTATGAAAACAAAATAATTTCAGAAAAAGATAAAAAAAGACTTATGCAATTAATTGTTTATGTAATGGTGACTAACCCGATGTGTCGCCCATCGATGATGTGCCTCCTACATTATTAAACTCCTTGACATTAAATAAAAGAGAGAGTCACTCTCATCGAAACCGGCAAGGAAATTAGACATAGTACCTAAGGACATAAATTAAATAAACATATGAGAGTACTTTGAAAGTTAATTTATAAAAAATGAAATATATGTGAATACATGATTCGCCTGTTATTGTTATTTGTCATCGCTTGATCTGCTTTGAATGGATAATTTTTTATCATCATCATTTATAAAGCCATCAACAACATGATGCACAATAAGTCTTTCCATCACTGTAGGATCAACATCGAGTGTTCACACGATGTTGTCTTCAATGTGATCAGCCACACGATGATCGCCAATGATTTCAAGTACATTCAGTTGTTGATCTTGAACATCATTCACTTTAGGTACATCCCATATACATTTATTTTGGACCACCTGAACAACCTTTCAATTGGCACCATTTTTTGGGTCATCAATGTAGAAGATTTGATGTGCTTAGATTTTGAGAATGACCGGTTCTTCAGGAAACAAAAAATGGTATGTGTTGACATGATTGATTTGTACCCCAATTCCACATGTGTCCTATGGTTTTTGTTCTTGTCTGTGTCAAACCATCTATACTTGAACAGCAACGATGTCCCATTAGATATTGAACAAAAAGAACTTCATCCAATACACTGTAAAAATTGTTGTCATCGCTTCCACTGGCACTACTTTTACCGACTACCATGACTCCACTATTTTGTGTTCTATGTTGAAAATTATGATCTATTGTATGAAATCATACCCCACTTATGATGCATCCACTGTAGGATTAAACATTAATTGAAGGTCCCATTGTAAGTGAGAATAAATCATGCGAAAGATTGTCCCTCTCACACGTTTCAATGACCTGAAATTGTTTTGTTAATGAATATGTAAGTTTGAAATAAGCCTAGGGAAATTCCAAATGGATTTATGTACTCTAAATACATACATGATCTCTGAACCAATCAGGAAATGCCCATTGATGTCTTTTGAATAAGTTGCTAGCGTTGTTTGCTTGACGACGTATCAACCTCAAGTGTTTCCTAAAGTTCATAGTTGGAGTTTGTGATAACTATAACTTAACAAAACGTAAAGCACTAGTGAAGTTTATAGAGTTGAAAGTACGTAGTTATGGTACTCTACAATTTCATCTACATTGTTCAAGATGTTCCAATATATCTGGCGTTTCTCTTCTTGAGATAGAGATCGTGAACTTGTCGTGCTTGATGGTCATACCTTCTGCATGAACACTTCAAACTCACTAACTACCTTATCCTTGAGAATGCTATTATCATTTTGTTTTTCTCGAGAAAATTGAGTTTCAACCCCACTTAAATATCTCGAACAAAAAATACTTGATTCATTCAAGACATATGCTTCAACAATAGACCCTTGGCGATGTGCTTTGTTTCGGTCATACTGCTTCAGCGTGCGTAGGCTTTCTCTCAATGGAATACATCCAACTATAATTAACTAGATCAGTGACTTTTGCTTCATACGGTAAGTGAACAACAAGATGTACCATTACACTGAAAAAGGCAGGTGAAAATATTCTTTCCAATTTGCAAAGTATGATAATGATATCTGCTTGCAACCGATCCAAATCACTTAACCTTATTGTCCTCGCGCACAGGTTGCAAAAAACCTACACAGTTTAGTAATAGTGGTGTATACATTCTTCGGTAAGTATGCTCAAATACCAATAGGTAGAAGTCGATGAAGCAAAACGTGACAGTCATGGGTCTTAAAACCTAATATTTTCCCATCTTTGTCATTCACACATCGTAAAATATTAGAAACGAACCCATTAGAAAACTTAACTAATTTCAGGTAGTTACAAAATATAACTTGTTCACTGCTAGTTAACATGTAACTTGCATGAGGCTTCACCAATCTATTATTGACTTATATGAGGTGTAAATCTTTTCTTATTTTCAAATCATGAAGGTTCAACTGAGCATTCATAGTATCCATCATTTTTCCTTCAATATTCAACAATGTACCGACCAAGTTGTCACAAACATTCTTTTCAACATGCATTACATCCAATTTATGACGTATTAGTAGACTTGGCCAGTAAGGAAAATCGAAAAAGATACTTCTCTTCATCCAATTAAGAGTTTTTTTTTTATCTTTCAATGATGGATGTTTACTCATCACTGGAAACTCCAGGGAATCTAGTTGTTCTAAGATATCATGCCCATTCAGTACAACTGGACGAGGCCTACGCTCTACAGTTCCATCATGTAGTTTACTTCTACGCCAAACATGATTATTTGGAAGGTAATGTTAGTGTCCCATGAAAGCTATTTTTCCTCTTATTCCGAATGATGATTTATCTTCCATGCAGATAGGACATGCTTGATACTATTTTGTACTCCATCCAAATAAGTTACCATACGCTGAAAAGTCATTAATAGTCTACAACAAAGATGCATACAACTCAAAAAACTGACCGGTAAGAGAATCATAGGTACAAACACCAAGACTCCATAACTGTTTCAGTTCCTCAATCAATGGTTGGAGGTAAACATCAATTTCCTTATCAGGAGATCTTGAACCGGGTATTAGCAATGAGATGAAGAAGTTGCAATGAGATGAAGAAGTTGGACACTTTCATGTATTTCCAAGGTGACAAATTGTAAGGACTTAACACCATAGGCCACATACTGATGGTGGTACTCATATGCCCAAACAGATTGAACCCATCAGAAGCTAGTCCCAACCAAACGTTCTGTGGATCTGAAGAAAACTCAAGAAATTCAGAATCAAAATGCCTCCATCTTTATGCATCAGCTGGATGTCTCAACGCATCCTCCGTCTTAACTCGTTTGTCGCTATGTCATCTCATTTTAGACGAGTTCTCTTGCAATACAAACAATCTCTGTGTAACGCCCCGAAAATTCGAGGTAAAATTTTCTCGTTTATGTAAATTTTTCGGAAATCTAAAATGTTGGTGTAAGTTGATATAATAATAATATAATATTAATTATATTATTATTATTAATATTTATTTTATTTATTATAATATTAATATTATAATAATTATTATTATTTAATATTATAATAATAAAATTATTTTAAAACAATAACATTATCTTTATCTAATGTTAATTTATTTTATTATTTAATATTAATATTTTTATATATTATTATTATTACTTTATATTATTATTATTATTATTATTTTATAATTATTAAAAGTGTGTATATATATATATAATAAAAAAAAAAAAGAAATTTTTAAGAAACCCTAAGAGAGGCGCGCGCGAACGCACCCCCCCTTCGTTTTTCCGATTTTCGCCGCCTCATTTCTTCTTCTTCTTCTCCTCGCGCCGCTGGGTTTCCTTCCTCTTCGTTCTCCTTCGTCCATTTCTCTTCTCCCACGCCTGACGCCACCATTTCTTTTTCTTCTTCTTCTCTTCAGTTTCGTCGCCGCCGTCTTCGTGGCCGCACACCACCAACGAATCCCGACTCGGCACTCAGTCTTCCGCCCGCGAACGGCCGCGTGACCCCGCAAGCCGCCATCCCCGGCGTTCCTCTCTCTCTTTTCGTCTCTGCCTTCGACCGCCGTCGCCGTCGGAAGAGAAGGGATTGAACCCGAGCCGTACCTGACCCGAGACCCAATTCCAGCCGCGAGCCGCCAACAATCCCAGCCGCGAGTCGCCAGCAATCGCAGTCCGAGCCGAGTGAGCCGCGTGAGCCGAGCCGAGTGAGCCGAGTGAGCCGAGTCGAATGAGCCGGGCGAGCTGAGCCGCGAGTCGAGAACCAAGTCGAGCCGAGCCGAGAACCAAGCCGAGCCGAGCTGAGCCAAGCCGAGCCGAGCCGAGAACCAAGCCGAGTTAAGCCGAGCCGAGCCGAGCCGAGAGTGAGCCGAGCCGTGAGCCGAGGCCAAGCCGAGCCGAGCTGAGCCACCTAAGCCTTCCTTCCTCCACTTCGGGTCACGGTGAGTCTTCGGTAAGGATTTGTTTTGATGAATTCCCTAATGTTGCCATATCCGATTCGAGTTGATTATTGGAATAAGCTTTGACCCTATCTTTCACCCCTTAAAGGTAGTAAAGAATTGACGTTTAAGCTCTCGGGTTCTGCGGCAGGCTTGGTTGGAGATAGCTTCCTTCTTTCCTCGGGTTGAGCTGTTGAGCGTGGATTAGATCGAGGGGCATAACCGAGTATCAGGTAAGGGTTCTCCTACTACTGGACCTCGGGTCGAGGCCGGAAACGTAGTAATCCACAGGGGATTACACGTTAGTGACTATACTGAATAAGTGTATCTGTGTTGACTGTTAAGCACTGTTATTATGTTTCTGTCTGATGTAACTGAACTGCAACCGCTAATTGTAGATTGAAATTTTAGATTGATGGACGTTGATCATGGGATTAGACGGGGAAGGACAGTGAGTTCAGTTGGTTATTTAGCTGTTTGAGTCTTGGGGCTCTTCCATAATGGTATACGAATAGTTGACGCGTATAGTAACTGAGGGTGTAATGGTTTAAGCTTATACTACCTGGCCAGTAAAGCCTTTAGGGAAATTGTAAAATGATTGATGATTGTGGTATGACTGTGGTAGACGATTTAGTATAGACCGAGGGGTAACGGTTAGCTTCATCTATGGGGTAGTGTGCCTTACTGATATGTGCATCCTTCGGGAGCACTAGACTGATGTGTGCATCCTCCGGGAGCACTAGACTGATATGTGCATCCTTCGGGAGCACTAGACTGATATGTGCATCCTTCGGGAGCACTAGACTGATGTGTGCATCCTTTGGGAGCACTAGACTGATATGTGCAACCTTCGGGAGCACTAGACTGATATGTGCATCCTTCGGGAGCACTAGACTGATATGTGCGTTCTACGGGACCACTAGACTGTTATGTAGGGTACCCCCGAATAGGAAGTTAACTGTTGTCCCCTAACGGGCCCAGTAGTGGGTCCCTTACTGGGTATGTTTATACTCACCCTTTTCTCTTCCTTAACTTTTCAGGTAAGGGCACAGCGAGGGGCAGACCGACGAGAGGCAGGAAGGACACGTGAAGGCCATATGGACGCGTCTGGTTTTCTTTTGCTTCCGCTATGTATTTTGTCAGAATATTTGGCTTGTGCTTTTGAACTGATGACTTGAGTTTTTATTTGAGATTTTTTTTATGATTGATTTAAAATAGGGCCCGAAACTGTCTTTTTTGTAAGATTTCTAATGCTTTAATGAATCGTAACTGGTCCGTTTTAAATTTTATGTTGAATGGTCGAGTTTTGGTATTTGGTAGTGACCTCAGCTTAGTCCGGAAAGTTGGGTCGTTATAGTTGGTATCAGAGCCTAAGTTTTAGGTTCTGTAGACTGGCTTATAATGTGAGTCTGTGTTTTGTGTCCTTATGGCTGAAACGATCCTTGCCGCTCGTCAGGTACGCTCCCATGAAAGTATATGTATAACTCTACATGCATTACCTTACCTAAGTTAAACTGCAAATTCAATTACCATTATGACTAAAGGGATCGTTGGTGGTTGTTAGGGAAATGCCGCCAAGGAGAGGTGCACGTAGGGGTGGCCGAGGAGGCCGAGGAAGGGGAGCAGGACGCGTTCAACCTGAGGTGCAGCCTGTAGCTCAAGCCCCTGACCCGGCTGCGCCAGTTACTCATGCGGACCTAGCCGCCATGGAGCAGAGGTTTAGAGATTTGATTATGCAGATGCAGGAGCAGCAGAAGCCTGCCTCGCCAACTCCGGCGCCAGCTCCAACGCCAGCTCCAGCACCAGCTCCTGTTCCTGCTCCGGCTCCAGTACCAGTTGCGCCCCAGTTTGTGCCGGATCAGTTGTCAGCAGAGGCTAAGCACCTGAGGGATTTCAGGAAGTATAATCCCACAACGTTCGATGGGTCTTTGGAGGACCCCACCAGGGCTCAGATGTGGTTATCGTCCTTGGAGACCATATTCCGTTACATGAAATGCCCTGAGGATCAGAAAGTTCAGTGTGCTGTTTTTATGTTGACTGACAGAGGTACTGCATGGTGGGAGACTACAGAGAGAATGCTAGGTGGTGATGTGAGTCAGATCACGTGGCAGCAGTTTAAGGAGAGTTTCTATGCGAAATTCTTCTCTGCTAGTTTGAGAGACGCCAAGCGGCAGGAGTTCCTGAACTTAGAGCAGGGTGACATGACAGTGGAGCAGTATGATGCGGAGTTTGACATGTTATCCCGCTTCGCTCCCGAGATGATAGCGACCGAGGCGGCCAGAGCTGATAAGTTTGTTAGAGGCCTCCGACTGGACATTCAGGGTTTGGTCCGAGCTTTCCGACCCGCTACTCATGCCGATGCACTGCGCCTGGCAGTGGATCTCAGTTTACAGGAGAGGGCTAACTCGTCTAAGACCGCTGGTAGAGGTTCGACATCGGGACAGAAGAGGAAGGCTGAGCAGCAGCCTGTTCCAGTGCCACAGCGGAATTTCAGATCAGGTGGTGAGTTTCGCCGCTTCCAGCAGAAACCTTTTGAGGCAGGGGAGGCTGCTAGAGGGAAGCCGTTGTGTACCATTTGTATGAAGCACCATCTGGGCCGTTGCTTATTCGGGACCAGGACTTGCTTTAAGTGCAGGCAAAAGGGTCATACAGCTGATAGATGCCCGTTGAGACTCACGGGGAACGCGCAGAATCAGGGAGCAGGTGCTCCACATCAGGGTAGAGTCTTTGCTACCAACAAGACTGAGGCTGAGAAGGCAGGCACGGTAGTGACAGGTACGCTTCCAGTATTGGGGCATTACGCCTTAGTTTTGTTTGACTCGGGTTCGTCACATTCTTTTATCTCGTCCACATTTGTGTTGCATGCCCGCTTAGAGGTAGAGCCCTTACACCATGTTCTATCAGTATCTACTCCTTCCGGGGAGTGTATGTTATCGAAGGAAAAGGTGAAAACATGCCAGATTGAGATAGCAGGCCATGTGATTGAGGTAACGCTGTTAGTTCTGGATATGCTCGACTTTGATGTAATCCTGGGTATGGATTGGTTAGCCGCTAACCACGCCAGCATAGATTGTTCCCGTAAGGAGGTAACGTTTAACCCTCCCTCGAGGGCCAGTTTTAAATTTAAGGGAGAAGGGTCAAGGTCGTTGCCTCAGGTAATCTCAGCCATCAGGGCCAGTAAACTGCTCAGTCAGGGTACTTGGGGTATCTTAGCGAGCGTGGTGGATACTAGGGAGGTCGATGTATCCCTGTCATCAGAACCAGTAGTGAGGGACTATCCTGATGTCTTTCCTGAGGAACTTCCAGGGTTACCTCCGCACAGGGAGGTTGAGTTTGCCATAGAGTTGGAGCCGGGCACGGTTCCTATATCCAGGGCCCCTTACAGAATGGCCCCCGCAGAACTGAAAGAACTGAAGGTACAGTTACAGGAATTGCTTGATAAGGGATTCATTCGACCGAGCGTGTCACCTTGGGGTGCGCCAGTTTTATTTGTTAAGAAGAAGGATGGATCGATGCGTCTATGCATTGACTATAGGGAGTTGAACAAGGTAACCGTAAAGAACAGATATCCCTTGCCCAGGATTGACGATCTATTCGACCAGTTACAGGGAGCCACAGTGTTCTCTAAAATTGATCTTCGGTCGGGATACCATCAGCTGAGGATTAAGGGTGAGGATGTACCGAAGACAGAATTTCGTTCCAAGTATGGACACTACGAGTTTATTGTGATGTCTTTTGGTTTGACGAATGCTCCGGCAGTGTTTATGGACTTGATGAACAGAGTGTTTAGGGAGTTCCTAGATACTTTTGTGATCGTGTTTATCGACGACATCTTGATATACTCCAAGACGGAGGCCGAACATGAGAAGCATTTACGTATGGTTGTGCAAACACTTCGGGATAATAAGTTGTATGCAAAGTTCTTGAAATGCGAGTTTTGGCTGAAGCAGGTGTCCTTTCTGGGTCACGTGGTTTCTACGGTTGGGGTCTCTGTGGATCCAGCTAAGATAGAGGCAGTCACCGGTTGGACCCGACCTTCCACTGTCAGTGAGGTTCGTAGCTTTCTGGGTTTAGCAGGTTATTATCGACGGTTTGTGGAGAACTTTTCTCGTATAGCTACTCCTCTCACTCAGTTGACCAGAAAGGGAGCTCCTTTTGTTTGGAGCAAGGCATGTGAGGACAGTTTCCAGAACCTTAAACAGAAGCTAGTTACCGCACCGGTTCTTACTGTACCTGATGGTTCTGGCAGTTTTGTGGTTTATAGTGATGCTTCCAAGAAGGGTTTGGGTTGCGTTTTGATGCAGCAGGGTAAGGTGGTCGCTTATGCGTCCCGTCAGTTGAAGAGTCATGAGCAGAACTACCCTACACATGATCTAGAGTTGGCAGCAGTGGTTTTTGCTTTGAAAATATGGAGGCATTACTTATATGGTGAAAAGATACAGATATTCACGGATCATAAGAGCTTGAAATACTTCTTTACTCAGAAAGAATTGAATATGAGACAGCGAAGGTGGCTTGAGTTAGTGAAGGATTACGATTGTGAGATACTGTATCATCCAGGCAAGGCGAATGTGGTAGCTGATGCTCTTAGTAGAAAGGTATCACATTCGACAGCACTTATTACCCGACAGGCCCCATTGCATCGGGATCTCGAGCGGGCTGAGATTGCAGTGTCAGTGGGGGCAGTTACTATGCAGTTAGCCCAGTTGACGGTACAGCCGACTTTGAGGCAAAGGATCATTGATGCTCAGGGTAACGATCCTTATCTGGTTGAGAAACGTGGCCTAGCAGAGGCAGGGCAAGCGGTTGAGTTCTCATTATCCTCTGATGGTGGACTTTTGTTCGAGAGACGTCTCTGTGTGCCGTCGGATAGTGCGGTTAAGACAGAATTATTATCTGAGGCTCACAGTTCCCCATTTTCCATGCACCCAGGTAGTACGAAGATGTATCAGGACCTGAAGCGGGTTTATTGGTGGCGTAACATGAAGAGGGAAGTAGCAGAATTTGTTAGTAGATGCTTGGTGTGTCAGCAGGTTAAGGCACCAAGGCAGAAACCAGCGGGTTTATTACAACCCTTGAGTATACCGGAATGGAAGTGGGAAAACGTGTCCATGGATTTCATTACAGGACTGCCGAGGACTCTGAGGGGTTTTACAGTGATTTGGGTTGTGGTGGACAGGCTTACCAAGTCAGCACACTTTGTTCCGGGTAAATCCACCTATACTGCTAGTAAGTGGGCACAGTTGTACATGTCCGAGATAATGAGGTTGCATGGGGTGCCAGTGTCGATTGTTTCTGATAGAGATGCCCGTTTCACTTCCAAATTCTGGAAGGGTTTGCAGACTGCTATGGGCACGAGGTTGGACTTTAGTACGGCTTTCCATCCACAGACTGACGGTCAGACTGAGCGTCTGAACCAGGTTTTAGAGGATATGTTGCGAGCGTGTGCATTGGAATTTCCAGGTAGCTGGGACTCCCACTTACATTTGATGGAATTTGCTTATAATAACAGTTATCAGGCTACTATCGGCATGACACCATTTGAGGCCTTGTACGGCAAATGTTGTAGATCCCCGGTTTGCTGGGGTGAAGTGGGCGAGCAAAGATTGATGGGTCCTGAGTTAGTTCAGTCTACTAACGAAGCGATACAGAAGATTAGATCACGCATGCATACCGCTCAGAGTAGGCAGAAGAGTTATGCAGATGTGAGGCGGAAGGATCTTGAGTTTGAGGTAGGGGACAAGGTGTTCTTAAAGGTAGCACCTATGAGAGGTGTTGTGCGTTTTGAAAGGAGGGGAAAGCTGAGTCCCCGTTTTGTTGGGCCGTTTGAGATTCTGGAGCGGATTGGCCCTGTAGCTTATCGCTTGGCGTTGCCACCATCACTCTCGACAGTTCATGATGTGTTTCATGTTTCTATGTTGAGGAAGTACATGCCAGATCCATCCCATGTAGTGGATTACGAGCCACTGGAGATTGATGAAAACTTGAGCTATGCTGAACAACCCGTTGAGGTGCTTGCTAGAGAGGTGAAAACGTTGAGGAATAAAGAAATCCCTCTGGTTAAAGTCTTATGGCGGAATCACCGGGTAGAAGAGGCTACATGGGAGCGTGAAGATGACATGAGGTCCCGTTATCCCGAACTGTTCGAGGAATAAAACTTTTGAGGACGAAAGTTCCCTAAGGAGGGAAGAATGTAACGCCCCGAAAATTCGAGGTAAAATTTTCTCGTTTATGTAAATTTTTCGGAAATCTAAAATGTTGGTGTAAGTTGATATAATAATAATATAATATTAATTATATTATTATTATTAATATTTATTTTATTTATTATAATATTAATATTATAATAATTATTATTATTTAATATTATAATAATAAAATTATTTTAAAACAATAACATTATCTTTATCTAATGTTAATTTATTTTATTATTTAATATTAATATTTTTATATATTATTATTATTACTTTATATTATTATTATTATTATTTTATAATTATTAAAAGTGTGTATATATATATAATAATAAAAAAAAAAAGAAATTTTTAAGAAAACCCTAAGAGAGGCGCGCGCGAACGCACCCCCCCTTCGTTTTTCCGATTTTCGCCGCCTCATTTCTTCTTCTTCTTCTTCTCCTCGCGCCGCTGGGTTTCCTTCCTCTTCGTTCTCCTTCGTCCATTTCTCTTCTCCCACGCCCGACGCCACCATTTCTTTTTCTTCTTCTTCTCTTCAGTTTCGTCGCCGCCGTCTTCGTGGCCGCACACCACCAACGAATCCCGACTCGGCACTCAGTCTTCCGCCCGCGAACGGCCGCGCGACCCCGCAAGCCGCCATCCCCGGCGTTCCTCTCTCTCTTTTCGTCTCTGCCTTCGACCGACGACCTTTCTTTCGTCTCCGCCTTCGACCGCCGTCGCCGTCAGAAGAGAAGGGATTGAACCCGAGCCGTACCCGACCCGAGACCCAATTCCAGCCGCGAGCCGCCAACAATCCCAGCCGCGAGCCGCCAGCAATCCCAGTCCGAGCCGAGTGAGCCGCGTGAGCCGAGCCGAGTGAGCCGAGTGAGCCGAGTCGAATGAGCCGGGCGAGCTGAGCCGCGAGCCGAGAACCAAGTCGAGCCGAGCCGAGCCGAGCCGAGAACCAAGCCGAGCCGAGCTGAGCCAAGCCGAGCCGAGCCGAGAACCAAGCCGAGTTAAGCCGAGCCGAGCCGAGCCGAGCTGAGCCGAGGCCAAGCCGAGCCGAGCCGAGAGTGAGCCGAGCCGTGAGCCGAGGCCAAGCCGAGCCGAGCTGAGCCACCTAAGCCTTCCTTCCTCCACTTCGGGTCACGGTGAGTCTTCGGTAAGGATTTGTTTTGATGAATTCCCTAATGTTGCCATATCCGATTCGAGTTGATTATTGGAATAAGCTTTGACCCTATCTTTCACCCCTTAAAGGTAGTAAAGAATTGACGTTTAAGCTCTCGGGTTCTGCGGCAGGCTTGGTTGGAGATAGCTTCCTTCTTTCCTCGGGTTGAGCTGTTGAGCGTGGATTAGATCGAGGGGCATAACCGAGTATCAGGTAAGGGTTCTCCTACTACTGGACCTCGGGTCGAGGCCGGAAACGTAGTAATCCACAGGGGATTACACGTTAGTGACTATACTGAATAAGTGTATCTGTGTTGACTGTTAAGCACTGTTATTATGTTTCTGTCTGATGTAACTGAACTGCAACCGCTAATTGTAGATTGAAATTTTAGATTGATGGACGTTGATCATGGGATTAGACGGGGAAGGACAGTGAGTTCAGTTGGTTATTTAGCTGTTTGAGTCTTGGGGCTCTTCCATAATGGTATACGAATAGTTGACGCGTATAGTAACTGAGGGTGTAATGGTTTAAGCTTATACTACCTGGCCAGTAAAGCCTTTAGGGAAATTGTAAAATGATTGATGATTGTGGTATGACTGTGGTAGACGATTTAGTATAGACCGAGGGGTAACGGTTAGCTTCATCTATGGGGTAGTGTGCCTTACTGATATGTGCATCCTTCGGGAGCACTAGACTGATGTGTGCATCCTCCGGGAGCACTAGACTGATATGTGCATCCTTCGGGAGCACTAGACTGATATGTGCATCCTTCGGGAGCACTAGACTGATGTGTGCATCCTTCGGGAGCACTAAACTGATATGTGCAACCTTCGAAAGCACTAGACTGATATGTGCGTTCTACGGGACCACTAGACTGTTATGTAGGGTACCCCCGAATAGGAAGTTAACTGTTGTCCCCTAACGGGCCCAGTAGTGGGTCCCTTACTGGGTATGTTTATACTCACCCTTTTCTCTTCCTTAACTTTTCAGGTAAGGGCACAGCGAGGGGCAGACCGACGAGAGGCAGGAAGGACACGTGAAGGCCATATGGACGCGTCTGGTTTTCTTATCGCTTCCGCTATGTATTTTGTCAGAATATTTGGCTTGTGCTTTTGAACTGATGACTTGAGTTTTTATTTGAGATTTTTTTTTATGATTGATTTAAAATAGGGCTCGAAACTGTCTTTTTTGTAAGATTTCTAATGCTTTAATGAATCGTAACTGGTCCGTTTTAAATTTTATGTTGAATGGTCGAGTTTTGGTATTTGGTAGTGACCTCAGCTTAGTCCGGAAAGTTGGGTCGTTATACTCTGTAATCTCAATTGGAGCTTGTAAATCATGCAGCGTACCCAACATTTCATTGTCTTTAGAAAACGGATTACTACTGGTTCCTTCAATATAGAAGGGATCACTGCTAGTTCCTTCATGGAAAGGGTTACTACTAGTTTATTCATCAAATCTTTCTATACCTCTATACAAGTTCACTGGCTCTCTATGATATACCCATTATGTATAGAAGGGACACATTACAATCGTTAATAAATGTCTCTCCACACCCACTAATGAGTCCCAATTCGAGTTCATACATCTCTTGTATGGACACCTTATCCATTCATAGTCATCGACATGATACTTCACAACTTCTAGAAATTGGAAAACTCCATCTTTATACTCAATCGATAACTTATTCCTAATTTTCATCCAACCCTCGTCCATCGTTGAAAACCTAGAATATAAAATGTGTAATTAGTCTTATATTCCTCTTCTCAAACTGATTGGGCGGGGGACGACGGACGGACAAGAACTCGATTGCGAACGTGCGACGGATGACGTTCTCTCTTCTCTTTTCTTTCTTTCTCTTTTCTCTTTTCTCTTTTCTTCTTCATTTGGTTTTGTGTTCTATGTTTCACAAAACTAAAATGATAGGGGTTCTCCCGATGCACCTTGAAAACGTCGAGAGAACCCCTCAATTACGACGTAGTCACTAATGGCGTCGTCGTTTCTCCATGTAATGCCGACGCCGTCACTTATCGCACCGTGAAATACTTTTAAAATTAGTCAAAACGTCACATATCTCACAATGTTACCTACCTCCATGTCGGTAGAAGGTTGACCTATCACAATGCCATGCATTTTGGTGTTGCGGAAAGGTTGTCAGAATTTTTTAAATGTGAAACATTTGCCGATGCAGTCAACAAAATGTCATCGTAGTCTCAACAACTGCCGATGTCATGCATTCAGATGTCGCGATTCATATCAATTTTAATAATATTATCAACTTTTCCCAACATCGCACTCTGTGACGTTGGCAGTTGTTGGGACAATGTCGATGTAACATCTTGTAAATTTAAGGAACTTATTATGGGTATTACATTAAGTGAAATTGGAAGTTATGGAATTTATTTGGTGTTAGATTAATTAAAATTCGAAGTTAAGAAATGTATTTGGTGTATTGTGTTGGATTAATTAAATATATACATAGGTGTGTATATTTAATTAAAAATTATGGAATTTGGTAGAAATTGTTATTAATTAAGACATGAGAGCCCAGTATTCCAAGTTGTTCGAAGATTAAAACTTTCGAGGACGAAAGTTTCTTAAAGGAGGAAAGATTGTAACGTCCCCAAAATTAAGATAATTTTGGAGTTAATTATCTAAGTTTTGTTTAATTAGATTTAATTTATTGGATGTTATTTTGAATTCATTTAATGAGAATTATTTGATTTTGTGGAAATTGGAACTAATTAAATATTTATTGGATGAATATTTAATTAATTAGAGGTTTTGACTTGGGGTGTTTGTTGAGAATTGGATTAAATTGTAAGTTATAAGATTTGAGTAAAGATGGAGATTTTTTGTGTTGTTGAAATTGAATTAAATTAAATAATTATGGATGTTATTTAATTAAATTGTAGAGCAAGCCAGAGAGTCAGACCAATCGTCCGCGAGTCTAGTTCCATGAGATGTTTCGGAAGAGTACGCCTGATCTCTTGCCGAAGAGGGAGCCTCATCCCTTTCGTCAGATGTTGCCGACTTGCTTACTCAAAAGAAAGAGGAAGGAGGCACAACCTAGCTTTTGGAAGTGAGGATGGATAAGAAAAGTTGAGGCTGAGATGTAGATAGAATCGGATAAGATGATTTTGCTACGATCTATGAATGATCAAGAACCACCTGAATGCGACTTCTGCTTGAAAACTAGAAAAGAGGATGAATGATTTCAAGAAAAAAAGATGAAAAGCTCAAAAGGTAGCAAAAGTAGTCTAATTCAAAGAATCAAATAGTAGTAGCCGCATATCATATCTTTCGTATTTCTGTTCTATACGTTTTTTACATACCCTCATTTATAAAGGAAAATCCGATTTCTTCCATTTTTTTTTAGATTTGGGTAACCAAATCTATTTCTTTTTATTCCTGTTTCTTCTTTTTCTTTTTTTTCATTCACTGCATGCATTGTATCATGTTTCTTCTTTTCTTTTTTAAACAGATAGTGTATAAAGAATCTTGAAAAAATTGGTTAAACATTTAAATTAGAGTAACCAAAATTAAAAGATAGCGTATAAAGAATATTTGTAAAAATAGTTTATACCAAATTTTGAAAAAAAAAATCGTTTAGATTTGGGGTAGATCGTGTAGCCAAATCTAAACAATCGTATACCAAAATTTGAATTTTTTTTAAGATTTGGAACCCAAAATCTAAACGATGGTGTAGCTAAATGTAAACGATCGTGATGTAAACGATTGTGTAGCCAAATCTAAATGATCGTATACCAAATTTTGAACTTTTTTTTTAGATTTGGAATCCTAAATTTAAACGATCGTGTAGCCAAATCTAAACGATCGTATACCAAATTTTGAAAAAAAAAAAGGTTTAGATTTGGGGTAGCCAAATCTAAACGATCGTGTAGACAAATCTAAACGATCGTGTACCCAATTAATTAAACGATCGTGTACCAAATCGCGTTACCAAATATATTACGTGCATTGTTGACGGGGCATTTTTGGTATTTTACACGGTGGGCCTATGGACTTTTTCCATTTTCGAAATTGTTCTATACAATGTAAATACTTTGCCACTTTTTTATATTTTTGAAAAGACCCCAAAAATATTTAGTAAGAGAGAAAAAAGAAAATAATTATATTGTGGGAAAGTATAATTATTTGTAAAAGGAAAATTATTTGTTAAAATGATAAAGATTAATTATTGTGAAAGATAATTAATTATTTTGGAGAAAGATAAATATTGATTATGGAGATAAGTCATTATGACCGGATAAATAAGGAAATAGAAAGAATTGGATTTATTTAAAAAGAAAAGTGATAATTATGTATTGAAATATAATTATTGGGAAAAAGAATGTAACATCCAAATCTTTAAGGAGTTTTTATTAATTATGTTAAGTTATTTGGGTATTATATTAAGGATTGAAACTAAAATTTAATTGTTGGGTTAAGATAATTCATGTTGGAATTTATGAGTGATTTATTGGAGAAGATTTAGTTGATTAAAAGAATTGAAGATTTAAGTTAATTTGAGATCTTGAAGCGAAAAGTTGGTTTTGGTGGAATTAGATTTAATTGAGTATATATATGGATGTATATATTTAATTAATAATTCAATTTTTGTGGAATATGATATTAATTATTTGGTTTTGTGTAAATAATTAATATGGAAAAGTGAAGTTAATTATATGACGAAATATAATTATATTTATGTGGAAAAGAAGATAATCCATGAGGAGAGAGATGGTTGATTTGATTGGACAAAAAAGATGATATATTTATTTAGAAGAGAAAAAGATGGTATATATATATATATATATATATATTTATTATATATTTTGGTGAGAGAATAATAATAATATACAACTGATGATAGGGGTATTATTATTATTATTAATGGTTATAAATGTCTAAGATTTTTTTGCATTTAATGAATTTATTGAGGAAGGATAATGGAAATAAAAATATATGTATATTTTGGTGTATATATATATATATATCCTAAAGGGAAAAGGAAAAAGGAAAAAAGTTTTTAATCTTCTTCACTAAAATAACCCTCTGCTGTCGCCGCATCACCAGTTTTAGTTATGATTGGTTCCTTTGGCAAAACTTGAAGATTTTAAGTGATGAACTTTTCCATTAGTTAAGAGAATTTTTCAACCTCTATTTGAGTAAATTTGGTAAGTTAAGGTAATTTAATTTTGGATCTAATTGAAGTTCCTTTAAAAGTTCAATTGGCTAATTTTTGAAGATTTAATCTTGGATTTTTCCTAATCAAGATTGAATTGCTTTCAACCCCATTTTTTTAGGAAGTTAATTAATTTAGGAGAATTTTTGAATGATAGCCAATTGCTAATTTTATTAATTAAGATACTGAAATTTTCTTTTATGATTAGGATCGAATTACTTGAAGAATTTTTATTGTCATCTAAGGAGTACATTGTTTGGCTAAAATCTCTAGGCCAGAGATTCTCTTACTAGACCTTCGAACTGAAGTTAAGAGCTTGCATGTAATTTTCCATTATGCATTAATGTAGCTAAGATGCATAATGTGTTGATGTTGATGACTGATGATGATGACTGATATTATATTGATGATGATACATGGTATATTAATCACATAATTAAGGACGTTAAGATTAATATTCATGCCATGTTTATGATATGTTATAGACTATGGATGAACATTCTGTTAACTTTGTCTATTAGAGTCGTATCTATGTGGGTGTCCCTTGGTCACCACCTTTTAATGACTATATGGTCCGACGGGGTCACCAATCTCATGAGATGTTATGTATACGAGTGGTTTGACGGGGTCACTTACTGCCCGATTTTCCTAAGTGTTCCTTCGGGTTCACTGAAGACTAGTTTGTCCTAGTGTTCTTTCGAGTTCAACGAAGACTAGTTTTGTCCTAGGTGTTCCTTTGGGTTCACCGAAGACCAAATGTGTTCCTACCGGATCACTAGATTACGTTGTTCGGGAACACGCCAATTTAGAGATACTTCCTTACGAGACTCTAATGGGAAGCGGACTAGTAGTGAATCTCTTACTGAGTATATGTTTATACTCACTCTTTCTATGTTTAATATTTAAGGCAAAGTTAAAGGTAGAGAAAAGCTGACAAGCGACAAAAAGGGCTCGTGACATGCCATATGAGGACTTAGTTTTGCTTCCGCATCTATGTATCAGTGTTTCAGTATTCTGTTTCTAATAAAAATTTAGTCTTCCTCTTTTCAAGAAAGTGTCTCTTGTTATTGTTATTGTTTCTTTTTAGACGATTTATTATTAAATTAACTTTTGAATCCTTAAATAACCTAAAAAAATATATAACAATTTTTTTAAAAATTATTTAAACTTTAAATGTATAAGACCTTTCTTTAAAAAAAATCAATTTAATGGCGAGATTTGATTTAAGATTCATTTCAATTAAATTTTGAATCTAAAATTTTTACCAAATTATGCTCATACTTTTCGAAAATGTAGTATTTTCTCTTTATTCTTCCTTATTTTTATATCTTCATTAATTCACTATAATTTGTATTTTAAAAGGAAAACAGTAATTTATTCAACCATAACGATTACTTAAAAAAAAGTTGAAAATTTCAGGTCATATTTAAAGAAATTAATGTAAATTATTTTACGAAAACTAGAACGATTTGTTAAATTAAATATATGGAATTCGTGTATTGGATTTAGAATATACATTTTTTTTAAAAAATTATTCTCACGTAACGATTACTTAAAAAAGATTTGGCAAATTGTTTTATGAAAATTAGGACGATTTTGTAAATTAAATATACAAAATTTGTGTATTACAGTTAGAATATGAGTTAAAAAAATTAATAATTTATTCGCACGTAATAATTACGTAAAAAATGATGAAAATGGACGCCGAAGAAATTATTGGAAATTGTTTACGAAAATAGGACATTTTGAAAAATTAATTATACAAAATTTGTGTATTGGATTTAGAATACAATTTTTTTAAAAAAAATTAATAATTTATTCTTACGTAACGATCTTGTGAAAAAATTGAAAATGGACGTCACATTTAAAGAAATTACTGAAAATTGTTTTATGAAAATAAGACACTTTGGTAAATTAAATATACGAAACTTGTGTATTGAATTTAGAATACAATTTTTAAAAAAATGTATAAAAAAATAAATTTCATAAGATTACTTATATAACCTTTCCCCGAAACACATATTATCATAACAGTATCATATAACCCTACTCACATAACCCTTCCCCCAAACACATGTTATCATTAATCCTTCTTTTCCTCACTTTTTTGTAGGTTATGAGTCGGGAAAGCTCACGTTTAAGTATTCTTTGGTGGTTTTTAAACCTTAGACACCTTTTGGAGAATAGTGAGGTTGGGTTTGACACATAGTTGTTGAACTTGGGCACTTGGTTGCCATTTTGGGTTGTTAGGTCATTTTTTCTTACTTTTTGATAGCTTATGAGTTGGGAAAGCTCACACTTAAACATTGTTTTGTTGTCTTTACCGCCAAGGCACCTCTTGGACACTACTTAGATTGTTTTGGTACTATTGTTGTTGCACTTTGGCACTTGGTTGTTATTTTGGGTCGTTAAGTCTTTTTTTTTTTTTTTCAATTTTTGGTAGGTTATGACTTTGGAAAGCTCATGCTTAAGCATTCTTAGGTTGTCTTTACAACTTAGGCACCTTTTGCATAATACTTAGGTTGATTTGGGACTATAACTCTTGCACTTGGGTACTTGGTTGCCATTTTAGGTCGTGAAGTCATTTTTAATATAATAATTTGGTTTTTTGTTTATAGATATATTTTTATTGAAAGTGTGTTATTCTTTTGTTTTCAAATACTAAAAGCACCTATTCTATTTTACGAATTTACTGATTTATTATTTATTTCATGTCGGTGCCTTCAAAAATCAAATCAAAATTTAAAACTAAAACTTTATTTTATTTTATTTATTAACATTTGCAAATTAAATTTATTTTTTTCAATTTCTTAAATAACTTTATCCACGTTCTAAAATCACAAAAAGAAAGTTCTTAAATATTTTCTTTTACCAAATTTGACTTCGTTTTTCAAACATATGTACATAATAGATAATTAAGCAAACAATTTATTAATATAATTGATGTTTATAAGCTTAATTTTTAAAAAACTTACTATTTATCAAATAATTCTTTAACCTCCAATTTTTTAAAAAATCTAACTTGTTTTAATTGGCTAATTAACATGAGATTGATTTAGTATAATTGAATTGACATTTTGAAAAATTAATAACTTAACATCGATTTGTATTTAAAATCAATTTTCAAAATTAAGAATGTATTTTATAAAATTTTAAAAATCATGTTGAAAGAGAAATCTCAATTTGAATAAAAAATATATTTCGGCCTTTCTTCAATTATAAAACTAACATGTCATATTGAGAGTTCTTGGAGATGCCAAGAAGAGAAGGAGAACACTTTGGAGATTATTTAAATTAATTTAATTTCATTTAATAAAATAAAATAAAATAGAGATGAAAGAAGATTAGGGTTCATTTAGTTAGTTGGGTGGTGAATTCTGGCCTAACGTTTTAGTATAATTTTATATATTAATTAATATAAGGTAGAGTTGTGACATTAATATTGGTTTAAATTAATTAATCTAAAAAATCATACTTTAACATGACATAAGTGATGATATGGCATTGGTAGAATCAATATAGTATAGATAAGAGAACTTTCATTAGAATAATATAAGATTTTATATTTATTATTAAATTAAAATGGGTGTGTTGTCTCTTATGAGAAGTGGACGACTGTTTAACCATCGCATAGGTGGCAGACTCCGTCGTGCATTCGAATGAAGTGGGCCTTGACATCAAAATTAAAGCCCAATTGACATATGGATTAAACTAAGAAAATTGAAAGATCATCGTCATTTTGTGGGAGCAAAGATGAATACACATAAAAGAGGAGAGAAGGATGGCTTTTGATTTTTCATATCGAGCCAATTCACATCAGAAGTAAAATTGGAGAGGGGGAGGGTGCCAAATTTTCTTTTCCAATGAAATAAATAAAAATATAGGAGTAGATCAGGTCAGAGCTGTTAGACCTCCAATATTGTTCCAGTACAGCAGGAGAAATAAGAGAAAGAATTAGTGGGGATGGCTTTTTTGTAATAAAGGGTTATTCTTAGAAAGTTTGTTAGAAGTGGTTGAGAGAATAGGAAGTCGGTGAGAGATGTTATAAAAGGTTTTAGGCGGGAGATTGTGGGTAGTTTTTTAGAGTGATTGAGTTCTTGCATTTCTTGAGCGGAGAAGGCAAGAGAGATTGTGACAATTTCTTGTAAACGAATTGAGATCTCCTCAATTCCATTTCCTACTGATTTTTACTAGCAATATACTACTGAATATCCTTACTAGAAATCGATACCTATCATATTGGTATCAGAGCCGAAACGATCCGTAAGGGAAAGTAATAATGGTGCAAACAAGAATTGAAGAAAGGATGGAGTCGTTTGAGCAGGAATTTACCAAAATTAAAAAAGAGTTAATGAAGATGCCGGTGATTGAATCGGCGTTGGTAGAATTATCGAAGAACATGGAAATGATGCGCTTGCAATCCGAGAAACAACAACAAGCCATTCTTTCGTATATGAAAGCCAATGCGAATGAAAGATCTATTATCAGTGAACGAATGACTGAGTCGAATGTTTGGGACTCGCCGGCGATGAAATCGAAAGTGAGCGAAGCGTCTTCCAGCCGCGACATCAGAGAAATCGGTGCAGAGAGAAAATCCCAATTGGATGAGGTTTCGGCCGATAGAAGTAAGTTTAAGAAGGTGGGGATGCCGGTATTTACCGGCGACGATCCGGAATCCTGGTTGTTTCGGGCGGAAAGATATTTTCAGATTCACAAGTTAATGAAATCGAAAAAAATGCTGGTATCAACAATATGTTTTGATGGACTGATGCTTAACTGGTATCGTTCACAGGAAGAAAGAGAGAAATTCGTGAGTTGGACTAACCTGAAGGAGAGGTTGTTGGTACGATTTCGATCGACCAGGGAAGGAACTGTTTGTGGCTGATTTTTGAGAATTCAACAGGAGACGACGGTAGAGGAGTATCAAAATCTGTTCGATAAGTTAGTTGCGCCTCTGTCCGATCTAGAAGACCGAGTTGTTGAAGAAACGTTTATGATCGGTTTATTTCCATGGATCTGAGTCGAAGTTATACTTTGCAGACCAAAAGGATTGGCTGAAATGATGCTAACAGCTCAATTAGTGGAGAAATATTCTACTGATCACAAGTGCAAAATGAAAGAACAAAGAGAACTTAGGATGTTTGTAGAAAATAATAATAATGAAGAATTGGAAATTATTGAAGATGTGGAATCTGAAGTCGCTGAGTTAAGAACTGCAGAGGTACAACACCACACTACAGCTTGTGTAGAATTGTCGATTAATTCTGTGGTTGGATTGAATGATTCGGGAACAATGAAAGTCAGGGGATCATTGCAAGGTAATGAGGTTGTGATTTTAATTGACTGTGGCGCCACACATAACTTTGTGTTCGAAAAATTGGTAAATTCCTTACAACTACCAATTAAAGAGACTGCTCATTATCGGGTGATCCTTGGATCAGGGACGATGATACAGGGGAAGGGAGTTTGTGAATCGTTAGAAGTTAAAATGAAGGAGTGGACAGTGAAGGAGGATTTTTTGCCATTAGAGCTTGGAGGAGTTGATGTGATCCTCGTTATGCAATGGTTGTATTCCTTAGGGGTGACTGTATGTGACTGGAAGAATTTGACATTGACATTCTATGACAATGAGAAACAAATTTGTATTAAGGGAGATCCGAGTCTTACTAAAGCAAGGGTAAGTCTGAAGAATTTGATGAAGACTTGGGAGAAGCAGGATCATGGTTATTTGATCGAGTGCAGATCCATTGAAATTGTTGAGTTGAATGAATCAATGGTTCATCAAAAAGAAGAGAGGGAAGAAACTGAAGAGAAGCTGATTCCAATACTGAATCAGTTTAGTGATATTTTTGATTGGCCAGAGAAGCTACCACCACGAAGGAGTATAGAACATCACATACACCTTAAGGAGGGCACAAATCCGGTTAATGTCAGACCGTATCGATATGCTTATCATCAGAAAGAAGAGATGGAGAGATTAGTCAGTGAGATATTAGCTTCGGGGATCATAAGGCCAAGTGTGAGCCCTTACTCAAGTCCGGTATTGTTAGTTAAAAAAAAAGATGGTAGCTGGAGATTTTGCGTCGATTATCGAGCTTTGAATAATGTTACTGTTTCGGATAAGTTTTCGATTTTGGTGGTAGAGGAGTTATTTCATGAATTAGGAGGAGCTTCGTTATTTACTAAGATTGATTTGAAGGTGGGGTATCATCAAATCCGAATGGTAGACGAAGACATAGAGAAGACTGCCTTCCGAATACATGAAGGCCACTACGAGTTTCTGGTGATGCCTTTTGGGCTTACTAATGCCCCGGCTACTTTCCAATCATTGATGAACTCGATTTTCAAGCCGTATTTGAGGAGGTTTGTTCTCGTCTTCTTTGATGATATATTGATCTATAGTCGAAATATGGAAGATCATTTGAAACATATAGAGAGAGTTTTCTTGGTTTTGCGAAAGCATGAGTTGTTTGCAAATCGAAAGAAATGCAGTTTTGGTATGGCTAGAGTAGAGTATTTAGGACATCTCATATTAGACAAGGGCGTAGAAGTGGATCCGAAAAAAATTAAGGCCATAGCTGATTGGCCTAAGCCAACAAACGTACGTGAGACCCGTGGTTTCCTTGGATTGACTGGATACTACCGGAGATTTGTACACCAATATGGTGCTATGGCAACCTCATTAACCCAATTACTCAAGAAGGGAGGGTTTAATTGGACTTCCGAAGCAGAACAAGAGTTTGAAAAGCTCCAAAAAGCGATGATGTCTTTACCGGTACTAGTCTTACCTATGTTTGACAGACCCTTTGAGGTTAAAACTGACGCTTCGGGTTATGGCGTGGGAGCT
This sequence comes from Cucumis melo, assembly GCF_025177605.1. Taxonomy (NCBI): domain Eukaryota; kingdom Viridiplantae; phylum Streptophyta; class Magnoliopsida; order Cucurbitales; family Cucurbitaceae; genus Cucumis; species Cucumis melo. The sequence goes on along the minus strand of NC_066857.1, from coordinate 22,743,283 downwards.
GTATTAATACAAGACAAGCGTCCTATTGCTTTTTACAGTCATACATTAGCCATCAAAGACAGGGGCAGACCAGTGTATGAGCGGGAATTGATGGCTGTGGTATTAGTTGTACAGCTTTGGCGCCCTTATTTGTTGGGCAACCGATTTATTGTGCGAACGGATCAAAAATCATTGAAATTCTTATTAGAGCAGTGTGTGGTGCAACCGCAATATCAAAGATGGCTAGCTAAATTGCTGGGCTATACTTTCGATGTAAAATACAAACCAGGAGTTGAGAATAAGGCAGCAGATGCGTTGTCAAGAATTCCTCCTACTGTACAACTGTGTAATATAATAACTCCAGTTTTTCTTGATTTGCATATTATTAAAGAGGAGGTGGAGAAGGATTAAAAGTTGAGAAAGGTCGTGGCTAATTTGAATGGGCGATCTTGCACAACAAGATGGCAAGTTTAAGATATGCAATGGTATGTTGAGATACAAAGACAGACTAGTAGTATCACAGTCGTCCAAATTGATACCACATATATTGCATAGCTATCATGATTCTGTTGTGGGGGGCCATTCGGGTTTTCTTCGTACCTATAAACGCATTGCAGGGGAGTTATATTGGCAGGGCATGAAAGCTGTTATTAAGAAGTATTGTGTCGAATGTTTGATTTGTCAACGAAATAAGACTTTGTGCTTGTCCCCGGCTGGTTTACTACTTCCTTTGGCTATCCCTACACAAGTTTGGAGTGATATATCTATGGACTTTGTGGAGGGCTTACCTAAGGCAGCTGGTTTTGAGGTTATTTTTGTGGTTGTAGATTGGTTGAGTAAGTATGGCCATTTCTTAGCGCTAAAACATCCGTATTCTGCAAAGACAGTGGCAGAATTATTTGTTAGGGAGGTGGTTCGGCTGCATGGATTTCCTACATCCATTGTATCAGATAGAGATCAGGTGTTTCTTAGCAATTTTTGGAAGGAAATGTTTCGTTTAGCGGGTACAAAACTGAATAGAAGCTCTGCGTATCACCCGTAATCCGACGGTCAAACCGAGGTGGTGAATAGAGGAGTTGAGGTATATTTGAGATGCTTTTGTAATGAAAAGCCTAAGGAATGGATTAAGTGGATATCATGGGCTGAGTATTGGTACAATACCACTTTCCAGAGGGCTTTGGGGATGACACCTTTTTCAGGTCGTTTATGGGCGGAAACCTCTTCCTCTGTTATCTTATGGTGCTCAAGTCACCTCTAATGTTACTTTAGATGAGCAGTTGAAGGAATGGGATGAGATGATATTATCCTTAAGGGAAAATTTGCAGTTAGCCCAAGACCAAATGAAGAAATATGCAAATAAAAAGCGACGTGATGTCGAATATAGTGTGGGTGATCTTGTTTTTTTTTTAAAGATACGGCCATATCGTCAGCTGTCCTTAAGGCGAAAGAGGAATGAAAAACTTTGGGCCAAATATTGTGGTCCTTATAAGATTCTTGAAAGGATTGGATCGGTGTCATATAAGCTTGAGTTACCTGAGGGGTTGCTGATTCATCCTGTTTTTCATGTTTCTCAATTGAAGAAGCTGATGGGTGAACATACTGATGTGCAACCAACTTTATAGCAGTTGGATGAGAGTTTTGTGTGGAAAACATACCCTGTTGAAGCTCTTGATTACCGTCAAACTAAGGCAGGCGAGTGGGAGGTTATGGTCCGTTGGGATGGGCTGCCAACTCATGGAGCAACTTGGGAACGATATGCCGATATGCTCGACAAATATCCTGACTTTCACCTTGAGGACAAGGTGAGTTTGGAAGGGAGGAGTAATGTTAGACCTCCAATATTGTTCCAGTACAGTAGGAGAAATAAGAGAAAGAATTAGTGGGGATGGCATTTTTGTAATAAAGGGTTATTCTTAGAAAGTTTGTTAGAAGTGGTTGAGAGAATAGAAAGTCGGTGAGAGATGTTATAAAAGGTTTTAGGCGGGAGATTGTGGGTAGCTTTTTAGAGTGATTGAGTTCTTGCATTTCTTGAGCGGAGAAGGCAAGAGAGATTGTGACAATTTCTTGTAAACGAATTGAGATCTCCTCAATTCCATTTCCTACTGATTTTACTAGCAATATACTACTGAATATCCGTACTATAAATCGATACCTATCAAGAGCATGGTTCTTTTTTTTTTTTTTTAAAGAATTACTTGAAAACACAGTATACTGACCAATCTTATCCTTCCCTTCCAGAACGTAATCTGTTTCCAACACCATTTGATTGTATTTGCCTTGAATATCTCTAGATCCGCATCAAAGAATCAACATCGTCTAATTCGAGGCTTGCAGCAGAACTGCGCAAGTAGAGCCACATGATAAGAAAACCACTCTAGAGAGGGAAGTGTTGCGTTTTTCCTCAAGCTTTCCTCATCCAAAAGCTCTAATAAAGACTCAAATGTTAAGGTATGTAGTCTAGGGTGCCAATGAAATCTCTTGTACAATTTGTAAACAAGGGCTAATTTGTTGTTGGGTTAAGTCTCTTCCTTTGCTTCTTTGATCCAATACTAGCATGCATTATTGCAAAGGATGAATAAGCACTAACCAGTTGAAGCTTATGAATCAACTTGCTAGGTGGGAGAAATAAATTGAGAGGATCAACGACCAGATCTGGATGTGATGACTCTACCTTCCCCGTTGCAAGAAGTGAATGAGGATTGTGTATTGTTTTAACACCTTATTTCCAAAGATTGCTGTAAGCTAATAATTTTTTCACATGCAGATGGAAGTTGCTTATTTAATAACATCATTACTTGCTGGAGATTTCAAGTTTCTTCGACATCTAGTGAGTTTGATGGAAATTGCCAATCATTTTCTTCTAAATATCTAGTTAAAGGTTCAGATTGAACATTTAATTGAATGATATCATATCCATGAAACATGATATATCTAATAGGTAAGGGTATCTCAAGATGATTGGTATGAGAGATGCTACAATTCAAGGTGATATTTCATTGAAAAAACCTTACTATAGGGCTCAATATTTGTTTGGATATTCCCCTCATCAACGTCAACTTTCTTCCCATTTTTTTGGTAATAGTTTTAACTATTTATTTATCTTCATCCTGTTATTTCAGAAAATATTGACCTAGGTTTCTTTCTACAATACTCTAAGATTGCGTCAACTAGTTCTTATTTACTATTTTAATGGATAGTATCATCCCAATCGAGCAAGTAATAAAGGAAAAGCCTGATGTATGCTTGTTGCCTGATTTTCCATCGAAAAGAAGGTAATCATTGGTTAGGATTGTTATTGAGGGCATAATAGTCATGATTATTGGCTAAGTTTGTTACAACTAAGCAGATTTATATAGAGGAAGTGGAATCAGGTCAAGGAAAATTTTGTTAATACTTTGGTAGAGAGTCGAGTTTCAATTATTTACAAACTCATTTTTTCTTTATATTTTTTAAAAGGAGCAACAAACTTTTCATACTATTGATGAAAAGAAGCTAAAATCCAATATCCTTAGTCATTTGCCAATCTTTAGAGCATGTAGTGGGGATGATCCAAATAAGCATCTCAAAGACTTCTTTATGGTATGTGAGTCGATGAGACCACATAACGTGATGAAGAACAGATGAATTTGAGAGCCTTCTCACATTTCTCCTCACTGATGGTGCAAAACGTTGGTTTTATTACTTAGAACCTAACTCTATTACAACTTGGTCACAAATGAAAAATAAATTCCTAGAAAAATATTTTCCCATAACTAAGGCCAACTCAATCATAAAAGAAATCTATGGAATTAAACAAGTCAATGGGAAAACTTTGCATGAATATTGGGAACGATTTAATGAGTTTTCTTCTAGTTACCCATACTACCAAACTAATGACCAAGCCTTAGTACAATACTTCTATACTGACCTAATCCCCTTAGATAGAAATTATGTCAATGCGGCCTGTAACGCCCCAAAATTTGAGGAATTTAATTTTCTTATCTTAAGTGTAATTTTGACATTTTGGGTGTTATTTAAATGTTGAAGTATTTTACTTTATGGAGATTTGATTCTATTGGATATTTGAAAATTATCTAATTGTTGTTAAGTTGGAATTTAGCTTTGTTTTGGTTGGTTAAATTAGTGATGATTAATTACATTGATCGTATAATTAATTAAGTTTAAAGATAAAATAATTATGTTATAAGGGTAATATAATTATTTAAGGTATATATTTTTTTTAAAAAGGTAAAGGTGATGTGATTGGGAGAGAGGGAGAATATTTGATTTTAAAAGGGAAGATTTGATGGGTTTAAATAAAGAGAGAGAATGAGTGGTTTTATTTGGAGTAAGTTAGGGAAAAGATAAAAGAAAAATAATAATAATTATATTATTATTAATTTTTCTATAAAAAGGCCATTGGAAAACGTGAGGTACTATTCACCATCTTCTTTCTCATAAAAACCCTAATTTTCCTTTCCATCAACAAACCCTAACTCCTGCTCCGCCACCGCCACCTCGTTTCTCATCGTCGGCCGCCGCAACTCACAACCTTAGCCGTCGTTCAGCTTCGCCGCGTCTTGCCTTGGTCAGCCGGTCGTCCGAAGCAACAAGCCAAAGCCTAGCCACAGATCATTCTGTCTTCGTCGCTCTTAATTCGTCGACCGTCCGTCTCCATTTCCATCTCTGCCAGCATCTTCGTTGCTAAGCCGTCGACTGTCGGTAGCCGCCATCTGCCGTCGTTTCGTCTGTCGCGATTTACCCATGGAAAAGCCCGAGCCGTGCTGGTCGCTCCGTCAGTCGCGCTGTCATCGCGCGTCAGTCACAACCTACCCGAGCCGGTTTAGTCTCAACCCAAACCACGTGCGTGCACGATTCGCGCCTTCCAGTTGTTCGAGCCGCGCCCGCCTACCCAGCCGCACGCAGCCGAGTTGTCCACCTACCTGAGCCGCCTTCTACTTTCTAGTCGAGCCTCCTAGCTATTTTCCCTTTTTTTTTCAAGCCGTTTGAGCTGCCAAGCCAATTTTTGGCCCTTTTCCCCTAATTTTGGTAGGTATTTAATGGATTTTTGTTATTTTCCCACCAAGGACTAATTTGGACCTTAAATAATTTAATTCTGGATTACTCCTTCGTGAAGGCTCAGCTAACTTTAATTGGAAGGAATTGAGAACCTTGTTTCCTCATTAGTTAGGGTTGAATTGGAATTCAACCTCAGCCTCGGGTAAGTTGAAATTAATGGGATTTGTGATCCTTAAACCACAGTTTATTTAGTTATTAAATTTAGTGTTTCCCTTTACTTTTAGGACTTCATTATTCGAAAAAGCTCGACTACTGCTACCGGGATTAAACCTCCTTATTTAGGCTAATCTCCAGGTAAGAGATTCTATTACTAAACCCTCGAGTTTAATTTAAAGAGACCGCATGTATGAATGGTTATGTACTGATGATGGCTAGCTACAAAACTTGAGGTTACAGATAGAAACTGATATTGTAATTTTGACTGTGGGATGAATATGTGTTAAAGCTGATGATGCATTGATGTTATCACCTACGTTTATTGATACAGTATTGTGATTGAGGAGGATATGACATGATATGACATGATATGACACGATATGACACGATATGTATGGTATGACATGTTATGGCATGATATGTTATGATGTGATTTGATGATATGTTATGTGCATGCTATGAATAGGGTGTATGTTAGCTTTACCTATTAGAGTCATACCCATATGAGTGTCCTTCGGGATCACCACTCTTTTTGACAACTGTGTAGTCCGACGGGATCACCAGTCTGACATTGACATTGACACAGACATGATTTGAGAGATCTGACAGGATCACTCACATTTATGACTGCGTAGTTCGACGGGACCACCAGTCTGACATTGACATTGACATAGACATGATTTGAGTGATTCGACGGGATCACTCACTGCACGATCGTCTTAGGTGTTCCCTTAGGTTCACCAAAGACCAGCTTGTTCCTACGGGATCACAGATTGCACGTGTTCGGGAACGTGCCAGTTCAAGGGTACCATTCTTCATGACTCTAATAGGAAGTTAACAGGCACCTAGCGGGACTAGTAGTGGGTCCCTTACTGAGTATTTTTATACTCACTCTTTCCATTTCTATTTTTCAGGCAAAGGCATAGGTAAGAGCAAAGGCAAGCTGGCGAATGACCAGAAGTGACCGTGGTGAGCCATAGGGATACGTTTGCTTCCGCTTACATCATGTGTCGGATTTCAGAGTTGATATTTCCTTTCATTTTATTCTATTTTATTTATTTCTTTGTTTTACTTTCCCTTTAAAACTAGTAGGGCCCGAGATAGGATTTGTTTAAATTTATTTCCGTACATTCTATTTATGTTTTTAACGACAATTCGCAGTTTTGTTTTATTTTCTATTTACTTTAAATAAATTTTAAATTTTTTCTTTTAAAGTAAATTCCTCAACTTAGAATAAGAGGTTGGGTCTTTACACGGCGGGAGGTGCAATTAGTGATAAAATCCTAACTGAGGCTGAGGCATTAATTGCTAGAATAATGGAAAATACCAAAACCTTTGGGAGTAGGACTGAGACCTTAAATTCTTCCTTTAGTGAAATAAGTGAGCTTAAAAATCAAATGAGCTACCTTATAAGCATGGTTAGAGGAGATATCCATCAATTGATGATTTGTGGGATATATAGAAAAACTGGATACTTTAATGATCAATGCCCATAAGTAAAGGATGTTAATCTAGCTAATGGTTTAGGAGATATGAACCACCAAGTTTCAACTTTTACAATTCTTCATGGAAGGATCACCCCAAACACTAAGTGGGGATCTCAAGAACCTAAAAAACATATCCATGAAGTCCTTCTTCCTCAACTGGCATGAACTTAGAGGACATTTTAACCAAAATGGGAAACAACAATTTTATTTTTCAACAAACAATGCAAGATTTTCAAAAAGATACCTTAGCTTTTGAACAAAAAACAAGGGCTGGAACATGATTTTCAAACTTTAGGCATGTTATCAACTACATCTTTTTAAGGCAAAAATATGCAAGGAATAAAACATTTTCATCTAACATTTCTTGTTGTCCTCTTAATGATGATTACCCACTCCTAGTACTAACTTTCTCCACCAATCGTCAAACAAAGCTTCGAAGGTCTTCAAGAATCACACAAAGAGGAAAGAAACCCTTGGTCATTGATCCGGGTTGAATTAGGGAGAGTAGAGTCGTGCAATCGACCTTTTACTACTTTCTTTTAAATTTCGTAATTTTTTTTTAATTTTTAGTTCAACCTCTTCAATAAAATTTGATAAAACTTCTTGTTTTCTTTTTGTAGGAATAAAGGAAAATAAAGTATAACCAAACTTGGAACCTTTGTAAGCAAGCTTCCATGAAGAACTAGATTACAAAGGGAGGTTTTTTATTCCCATTCTCTCTTTTCTCCATCCTTAGAGTCTTGTTTAAAATGCTTTGCAGACAAAACAAGTTTTTAAGTGGGGGTGAGTTGGAGCCTTGCATGTTCCATGTCCTTTAGGAAATTTTCATTTTTCCAAAAATGCCCAAACTTTTCAAATGCTCTATTCTTGGAATAAATACCATGTCTACTCTGCTTTCTAGCTTAGAAAAGCATGTCTGCCCAACCCTTGAGCACCAAGCTCAGATTTGAGATTGTGTTTGTTATTTGAATATCTTAAATATGTTGAAAATGCATACTTTGATAGCTTAGAAATGAGTAGAACACATGCTGTCCATTTTTTGAATATTGTGAATTATGTACATAATAATATGTGCTGAAAACATGTGTTACTGTTTATATATATATATACCCCTCTTTTGGCCATACCCACTTGTATATGATTGTTTGAATGGCAAGTATGATTGTTAGTGAATGCTTGATTGCTTGTATAAAAGAATAAATGCATGAATGCCTTTTCTCAACTAGTCTTCTTTGTTGCTTAACTAGGACGTGCCTATGATGCACTTGTCTAAATCTTGTTTAGGTAGATTTTGAAAATGATAGGAAAGGTTTTTAGAAGTTGAAGACGATCATAACTTTATTGTCCAATTAAACCATGAGTTAGGAGTCTTGTCTAGCCACAATTAAACTAGAAGTCTTATGTAAAGGGTAGACTTTCAATAAAGGTTGTTTTCAATTCAAAGGGAACGATCACACTAGAACTAAGTTAAGAAGCCTACACAAGAATAGCTCACTGGTTCTAGCAAGACCTAGTTACCATTTGCATACCACAAAAAGAAAAGAGTGGCTTACTTGCTATATGTAAAGCATTAAAAATGTGTGGCTATCTTGAGCACAGAAAAAAAGAAAACAAAACAAAAGAAAAGAAAAGAAAAGAAAAAGAATATAAATGCAATATGCATAATAGCTCATAAAAAATAAGAGAGTTAAGTTAGTTAGGTTAGAATGTGTTGAGTTCCTTCAGTATCAGAACTTATGTAGGGAAGTCTACACATTTGGCCTAAGCAACAATAGCTCATAAAAAACAAGAGAGTTAAGTCGGTTAGGTCAGAATGTGTTGAGTTCCTTCAGTATCAGAACTTGAGTAGGAAACTCTTAACTTTTGGCCTTAACAAAACCAGACTTGCCTAGTTCTTAGAGTTCTTAATCTAGCATTGAGTTGATCGAGGACTTAGAAAAGAGGAGAAATACTTCCCGATCCACATGCGGGGAAAAACAAGTCTAAGCCGTTTTTAACTCTTTCTTAAGCATGTCTAGAGTCGGAGTAGCAAAACTTGAGTGCATACTAAACATGTTTTCGCCAGGCTGTTGTAGTTAAAACTTGTCTCCAACTGATAACTAGCTTTTTTGAATGACTGGATGAAACTTAAAATAGCTTTAGATTGGTTGTTAAGTCATAGAGTTAAGCTTACTTAGTTGACTTGTTAAGAAGACATCAAAGTTATACTTGTATGATTGTTTGAGATCTTACACTTAAGTTTGTTGTATGCTTCCCTTGCATGTTGCTTGACTGTATGTTTGAGATTTTTCTTTGCTCGAGACGACCAAAGCTTAAGTGGGGGGTTTGAATGTACTTGAAGCATGTTAATTTTGGAGTTTGAATGTAAATCTTGTTTAGTTAGAATGTCTTGTTTTTCCATGAGGAATTGAGTTTAATTCATCTTTCATATATGACCATGATAAATAAAATTGAGTTTAATTTCCTATTAATTCTTAGTATGCAAGGTGCTAATCTCTTGATGGAAACAAAAGTTCCTTTCTAGCATATAATTCCTCTGGTTCAATTATCTATGTTGCCATTGTGAAATTCTTTACAAATTTCTTTTCATCTTTCTTGTTAGAATGATTTAGGGTTCGATTAAAGAGCAAGTTTTCATGATTTGTGGGGTATGTGGGAAAATCAGACACTTTAATGATCAATGACCACAAGTAAAAGATGTCAACCTAGCTAATGTGTTTAGGAGATATGAACTATCAAGTTTCAACTTTTACAATCCTTCACGGAAGGATCACCCAAACCTTAGGTGGGTATCTCAAGAACCTAGACAAACATACCCATCAAATCCTTCTTCCTCAACTAGCATGAACTTAGAAGACATTTAACCAAAATGGGAAACAACAATTTGATTTTTCGACAAGCAATGCAAGATTTTTTTTTATTTTGAAAAGGAGACGAACTTCTTTATTAATTAATAAAATCTCGAAGTACAAGAGGTATATACATTGAGAATAATAAAGAAGCATAAAGCAAAAGCCCTAGGGAGATCAGAAGGTACACCTAGACATCTCAACTAGGTTAACACCTCTTTAGCACCGAGACAATGCCATATCTAAGAATGAACAAAGCAAAGAAATTAAAAACGGAAAGTACGAACTTTGAAAGTCCAGAAAATAACATAGGTTGAAACTAGGAAAGAAGACTAAAAAGATGATGTAAAGATAAAAACAAAACTACAGCTGCTGAGTGATATAAAAATGATGCTGGAAACAATGCTATATATACTAGAATTAAGAGCCTAGTTGGGGGAGGAAGCCTGCCTAGTTGAGATAGATATCTTGCATTGAGTAATCCCTGAATTCCTTGTTTAAGGAAACCTAAAGCTGCACTTCTTTCTACAAAGAGAAGGACTTTTGAACATAGCTTTTCTTTGTCATGGAAAATCCTTTGATTTCTTTCGAACTATAGTTTGGAGAAGATAGCTTTTATTAAATTTAACCATAATAGTCTTGGCTTCTTGAAGAGCAGAAGACCCTTTAGAAGTTGGAGAATCGAAGAGCGAAGAGAGCCATAAAAAACCCAAACAATGTTCAAGATGAAGAAAGATCTTTTCCAACAAAATGAGGAGAAAGGGAAAAATAAGAACAAATGAGCTGAAGTCTCATTTGCTTTCAAATAGAGGGGGCAAACTGAGGGAAGAAAGCAATTGTTGGGGGCCTTCTTCTAAAGTATATCGACATTATTGAGGGACCCAAAAATCATTACTCAAATCAGAATATTAACTCTTTGGGGGCTGGAAGACTTCCATAAGGCTTTAAATAAATGATTATCCATTGGTCGAGCTAAATGCAAATGGGTCGAGAGAGATTTAATTGTAAAACAGACATGGGTTTAGTAGACCAAACCTTGTGATCTTCTAAATCAAGAAATTGTTCACCTGAGAGAAGGGAGAGTAATGATTCAAATTCGACAGTTTCAATATCTTTTAAACTTCTTCTAAATGGTAGGGACCAAGAGAGGGTAGCAAAATCCCAATGATCGGCAACCGAGCCTTGGGGAAGTAAGGCTACTCTCTAAAGTAGGGAAAGTAGGCCTTTGAAGGGTGAGGTTCCAACCCAAATGTCTGACCAAAAACTTTTTCTACTACCATTACCAAGTTTTGTTAATGCTAGAGATTCCACCGACCTCCACACCTTTGAGATGCTAATGGGCTCCTTAAACTATTTCTAGACTTTCCCTATGTGAACCAATCAAAAGGCTCTTTACTGTGGATGCTAAAAATAATTTTCCTCTAAAAGGCATAATCTTCCATAACAAATCTCCAACCCCATTTAACTAGCAATGCAAAATTGTGAGTTTTGAAGCCTTCAAGGCCAAGACCCCCACCCTTTAAGGGAAGAGAAACCAAGTTCCATTTGACAAGGTTAAGCTTGCTATCAAAATAACCTTCCCAAAAGAAATTTCTTGTGATTTTTTCCAAGGAGATTGCCATATTTTGAGGGATAGAGAACCAGAATAGATAATAAGTTGGGAAGCTTGCCAAGATTGCCTTGCACAAAATTTTCCTTCCTCCTCTAGAGATATTAACGGGCTTCCATCTGTTTAGTTTCTTATGAATAAGATCAATAACTGGTTGCCAAAACTGACGCCGAGGATAGCCTCCTAAAGGGAGACCTAAGTATGCAATAGGTAAATTTTCTGCCTTGTAGCCAATACGATCAGCGATTTGTAGTAGGATGTCCTCGGATATATTAACTCCACTGAGAGTTGATTTTTTCCAACTTACTTCCTGCCCCGAACACTATTCGAAGAGTCTAATAGCTTCTTTAAGCTTGAGAAGCATTTGATCATCAAATTTATAAAAGAGAAGAGTATCATCATCAAATTGCAGCAAGAGGAGGTGTATCAAATCCTTGCCCACAAGGAAGCCCTCACACTGATCACTAAGGTGAAGATTGTTGATGATGGCTACTAAAACCTCACTTACAAGGAGAAAAAGGAAGGGCGAAAGGGGTCCCATTGACGGATACCTCTTGAAGCAGTTATACGACCCCTTGGCCTACCATTGATGAAGATGGAGAATTTAGGATTCGACAAACAGCCTATCGTCCATGCTGTCCATTTGGGCAGAATTTTTTCAAAATTAGAACCTTTTCTAAAAATCCCCAATCAACACAATCAAAAGCTTTTTCAAGGTCTAGTTTCAAGATACAACCTTTTTTCTTTTTGGCTCTGTAATCCTCTACCACCTCATTTGCAATCAAGAATTTGTCTTCCTTCAATGAAAGAACTTTGGAAGGGGCTGATGATTGAGTCTATTACTAATCTTAATCTTTCTGCAAGGATTTTTGCAATCACCTTGTAAGAAAGGGCTGTAAGACTAATTGGACGAAAGTCCTTCATAACTGAAGCGTTCTATGTTTTCTAAACAAGGCATATGGAATTTTCTTGAATGCAAGCGTTTAGTCTTCGATGTCTATGAAAATCATCCAACAAGGCCTTGAAGGAGTCCTTGAAATTCGCCCAATGTTTGACAAGAAATTTTGATGTAAAACCATCAAGACTCGGAGCTTTATTTCTACCAAGTGCTTTCACTGTCGATAATAATTCCTCCATTGTAAACTGAGAGATAAAGGCTACCTTTTGAGCAGGAGTTACACAAGGCCAATCATTAATTTGAGGAGTGAATCTAACTCTTGGGATCTTTGTATAAAGGTTCTAAAAAAATCTCAATATAAGTCGTTATATTTCATGTGAGGAATTAATAACCGTCCTTTGATCATTTTTCATTTCTGAGATAATATTTTTTCTTTTCTTTGCGTTCAGAAAGCGGTGGTAAAACTCAGTGTTTTCACCCCCAACGGACAACCAATTAAGTCTGCTTTTCTGAATGAGATTGTGTTATTCAACCTGATAAACGGATAGGATTTCTGCCTTTATTGCAGATCTGAAACACACTTTTACCATATTTAATCCAACCGAATTTGTTGTAGAATCCAAAGACTCCAACTTGGATAAAAGAAGCTTTTCATTTTCTTTCATTTTAGTTTGCGTGGAGGAGTGCCAAGTTTTAACAACCTGTTCAACCTTCCTCTATTGTTCTTGTAGGATAAAACCAACCCAACCTTGATGAATGAAGTTGCACACAGTGGATTCAATTATCTGGTTACCTTCACCGGTTAGTAGCCAACTATTGCAAAAACGAAAAGGGGTAGGACCCCATAATATTGCACCAGCCTCCAAAAAAATTGAGAAATGATCAGAGAATATACGAGCTTTTCTTAAAACACGGGAGTTTTCAAAGAGCTCATCCCAATCCTTATTAATAAGGAATCTGTCCAGCAATGGCCTAGAAGGGAATCCACCTTCCCTTGACCAAGTAAATCGCCCATTATGAAAAGGAATTTCATAAGGGTTCGCCAAGACAATGAATTTGTTGAAAAGGGACATGCCTCTAGTACTTCTACCAAGAGGAAACCTTTCATGAGCCAATCTAGTGATATTGAAGTCTCCCCCTAAGCACTAAGCCTCAACCAAACATTGGGAAATGGAGGATAGTTCGGGCCAAATAAACTTTCTTCTTCTATAGCCACAAGGCCCATACACATTAGTAACCCAAAATTTTTGCTTGCATGACGAAAGGCATTCTATTGATAGAGAGAAACACCCTTGAAAATCGTGATTGAGCTACTGTCCCACATAGAAAAACTTCCCCTTGAAGAACCCACTAATTCCATAAATTCCTACCCAACTTCTTTGGAGCTCCATAAGGATTTTATAAATACAACGTTGATAGCCTCCATTTTAGACTCTTAAATCAAAACTATGTTCGAATTCCAGTTTTTTTATGAACTTTTTGAGAGCTGCACTCTTAAAAGTATCATTTAGCCTCCTTGTATTCTAGGAAATAATCTTCATAGGGTTGAATGAGAGAGTAAAACAGTGAACTGACCCCTTAGACCAGAAATATACCATAATCATTAACTAAAGATAACAGATCTTTAGGTAATTCCAAAAGAGCTTGAGAAGGGGGATAACAAATTTCTCAAATAAAGCAGTAAGATCAATCCCTTCTATTTTCGAGGCAGCTTTTTGATCAAAATCTCATAGAAAACCCATTGGTTCTTCACTACTACACTAAAGGAGAGTCAATGGCCATCACACAAGTCTTCTCTAGTGAGATTGATATATGACAGGGGGTTTCCTCGTAATAAAGTTACATTAGTGTTGGGGATGGGGATTTTTGAGTAATGAAAAGAAGTGGAAGGAAAGCTTGCTGAAACTGACCTTATGAAACCATTAGAAGACTGTACTTTGGTGCTGCACACCTCCAGAAGATCAAGATTTTTTTCTGAGATGGAAGGCCCTATGTGGGGGAGCTGTGGAGGAGCTGAGCTTGGAGCTTTATGTGAAAAGAATCCGTTCATTTCTGATTATAGTAAGGATGTCCACATATTATTAACAGAGGTATGCTTTCTGATGTAAAAATAATGTAAGATTTGCAAAAAGATACCTTGGCTTTTCAACAAGAAACAAGGGTTGGAATTTCTAGTTTAACTAGCCAAATGTCTCAAGTTGCTTCAATGGTGAGTAAATATGAGTATAAGGGTAAACTTCCTTCATAACTCGATGTTGCAAATGTAAATTTCCTTACTCTTTGTGTTGGTAAAGTTGTAGACACTTATAGTTCAAAGACTACTTTGCATAAGTCTAGCAACCCCTTTCTTGTTAAAAAGGATAAGGTAGATTCACATTCAACTTCTTCGTCTTTAAAATGTACTTCTTCTTTTTCAAAACCTTTGAACAATATTGCTAATGCTCCTTTTCCATCTAGGTTAAAGTCCACCAGGGAAAGACAAAGCCAAAGATGAAGAACTTCTTGAAATCTTCAAGAAGGTGGAGATAAACCTTCCTTTACTTAGTGAGGTGCAACAAATTCCAAAGTATGTCAAGTTCCTCAAGGATCTTTGTACAAAGAAGAGAAGAAATTCTGACAAAGACAACTTCATTGTAAGTCAAAATGTTTTTGAATTAATCAAGAAAGATATGCCAAAGAAAAGCTTGAATCCAGGTATGTTCATCCTTCCTTGTGTAATAGTGAATAGACAAATTAATTATGCTATGTTAGACCCTAGGGGCCTTAATAAATGTTATGCCTATGAATGTTTTTAGATGCAAAATAATTTGCAAAAGACCAATGTAAGCATCCAATTTAGGATAGGTACTATGTTAGCCCCTTGAGTATAGTTAGGGATGTCCTTATTAAGGTAGGCGAGCTTATTTTTCCCGCTGATTTTTACATCCTAGATACCCATAAAACATGCACACCTAGAACACTTAATATCTTGTTAGGTAGGCCATTTATGAAAACTGTCAAGGCCATAATTGATGTTGATAAGGATATCTTATCTATAGAATTTGGTGGAGATAGGATATCGTTTAACATTAATGAGTATAAAATATCCTATAGAGAACTTCTTGATCCATAATTGCATCTTTCTTGTTAAAATCATTTAGGGTTTGATTAGAGAGAAAGTCTTGATTGATTTTCTTAATTCATCTTCCAATTTAGATTTTGTTGCAATTTACTCACGTTCTTGGATCTTGGTCAAACCACCCCAAGAGAATCAAGCAAGTTGATTTTTCCAAGGAGATTTGATTAAGAGCCAAGAATGGGTAACATTCTTGTTTCCTCTTCTTTCAATGATAAAAGATGCAAATAAATCCTCCATGCCCCTAACCTCTCTTCTAAACTTGAGAGTTAATTCTTGCATTTTTAGTTTTGAAGCAAAAAGATGAATGAAATTTTCATACTCTAGTTCCTTTCCCGTTGCTACCAAGATCTCTCTCTCCTTTCTTTACACTTTTGCTCACTTCTTTTAATATAATGCTTCATTTTGTCATCTAACCTATTGATTGAAATTTGTTTAGTTTTCAATTAGAATCCCTATTCCTCCGGAATCCCTTGGGTACGACCCTTTACTTCCACTTTCTACAGTAAAAAATAAAGTATTTTATAAAATTCTTTTTTATTGGAGCTAATAGTAAGAATTTTCTTTAATTGAACTCTCTATTTGAATTTACAAATTTATGATTAACTTTGTCACTTTTGATTTGACTTTGTTGCATACATAGTACACTAAGACGACCTTACCAGTTTGCATCACACTTTTGCACACACTTTAGCCTTTGTCAGTTTGGATTAGCTTTTTGATTGAAGAGTTCTTGTCATTCTCTTTTTGATTGAAAAGTTCTTGTCATTCTTTGGATGAAAGATTAGCAGAGTAGATGAAGTGTTAAGATAATACACGTAGACTATTTTTGAAATTATCAATGGTTTGCCATAGAGATTGATATGAGAAGTTAAAATTAGATATTATGTACTAGAAAAGGAAAAAGACAATTGCCTTTGAACACTAAGTTTATTAAATTGGTGATCTATTAGTATATGGTTTTGAGTTCTATTAGTTTTTGGAGAATTGGTGAAAAAACTCACAAATAAAAAAGGAATAATTGGAATGGTGATGAAAAGTGGTTTGGAAGAATTCTAGATAAAGGAAGCACAAGAATAAAAGGTCTTTGGGTAAATGATGCTAGAGAGAAGTTGCATTGTAATGGACATAATCTAGATATTGGTGTGTGTGTCGTATAATAAATAATCTTTAGGTCTGTTTTATTTAGTGCTTATGTATGTGAGGAGGAAAGTATGTTAAGCTTGACCAGCAAGTAGGATCGATAGAGATGAATATGACTGAACCAAGAAACAGTAGGAGAAGTGAATTTTGAATTCAACTTTTCATTATTGGCGTGATTTTGCTTGGAAAAAAAATTTCAGAATTGGATATTTGTTAGTATATGATAAATGATCTTACCATTCACTCGCGTTATAAGACAAGAAAGCAATCTTCCTTCTGACTGATTTTTCTGAGAGTGGAAGTGGTCGATTCCTTAGGTGCATATCTTGGGATGGAAGCAACCCTCTTTTTCTCTCATTCTTTCACTCTCACTTCAAAGATCAATTAATTCAGTCACCAGTTTCGACCTTTCTTGCTTAGTAAAGTTGTTTTCCCCTCCCTAACCACTAGTGCAACTTCAATATTTCTAAAGTTCCATTATTTGATCTCATTCACTAACATGCCCACTGGAAAGAACTTTAAGCTTTCACTTGCCACGATAATTAACTTTCATCAGATGAATTCTTAGTACTATCTGAAGCTCATTCTTCATCAGAAGGAAGGATCATTACTAGATTATGAGGCTTTTGCCTTCTTGCAGTAAGAGATGGAGTTGTTGGTAGGTTGCACATTTTCGTTAATCAAAAGATTACCTAGTTTGATTTCTTTTCTCTACTATTCTCTTTGATCGTATGAATAGGGCTTCTCATACATAAATCATAGGGCTTGAATATGTGTTTTTTCGAGGGGAATAGGTATGGGATGGTGGGCCATTTCTTTCCTTCGTAAAGGCTTACTGTCAATGCACTTTGCAGATGAGGCCTTCTTTACGAGTAATTCATGCTCGCTCTGTAAGTTTAAAAAAGGAGAGAGAAGAGAGTAAGAGCTTGATAAACCCCTTCAATATTATGAGAGAATATTATTTCATTTGCAGCTTATTCATTCTTTATGGCTTGGATAAGATCTTCATCTCCAAGGACATGACAGGGCAAAAAAAAAAAAAAAAAAAAGAGTGTCTCGTACATGTCTTCGATCTCTGACTCTATCCCTAAAGCTTGGGATGGGGATGGATAAGTTGCCTAATGCATGTGAATGGTTTACCGCATCGGCCTAATAGCATCTTGCTTGACCAGTCTTAAATCAAGGTAGTTGAGAGAAAAGTTCTCCATAGGATATTTCATAAACTCATTAATGTTAAATGATATCATATCTTAGTCATCTATCCCACTAAGCGTTAGTGGGATTATCCAACAAAATGTTGGATTTTCTCACCAACATTAGTCCAAGGGTAATATGGTTATTTGACCATTCAAGCCAAAGTTAAATTTTGATTTTTTCAAGTCAAAAGTCAACATTTTGACTTTTTACCATTTTTTTCGTCTTGACTAAATCCGACTTCCCAATCATGAATTCGCATTCATTTTTCCAAAATTCAAATCACATTTAAATATAAAGTTGATCAAAGTCAACATTTTGACTTTTCACAACTTTGACCATTTCCATCAATTTTGAGCTTCCGAATATGAATCTGTATTCATATTTTTAAAATTTAAATCACATTTAAACTTAAGACTCTATAACCACTAAAGATTGAATTATACCACTGGGGACTTGGCTACCCTGATGAGACTTTAATAAAATAGCAGCCCATGGTGCAGGAGTTAGCTTGAGCAAAGAGTTTCCTTTGTTGAACCGGTGACACATTACCAAGCCAAAAGAAGCGAATCAAGGCTTAGTAGTCCAGAGCTTTCAAGTGTTGACTATACACTTTACTGATAGAATTGAGGATCGGAAGAAGAAAGATGTTCTTCCTCCTTAACCTTCTTCCCTTCTACTCATTGAATCAGTATCTTCTTTACCCTTTTCTTTCTCACTATTCATTCTATGAGAGATAGAGGGAGCTTTCAATCAAGATGTTTTTGCCTCCCCTATTTGGGCTCTCGCTCGAATCTCCACCTTTATGTCTAAAAGAAGAAAGTCAAAGCCATAGTAATTTTAATATTTATGAAAATCATAAAGGCCACTAGAAGAAATATAGGCTTTAATGTCGGTTGGAAAAAATGAAAAATGAGCATTAATGTCGGTTTTGAAAAGGCGGATGTTTAATGTCGGTTTTCCACCGACATTAAAGAGTAAGCTTTAATGTCGGTTTTAAACTGACATTAAAGGTTCGCCATTTTGAAAACCGACATTAAAAGTCCATTTAAATTTTAATTTTAATAATTTTATTTTGTAAAAAAATAACAAGCTTTAATGTCGGTTTTAAACCGACATTAAAGGTCCATTTAAATTTTTATTTTAATAATTTTATTTTGTAAAAAAAAACAACAAATTCTCTCTCTTACTTTACTCTTTCAATCTTTCTCTGCTCGCAAACCCTTTTTCCTCTCAAAATGGAAATCGCCCCTTTCTTCTCCGATGCCCATTTCTTCTCTGATGCCCATTTCTTCTCCGATGCCCATTTCTTCTCCGAATAACCTTCACTGTGCTATTCAAGCTACAAAAGCATTCGGTGACGGTGTCCCTACTCGACGCTAACATCTAACTCCGAAGGTGGCAGCGGAAGCTTCACAGCAACGGTAATTTCCATCTTCTTTCAAGTGGTCACGATTTATTTAATTCGGGGTTTAAGCTGTAATTTTTGTTGACTTCCATTTAGACTGCAAACCACCCATCAATCTCAAAATTCAACACTCGTTGTTTCAGTATTTGAGTATCTGTGGACATGATTTGCATTGCTATCTTGCTATCTTGCATTTAGTGGTTTGGTTATTTCATTGTGATGAGGACTGAGTTTGGGTTTTGTTCAAAATTCAACATGAGTTGTTTCAGTATTTTAGTATTTGTTGGGTTGTCTTTAATTTCTCAGTTTCTCTGTAAAAGAATTGACTCAACGTTACAAAATCCTCAAAAAATGGCTTTTCTGAGAGGCCTCTGTTGTGTTGCCTATCCATTTCTGCCTGCAAGAGCTGTCACCGTCTATTATGTATGTAGAGAGTGTTTTTGAATTTTGTTGAATAGTTGTTGGAATTGGAATGGAGAGAGAGGTTTCCATTCTGACTCTGTTTTTTTATTTTAGTCCCACAAAGCAGTTGTGGGAATTTGAATTTTGTTGTGTTTTTGAATCCATTTCTGCCTATCCATTCTGACTCTGTTTTTTTATTTCAGTCCCACAAAGCAAAGCTTACAATTTTCAATACCCTTTCATTTCACCATTTTTCTCTCTTTCAAAATGGGTCCATTTTTCTAATTGTGGAATGAAATGAAATGGGTCCATTTTGAATCCATTTCATTTCATTCACCATTTTTCTCTTTCAAAATGGGTCCATTTTTCTAATTGTGGAATGAAATGAAATGGGTCCATTTTGAATCCATTTCATTTCATTCACCATTTTTCTCTTTCAAAATGGGTCCATTTTTTCCTAATTTTTGGGCTTTCCCGTGATATAGTCATCTATTAGTTAGCATTTTATTGTACTTATAGTTATATCTTTACTCTTTCTTTTCTTTATTCTTCTTTTATTTTTGTTTATTTATATATTGCATTGCAATGGGATGGTGAGGATTTTAATATCACTCTTATAAGGAGAGGACTTTTAGTTAGGATCAAATTAGTTGGGGAATACATTTCATTTTATATATTGCATGTGTAAAAGCTTTGCTTCTACACTGTTAGATACAACTTCTTCTGCGACGAGGTAGTTGGTTTTATAATGTCATCTATTGCGTGAATATGTATATCCATTAACTTTGGTAATTACTTTTTCTAATTGTGGAAGTCCCTATATTTTATGTAGTTATCCAGCGATTTCTTTGTTAATTGTATCCTGTTCTTTACTTGACAAGATTATTTGGTAGATCTTATGCTTCTTTTTTGTTTACCATTGCATTTGTGATGTGCAAATGATTTTATTTGGTTTCGAACTGATACAAATGCGAGAGATGGTGTGGAGTGAATAAAAGCTGATTATGGTTCATATATTGTCAAAGTTATTTATGTTCATGATTATTTATAACATAATCGTTGACTGTTACCAGAAAACTATTTCCAGAAAACTATGTGCTTATTTGTTAACCATTTAGTATATTTTTGGAGGACATACTACAACAATATATTTTTCTACAGAATTGGGTCTATTCTATCGAAAATTTTCCCCCCAAGTTATTTTTTGAAGTGAAGATTAAAAGTTCTTATTATCATATGAGGAATCCGTTTAAATAGGATGCAAAATATGAAAAAACGATTGAACAGTAAATTATATTATTATCTTTCCTTCTCTTGAGAGATATTTGTGAAGAGTTTAAAACCATTACAAAGTGATTTGATATGACTAATTATTTAGAAAATGAAAGGTTGGATATCCATCCATTCCATCCCATAACTAATTTGAGTTTCTTAAAAGAAAATAAAAGTTATTGGAGTGTTTAGAAAACAGGAATCAAGTCTTATTTTTTTTTCTTTCTTTTTGAGTTTTAGAATAGTAGTTTTAGCAAAAAGACCATATTACCCATTTTCTCTATTCCAATTTCATTCGTTAAAGAGTCTTAAGGTCGTATTTTGATTCCATGTCTGTTAATAATAATATTGTTCATAACTTTAACTCAAATTTGGTTTCTGTTTTATTAATTAAAGTTTAAAAGTTATTTAGCTTTCAATATTTAAAATTGATTTCTTTTTTATAAATTATATTGAAAATGATGTTTAGGTTTTCTTTAAGTATAAATTGAGGATAAAGAATCAAACAAAAATCAAAGATTTAGAGCATGGACGAATGCTAATTAAACTTGTTACCAATTAGTGATTCTTAGTATAAGTTTTTTTGAAAAGGAACAGAATGTCTTCATTCCCCTGATACATATTCCTACAATGCAATATACAAATAAATTAGTTTGATAAGTTTTAGAAGAACCTTTTTATTTTCTATTTTTATTCCTACAGATCTTTTTGTTATTTTTTTTTGTTCTAATTTCTTCTTCACATCATTGAATTGTTCGTTGATTTAATTCTTTCAAATTTTTCCTCTGTTAGAGTGTGAAGCGGTTTTTGGGGAAGTTTCTGTTTGGCTATCAAGGAAAAAAATCACAAGATTTTCTTTGTGTTTTTCGTGTTGGTAGACAAATAAAGTGAAATGTAAGTTTTTCTTTTGGTTTTGTGTAATGTTCATGTTTGTTATAAAGTTTTTTTTTAATGTTCTTAGGTTTTGTTTCCTAATTCATTGGATAGAATTCATTGGTTTTGTGTAGTGTTTTTTTAGTGTTTTTAGGGATTTATTATCATGTGTGCATGGCAAGTGGTGGGGTGTGGTTCCATGAAGTTGTTATATATATTGTCTCGGACCTTATGCATTATATTGTATCGATCCCATAGTTGAGTTTTCATTCATATACTCTTTTTCTTCCCATACTATTCTATATAATTGCATGACTTATTGCATTTTGAATGAAGTTAAATCAAAAGCTAAACATATAAAAGAAGCAAATTTATAGAGGCTTTGTGGATGGTTTTAACTTGAGATTTGCTTATTAGTTGATTGAGTGATACAATTGTGAGTTTTGTAGTTGTTTGACTGTATAATATAGAGGCTTTTGGTTTGGGTTATATAGAACTTGTTAGTTTTTGGAATGTGGATTCAGTTGAAGTTTACTTAATTTCGTTGTTTTGTCGATTTTTTTGTATATTAAATTGCATCTTATATAATATGGATAAGTTGTTGATGCAAAAGAATAGAACGTCATCTGAGTATGCTTATGGGTTTGAGATGTTTATTAAAAATGGGTTGAAGCATTCAAAGACATCGAATGTCATGACCTGTCCTTGTTTAAAGTGTGTGACTGCAAAAACTTTAGATGTGAATACAATTAGAGATCACTTGTTTTTTAACGGCATCGATTAGAGTTATCAAGAATGGATTTTTCATGGTGAATCACTACCAATAAAGAGAAACAATGAAAGTGTCTTTAGTAGTGTAAAAGAAGAAATTGACGAGGATGATGTTGATAACACAATTGGAATGTTTGAGGCTGCACATAATTATTTTAATGACAAGTCAGAAAATTTTGAGGAACTAGTAGATGATGCCAAGAAACTATTATATCCTAATTGTACGAATTTTACCAAAATATCTACGTTGATAAAGTTATATAATTTGAAAACTAAATTTGGATGGAGTGATAAGAATTTCACTGAGTTGTTACAATTAATTTGTGACATCTTACCTACTCCCAATGAATGCCCTACTTCTACTTATGAAGCAAAAAAGATTTTATGTACTCTTGGAATGAAGTACGAGAAGATTCATGCCTGTAGGAATGATTGTTGCTTGTTTAGGAAAGAACTGTCTGATGCAAATGTATGCCCCTCTTGTGGTATGTCAAGATGGAAGATTCCTAAAAATTCAAAGAAGGAGGTTAAGAATGTTCCAGTGAAAGTCATGTGGTATTTCTCCCTAATTCCAAGATTTGAAAGAATGTTTCGAAGCAAAGAAACATCAAAATTATTGACGTGGCATGCCAAAAAAAGAGAAGTGAATGATCTATTACAACATCCAAAAGATGCATTATCATGGAAAAAAATAGACAATTTATGGCCAGAGTTTGGGTCAGAACCTAGAAATCTACGTCTTGCTCTTTCCACAGATGGGGTAAATCCACATGGAGATCTTAGCAGTAGATATAGTTGTTGGCCGGTTATGTTAGTGACATACAACTTACCTCCATGGTTGTGTATGAAGCAAAATTTTTTTATGTTGACCGCATTAATATCTGGTCCCAAACAACCGGGAAATGAAATAGATGTTTATTTATCTCCGTTAGTTGATGATTTGAAAATACTTTGGCATGATGGGGTGAAATGTTATAATGCATATCAAGATCATGCATGTCCAATGGCATTAATGATTTTCCTGTGTATGGCAACTTGTGTGGTTGTACAGTCAAAGGATATCATGCATGTCCAACTTGTGGGGAGAAAACTTCATCCATTTATTTGCCAAAAGGAAGGAAGATGGCATATATTGGGCATCGCAAGTTTCTACCACGTCATCATCCATATAGGAAACAAAAGAAAGTTTTCATTGGTACACAAGAATTAGAATTGGCTCCCGAACCATTGAGTGGGGAAGAAATTTTCGTACAAACAAGTAAGTACAAACACTCATTTGGTAAGAGAACTATCAACGAAAAGAATAGTGAAATGAGTTCTTCAGGAACTTATTGGAAGAAAAAATCTATTTTTTTTAATTAGAAATTGGAACTTTCTTGATGTGCGACATTGTTTAGACGTAATGCACATTGAAAAGAATGTCTGTGCAAATCTCATTGGCACATTGCTTGATATTCCCGGTAAAACCAAAGATGGAGTAAAAATTCGATTAGATTTGGTTGAATTGAACATTAGATCAGAGCTAGCCCCTCAAGTAGGAGAGAAAAAGATCTTTTTACCCCCGACATGTTATACATTATCTCGAGTAGATAAGTTGAGTTTTTGTAAGACACTATCTGAACTGAAAGTACTAGAAGGCTATTCATCGAACATTCAAAGTTTAGTGTCACTCATAGATTTGAAACTATATGGACTTAAGTCGCATGACCATCACGTTCTTATGCAACAATTGCTACTTGTGGCAATTCGTGGTATTCTACCGAAACATGTAAGACTTGCAATTATTCGGTTATGCTTCTTCCTTAATGCTATATGTAAGAAGACAATTGATACATCACAATTGAAAGGAATGCAAGAAGATGTAGTTGTCACTTTATGTCTATTGGAGATGTATTTTCCACCATCATTTTTCACTATAATGGTACACCTTGTAGTGCATCTCGTAAGAGAAATTGAGTTTTGTGGACCTGTTCATCTAAGGTGGATGTATCCTTTTGAACGATATATGAAAGTCCTAAAAACTTATGTGCGAAATAGAAATCGACCAGAAGGATGTATGGTAGAAAATTATATTGTTGAAGAGGCTATAAAGTTCTGTTCTGAATTTATTGCTGAAGTTAGTTCTATTGGACTTAACTCATCTGTAATAAAAAAGAATTCAAACGTGGATAGAGCATTATCAGCTTCTTCTTTTATCAGACCGAGTAAGGAGCAGTTAGATCAAGCTCATCTTTATGTCATTCAGAATGTAAATGATGTTCTACCATACGTCGAGTACGTACTAAATCCTATCTATTCTCATTCTATATAAGTTGGTTATGTAATTACTTAATAACTTGTCATTTATGACAGACAACATATGGAGAGTTTGCGTAAGCTTAACTCTGGTAAAGCTCGAAGTAAAAAGTGGATTCAAGAAGAGCATAATCGCTCATTCAATCGGTGGCTGTCCACACGGGTAATCACTATAATCATACTCTTTTATGTTTGTTTTTTATCTAACTAAATCCAATATATTGTGTAGGTTGCACTTGCTCTCGAAGTACCTAAAAATTCCATCACGCCTTCTTTAAGATGGATAGCTCACGGACCTTCTCCAGATGTGGCCACTTATTCTAGTTACATAATTAATGGTTATTACTATCACACAAAAAGGCGTGATGATATTAGGAGAGTTCAAAATAGTGGAGTTAGTATAACCGCTACTACGATGCAAGTCTGTAGTTCTAAGGACAAAAACCCTGTCATGTCTGATATGACGTTTTATGGTGTAATACGAGAGATATGGGAGATTGATTATCATCAATTATCTTTTATTTTATTTAAGTGTGATTGGGTTGACAATAGAAGTGGAGTCAAAGTGGACGAGCTTGGGTTTACCATCGTCGATCTCAAACGTATTGAACATAAATCAGACTCATTTATTTTAGCCATTCAAGCAAAATAAGTATTCTATGTCCAAGATTCTACAAATCCTGAATGGTCGGTGGTTTTAACATCTCCATAAAGAACGATTGAAGAAGATTTCTTTGAAGATGAAATAGGAGATATGCTTCAAGAGTGTGGTTATGAAACCATTAAAAGGATGCCCAATGTTGATACACCTAATGAGATTGATGATACAAATTCAACTTATATTAGACATGATTGTGAGGGTAGATGGGTAAAGAAGGGTATGTCATTACTTTGCTTTATAATGTATTTATGTTTAGAGTTCGTAATATAATTGATATGCTTATGGTATCTTATTACTTTTCTTTATAATGTATTTGTGTTTAAAGTTCGTAATATAACTGCTATATTTATGGTATGTCATTACTTTGCTTTATAATGTATTTATGTTTTAGTTCGTAACATAATTGTTATGCTTATGTATGTTGACTTTGCTTACTAATGTATTTCCATTTTTTGCAGATTCATAGATGGAGGATAGCAGTGAGGATGAAAGAGAAATGCTTCCAAAAGTAAGAAAGAAATCATTTGTTCCACGTGGGCCAACTACTATGTCTGAGTTAGCCTTACTGAGAAATTTTGGGCAAAAGTTGCTCATTCAATTTAATGAACACGGGCAACCTGTTGGAGCCACGTCTAAGAAAATGCAAAGTTACATTGGTGTGTGCGTTCAGCAACAGATTCCTATCACATGCAACTCTTGGAAAGAAGTTCCGAATGAGCTAAAAGATAAAATCTATGATTGTATATCGGTATGAGTTCTATTATTATGTTTTTCATATAATGTAGTTTGCTTTACACTCTAAGTTTAACTAAGCTTTTCTTTTTTTGTGTAGATGTCGTTCGATTTACAACCCAATGCTAAACATTCTATACTTATGTCTGCATCAAGAAAGTTTTGAACGTTCAAGACCACGTTAACTTAGAAGTATATACTTCCGTCTAAGGATCAACCATCACTCTTGCAGTTTCCTCCCAAAATCTATTCTCATATAAATCAAGAAGATTGGGAATCGTTTGTGGATGCTAGACTAAGTGAAGAATGAGAGGTAAATAAGTTTACATTTTCACTTTAATTTTGTTTTGATATCTACCTACAAACTAATACGTTGTACGGGATTGTAGTCGTATTCAAAGGGAAAGAAGGTCGAAATGCGTATACAATCACCATATGTCACGTAAGGGGTATGCTAATCTTGCCGATGAACTAGTGGGTATTTCTAATTAAATTGAAGAATTTATCTTAATATGTTGTTGTTAATTAAATATCTATCTTTTGTTGTAGAAAATAACGCATGATGTTTCCTATCGTTCAACTCTTTGGAAAGAAGCACGAAAAGGAAGAAATAATGATTATTTTGATGATGCTACTCGAGATTGTGCCTTTCGGATTATAAGTATACTTATGATTACAATACATAATCTTTTGTTAACCTAACTGATGATGAAAATACTTGTATTGTTTTATAGGATGAATTAGTTGCAACAAATAAAAATGAGGACATCTTGACTGACGCATTGGGTTCCAAGGAGCACGGTGGACGTGTAAGAGGCGTGGGTGGTTTTGTCTCTCAATCACAATATTTCAACACAGTAAAAGGGAAGGAGAAAATGTGTCATAAAGAAGAGGATGACTTGAGATGCAAAAGTGACAAGAAGAGAAGTAATCACTCGAGGTCATCCATTGGAAGTATTAATATAGATCTTGATGCCGATGAGGACACACCTACCAATAAAGGAGTGGAGGTAATTGACTTTGTTGTCACTTTTAGTTTTTTAACGATATAGGATCAATTGTTCTTAACTATGCTTTTAATATTTGTAAAGGGAACACCATGCCAATTGTCTATAGGATCCATTAATAATATTGTTGCAGTAGCCACGATAGTTGAGGATAACATTGGATGTCCAATGTTAAAGTTCTAGTAGACGTGGTTACGGGAGAAAATTTGACTATACCCAATCCAGTAAAGGGAAAGATAGAGACTTTAAATCAAGCATTGGGTAACATTATAGAATGGCCTCGTCGGCTTGTTTCTACAATCAATGACAAACAAGTGTGTATCTTTTTTTACTATTTAAGTTTTGATTTTATTTGTATATGTATTTTGAATTTAGAACCTTGGTTGTGATAGAAGTATTCAACTAGGAAGGATGTCGTATACTCTTCAAATTATACTGACGTTAACGGGATTATTAAGCTTTTAAATAGACATGCCGTGAACAACATGAAGAATGTAGACATGATTCACATCCCAATGAACGAGCTAATATTTGGAAGTGACAAATTTGTTTATTTAGCTCGTGAAGATTTGTTGCATTACTGCGGCATGGTTGAAATCGGCTATATGTGTATACTAGCGTATATTACGTTAGTATAAGACAACTTATACTCATCTTTATCTCCAATACCACTGTTGTAGTTAGTTTGCTATATTTTAACTATGGTTGCTTTTACTTAGATGTCTTTGGGATAAATGTGACTATGCAACAAATTTTTTTGTCATTGACCAATCAAAAATATCGTCACATATCAAAGATCGTGATCTTTGATCCAGAAATTTAGCCAACCAGCTAGAAGTAGTTAACTTGGAACAAAAAGTGCTAATTCCATATAATACCGGGTAAAAAGAAGAGAAACACATTAATAAATTTCCATTGACCTTAAATGTG
The DNA here is from genome assembly GCF_025177605.1 of Cucumis melo. Classification (NCBI taxonomy): domain Eukaryota; kingdom Viridiplantae; phylum Streptophyta; class Magnoliopsida; order Cucurbitales; family Cucurbitaceae; genus Cucumis; species Cucumis melo. The sequence goes on along the minus strand of NC_066857.1, from coordinate 22,715,444 downwards.
TACTCACATTGAAGATGTTGTTTATTGTAGTTTTCATTGGATGTTGCATGTTATCGATCTTCGTGAAAATTGCGTTTATGTTTTGGACTCTCTTCGGAGTAAAGTCAATGAAGACATTCATGGAATCATAAATGTGTAAGTGTATTCACTTTATTACTTCTTATTTAACTTTATTGTCTTCTAATGTTTCAAAATATTTAGAGGTTTGAAGACATGGCAAGTGAAACACGATCTACAACGCTATCGATCAACTCCAAAATGGAGACCTGTAAAGGTAATTTGCATTTACACGTAATTATTTTTTATGAAACATAAGATTAATTTGTATTCAATTTATATATATGCAGTGCCCTCGTCAATTGGATTCTGTAGGGTGTGGGTACTATGTGCAAAAGTACATACATGAGATAGTGCATAATTCTAGTACTTGATTTTTGTAGTTAGGTTAGTAGTTGGTCGAGTTAAGTTTTTGTAGGGACGAGCAGTCCTATAGTTTTTTGAAGGGCAGGTGGTCTCGTACTAATTGTTGTTTGTTAGATAGTTTGTACGTATACTTTAGTTAGTGAAGGAACTTTCTATTGTACATATACCTTGTTTATTAATCACGATCTTATATATTATCTTTATATTTTTTAGTTTTCACTTACAGTTGTTGGTTGTTTATTTAAATATGTGATTATATATAGGAGTTGGATGATTTTATTTGTTGTAGTACTATATAGAAGGGTGGAAAGGTGTGCTGATATTTTAGGTGTTGGATGATCGTATTTGTTGTAGTACTATATGGAAGTGTGGAAAAGTGTGCTCGTATTTTAGTGTTGGATCTTATGCATTGTAGGTGTTTATTATTGGTTTGCCATGGATGGCAAGATGTGTTGTTTGATATGTGTGATTATATATATAAGTGGATATATTGGAGGATTTGGAGTAGTTGGACTTATAGTTTGTTGAATATAGTTGTGTTTATTGATATGTGATTATATGTAGGTGTTATGTGTATTTGTTGTAGTTCTATATGGAAGTGTATGCTGGAATTTTAGGTATTATTGTGTGCATTGCAGGTGAACTAGTTATAAGGCATTGAGTAGTAGGCATTATAGCCAGTGTGTAAGCCATTTTTTTATTTTTTACAATATACGATGACGAACATTTCCAGACGTAATTCGACTCAAATAATATCGGTTTTTTCGTCATAAAAACTATTAAAAATACAACATTAAATGTGTCTTTAACGTCGGTTTAAAAACGACATTAAATGTTTCTTTAATGTCGGTTTAAAAACGACATTAAAAACAGCTTTAATGTCGGTTTAAAAACGACATTAAAAACAGCTTTAATGTCGGTTAAAAAAATTAAAGACTTCTTTAATGTCGGTGGAAAAATGACATTAAAGATGTATCATAAGCGACATTAAAGACATCTTTAATGTCGGTTTAAAAACTACATTAAAGACAGCTTTAATGTCGGTTCAAAAAAATTAAAGACATCTTTAATGTCGGTTATCCACCGACATTAAAGATGAACCGACATTAAAGACCTTTAATAACACCTTTAAAGATGTCGGTTTATAACCAACATAGAACGCCTTTAATGTCGGTTTATGACCGACATTAAAGCTGTCTTTAATGTCGGTTATAAACCGACATTAAAGGCCTTTAATAACGCTTGCAAAGATGTCGGTCGCCAAGTGACATTAAAGGCCAGATTTTTTGTAGTGGGCCTTACAAAGGATGAGTCTGCTTTGTTGGCTCCCAACTAGAAGGAAAGGTATAGTTCATCTGCCATCTTATTCTCCACTAAAGGGATGAGCTACTAACTTCCTCTAACTTAACCTATGAAAACCTCAACGGAAAGAGCACTCTTGACTTGTTTCCATTTCTGACTCTTCTAGTCAATTTTCATATTTCTTCTGCTTAGGGCGAGTTATTGAATTCGACTTCACCCGAGCTGAGTGGTGTCTCGCTTCTTCAAAGGTTAGATTCCTTTTTCTTCTTTGAATTCTATCAGAGTAACTGCCAGAGAAAGGGAGAAAGATTATGTTCGCTCGAGTGGGACAAAGCTAGAAGATGGGTATGACGCCCCATAAAGAAGAGATTGGGAGTTTGACCATGGAATATCTTTCTTCTTGTCTTTTAGTGGTTGGAGCTCTTTTTCTTCCAGCAGACCTTGAAGCATACCTTTCTCTAGTGCTTGTTGCGTAACCCACCCCAGGATAGGATCTAGGCCCGAGAAGATGTCCTACTCTTTTCATGAATGGATGAAGCGTCCTCTTCCCCACAGCTCTGCCAAGGTTGGGGTTGGGACGTATGGGATCTATCTGTCTTTTTAGACCGCAAGGCACGAAGTGAAGCTCCTAACCTCTTCTTTATGGGACTCTTAAGGCATCAAAATTCAATTCTTCCTTAATGCTTAAGACATGTCTTTTGTATCTCTTTCCTTCCTTTTTAGCTGCTCTTCTGATCTTATTTGTTATGTTCTTTCGATCTGAAGGCTCACTTCTTTTTATTTTTTGGTGTACTGGTTTGGAACCTGGGCTTTTCTTTTTAAGTTTGAAAAACCTCTTTCTGTTGGAGGACCTCAAAAGCAACCCTTAGCCTGATCAAGTACCTCTTGGTTTGCTCCTTTGCATCTTCTTATATCATTCATATCCGTCTTCTTATATCGTGAATTGGGATTAAGGGAAGAGAAAAAGAAGATTCAGTGGAATTAACAAGTCATTTGGGCCTTCCTTCTCTTGAAAGTTCATGTTCCAATGCTGGTAGGGAGTTTCTACCTCGTGCACGAGTCTTTTGACTTTCAAATCCGTAGATTATACTCATTCATCATACATAATATGAATAATAATTGCTTTTCATCTCCGCAAGACCAACCACTAAATCAACGAGAACAAAACTAAAAATTGACCTCGGGCGAGATCTTTTGGAATCTCCAACTATTGTCCTAGTGACGTCTGAGGGAATGAGAGCTCTTAGTGAAGTGGTGCTATGGTCTCGATTAGATCAGAAAAATATAGCGAGAGTGAGCTTTCTCTTTAGGTTGGAATCAGTACATCCTCAGTATGTGAGGCGACGGTCTGGTCATATTGCCTTCTGCAACCACAATTGAAATGGATGCATATCTTACTACAACCTCTGATCTTCTTTATCTTCTTACAAGGAGAAAACCTCATCTTTTTCGATATTTTTTATTCTCGAATTTCCTACGTATCCTTAAGGTTTAATTTATCTAATTATTTCAGTCTTGTTGAGAAAGCCTAGGGGCGGAGATAGGAGGAATGAAAAAAGGAGTCATTCTCTACTACCTTAAGGTTGAATTTATCTAATTAATTCATACTGGGCTGCGCCTTAGCATATTGATTTCTTGTCCCTCTGATCCCTTTCAAATGAGAAATTTTCTACTTTCATTTCTATTATTTCATCCTCAACTATTCCCCTAAGCAAAACTCATTAGCTTCTCAAATTCTTTGAACCTCTCATTCTCCTTCTCCTTTTCCGATTTCTATGCTTTTCATTCCCTTGAAGTGGGAATTGGGACTGAATTTCCCTCTAGTTGAGTTGTCCCATTTCTAGAATATGAGTCGGACCAGGTTCGAAGGACGATAAAGGAAGAGATAAAGAAGAAGAAGCGAGAGGTTGCAGCCTCTCACACTCAGTTAGTATCACTTCCTAAGTGAAGGAAGACGGAGCAGGAAAGACCCGACTCATTCCACTTGAACAAATTTTAGGAAAGAAGCTTCTGATTGGCCGATTCGATGCCTTCCCTCCTCAAGCACTTTCCTTTGAATGAAATTTGGTTCTCACTTCTAGCTATTGGCTTGTTCTTAGCTAAAGAAAATAGTTTGAGGTATCAATCATATTTCATTGATCCTTCCGCTCCGTGGGCTTTATAAGCAACAGTTCTAAATGCCACTTCTTCCTGTCGCATCCGTCTTCAGGACGATCTAGTCACAAGTTTTCACTTCTCAGTGAGTGAAAGTTTTATCCTCAAATGTACATTGGAAGCTTCTATAGTCCACTACTATCGAGAGTTGGCGAGGGAAGGGAGCGAGACCGCTACACTTAGTGGGAGGGGACAAAGGTTGGACCAGTGGGCTTGAATCTCGAATTCAGATGCCTCTTGAAAGATTGCCTGCCCGAAGGACTTAGAAATCCATATTAACATTTAGAATGGTCCTCCGAACTCATTCATTTAAGGCAAGAAATTTGAAAAGCGATGAGCTTTCTCTTTTTGCCTACTATTCCATCTTCCTTATTATGCTTGATTTTTGCTTTTAAGGCTCTTCAGACTTTCAAGCGAATAGACTTGGAGGGCTATATCGAACCTGGCCTCTTTTCCTAAGTCGAAGTGAGAAAGGTTCTATAGAGAGATCGTCGAATTCACCGCTATTGAGTCTATAAGAAAGGAATCTTGCACGAGGAGCTTGAAGAGGGATAAAAGCATACAGGTTAGAAAGCACAAGATCATACCGAAAAGAGAATAAAGGTGATGAGGAGGAATCTAGATTTACTAGCAAGATAGGTAGAAGGGAAGGGTCAGAGCACATTCAAGGCCAATAGTAGTTGTCACTCTATCAGAAAGCTGATAAAGCCTCGGGCCAGATCAAGTTCGTAAGTCTCAAATTTCTTCCACTTTTAAGGATTAGTGGGGTTCCTCCTCTTTCATCCAAAATCAGAGTCAGTCCCCATTTTTTGTATCCTTTTCATTTTGAATGAAAGAGGAGTGTGAAGGAGTGCAAACCGATTTCGATGAACTTCGAAGGGGAGTGTAGAGTGCAAATGAATAAAGATGGTCAAAAGGACAGGTTCGATTCATTCATGTGAGAGGTTATGCATGAAGTAATTGATCTTGGAAGTAGCTTTCTTGCAAAGCGATTATGAGAAATGAATAATGAGGTCTTGACTTGAAAGAGTCTGAAAGGTAACTTCATCAAGATTGCTCTTTCAGTTGACTCTTTCATTCTCTTTTTTCTGCTCTTCTTCTTATTAGTTTCACGAAAGAGAGAGGATGAGAGGTGCTCGATATGAGGAAGAAATGGTATTCCAAAGGGTAGAGTATGCTGATGTCCCCATACTTGTTTAAGAGGTGGCCTCATCCGTTGATTAGTAGGGCATTTCCTTAGATCTCTTTCGTCAGACCTCATTCAAGGAAAAGCATGCCTTAGTGTGAAACCAATCGAACTAAACAAATAAAAGCAGCATTACTGACCCTACCGCTCCGTGGGCTACTCTTTCCGATCTCGCACACTAGAGCTATGAACGACGAGTGATTAATTGGAACTTGGATAGGAATGAGAGCCGATCCGCTCCTCATAAATAAATTCAAATTAAAAAGATAATGAGGAGCCAGCCTAGCACCCTGCCATTTTGAATCTAAGGTTGAACCTTGCATTCTGGTATTTGTGTACGAGGTGTATTAGAGTCATTACGTTTGGGTCTCGTTTTCCTAAGTAATATTGAAAATAACTCGATTCAAGACTATTCAGGGTGGGCTTCCTTCCTCTCGTGAGCGTCTTTGACCCAAATGAGAAAAATCTATCTTTTCCAGCTTTCTAAAAGAGAGAATTGTACATCAGTTAAGATGGGACATGCCCCAAAGGACCCATCCATAGGACTTGTTTTTATCCATGTTCACTTTCTTCCATTATACTCTTAGGTCATCGATAGTCATACTGATTTATGGAATTTATGATGTTCCCAGTTTATTTAGCTTTCTATTAGAAATATGATATAACAAAGAAAGAACAAGAGAAAGGAGAGCGAGACCTGCCCCTGCTACTTCTGAAAGGGATACTTTTGGCTCTGTCTAGATCTGACCCCTAGCCTCCAATGATGCATAAATTTTGGTTTTGGGTAGATATGATTTTCTGGGTAGTATCCCAACATTTTAGGAAAGAGAGTGTGCTGGGCTGGGCATTGCATTAGTTAGGTCGCCGTAGTATCTCATTGGACAATCAGTCTCGTCTCGCATGGATTTCAGTGGAGTGACTAACCAGATCTTTGGGATAATCTTCTCTCATCAATTTCTCGGGAATGCAAACTGTTTCATAATGATATTAGACTCAAAGAAAAGTCGTAATATTGACTTTTCTTCCTATCCCATGCTTATTCATTCTAAATTAGTCATATGCCTAATGTGTTCGAGATGGAACATCTTATGTCTTGAACGAACTCATTCAGGAATTCAGGAAAGAAAGTGAAAGGAAATCCTCTCAAGTCTCACTCCTTCATACCTTTCATACTTGACTAACTTTTCCTATAGAAAAAATAGTTCTTCAGTCGTACTTATTCATTTGACTCTGATTCGAGTACTTCCTCTCAGTATTCTGGAGTTAGACAACAGCTAATATGAAACCCATTTTCAGGTTAATCTCCTTTTATCCATAGCTTCTTCTCAAATTCTTTGAACCTTGGAAAGTGAGAGTGAAAGAATATCCTTGCTGACTCTTACCTGCCCCACGCACCATTCTCACTCAGTTGCTATTTCTAGGTCAAGCTTCATAAAGAATAATTCTATCTTCTGAGAATAGTACTATTATGAGACAACGATTACAACGAAAGCAACTTCCTCCACAAGACTCTAAGAAAACTGATCACGACTCTTGGTCTTCCCTTTCGTACTGACCCCTGCCCCAAGACTTGTTAACTCAGTTTAGATGCTTTCCATCTGTGGTTGAGCTCTTTTGGTTGATACTCAATCCTTTGTTCATTGAGACGATAAACTAGGCCTGACCCCACTCAATCAAGGAAAGCGGACTCACTGAATAAGTCACGTGATACCAGGTCCTTTTTGCTGATGATGGAAAAAGTGGTTGATGTTAAAAAATCTGTTGATTTTTGTTTCCAATGATGCAGCTGAGCACTCAGATGTATGAAAGTTTGCTACTTTAATGGAGATGCACAAGTCTAAAATAGAAAATTGGGAATTTGGTTCTGGAATTTATATATCATTATACTTTCTGAGGAATTCTTTGTAGGAAAACACTGAAGGGAGTGAACTAGTATGCGCACTAAGCTTTTATTTCTAGTATTCTAACTCTGCTGATGAGTTTTAGATCCAAAATTTTGTGTCATTGGAATTCGCTCCAGGGACTCATATGTCTTTCTTTTTTTTATTTTAATTCCTTATTAAGGTATAATCATACTGCAGGATTCACTTAAGAGCAAAAATGTTGCTTGTGGGGAATTTCTTGGTCAACTTAATGAATCATTGGCAGTTTTGGGTGATAGATTACCAGTTGAGACAAGGTATGTAGACTCCTGGACTATGAAATTTCAATCTTGAAATATGATCTTTTATTTCATTCGGTTGTATTACTGACTTGTTTAGTATAAAATGCTCAATCTCTTAATTTTTTATTTGGTTGTATTGATTCCATTAAACTCCTATCCTTCAAGCCATTTTAGCACTTTGACTACTTAAAAAGTCCTACAACCTTGCACAACGTTATTAAACAAAATACAAATACAAACCTGATTTGGATTCTTTAATATCTAGAATTATGCATTTAAAAGTCCAAATGTTGTGGGGTCAAGTGGGTCGTCTCGTGAGATTAGTTGAGGTGCATGTAAGCTAGTCGAGTCTCCTTCAATCTATAAACTCTAGCAATCCCATCTCCTACAGAAAAAACTCGACCCATCTCATCCACTTTGAAAGAAGTGTTGAAGTTCGTACTTATACCTTCTAATAACTTAAAATCAACCACTAAGTTGACTATGCTTGACTTGTTAGCAGTAAGCCAAGGTTGATCTTTTCTTCATAATACCTTAGAACTCAAGCAAGGACAAGAAATCTTCTAAAAGAGCTACGAGAGTTATACAGGTTCGGAGGAAGAATAGAATTGATCATTGGTAGAGGCTGAGCCCTAAAGGAAAGGTTGGAATATGGGGAAGATATGGAAGAAAGCCTAAGGGTTAGGAGTCGGATTCAGATATGGAGTCGGTGACTGTCGCTATAGTAGTTTCAATTCTTGCACTCTGTCGTTATTCAGTGAAATCCATTCAATCTCTTTCAGACTTTAGCAGCTCGAGACTTGATGTTGTGACTTCAGAAGTCAAGCTCTTCATTCTATTCTAATAAGAAGCTTTAAAATTCAAACACATTGTTTGTTATTTAACTAAATATTGTTGTATATACACACACACACATATATAATGTGAATATTTTGATTTTAATTACTATATAGGGGGTTCTTTCTTTTATTGTTATAATAAAAACAATCCCTTTACATTTTCTCTCTCATTCCAAATTTCCTCCCCCTCTTTCTTCTCTAACGATTACTCTCTCCTCTCCCATTCTCTCTCACTCTCTCATCCTCTTCCTCTTCACTCTTCCGATCTATCAATCTCCATTTCGGTAAAATGAAGCACTTTATGCAGCCAAGAAACCCTATCTTGTGAGAAGCCCATCTCCCCGATCCATCACCATCTTCTTCTCCTAGCCCTAACAACACCGGAATCAAGGGTCGTAGACCCCCTCAGAAATCCAAGTCATCTTCCAAAGAAAATGTTTCACCGTCATGAAGGAATGAAAGCCCTTGCACAACGAAAGAGTTACATACCATTACCCAATTTTAATTGGAACCTAAAAATACCAATACATTATTCGCAAAAATATATAAATATTAATTTCTATTATGGTTAAGCATGCTATCAAGAAATAAATTATAAAGAATGAAAAACAGGAAACTTACGATCGTGGACGACTTTAGATCTATAACCATCAAATTTGGAGACACCACCACTTAGAAACCTTCATATTCTCTAGGTTATTTGGTTTGTAGGAACCAATTAGAAGGAAGGGAATTTGCAAAGAAAATTTTCTCCTTGAGAGAATTGTATCGTACGCGTCCCAGAATAGTTCTACGAATTGGATATAACTCCCCATTCTTCAGACACCACCACGTTCCCTATTAATTTAATAAAAAATAAATTAAAAATAGTATTTAATTAATTAATTAATTAATTAAATCATATTTAATTAATATTTCATTTAAATCATATCTAAATGAATATACCTCACATAACCTATAGTTTTAATTTAATTAGTTTAATTTAATTTAATAAAATTAAACTAAACTATTAATTAATTCTCTAATTAATTAATTGCTATATTTAATTTAATCCAAATTTGAATCATATTCAAATATAAATTTCTCTCATAATGATGATCACCCACTCTTAGCACCATCTTCCTCCATCAATAGTCAACTAAAGCTTGGAAGATCTTTAAGAATCACGCAAAGAGGAAAGGAACCCTTGGTCATTGATCTGGTTGAATTAGGGAGAGTACGGTCGTGCAACCGACATTAGACAATACAAAATTTTACTGCTTTCTTCTAAATTCTGCACATTTTTTTTAATTTTATGTTTAACACCTTACTAAAATTTGATAGAAATTCTAGTTTCTTTTTGTAGGAATAAAGGAAAATTAAGTATAACCAAACTTGGAACCTATGCAAGCATGTTTCCATGAAGAACTAGATTACAAGGGGTGGTTTTCTATTCCCTTTCTCTTTTTTCCATCATTAGAATCTTGCTTAAAACTCTTTAAGGACAAAGTAAATTTTCAAGTGGGGTGGGTGGGGTTGTAGCCTTGCATGTTCCATGTCCTTTGGGAAATTTTCATTTTGCCAAAAATGCCCAAATTTTAGAATTTTTTCAAATGCTCTATTCTTAGAATAAATATCATGTCTACTTTGCTTTCTAGCTTAGAAAAACATGTCTACCCAACCTTTGAGCATGGAGCTTGGGTTTTTGATTGTGTTTGTTATTTTAATATCTTAAATATGTTGAAAATGCGTACTTTGATAGCTTAGAAATGAATAGAAACATGTTGTCCATTTTTTGAATATAGGGAATTCTGTACATACTTAATAATATGTGTTGAAAACATATGCTGCTGTCCTTTTTATATTAATACCACTCTTTTGGCCATGCACACTTTGTATATGATTGTTTGAATGCCAAGTATGATTGTTAGTGAATGCATGATTGCTTGTATAAAAGAAAGAATACATGGATGTCTTTTATTAGTTAGTCTTCTTTGTTGCTTAACTAGGACCTGTCTATCATGCACTTGTCCAAATCTTTTCTAGGTATATTTTGAAAATGATAAGAGATGTTTTTAGAAGCTCAAGATGGTCATAACTTTCTTGTCCAGTTAAACCATGAGTTAGGAGTCTCTTGTCTAGCCATAATAAAACTAGAAGTTTTATGTAAAGGATAGACATTCAATAAAGCTTGTTGTCACTTCGAAGGGAACATCACAATATAACTAAGTCAAGAACCCTAGACAAGGATAGTCTACCAGTTCTAGCAAGGCCTAGTTATCATTTGCATACCAAAGAAAGAAAATAGTAGCTTGCTTGTTATATGTAAAAAAGAAGTGAAGTTATCTTTTGAGCACAAAAAAAAAAAAAGAAAGAAAGAAAGAAAGAAATGAATACAAATGCAATATGCATATTAGCTCATGAAAAAAACAAGAGAGCTAAGTCGGTTAGGTTAGAATGTGTTGAGTTCCCTCAGTATCAGAACTTGTGTATGGAACTCTTCACTTTTGACCTAAGCAAAATCAGACTTGGATAGTTCTTAGAGTTCTTAACCTAACATCGAGTTGATCGAGGGCTTTGAAAAAAGGAGGAATATTCCTTCCTGATCCATAATATGGGAAAACAAGTTCAATAAATACTACTACAAAATCTACTTTACTTGACACTAGCTACTTTTACATACTTGACGTTTTTTATTAAAGAAAACGTCAAGTATTGACCATTTTAAAGGAAAAACATCAAGTATAGTCTTAAAAAAGCGGAGTTTTCACGGAATTTTTTGAACTATTTTACGTTAGCTTTTACTTGACGTTTTTTTTTTTTGCATCAAGTATAAGGGAGATTTTACTTGACATTTTATTCGTGTCAAGTATAGCGGATCGTTACTTGAGGCAAAAAACGCGTCAAGTATAGTTTGAAGAAAACAAAATTTTCACCAAATTTTTTGAATTATTTTACGTTAGCTTTTACTTGACATTTTGTTTCGCGTCAAGTATAGTGGAGATTTTACTTGACGGTTTTTTAGCATCAAGTATAGTGCAAATTTTATTTGACGTTTGTTTCACGTCAAGTATAGTTAATATTTACTTGACATGGAAATAACATCAAGTATAGTTCACATTTTTATTTGACACACTTTAAAAATGTTTTGAAAATGTCAAGTATAAAAAGTATTAAAACATAAAAATAAAAAGTATAAAAATATTTTTTATTTCCCTCGTTTCATTAAATAAATTTCTTAAAAAAACTTAATAAAATAAACTTACTAAAAGTTATTTTAGTAATGAAATTTATTAAAATAAAGTATTTTATTAAATCTACTTTATTAAAACTTTCCCTCCAAACCTTTCATCTCCCCCTTTCTCACCCAAAAACCCTCACCACAAGCCAAAAACGCCATTCTCTCCCCACTTCTCTTCATCTCCACCGTCGACTGCTCACACTCTCCATCTCCATCGGTCGCTGATCTATCTACACTGGTCGTCGACCACACACGCGATTCTCTCTATTTTCCAACTTTGTCGTTCCGATTCTCTCCATTTTTGAACTCATACAGACGCATAGCGATGCACAAACTTTCAAACTTTGGCATTTCGATTCTCTCTATTCTCATCATAGTGACGCGCAAACGCACAGCCCATGGCGATTCTCATCATAGCCGACAGCGATTCTCATCACATCACAGCGACGCACAGCCCACGTGATTCTCATATCTTCACCTGTGTTGTAGTTTCTTTTATTCGTTGGTATTTCTCTTCTCCTCTATAAACTTCAAGTTTGTTGCTTTCTCTATTACATTTCGTTCTAGCTTCTGTTGCTTGCATAATGATTCATAGTTTCGAACTTTTATGGTAGAGATGCTACTAATCTACATTTGAATGTGATGTTTGACTAAAATGTTGATGGATTTTTGTTTGTTGAAGAAATAAGACATGCTCTAATACATGGCATGATTTTTTAGAGATGTTTAAAAGTTGAAACCATGTTGCCAATTAAGTTTGAGACCATTTTAAATAAGATTTTGGTTTTATTGCTCGATTGAAGTTTTGAAGTGTTTTTAAATCAAACCACGTGTTCGATATGGTGAATAGGGGTTTTTATAAGTTAATTTTGTCTTTTGGTTTGAGATCGTAGAGTTTGAAGTTTAGTTCATTTATGTTTTATGTTAGGATCCTTGATTTGAGACTACTCTCAGCCTTGACGAAGAGTAAACTGCTTGTAAATTTGAGCTTTGAATTTGATGTAAATGATCTTACTACTAGAACACTTAGGCTAGATTGGGATTTGTTATTGATAGGAAGTTGCATGAGTTCTTAGATTGTTACTTACTTGTGTTAGGTAAAAGCTTCAAGGCCAATGACAAAAGAGGTGGAAGTTACTAGTGAACCATCCAATCTACCAATACAATTGAAGTATATTCTCAGATATGCTGAAAGGTTAATGGTTCAAGGGTCTTATTTTTCCTTTCAACTACCTCCTGAGCTATTTGGTATACCTCAAAAGAGTTACGTTTTGCGAGAAGATATCATTGTTTGTTACAACATGCAAAAAGTGAAGACTTTATCAATGGTTGCTTATATTACTTATACTCACTCATTATTGATTTGAAGAATGTTTCAAAGTACGTTTTTGTAGATCCATCTCTTATTTTAGCTAGCCATAGTACTATGAGATTAGAGCTCGAAACATTTGTAGTAGATTAATGACTTCCGAACAAGATCAATTGGTTGTTGCTCCTTATAATCCCAGGTAAGTATAATTTTTATCAATTCAAACTTGCATTAGTACCAAAATACTAATTACTATGCATATATATTTCATTTAGTGATCATTGGTCATTAATGCATATGATGATGTGGTGTACCATCTTGACTTATTGAGAGCAAGCTCCCGAGATGATATCAAATACGTAATGATTAAAATTTAATTCTTTTATTTATGTTTCTTTTTTTTTTAATCGCTAAAAAAATTAGTTCATTTTGATTTATACTATACTTTGGGAAATGTGGGGCCTTGACGATTTTTCAATCTCAGAAGATTAAAAAATAAACCAGAAAAACAACATTTTGGAAAGCGGTAAAGGTAAATATATTTATAAAATTATTTACAACTTAATTTTGCATATAATCTAATATGGATTGTTATTTGGTTTTGTGTTATAGTCTCCTTTACAAGTAGGTACTGTTGAATGTGGATATTATGTCATGAGATACATGCACGAAATCATGAGTAAGGACACAAGCGTTATTACTAATGCGATAAGTTTTTAAACTACTAATTGTTGGGGTTAATGTCTTAAATCTCGTGGTCTTGTAGTTTGTAATTGTATATATTATACAAACATTTTATTTATCTAATAAAATAGAGTGTTTTATTTTATTTGACATTTAGTTGCATTAACCCACAAAACCAATAAACTAATATCCAAGGATATCTTATGTAACCTAAACATGTATGTGGAGACATACAAGTGGATCATGTTTAAGTGATAACCTAAATGATCTGTAGTAAATGGATAAGGCTAGATACCTTATCCAGGTGGCACTACGAGTACTGCTTGCTTTGTAGTTGTTACAATTGTTTTAAAGTGCTACAAATGATTTGATCCTAATCATTCATGTCGAGACATTAGAGCGGAGGTATTCTATACAAAGAGTTTGTATAAGACTGGACCACGAAATCAATAGTCTCTCTTATTAACACCATTACTAGTTGAGACTACATTTCACCAGGATGACCATAGATGACTTGACCTGAATCCTAAGTGAGTTGTGAACTCATGCCTATAAAGGCAGTCCTTTTATTTGTATGGGTGAGAGTGGCTTATGTCGTCGACTCAATATGTCTACCATTTTGGGCATTCGTCTGATTGGTGAGTTGGGAACACAGCTACACAAGAAGAAATTCACTCATTCTCTATAGATAGAGTAAGTAGAAAAATTGTTCTCTTAAAGGCTGATTCCAGGGCTTGAACAATGTGGCACCACACCCTCTCTTGGCCTGAGAGGAGTTTAGTTATAGTAGAACTATAATTATTGTTCATTAGAGGCAGTGGTACTTAAGGAGTTAGATGTAATTATTCGGGCAAAATGGTAATTTTTGGCTTAGCTGTACTTACGAGCAATTTGTGAAGGGTCATTGCATTGTTGATTGATAACAAGTAGAAAAATGACCTACAATGACAGTTAAATGTTGTCATTAAAGGTTTTCATGACAATTTTTTGCAGTCATTGATGCGGCAATCATGGAAAGTATTTTATGACAGTTGTATAAAACTGTCACGAAATGTGGTTTTCATGACATAGAATAAATGTCGCGAATTAAATATTTTATGACAGATTATAACTGTCATTATTTATTTTCGATGACAATTAATAACTATCATTGTTTATATTTTTTGACAACTGATAACTGTCATAGTTTACATTTTATGACAGAGAATAACTGTCATTGTTAATATTGTCTGACAGATACTAAATGTCATTATTTATCATTTATGACACTTTTTAACTATCATCATTTTACTTACCATGACTTTAATTAACTTCAAGAAAACTTTTTCGACGACAGTTTTATTTTTCAATTTAAATGTCATAGTTGTGTTTTTAGTCACTATTTTGAATTGCCCTCCTTTTCATTGAATTCTGTATTTCTTGTCGCCCTGCCATTACACATACCATTACACAGACCAATACGATCATATATGGAAAGAAACGGTGAACGCTTTAATAGAAAGAAACATACACTTTCTAATATTTCTTTAATTATTGGTACAAATGTGTTTTGGTACGAAAAAACTATTTAAACAACTACATTTAAACAAAAAAAATTCCTACCAAACCTACAAAAAAGCCTATACATCAATGAATTAGCGTAAATGTGGCTTCATTAATTGCTCCAATGGATTGTGGCAAAACCTAATAAGAAAAGAAAAGGAAAAAAAATGATTCAACAATAACACATTCACCCACATAAACACATCATATTCACTTCAACAACACAGAGCACATACACACTTCAAGAATAATAACTTCTAAGCTTGGCAGTGAATTATTCTTTTCTATAACTTCTAAGCTTGGTATTGGAAATGTACAGGGTATTCAAATGGAAAGCCTTACATACGAGTCACAAAATTATGCTACTGTTTAAGTACATAATGTACAAAATTCATCCATATGAAAAAGAAGAAAAACATAATCGCAAACACCAAATTCAGCCCAAAAACTTAGCTAAATTCATTACGAAACTTCACAAAAATGCCAAAACCAACAGCGAATAACAAAACTCAAAGCTAAAACACCTACAAGCATATCAATGGCTAAAAGCAAAAACATTGATCAAATGATGCACTAGCACAAAGTACAAAAGGAGAGAAAAACAACCTTTTGAATGAAAATGGATTCTGAAGTGCTGAGATTTGAAGTAGAAGGTTGAGAACAACCTTTAGCACTTGGCAAGTAAAACAGAGTGTCTCATCTTAGCAAAAAGTGTATTCAAGTTATAGATACTAAATCAATGCAGATTTTAATCAACATATGCAAGTATATAATTTGATGAACTTCAAAAACTGCATTTTGTTCTAAGATAACCTTACCTCATTGATATTGAACATGGCAGCTGTATTTTAGCCATCGTAATTTAGCCATAACTTCCTTCTACAACATCTGGAGATTATGACACTTGATAAAAATATTTTTGTTGTTTATGTTGTGTTTATTTGTGCCTTGCTTCTCAGATATGCAAGAAGCACCTACCTGGAAAATAGTTCTACAAAGGTTATAGTAAAAACAGCAAAGTATTCTCCAAGAAAAGAAGCAAACACTTAGAAACTATAAGATGTTTCAACCCCTTTCTCAATGTTCATCTCATCCATTCTTACCCATTCCAATAATACATTATACCATAGCAATTAACAACTAACTGTCTGCACCACCTTGATAAACTCATGAAGTTAATGGCAAAATGTGGTAGCGAATAAAGATTTACATCAGTTTTAGTTCATCATTAGTCTATGAATTTTCACACAGTAGTCTATCATTTGTACAAACCCCAAAGATCTATGTCATAAAAATAGCTCCTAAGTGCAATATAGTTTACAAGCAACAGAATCCACACTAAGATTTGAATCAAAGACCATCATTCATGTTTTAAAAAAAACATGTAAGCACCTTAAAGTGCTATGTAAGAAACCATAGCAGAATATAGAACCAAGTATCCAAATAATTTCCATTCATTCCAAAATTCATTACTTAAGTATCCAAATAATTTACATTATGAGGCAATAAAACTAAACTACATTATGAGGCAATAAAACTATAACACAGTGAGAGGTAGGTACATTTGCAAAGGATTTAAAAGCTCATTGATGTGCACTAAAAATTTTTATGCCCAACACACCTTGATACATATAATGAAGTATGAGGAAGAATTACTCGCTATACTTTACAAGCACTAACTTTTGGAAGAAACTCTCTAAAAACATTTATAAGGTCTCTGCAATGAGAAATTTGAAATTTGAATGTATGAAAGCAGTAGGTTAACTGAAATTGGACTTCTAAAGACAACACTATAAAATAGAAAGTTGTTGAATCAAGAGTAAAATATTGTCCATGGATATTAGAAAAGTTAATAAAGTCAGTAGTTCCATAATTTACTACTTAGTTCAAAGGACTCATTAAACCAAAAATAACCTAACAAAGCAAAGTTCACAATCATCAACATAAACCTATCTCAAAAGTATGTACAAAATATCAACAAAATACTCTGAATCATGAGTTCACCAAAACGTGTTCATCTAGTACAATTTTTTTCTTGTCCTAGAAAATAAGTAAACAATTCAAGAATTCAAAATAAAATTGGCAAACTAACAGACGTCACTTACATAACAATTAATCTTACTTAAAAAAAAACAACTCTCAACCTTGGAAACTACAAGGGGCTCTTGGAATGAGAAGCAAACCATTAGCAAACATCGTAATAAATACTCATGAAAATCATTCAATTACTTGAGATGGAAATGTTATTTTGTGCATTTCTTTTCAATGTTTTGATGAGCGGGCTTACTGTAAGATTTTCTAATCTGATCTTCTTGGGGTATAACATCAGCCTCATATCAATAATCTTCTGTCTCAGGCACGATATATATGCAAACAAATGGCACGTTTGGTTGAGTTCAACCTACAAAATAAATTATAAATATACTCATCACTAGGTTGAGTTCAACCTGGAGCATAAATTAAAAATTACTACTTGGAGTACTAAAGTATGTGGAGAGCTAAAAGATAGAAAAAGAAACAAAAGTTTATGGCTATAAATGTTCTTGAAATGGAAGATTTTATACAAGTAATATGTTACAAAAACAAATATCTGATGAGAACTTTTGTTAACATACAAGAAATTGCTCACCCATAAAATAGACTTTTCCAAGGGGATATGGTTTTCAATTAAAGGCATTCGCTAAGAAAAAGGAGAACATTAAAACTATCAGAAAAGTACATGTATAGTACAAACATGTGTGAGCAAGGAAATGAGAAGAAATTGAAGGAAAAAGAGAGAAACAAAATAGAAGAAAAATGGAGAGAAATTTTGGATGGCATTAATTTTGGAGAATAAGCAAAAAGATGAGAAAGAAGGGTTCTAAACAAGTTACCTTGTTGAAGCATCGAAAGGATCTGTTCAAGAAAGCGAATGTGTGATAAAGGTCGTCCTTAAAGTGCTATGTAAGAAACCATAGCAGAATATAAAACCAAGTATCCAAATAATTTTCCATTCATTCCAAAAAGTCATTACTTGAGAAACAATCCTAAATACATCCTAAGACTATATATTCTTTTCAATAAGAGAGGAGATTGAAATTTCTGCACTACTAGAAATAAAACCTAACACTAAACATGTATGACCGTAACAACTAAATTCTAGAAAATGCTTAAAGGCCCTACACATTATCAAAGTTTAAAATCTAACAATTCATTTTTCATTCTCTTTTTCTCAAAGCTTCCTCCCATAGTCATGAAATCTCCCTTGGCCTTGATTTCCTAATTCAAACAAACAAAAATCAAATAAAAATCAACCAAAGGCTTCATTGAGGCATTTCATCAAACACATTGTAAGCTACCAAAATGTTTTATCACATAGTCAACAATATATTTCATAAAGCCATCAATATATTTCACAAAACCATCAATATACCTTTAAAGAATCAGAAAATAGTTAAAATGCAGTTTTGAGTTACGGTACCTTAGGGAATGGACAAAGGCGTTGTTGAGTTAGCGGCTATTGCAAAGCAATATCTTGGTGTCAACATGAAGAACACAAACTAACCATTTTTTAGGAGCACAGAGGAAACATATGCAACCAATAACAATATCTAACTTTGCTATTAATTATAACAAATGAATAACAAACCAAAGAACATATAAAGTTACCCCACACGACCACACATCTGCAATCTGAAATGCATCGTCAGTAGACCCAAAAAAGAGAAATAATCTCAACCTTTAAAAACATCACAAGATAGATTGGGCATATTGATACACATGTGTATATATATATATATATATATATATATATATATATATATATATATATATATATATATATATATATATATATATATATATATATATATATATATATATACTATAACATTTACCTTGCCACCATACTCTTTCTTAAGCAACACCTCATTGAGCAATATACACAAAATGGTAATTTTGATTCGCTGCTACCAGAATTTACAAAACAATAATATAAATTAAAAAAACAAAAGAAGTCTACATATAGATTTCAACTATAAGAACAAAGAAGAAGATTGCTTGTTTACAAAACTTTCCATAGAAAAACAATAAAAAAAATTACTTTTTTTCTAAAAGAAATCTATACACTGCACAACAGGTAAGGACCCAATAAAAGTTATATTTAACCATCTTGAAGATGACTTAACAAGGATGGAATTACCTTTCCAAGCTTGGAAATTTTTGTGCCTCCAATTTTCTAACGGCTTCCTCCAAACTTTTTCCCTCAAACATTCAAAATCTAATGACTCATATACATCAAATGTGCATCCAAGAGCTAAAAGACCAAAATTAGAGTAGAACTTAAAAAGTAAAATGAGCATAGAACTTGTACAATCATCCTCGAAGTTTATTAGTCAACAAGGAAGAAAATTTCATACCCGAGGAATCATAATCTAGAAATTACTCTATCAGTCATTTTCTCAAACAATTTGCAGGTAGAAGAACAAACAACAAAAACTAAACATGAAGACCCACGTCAAACACGTTCGAATCCATCAAGAAAAACTAAATGAAGGCAATTAATGGTGGTTAAGTAAAAAGGAAGTCAAAGAGCAAAGAATGAATCGAAGAACGAAGCAACAAAGAGGAGTACTATAGGAATGAACGAAGAACGTACCAGATGGAGGAGAGAGCAAGGAGAAGCACGGGACGACTGAAGACGACAAACGAAGATGACGCGCCTGGAAGAAACAAAATGTGCGAAACTAGGGCTTGGGGAGAAGAAGGGGTTGGAAATGTTGATGAATCTAAGAGATGAGGAAGAAGAAGAAGGAAAAGGACAAGAGAGACAGAGAAATAAAGAAGAAGAACAAAATGTTGTACCTGTTCTTCCTTGGGCGAGAGAAAATAGTGCAAAAGGATTTGGGGATAAATGTTTTGTGTAGAAGAAAAAATCGTGTAAGGCCTTCTCTTTTCTTTCTTTCCTTTCACTTAATTTAAAATAAATATTTATTATTTTATTATTTATATTTAATGACAGTTAAAAATTTTCATAGATTTATGACACTTAAAAACTGTCATAAATTCTTCAAATCCGAAAAAATTCTGCATTTTCCCACCAAAAACGCGCATTTTAACCTTTTATGACATTTTTTTTTCTTTCCTCCTTTCAATTTGGGATACAATAAACTGTCATAATAGGAATCTTTTCTTGTAGTGATATCTAATGGACACAAAAATATATCTACAGTAAGAAGAGTGCAACTATTAGTCTTTAGTGGAATGACTAATAGTTAATGAATAGAGATTAATTTAATTAAAGAGTTTAATTAATTAATCCCATTTCATTGGAGCTTCAATCTGTAGGTCCATAAGGTCCCCTTGTTAGCTCAATAAGGATAAATGGGAATCAAATTTATTTTGGTTTAATTTGAATTATTCAAATATATTAAAGGAAATAAACTGTATATGATACAATTAATATAATGTATTTGATACATTATAATATAAAGTTTTTACGTGTAGAGAGAGTGAGGGAGTTATTTTGATAACTTCCCTTCATCTCTCTTAAGTTGGTTGAGATATACAGAATCACTCTATATTCGTATTCTCATTCTGATCTCTTGGTTCTCAGTGTTCCAAAAAGAAAAAAAAATTCTCTCCCAAACTTTTCCCTCACCAAAATTACAAAAGCTCCACAACTCTCTATTAGATTCTTTCCTTGAGAATAACAAGGAAGACTTCGTGGTGTTCTTGAAAAATTCGGAGAAGATTTCTTGGAGGTTCTACAAAGGTTAGTTTTTTTCCCTTTTTCCTCCATAGAAGCATGCTTAGGTTTTAGTTTTGTTTTTCTTTAAATTGTTTTTTTTTTTGTTTTACAAATTGAATTCCATTTGCACGACGTTCATACGCTTCTGCTTCGGAAATTCCATTCATTCACTAACATTGTAACGTTATGAATAGTAAAATATGACTCATTTTTATTTTTAACAAAGTGTCTACTCAACTTTTTATGTTTTATAGATTGATACAAGAAACTCATACTCACAACTTGAATTGGATGAAGTATGAGTGTATCGGACCAAATTTTTAGCTTGATACATATACGTATGATAGACATACCTATATATGATCTTCTTAATTTTGTAAAATGTCTAACATATAGGAATGCTCATAACTTTTTTTGTGTAAATGTTTTGTTCATAGCCATTATGCTTATATACATGAGGCAATAGATGTAAGAGGATATACTTTAGTTTTGGTATAGAACACATGTTTTTGCTTATATAGCTATTGCTATTGTTGAGTTTGGAATAGACACAAATAGAAAATTTTAGTTGGCTATATTTGGATTGGAATTGTGTAATTGTTGATAACATTGTTGAGAAGAATGAAATTATTGTTGGTTTACTTATTATACTAAATTATTTGTCATTTTTTTTGTTGTGTAACTACTGGTTGGAAAGTTTATTTTGTTTATGGATATGTTTTATTGAAATGAATGTACCTAATGCAGGAAATAGAAAATGGAAAATTTGTATATTTAATATATTAATAAACAATATATATGACGTTAAATATATGTCAAGTATACTATCTTACTTGAATCAAATATACTATTTTACTTGACGAATAAATAGTGTCAATTATACAATTTTACATGACGTGTAAATAGTGTCAAGTATATTATCTTACTTGACGTGTAAATAGTGTCAAGTATACGATCTTACTTGATGTGGGAAAGGCGTCCAGTATAACATTTTACTTGACACATAAAAGGCACCAAATATACGACCTTACATGACACATAAAAAGCATCAAGTGCGATGGATTACTTGACGTTAATACAATCACTACAAGAAGTGGGAGGATTTTCGACGCACAAAAACGTCGGTGGAAGTAGAAAAGACGTCGGGAAACCAATTTCTAACATAGAAAGGAATGTCGGGAAGACTATCAAAAGAAACGCGTCAGAAGACCTTTTCCCAATGCATCACCAATAAGGCATCGGGAATAACCTTCTCCAGACGTTTTCTTTATCGACGTTTCTGATGCGTTGAGAGTAAGTAATCCCCAACGTCACATTTCCGATGTCATCGGTGCATCGAAAATAACAACTCCCTACGTGTATATATCTAATGTTGGTCATGCATCGGGAAAAACTATCCCTGACACAACGATTTTAGCATATTCTTGACGTTTGTAGTGCGTCGAAAAATATTTTTAATATGTATTTTTATATTTGAAATATGTAATTTTTATTTTTTTCCTAAAATATTTTCATGTAATTTTTTTCAATCGAATCTCTATTTCCTAAAATATTCACATTCATTTTCGATTAAATTAAAGAAAATTCAAAATAAATTAGTAAATTACGAAATACAAACACAAATTGAACAAAAAATTTGATGTTCATAATACAAAGAAGTTAGCATTCATAATAAAGAAAAATTAATGTTCATAATACAAAAAAGCACAAAAAAGCCATACGTGTCCTAACGAGCCTCATACGCCATTCTACATTGTGGGTCCTACAATGAGACAAAAGTGACTAAGTTTAGTACATATATATATATATGCATATCATCACTATATACTGTAATTTCAAAAACTTAAGAGTAATGAAACATATATACGTACCGCAAAAGCTAAGGATCATCATATAGTGGTCATTGTTGTGCTCGAGTCATGTCATCTATCAGCTTCCGCATTCGTTCCCCTTCTAAAACTAACGCTTCGTGATTTCTTGTCTGCTCTTCAATCTGTTGCATAGCTTGATCAAACTTAGCCTGTAATTGAAGCTCTATTATGGATTGCGGACATGACGTCATGGAACTGCTCGCACTCGTCATCTTACAAGCCTTCGGCTTAGGTCCCCAACCAAGGCCTTTTGAGTTGCCCGATCGTCTATCCAACATTGTCTCATATATCTCATCCCCAGAAAGTGGCTGATTACCCTCTAGGGTAGGCTGGGACTAGAACTTTAGCATTTTATTTGCAACCAATTTAGAAACTATCTTAGTAAGTAAAAAATATATTATATATTAAAGATGACAAATGAAAGCAGAAGTGTTGGTTGGATAACTTACATGCACATCCTCTGCAGCCTGGGACATGAACGTCCCATCTCGAACGTGTGTTTTTCGGAACAACTCCACATGATCAATCGACTTCCCTCTTTGCTCAGAGAGCTCATGCTATCGTTCTAGAAACGACTTTGACCCGCTACTATGATTATAAGGTTGCTTCTGTCTAGCAGCCTTGTTCGTCCGTGATTGTTTCTGCATGAAAACAATTATATTGTTTATTTCTTATAGTCAGTAGATGTCATTCCAAACTCTCTAGTGAGTTCCAATTAAGTTCATACATCTCTTGCATAGACACCTTATTCGTCCCTAGGCATCAACTTGAAACTTGGCAAATTCTAAAAATTGGGTCACTCCCTCTCTATACTCAAGGAAAAACTTATTCCTAAGTTTCATCTAACCCTTGTCCATTGTTTAAGTCCCTAAAACATAAATATGTTTGATTAGAAACATATTCCTCTCCTCTCCTCTCACATCCTAAACTTACTTCCCTGAATATACAATCTCTCAAAATTTTCACTAAAACTAACTTCAAACTACAGATGCTACCATAGTTGCAAGATAGCCAGCACAACCTAATTATTAATCACAAAAAATTTCAATCTTGGCATCCTACCCACTCCTTCAAACAACACTACCTTACAAGCTATTCTACTACCACCCCTTCAAACCCTCAGAAATACAAACAGATTCAAAACAAAAAAGGTTACCACAATTATAGGATAGTCATCCCAAATAAACAACAAATTAGTTATTTAAAACTACTAAAAAAAATAAATATTAGAATTGAACTAAAGGCTACCATAACTGCAGGATAGCCAAAACGAATCATAACACATATTACAGAATTTTTAATACAATAATAATCATTGCCCCTTCCTCCCTCAAATTTTCAATCGTACTCCTCACTTCAAAATTTCAATTCAACCCTCTTCAAATTTTCAATTAAACCTCCCCTTCAAAATTTCAATTCAACCCCCCTCCCCTCTAATTTTCAACCCACCCCCTTCAAATATTCAATTAAACCCCACTCCCGCTCTTTAAATTCAACCCACACGTTCAAAATTTCAATTCTCCAAATCAATTTCTCAAATATCCCCCCTTCAATCCTCATTCAAAATTCTCATTCTAAAACCAAAAATCTATTCCTAAACAATATCTTACAAGTAATTCATCATTAAAGTCCTACAACTAATTTTCAAAAACAAAAAACTAAACTAAACTAACATTTTTTTCAAATTTTGGATTTTAAACTTACCTCAACTAGAAATGTGCAGTGGCAGACAGCGGGAGAGGGACGACGGCAACCTCACAGCAGCGAGGGCAACGGCGACGACGGGCGGACGCTTCTCTTCTCTATGATTGTCGGTCGAATCGATTTCTCGTCGCTTCTCTTCTCTTTCATTTCTATTCTATGTTTCATAGAACTGAAACATCAATTTATAGGGAAACTCCCGATGCAGCACGAAAACGTCAAGAGATTCCCTTCCTTCTAACGCAGTTTCCAACAAATAACTAATGGCGTCGGGGATCTCGCCTTACTCCCGACGCTATTCCTGACGCACATAAAATGTGTCGGGCGATTCCCTTACTCCCGACGAAGTCTCCGATGCCATATAGAATGCGTTGGGAATATCTATCTGACACAATTAATGTTCGATAATTTCTGCTTGCTGGTTTCGGATGCTTGCATGCCACATCGGGATAAGTTATTATTCCCGACGTCTTTTTCGACGTCTATATCACGGCGTCGAAAAAATGGGTCTTTCCTGTCAAGAGTAAATTGGCATCGAAATAATGGGTCATTCCCGACCTTTTTTCTTCCGATGCCTTTTTTTGCATCGGGATAACCTTGATTTCTTGTAGTGAGTGTTAAGTAAACGTATACTTGACGTTTTTTTAGTGTCAAGTAATCTGACTATACTTGACAATCGATTACTTGACGCTTTTAAAAACGGCAAGTAAAGGTTTAATTGACACTAGATTAACGTCAAGTAATCCAATTTCTGTAGTAGTGAAAGCTTATTGTCACTTCAAAGGGAACGATCACACTATAACTAAGTCAAGACCCCTAGACAAGGATAGTCCAAAAGAAAAATGAAATGAAACGGATATTTAGCATAAATAAAATGAAAGGGATTTTTTTTTAAAATATAACAATTTAGTAAAATATTTACATTGTATAGAACATTTTAAAAGCCCAACAACAAGCTCAGGCCCTTTCTTTAAATGAAAAAAACCAGATCGACTCGAGAGATGGCGTGAAGTCAACCGATGTTGCTCCATTTCTGAATGACACTAGTTGACCCTTAACTTTTAACCTTTAATAGATATGCAAGCGAAAACTTAAAACATAACTTAAACACAAACTGCAGTGCAACCCTTTATATTAAACAAAATGTGCATATTTACATAGAAACAGACTCCAACTTCATTTAACCTCCACCCAAGCTTGGTACAATTAAAAGACCAACTATACATAGATTCAAAACAACAAAACACAATGATAGTAAGAGAAAACGCTTCAATAGACAGGTAGCAGTGATTCAGGCTCCGAGGACACGATCTCTACCAGGAAAGTGGAAAAACATTTTGAAGAGTATGAGCTAAACGAGCCCAGTGAGTCATAGGTTTTCAAACAACATTTCATAAACCTTTTAAACAATAAACATAAATAATAACATAAATACTTTAACTTTGGCAAACATTTATAAATAGCAAATAAAATCCTTGCTTTTCTTAAACAATAATCGTAACCAAGAATCTACTGGTGGGAGGTGGTAGAGTGAACTAAATACCCTCTTCAATCCTAGGAGATGGGCATCCCCAATCTCCATTCCTGGGAGGTAGGCGTTCCTAGCTCCAATCTTAGAGATAAGTGTTCTTACCTCAAATTTCTTGGCGCCCCATAACCTACCTTTAAGGTCTATTTGAGATATCTTGAATCAGATAAAACATGAATAAAATCATTATAATTTGAAATAGTGCTTCTAACCTTTAAAGATTCCTTTTTGCATAAAGCAAACCTTAAACATAACCATGCCTTGATAAACTTATTTTCTTACTAGTCTTAAACATTTCTCATTAATCATGCTTGAATAAATACATTGATGAAATCACATACTTTGAAAATCATTCATAAATCAGATAACTCAAACATTTAGCTCAAACAATACTTTAAATAATAGCTAAAGAACATGCTTTGAAATCACTTAATAAATTCATTTTTCACTCACAGATACAAGCTTTAGATCCTTGGTTTATAAATTTATCTAATCTCTTCTTCACTTGAAATAAGGGTAATTAAGTTCAATTAATTTCCTTTAATCATAAAAATATTCAAAAATTAGCTTAAAAATTCCAATAACCACCTAAATGGTCCAAAAACACCCCTTGACATTGACAGGTGCACTAACATGGGTGGTAAGAGCCTGGCCGCTCATGCAAGGCTTGCCCAGCATTGCCGCATGCTAAACTCTTACAGAGGCATGCAATGCGCCTTACTAGCCCCTTTGCCTGATGCCTTGCATGCTTCCTTGCGCGCAAGGATGGTTGCGTGCACCTTGCATGTTGCCTACCTTGCGCACAGGCTATGCGTCCAGCACAAGCCTAAACGCATCACTAATCTCGCTCTTTACCAACACACCCATTCATCTCGCCTAGCAAAGCTTGTCACTCGACCAACCTTCAACTTGTCTAGAAATTGATTTTTCGTTAAGAAACTTAACTTCACTTTGAAAAATCATAACTAAAAGTTCATAACTCTTTTGGAAAAACTTTATTCCATATAGTTGCATGGAATTGGTTTAACTTGTTTACCTAAAAATTCCATCTCAAAATTCTAAGAGATGTGTTATATGGCTTCCGAAAAGTGCACCTTACTCAGATTCTCTTAGGGAATGACCTTTCCTATTTTCTTCAGCTCAAACCTTATCTTCCTCACCTTAAAATTGACCAAAAGCCCCAATTTATAAACTAGACTCTATTTAGAAACTTTCAAGAGTAATTTGAGCCAAAATGCACGAGTAAAATGAGGGAAAGCTTCCTCTAAAGTTATCTATATATAATAAACCTTGCATGAACCTTTACTAACACTACCTACTTGTCGAAATGTAACTTAAGCATGCAGAGGATACCTGTTAAGTACCTGACTTGCCTAGGTCAGCCATCACTTCATCATCTCACCCAAGCTTCAATTAAACATCTAACCTTAAACAAAACGCCCGGTGCTTCCCCCATGTGCCATGTTAACCTCTTAACATGATTGCATAACCTTCCTCAGGTGCACAAGTCTCCTCACCAACTATCTAGCGGCCTAGCGTTCCTGCTTAAGCCTCTCAACACCTCAATAACCTCTAATAGACAAGCTCTTCTTGCCTAGGTGAACCATGGTCGTGTATAACACATCCTTGAAGTTTTGCTTGCCTGATGCCACATCAACAAGACTCTACCACCTACTCAAGCCCAAAATACATAATAACCTCTTTAGAGGTTATTTTCCTTTCTTTTGGTCGCCCAACACCCAACTTATAACCTTTAAATGCCTAGTCTTTAATTTATTGGTACTTAGCCAAAATTTCCTCTATTTCAAACTAAAAATCAAACTCACCTTAGCAACCTTAACTTAATTTTTCTTCTTTCCAACAACCATAATACATCCTCAAAGACCTTCCTTGAGTAAATTTCTAATCTTAACCCATTCAAAACCTGACCTTTCAAATTTCCAAAAGACTCAAGCTTTCATAGGGTTTAGAGTTTGCACAGATTTCCAAATTATAAGTCTATCTCTATCTATTTGGGATAGATAGAGATAGACCACTATCTCTGTTTATCTAGGATAGACAATGATAGTGATCTATCACTTTCTTATCCCAAACTATCACATTTGTATATCAAGTTTTTTAAAGTTCTTACTTTCCATTATATGCTTGTAGATAGATGAAGTTGAAGATGGTGAAGATGAAGATAACATTGGAACCACAAATTTAGAAACACCTAAATCACAATTGTTGGTTGAGGTTTGAATCTTTTTCAAACTATGTATCTATCACTATCTATTTGGGATAGATAGTGGTCTAGCTCTGTCTAGGATAGACGATGATAGTCCTCTATTTTTATCTAAGACATATAGAGAGATAGATAGAGATAATGGTCTGTAACTATCTACTTGAGATAAAAAATGATAGTCCTTTATCACTTTCTTATCCCACACTTGAATATAAGTTTTTTAAAATTCTTACTTTCCTTTATATACTTGCAAGCAGAAGAAATTGAAGTTCAAGAAGATGAAAATGCTGAAATAGAAGAAGAAAAAGAAAAGGAGAGGAACATAGATAGAACATTACATTGTCTATTTGAGATAAAAAAAACGAAGGAACTCTATCATTGTCTATCCAAGATAGACAAAGTAGATAGTGATAAAATTCAATTACAATTAAAAAATCTTAATGAACTTTTAAATTCAATTACTATTATGACCTTTACAATTACAATTAGAACATCTTGATGAAATTTTAAATTCACCTATAGATGTAATTCTTTGCTTTCTAGGTTTTTCAGCTTGACGTTTGACAATAAGAGGTAATGTTTTCAAGACACCATGCATCTTCAACACTACAATCCAAATAAACTCCAACAGGTCAAATACAACCATTATATGTTGCTAACAATGTTTCTTTGTAATAAAACTCAGCGACACAAAAATATGTATATAAATTAAGCATTATAAAACAACAAGAGCACATGCACATGAATTTTCCTAAAAAAAAACTCATACTTGACAAGTACATGATCCCAAGTCTAGCTTCACTATGAACTGTTTATTTCCATCCATTACCTTGTATTCAGTGTTGCTAATGGGATTAACCTAATAAATAAGATAAGTAAGAGAAAAGCAATATGTATAAATAAATATATTTTAGATAGACTGTTTTCTATGTCTATCCAAGATAGACATAGGTAGAGTTATAATTCTGTCTATCTTCTATCTGTGTATATTCGAGATAGACATAGATAGAAAGATATAGATAGAATTTTATCTATCTATCTATCTATCTATCTATTTATCTATGTCTATCTGTGTCTATTCGAGATACACAATTAGTGCTCCTCAAGCACAATCAGAGTCCACTGTAGTTGAGGGCAAAGTTGTAATTTTTTCCTCAATGTCATTTTTGCAATTATCTCCACCTTCTTCTTTTAGGTCTCAAAATCATAAAAGAAAGAGGGTGGGAAAAGAGATAGGCAGGTGTATAACACATTTAGAGAGAGTATCACACCCTGTCCTAACTGTCACTCCGTGCGACCAGATGGGGACGTGTCGTCTAGACATCCTTCGCGTACCTCTCCGCGAGATGACACGTCGAACGCCTAGTGAATGGAAAAACTTCTTTTTCTTGTCGCTTCGCAAAGTTCTTTACTTGAACCTTGGAGAATAATTAAACTTCTTCTCTTTATTAACTTTACACAAAGTTCATAAATTACAAGTATATTTCTTTTTCTTTCAAGTATGAAAATAAAACCAAGTTGTACACGCCTTTCTTCATCCACCAGGTGCTTCTCTTTGTGCTAAGATGTTCAGGAGTATAAGACTCCTTTTCTTTCTTCGTCCCTTCAGTTGCTTCTTTGAGGCGGGGTACCTAGAGGTGTAAATTCCTCCTTCCTTTCTTCACCTCGGTCGCCTAGCAACCCCAACTTAGAAGACAAGCTTCAGAGCTTCCTTTCCCTATCTCAGTTCTTCGACTCTTTTACTCTCACGGCTTGGCCTCACCAACCTAGGTGTACACTCGCCTTCTCGCTGAACTAAGTCTTAGGCGTTAAGGAGTGATGTGCTTACCAACCGTCTCTTTAAACGCGAGGTAGGAGGTCAGCACGAGTTTACATAACAACCTTGCCTTACCTTTCTTCATTTACTTGGCTTTTACGCCTGAGATCGATCTTTTACTTAGCTTCAACGCTTGACAACCTGGGGAGGAAAAATTTTAAACATAAGTCAAACGGACTTAGTGAGTTATAGGTTTGCAAAATACCTTTTGGGGAATATACAACTTCAAATATAATAGCAACAAGGTCATTTCACAAAACATAAGGTTCTCATCGCAATGAACTACAATCAATCAAACCACAATCGCAACAAGCACGATAAGTTCCACGCACTTAAGTCATCATGCAATCCAAACTTATCACCGGGACCTGGAATTCTCCTCTCGCCTGGATCTGGGATTTACATTCAATCGGCCTCACGCGACTTACCTGAGCTTTCCATCCGCGTCTTGCAATAGGTCTTATCTTTCTCACATCATACAAACATTACAATCAGCAGACAGAAAGGTTAGCTTTCCCAGCTTCCTTTTCTTTCATAAAATCACAGTAGTAACAATATCATATAAGAAACATCCACGAAAAAAATACTTCCAACGATCATCAATAGAATACATCTTTCACTTATCAAGATCACAAACACAACATTAACTATTTATGGAAACCATTCATAAAACATTTCTTCCATTGATGAGAGATTCACAAATATTTTGCTCATGAAAGTTACTCAAAACAAACATTTGTTGCAAAGATCTTTCCAAAAGATACTGGATTTATTTAAGAAGAATCACTCACAAAAATACTTAGCCTCAAATCCTTCCTTCTCTGCTTTCGACTTTCTCCTCTCGCCTACTAGTTCCCTCGACCAACCGTTCAACACTCTTTCTCTTGTAATCTATCAGAGTTATTAACATTTTCGAAAACTCCTTTTTCCTTCGGTCTTGGGCCCTATTTATAGTGTCCTTTCACATCTAAAGGTCACTCCCACGCTTTACACGTGTCACTTTATCAATTCACAGCGCCATGTAGACACTCCAAACTCGACACGTAGGCCAAATATCAGCGACAATTAGACATTCTCTTGAGACGCCAACCTTATCTCCTTGGAAAGTCAAATTCTTTAATCGTTTAACTCTCTCTATCACCTCGGGAAGCAACAAACATTTACTTTCCATAGCAAGTTGTCTAGTCATTTCAACAGGACATCTATGTCTTCGCCACACTCTTTTAAGTGTAGGTACCTCTTCCCACATTACTACGCTAAACGCCTAGCTCTTAGCATCCAACGCATGTTTCTTCCTCATCAGTTCTTCTTATCTCGTTGCTTACCTTATGCGATAGAACGTATACCCAACATTTCTCTTCATTTCACCTTTTCTCTTCTCGCATCCTTTCTCCCAGGATGTCCCATGCTTATACTTATCTTAAATAACTTTCCAGCAAGGCTTTCTTTCAACAAGATTCCTTTTTTTTTTTTTTTTTGAATCAAGGCCTCACAAAGAGAAAGTGAGATTTTATGCAAATCTAGTGAAAGAAACGTTGGGTTTTTCATCCATTGAGTGTAATTGACGTGCATAGACTCCGACTGGTTTGTTTTAGGTCGTGGACAGCGTAGGTGTTTTGGATTCGGAGCAAGTTTGGCTTCAATGAAGAAAGTGAAGAAGAAGGGTAACTTTGCAATTTGTAAAAGTACAACGTAGGCTTGAATGAGTTTTTTTTTTTTTTCTTTTTTTCTTTGTTATGGAAGGTAAATAATTTAATATTTTGTTATATATTTATAAATTAACATAAAATGAACGTGGTCCGTTCAAAACCGCCCATTAAATTGGAAAAATCCAAAAATGACGTCATTAACTAAATGCATGGAGGGCAAAATCGTCAATTTAAACTTGAAGTGGTCAAATTCGGTTAACAATCAGATGCAAAATTTAATACACAAAATTCAATTATTTAAAGCTATTTAAATTATTCAGCTGCTTCAATTCATTTTATATCATTTCAATGCTCCCCTTCTTTTTTTTTATTTCATTATAACATAATGATCTTTGCTCACCCAAAAACTAATATACATATATAGAAAAAAAAATTAATTAATTAGTGAACTACCACTCAATTCTCTTACGGACAAATCTAAGTGAATCCCAAGAGACATTGTAAGCTCATCAAGTGTAATTAAGGGTGTGTAAACTTCAAATGAGATGAAGAATCTACTGACTCAACCTCAACAAGTTTAAAAAGATAACAAAGTTAGATTATACCTCCCTTAGCCATTCTAATGCATTGGTCATACCAAATATTTAAAAAAAAAAATGAGCTAGACACTATTCGATTAAAAAAAATTCTAAATTGAAAAATAACAAAAACCATTAATCCTTTTTAAAATTAAAAATACCATTATATGTCTTTTTATACAAGGATATAACAAATACACAACAATATTTCTAATATTCTTTTTAATTTTACGAGTTAAGTTATCAAATTATGGAGGCAGAAAGTAAAAAGTTATTGAAATTTGAGAGCAAACAAGGTAACTTAGTAGCATAATCATAAGAAAAGCAATTAATATGGATTCATTAGACTAAGTGGAGATTAATAAGTGAGAATGATTCAAAGCTACCATTTTTACCACCACGAATGCATGAAGAACAAATATGCATTAAAAGAGAAATAAAGAAAACTATTTAATAGTTAAATAAAGAATATAAAGAGAATAGAAAGAATTTATGAATGTTCATGTAAATGTGGTGATAGAAACAGTTGAATATTTGTTTATAAAGAGGTAATGCAATGTTGAAGATCAAATGCAAAGTTCAAGCTTTGAGCTCTGTTTTCACCCTCAAATCTTGGACTTCAATCCCAAAACCCAGTTTCAATTTCAAGTTTCAAAGATTATTTTACATGGATGCCAATTCCAATTCCAATTCCAATTTCAATTCTTCTCCTTCGAGGACTATTTCAGTTTTCTCCACCATTCCTCTGCCTCCGAGTTCCGACGCCGTCAATGGCTCCGGCAGTTCCACTTCGTCTCGGAAACCCATCAATCTCTGGCCGGGGATGCACCATTCACCGGTCACTGCTGCTCTTTGGGATGCTAGGTCGAGTATCTTTGAGAGGTTGCTTGATCCTCCTAAAGATGCGCCACCGCAGAGCGAATTGCTTACCAAAACTCCTTCTCAGAGTCGGATTATTGTGATTTATAATTTCTCTTCTGATTTTATTCTGAGAGAGCAGTATCGTGATCCGTGGAATGAGGTCAGAATCGGAAAGTTGCTTGAAGATCTTGATGCCTTGGCTGGTACCATCTCCGTTAGAGTATGGCGCTTTCTTCTTTCTTCTTTCTTTTTTTGTTCTCTTCTTTTCTTTTTTTTTTTTTCTTTTTTTTTTCCGTGCTGAAATTGATAATGGATATGTGATGATTCTTTGAACTTAATGGCTCATTGCATGCAATTACTTAAGCCTAGTTCCTCTTTTAATTGTTCGCCCTAATTCTGTTGTTTCCCCCCTTTTGTAATCTTCATTTCCAGGATCCTTTTTGTAAAGAATTTGAGTCTTTTGGCTTGAATGAAGTTTTTCGACTCTGTGAAATGGTTTCATCTGTTATGATTTTCGCATTTCATAGAATTAAGAAGGAATTCAAATTCATTACTGTTTAGATGGGGCGGTGATGTTTGATTCATGATGAGGTAGGGATATCTCAATCATTAAATTAGAAAAAGTTAGAGATACTTTTGATGCTAATCATATGTGACAATCATTCAGCAACTTAATGGTTTAAATTTTATGTATATATGAATAAGAGCTTTAAATTGAAGTTAGGTGAGCAAGAAAATGAATTGGCCTTTGGTATTTGGTAAAGGGTTTCTGCACTATGAATCTATCAAATTACTTTCCCTTTTAAGAATTTGTTTGTCCTGGTTTCCTCTTTGACAGCACTGTTCTGATGATGATAGCACAACAAGACCACTTTTGCTAGTGACTGCTTCTGTTGACAGGATTGTTCTGAAGAAGCCAATTAGTGTTGTTGCTGATTTGAAAATAGTTGGTTCAGTCATATGGGTTGGGCGATCCTCAATTGAGGTTCAGTTAGACATGATCCAAGGCACAGAAGGTATGGATTATGAAACATGGTGAACCAATGACAATTCTTTCTGTTTAAAAATTATCGTCTTAAAACCTCTCTCATTTAAGAAATGATATTCAAATTTCCACCTGGTTCATTGGGGCGACTCTGCTTTAATGTGTTCTCTCTAAGAATAACTTACTGTGAACTTTGAGAGTATGATAAACAGTCAAACAAAAGAAAAGTGGGCAATCTTTAGTTATGTGATATCGGCATTGCAGTAAGGTAACTTAGTTGTCTTTCCAGCTTGCTAACTGTAATAATTAGTTGGAGTGCTACTGATATATAAGAGAGAGAGAGAGAACTCCAGAAAGTTAGAATTTTGATTAAAAATGAAGTCTTTTTGCTTCATGGTAATGTGTAGTTCACAATCATTGTGTCCACACTCTTCAAAAAGTCTTTTCGACTTCATCTTCCAGTCATTAGGAATTGGATTTTGACGCAAACTTTGAAGCATGAATCTTGGGCTAGTGTATATGATAAACAAAACTTTTCATTAGTTATAACTTCATTTTCTACCTCAATGATTGATTTTTCTGAAAGGTGTCGACACTACTGACTATCATAGTTGCTTAACTCATTATCATCTATTAAGGTCTGTTTACCATCCACAAACAGTTCTGAATATCCACTTCTAAGTGAAACTCAAAGAACAAGAGATGATGTTACCATCTACTTTCAAAAATGAGGCTCTTTACTGTCCTCCAAGAAGCAATAATAGAATCCTATATCACATTGTTAGTTTTCAAGAATCTCCTCTTGCTTCCGAAATAAAATTTTAGTAATAATAAGGACATGATTTTATTTTTTGGAATCCAGTTTAGAGAGATGTTTCGTGGGACATCTTCTTGCTTTGTTTCTGGTGGCAATGCCAACTACCTATTAGCTACTAAATTGATGGGAAATGACGTATTTTCATCATTAATCTTACCTTTTTAGTGCTTCTGCAGATTGCTCAAACAAGTCAGACTCAGTTGCTCTGACAGCAAACTTCATCTTTGTGGCACGCGACTCTCAGACTGGGAAAGCTGCTTTGGTTAACAGACTTTTGCCTGAGACTGAGGAAGAAAAATTACTTTTTGAGGGAGCAGAAGCCAGGAGTAACTTGAGGAAAAGGAAGAATAGAGGTGATATGTGGGGGTTGGAAAATGGGTACTTAAAAAGAATTGATGCTTTACTAGCAGAGGGAAGAATCTTCTGTGACATGCCAGCCCTGGCAGACAGAGACAGCATTCTTCTCAGGGATACTCGCCTTGAAAACTCTTTGATTTGTCAACCACAACAAAGAAACATACATGGTAGGATCTTTGGAGGGTTTCTTATGCAACGAGCATTTGAGTTGGCTTTCTCAACAGCATATGTATTTGCCGGAATGGTGCCTTACTTTTTTGAAGTTGATCACGTTGATTTCTTAAAACCTGTGAGTGCGCATCTCTGTTAACTCTTGCATAGGAATAAGGTTTCTTGGTATTAGTAGCCACTTCTTTTCTCTTCAGTAGAAAGGAAACAAATATTTCAATAGTAAACATGTTGGTTGTTTTGATGTGCAGGTGGATGTCGGTGACTTTCTACGTTTCACATCATGTGTTCTTTACACAGAAGTTGACAATCCAGATCATCCATTAATCAACATTGAAGTTGTTGCCCATGTCACTAGGCCCGAGATCAGGTCTAGCGAGGTAAAGACCCTGTACTGTATATTCTAAAATTATACAAAATATCTATGGTTCAATTGCAATTTGTCTTTGCATTCATGTTATGTTAATTTAACAGTTCTAATGTTTCGTCTTGGTCTCTAAACATGTGGGGAAATCTGTTTTGGTTCTCGTCGTTACATTTTACATAGCATCCAATACTAATTAATAATATGTATATCCCAACACAATAGCAAACCGATAACATATAGCTCAAAACACTAAGACATGTGGTGCCTCAATAGATTGTTCTGAAAATGAGGTATTATATAAGCGTAAAATTTGAACATAGCTTAGAAGTTTTAAAATAGGATTTAAACCTCTCTCTACATCTGTCACATAGACTCATAAAAAACATTTGTCCCGTAGAAATGTCCCAGACGGCAAAATTGATTTTGATAATAACTGTAAGAGTAAATATACGTGAAAATGAAGTCAAATGAGAGTTTCTAGCGTTAGTTTTGTTACTCATTGGCAATCTCTAGAAACTTGTAAGCTTACTAATTGATTGCTGATGCAGGTCTCGAACACATTCTATTTCACTTTCACTGTGCGTCCAGAGGCAAAAGCTAATGGGAAAGGATTCAGACTTCGTAATGTTGTTCCCGCAACGGAAGAAGAAGCTCGTCGTATCATTGAACGCATGGATGCCGAAAGAGATGCCAAGGGACTTGAGCAAGCAATCTGAATCAGGTCAGGCTTAGGCAGCCAACACAGTTTGTCTTCGTTTAAGAAAATCTTGTTGCATCCTTATGTTGAAAATCGGTTAAGTTGTAGAAAACTAACATTGTAGAATATTTGTGAAAGAAATTAATCCCATTCAATTAGTATGAGTGTGAGTATTGCTTGTGATCACGTTTACTTTTGGAGGGAGAAGAGCAATCAATATTTGATTATTTAATTTTTAGGAATAAACCAACCAAGACGGCAACTCTAATTCACAACCCCTTTGACCAAACACACTAACAATTTGTTGAGGCTCAACTGAGCCGCCGAGGTATGTTCCACTCCATTTATAATATTCGGGTTAAATAAACATCTTTCGCTCAAAATATATTTCACTCTGAATAAGGTTGAACTAAAATAATAAGAAGAAGAAAAAGAAAAATAAATATCAATTTGTACTCTAAGGTTAAATTAATTTAGATCTTTAACTTCGGTAAAACAGAACAACCACTAAAACTTATAATTATATCAATTAAGCTCTTAAATTTTTATAAATAAATCAATTTAGACTTGTAGTAAAATTTGTCTTTTAGAATCAACAATGTATTTACCTTGGTTATCTATTCTATAATACTGATATTTAAATTAGTCTACATATATTTGAGAATTAATGCATTAGTAAATTACTCATCTAGTATAAGTTCGTAGATTTCAATTCACGAAGGATGAGACTCAAAGAGGTACTATCTTTAAATAGCATGTCAAGGATCCTACGTTGAAAAATTGGATAGATTTTCACCATTATCGTTGAATACATAAGTTACTTCGCCCCATATTTTTATAATGGTTACCTGGATAAACAACTTCTATAAGGTGTAACTAGGTAAGAACTTATCCTTAAACATCTTCAAATGCCTCGATTAATGAATTCGGTAGGGATTGAAGTGTTGGATATTGTTCCAATTTTGTGAAAGAGTGAAAAAAGTAGATTAATTCAATATATGTGAATTTAATTGATTGTTACTTGATCCAATTTGTTGTCTAATGTCAAAACATTTAAATTGGATTGAGACATTAAAATGGATAATGTTTCACTACAAATTTAACACACATATCAAAATTATGATAGGTGATGTTTGAATTTGTCACTCACTAGAGTTATGTTTGAAATTTGTTTCAATTTGTAGTTATACGTCACAAAATGAAAAAGTGTGTTAGAAAATGGGTTGAACCTAGAAAGGGGTTTGGTTAGGTTCAGCACCACCAAATTACCAAATTTGAGATAAGTCTAGGGGATGCAAGGCAATGGAAGGGGGAGGATAATCCACAAACCCTAACTCAGGCCTTTTGAGTGTTATGGATGAATTTTGACTTAACTAAATTCTTAGGATTAGGTAAAAGAGAAGATATAAGCCGAATTTACATAGACTAAGGAAATATTCATCTCATCCTTTGCTTAAAAAATGAGAAGATAAACTTATCTCAATTCTCCTCTTTAAATATATCATTTTAGTTTCATGAAAGGCATACTTCTCGATTTCTTTATTATAAAGTTCTCATAGACTTTGGCATCGAAAAACCATTTTTCTTTGTTTTGCAAGCTCCTCCTCTCTAAATTATAAAGTTATCATTGTCATGTTATGATTAAGCTTGTTATCTCTTGTCTAAACTTGGCACCAACGAATTCTAACCAATTGTGTAAATTGACAAAATTATTCAAGTTTGAGATTTAAATTGATAAATTTAAAGGATTAAGATTAAAATTGATACAATATGTCAAGTTTGAGTTTTAAATTGATGAAATGAAGAGGGCGCTTGACCCACAATTTGTTTTGGGGGGAATGAGTTATTATAACTTACTCATTGTTTGTGTTTCTCATCATAATAGTTGAAGTTCTCAATTCTTATAATCTACGATTAGCTATCTGAACACAATTTGAAAACACTATTTATCTATAATGTTTACTATTTTATTATCATCATCTCTCATTTTTATAATTTAGACTTAAATAGTTTATACATAAATACAAACTATTATAACTATGACATATAACCCACTTACTACGATAACTAATGATTATAATAACAAACTCTAAATTTACTCAAGCGCCTAAGTTTTAGAAGATTTACAAAATGATTTTTTATATTTAACTTTAGGAAATTTTATTTTTTATTTTATTTTATTTCTGAGGTGAGTTCAATGAGTTCAAGATAAAAATCATTATTTTAAATAATAAAACTTCTTAAAATATTTAAAAATATAATAAAATATTATAATATATATGTTATAGAGCACGATATTATTATTTGTGTTTATCATGATATAAATAAACGCATATGGTTGCTTATGGTAGTCCATCGTAAATAAACAACAATATTTTATAAATATTTTAACTCATTTTGATATATTTGAAAATAACCCTAAAAAAAGATTTTTTTTTTTTTTTTTAAATTGATCAAAAACATATACTTCTTCCAATACAACAAAATAAACTAAAATATTTATAAAATACAACGATTTATCTAAAATGAATGATAATAGATTAATATAAACTATTATATTTGGATATCATTTTAGACCATATATAATGATTTATCATTATAAACATGTATAATGGTCTATCTTTTATGTCATATTATTTTTTTATATTTGTAAATATTTTCTCAACATTTATATATATATATATATATATATATATATATATATATATATATATTTGAACGAGCACAAAGCATGTAGTTCTTTCAAACAAGAAAAGAAAAAAAGATACATTGTTTTAAACGACGAGTCGGAACTCTTGTGGAGCTTGTGTGGTTCGTTCTTGAAGAAACCGGCGAGAGGCCAAAATGTTGAGAACTCGATTGTTTTGGTTCAGTATTGGATTCGCGACTACAGCTGCTTCCATTTCGCAATTCGTCTGGAGAGACCTATTGGCTCATCGATCTGCTCTTTTATCTGATGCAAGTTTTTTTTTTCACCCTTCAAATTTTCGCCTTATTTCCTTTTCCATAAAGCTTTTCTGATCGTTAATTTTTCTTTTCCCTCTCTTGATACAGATGGAGCGGAATTTTGATGCCCTGGAAGCTAGAATCTCAAATCTCGAATCCGTTCGAAACCGGAATTCGATTTCATCTGCTGAGGTATTTCTCTTATTGTGTTACTCGTGGAGCTTGAACGTAAATACAGAGCTGTTGGTTTTTATGTGCAATGTGCTTATATCTTGTGTTGATGCAAAATTGAGACGGAAAAAAGAGTCTGACTTTCAACCATGGTATATTTATTTTATTTTTTGTTTAGAGGGTGAAATGTGACTTGCAAAATAAAGGGAAATCTGTAAACTGGTGTAGTTCTTGCCACGCACTCCAGTGCTTAAGTTAAGACTGAAAAGGGTAGAAGCTCTAGGATTTGAGAGTGAGAATTCCTTACTCGAAGCTATAATGATCTAGTTATTAATAGATCACTTAGTTTATCCTCCATAGAGTTCTGAAGTTACGTTAAAATAACTCTTTATCTTCTCGAGTTGGGGCGCGGCGGACGTATCGGCCATTTTCCTAGGGCCAAGTTCGAGCACCTTCCTAAAGGCCTATTTTGGTCCTAGCACGATGTCATTGGGTCAGCTCATGCCTGCATATGCCTCGTTAGGCATTTTGTTAGGCTCGGTCAAGCACATCACCTTGGGCCAATGGTCATAGGGTGCTACCGTTGATAAGAATCATGTTAATGTCCTTGGCTCCGTTGGTTATGTTCTTGTTTTATGTCGATGGTACTCTTTGATTCAAAATCAACCATAACACTTTGTTCTAATTGTTTTTACGTGGGTCAATTATTCTTCAACAATTTTCACGAACTGAACTTTACCACATTTGGTTATGCTCAACTCTGCGGATTTTAAATTTTGTGTAGGAAATCCCATTTGGGGGGGATAAAAGCAACCAGTTTCATTGAGAAAATAGGTAGGAAGTCTCTATGGTCTAAACCTATTCCCTTGAAACCCTCTTGCTATGTGCATTAGCTCTCACCCATTATTAGGTGAATCCATGGTGGTTTGATTATTAAGTATACTGTGATAGTTAATCAATTTTAGTAATCCAATTACTTTCATGAACATAAATGGGATAGATAGGAAATATTTTTGGTAACTGGATAAACTTGTATTGCTTGCAAACATGATTTGATGTCTTCCAAAATTGGGCAGAGATAAGGATCAGTAATATCTATTTGTCTCGGCCTTCTTATTATAATATATCAGCTCTCTCTTTGGTAGTTCGCTAACGTTTATCATGGGGGGAGCTGTAATTTCAAAATTTCAGAAGGATTTTTAGACAATTTGAATAACTGATAAAGCATGAATGTAGAGATAAAACATAACACCAAATCATTGAGGCAATGTTCCTATATCACCATTTAATCCTCTTTAAGCTATTGAGACCTTTTCAATTGCTGAAGGGCGTGCTATTGTTGATTAAAGTTTCATGAATGTTAGTGAACTTTTAAAGAATCAAGTCAGATTTGGCTCAAAGTGGTTCCTAGAATATAACGGAGAAAGGAGGACAAAATGAGTCTCTGTGGAATTAAGGGGGAAACAACCAAAATTGATGTTGAACTACTGTCAAAGATAGAGACTCATTCATTGGCAGTGAAATGTCGAGATCTTTTTTCTTTGCCGGTGGTTAAGATGATGCTTGTTTTAAATTAATAGCATGAGCACTCGACGTGTTGAAATAATGTGGCTAGAAGAAAGTTAATCGATGTTGAATTTTATGAGCTTATTGAGCTATTAAAGTAAAGTTATTAAAAGAATACACACGCATGTTGGGGCTGTAAATTATGAGATATTGAGAAAATATGATAGTTACACCTTTTGGTTCTTTCTTGATGAATTCAAGGGTGTACTTTTAAACTCAAATCGATGACTACTTGGCTTGTACCAGCTTTGTAGCTTCCTTGTGGGAATCATGTGTTTTATTGGGATTAAGACTAAGAGGGTATGCCAAGCTTTTGAGCGTGTATATGATATTACTAGGTCCTAACTAATCAATGGAAGAAAGGGAAATATGCTTGAAGTTAGAAAACAGAAATCTTTTGTTGGCTATACCCTACTGCTATTAGCTATACTAAGGCTTAACAAGGAGTTTGTGGTTGAAATTCACATGACAAAGGATAAGTAGCGGTTTAATGCAGGATAACTGACCGCTTTCAATTCAAATTCCTACTAATCAAGTTAGACATAAGACTATCTACATGAAAAATTTGATGACGTACGGATATGGAGTTTTTTTATTTGCTGGGGAGAGTTTTGACTTTCGATCGAAAAGGTTTGTGTATCTCCTAGTTGAAGATAATGTCTGTTACTTTTGGATCATTGAATACTCAATTCTATTATGAATGAGATCCTAAAATTTTTGTTACTGATATTCTG
The DNA here is from genome assembly GCF_025177605.1 of Cucumis melo. Classification (NCBI taxonomy): domain Eukaryota; kingdom Viridiplantae; phylum Streptophyta; class Magnoliopsida; order Cucurbitales; family Cucurbitaceae; genus Cucumis; species Cucumis melo. Next base: position 22,673,857 of record NC_066857.1, on the reverse strand, counting down.
TAAAGCATTCCCCATATATATTCTCCTTTGTTGTTCTTCATTCACATGCATTTTTTGCAATATCTTTAGTCTTGCTTTTATACAATTTAGTCTTGTGTTCCGTTAACGGGTTATTGCATTCTTTGCAAGGTCTTTAGTCTTGCAATATCTTTAGTCTTGGTTGAATTCTTTTGCGATCATTTTTGTTTCTGTTCCACTAAGTCAGTCCGAGACAGACTGTAGTCTTTTTCTCACGGCATTTTCTCTTTTCATATAGCAGGCCAATGACTGATTGTTGGTGGAGCTCGTTATTTAGGTATGAGTTGGCTTGAATTATAATTTAAATTCATAAACTGTTTCATACTATGATTGACAGTAAGATTTATTGCACAGCAGTAATGAGATTGTGATGCATCCTGAATTTTTTTCAACTAATAAATGAAGCTCGAGTGTTTCTACATGTAAATCGTTAATAAACTTTTGATTACATCAATAAGAAACACAATCAAATCAAGATATTTACTCAGTGCTGGGGAGTATAAGAACCAGTGTTTCACTTGTGAAAAAAATCAAATCAAGGGTGCCTCAACCCCTCCATGTCTCCCTTATTTTGTTTGATGAAATTAAGGACACCCCACACATAAAACCTACCCATAACTTTCTTTCACTTTTCTAGTGTGTGCCTAAGAAAAATATCCTCTAGCCTCGTGTCTTTCCTGAAAGGGCTACGGTGTGTTAGTTGCCTTACATTTTAAGAAATACTAATTAGAACATTGACTTCCCAATTCCAGCCTTCTAATTTTGCTGAGTTCATGATTGTATGACTCCTAGTTGGGGAATGATAGGATTACTAGTATAGTTATTGGAAGGGGCATATTTAGTAATTAGCTATAAGTTTGTTTCGGCTTTTAATTATAATAGAGGGAGTGAGTTGGGAGCAAGGTGTGGATCATTTTGGTAAGATTTCCATGGTGGGAATTTAGGGAGATGGATAGCCCTCTCAAAAGGCTATGTTATTGTAATTTCTTCATTGATGTTACAATATATATTTTTATAATTTAAGGGGTGTTTGACGCACTGAGTGTAGTTAAATTGAGTCGGTAATAATTGTTTATGGAGTTAAAGCATCTGTGTTTGGAATGTAGAGTAGAGTTGAAAAGTGGAGTCAAGTTAGTTTGGAAAGTATGTGTTAGTAGTGCCGAGTTGAGTTGGAATGAGTTAGAATGAGTTGATAATAACCAACCCAACAATTAAGGGTGTGTTTGAAATACAAGTCATTTTAGAAAAAATCAAAGTATTTTGCAACCACCTAAAATACCTTTTAAAGCGTATTTAAAATTGCAATTTTGGTCAAAAGAGTTTAAATGAAAATTAATTTTTTGAAGAACACTTTTTTCATAATTCAATTGAAACGGACTTTAAGTTGATGGCGAAACATTAAGTTCATAAATTTAGCAATTGTGGTCAAACACATGCTTGAGTGCTCTTGTTGAAATTCTATCAGATTTATCCATGTTTCATCTATCATCGACATGCCTTGCAATTTGGTTTCAGGCCATTCCCATGATGGCAAGCATTTGTTCTGTTTTTGCTTAACATTTTGTATTTTCCTTCTCTCTTACCTATGTCCTCAGTTTAGCACACAGAGGGGAAGCAATCTCATGAGGTGTTATTGTTGGTGGGATTTTGTACCAATATTTATGCAGGATGAAACCCCATGCAAAAGTTGTAACTCTTTTCTTTTCTTCCCTTTTCTTTTCTTCCCTCAATAAAAATGGAGAATTTTGTATAAAAAAAGTGAACTGAACACAATTATCCTATTTGAATCCTTTGAAACAATCCTTTGTTTCTCAGTAAGACAAGGGAGGCTTAGCAAGTTTCTCACTGTTGAGTTGAATTTAATATCACTCTTGTCATTATCAATTCTCAAATTGAGGATGTATATTTCACCTTTTTTAAAAAAAAATTACATACAAAGCAGCACATGCCATTGAGATTTGGTCACCGCTCTCATATAGTAAAAGAGATGAAAAAGAAAAACTTTTTGCAGTTCTAAATGCCAGAACAGATTTATTGTAGTTTTTTTTATCGTTGGAATGATAATTACCCTTGGAACTTTCAATTTGATTTCATAGTTTGTTGACTGTTGGGATCAAATCGAAAAAGACCAAGGGTTGAAACTTTGATTGCGTAGGTGTGGACGATGGCCGAGTAGAAACGTCAAATAAAGTAGTGTATTTTTTTATTAAAAGCATAATAAACATTGAAATCCTTTTAATGTTAGACCTAAACTGGTTATGAAGGGTGTAATACGATGAAGTCAAGATGTTTTCAGAAAGAAATACTCGGATACCAAAGAACTTTGGTGATCATCTTCTTCCATCTCTTAGAGAAATTTAACAAATTAAACCCAACAAACAAACTGTAAGACACTAATTGATCGTACAAAATGCATTACTAACAATACGTGTTCGATTGAATTAAATTAAAAATTTCAGTCTGTAAATTTCGCATGGTTTGTACGCCTTCCAAAAGGTAAAATATTAGAAATATAACACATTACTGATTTATACATATCCCAGCAGAGAAATAACATTAACAGTATGTGTTATGTTCAAGAGAGATTAATTAAGCACTTTTTTTCTCGACTTTAATTAAGCACTTAGATATTGCCCGCTTGAATCAGCGAAGTCGAAAATCCTGGCTTCAGGCTCATATGCTGGCAAGCTCACATATTTGGGACATGAAGATCTAGAAGAGACAATCACATTCTGTGAGTGAGTCTCAGCACAGTCACGAGGCTGCAATAAAAGAGAACATTTGAGGAACCCTAAATATATCCAACAAACATCAATGAGATCTCGCTTAGTTAAGAAAGAAGCTTAATATAAGATGTAAATTACAATTAGTAGATGTAAATTGGAATCTTCTGTTGCATGGAACCTTAAACTTTCTATTTCGTTTAAGATTGGATGAATTTTAAAAGGTACTATTAAAGAAAATTTTGAATTGAATATTCAGAATGTTATGGAATAAAAGATTGGAAGTTTAATGCTTCAAGACTTTATTAGACAATAACACTTTTGAAAGCCAAATAGACACATTTTAAAAGTTTAGAGGCTAAACTTGTAATTTAAGATTAATACCAATACAATAATCATTAAGCATCGACACAGGGAAATGTTCAAATTCCTGTCCAATTCAGTTTTAAGGCTTTCACGCAGTTCTTTCAGTTAAGGAATTAAATTTGGAACCTAATTCGCAAATGAAAGAACATACCTTGAAGTCCTTGTAGAAACATAAATGAAGTTCCTTCACTGCACCCTTTCTACATTCTAATGAAGGGGTGGCACGAAAAGCATTCTGAATTGCTGAAATGATTCCTCCAAGAGGATATTTCTCAGTATTTGAAGGTACATATCCAGCATCATTCAGAACTTTCTGTGATATAAGATGTTCATCAGTAACCAAACCGATTCCAAGGTAAACAAATATAATAAAGTAGTTTTAAAAACACTACCAAAATAAAAAAAGGAAACAATGGGTAGAAGTGTTTATAAGCTTTTGAAAGTTATCAAACGGCCTAATTATTTCAATTTCCATATATCATATATTTCAGAAGTCGAATAATTAAATTTTAATCTCTGAGTTCAATAATGGAGCATTGACCTTTGGAATGGTATGAGCCTGAGGTTCCTAATTCACGCGGCTATGACCCCATAGTTTATGTTCTTGCGTCCTATTAACCTAAGAAACCCCATATATTCATCTGATTGTTCTCAATTCATTAAATTATTCTCTGCACTCTAGTACGCCATTAACCAAAAAATAGCAGCTATACCACAGCTTAAACAATCTAGAAAACTTATTTGAAATGAAACTTATTTGAAAACCGATATACAAAGGGAAGTAATCAGTAACATATAACATTTATCAAATAAGAGAAATAAAACCCACAATAGCAAACCAAAGTGGAACTAAACAGCAAGCAGCCTAGTCTGATCTATTGATTTTAGAGCCAATGTAGAAGGGTAACATCATTCCAGAACTTACTGTGACATTATATTTGAAATAGACGTTGAGAGTAGTTAAAAAGTAATTGTATTCATCACGAGCTACTGGATATGAACAGGTTCCATGCTTCTCTGCAAGTCATAGAAATAAGATATGAGAAGACAAGCATGGGAAATACATTAGATATGCTTTGCTTCTAACATTGACATCAAAACAATAATCTGAGCATATCAAATTATTTCTTGTGTCTTAAAATGTAGTAAGTTACCAAAAAGACACATTGTCACAAACTCACATCCAATCAAGGACAAACTCTATGCAGATAATGAAAGCCAACATCAAAGTTGATAAGCATTGGCCATAAGGTATATGATAGAAAAATAAATTTTTGTATGGGATATAAATTGTGCAATGCATAGAACACATATGGCCGTGATATGAAAGCCTCTAGAAATAAATATTTTTTTATGGGATATCATTGTGCTATGCATAGAACATATATGGCCATGAAGTGAAGATATCATCGTGCTATGCATAGAACATATATGGCTATGAAGTGAACACCTTTAGAAATGAATATACTCGTCCACTATTGTGATAAATTAATATTTTAGAGTGCAAAAGTGAAATCTAGAGAGCTTCCCTTTGCCAATCAGAAAAATTCAATAAAAGAAGTAAAGTTTCAGCGTCAATGTATTATAGAATTAAAAATTATAGTCTCCGAGTGAGAGAAGCCAAGGATTATTACCCCACTACCAAATGCAGTAGCCAATTCAGTCACCACAGGAACAAGAACCGGGGGGAAAAAAGAACCATCAGTTAAAACATGGGTATCATAAGTGCAAATTTACACCAAATATGTCTTGTATAAGTGATGGTCACCTCATGAGCCCAAAATGATCCCTTCGAACCATGGCAAGTCGAAGGTGAACTACAACTCAAAGATGGCCAATATTTCTTCAGGGGATCAAGTAAAGTACGAATCTGCAAGATTAAAAGATGCAAGATGTTACAAAAATGACTTATCACAAACAATGTATCAATTACAAGAACAAATTAAACAGCACAATGATCAATATAAAACTAACAGTAACATATGAAAATCAGGCAGAAATTTTTTTGTTTTAGCTCTTCAACTTGCACTAATGCTTTACCATAAGATACATGGGTTTCTTGGTTCAAGCTTTTGAGGATGAGCCTAGCATGGTTGCAACTATTTAAACATTTGAAGAAATAGGGCTACCCAGATCCAATTTTTGTACAGATAATATATCTTCGGATATCAACAGCCTAATTTTAATAACATACCTCCTTCTCATCAAAAATTTTTCCATTGCAACATGCAGGCCATGTTCCATCATTGTAATCAGGCCATAACCCATCTATCACACAAGCAAGAGACTATAAGTTGTGAGGTCTATATACATCAAACTATTTTAACTGATATCAGTACATGAGCATGCACAACTTTATTTTATTCATGAAATATTGAATCATTTACAGAAACGTCAATTTGGTTATAGAGCTTATCAAATATCTCGTTGTAGGGCATTGCACCACTAGAAAAATGTCTTCAGCTTCTTCAAAAATCACATGTTTACTGCTTGTTTCACTCTCTGTCAAATGTAATATATCATAAATTGAAAAATATTTTGAAAATGAGAATGATTGAGATGCATGAAGATATTAAAATCATGTGTATTCTTAAAATGTATTGTCGTCGTATCTATATATCTCCATTCCGTATCAAGTTGTTTGTGCTTAGTCTGGAATTGTGAAAGCAATGCAATCATATCTTCAACTTACGAATAGTAAAGTCAGCAAAAGCACCAGATCTACCAAAGAAGAGATAAAACGAATGTAAGTTTATGAACAATGAAAAAGAACATCCATAGAATTTAGAACGCTCAAGAAAATATGAAAACAAGTTACAACAGATAGACAAAAACTTTAAATTCTTATTCTATCAATGTTCTCTAACAACCTTTTTCTCAGCTACTTTTTTTTGTCATCTCTGTTATTCCTTCAACGCTGAACTGCCCAATTGCCTAATGGCAATAACATGAAATGTAGATGTTGGTGCAAAAAGATGCTCAAATTTAAATCCATGAAAGGTTATTGGACAGCTACTATAACTTAAATGTATTTAACAGCCTTACATTCAATAAACAACTAGAGAGAGTTTTATTACATTCAATAAAGAGGAACCTGGAAGAAGCCTAATTAAATATAGAGTGAAAAGGATATCCTAACAGACTGAAAGAGGCAAACCCTGTTGTTCATACATAAAGCCATCAATTCAAAAATGAGGCACTAATCATTTTCTTTTCTAGTACAAAAAGTTGAAGGTCCAGCATCTCTCCTATAGAAGAAGTCTTCCAAAATTAATAGATGACACAAAAGGTACACTATAAACTAGGGAAATTGTGGGTGACCAATCTAGGATATCTAAAGGGTGTCGCATACTTTCCCAAGATATGAAAATCAGGTATATCAGTACTTTTTGACATTTCACTTTGATTCCCTATCACCCACCAAAATCATATCCAACAACTGAGCGAAAAGAAGGCGGAAGTTACGAAGATGCATAATACACAAACTACGTAATTTCTACCTCTTTTTCACATCAAGCAACAAATTTTACAGCAAATAACAACTAAACAGAATCCTAAAACAAAAGGGAAGGATGAATTAAGCATTATTCTAAAGGGGGTAAATCTAATATCTAAATGGTAGGAAAAATAGAAGAGGCAATCACCGATTGCAACATGCGTTGGAGGAACAACAATGGCGAGTGCTCTTGCAGATAGTACCAGGCCATTGTAGCGCCAATTTGAAGTAATCGAATTCTCTCTGCTCTCGACCGTCCTTGGTCTGGAAAATTACGGCACCTGAAGCATGATTCAAGGTATTTGATGCAAGAAATATGGTGAATTGAAGAAGAAATATGATGGGAATGGCGGAGAGAGAGAGCATGGTGATCCGTAAATTGCTCCACCCCCCAACACAACGACAACTCTATGGAGACCAAAAATGCTAAATTTATTTATACAATACAACTAGCAAAAGCAACAATCACTATATTTGTTTCGAACTTTTGAGGGTATAATACTCTTTTTAACTTTAAAGTTCAAAACTATTTTAATTTATGAATCTTTTCAAAAATATAACAAAACGGCAACGCGCGATTAATCGCCTATGTGCACCCGACTAATGTTAATAAACGATTATTAGACGACATCGTGTAAAATAATATACAATTGATACACGATCTTGTAAATTACCAAAGATATAAACGATAAAAAATAAACGTTAAATGATAACAAAATATTTTAGATATAAATGATCGTGTAAATTAATTTTAACGATTATCTCATATTTACGTTTGATAATGTTTGAAAATATAAACGATAATCATACACGATGCTTTACATTACCATATATATAAATGATAAGGTAATAAACAGTAAAAGATAACGAAAAAGTTTAAGTATACACGATCATGTAGAGAAGTTTCAACGATCGTTTATATAAGTATAAACAAACATTTACAGAAATTTCAATAACTCGTAATTACAAAAATGCCATCAAAATGAAGAGACTATAAAAAAGTAAAAGAACTTGCTCAGACTTTTTCGTTCATCGTCTTCCTTGTCAATCGTTTATATCATGGTAACTACTTCAACAGGACTGTCGCGATCGACGATCTGACTTGCATACAAAAAGGTTTGAATCTATATTCATTTCGATCAATCTATATCTATCACGATCTATCCCGCATACAAAAACGTCTATTTCTATACTTAGTGTATATATTTCATTCAATAATTTATATTAGTCTTCTTTTTTACAAATAGATGGTGAGTAAGAATCAACAAGCTGTAGTGAATCAATAAAGTGTAAAGCAAAGACAAAAGAAAGAAAAATGAACAAAGAAAAAGGAATAAAGGTAACAAACTATAATGTGAATATTTGTCTATATAGCGTTGTATATTTGTGTATCTTTTTCTTTATAATGCTCTGTATTTGTAAATTTGTTAAAACTTACCCGTTTAAAACATACTATTTATTATGTCATTCAACAGGTGAAACATTATCCAAATGACATTATTATGGAAGATGAACAAAAAAAAAACCTTGGAATTACTGTATACTACAGTTTAGAAACATTGAATCAGATCAAGTCAAAAATATATCAAAGAATTCTTTCTCGAGTTTTGACAAACAATCTTTTTGGCCAATTTCTTAACATTAAAAAGACCAAAATACCAACACAATTCCTGAATCTTCTATTAAAAAAACAATGTCATACAAAAAAAAAACTAATGTCCTTGCTTTCAACTTCAATTGACATATAGCAGAATTTGGGCTAAAAGAATTTCGTTTTGTGACTGGACTAAAAGGTCATAATTTTCCTGAGTTAAATCTAGGAGAAAGAAAAAAAATAGTTTGAAAAATGCCCTTTTCCGTCATGATGACTTTATAACAAGAAGAGATATAGAAAGAAACTTTCAAAGCGTTGTGCAACGAGGAAGACTCATTGAAAGAAAAAACTAGTTAACCTCTTTATCTTAGAAGCATTTTTAATTTTCAAGTAGCAACACAACCACATAAATCTCCTACACATAGACATATTGGATAATGAAGAAATCTTCAAAGACTACCCATGGGAAAGGTTATCATACATTCTAACATATCAGTTCTTGAAAAAAAAGCATCCTACAGTGACAAGGATGTTGTATACCTTCAAGGGTTTCCCTTAGCTTTGGTCTATTGGGCTTTTGAGAAAATACCAAGACTTTCCAATTGGGTAATTATAATAGGTAGCAATTTTTAGAATAATTATTAAGTATGTAGCAATATTTTAAAAAATTTGCAAATGTAGCAAAGTCTATCAGTGATAGAGTTCTATCGTTGATAAACTCTTATGGTTTATCAGTGATAGACCAATATTTGCTACATGGTCTATCAGTGATAGACTCCTATCATTGATAGATTTTGACAGATTTTGCTATATTTGCAATTTTTTAAAATGTTGCTATATACTTAATTATTTTGAATATAATTGCTACATTTGCAACTATCACTACAAGAGACGGGGGTACTCCCAACGCACAAATACGTCGGCGAAAATGCAAAGTACGTCGGGAAAGGATATCCTGACGTACAAAACGGCGTCGGGAAGAACGTCGGGAGAAATGCGTCGCGAGAGGCTTTCCCGACGCCGTACCAAATCGGCGTCGGGAAAGCCTTTCCCGACGCCGGGAGATGCGTCGGCATCGACGGCGTCGGGAAAACGCATCTCCCGACGTCGGGAAAACCTGTTTTCCGACGTTTTTTTTCCCGACGTAATGAACGTCGGGAAATATTTTTTATATATTTTTTTAAATATTTTATTTTTACTTTTTTCCTTATAATATTTTGCTCAAACATTCACAATGATGTTCGGATTGCTCAAAAAATTTCACGACGTTTTGGATTAAATTAAAATAAATTAATAAATATATAAACATAAATTAAAAAAATAGAATTAAAATTAATAATACGAATAAGTTGACTACAACAAAATATAGTTCTCAATATAGAAAAAACATAAACATAATGAAAAATCTCCCAACGAGGTACCGCAGAGCTAGGGATCATGTGGTGGTCCCTGTTGTGCACGAGTTAGGTCTTCAATCATCTTTTTCATAGCTTCCACTTGTAAAGCTAATGCTTGGTGATTTCTATCTTGTACTTCAATCTGTTCCAAAGCTTCATGAAGTTTAGCTTGTAATTCAATCTCTTTTTGTGTGGACTGCGAACAAGATGTCGACGAACTGCTTGCACTTGCCGTTCTGCGGGCCTTCGGCTTGGGTCCCCAACCAAGGCCTTTTGAGTAGCCTGGTCGTCTACCCAACACCTGATCGCATATCTCATCCTCAGAGAGTGGCTGACTACCCTCTGGGGTAGGCTGGGATTGGAGTTCCAGCATTTGATTCTGCAACAAATTTAAAAATTATGTTAGGTAATGCGCAAAAATATATAATAAAAGTGGATAATTAATAAGGGTATAACTTACATGCGCATCCTCGGCGGCCTGCGACACGAATGTCCCAGCTCGAACGTGTGTTTTCCGGAACAATTCCACACGATTGACCGGCTGCCCCTCTTCTTTCAGCGAGCTCATACTGTCGTTGTAGAAACGACTTGGACCCGCTACTATGATTGTAAGGCTGCTTCTGTCTAGCAGCCTTGTTTGTCCGTGATTGCTCCTACATTAAAACAATTATATTGTTTATTTCTTATACATATTAAAACTTGTTATCATAATTAATCATGACAAATACCTGAAATGCACAGCTGATATAATGGTCGCAGAGGAAGTGTCAATCCTCATCACGTCCAACCAATGCGTTTGGTGGGTTGGCACGAGCCTCCTCCGGGTCGCTGTACTTTTTGAAATGTCTATGACAGTCGGCCCGGAACTCTTTAAAGGTCGTGAGCATCTGATGCTCAACAAACCTGTTCATTGCTTGATCATTGAAATCAAGCACAAACAATCGCTGCACATTACAAACATAACACATTAGATTGGTTAAAGTTAGATATGTTTCAAATGAAATCATATATAAATGTGTAGTGCATTTAATTACCTGGAGGTCGCCCTTGACGACCTCAATGTATTCTCTCCCAACGTCCGCCCACTTAAGGCAGCAGACGGGAAATGTCTTTCGCACACACACGCTTATCGCCTGGCTGAAGCGAACGACGTGTGGAGAAATAGGCTTCTCCGCTCCAGGGGCGATCGTCATCGGAATGCGCCCATTTATTGCAACGTGGCGCTCTAACTCCAAGAGTCGAGACTGCGCACGTCTCCTAGGAGTCGGAGTCGTTTGTTGAGAAGAAGACCCTGCTCAATAAATAGACAATAATATATAAAGTTAGAAACCCCTACATGAAATATTTGTAAGTTAAAAATGAAGAAAATTCTTAGACTCACCCGTATTGTCGCCCACAGATGACGACCCTCCCGCAATGTTATCTAAATCCTCCTCAAACTGGAGGAACATATCGTCCGTCTCCATAAAATTTGATCGTCGATATGACATAATGACTATGGACATATAAAAAACAAACATTCAATAACCAAATACGAACAGAATCAAAATATATAAACTAGATATAAATATGTGCGTGCAGGATAGCATAACTGCAAAATATCTTCGCATCCTACAAACCCCTCCAAACTACAAAGGCTACCATAATTGCAGGATAGCCAACACAACCTAATTATTAACAACAAAATACTTCAAGCTATCCTAACTACCATCCCTTGATACCAGCAAATTCAAAACAAAAAAGGCTACCATAACTGCAGGATAGCCATCCAAAACATAAACAAATTCAAAACAAAAAAGCTACCATAACTGCAGGATAGCCATCTGAAATCAACAATAAAAATATTCAACACAAACAGGCTACCATAACTGCAGGATAGCCAAAACAAATCTTAACACACATATTACATTCCCAACTCAATTTAACTATTAACTCCCCTCCCCCCCCTCCAATTTTAATTTTCAATTCAACTATAAATCCCCCCCCCCCCCCCTCCCTTCCAATTTCAATTTTCAATTTTCAATTCAAATATAAACCCCCCTCCCAATTCAATTTTCAATTTAACAATAAACCCCCTCCCCCAATTCAACCCCCATTCAATTTTATTCAATTTTCTAAAACAAAAATCCTAAACCATTCAAATTTCAAATTTCAATTCAACCACAAATTACACACACTCTATACAAAAATACATTTAACAAACAAAAATCTATTCCAAAAGAAAATCTTAAACTAATTTTCATCAAAAAAAACCCTAAACTAATTTTCATCAAAAAAAACCCTAAAACATAAACTTAAACTAAATAATTTACATATTTCACTTACCTAAAGTGGCAGACGGCGGCGAGGAACAACGGCGAGGGCGGTCGGCGACGGACGGCGGCAGAACAAAAAGAAATTTGAACGACGGCGACTCTTCTCCTTTCTTTTTCTCCTCCTCTCGGTTTCGGTTCTGTAATTCACATAACTGAAACGAATTTAAAGGGGATTTCCTGACGCAGTGACGTGGCGTCGGGAAATCCCTCAAAATGCGTCGGGAAAAGGGGAATTCCCGACGCTCATTAAACCCCTTTTCCCGACGTTTCACGCGGCGTCGGGAAAAACCCCTATTCCCGACGTCGCTCCCGACGCACTGTTCACGGCGTCGAGAAAAACCCCTTTTCCCGACGTATTCTTGCCGACGCCTTCGTGGTGCGTCGGGAAAGATGGTTTTCCCGACGCATCTTCCGACGCGTTGTTGAGGGCGTCGGGAAAGCCCTTATTCTTGACGTTCTTTATGCCGACGTGCTCTTCGGCGTCGGGAATGCTCCATTTTCTTGTAGTGTATCCCTTTCCAATTTAGATGTTGGGTTTGGAAGAAAGCTTGCAATTGAAGGGTCACCAATTGTAACATGAGAATGTTTGGAAACAAGTGACTCGAGGACTCTAAAGATCAACATCTTTTAATTTGAGAATGTAAGTAAATTTATAGCATGCTTTATATATGTCTAACTAGATAGACAATGAAAGATTTCTATCCATGTCTATCTTGAATAGATGATGATATAAATCTATCACTGTTTATCAATATTTTTGCTACTTTTTCACAAATAATCTAATATTATTTTATTTGTAATTCTCCATGACACCACTAGACTCATCAAAAGAAGAGTCTCAAACAATTTTGAGATATTTCAAAAATATTAAGAAGCAAGAAAGAAAGAAAAAAAATGAAATGAAAAAAAATAATGAAACAAATAAAATCTTAAATGAAATAAAAGAAATCAGAAAAATCAAGAAAAAATAAAAACATAACAAATATTATTAAGACAAGAAATAAAATAAATAAATAACATGTTAACAATGGTTATGAGAAGTTTGAATGCTCCACCATCATCAGCCAAACTTCAGCAACAACAGAATGAGAAAGAAATTGCATATATAAAAGTCGTGGAGAAAAATAGACCACCTACTTGTAGCCTTGATCTTCTTGATGAAAATGAAAAAGTTAATACAATGGTTAAGTATGCAACAACACATTACCCTACGGTTAGTGTCTTATTCATTATGTACTCCTTTGTTTTGTTTGATGTTCCTTACTTTCCAAATAAAACACAATTATGTTGTTTCTTTTTCTTTATAGGAAACTATTATTTTGGAAACACAAAGTAGTTTGGAAACAATAGCAACTACAGATTTAGAAACACCCAAAACACAAATAAACACCCAAAACACAAATATTGCCGCAAGTTTAATTCTTTTCCAAATAATAAATATAATTTATATCGTATAGACAGATATAATTTACCTGTCTGGATGTGTTTTCTTCATGATATCTCTGAACATTCTTACTTTATGTGCTTGTAGATAGATGAAGAAGACGAAAAGAACAACTGGTTTATTCATTTAGGAACACCAAAAACACACGTATTCACACAGGTTTTAATTTGTTTAATATACAACTGGTTTCGCGATCGTTTATTTATATTAAACGATCGTTTATATATTTCACACGATTGTTCGTTTAGTTTACCCACATTTTAATTCTTTGCTACTCAACTTGTTTCATGATCATATATATATGTTATACGATCATTTATGTATTTTACACAATCGTATATACATATTTAAACGATCTTTTTATTGCACGACTGTCTACATTTTCTTGCACAATAATTTTGACAGCACATTCTTTTTTTACATTTAGATAATTGAATTTGAAGATGGAGAAAAATAAGAAGAAGTTGAAAATAGGAGCCAAGAAGACAAAACAAAACGAAGCCAGATTCAATTGGAAAATATTGTAATTGTTGAAGAAAAAAATAGAAAAATAAGGGAAAGAAAATGTAAAAGATACAACAAAAGGAAAACAAAAGTTGATTGAAGAGGATGATGTTGATAATAACTAAATTGAATAAGAAATTGACACTAATAGCAGTCAAGAGCATGCATCACAAGAAGTGGAAACAAAAGGAAACAAAAGAGAAATTAAATAAAAGCAAAAGGAAAATAATGGTCGTCAGCAAAAAAAGACAAAAGTTTCAAAATTGATATGGAGACAATCAATCTCAACACAAAAAGAAAACAACAAGAAAAACAAAAGAAGAATGTCAACTCAATAATACATTGATTCTGCTCCATCCTTTGACCTAAAAATTTCTCAATATTTTGGAGATGATTTATAATGTTTGTAAAGCTTCAAATCTTTAAATTTAACTTTTGAAAATTTCTTTATTTTATACTCGAGAAATCTGTATTTCGTTTCACTCTTTGTATCCTACACTATCTTGTAAAACGCATAAAGGAATCAATTACATTTATTACCACGATCGTTTATATTCAACAACACTATCGTTTAATCGTATAAATACATAGTCGCTTAAATAATATATTTCACGATCGCGTAAATTATACAACATTATCGTTTAACATTATATGTTTATATATATATTAAACAGTAAGGAGTGCGATTCGACATTTAAAAAAAGGCACGCAAATTTACAATATTGTCCCTTTGGTAAAAATCAACAATATACATACTACCTTTTTTGTTTTCCGTCACTTCACAATATACAAACACATTGATCATTTAGCTTTTCGTCTCAAAGATTTTCTATTTCATTCTTCTCTTCAACGTCAAAAGGTATGTTGCTGAACTTTTCATACTATAATGTTACGTTTCGTCTTCTTTATATTTCAAACGTTTCGACTTTTGTCTTAACAACTATCATTCTGTTGTTAAATTCTTATTCTCAAGCATTTCGGATTCGTTTAAACATTTATTCTAGAGATTGTTAAATGTTTCAATTTATCATTACTTGCTGATTAATTATATTACAAATGTCTTTCTATTTAGATTAAACAATTTATTACATCAAGTAAACGATAATTTAATTTTAGGGTTTATGGTTTAGTGTTTTATAAACGATCATGTACATAACGAAAATATATTATGATAATTATTTTCAGAATGATTGTACCTAGCGACAAATACTTTCATGCCACTGTCTCATGCCAAGTGCACAAGATTGGCATTCTTATTAAGGATAAACTAACCAAGGAACAGCTGCAGATGTTCCACAAAATAATTTTTGGTCCATTACTGAATGTCAACATGGTCTTCAACAGCTAGTTGATCCATCATTTCTTGCTAAGGCAGATACCTAAAGAAGCCAACGCAAATGGAATCTATTTTTCTGTTTTGGGGAAAAATGTTTGTTTCACCCAAAATGAATTCAACATCATAATCGGATTGTGGCCAACCAAAGTAACATTGGAGAAAGATTATGATAATAAGCGCCTACAAAGCCTTCTATTCGGATTAGAAAATAAGAAATAATAACATTCTTAGAAGTTGAGGAAATTTTCAAGAATTTTGAGTTTACGAATAATGATGATGTTGTGAAGGTTGCCTTGGCCATTTTTATTGAAACTGTGATGGTCGAGAAGGATAAAAAACGCAGTTTTATATGGATATTTTCAGAAGAGTTGATGATGAAGAAGTTTTTAAGAATTTTGATTTGTCAACTTTCTTCTACACTTGTTTGCTCAACAGTTTGAAGACAATTATACAAGGGAAAAAAGAAGCATACAATTTAAAGAAGGCAAAAGTTCCAAAGCAGTGGCATACTACAACATCAAAGACTACGTACTTGCTTTTCAGGTGATTTTTGTTTGTTTATACATTTTAATTAAATACAAACTAAACATATCAAAGTTTAACATATTTGTTTAAATGTTTTAGGTGTGGGCTTATGAAATACTATCAACTGCAAGTGAGCACCTAGTCACAAAAACAGTAAAGGATCAATCCCTAGAATATTAAGATGAAATTGTACACAAGCTCCATCTTACAAAATGTTGTAGAAGAACATATTCGACAACAAAAATGTAAGTAAAACTTGTCAGCGATCGTTTAAAAATATTGTACGATCGTTTACATTTTAACATATACAATCGATTAGCTTAATGCAATATCGTTGATATTGAATACCATATCAAGTATCATATTATTTTATAAATGATCGTTTAGTAGCTTAGTTTGATATACAATGTATTAACAATTCTTTGATTGTAACATTGCAGGCTGTTGTTCAACCTGAACTGAAGCTATCAACCCAAGAGAAAACTTTCATGGAGAGTCGAATTCGAGGGGATGATAACATGGAAATGGAGGATGATGAATCCATGCCAGATATTAACAACAGTGATACCAATACTTCTGATGATACAATGAACAATCAATTATTGGAGCAATCAACCTCATCTACACAACTATCACCACGAAGGAAACAAAGACAAACAGTGGCTGACCAATCTGAAATGCATCCAATAACCAACAATAAACGTTGTAAATCAAATAAATCCAATGACAAAGAACAACAAAGTCATTTGAAATCCTACAAAAAACTGAAAAATGATATAAAAGAAGTTCGTAAGAATTATCCACACTAACTTCTATAGTCTATAGGATGGATGACGCAATTAGAAAGCAGTATTTGAGTTGTCTGAAATGAAACAGATGCTGGAGAGATTGGTTCAGGTAAACTTTGTTTTCAGAACGTATTTCATTTATTAGTTGTTTAAATAAGCGATCGTTTAACTAAAATATCCGATCGTCTATCAAATTTCAACGATCGTTTATCACAGTCACATAATCGTTTAGATAGGATACAACATTGTTTACATTTATATACACGATCGTTTAATTTTATTTTTATTTTTATTTAATTTTAGTTTTCAGAAAGTAATTCGTTTATCAATTGTTTAAATAAACGATTGTTTAACTAAAATATCTGATCGCCTATCAAACTTCAACGAACGTTTATCATAGTTACACGATTGCTTAGATAGGATACATCATCGTTTACTTTTATATACACGATCGTTTAGCAATCAGTTTTTATTTTTATTTTTATTTATTTATTACAATCAAAATCAAAATCTAGGGAATGATGATACTCATCAGAATGACAATGATGATCATCAAAATAGAGAAGATATGATCAGCAATGACCAACCATATATTGAAGAACAACATACTGAAGAACTTAACGTGGAAACTCAAAGGTTAACATTTCATTCATAGTTTACTGCTTTATATTGTTGAAAATTGCTTACATTCTAAATAAGTAACAATTGTATTTTTTTCTTATTCTCATTTTTTTTCTCATTTTGTTTAGGGAACAAAAAACAACTTCACTTGAATATCAAGAGGAATCATGTAGTGATATTAGCATAGACGGCAGGGATGCAGACTTGCTATTGACTATAAAAGATTTATTGGATAATATAAATGCTCAAAGTCAAAAAGAAAAAGACCTACCAGAAATGATTACTACCCTTCCACTTATGAGCCAACCTCTTCCACTTTGTGAGATACTACCATCATCAAGTACTTTCAAACAACTTGCAATGGCTCCATTGGATCAAATTTTACAAATTCACGAAATGCCACCATTAATTTCAATTGTAAATTATGAAGAATGTCAACTGGTATGTATATACAACAACTGTGTAGTCCTTTGAATTAAGAGTTTGTTTCTTATCTAATATTTTGCATTGTAGAAAATATAAAAAAAATGATCAAGCAGTTACTTTGGTTGAGATAGAAAAAGAAAATGAACAAGTAACTGAGGAACAAAGTCTAACAATTGGAAATGTGAAGCAATCTACTTCAACTGAAAAAATAGAATCTCAATTAGTATGTATACACAACAATTGTGTAGTCCTTTAAATTAAGAGTTTGTTACTTGTTTGATATCATACATTACATAAAAAATTAAAACAATAGGTTAAGATACAAAAATATGACGAAGCAGTTACTTCGGTTGAAAATGAACCAGTAACGGAGAAACAAAGTTCTACAATTGGTTTAGAATTTATACTGGTATGTATATAAAAGAACTCTGAAGTACTTTGCATAAATTATTATTGTTTTTTATTTTTCTTAGTTAACATTGTGCGTTATAGAAAATAAATGAACAACAAAAACCAATGAAAAGAAGGAAGCTACGTAAAATAGCAAATAAAAAGGTGTCTGATCAAGATCAACAAGTTAATCCACCCACAACATCTACTGAGGTCATATTACAACCCACAATACTTGTCCCAGATGTCAAATTCAGAGATGTAGATAGATATGATCCCATGTGGCAAGTGGATCCAAAATTATGGAAGGCATACTTATCTTGGAAGAGATCTAAAAAAAACTCATGAAGAGATCGAGGACAATAGTGTCCACAACCAAAAAGAATGAATTTTTCAAAAAGCTTGAAGAAAACACATGGATACTAGGAGGCGCAAGTACTCTTTCCAAATTTTATTTTATCTATAAAACTGCACGATCGAGTACAATATACTTTATCTAACCAAACGATCATTTATATATAATACACAATTGCTCAGTAAGGAAAAGAATGTTGTAAATGATCACTTGTATTTGCTAAACGATGGCTTAAACTATCGCTTCTATTCACTAAACGATCGTTTGATTTTTTTTGTAGACCATGGATTTGCTATTGTACCACTTGCAGAAAAAAAATGTTGCATATCAAGCCACTTTGCAAATATACTTTTAGAGTACTAGGTTCGGCGTTTATGGTAAGTTGTTATTCTTTAATTTTTTTTTTCTATAGAAGTTAAACTGCATAATTATATTTTGACTAAATTTTTTACTTGTTCTTCAAGACTGGAATCAATAAAGAACACTGCATAGTTAGGCAACGGCTTTTTGATAATCATGTGCTGACAGCAGACAATAAGGAAGCTGAATGGACAGACACAACAACACAATTAGCACTATGGACAGAACCAGATTTGGATACTATTTTAATTCAGCTCTTAGTGATTTCCAAGATAAGAAAAGGTGGGGAGATGTCAACTACGTGATTGGCTGCATCAACATAAAAGAACACTGGTTGGCTGTTGCAGCTGATATGAGGAAATGCAAGATCTATGTATTCGACTCAACGCCAAAATATGTTGAACAAAAACTTGTTGATGCAGCTCTTGAAATGCCTGTACGATGCATCCCCTTACTGGCAATTGCAATTGGAATACATGTGCATTCAAAACGTTTTAAATATGGCCCTTGGACAGTAATGAGATCAAATACCACATTACAAAAAGGTCGTTCATTAGATTGCGGGATTTTTTATGCCAAATTTATTGAATGCCTTGTAACAAATGCTGACCATGATTGTCTAACTATATATGGATAACATGAAACTGTTTAGACAACAGTATGTACTAGAACTTTGGGCAAATAAATTCTTTTGGTAAATAAATATATATTTGGTTCGTGTACATGTTCAGTTTTTACTTTTTAATTTTAATAAACTTTGATGTTTGTATTTGTTTAGATAGATATCACAAAACAATTGTATAAAGATATAAAAACATTCGTGTAGAGAAATGTAAAAGATCGTGCATATATCTTTAAGTGATCGTTTAGTAAAGTCTAAACAATCTTCTTAATACACATAAACAATATTAAGTGATCGTTTATATATACCACATTAATATCTAAACGATCGTGAATTTTTCGATTAAACGATCATGTAAAATATCATGGACTACCATCCACTTAAGTCAAACCGATTTCCTAAACGTACATTTAAAGAATATTAAGCGATCGCTTATATGTATTACATTAATGTAAAAGATCGTGCATATATCTTTAAGCGGTCGTTTAGTAAAATCTAAATGATCTTCTTAATACACATAAACAATATTAAGCGATTGTTTATATATACCACACTAATATCTGAACGATCGCGAATTTTTTTATTAATCTAAACGATCATGTAAAATATCATAGACCACCATGCACTTAAGTCAAACCAATTTCCATAACTTACATGTGAAAAATATTAAGCGATCATTTATATGTATCACACTAATGTCTGAATGATATTAACTCTCCATCAAATTTAATATCAAACGTGTATACATAAGAATGAAAGAGAGAGTACGCATTGCCATTAATTGTTCAAACCTTGCTTACAAGTCCTACTATTATGTCCTTTATGATTATAATTGGAACATCTAGTTGAACTATTAAATTCGCCAATAGATGGAATTCTTTGTTTTCTTGGTCTTCCAGCTTGTCGTTTAAAGACTGGAGGTAATATTGTCATGACATAATCTACAACTCTCAAATCAAAATGAGATCTAACAGGCTGAATACAACCATTGTACGTTGCTGATAGTGTTTCTCTATAATAAAACTTAGATACATAAGAATAGGTATCTAAATTAAGCATTCGTAGAATATCAAGAGCATGTGCACAAGGAATTTCTTCAACATTCCATACTCGGCAACTACAACATCCCACATTTAACTTCACAATAAACTGTTGATTTTCATCCATTATCTAGTATTCAATCAAACTTATTGGATCAACCTAATACATAACAAAATAAGGATAATTAATAAAATAATAAGAAATAGATTTCAATCTCTGTATACATCAGATATATATAGATATCAATCTATCAGTGCCTATCTGAGATATGAACAGATAAATTGCTATCTTTATCTATCGGATAGACAAAGATAACAATCTATCTCTAACTGTTCGAGATAAAAAAAAATTCTTACGAATAATCTTCTCGACTTTTCATGTTCTAAACGTAAAATATTCTCAACCCACGAAGTCAAATGACTCTTCATTGTAGAAGCAGCTTTACTTCGTTCATAAACCACTTTTGCAATACATCCCTAATTGAACAAAGCATCGTAGCCACAGGTAGTTCTCTAAAATTTTTAAACACCGAATTTACACTTTCTACATAATTTGATGTCATCATTCTATACCTTCGTCCACGTGAATATGCCCGAGACCGCTTCTTAAAACCAACACTTCTAAAATAATCTCTAATATTTGGACAAACAGACTCCATGCATCTCATGTGATATTCAAATTCTTCAACAGTGTAGGCATAAGCACAACTAAAGAAATACTTATTAAGTAGTGGATCCTTATAATGGAGTTTCAAGTTACTTACAAGATGTTTTGTGCACACACAATACTCAACATCAGGAAACACGTTTAAAACTCCTTTGGGGATGCTAAGATACCTATCAGAAACAATGACAAAATTAACCTGCTCTGAAAAACTACCTCATATCTTCTTAAAAAATCATGTCCATGATACATCACTTTCAGATCTACAATATGGCAAAAGCAAGAGGGAAGATTTGATTGTTACCATCTTGTGATGAGGCTGTTAATAGGATGCCACCAAACTTACACTTCAAAAATGTCCCATCAACAAAAATAATAGGTCTACAATATTTCTACCCCTCAATTGATGCACCAAAAGCCATAAAGAAAAACTTGAAATGACCACTATCATCCATTTCTAAAGCAGTGCATATATCTATAATAATTAAAAACACATTTCTATCAGCACAAACAAAAAAGAACAAAAAGAATATGAAAGATGCTAATATTGGTCTATCTAGATAGACTGTGATATTAGTCTATCCACATCTATCTGCAAATGAATTTAAATTTGATATACAAAACTGATCATACATGGGTTAGATTCAACCAATTTATCAAAGAATCTAGGAATCAATGCATACGATTCAACTGTGTCACCATGTAATATCTTTACCATATGTTTTTTCGCCCTCCAAGCTTTTTAGTAACTTATTTTATTAACTCCAAAATTTGTACGAGCCTTATGCACAATCTCTTTAGGAATGGAACGATCAGTAGACATGAATCTAAAATCATCTTTCAAACAATCGCCAATTATTGTTGAAGAAACTTGCATGTGAGAACTTTTAGCAGTACTCAATGAACAATCATGGTCAAAAGTGTATTTTCTTAGCATCCACAAATCACTCTTCTTATAACGAGATGCCCTTACATACCATTTGCAGCCTTCTTGCAAACATCTAAATTCAAAAGACCTCAAATTTGATACTGTATTCCTATATTGAAAGTTGTTCTTCACTGTTATTATGCAAAAACACTTTGAAAGCACTTCTTTACTTTCAAATAAATTTTTTTCCTTCAAATCAGAATAATAAAAGTTGTCTCTTATAACTTCATCATTTGAAACGGAAGAAGAAAAACTTATATTCAGTGACATATCAACATTCTCCCGTACACTACTAGATGAAGAAGACATTCCCAAAAAATTAACACTTACATGGGCAACTAATGGATGTCTACTAGTTGCATCTTTAGCAAAAACTAAATACCAAGCAACATCATTGTCCTTCTTTATTGGCACCACAGTTTGAACATTACTTTTACCAAAATCAAGTAAAACAGATAATTCTACTGATTCATCCAATTCAAGTTGTTCACATGTCAAAGCAACTAAAGAATTAAAGCTGACTCGCATATCTACCAAAATTCTGGACACTAAGTAATTCTCATAAACATTGCAGTCATTCCATTGACCTCCATAAAAAACAACAATAGGAATAGACATTCTAATCTTGAAAAAAAATATAATTAAGTATTTAAATGTAATTAGAGAATACTAAACGATCGTGCAAATAAGTAAATAAATACTAAACAATCGTTTAACACCAATAGACGATCGTATATAATAAATTAAATCATCGTATAGAATAAGCTATAGATGATCTTTTAAAGACACTGATCGTTTAAATAATCGTATTAAATTTGATACACAATCGTTTAAAAACGCTGATCGTTTAAACCATCGTATTGATTTTGATACACGACCGTTTAAAGACGCTGATCATACAAAATATTGAAAATTTTCGTGTTCATAAAGATGAATGATCATGTTCATATAGCAAAACGATTGTCTGTATATTGCTAAACGATGATGTTGATAGAGGTAAACGATCAAGTAATTCAATAAAAATTATCGTGAAAAACTTCAAACTATCGATCTTCATAATGAAATATACAATTCTTATAATGATTCTTAAAAATTCAAAACGAAAAAAAAACTTTAAATTCTTACAGACAAAAAACAAAAACGACATTCATACTGAAATATAAATTCTTAAATCGACATAAACAGTACCAAAATCTTCAACGATCTTCATAACCAAATACAAGATGTCTTACAGTAATACCTACATATTCTAAACATTCTATCTTCACTCCGAAATATATAATTTTGAACGAAATTTTATAATCAACTAAATAGTTCAAAGAAAAAACACTATTTAGAATACTCACCAAAACCAAAATCACTGAGACGATATTAACAGAGCAATATAGGACCATCTGTCCAAGATGACAAGAAGAGAAACGATGTTTTCGAAGATGATGAATATGAGAGCAAACGTTGTCGAAAATTACGAAAAAGGTAAAGAATGATCACGATCAAAAATATATAAAAGACGAGATGAATAACTTGAAAACGACGATTGTGAAAAAATCGGAAAAAAGAAGAACATCAAATTTTTCATTTTTTTTTAAATTTAATTACCATAAACTATGCTCACTTCAACAGTTTAATTATATATTAATTATATAATACATAGTTATGTACTCCAACTGCGAAATCGATTATACAAAGTTTTACGTGAGAAGAAAATACAAAGTGTTATGTGAAAAAACATATTTTTAATTCTTTGATAGAAAAAATTAGAGTTATCATAATATAAATGAGTAATTGCTCAAAATGAACCAAACCCAAAAATATAAAATAACTATTTAGAAAAGATTATCGTTTTTAATAAAAAGAAGTAATTTTAACTTTATAGTACACATCCAAAATATCAAACATTGAGAATGATATAAAATTTTGATTCTGTATGTAAGCATGGTTGGAAGCAAAAGAGAAAATGAAAAATTATTTAGCTTAAACAAACTTCTACTATAGAGATATGACCAAAAAAAGTTTTAAAATAAAAAATAAGATGTACATGATTGCAAGTTCCAAGCTCTGTGATCAAATACTTGCGTTGCACGATTGTAAAAATAAGAGTAATTTTTGTTTTGGAATCTTATTTTATATGATCTAAAAAAAGATTTTTTTGATCATATAAAAACTATTTGGTATGGGTATATCAAGAGATATTTTGTAAATAAGTAAATTTATAAAAACTATTTAAATTAAGGATTAAACTAATTAAAGTTAAATTTACTACAAAAGATATAATTTGTTTGATCATGTGGACAATATGTTTTTACGAGAAAGGTAACCTGCTTTAAAAGACAATTGAAACAAGGACAGTAGAGTAAAGTTGTCTTAAGAAAATTACGTAAATACACTGCTATTGTACAAAGAGGGCTGAAACATTGATGGAAGAATTGAAACAAAAATTGCATTAAACATGTATAAAATAACATGCTCTAACAAATCACATCAAAAATTACACAACTCAAAGGTGCATAGAATTTGCATAAAGAGCAGTCAAAAGTTTGTGTAAATTATAAGATCTTTCTATAGAACCTCCAACAGTTACAAAGACTTGAAAATCAATAAAGAGAAAAATAAACAATTTTCAACTCTCATCACTGCAAAAACCATCACTTCAGCACTGAAGTATGAGCTAAAAAGAGAGAATAAATTATCAAATTCCATTTTCTATACATATTTCCCCTTCGATACCGATACCATCAATAAAAATTACACATATTCCTGGCTGATTAGTTATTTACATTCTATGAAGGAATTCAGTTAGTTAAAAAATCATACCGATAAAAGAAACATGATGGGAGGGAGAACGAGAGAGAGAGAATGAGATATGGAGAGATAATTTTCTAGCCTTCTACCTTCGTTTGAAAAACCGAAGAAGAAATGCTACTTCAAACTACAACTCAAGAACAGTCTAGGAAATGAAGAAGAAGAAGATAATGTTACATGTGGAAGGTATCCATCAAATGAACGCCATAAAGAAAACTGAGGAAAACAACCAGTCCTGCAAATCGCTCATATTTATATATCAGACCCCATTGTTTGTTATGTTACAAAAGTTCATTCCACCAATTTTTTTTTTCTTTTTTACATTTGCTTCCACATACCCTAAAACTGGTAAATTCACCCTCATCAGAAGCTACTCTGCACGAAGAAAGAAAAACTATCATACATTCAAAAGGGTCCAGGAAAAACCAAATATGAAAAGACAAGAGAATAAGAAAAAAATTAAAGCTCAGCTAGGATACTACTGTCTCTAAGGCATGCATTATACTACCAAATGGAATTGTGAAGAAACTTATTTAAATGGTAGTTTCAGCATGTTCCATCTGAATGGATTTAGCTTCCCTACAAGTAAAGGTTGAGAAGAGCAGATAAATGTTTGCAGAGGTATCGGCTGGACTCGGTTGACCCCAAATTTCTAAAGATATATGCCCTACTAAACGTAGCATACTTCAGGCGAACACAACAGACATTAAGGTACAATTACTACAAATGACAAAGAAATCAAGACAAAAAAACAGAAACACTTCAAAAGAAAACTCGAATAAAGAAACACCTAGCAAAGAAAGACTTCAAATAACGGCCTTTTTTATTAGGCACTTGATTTAGTATTCAATTAATACGCATGCTTAGTCCCTTCTCCTTTACGATTGCATTCCAAGTTTCATCTTAAGAGAATACCAATTGTTAAAGCATCAGACAAAAATCCATACAACAAAGATGACAAAGATGAAAGAAAATCACCCAATACTCATACCAAGATTAAGAAGAAAAAGAACTATATTTCTAAACTCAGAATCAAAAGAAGCCTATAAATACATAAACAAAATTTCAAATCACTATCTAATTAAACAAATCTAGAATCCATTTTTTCCAAACACATACATCAAAAAGACAAAATCAAGGTCAAGGTGGTTATTCCATAAAAATACCCAAGGTGCATATACGTGTGTGTATATACACACACACACACATATATCCACACATATGTTAGAGGTCATTTAAAATATCATAAAAAATTAATGTCAATTTTTTCATCTCTGAAATAGCTTGGTCTTCTTTAATCGCCCTCATCTCTCAGCCACTCTTATCCTTCTCAATTCCATAACAAGTCTTTTAGTTTGGGTATTGCAACTCCACCATGGCCACAGGCTCACAGGTGCAGCTAGCAAAAGTTGAAAGAGAACTAAAGTATGTTTCCTATATAGAAGGATGGTTTTAAATTTAACACCCAGAGTTTTCCATCGACTCTAGACCCCATGGTAGTAACTTAGTTCAGTGATGCATTTTTTTTTTCTGAAGCTAGTCCATAAGTTTTCCTAGTCACCCTTGAAGGGATGATCCAAGACACAATCGGATCCATTCCATAGTGTCACGAGAGAGAGCTAAGTTCCATCTAAAGGCACTGAAAATTTCTGTCCATAAAGCACGAGCAAATTGGCAGCGAAAAAAGAGATGGTTCACTGATTCAAAGCTATTCTGATGTAGACGACACCAATAAGGAGATCAAGAAATCCACGGGCATCTTGCTTAGCCGGTCCATGGTATCGACACAAATTGGGATGGAGATTCTAACTTCTAGTCTTCTGGTCCAAAATATGTCTTAAGTAGTTGAGTTATGCTTCAGTTAGCTAGTTAAATAATATCTTATCCAATTGTTTTAGACTGCTCAATGATATAGAATTGTTTTTTAATCATTGGGACCTTTTTCTACTTTACAACGAGAGTTTTCTTTTCTCTTGTCTTGTTTGAAACAACCAGACACACTGGTTCTACCATCTTTTGGCCCCACATGCTCTAAAATTCTACAACCAGACTTCGATCAAAACTTTCCTAACATTCCCCCGGGACCTTCCGCCCAACCTTGTAAAAGCCTATGCCTACAGAAACCATAATACCTCCTTTCTACCTCCTAAACCCACTAGATAGAGAAGCAATTCCAATCTACAAACCACTACAAATTGATAACTTTTCCACACACAGTACTATCATTAACCACAGACCCTGCAAAAGCTCCACTAAAGTATACTACACCAGAGAAAAAGCTTTCGTGCAATCTAATGTAAAAAGGAACTTTGGTCTAGGAACTTTCCAGGAACCCTTCAAAAAACTAGAGGAAGAGAAACAACTTAATTTCCACAATACAACAGATAAAAATACATGGAATCTCTTGCATTTTGAAAAGAAAAAAAATTAATTAATTAATAATTATTAAATATAAATTTTAAAATTTAAAAAAAAAAATAAAAATTAAAAAAAAAAAAAAACAAACCTTAATTTCTTTTAAGGCATTCTATAGAGCCTGGGAGACACTGGGCATGCTAAGTTCCAACCCTCTTTGATACCTAGTCCAGCACATTTTGAAGTTATACTCCTAAGTAGCCAACTATAGTTGAGATGTCTTTTTGTAGACTCTTAATGAAAAAGTTTCAATTTATATGGTAGATGGGTGTCAATGCTTCTGTATGCGATCCTATAGGAGCAACAGTATTCCGAAGCAACTTTTCAAAATTCGCAGACTTTTTGTAGTTAGTTCTAGGACTGCCTTTTTTAGTTGGACTTCATTTCTTCTATGTGTGCATCTATTTTTCTCAATGGAAGTCCAGTTTCGTATTAAAAGAAAAATCATCTCCAAATGAAAAGTAAAATGACAAAAAACCATGAATGCAAAAAAACTTTAATCAAATGAAGAACAATTGAATATATAATATATTTGAAAAATATAAATATACCTCAAGTATTTTTGACAACATTAAGTGAAAATTCCACCAATCTTTCTACAACCATACGAGGAAATAAATGACCTAGATTATTCCACAATGTCAGCCAGCTACCTTTATCACTCCCATTTCTTCAATTTTTGAGGCCTTATGCTGCATAAATGAAATGCAGAAGGCTTTTAGTAGGATAACTATAAATTGAAAAGTCAAAACATGGATTAAGAAGATAAAAGTTGACCCGGATAATTGCTCCACAGTGCAAGCATTCTAGAGCTGAAAAAAATGGACTTCATATTACCTTACTTTTTTTGTGCCTATGAATGTCATTAATATCATCTTCCCCATCGTGCTTCCTTTTCTGAAAATTAAGAGAAGTTAGAAATTAAGAACCAGCTTATTTGGCTACATGCACAACAATTGTATATTAGTTTGGTGGTGAAACACAAAAAGACTACTTTAGGAGAGAAAATATGGTACAAATCAATTAACTTTTCAATTCCCCGGCCTCAGGGCAAAACTATGGGTTTGATAGTCTAGATCAAACAGAAAAAGAAAAAAAATCAGTGAAAGGGGTAACCTTGTAACCTTAACAACAAACTAGGAATTGGGATAAACTGATAAGTCCATAATGTTAATGTCAATGACAATCTACCCCTGGACCATCCCACTGTTATCAAATCTTGGTAGTTGGTATTTTACAAGGGAGCTGGAAAAGAGTAAATGTTTTCCAACCTTTTCATGATGCTTCTTAGAATGATCAGCACCAGAATCTTGATGGCCACTTTTGTCTTTCTTCTTGTCCTTGTCTTTATCCTTACTCCTGTCTTTATGTCGATGCTTGTGCTTCTTATGCTCTCTATCCTTCTCCTTATCCCTATCTTTGTGCTTCTTGTGCTTTCTGTCTTTATCTTTGGACTCGCTTTTTGACTTCCCTGGAATAGTAGGAACACCCTTCTCGGCCTAACCAAAGAAAAAGAAATGGACCCATCACTTGCAGAGAAAAGAATCAGGATGAGAAATGCTGATAATCAGACCCGTTGCCTTGTTAACATCTAAGTTCTATCTGCTGGAAGAAAGCTGAAGAAAGTGGCTCATTTTAACAATTCTAATAATAGATTTCTTACAGAAGGCAGATCAACAGGACCAGTTTCCCTCAGTTGGAAGGCTTCTATGAGAATATCTTGATCAAATGGCTGTATACGGGCATTAGTCTCTCTAGGGTAAGAAGTATTCTGTATGAGTTGATTCAACTGCATCCCTTCTCCTTTTCTAATTTCTGTGTCTCCAACCACGTTATGAAGATAATGTGTGTCTGAAATTGACAATGGAAGTGACTTCTTGCAGAAAAAATCATGGTGAGGCAACAACTTGTAGTGACTTATAAGATCCACAGCACCAGTTAGTTCCCTAGGTCCTAAAGGTACAAATAAAAATACACCGAAATTCAGGTGACAAGATTATAAATATCAATAGAAAATGAACAAGATGGATCAAAAAACAGTATAACTTGTACTTCCATGTTCCTTTCAATTACATTGAAATCAAAGCAATAAAAACAATATACTAACAAAAGAAAGAAAAAGCTAAGTGATAAGAAAAAATCAATTGAAGATTTAAAATGTACAACATGAAGAGACAAAAGAAGTTATAGTAATTATATTCATAAAACTAAACAAAAATGAAGAAAGAATTGTTTTATTTTATTCCGGGGGGTAGAAGGACTGCAGAGGTAACATTGAACCATTGCAGAGAAAAACCATAATTGCTTTAAAGAAAACAGAGAACCTTGAAAGATTCATTCTCTTCAGAAATCTTGAAGATCTTAAAATGAAATTCTCATGGCATGGCATAGACCATATGCAATTTTAGGTGGAAACTGCAATGAACACTCTGTCTCAGAAATCCTAAGAGTTTAGCTCAAAATTGGGTACAGAACTCATTCACTTACTGCAATGAACACTCCGTTTCAAAGTTTTTTCAGTACAAAATCCAAAATTTAAGAAACTTCAAGTCCTCAATTACAGAAAGTCCTTTCTTGTCTCACTTTGAGCTTCCAGTTATAGAAAGACCTTAGTAAGACGTGGCCATTTCATTGCTCAAGCCTAAAAGAGAGACTAAATAAAGAACTATCAAGTCATCATAGCTCACTCCCAACATCTAGTGTTCCTTAGACTAAATTCAGACATGAAGAAAGATTTAAAAGTTTTAACAGTATTGAAGAGATTAACAACTATATCTTCCTTTGTGGTAGAAAAAGATTTAGGGTAGAAGAAGAATGATACGATTCGAACACTGAAGGTGATTAATATGAGCTTTTAGTTAATATAATCAAGAAGAAAGATAGGAAATATACTGAAACAATTCCAGAAACTAATGAAAGTTAGACATTGACAGAAAGGAAATGAGAGGCAAGGATGGCTTCATGAAATATTGGTGACCCTTTCCACTCAGTCAATCTCACAAGAATCTTCTATAAAATATGGGCCCAAGCGGCCCAACAGGGGACAGGAATTCCTCCAAGGGATAAGTAAAAAGAGAACAGGTCAGAATTACACCCCCATACAAAACTCAACTCCAACTCCTCCAAAATACAGTTGCAACTTGCAATGTTTGGAAAGGATTATAAAGGGAAAGGAGAAGAGCAGACCTCTTTGTCTGTCTCTAGTTGGCAAAGTGTTAACAACTAGAACATGGTTTCACCCAAGGGCATCTTTTCAGGGAAAGGATTATAATGTTCTCAGGTACATAGAAGATAACACAAGGGCATGTTTTCACCCAAAAAAGGCATGTCATTTAGGATAATATAGTATCATCAGAAAACATCTAGAGATTTCTAAACGTAAAACCATCAAATGTATATACCCAGCAATGCCACACTCTTTAAACATGCCATTGTACAGGGGAGAAGGGACTAAATTGACAAAATATATCAACAGTTACCTCGGCCAAATTTCTTATCTTCAGATTCCATGTATCACTCTTCCTTGGAACAATGTAACATTATAACTGCAATCATAAAACCCCAAAAAGTAGTGAGATTATAATTCCGAGCCAATAATCATAAAAATGCTTTGAACAATCAAACAGAGAAGGCTAAAAACCCATGGCTTATAAAAAAGAAAAAGGAAGTGAACCAAATCTGGGTTTTCTTTCGTACGAGTCAAACAAAGGAATAACGCACAAATATGCAAACTCCATTGGACATACTCATAAAACAAAAAAAATATATAGGATTTATGAATACATACAAGATGTGTTATCACTAAACGGTTTGTTTAAAGGAGGAAGTAAATATAATTAGCCCAACATAAGCGTAGCTTAGCAATACTCCATCCTTGAGGTTGGAGGTTCAAACTCGCATACCCCACCATTTTTTTACTAGAAGAAGTTAATTTAATAGAACTTGGAGGACTAATTGGGTCACTACAAAAAAAAAAAAAAAATCTAATATAGAAAAACATCCAGAACATTTTGTAAGTTTGTTAGCAAATCCTGCACACAACAAATCCAAAATTTGAGCCATAAAATCTATCCAAAAACCATAAACTAAAAGAGATACTGGTTACAATTTTGGAAAGAATTGTATCGAGAAGACAAAACAGAAACTAGCCAAATCCCTTTATTGACCACGCTAAAACCACTCTCATCCAAAAGAAAACAACAAACCCATCTGAACTCGAAGCCAATAATAAAACAAGCAGGAAACATAATTTCAGAAGAACCCCCAACCCCAGCCTCCAAAAAAAACGTCTCCTTCTTCAAATTCAACGAGAACCAAAAAACGAAAAATTCGAAACACCCAATTCAGCTCAAGCAGCAAAACACCCAAGAGTGGCAGCAAAAAACCCTAGAGACACCAATCAATCACAGAACTGAAAACCCCGGGATTGAGGGGGGAGGGGAAAAAAGAAAAAGGGCAGTGCTTAAAACCAGAAACAACTCAAAAGCAATCCATTCTAGAAACAAAGAAAAGAAAACGAACCTGGCGGGAAAGGGTAGAAGAAAAGGAAAGAGGCGCCGGGAAAGGAGAGGGGATTGAAAGAGCGATCGAGAAAAAAGGGTGATGAGGATCGAATCGAGGAATGAGATGAAATTGAAGGGAAAAGGGGCTGAAGAATGGTGTGTGAGGAGAGTGAAGAAGTAGCTCCGGCGGCCGGGAACGGCGGAGAGAGAAAAAGGGAGGGGAGAGAGAGAGAGAGAGAGAGAATTGAGATCGGGGAAGAAGAGAGGAGAAGAAGAGAAGAGGGGCAGTGAATAATACTGCAAATAACCCTTTGCCACATCTACAAATGGACCGTACAGTGGACTTTTAATACAAATGGTCAAGGGCTTCCCTTGCAACTTCCCCCTTTCCTTTCCTTCCCTTTCCTTTTGTGTAAATTGTCATTTTTATTTTGAGCTTTTTTTAAATAAATTTTGTATTTGAAATTTTATTTTAAATAACACAAAATTTCTAAAATTATTTTTTAAATAATAATTTTTTTAATAAGATTTGAATTTGATTTCTTTTAAAATGTTACATTTTTATTTTTATTTCAATTTTTTTCTTAATGTTTCAATATTTACGTTCAATAAATTTAAAATAGAGATTTTTTTTTTAAAGTTAAAAAATTTACGATTCTATTATATGTAAAAGATAAAAATATTTAGACTTTGATTTTAATATGAAGTAAATATGGTGTCAAATTTTTTATTTTTTACAAATTTTCTTTAAAATAATTAAACATTATAATTAATTAAATTTTACTATTTTTTCTCTTCTGATAATAAATTTGAAATTTTATTTTATAATTGCTTTAAGATAATTGATAAGTATTGCGAAGGATGGGTAAGTGAATATATAATGAAAAATAGAGATTATAAGGATAAAATATTAAAATCAAGTGACCAAATTGAAATAACACTTCAATCTTAAGGTCAAATCATAACATTTTGATACTTAATGACTAAATAAAAACTAAAACCAAACCTCTAAAGCTAAATTTATGGACTAAATAGAAATTAAAATCCAAAATCAAAACTTTAAGTCCAAATTGTAGATCAATTGTGATTAGTCTTAATTATCAAAATGAACATAACACAAGTGACCATAGAGTTTGACTTTATAATTAGAGGTTTGATTCTCCCTCCTTACATATTATCTAAAAAATAGACTATAGTTTAAAGTTTAAATTGATACAACATTGAAATTTAAGGAGGTAAATTATTAATTTCCCAATCGATTGACTTTTAACATTGTGTTCGTTTATTTAGTTTATATATTTTGATGGTTATATACATGTTTTTGTAATACAACAAACGTAGGTGGTAGATCAAATCTCCAACTTTTAGGAAGAGAAATCATGTCTATTATTATTGACCTAAAAAGCCTAAAATTGTCGTGTTTTGCAATATATAGTATTCAATGTTAAAAATATTAATTACGGTCTTAATTGAAATGTGAGGAATCTAAGGAATGTTTTTATAATTCTAAAAAGAAACACATAACAAAGTTGTAAGGTTCTTTTTTCTAAGTTCAGTTACCTATTAGTAAAAAACAAGAAGTAATTAACATGTATTATCCCTTTTTGATAGTCTCCACCCCTAATTGTACTAAGAAATGTAAATCTTTTTCTAATACTTTTGTCCCAAAATCCAGTGAAGTACTATTTTTAGTTTAAATCTTGTAAAAATTAAAAATAAATAAAAGAAAAAGTCATTTAAAAATATAACGACAATATATGAAACTATTTACAAAATAGAGTCAAATCTATCAAATTCTCTAAAGTCAATTTAATTATTTTTATTGTATTTCATATTTTTGTTGTATTTTGTAAATAGTTTCAACTTTTTGTTATTCATAAAAATTCATTCGAAGAAAACTTCACAAGGTATCATGTAAAATGATAAATATCAGACTTTGAATAAAATAAAATGCTCTATAAAAATTCATAAAAACAACTTTCATAAGGAAAAAAAATCTTAGGATGTACACCTAAAGGATATATTTATATATATTATAAAATAAAGAACAAAGGAACAACCAAATAGAAAAAATAGAAAAGAGAAAAAGAAGAGAAGATAATTTACCCCATTTGTGGTGTGTATACACAAATGATCTCTACAACATCTATTTATAGAATTGTGTGAATAATGATTACAAAACAAAATATAAATAGGGGACAAGAAAGTTATGGAAATTGATGGGGAGGTTATTGGATGAATTTGTAACCTAAGAAAGTTATGGACATCTAATAATATGTAGAATATTCATAATACTCCCCATTTAGATGTCCATATTATATAAAATAAATGTTTCGTTAAAACCTTAATAGGAAAAAATCCTAGCGAAGAAAAAAGAGTACATCATTTTATATAATTTAATAACTACCTCATTAAAAACTTTTCTAGGAAGACCCAATGGAAAAACCCATAGTCAAAGGAAAAAATGCATATTTTTACTCCCCCTCATGAGTACATCATTTAAGTTCGTCGAGTTGTCACATTTCAATGTTGTGTTTAAGTTTTTCAAATGTTGGAGTTAGTAATTGCCTTTGTAAATAAGTCTGTCAATATGTCTTTTGAAGAATTTTGTTGAATATTGATATCATCATTTGATGTTGTCTCACATAAGAATACTATTGGCTAGTTTTGTACATCATCAATATCACAATAAGATTTAAAGTAGTTGTTCTAATCTGTTTCATAAGCTGCCATAACATAAAAAATCTTTTATATGTACTAAGTAACTCGTGTAAGATCTAACTCGCGCGGGTTAGATAAATAACTTGCATCTTCATAATTAACTAGATCACAATTAGATCTTTTAGAATAAAATAAATTAATGTAAGCTAATAATTCTTAAATTAAGCATAACATTGTTTAATTCTACTTCAATATTTTTTGGAGAAAATTTTTTATTAGATATTTTGAAAAATATCTAATTAAATAAAGTTGGAATTTTGATCAATGTTGTTTGTTTTAAGAGATTTAACATATATTGCATATTTAGTTATCAAATGTTTAAATTCATCTTCTTTCAACTGTAGGTTTAAATTCAAGAAATATGAATGATGGCGATGAGAAGATCGATGATGAATACACCAAATACATACATATACGACAAAATCATCAAAATTGAAATACTCACCATATTTGAACGAAACTCCAAATACCTAAAGAATTATGAAGAAAATTCTAACGAATCTTTAACATGAATCAAAATCAATTTCTACAAAGCCTTCAAAGTATTAAAGACTCGTGCTGATAACGTGTTATAAAATAAAGAACAAAGAAACAACCAAAATAGAAGAATAGAAAATAGAAGAAGAAGAGAAGACAATTTAAATCAACTGTGGCGTGTATACAAATGATCTTTACAACCTCTATTTATAGGGTTGTGGGAATAATGGTTACAAAACCAAATATAAATAGGGAACAAGAAAGTTATAGAAATTGATGAAGAGGTTATTGGATGAATTTGTAACCTAAAGAGGTTATGGACATCTAATAATATGTAGAACATTCATAATATAATATGTAGTATTTTTTAATTTCTTAAAGCATTTTTTTTTTTTAGTTTTTTAACCATACTTTTCGTGTCTTCACGACCTCTCACTCTCAAATGTGATATCAGATTATTCATGTTTCACTTCTAAATTCATGGCATTACAAACATAAACATGTGTGTTCGCGCGTATGTGAGTGTGATAAACAAGTTGCATTATTTCATTTATCTCTTTTCTTGCTATGACCATTTGTTATTCAATTATTTTTAAATATAGCAAAACAAACTAAAAATATTTACAAAACATCATAATTTATCTACGATAGATCAAGATAGACTACTATATTTGTCTATCTATATTATGATATACATGTATAAGAGTGTATTTTTATCTATCTTGATCTATATGTGATATTTTACTATATTTATAAAAAAAAATTGAAATTTTCTCTTTTAAACTAATTTTCCATTATTATTAAACAAAATTCTCATTATCAAATAACATTTAACATGATTATTTAAAGAAATTTTGATTTTTTTTAAGTGATTGCCACTTGGAGGGATGAAAAATGAAAAAAGAAATAGAAAACTTTATAGTATTTGTAGTTAGATTTTTAGATTTTTAGATTTTTTTTCATCCTCTTTCTTTTCTTTTTTTTTTTTTTTTTTGAAATTGTCCTGATAATTTAATTTCAACTTATAAATGCATAACATATATATGTATGTACTTAGCATGTGGTTTTATGTCATCAAATGATTTAATGGTTGACTTCCTTTTTTATTTATTTATTTATTTATTTGACGAGTTTTATATAGTAATTTTTTTTAAATGTAGTTCTCTCAAATTTCAACTCTACTTGCCTTTTCTCCTTTCAACTTCAAGCACACCTTTTATGCAGTGTATTTTGTATAAATTGAAAGGTCGACGTTAAAAATTTGATTAGTAATACACTGGATTTTATCATATTTATCCCTTTAATCTATGGACTTTTCACTCAAAACTTGATTTTAAACTTATGTTATTGGGTGAGATTTAAATACTACTTTGGTTTTTTATATGTTTGATTTTGATTCATTTTCAAAGTATTAATTATAGTGCTTGTAATTTCAATTTTAGTCTATTTTAATTCTTATACTTTCAATTTTGGTTTATTTTGGTCAACTTTCAAAAAGTGACTAGTTTGATCCCTTGAAACAAAAATGCAAATGAAATTATCAATATAGTCACCTTTTAAAAGTATTAGAACTAAAATTGAAAATATAAACACCAAAAAAAATTGTAACTATAAAGATCAAAATGAATCAACGTTAGAAGCATATGAACTAAATTGAACATTATAAAAGTATAAGGACCAAAATAAACTAAACTAAAAGTACAAAGGCCAAAATAATGTTGGAATTTATATCCTAAAACCTTGTAATTTTAAATCACATTCTATTCATTAAAGTTGTTATTGATGAATTATTAATGAATTGAATACTCTTGAATCCAATAAACTAAGGTCCCAAGGTTATTTTAAGTAAACTTGAATTTTATGTAGAAACATAAACATGGATCAATTTTGAGTATATAGCCTAATCGGTCTATAGCATATGAATAAGATTTGACATCTTATTTCTAGAGATACTATGAATACGACCTGCTTTGTAGTTAGTACGAACGATGTGATTTTGAATCATTCATGTGGAGACGTGAAAATGGAGGCATTTTATGTAAAGAGTTTACATAAAACTGGAACCATGAAACAATCTCTTTTACATTATAATACCATTTACTGTATAAAATTAACTATTTTGATGATTGATTACTTAGGTAATTTAATTTAATCCTGGGTTAACTATAAAGTCTTGTTCATATGAGATTATCCTTAGATTTGTATAGGTGAGGGTAGTTCATTAGCGTTGGCCTAATAAGCATTTCAGGGGTAAGACCGGATGGATAGCTAGGGGCACATAATGCAAGACAAAATTCACTTCTACTCTTATTGGGTTAGTGGATAGGTCATTCCCTTAAACACTAAATCTAGTTCTTGAACACGGGGCCTCACCATCTTAATTGCCCGAGAAGGATTCGATTTATAGGTTGAACCTTAAACCAACTGTTCAATAGTGGATCAATGAGACTTTAAGAACAAGATGTAATCTCGAGGGTAAAATGATAATTTTGACCCAACCGAGATTACGAACAACATATGAAGAATTAACTTACAAATCATGGTCAGGTTAGATGGACATAAATACATCGATAATGAGGGAAATGCAACTATGGGACTTTAGTAGAATAACTTATTAGTTAATGAATGTTGATTAGCTCGGTCTTAAAGGGTCTAGCAAGTTAATCTCGGTTTGTTGGAGTCAATAATGATCTATAGATCCATTAGGTTCCCCTGCTAGCTCATATGGAATTAACTTAGAATGATATGTTAAATTAATTCGAATAATTCAAATTGGGTAAGGAGAGAGAAACCGACAAGTATATGTGATACAATATCGATTATCAGTTTAGAGCTAGAACTTTATATTTAAATATGATTTAAATATAAAAAATATGAATGTTGATTCATATTCGGAAGCTTGGAAATGATGAAAATGGTCAAATTTGTAAAAAGTCAAAACTTTTATCTGCTAAAAACTTCTCTTTTATTAATTTTTACTTTCCACAAAGTATTTTTTTCTCCCAACTCTTAACCCTAAGTCCAATCTCCAAATTTCATCTCTCTCAAATCCTTCACTTATTAGGTATCACTACTCAGTTCTTAATCCGGAAAATAGCGGGTCAATTATAATGGTGGTTTGATTCGAGATCGCGAGAAGATCATTACAAGCAATTTATGAGCTGCAAAGGTGAAATTTCTCTTAACCCTAATTCTATTTAATTTAGGGTTTTACATTATCTACAAACAATTAGGGTAAAATTTTGATCCCATTTTCTTTATGCGTGTCTAAAATCGACCAAATAATACTTAAACAAATGTATTTTTAACATAATTATAATTGAGAAACTTATAGCACAATTGAAAGATCTATATAATTCATTATTACCATTATTTTTAGAATATAAAAATGTAACGCCTCAAAAATTAAGATAATTTTAGAAGTTAATTATCTTAATTTTATTTAATTAGATTTAATTTATTGGGTGTTATTTTGAATTCATTTAATGAGAATTATTTGATTTATGTGGGAATTGAAATTAATTAAATATTTGTTGGATGAATATTTAATTAAAGGTTTTGGCATGTGGTGTTTGTTGAATTTTTGATTAAATGGTAAGTTAAGAGAATTAAGTAAAGTTGTGGATTTTTTAGTATTGTTGAAGTTGAATTTAATTAAATAATTATTGATGTTATTTAATTAAATTGTGGGGTGAAAATTTTGTTGGAGATTTGATAATTATATGTATATGTTGAAATATATATATATATAATTATTATGTTAAAGAAAAAGATAATTATATTTGTTGAAATATAATTATTTAAGGAAAAGATAATTGTATTTTGGAGAAAGAATATTTAGTAAGGAAGAAAAAGTAAAATAATTATATTTTGGAAAAATATAATTATTTGTAAAAGGATAATTATTTTGGAGAGAGATAAATAATAATTAATTATTGTGGAAGATAATTAATTACTTTGGAGAAAGATAAATAATAATTAATTATTGTGAAGATAATTAATTATTTTTAGATAAAGATAAATAATAATTAATTATTGTGGAAGATAATTAATTATTCTACAGAATAATAAATATTAATTATGGAGTGAAATTGTTATGATTGGATTAAGATAATTCATGTTGGAAGTTACAAGTGATTTATTGGAAAAGATTTGATTGATTAAATTAATTGAGAACTTAAGTTAATTTAAGATTTTGGAGGGAAAGTTGGTTTTGGTGGAATTGGATTTAATTGAGTATATATATATATATATATATATATATGGATATATATATTAATTATTAATTTGGAAAAGTAAAGTTAATTATATGATGGAATATAATTATATTTGTTTGGAAAAGAAGATAATGCATGAGGAGAGAGATGGTTGATTTGATTGGACGAAAAAGGTATATATTTATTTAAAAAGAGAATAATGGTTTAAATAAATATATATGTTTATTGTAGATTTTGGTGAGAGAAAAATAATAATAATAAAGAAGTATTATTATTATTATTAATGGTTATAAGTGTCTAAGATTTTGTGCATTTAAGGCATTTATTTAGGAAAGATAATGAGAATAAAGATATATGTATATTTTTGGTATTATATATATATATATATATACTAAAAGATAAAGGTAGAGGAAAGCTAGCGAGCGAGCTAGCGAGCGACAGAGAAGGATTCGTGACATGTCATATGGGGACTCAGTTTTGCTTCCGCGTTTATGTATCAGTGTTTCAGTATTCCGTTTTTAATGAAAATTTAGTCTTCTCTCGTTTCAGAGAGTGTCTCTTGGCATTGTTTCTTTTTAGTAATGACCTCAGCTTAGTATAAAGAGTTGGGTCGTTACAAAAAAAAAAAATAATGGTAGAAGTGAACATTGGAAATTTAAATGTTTGTGAGGAATTACTAAGGGTTCGTTTGGATTGCCTATGAAAAAAAATGTTTTTTTAAGAATACATTTTTTTAAAAATATTTTTTGTAAAATGAGTTTAAAATCTAAATACTCACATGTTTGGTTTAACCCTTTATAAATGTTTATATACAAAATTGTGTTTGCTTTAGTTTATATTTATGAACAAATTTCATAAAAAAAATACACACATTTTGAATCTTTTTTCATAAATATATTTTAAAATTAATTGCATGTTATCTTGAAATTATTAATTTTTTAGTTACTTGAAACTAAACATCAATTTCATTTTTTGTATTAATTTTTTTTTTTGAAAAATTCAATTTTAAAAGCACAAATTTCTTGAAATGTAGATATATAATCATAAAAAAAATTTTGATTTCCATCAACAGAATATAAATAAGATAAATAATTTTTTTCGAGACAATATAATATCAATTAGACAAAAAGATGTGCAATTCGATCACGTTTTTCATTTATCTTTATTTCATCAACTGAATGATCATGTTCTTCATTGACGTCCTCATGATTTCTTTCACATATGTTAAGTTGAAATAGATTTGACTGAGAGAGAAATATTTGTTAATCTCTATATTTAAATGTGTGTTCATATACACTGAAAAAAAATATTCGAAGTATTTAAAAATAGAAAAAAAAACAAAAAGAACGAGGAGTAAAAAATAGATAGTAAAAAGGAATAGAAAAAATAAAGGAAGAAAAATATATATTTGGAAGGGATTTCGTATTAAACATAAAATAATAATTTATTCTAAATTTTGGTTACATGTGTTTTCTCTAAAATGATTTATTTCATAATCTCATTTTTCCAAAAATTGAATGTCAAACACCTCAATTTATCTTAAAATGAATTATTTTAAAAATTAAACACTTCAAAAA
This sequence comes from Cucumis melo, assembly GCF_025177605.1. NCBI lineage: Eukaryota > Viridiplantae > Streptophyta > Magnoliopsida > Cucurbitales > Cucurbitaceae > Cucumis > Cucumis melo. The sequence goes on along the minus strand of NC_066857.1, from coordinate 22,633,234 downwards.
CTAATCCAAACACACCCTAAATCTTCTCGATTACATTATAATATGTTGATCGAGATCCATTATCACAAGATTCAATAACTATGGACCATTTTCTTGTCCTTGGTCTGCATATATCTCAACTAGATGGATTGTACTCGTCATTTTCACATATATATAAGGATAAATACATAGATTCAAAAGTCTATTCTTAATATTTAGAATCGTTTTTATCTCACTTTCTCAAACTTTAAAATGTTTCTTTCTTGCTTACATCATCATCGACCAAGGTTACAAAACAGTCTCTTAATTTTTATTTTCCTATTATTCTCAAATTTTCATCCTCCATTTGAATTGTTCGTTCTCCATTTTTCTTTTTTTTCGTTTGTCACCCACCAAAATATTGCAAGGTGAAATGACCATCAAAATGTTGCAAGGTATTGTCGTTGGTCATCGAAACATTGCTCAAAAAGTTGGATGCAGGAAAACAAGATAGCAAAGAGCATAGCAAAAACAGATGGATAGTGAGAGGAGACCAATAGAGAGTGAAAGCAAGGAGGAAAGGGAGACAATGAGAAAGAGGGAAACAAGACAATGGGAGAAAGGAGATTGAGCTAACAAGACAACGAGACAATGACCAAACAACATAAAGAGCAAGAATAAAAGGTCAATCTCCATGCACAAAGCTCGTTGATAACTTCTCTCAAATATAAGGTCAACATAGGATTCAACAAACTTCAATTTCAAATTCACTAAATATATTTGTAAATCAACAATTTAAGGACAGTCCAACTTAGATTAACATGTTTTTATTTCAGTTTGTCTTTTGAATTTTTTTTTTAAAAAAACAAAAGCATGTATATTAATTATAAGGGGTCTTTTTACAAATAGAACAAAACGGCAAAATATTTACACCGTATAAAACAATTCCAAAAATAGAAAAAGCCCACAGACTCATCGTGTAAAATACAAAAAATGCTCCGTCAAAAATAATATATTTGGTACACGATCATTTACATTTGACTATTGTTTGATACACAATCGTTTAGATTTGGTCATTTAATTTGACAATTAGTCATTTATTTTGACAATTATTTTTTTAATTCTATCGTTTAATTTGATTACACAATCATTTAATTTGGTTACGTTTAATATACGATCGTTTAAATTTGGTCATTTAATATGACAATTATTTTTTTAATTCTATGATTTAATTTAGTTATACGATCGTTTAATTTGATTACGTGTTTAGATTTAGTTATTTAATGTGAAAATTATTTTTTTTTAATTATATCATTTAATTTGATTACACGACCATTTACATTTGACCACTCCAATCTAATAATATTTTTCAAAATTCTTTATATACGATATTTTAGATTATGTTATTTTTGTACCCGATAGTTTAGATTTGATTACCCAAATTTAAACAACCTAAAAAAGAAAAATAAGAAAAGAAAAAAGACGATGGAAAGAAATCGCAACAAAAAAAAGAAGAAAAGAAGAAAGACGATAGAAAGAAATCGCAGCGAAAAAAAAAAAAGAAAAGAAGAAAGATGATGGAAAGATTAAACGAAGTAAAAAAGAATCGGAAAAGAAGAAAGACAATGAAAATAAATTGCAACAGAAAGAAAAAAGATAATGAAAAGAAATCGCAGCAAAAAAAAAAAGACAATAAAAAAATCACAGCGAGAGGAAGATGATGAAAGAAATCGCAACGGGAAGAAGAACAAGACGGAAGAGCAAATTTAGAATATTTAAAAAATGACTAATTTTATGGATTTTGTTACACGAGCCGTAAATAGTTTGGTGTTTTGTTATCTTTATGAAAATTTCCCTAATTATAATTTAATTTTGCCAACTCATTAGACAATTTTTAAGTTTAATGATCAAACACAAACTTGTAAACATTCCCACATAGCTCAAAGACATAATAAAGGTTTCAAAATATAATTTGCTCAATCACTATTTACATGTTTCTCATCTTGTCTTAAGAGTTCTTTTTTAATACTCTTAGGTATGTTATCTCAACTATTTTCAAAGGACAATCTTCAAACTTTATTACATTTGGTTATTAATGTAACTTTTAGGATACTAAATTTTATGCAAATGGCTTTAACCCTTTTACTATTTATACTGGCTCTCCTCTTCCATGGAAACTTGAATACATAGTTCTGTATTATAAAATATTAAAACTTCTATTAGCAATGATACATCGTGTAATAAATAATGCATTTTCTTTTCCAATCAGAAATTACTTTAAAAAAAATTCAGACCAACCAAAAGATCTATGATCCTATTCTATTCAGCACATTGAATTAATGCTGCTCGTCTACACAACATTCAAACTTTGTTACCTGATGAATGTTGCCATCAATGTCATAATTAATACAGCCATAATTGAATGAAATGAGTCAGCACTGGATGCCGCACCAGAGAACTTGAATCTCTGAGACTGATCCCTGCATAAAAGAAGAAATAAGAAAGAATCTTTGTTTCGTTTCATATCAGTTTCGGTTTTTGTTTTTGTTCAGATAGATTTTTAGATACAATACTTAGTGTCAAATCTTTCTTATTGCTTTTAAACAGTGTTGTAAAAAGTACAGTTGTTTCTTTTGATTCATTACGACGAAAAAAAAATATTTTGAAGGATTTCTGGAAAGCAATCTAGCAGATTCAATCTCAATCTAACGGGAACATGCTACGAACAAACAAGAAGAGAATGAGGCTAAGGACTTACTTTTGTAAGGAAGAAAGAAGGCCACAGTATATGGTATTATCAGGCATAGGTATCTCACTTTTGTCAATCTCTGGATTTACAACACTCACATAAAGTTCTTGGCCCAAATACCACGAGTCAAGATTTTCGGAACGAAGATTCCATATGCCAGCATTGTCAAGGGACACTAGAACTGCAGTCCAAGCTCCAGGAAAAACCTTGAACCAAGAAAAAGCCGATAAGAGTCTGATCGTTCACTCTAAGTAATCCATATAGTATAGTCTGTCTCAATGACACCATAAATCATTCACTCCAGCCATGATCCGTTAGTTCTCCCTTTTATTTTGGTACTAGTTTGTTCCCTCTACCATTATGTCTTTATAATATCCTCAAGCACATGCTTCAAAGAAATATTATAACATTTTGTTTCGAACTTTTTCTGTTTCTTCCCTCTATAACAACAAGATTAGATGGGCTAGTTACCTGTGTTGAGCATCGGGCAACACCATCCCACTTATTGTAAGCCCCTCGGCTATTTTCAGTCCAAACTCCAAAATCCATGCTGCATCATAAACAGGTTTCAATTAAATTTGATGTCCTAAAAATCAGCAAAAAACATAGATATTAAAATTCAATACTCACCCAACAACGAAAAATGCATAGCCATCCAAATGGTAGGTCTGAACATTTTTGTCATTGTTTTGAAAAATAATCTCCATAAAACCTTTAAAAGTACCATTAATCAGAGACGTGTCAAGTTTGGGAGGCCTATCCATCATTCGAGTTGGAAAATCGAGTTTGTAGACACCTGGAATGCTAAATTGTTGAGCATGTTTAAGTGGAGTTGAAGGTGTAAAGTATGATAAGCCATTGAGGGTCCTTCTCCATTTCCCATTTATAAGCTCTGAAGGTCGGTTTAGTATCACATATACATCTGTGACAGTGATTTCACCATACTTGAAAGATCCCTGTGGGTTTGGACGAGCAGCACCGGCAGAAACATTCCATCTAACCATCAGAAGAATTGCAAAAGTGAGACAACCTAGTAAAATAAAGCAATTGCATGCATGTGATGAAACAGAATTAAGTAAGATTTAGGAGAAAGCAAAACTCTTCCATTGACGTAGTTCTCTTCAGTCTAAAGCAAAGAAAATTAAGTTAAGAACCTGTACACCTACCACCGAAGAGAAATGAACATTGATTGACACCAATTCTAGTCCTAAAGACAAAAGAACAAAAAACCATATCAATGATGTTTGCATATTTTGTTTTCTTTTAACAAGACTCTGCTCTTTTCTTTTCTTTTGCTCGTGGCAATGAAATGGGAAAGCTATCTTGTTACCAAAGAGAATGTGTAACTAACTACAACCTTATAGATCTTGCTTGATTCATTGAGAAAAATGTGTCCAATTCATTAGGAGGATCAGGAAGAGGACCTGAAGCAGGTCCCTGGGAATTGGAATAGTGCAGGATAGCCACTCCGGTAGTTCCAGCCAGAGAAGATGAATTTAGTAATCTAGAGCTGGCAACAATGTAGTAATCACTGCTTGCATTTTGGTCCATCATGACCAAAAATGAGTATGATTGACCCACATGAATATCCATATTTTCATAAGCCTGCTGAACTGTGTATGATCCTTCAGTCTCAACCAAAAGTAAGTTGTGATTTTGTATTCTAAAATTCAAACTCGTTGAGATTCCAACATTGTGCACTCGGAGCCGATATGTTTTCCCTGGTTAAGATTAATTTCCAAAACTTAGTCAAGAATGATATACAAGAGAAATGTTAATTATGACAAGTGAAAACTTCCCATATCCACAGTTTGTACTGCATGTAAAGATTGAATAATTGAACACGGTCTTTAGGTGCGAGGGCAAAGTGTGAAATCCTAAGCTGCAGAACAGCTAATGGAAAATATAATCGATGAAAGAATACAAAACTACATAATGAGCTATCCATTCCAATTCTTTTCAACTTGGAATCAGAGACTAAAGAATACCCTAGCATGGCTTCATGAGCTATCCATACAATTACAATAGGATTCAATGGGGTCCTACGATAAAATAAGTTGAATAGCTTATGTAGATTTGTAAGCCATTTTAGACTTCAATGATAAGACTGTTTTTATCAGTATAACTGAGAAGAGAGATCTAAGTTTGGAGCTACATTACTCGGAAGCTGAAGATTTCCACTAAGAAGTTCAGTCACACATTGTAGGTCAGTATTAAGAGTCTTAAGAAAAGGAAAACTTATTAGAAGCAGCCACCACATTCACAATTGTTAGCGCAGAGGGGGAAAAGCTTCTATTTTTCTCTCTTCAGTGTCTCTCAAGCTCTTAAGAGTGATAATCATATTGAAATTCTTCTTGATTATGAATGTTACTGTTACCTAGTTAACTGCCTAGACATGATTAGATTAAAGAAAATTTACCCTATCAAACCATCGCTTCAACTTCCAATTTTGGGAATGGAGTCCGTACTCCTTAGATGATTGATTTCATATGGTTTAAACTAGTCATTGTAGTAGAGGCACATTTAAGAGTCTTTGAAAAACCATCTCCCATTGCATCCCCTACATTAATAGTTTCATTAAATTCAGTGGGAAATGGGGCTCACTGCTAGCACTCCTTTCTAGGAAGGTTCTAGATTGATAATAGAGTCTTCAAATCATTTCATCTACCTCTATAATCTGTAGTTGATACTTCGAAGAAGGGTGTGTTAACTCTAATTATAATTCCGAATAACAATTTTTGTAATGATTCTAATTTTCGAAGGCTACTTTGGGACTTCACGGCTCAAGATTTGGCTAATATATTTTTCGTTGTTATGAGAGGTCTACCGTTCCTCAACATCAAATGAATTTTGCATGTGGATTCTCAAACTTTCAAATATCCTTCTTATTAGGTATTATTTTGCACCATTTGGTGTCCCAGCCAGATTTTCTAGTCTCCCATTCATTCACCTTGAGTCAGAAGGTCTAGATCTTGAAGAGAATCAGGTTTTTTTATTGGTTGGATTCGTAGTAGAGGCTAAGCACCATAAACTTCACCCAAAACTCAACTGTAGTTTTATGTCCCCAGTGGCATGTAATGTGTAAGAGATCTAAGAAAGATCTTGATCATACATTTAGGAGTTTGCTATAAACTTTAAAGGGAATGCCTGAACACAACTGAAAGAAATTTGGTTGTTTCAACAGGTTGTGGGGAAGTGATAAAAGGGGTGCAAATCCCACTTCCTAGAGTAGAAGTCAGATGTTTTTGCTAATTTGTGAAACACAGCTTGAGAAATCTTGGAGAGCCTTTAAAGACAGGAGAATGTTGAGGTGGAACAAGGAACATTCAATGCCTCGCTCTCGGTGTTCTCATTTGGAGTATTTTGCAATCATCCTCTTCTTCTCTTAACAGTTAAAGCAAATACATTTCAAGTTTGTTTTACAGTTCTTTTTTCTTAATGAGAGTTAGGGAAATATCATAATAATTCATGCTTCCCTGCAAAAGAGTCTGAACTCAATCACATACTAAAATAAAATCCATGATAAAAATAAAACTTACCAGGTTCAACGTTTATTGTATGAAAAGGAATGCCATCAGAGACAAGAGCATTATCAAAGCGAAAAGGACCCACTCCATTGATGAGGATACCATCAGGAACACCAAGGTGAATCCCATTCTCAACATCCTTCCTTAATTCCTACAAATTTCATTATCGCCGTCAAACATGAAATCAAGATGGGGAAAGGCAAGTCAGGTTAAAAGTTACTAATCATCAGCAAAAGCAAGAACCCAATCAGGCTTGACACTGACCTTATGACCCTTAGTATACCAATCACTAATGAAGATTGTGATATCTCCATCGGGCACCGGAAAAGGCAATGGTATAACATCTCTGTTATTTATGGTGATTCCTCCATATCCACCAGCAGCTCTCTGAAAATTCAAGGAAGGGAAGTAAAAGAAACTCCCTATTTGATCTTTGACCTGAAACTGATATGTCCAGTTCCACCCAGCAGGGATTGGACAATTAGTCCCAGAAACACCATCTTGCCAAGAGTTTTTTCTGTGTTGTATACCATTCCTGAATTATAAATTAACAACAAAGTCACAACTTCGAGAACTTGCTACAACTTTTTTCCCTTAATTTTCAATTTTTTTATTTAAACTTTAGAAAGTTACAATTATGTCTCTAAGTTTTGAATGGTAATTTTATGAACTCTCCACCATTTACATTGCTAACTAGGATGATGTCACATGCTTATCCAACATACATTGAGTGATACAATAATTTGGCACTATCTCTTTCTGAAGCAAGGTATCAAATCTATTTTATAGCCCATACCACACTATTTCATCCAATTGTCTGCTTCTTTTTACAATTTGTGTTACCACATCATGCTGAATTGCCAACATTTGTCTAATATGCATAAAATATCATTGTTGAATTATTGGAATATGGAATCGCAGTTCAAACTTTTAAAGACATAATTAAAAAGATTTTAAGCATCTGGACTAAAAGGTGACACTTACGCAGTCAAGGTACTAAATTTTGTAACTTAACGTACATTTTTTCAATCACTTTAGTGAATGTAGTTCATACCATGTTAGAAGCAAAGGCTCGTCGAGGTCATTTTTAATGTTGACAACAACATTCCAGTTCGTAGTTACATTGAGCACAGGTCCAGGAAACTGTCCATTAATCCCAATGACCTGTGAATATAATTACATAAAATAAGCAGTCAGTAAGGAGACAAAAACATATCGGAATTTGCAGTTCAAGTCCATGAGACCCACATTAAAAGGAAGTTGAAACTAAAACGAACTTCACTAAAAACTGAATCTGAATTTTCTCCCTCTGCCAATCAAGAAAACTCCAAAGTAATGAGTGAAAAACCAACAAAACAACCCCATATTTTCATAACGATCATGAGTCCTTAACACTTTGGATTTGATTTCATCCAAACAAAAAACAGATACCCTTACTTATACGCCTATGATTTTCCTCCTCCTTATCCAATGTTAAATAAAACAGTAGAAACGCACAGCTTCCACAGTTCAGGAATTTTATCACTCTTTAATCCATGTTATAAGAACATTTAAAGTATTATGCAGTCTCTATTATTCTTACGATTAAATTTCAATTTGGTCACTATAATTTGAAATTGTTACGATCTTCTCGAGCAAGAAGTGTTCCATAGATTGTACAACCATGTCCTTGAGTTAAAGTTTTAATTAAGCCACTAAAATTTAGACTTAGTTTCAATTTTATGGAATGTTCGATAAAACCTCACAAATGGTCCATAAACCATCTTTCATCCACCTATTTCCTTAATTTTTTCTAAACTCGGTTCTAAGCTCAAGCTCAAGTATAGTAAACCAACCCAGTTAGCCAAATACACTATTAATCCATTACCACCCTTGAAAAAGGGAATTTATTTTAAATGACAAAACTTCTAAAAACATTTACAAATACTGCAAATTATACGATTAGATAATGATAGACTGCTTCAATAGACATTTTGTTATAATTGGTAAATATTTTGGATCATTTAGCTATATTTGAAAATAAACCTGGAAAATAAAAACATATATGTCAAAACAGTTGCAGCAAATTGAAACTACATTAAACAATAAGGACAATCAGTACCAAGAGAAATGCCTGGAAATCCCCATAGTTCCAATATGAAATCTGCAGAAGAAAGAAAAAAGAAGAATAAGAATGAAGAGAAGAAACCTTCTGTTTGATTCCAAGTGGAGAAGCAGAAATGTAGGAGACAGTCCAATCGAAGAAGACGAAGGGGTCACCTGCAAGAGCATTTCTTCTGAGGCATAAGAAAAGAAAAACAGAGAGAGGAAGTAAAAGGTTGAAGAAACGAAGCCATGGCATGGGGATAGAGAAGGTTTGGAAGAAAGGAAAAAGGGTGAGTGAAGATATGATTAGATTATCCAAATGGGGGAGTTTTTGAGAAGGAAGAAGAAGAAGAAGAAGAAGAAGAAGAACTGACAAGTGCAGAGAGAGTGAGGCATTTTCACATGGGGATTTGAGAAAGGAGGAGATGCCGACAGAGTTTGCCAATTGGTTTATGGGTCCCAAAAGAGTTGAAAAAGTTATCTCATTTCAACCATAGCTTTTGGATCGGATCTTAATTACAAAAACGTTATATTCTAATTCAACCATATAAGTTCTCAAAATCGGTGAGTTCTATTCATTTTCTCTTGACGTGGATCCATCCTTATTTTAACAATGGAGATAGAGAAAGAGGACATACTTCTATCAAAGATTGTTTGTTAAACGAGCAACTTAGTGGCATGGAGACTTTGAACTATTAATGCCATTGCTTCAAATCTCACGTTTCTGTTGGTTGTTATTTTATATATAGGGTCAAAAGCTCATCAATTTTTGTTGCTTTCTCGATGCTTTTTTACCTTTTCAATAAAACGGTTAACCTCATTTATCAACACATCAATATCGCTTTATATATGTATCTTGAATCTAACTCTGAAATTCCTTATCCCATCAAGGAGTATTAGACAAACATCACACAAATGTGTAGATTTTCTCTTTTGTAAGTCAGATTCTACTTTCTTCTTTTAAAACAAATTCACGTATCATGTACAAAATCAAGTATGTTTCTCCTATTCTGGTTTTAGGAACAATATACTTTTTAAAAACTAATAACATATAGGATAAAGTTTAACGTATTCAAATTTAAGCACCTCCATCAGTACACAAAAAGGTATAAATCTTCTAAAATTTACCAATAATCAAATAAATAATTCAAACAACCCAAATAAATCCAATTCAAATATTTTATAATTAGATCAAATTTCCCATTACTAATAGAATTAAGTTTATAAAACAAAAATGATTTGAACAACTCTAGTGTGGGCCAAAGCTCTTTTCTCTTTGTTGACGAAGAGTTGCAATGTGAGAAGGCTAATATTTGATTCTTTTTTCTAAAGAAAAGAAGGAAAAAAAAAAAATGAAGCACTTTGGACCAAATGGATGACAAATCATTGAAGCACTTATGGTTAAAGTTGTATAATTGAATCTTTTGGGGGGACAAAAAAAAAAAAAAAACTAAAATATACAAAACTTTGCTTTTCTAATCTCATCTTTTCTACATTTTGATTTTTAATTTCGATTTTGGTTGTTTTAATATTTACACACTTAGTAACATTAATTTTCATCTCAAAAGTCAATTAATTCGATTCCTTGTACTTGCAGGGTTGAACTCAAAAAGGAAAAGGGAAAAACTTCAATCTAGTTTTTATGTGGTAATTTTATGACAACTTAAAAGAAATAAATAATTTCTTGAAGGACAAGCATGGTTTTGTTCCAAAAGATTTTGTTTATTATTGAGTTTTCTGTCAAACTTTGTTATTTTTCCCAAAAAATAAAGGGTTAGCTTTTTAATATGTAAATATGTTAAAGGAATTTCTTGGAAGTATAGAGTAAAATGAAATGAAATGAAATTATAGTTTTATGATAAATATAATAAAAAAATTGAAAATGCAATGATGAAAAAGAGTTGTATTCAAAGAGACCCAAATTTAAACGCTAATTAAAACACAATGTTAAACTTTCAAATTTATTATATTTTCATGTTTAAATTTTTAATTTTTACGTTGGTATAAAAAGATGATCGTCTTAATCATTATGATTACACCATTAATTATCGGAGAATTGTAAAAAATGAAAATTTTGATAACAAAATTTCAAATTTTATTAATTATAGACATTTGATATGCTTCTAAATCATATTGATATAATACAAATCTATCGATGTCTATCATTGTTATAATCCAAAGATTTACTATATGTGAGAAATATTTTAGTTTATTTTACAATATTTAAAAATGACAAATAGATTATATATTTCATATTTATACGATGGATCATTATTATTGCTAAAAAATATTTCAAATGACAAAAAATTTGAAATTATTTATAAATATAGTGGAATATCACGATTTGTTTGTGATAGATCAAGATATATTATTATCTTTGTATATCATAATACATATATAAAGATAATAGTCTATATTTATCTATTGCAGTCTATCATAGATAAATTGTAATATTTTGAAAATATTTTGGTTTATTTTTCTATATTAAAAAATAGCTATTTTTAAGATAAACTTACATAAATGTAACAAAACTATAAACTATTTACGACCCGTGTAACAAGCTCATCAAGACAAATTATTTTTTCAGAATTCCTTATTTACCCTTAATCTTTTATAACGATCTTTCAAATTTGATTTTCTTCTTCTTGCCGATTTTTTCATGATCATCATTTTCGAGTTATTCATCTCGTCTTTTATATATCTTTCATCTGGATCATTCGAGCTATTCCGAGTTATTTTTCGTAATTTTCTTCAACATTCGCTCTAATATCCATTATCTTCGATAACATCGTTTCTCTTCTTGTCATCTTGGACAATCAAGATCGTGTATACTGCTATGTTGATATCATCTCAGTTTTTCTGGTTTTGATGAGTATTCTAAATATCGTTTTTCTTTGAACTGTTTAGTTGATTATAAAATTTCGTTCAGAATTATATATTTCGGCGTGAAGATAGAACGTTTAGTATATGTTGGTATTACTGTAAGACATCCTGTATTTGGTTATGAAAATTGTTGAAGGTTTTGATTACTGTTTACGTTGATTTAAGAATTTATATTTCAGTATGAATGTCGTTTGAGTTTTTTGTTGTTTGTAAGAATTTAAGGTTTTTTATTTCATTTTGAACTTTTAAGAATCATTGTAAGATGTGTAAATCATTATAAAGATCGATAGTTTGATGTTTTTCAGGATAATTTTCATTGAAATACTTGATCGTTTACCTCTACCAACATGATTGTTTAACAATATATAGACAATCGCTTTGTTATATGAACACGATCGTTCATTTTGTATGATCCGCATCTTTAAACGATTTTGTATCAAATTCAATATGATTGTTTAAATGATGAGCGTCTAAAAACGATCGTGTATCGATTTCAATAAGATGCTTTAAACGAACAATATTTTTAAATGATCATGTATCAAATTGGATATGATGGTTTAAACATAAACGATCATTTTATTTATTATATACGATCGTGTATTTGTGTTAAACGATCGTTTAATATTTATGAACTTATTTGCACGATGGTTTAAATGATCAGTGTCTTTAAACGATCGTGTGTTAGTGTTAAATGATCGTTTAGTATTTATTAACTTCTTTGCACGATGGTTTAAACGATCAGTGTCTTTAAACGATCGTTCAATTTATTGTATACGATCGTGTATTGGTGTTAAACGATCGTTTAGTATTTATTAGCTTCTTTGCACGATCGTTTAGCATTCTCTTATTACATCTAAATACTTAATTATATTTTCTTTTTTTTCAGATTAGAATGTCTATTCCTATTGTTGTTTTTTATGGAGGTCAATGGAATGACTACAATGTTTATGAGAATTACTTAGTGTCTGGAATTTTGGTAGATATGCGAGTCAACTTTAATTCTTTGGTTTCTTTGATATGTGAACAACTTGAATTGGATGAATCAGTAGAATTATCTGTTTTACTTGATTTTGGTAAGAGTAATGTTCAAACTGTGGTGCCGATAAAGAAGGACAATGATGTTGCTTGGTATTTAGCTTTTGTTAAAGATGCAACTAGTAGACATCCATTAGTTGCACATGTAAGTGCTGATTGTTTGGGAACGTCTTCTTCATCTAGTAGTATACAGGGGAATGTTGATATCTCACTGAATATAGGTTTTTCTTCTTATGTTTCAAATGATGAAGTTATAAGAGACATCTCTTATTATTCTGATTTGAAGGAAAAAAAGTTTATTTGAAAGTAAAGAAGTGCTTTCAAAGTGTTTTTGCATAATAGCAGTGAAGAACAACTTTCAATTTAGGACTACAGTATCAAATTTGAGGTCTCTTGAATTTAGATGTCTGCAAGAAGGCTGCAAATGGTATGTAAGGGCCTCTTGTTATAAGAAGAGTGATTTGTGGATGCTACGAAAATACACTTATGAGCATGATTGTTCATTGAGTACTGCCCAAAGTTCTCACATGCAAGCTTCTTCAACAGTAATTGGCAATTGTTTGATAGATGATTTTAGATTCATGTCTACTAATCATTCCATTCCTAAAGAGATTGTGCATAAGGCTCGTACAAATCTTGGAGTTAATATAAGTTACCAGAAAGCTTGGACGGCAAAAGAACATATGGTAAAGATATTACACGATGACACAGTTGAATCGTATGCATTGATTCCAAGATTCTTTGATAAATTGATTAAATCAGTTTTTTATATCAAATTTTTATTGATTTGCAGATAGATATGGATAGACTAATATCACAGTCTATCTAGATAGATGTAGATATTCTTTCTGTTGTTTTTTGTTTGTGCTGATATAAATGTGTTTTTAATTATTATAGGTACATGCACTGCTTTAGAAATGGATGATAGTGGTCATTTCAAGTTTTGTTTTATGGCTTTTGTATTGGAATTTATGTCCTAAAACTCGTACTTTGTTATTTGATTCAATAAAATTTATTATTGAATGCTATAATCTTAAAACCAATAAATTAAGGTCCCGAGGCTATTTTACTAGGTTTGTCAATACACTTGAACTTTATGTAGAGACATAAGCATGGATTAAGTTCGAGTTAATAGCCCAAATAGTCTATAGTGTATGAATAAGGTTGGGCGCCTTATTCTAGAAAAACACTATGGATGCGGCCCGCTCCGTAGTTAGTACAAATGATGTAATCCTGAATCATTCATGTAGGGATATGGGAGTGGGGGCATCCTATGTAAATGGTTTGCATAAGACTGGAACCACGAAATAGTCACTTTTAGTTATAACACCGTAAACTATAAACTGACTATTTCAATTATGATGACCTAGGTAACTTGATCTTAATCCCTGAGCTAACTATGAATTTCTGTTCATTCGGTAGTATCCTTAGATTTGCAAAGGTGAGGGCAGCTAATCATCGCTGACCCAATAAACCTCCCATTTCAGGGATAAGACCGAGTGGATAGCTAGGGACATAGGGTGCAAGACGGTATTCTCTCCTACCCACTCTGGGATAGTAGATAGGTTCTTCCCTTAAGGACTGAATTTAAGTCTTGAACAAGGGGCTCCACCTTCTCATTGACCCGAGAAGGATTCAGGTTTATAGGTTGGACCTTAAACCAATTGTTTAATAGTGGATTAGTGGGTCTTAAGGAGCAAGATGTAATCTTGGGGGTAAAATGGTATTTTGATCCAGCCAAGATTACGAACAACCTGTGAAGGATCAACTTACTCATCATGGTTATATCAGGTGGACAGAAATATATCTATAGTGAGGGGAGTGGAACTAAAAGTCTTTAGTGGAATGACTTTTTAGTTAACGAGTGTTGATTAAGCTTGGTCTAAAAGAGTTTAGCCAGTTAATCTCGAATCATTAGAGCCCATGATCTATAGGTCCATTAGGTTCCTCTACTAGCTCATATGGATTCAACTAAGAACAATATGTTGGAATAATTCGAATTGTTCGAATTAGATAAGGAGAGAAAAAAATTGACCAATGTATATGATATAAGTCAGTAAATATAAACTTTAAGCTTTATGTTTAAATATGCTTTAAATGAATATGGATTCATATTTAGAAGTTTTGAAAGTTTTGAAATGGTCAAAGTTGTAAAAGTCAACATGTTGACTTTTCACTTTGAAAAACAAAACTTTGACCGGATTTATATTCAAATATGATTTGAATTTTAGAAAAATGAATGTGGATTCATACTCGGGAGGTTGAAATTAGTCAAGACGGATAAAATAGCAAAAAGTCAAAACGTTGACTTTTGACTAAGAAAAGTCAAAGTTTGACTTTGACTTAATTGATCAAATGACCAAATTTCCCTTTGACTAATATACTTATTAACTAAATGTTAGTGGGAAATGTGGCAGCTTATAATGTATTTAGAAGCCACTAATTCCATTAATAGTTAATGAAATAATTAGGTGTTGAGATTTTATGAAATAAATTGCATGCATTTTGCATGTAATTTTTCTATATATAAACTTCCATTTACAGAATGAGAGGATGATCAAAATCTTATAAAAAACCTCTAAACGATACACCTTCCTCATTCCATCTCTAAGATATCCTTCATAAAACGAGTCCCACAACTCGGTTCTTAGTCTTGAGATTAGTAGGTTAACATAGTGGTTGTCCTTTGCTCGTGATCTTCAGGCAGAGAAGAAATTTTGGAATGAAGAAGAAGTTGAGAACTACAAAGGTAAGCTCATCGTTTACCTTCTATATTCTTCATTTAGGTCTGTTGTTTAGTTACAACATGTTAATTTCTAAATCGTTTAGATGCATATAGAGTAAAACATGATCCTTGGCTTCCACTGCATGTTTCTCTGATGTTTTTTCCCTTCATTTTGGTGCATCAATTGAGGGGTGAAAATATTGTAGACCTATTATTTCTGTTGATGAGACATTTTTTAAGTGTAAATTTGGTGACATCCTATTAACAGCTTCATCACAAGATGGTAACAATCAAATCTTTCCTCTTGCTTTTGCCATTGTAGATTCTGAAAATGATGCATCATGGACATGGTTTTTTGAGAAGATACAAAGTAGTTTTTCAGAGCGAGCTAATTTAGTCATTGTTTCTGATAGGCATCTTAGCATCCCCAAAGGAGTTTTAAGAGTGTTTCCTGATGTTGAGTATTGTGTGTGCACAAAACATCTTTTAAGTAACTTGAAACTTCATTTTAAGGATCCACTACTTGGTAAGTATTTCTTTAGCTGTGCTTATGCCTACACTGTTGAAGAATTTGAGTACCACATGAGATGCATGGAGTCTGTTTGTTCAAATATTAGAGATTATCTTAGTAGTGTTGGTTTTGAGAAGTGATCTCGAACATATTCACGTAGACGAAGGTATAGAATGATGACATCAAATTATGCAGAAAGTGTAAATTCAGTGTTTAAAGATCTTAGAGAACTACCTATGGCAACGATGCTTTGTTCAATTAGAGATGTATTGCAAAAGTGGTTTTATGAACGAAGTTGCTTCTACAATGAAAAGTCATTTGACTTCTTGGGTTGAGAACATTCTGCATTTAGAACATGAAAAGTCGAGAATATTATTGGTAAAATTATTTATTTATTTATTTATTTTTATCTAGAACAGTTAGAGATAGATTGCTATCTTTGTCTATCCCATAGATAAAGATAACAATTTATCTATTCCTGTCTCAGATAGGCACTGATAGATTAATATCTATATATATATATATATATGATGTATACATAGATTGGAATCTATTTCTTCTTATATTATTAATTGTCTTTATTTGTGTTATGTATTAGGTGATCCAATAAGTACAACTGAATACCATGTAAGGTATGAAAATCAACAGTTTATTATGAAGTTAAATGTGGGATGTTGTAGTTGCCGAACATGGGATGTTGAAGAAATTCCTTGTACACATGCTTTTGTTGTTCTACGAATGCTTAATTTAGATACCTATTCTTATGTATCTGAGTTTTATTATAGAGAAACACTATCAGCAACATACAATGGTTGTATTCAACCTGTTGGATCTCATTTTGATTGGAGAGTTGTAGATTCTGTCATGAAAATATTACCTCCAGTTTTTAAACGGCAGGCTGGAAGACCAAGAAAACAAAGAATTCCATCTGCTAGGGAATTTAGTAGTTCAACCAGATGTTCCAATTGTAATCGTAAAGGATATAATAGTAGGACTTATAAGCAAGGCAAGGTTTGAACAATTAATGAAAATGTGTACTATCTTTCTTTCATTATTATGTATACATGTTTGATATTAAATTTGATGGAGAGTTGTTATCGTTTAGACATTAGATATATAAACGATCGCTTAATATTTTTTATGTTTATTAAGAAGATCATTTAGACTTTACTAAACGATCACTTAAAGATATATGCATGATCTTTTACATTAGTGTGATACATATAAACGATCGCTTAATATTCTTCACCTGTACGTTAGGAAATCTCTTAATATTCTTTTAGATATTAGTGTGGTTTATATAAATGATCGCTTAATATTTTTTGATATTTATTAAGAAGATCGTTTAGACTTTACTAAACGATCGCTTAAAGATATATGCACGATGAGTATTTCTGTACGCGAATGTTTTTATATTTTTATACAATTTAATTTATTTTAATAAATTGTTTATATATAAAACAATTAGTATATAATAAAACATTATATCTATGAGTTATTTAATCAATTAAAATAAAAATAAAAAGTGAAGGCATTGATAGTAATAATTAATTTATTAAAATTAATTTGTTAAAAATTATTTTAATAAAACAATTTATTAAAATAAATTAATTTATAAAACTTTCCTCCTAAACCCTAATTTTCATTTTCCCCCTTCTTTTCCCCCCTTTCTCTTCCAAATCCAACTTAAGCCTATTATCTCAATATTTCAAACCTCTATCTCAATATCTCAAACCTCCATCCAATCTTATCGCTGCCGTTGGACGCCGACCACCGTAACCCACCGTCGCCGTTGAAGCCGCAACAGTCCCACCGTTGAAGCCGAACGCCGCCGCCGCAATTCGCCCTCCACGCAGTCCGCCGCCCACGCACTCTGCCGCCCACGCTGCCCGCCACCCACTCTATCCGCCGCCCACATGCCCAAAACTAATCCGCCGCCCATGTAGATCCGCCGCATCCGATCTGCAACGCGTCGCCGCCCAAACGCCCAAAAGCCTCTGTCCACCGCCGCCCAAACGCTGTCCGCCGCCACCTGCACCCGCCGCCATCCACACCCGATCTGTTGTAACGCGTGGCCGCCTCACCCACTGTAACGCTGCCACTATTCATCGATAAGTCTCTTCACACATGAACTTTGAGTTTGTTACATCGATTTAATCTTTGTATTTAACTTTAATTTACTGTATGTTTAATACCTAATAATGGGTGGGTTAGTCTTTGTATTTAATTTAGAGATGTTTAATTTACTGTTTGTGGTTTAGTCTTTGTATTTTGTTAATACCTAATAATGGGTGGTTTAGTCTTTGTATTTAACTTAGAGAAGTTTAATTTACAGGTTGTTTAATGTGTGGTTTAGTCTTTGTATTTAACTTAGAGTTGTTTAATTTATTGTTTGTTTAATACCTAATAATGAGTGGTTTAGTCTTTGTATTTAACTTAGAGATGTTTAATTTACTGTTTGTGGTTTAGTCTTTGTATTTTGTTTAATACCTAATAATGGGTGGTTTAGTCTTTGTATTTAACTTAGAGAAGTTTAATTTACTGTTTGTTTAATGGGTGGTTTAGTCTTTGTATTTAACTTAGAGTTGTTTAATTTACTGTTTGTTTAATACCTAATAATGAGTGGTTTAGTCTTTGTATTTAACTTAGAGATGTTTAATTTACTGTTTGTGGTTTAGTCTTCGTATTTTGTTTAATACCTAATAATGGGTGGTTTAGTCTTTGTATTTAACTTAGAAATGTTTAATTTATTTGTGGTTTAGTCTTTGTATTTTGTTTAATACCTAATAATGGGTGGTTTAGTCTTTGTATTTAACTTAGAGAAGTTTAATTTACAATTTGTTTGTATTTAATTTAGAGAAGTTTAATTTACAGTTTGTTTAATGGGTGGTTTAGTCTTTGTATTTAACTTAGAGTTGTTTAATTTATTGTTTATTTAATACCTAATAATGGATGGTTTAGTCTATGTATTTAACTTAAAGATGTTTAATTTACTGTTTGTGGTTTAGTCTTTGTATTTTGTTTAATACCTAATAATGGGTGGTTTAGTCTTTGTATTTAACTTAGAGATGTTTAATTTACTGTTTGTTTAATACCTAATAATGTGTAATTTACTGTTTAAATATGTTTGGCTTCTATGGTAAAGATGTTTGTTTGGCTTCTATGATAAAGATGGTATTGATCTACATTTAAAGGGATTGATTTTTGTATGAATGAAATGTGATGTTTGAATGAAATGTTCATTGATTTTTGTAGCTTAATATTATAAATATTAAAGGGATTAGGCCAAAGAATGCAAAATTTTTAGGTTGAATACAAAGAGAAAAGAACATTCTTCAAAAAAGGGAAAAGAATTATTTGTGGGTTTGAAGACGAGATTCTGTTAAATTTGAAAAATGTTAACTCAATAAATTCTAATTGTTGTTGTGCATTCCCTCTCCTTCAAGCAAGTGACATTATAATCATAATCATATTTTAGTTATTAGTTTATACCTATATTTGATAATCATAAAGAGTTAGAACTTTATACCTATATTTGATAGTTTAGACATTATAATCATAATCATATTTTAGTTTAGACATTAGAATCATAATCATAAGAATACATAGATTTTGTTATTACTTTTTTTTATTTTTTTATTGGATCTCTATATTTACTATAGGCAAAAGGATCTCTATATTTTGTCTTTTGGTTTGAGATCGTAAAGTTTGAACTTAAGTTCGTTTATGTTTGGATCCTTGATTTGAGACTACTCTAAGGCTTGACGAAGAGTAAATTTGCTTGTTAGATTTTACTACTAGAACACTTAAGATAGATTAGGATTTCTTTGTTGATAGGATAGTAAGTTGCATGTACATAAAATATTAGTGATGAAGGTGTTAGTTCTAAACAATATATTTGTATTTAAATAATTAATTAAAATCAATAGTAATGAATAATTTGAATTACTATATTAATTAATTAAATTATATCATTTATATTTTGATGGGCTTAATTGAATTTATAAAAAACCTAATTTTGAAACTTTTCTCACAGTTGCCGTCGGTAAGCAGAAGTTTTCAAAACTTTTCTCAATTTTTCTATTCAATTGTCGTTCAATCCGCTGTCGTCAACCGAAAACTTTGTTGATTTTACAAGTCTTCTACTGTTCAACCCCCCCGCCGTCAACGAAAAGTTTTTTTTTAATTCTTTTGCCGTTCAACTCCGCTGCCATCAACTAGAATGTTCATGATATTTTTATTCTTCTGTCGCTCAACCGCTCGCTATCGATCGAAAAGTTTCCTATATATCAATTCTTCTGTTGCTTAATTGAAAATTGCATTGAATATTCTTTTTCTTTTTTACCATTCTCCCCAAGGTACTCTTCTTCACTGATTCAACCCACTTGCCCCCTTTTAAAACTAAAATGACATTGTCTTGGTTCTTCCAACAGGATTTTGGTTCGCAAGAAAGCTTCTTGACTTGAGGGGGACATTAGATGAAAGAAGTTGTTATTGATATGATAGTTTAAAGAAATTTGTTAATTATGAGTTATTTGGTTTGTCTCGTCAATGTAAATACCCCTAAATAGAGAAAATATCAATATCAAAACCATTTATGTTTCTTTTCCAGTGTTCAACTTTTAATAATTTTCATGTTTTGTTTGTTTGTTTCAAGTTAAACCTTCGTGACTTTAATAATTTTCATGTAATTGTAATGAAATGTCTAAATTGATTCGTCTATGAAAATTTAGGAATTAATTTTGATTGAGAGCAAGTAAGTTATCTTAGGATCTTTGAGTGACTTTCATAGATATAGTTTTTGTTTCTTCTTTTTATCTCATGCATTTTAGTTTTTTTTAAAAAAATAGTGAATTGTCTCAACTTTGTATGTATATTTTTTTATTATTTTAATGTTTTTGTATTCAATTCAGTTTAGAGAAGATTGAATGTTTTTTTTTCTTTTCATTTTTATGTTTTCTTTTACCAATTAAGAGTTTGGTTTGTTTATGTTTTTATATTTTACTTCCTTTTATTTGTAAGCAATCTCGTTAGTATAATATGTTTCATCTCATTGCTTGATATGCTTAGAGTAGCTTGAGTTAATCATAATGCTTACTTTGGTGATGCATTAAATGACTATCCTGCAGTTATGATAGTCATTCAAATACTTTGTTATTTGATTTTTTTTTCATTTTGTTAAGGTGATTTGTCTAATTAATTTCATATAATTAGGTTATTACACAATGGATAAGTCGTGGATGATAAAAGATAGATTATCTACGGAATATGAAGAAGGTGTTGATCAATTTATTGAGTTTACACAAAAACATTCAAGTGGCAGAACTTCTATGTCATGTCCATGTATTACGTGTGGAAATTGCAAAACACTTAATACTAATGAAGTTAGAAACCACTTATTAATCAATAGTATTAACCAAAGGTATGACAATTGGATTTGGCGTGGCGAAAACCTTACTAAGTATTGTCCAACAAATTTAGTTCCTGATACAGACTACAACTCTAAGAAACAATTTTTGGATGATAATGTTGATGACAATATGGTTGAAATGGTGGAAGAGGCACAACAAAATAGTGTACATGATCCCCAAAAATTTAAAAAGTTACTTACAGATGCTGAAAAACCTTTATATCCAAGCTGTGAAAACTTGACCAAGTTGGGTACACTAGTCAAATTGTATCACTTAAAAGCAAAATTTGAGTGGAGCGATACTAGCTTTACAGAGCTGTTGAGTCTATTGAAAAGTATACTACCTGAAAATAACGAATTGCCAACATCGACGTACGATGCAAAAAAGTTTTAGTTACTTTAGAAATGACGTATGAGAAGATTCATGCGTGTCCTAATGGCTGTTGCCTATACAGAAAAGAATTTGCTGATATATCTAATTGTCCTCATTGTAATGAGTCGAGGTGGAAGAAGCGTAAAAACTCGTCTGAAGTACAAAAAGGAGTGCCTACTAAAGTTGTTTGGTATTTTCCACCAATTCCACGATTTCAAAGGATGTTCAATAATCAAATACATTCGAAGAATTTAACATGACATGCAAACGAAAGATTGGTTGATGGAAATTTACGCCATCCAGCTGACAGTCTATCTTGGAAATTGGTTGATCATTTATGGCCTAATTTTGGAAGTGAGGAAAGAAACCTTCGTCTTGCTTTATCTACTGATGGAATTAATCCTCATAATGAGATGAATAGTAAATATAGTTGTTGACCCGTGATATTGACAACATACAATCTCCCACCATGGTTATGTATGAGACGTAAATATATGATGTTAACAATGTTAATTTCTGGGCCAAATCAACTGGGGTACAATATAGATGTGTATTTACCTCCTTTAATAGATGATTTGAAAATACTATGGAATGATGGTGTACCTTGTTATGATGGATATCGAAATGAGGTTTTCACATTAAAAGCAGTATTATTGTGGACTATTAATGACTTTCCTGCATATGGTAATCTGGCGGGTCGCACTGTCAAAGGATATTGTGCATGTCCCATATGCGACAAAAACACGCCTGCTATACATTTAAATTTTGGAAAGAAGATGGCATATCTTGGACATAGAAATTTTTTACCACTTAATCATCCATTTAGAAAATAGAAAAAGATTTTCAATAACGAAAAAGAGCTTGGAATAGCTTCCCTACCATTTTCAGGAGAAAGTATTTTTGAAATGTTTATGAATAATGATTTCTCTAATGACGAAAATTCATCAAGTACCAGAAAGAGATCAATAGGCTTTTCACGTAGTTGTTGGAAGAAGAAATCCATATTTTTTGAACTTGAATATTGGAAGAAGCTTCATGTTCGACATTGCTTGGATGTTATGCACATTGAGAATAATGTCTGTATGAACCTTTTGGGTACATTGCTCGACATTCCTGGTAAGACAAAAAATGGATTATAGTCCCGTCGTGACTTAGAACAATTAGGCATTCGTCCTAAGTTGGTGCCAAAGGTTGTGGGAAATAGAACATACATACCTCCAGCTTGTTATACGTTATCCAAAAGCGAGAAACGCACAGTTTGTCAATCATTGTCTAAAATGAAAGTTCCAGAAGGGTATTCCTCAAACATAAAAAATCTAGTGTCAATCGATACTTTAAAACTTACTGGGTTAAAGTCTCATGATTGTCATGTGCTCATGCAACAATTGCTTTCGGTTGCAATTCGTGGTGCACTACCTAAACACGTGAGAAATGCAATCACACGTTATGCTTGTTTTTTAATGCTATGTGTAGTAAGGTTGTAGATGTCGCACAACTAAGTGTCTTGGAACAAGAGATTGCAGTAATATTATGTCTGTTTGAGAAATATTTTCCTCCATCATTCTTCACCATAATGATTCATTTAACCATACATCTAGTCAGAGAAGTTCGGTTGTGTGGCCCTGTGTATCTTCGATGGATGTATCATTTGAACGTTACAAGAAAGTCCTTAAAGGATATGTTCGAAATCGAAATAGAACTGAGGGTTCTATTGCTGAAGGGTATATTGTTGAGGAAGCTATAGAATTTTGTACGGAATTTTGTCAAGATAACATGTCAATTGGACTTGGGAAGGCTAAAGAACGAGATCAAAATGATGATATTGGACGACCCTCATCTGCAGCTTCTCACATAAGGCCTGAAAAAGAACAACTAATGCAAACTCATTTGTATGTGTTAGAGAATACAAATGATGTTCAACCTTACATAGAGTATGTCAACTTTAAATATTTACTTTATTTATTTATTATTTTGTACCTATTAGGATATATCTAACCATCATGAGTTGATACAATAACTTTGTAGGAAACATATGGATCATTTGAAAAAAATCTACTCATCAAAGGCAAAACATCTAAAATGGCTACAAGATAAGCACAATCAATGTTTTATTTCTTAGATACATAACCAAGTATGTATCTAACGATGTTCAATTATTTTGTTTTAGTTACTTTGTTAAAAAAGTCTTGCTAATTTATATTTACATGACTATGATTTTTAGGTTGCTACAGAACTTGAGTCACCAAACAACACAATATTTGATACATTGAGATGGATATCACATGGTCCTTTGCCTAGTGTGATAACTTACTCTAGTTATGTTATGAATGGTATTCGTTACAATACAGAGCATCGTGATGGTGTTCGTAATGTGCAGAATAGTGGTGTATGTTTAGTAGCAAATACGATGCAGATATCTAGTGCAAAGGATAAACATCCTATAGTGACAAACATGTCGTTTTACGGTGTGATCCAAGAGATTTGGGAGTTAAACTATATTAACTTTAAAATTATAATGTTTAAATGTAACTGGGTTGACAGTGTTAGCAGTGTCAGAATTGATGAGTTGGGGTTTACATTAGTTAATCTTAAACGTATTGGTCATAAGACAGATTCTTTTATCCTAACATCACAAGCAAAACAAGTATTTTTTCTTGAAAATCCAAGTGACTCTCAATGACATGTTGTGTTGAATCCTCCCAATCGAGAGTACGAGGATCATATTAATGATGATGAGTTAGAGGATATAAGTTTAAATTGTATCAGTTCTAACAATGTTACTATGAATGTGTTTGAGGAAATAAACGACGAAGATGATCCAAACTACATGCGAACTGATTGTGATGGTATTTGGATACAAAATGAAAATGAATAATAGATGGTAAAGTATGTTATTATTTTGCTTATTCTTTACGAATGTTATTGGCTCTATAATAATGTTTATTTTCATGACAGGTTAGGTACTAATGGACTGTTGTAGTGATGACCACCTTTCAGTAGGAGCCGACGAGGATGTAGCCCAGGTTGATTGTTTTTTAGAGACATCTAGTCAAAGGAGTATGCGTGGTCCTACCACGATGATTCATTTGACACAAATTAGCTCTGATGCAAATCGATTGGTTGTTGACTACAATGAACGTGGTGAATGGATTGGTGAAAATGCAACTCAAATAGTGAGTTACATCGGGACATGCGTTCGAAATAACATTCCAATTACATATGCTTCATGGTTAGACGTGCCATTAGAATTAAAAGATAAAATTTATGTTTGCATTCAGGTAAGTATCTTTTATTCTTAAATTAATATATTGAGATATGATGTTATTTTTACATATGTTATTTTGTCATTTTCAGAAATCATTTGTAACAAACCCAAAGTCCAAGAAAGATATTTTGAAAAAACTTGGAAGTGCATTCAGAAATTTCAAAAATATTTTGAGAAACAATTATATTTTTCCATATATAGACGAACTAGAATGCTTAAAATTTCCTCCACCAAACTACCCTGCTATTGATCTATCTGATTGGGAAACCTTTGTATCACTATCCATGAGTGAAGATTTTCTGGTGAGTGCTATGACTTATTTCATGTTTCAATATTTACATATATCAATGCATCATTGACTTGTGTTATGTGGTGATATAGAAACGTAGCAACATGCAAAAAGAGAGACGCAATAATTACAGATATAACCATAGAACGTCTCGCAAAGGCTACACAAATTTGGAAGAAGAGTTGGTAAGTTTATATTACTATGCACAATATTATCCTATGTTTATCAAATTTAATGTTTAATTTATGTGTATACATGTAGAAAAAAAAAAGAAATTACCACCATCGGCCGATCGAGTTACCCTTTGGAAACATGCTCGTATGGGTAAAGATGGAGAATTTATGAATAAAGAAGTCGAAGAGATTGTAGGAAAAATAGTAAGTAAATTTGATTACTAGCATTTTATATGTTTGAGGCATATTTACAACTTGTGACAAACAAATATTTAATTATTTGTTCATATTATAGGATAAACTCCAGAAAGATGTCGATAAAACATATAACGTTTCATATGATATTTTAACTCAAGCTTTGGGGACACCTGAACATCGAGGACATGTGAGAGGTGTAGGCGGATTGATTACACCTTCGTTCTACTTTCACAAACATATTCCATCAGAACCCAGAGAAACTCATATTACTGTTGATGTAGATGCCAATTGGAAAAAGGAGAAATCACAGATTTTATCAGAATACAGTCAAATGGCAAAACAAATGCTTAAGTTAAAGTCTTTGAAGAGAAATAGAGAAACAAGCTTAGATGCACACTCTGGATGCAATCAGAATATTAGTGAGAAACAGTTCATCTCGACATCCATACATCACACGGAAAAAATCGATCTAGTAAATACTATGTTAATTTCAATTTTATATATTGTATTTCATGATTTATTATTCAACATTGATGGTAAATTGATATGTGAATGTAATTTTTCAGGGGAGACCATGTAGTCTTGCTATTGGAAAGGTTGACAACATTGTTGCAACAGGAACTGTCTTCGAAAGAATAAGTACGGACGAAATAGTTTATGGAGTACGACTTGGAGAAAGTGATGTGCAAGTTCTCATTGAACTTGCATGTGATAGTCATTCTCTACTACCCATACCCGTTGTTGGAAGCATCTATCATGTACACGATGCAATTGGTTCACACGTTCCATGACCAAAATATCTTATAGTTATAGAAGAACAAAAAAAGGTAAAGTTTAAATTTCAAAATATGCATTTTTGGATTAGCATGTTCTCATTTTAATTTTTGACATTCTTTTGTTAGACATCTAGTAAAAAGTCTCGTGAGTTAGAAGCTTTGAAAGGAACAAAGTCGAAAATGAATGAATTAAAACTGCCAATGACAATAAGGTTCGTGTTGAGGCATGTAGAGAAGGATATGAAAGATGAATATTTTACTATCCCAGTCGGCACTCAGGAGATTTTTGGATATAACTTCAATGTGAACGTGATGAAAGATAGCATTAAACGGCTTTGTTTGATGGAGGAATTAGCTTTTTCAGTGATATTGAGCTACATGATGTAAGTGCGCAACTTCAAAATCTTTATGTTTCTTATTTTTTAAGATGTCTATTTCTAATACTATAAAATTTTTCTTTTAATGTTAGATGCTTATATGAATCTGATCCAAATATTCTAGAGGAATATGCATTCATGAATCCTGGACAAATTTCAAAAGGTTTGGGTACAAACGAGAATAGAGCTCGACATTTGTGTAATAGATTGGTATCAATCAAGAATAAATTATTGATATGTCCATTTAATTGTGGGTAAGTTAGAATCAAAGTATCATTATTTTTCATATGGTTTTTAATTATAAATATTTTTTACTAAATTGAAACATATGTTTATTATATAGATATCATTGGATATTATTTATTATCTCATTACGGGCAAATACGGTGTATGCAATCGATTCGTTAAGACATGG
The DNA here is from genome assembly GCF_025177605.1 of Cucumis melo. Lineage (NCBI taxonomy): Eukaryota > Viridiplantae > Streptophyta > Magnoliopsida > Cucurbitales > Cucurbitaceae > Cucumis > Cucumis melo. The sequence continues at coordinate 22,606,485 of NC_066857.1, read as the reverse complement.
TAGTGTTTGAGACGAATTGAAATATATGGTCAACACGTAAGTATTTAACCGTAATTTCACATTAAGTGTATATTTATTATGTAAATTGCAGTTTTTTATATTTTTTTTATTCTTTTTAATTCAGAGGCTTAAGAATGTTTTATGTTGAAACAAACACAAGAGCTCGACCTCATACTTGGGTTTCTGTTAAGGTATGAGTACTTAAATTATAAATAAATGATAATGTGCGTTCAGTTTAAATATTTATTTTTATTTTAACATGTGTTTTGAATATATGTGTGCATATAGTGTGCTCAACAGCCGGGCAGTACAGAATGTGGGTATTACGTGATGAAGTTCATGAAAGACATAGTAAGACAAAAGAGCATTACGATTACAGATGTGGTATGCATTTTATTGCACCATATCTCTTATAGCTATTATTCTTACGCTTAGTACAATCTAGTAATTAAATTATATTTATTTCATTTACAGCTGACGAGACAAGCACCTTATACTCAATCTGAATTGGATATGGTGAGAGTGGAATACTGTGACTTTCTAGGACGCTACATATGATACATGTTTTTATTGCAATGAACGGGTAGTTTTTATATTTATAGTTTAGGTATATCTTGATACGATGTCAATTTTGTAGGGTTATGTCTTGATCATATTTGTTAGATATTGTTTTTTGTAGAACAACATTGGTTTACAGTTGATTAATGAAAATTAATTAGTTCATTTGATGAATGTTTAGTAATTTTATGAAATATTTGTTACTTGTGTGTTTCAATTATATGGTATGATGGTATGAATTTCATATTTGTGATTGTTGATATTTTTCATTAGTTGTTTGAAGTTGGGAAGTTAGAAGTTTCGAATTTTTGGAGTTCTGGAGTTGTGTGAGTTCTGAGTTCTGCAGGTTATGTAGTTGACACGCAGATTTGAAGGAGTTGTTTGAATTAAGTTTGTAGTTGTATGTAATGGATTTTACATAAGTTGTGAAATTAGAAGTTTCAAGTTGTTGGAGTTCTGGAGTTGTGTGGGTTATGTAGTTTTGGAGTTGTGGTGGAAGGTTATGTAGTTTACAAGAATTTGCAGGAGTTGTTTGAATTAGTTTGTAGTTGTATGTAATGAATTTTGCATATTTTCAGTTTTTGGTGTTTTCAGTTTTTTATATTGTTTGAGGTCGATCATGTCACATATATGGGCGGGTCGTAATGATCCATTTTTTTTTATTTTTCTAAAGTTGTTATAGTTGATAGGCTAAAAACGTCAATAATAAAGTTTTGTTGACGAGTAAAATTCGTCAATAGAAGGGCTATCTTGATGGACTGATCCACTTTCTTGATGGGCAACACCTTTTTTAATGGCCAATCCCATCAAGAATAGGTTTTTGATGACATATTTTGACCATCAAGTAAACCGGTTTTCTTGATGGCCTTTTTAGTTTCCTTAATGGGCAAAACACATCAAAGTCTTCTTTCTTGATGGTCAATACCATCAAGAAAGGGTTTTTTATGGCATGTTTTGGCCATCAAGAAAACAAATTTCTTGATGGACTTTTTAGTTTCCTTGATGGGCAAAAAACATCAAAGTCTGCTTTCTTTATGATCAATACCATCAAGAAATAGTTGTTTATGACATGTTTTGGCCATCAAGAAATGATTTTCTTGATAGGCTTTTCAATTTCCTTGATAGGCAAAAAACATCGAAGTTTCCTTTCTTGATGACCAATACTATCAAGAAAGAACTTTTGATGACATGTTTCAACCATCAAGAAAACTAGTTTTCTTGATGGTCGGGCTTTCTTGATGTCTGCCTACATGATGAGCAAAGACCATCAAGGTAGATAATTTTTTACGTGCTTTGAACATCGAAGAAGGCCAAATATGTAGTAGTGACTCATCCCTCGAAGTCATACTGTTGATTAAGAAATGAGTAATAAACTAATAACTATCCACTTTTTGGTAGAATCAAGAAAAGATGGAAAAAAGAATAACAGAACTTAAACTTTTTCAAGAGATGAAAAACACAACTCAACAGTAAACAACTCTTTCAAGTATCTTCCAATTCAAGTAAACAAATTCTTAAGAATCAAAACATAGCTAAGTTCTTGAATTGACGAGTTCACAAAAACGTACCTAGTTTCAAATCGGTTCATATGGTTCAACTAACAAACAACTAATAGATGTTTTTTTTTACACAACAAGAATTAATGCTTTTTGAGAGTTCTTGAGAATTATTATTCTTCTATTAGACTACAAATGAATCTTAGAGAGAAATGAAAAGCATCAATAGATAAAAAAAACCTGTACTTCAACATGTTATTTTTCTTTGTTCTAATGATCAATTAAACTGTTAAGAGATCCAAAAAAATATGGTAAAATGAATGAAATTGTGCAACAGTTTGTAAAAGAGACATGGCCTGACTTAGAAGTTAAAATAGTTCATCCTTTGTTTGGTAAAGAAGTAAAGGCTCAAATGGCTTGATGCAACACAACAAACAATTCAATTAAATGCAAACGAGGATGACAATATTTGAGTTTTATCTTACTAGAGACATCAAATACATACCTCAACCAATAAGTTACCTCCATTATTAGATTCTTCACTAAAATTGTTAAAAGAAACAGAGATCCTTGAGAAACAGTTTTCATTGAGAAAGAATGAAAGAAGCACTCAGCCGACATGCTAGACCTGATTTTCTATATCTATCTCAATACAATATATGGAAAAAGAGACAAGAAGGAAGTACCCATTTCTTTGCTCAAGAATTCCAGAAAAATGCATCTTCACATACGTACAGGTACAAATTCCCAGAAAGATTACTGTTAGAATGGAATGAAAATTGAACAGAGCCGACTGAAAAACAAAAACAACCATGTTAGTGTTTAGTAGCTCCTCTATTTATCCAAGCTAAGAAAATATCCATAGTCCAAACACCAAAGACAAGGGTTATTTACCATGTTCAAAGTACCAAATATTAATCACGTTAACAATCCCCTTTCAATTAAATCTAGAAATAGGTTAAAAACAAGTTAGCAACGGACCAAAATGAAGTTCGATCCTAGCACATCCACAATTACAACTAAAATCAGGAATTAACAACAACTACTTCCAATAATTCGAAAATATAGGGCAAACAAAATTAACTCTATGATTACTAGGAAGTCCAAAACACGACTCCTAAGTTTCTAGCGAGATTTAAGGTCGTCACAACAAAGCTAAACCAAACTATCTCTGTGTAGAAACTACAACAAAATGTGGTTGCAAATACATATCAAAATCTTGAGGTGTTAACCACGAATTCGATTCACAAATTGGTGATAGAGAACAAAACAATGTTAAACCATTAACTTTCTACATCAAAGATTCGAATGTCCCAATACCCCAAGAAGCATTCTATTCAAACCCATGAATCCAAAAACCTAAATTCAACTAAAACGCTAAAATCCAATAACATCGAAACCACTAATCCAAGAAAATCACAAAATACTTACCGAAGGTGCATAAATGGAGATTAAGAAAAGAAAGCATAATTGCTTAAGTGATAGAGATCCTCTGAAATCTCCGGTGCAAGTCCTATATAGTATACAACCCCAAACTACAGTAAAAAAAATGCACCTAAACAATAACAGAGAGCATTCTTACGGACTTAAAAGGATTTTTGGGAGGTCGTGGCCAACAAAAAAGAGGGCTTTTTCGAGGTCGTGGGTCGTCGGTTAAATTAGTCGTGGGTCGTTGTCGATGTGTGGCCAGCCGGTGGGGATGGAGAAGATTGGGGTTAGGGTTTTTGAAGATTGACCAGCCGTCGTCGATTGAAGAATGAAAGGGTTTTTGAAGAGGGATTTTCGTCGGGATGGAGAAGATTGCATTTTCTTTATTTTTTTATTTTAATAAAAACATTTAATTAATTTTTTTATAGCCCTTACATATTATGACAGAAAATAACTGTCATGTATTTGGACATTCCGAAATTACCGTCTTTTTCTGTCAAAAATCCGCTTTTTGACATTTGATGACAGTTATTTATTTCATCCTTTCAATTTGGAATGAAACCAACTATCATAGTATGTGGTTTTTCTTGTAGTGATATAAGTTGTTCTCTTAAGGACTGAATCCAAGTATTGAACAAGAAGCCCCACCCTTTCAATGCCTTGAGAGTGATTCAGTTTATAGGTTGGACCTAGAACCAATTATTTAATAGTGGATCGGTGAGACTTAAGGAGTAAAATGTAGTCTTGGGGTTAAAACTATTTTGATCCAACCGAGGTTACGAACAATCTTTGAAGGATTAACTTACTGATCATGATTATATTAGATGGACACAAATATATCTATAGTGAGGGGAGTGCAACTAGAAGACTTGAGTGGAACGATCCGTTAGTTAATGAATGTTGATTAGCTCGGTCTAAAAGGGTTTAGCCAATTAATCACCGATCATTGGAGCCTATGATCTATAGATCCATTAAATTCCCCTGCTAACTCATATGAAATTAACTTAGAACAATATGTTGGAATAATTCGAATTGTTTGAATTAGGTAAAGAGAGAGAAATCGACGAATATATTTGATATACTCGTCGGTTATAAGTTTGAGATAGAGCTTCCTATTTAAATATGATTTAAATATTAAAAATATGAATAAGTATTTATATTCAAAAGCTTATAATTGATGGAAATGGTCAAAGTTGTAAAAAGTCAAAATGTTGATTTTTTACTTTGAAAAGTCAATCTTTAACCGATTTTATATTCACATTTGATTTAAATTTCGAAAAATGAATGCAGATTTATGCTCAAGAGGTCAGAATTAGAGAAGATGGACAAAAAGATAAAATGTTAAAATGTTAACTTTGTGTTTAAAAAACTCAAAATTTGACTTTGACTTAAATGGTCAAATGACCATATTGCCCTTAAAATGTGAAAAAACCCAACATTTTGTAGGATAATTCCGCTAACACTTAGTGGGATAAGTGGCTACATAAGAAGTAAACACCTAGCCTACTAAGTTCCACTAGTGGTTAGTGGAATGTTAGTCGTTAAGATTTAGTGAACTAATTACATGCATTTTTGCATTAATTAAGTTATTTAAAGGGCTTATTTAAAGTATTTGAAGACTTTTGAAAAGAGTGATCAATTTTTATTTTCAAAAAATGATACCAAATTGATATTTCTCTCCCAAATTTCAAACCTAAATCTCACCTCCATTTTCCATCTCTCTCAATTTTCTTCACTTATCGGGTTCTATAACCCGGTTCTAAGTTCGAAGAATAGTTGGTCAACACTACTGGTGGTCATGAGGAGATAACGAGGAATTTGGAAGCAATAAAGGTAAGTTTATCCTTTAACCTTAATTTCATTTAATTAGGGTATTTATGCATGTTAATTACTAAATTGTTTAGCTGCAATTATAGCAATCTAGATCCTATTTTTCTGCTGCGCGTGTCTTGTTTTCCATCAGCCTATTGTTTTTTGCATTGGATTTTCTTACAAGGATTTTAATGAGGTAGTTATTAAATTACACAAAACAATGTAATCTTTCTCATTCACTGGGATTTTTTCCATCGAGTTTTTTCTTAGCAAGGTTTTAACGAGATATTTATTTTATATAATATGAATATCTAAGAGGAGTATTATAAAATACAAAATTATATAACATGAATGTCGATAGATATCCATAACCTACATAGATTACCAATTGTTATATTACTACCATTTAATTCCAAGTTAGAACATACAAGTTATTGAATTCTATCGTAACCTATACACATATTCTATAAATAGAGATGTATGATGTATTTGTAATAGATTACACAATTGAGTCTTCCTTACTTCCTCTCTTCTCTATTATCTTCTTTTTGTTTGTTTTTTATTATTTATAACCGAAAACAGCCGGTAGTGTTGGAACTGAAAGATTAGTAAAATATTAAATAGATGAAAGATTTGATTTGAAAATACCGTAAAAGAAAGAAAATATGTTTTCCGGAAAAGAGACGGGAACGTGTCAACAACAAAATACCGTGGTTGTTCCATATGTGAAAGAAAGAAAATACCGTAAAAGAAAGATAACGTGGAGGAGTTCCATATGTGAAAGGTGAAAGGTGAAAGGTGAGAGTACACACCAAAACAACGTAGTTTTAGTTTACACTTTTTCATCCACAAGATTGGGATGGATGATCTCCCAAAATTATATCTCAATTCATCAAATACACTCCTCGCGACTATGGCCGGTGTAGCGCCATAAAATACAAACCCACATCCAAGAACCACCATCAACAGTGGCCGCTCAACCAGATCTGATCTCCGCCATGGATTTACCTCAATTTCTTTACCATCAACGGGATCAATCCAGGTACATCTCTCCTCCTCCTCCTCCTCCTCCTCCTCCTCCCTCCGCCCCTCTTCCTCCTCACCCTTTTTTCCCCGAAGATCCCAGTTTCCCCTTCCCTCCCAATCACCACCACCTTCTTCATAATCATCCCGATCAACCCCTTGATTTCCCGCTCCCCCCACCGCCCCCCTCGTCCTACCGTCATCATTCCATTCATCCACCCCCGTCACCCCAACCTCCCCTTGCTTATAATCCCTCACAACCCCATTTTGTTGTTGACACCCATCTTCCAATCAACGAAGACTCATTGAGATCTCCGCCCCGCCGTCATGAATTTCAGCGTTCCCCTCCGCTTTCCGGTCGGATCTCTTTCGACGGAGGCTTTCATCGTGATTTTGTTGATCTCAACCACCCGTACCATGACAGTCGGTTTGATGTTTCGGATCCATCCAGAGTCACGGTGGATAATCGACCACCATTACCGCATTCTCCTATTGATTTTGATCATAGAATGGGTCACCGAGAAATTGATCACAGATCGGGCATCCCGTATCCGCCACCCGAAATGTTTAGGTATAGTTCAGGTAATTGTTCTAGGCGGGGAGCGGATTACAGTGATAGTTATCAGCCAAATCCAAGAGAAGAGGTGCTACGAGGACGCGGTGAGGAGAACTATTATCACCATGATCACCATAAAGAAGATTCCAATGTTTCCTTTATGGAATGTGGAGCCTCACGGAGTCCATTGTCTAGAGATAAATTTACTTCAGGAAGCTTTGATAAACACCGGTATGGCTCGAATTATGAAAAAGAATCTTTTAGGAGTCGTAGGAATAGTACAATGGTGGGGAAAAATCAGAGATGGGTTCATAGCAAACAGACCTTTAGGAACATGCACAATTCGTACTTAGATGGAAGTAATGATAGAGGACATGGTGACCGTACTGATTTTCGAATTTTATCTGGAAAGCATGGGCATTCTAATGCTGAATTAGGGAAATATTACTATGATAATAAGGGTGGTATGGAAGGTTATATTGAGTACACATCCACTCCACGGAAGCAAGTACAGAAAAAGAGTGCTTTTCTTAGAATTCAAATGGCAAATCCTTGTCACAATAACAGAGAGAGTGAGCAATTACGTGATTCTGAGTATTTTGATGAGAAGAACAGTTTCCTCAGAGGCAAAAATCAGGTTAGATCTTTATGTTACAGAATGGATTCAGGGAAGAGGAGAGAGGGAAGTCCCATGGAGCTAGATGTTTCTTTTAAATCCAATTCGTTGGTGGCCAAGGCTATTGTGGCACCAACACAGTCTGCTCCTATTTCAGATGTCGATTCAAGGCATGTAAATGAGAAAACTGACTCTACTAACTCACATTTAACTGGACAGAACAAGGATGATTTTGGGACAAATTATGTTACAAAATTTGTCACTTGTCCCCCAGACATTAAAAATGAGCTGAAGGATTTAGACGAGAAGGCTACAGGTCCGTTGGCTGGTAATGGATCTAATAATTTAACTGATGCTTCTTCAGTTAAGGGCAGCTATTCACTTAGAAAAAGAAACCTTGAGAGGCCTTCACAAGGAAAGGTGTCAGATGTAGAAGGGAAGAATGTTTCAGGAAAAGGAGCTATGGTAAGGACCATGAAGAAGAAAAAAGTTGTGAGGAAAGTAGCAAAGAAGGTAGTGAGTTCCCAACTGGGTTTACAGACTAGAAAAGGTGCTGAAGACCCTCCAGTGAAAGTAAGCAGTTTGACAAATATTCCCCCAGATGTTACCGGGTCTGGTAAGGGTTTAGAAGTTTCAGAAAACAAGATTTCCACATCTGGAAAGAACTCAGACCATGGTTTTGTATTGAAGGCTTCCCCGACTGATATGTCAGGATCATTAGATAAAAGAAAAGCGGATCAATCTGTCCTCCCTGTAGCATCAAAAGAATGTCAAGCCAATACAGTCATGGGCATGGAATGTGTACCTGCAGATAAGAGTAATAAAAACAGCTTAGGTTCTCCATTGAATTCCTTGACAAAAGAGGGAAGAGGAACTAGTGATCATCTTGAGACAAACGCTTCTTTCATTGCCATACCACCTCTTTTAAATTCGAGTAAGAATCTTCAATTACAAAATGGACATAATGAGTTTGATTTTGGAATCAGTAAGGGTATCGAAGATTCATCGTTTGAAAGTGTATCAGGTAAAGAGTCTAAAGCTACAATGGTTTTTCTGGGAGGCAGTCAGTCTGGATCATCGAGTCCTAATGATCCTAATCTTCTTGGTAGTCTTGTTAATGAAAATAATTTGACTGTTAGAATAGATACTCCCATGGATTTTGACAATGGAGTAACTCAGTTTGAAGAGAATACTCTACTTTCTGAAACTTTTATTGTTGATGCAATTTGCAAGCGGCTTTATACAAATAAGGTGACTGGACCTCTTGAGACTGATGTCGTAGGAGTACCTGCAGGAAAAGTTACAATTACAAATCCTTTGGTGGGTGTAAATCTAAAAGCATCTGAGATGCAGGTTGATTCCTTAAGTTTGGAAGCTGATAACAGTGACCAACATACTAATCGGAATTCAGATGATTGTCATCAGTGTACTAATATACTAGTGGATGAGGTTTTTAACTGTGAGAGGATTGGTATTACGAGAGTACAGGAATCTGTTGGTAGTAGTTCTGTTTCATTAGGTCTTAGTTTAGAAGAAGGTTCTTTGAAAGTTAAGGATCCAATACTAAGTGGAGAAGGTGAGAAATTGTTGTCTAAGGTGAGGGAACTGAATTTTGCAGGTCCTGGTGACATCAATCAAGAGACTAATTCTGAGGATTTATGTGTAAGTTTCAATTCTAAAGGTCATTGCCCTCCAGAGCAGGATATTTCAGGTCTTGGAAGTATGGTGATGTGGGAAAATCCTACCACCTTTGGAGAGAGTGGGATGCTCGATTACACTTCATTAGGTAAGTCACCAAAAAACAAATTGTTGACGGGGTTTGACGTTGATAGTAGAGGGACTGATGTATCATTAAAGTCTCGAAAAAAACGAAAAACATGCATTGCTAGTCCTGTTTTGCCTTGTCGCAGTGGTGAAACTAATGCTGCAATTACATTCATTTCTAGTTTAAGTGATCCACTAAATTCTAATGGTGAATTAGTGGAAGGAAAGGAGGTTGCATTATCCACTGTGGATACTCTTTTCACAGCTAGTACTGTTTCTACAGATCGTTTAAAGGGGATGAGCATGGTTCTCGATGATATATCGAAAAAAGAAACTGCCACAGAGATCAATATAGAAAGAAACCCCCTAGAGTGTCTCTTGAAATATGAGCAGCTGGAAAAAAACTCTTGTTCAATCCAGGTCTCAACTATCTCGAAGTGTCAGTCACTTTCTCCCTCAGCATCATTGGGATATGAGCAAGAAGTGACTGGTGCTACCATAATGGCCACTAATCAAAGTGATGATATGGATGTAGTCACTGACAGAAGAAAAGAACTAAACGTTCATGCTGCAGAACGACAATCTATAATTTGTAATAAGACTGAACAGTGGAAAAGTCCTTCAGAAGTTCCATCCTCTCAAACCTTAGATCGTCCAAATCCTGAATCAGTTAAATCATCTAGTAATGTTTGCCAGGATAATTTGCATCGTATTGAAATATCTTTTGATGAGAAGGGATTCCCCGCTGCCAATTCTGATAGGGAAATTAAGGGCAGCATGTTTGATACACGAGGTCATTTGGGTTCTTCAGAAGCTTCTAATGTTCCAGAAATGCATAAATTAAATTGTGAGGCATCATTCAGCCACACTGACTCCAAAATGGATTGTGCAGATGATGAAAAAGTGAAGAAGAAATCTAATGTGGAAAATGAATTAAAGGCATCTACTGACACTCTGTTTTCACAGCCTTTGGCTGTTCATAGAAAATTAGGTTATACCAATGCTGTAAATATGTCCCCTGGCAATGTATTACCACAGGCTTTGGAAGCATTAAAAAATGGACTTCAAGCTGACAATAATTCTTCCAACTCATGCAAAAAAGAACAGAAAATGAGTTATTACAAATCTCAGGCTTTTCCTGCTAAATCCTTTTCCACATACCCTGCTTCAAAAAATTTAACATCTGCAGCATATAGCAAAAAGCCCAGAAGTTGGCATCGAAATGTAAATTCTCCATCTCCGGCTCTTGGAAATAAGCCTTCTTTGAGCTCTATTCCTCTCCAAGGGCAGTTACATGGAGGAGGTGGAATGCTTCAGAGTACTTCATACATTCGTAAAGGTAACAGCCTAGTTCGAAAGCTTTCTCCAGTTGCTGCACGAGTTTTGGGCTCTCATGATTTGAGTTCAAGCTCATCAGATCAACATGATTACTGGTCTAGCGTAAAGTCTAACAAGGTTGAGGTCGCTAACTCTTGTTTCCATTCTAAAGCGAAGGGAACTGATGCTAATGTTTATAATCCCTATCCTCCCCAACTATCTAGTGAGTCCCGGTCCCCCAATTATTCTGTGCCTATGGGAGATTGTGCCCTGTCTCCTTGCCATGAAACTGAATCAAATCCCATGAAGTCTAAACAAGTTAGTGATCTCTCAAAGTCGGTTGGGGATTCACTGAAGATTTTGTTAGCTCCTAAAAGTCAGGTTGTTACTGCTGATAAGAAAGAAAATCTGGCTGAAATGAAAAAAACGAATTCTGTTTCTTTAGTTGTAAAAAAGATGGTGTATGTGAAGCGCAAGTCAAATCAATTGGTTGCAACTTCAAATCCCTGTGATTTATCAACTAAAAACAGGGAGACGACTTGTTCCTTGGGCTCTGATGGTTATTACAAGAGGAAAAAGAATCAGCTAATCAGGGCCCCATCAGAATGTCAGATGAAGCAGACTTTACTGCCCACTGAAGATATTTCAAAGCCGGGAGCCCAAAGCTCTTATGGAGATGGAGACGCTGGAAATTTTAATAAGAGGCAACAATTTAAAGGTATTATAGATAAATTATAGCTTTATTGCGTTGCCTTGGAAATGTTTCCATTGGAACAGTATATTATGAACAATTTCATTTAGATTCTAAATTTTTAATATTTCATTTCACTGTCCTATAATGAGAATTATGAGTATACATCATAGAGGAGGCAGTTTTACAGGATTTTCGCATCTTTGTATCCCTTGTGTCTGCCTCTTTATACAGGGACACTCTTTTTAGTGCTTGCAGTATTGTGTAAATTTCTTGTTCTCTACACTGTTCAATCTCTTAATCTTCTGATTACTTATATATTTAATTAGCAATCGTTTTAACCTTAGGTTCTGGATACTGTTAAATTTTCCTGTACTTTGATAGAAGGTTTGTAAGTTTCTCCTTTTCCATTTCAATTTATTGGGAATTTTTATCTCTGAATGTGGCAGTTTTTTTTTTCTTTTGGGGTGAAAGAACATATTTATGGCGTTCCTTTCTTTTATTGGTTAGAAAATGAACTGTTGATTCATGTATCTAGATGTTGTGGTGTTAAAATCGAATAATCACGATGGATAGCTTTCTGGATTTTAGCTTGTACATAATAGGTCTGAAAATGTTTGAGATCTAGTTTTTTTTTCATGTATTTCCTTTCCCATTGTTGTTGTATACTCTCTGAGTTCACCTCAATAATAAAATTAAATAATGATAATGATAAGAGATATTTAAAATTTGTCTTTCATTTACGAAAAGATCTGTGTTAAATCATTGCTGGCTTTTGTTCTTACAAGTCATTCAATTGATTTGTCTTGTTTGGTGTTTCATCCCAAATATACTTTGTATCCCTAATAACCATTGTTTCTCTCTATCTTTAATTTTCTTCCGTGCATTTGGGTTAGGTGTGGGTCTAGTCGTCCTGGCATTCATCGTTGCTTTAGGATGAAATGCAGTCAATAATAAAACTGAATATGGATTTTCTTTACAGCTTTATTGGAAACACACGGGCCTTCAAAATCTTCTTTGGTATGGACACTTTGCAGTTCAGTTGCTGCAGGAAATGGTGCTGGCAATTTGCAGAATCACAAGATGGCTCCTCGACTTTTTCCTTGGAAAAGAACATATTGGAAGATGTTCAAACTAAATGCTTCTACTCAGAGAAACAGTTCGACTATACTGAGGCATGTTGTGCACGAACTATTCTAATCTTATTCGTGCTTGTTTTATTTTTCTACCTAAAGGGGCTGTTAGGTTCAACAAGTGGTAATTCCAGTGTTTTTTCTCCACCAGAAAATTGTTGCTGTTGAGGAACAGGAACACAGTTTATAAAAGATCAAAACATGGATTTTCACTTCGAAAATCCAAGGTACTAAGTGTTGGCAGGTCTAGTTTAAAGTGGTCAAAATCCATTGAAAAGCACTCAAAGAAAGCTAACGAGGTTTGTTGGAAGTTGGTTAATAATATATTCATAGGCTGCAATTTCTTCTTCCTCTTAGTCTCCTATTGTTTATTCTTTTTCATGGGCACTGGTGGAGGCAAGAATGATCTTTGATCTTTTCTTTTATAACATTTTTTTCAGAAAATAGTTTTTTTTCTCTTCTTTAATATAGGAAGCTACAAGGGCAGTTGCTGATGCAGATAGGAAGAAAAGAGAACGTAACTGGGATCCATCTGTTTCCTCTGACACTCTTGGTGGAAGTCAATTTTCTTGTAAGTCTGTTGGATATAGTTTCTATGAGATTGTGTTTTAATTTTTCTGGCATGCCGAGTGATCTGTGTTTCCTATAATGAAGTAAAAGAAGAACACTTTTAAATTATATTCATGACTCCCAGCTAGTTGATATTTGCTTTTGTGGTGGACATTACTTGTCTTTCTTAGATTCTTTGGGCATCTCCTGGTTTCTGTTTTTTCTTCTGTAAGAAAACTGCTGGAGCGCAGTATTAGTTTCTTCACTTTAGTTCTTGTAACATTTTTTCCCTTGTACTTTTCTTTATCGCAAGGATTCCTTTTTTTTTCTTTTTCTTTTTCTTTTAATTTAATTAATTTATTACTTTTTATTTTATTTTATTATTATTATTTTTTTTTATTTTAAGTCACTGGACATTAGGAGCTCCATCTGCTTTATTTCGTTGGTTGCTTTTCAATGTGGTCTTCAATGAACTTTTTAAAATATAAGTATGTAATCCGTGCATCTTTCTAGGCACAACAGCTAAATAATTATTAAAAGATGTATTAGAGATCAAAACATTACAGCTGTGCAATACTGGACTTAAAATATGTTAGAACCAAACTATATATTCTCAGAACATGTCTGTTTTTGAGCTATCCAGTATATTTATTACTTACATTCACAGGTTTAATAGGTATCGGCAACCTCTAATTTCATTGCTATTCTTCATTTTTCATGTTCTACAGATGACCAAGCATCCGGTTCTACTACTCTCCAACCAAGAAAGAGTGCTAAGAAATTTTATATTCCAGCAAGACTAGTGATTGGCAATGATGAGTATGTGATTATTTAAACTAATGCATGTTTCGAGTATGTGCATGGATATTAGATGAACAGTATACTTGTGTAATATCACTGTTATTTCTGTTTTCTGTATAAACAAAAATGCAGATTTTAGTATTTCAGTTTCATAGACGTAAAAGTTTTGAGACAATTGTGCTACTAATGTTCTTGTAATTGACTCTTAATGACTGGTAGATATGTAAAGATCGGAAAAGGCAATCAATTGGTCCGAAATCCAAAAAGAAGAGCACGCATATTGGCAAGTGAGAAAATTCGATGGAGTTTGCACACTGCAAGACAGCGGCTGGCTAAGAAGCGGATGTACTGTCAATTTTTCACAAGATTTGGTAAATGTAACAAAGAAGGTGGCAAGTGCCCTTATATTCACGACACTTCCAAGATTGCAGTCTGCACAAAATTTCTCAACGGTTTATGTTCTAACGCAAGCTGCAAATTGACTCATAAGGTTCACTGATGGAATTGATGGATCTTTTCTTGCGTAAGCTTTAGTTTTGTTAATTGTCAAATGTCGATAACCTTTCATCTCAATTTTCGTTCACAGGTGATTCCAGAAAGGATGCCTGATTGTTCATACTTTCTACAGGGTAATTCTCAAACTTTAACTTTCCCACCAAAAAAAAAAAAAAAAAAAGAGAGAGAGAGAGAGAGAGAGAGAGAGAAAGAAAGAAAATTACTGGACTCCAGGTATATAATGGACTTCTTGACAGGTTTATGCAGCAGCAAAAATTGTGCTTATAGACATGTAAATGTTAACTCAAAGGTTCCTACTTGCGAGGCTTTCCTTAGGGGCTATTGTGCTCTGGGAAACGAGGTAATCTCCACTTTTCAAGTATTATTTTCTGGTTAGTCAACATGAAGCACTTGCACATTTATTTGATGTAGTTTTAACTCTTAACGAATATGCTGCAAATTTTCTGGTCAAACACATTGTTGTCTCCCTGAAAATCTTCAGCTTTTGCAAGTGTGCTTCGTGATGCTGGTGACCCTTCCTGACTGAGGACTCATTTTTTTTCCCCTAGTGGTTACTATTTGGTGGTGGATTCTGAAAAATATGTTCAAAAGACATTTTGTTTACTGTTTCTGAGCAATGCTTTTTATCATACTTCTAAATTTGCTCCTTTAGATGCCATTTGAATTTTTAAAGACAATATCAAGTTTTTAACTCAATAATATGTCATGTGTATAAACTGTAAAATTGTGAATCTAATGAAATCTGGAACCTAATTGTTCAGTGCCGTAAGAAGCACAGTTATGTGTGCCCCTTGTTGGAAGCAACAGGAACATGCCCGGATAGATCAACATGCAAACTTCACCATCCTAAACAACAAACTAAAGGAAGGAAAAGAAAGCGATTGGAAGGGAGGAATAACGATCAAGGACGCTACTTTGGTTCTACAAATCAGGATGTTTCTAGATCTAGATTGGTGGTGAGTGATAAGCAGCTTCCTGTTAAATCGAGTGACCCTTTTCTTGAGGATCTGACAGATTATATCAGCCTTGATGTCGGCAGTGATGAAGATATTGAAGAAAGCCATGACTCGACAAGCCAGACTACGTCCTTTTGTCAAGGTTACCTCTCTGAGTTACTGTTAGAAGATCCCGACGAGCTAATCAAACCAGTTCGGGTAATGAATGAGAATTTGGCTGTGCAATAGTTGGCAAACTGAGTTGCTTGCTCCTTCCTCGTTGGGAGCAAGGTTTTGTCCAGTCTCCCACCATTAAGGTTTAACAGAATCACAGTTTAGTTTAGTTTTAGTTTAGTTTAGTTTTTTTTTTTCTCTTTCTTTTGTTTAGTTTAGGTTTTTAGTTCAGCTTCTTCTAGTTGCAGAAATCTGGATCAACTCCGTTTCTGCCATTACTGTAAATGGACATTTTTAATTCGGACTGGAATGAAATAATTTTGTATGAAAAGCTAAAATATTCCTTTTTAATTTTGTTCTCTTTTTAGGATTCTGAGGGGGCATTTGGTATTAGTGTTAATCCCGTTTGGATGTAGGGTTATGTAAACCTTAGTTTTAGGGTTTTCATGAACTCATTTTTACCTTCAAACATTTCCCTCTCTTACGGTAAAATCTCCATAAATCTATTCATATAATCCTTTCTCTATACACATCTTACTCATAATAAGGAGTGAGTCCTTACGGAGATTTTGCTTATTTTCTTAAACCTGAACTTTTAGTCCTATAATAGGAACATGTGAATCAATCCAATTCAAAATTTAGTTTTGATTTCAGTTTTTGAAAAGTGAATTAAATATAAATTTTTTTATTTTGTTGTTTACTTTACTCATCATTTTCAAAAACCAAATCATTATTTATCAAAATTTTAAAACTAAAATAAATTAGTTTTCTAAAACTTGTTTTGTTTTTAGAATCCGACTAAAAGTATATGTATTTGATCAAAAAAAAAAAATTTTATAACCTCATAAATGGAATAAAAAATTATATTGTTTTTGTTTAAGGGTCTAAATTATTTAATAGAAAAGAAAAATTAAAAATCAAATCGTATATGGGACCTAAACTTTTTAATAAAAATTTGGATCGAATAATAATGTATGCCCGATGAATATTTGACAAATAAATGAAACAAACATCTCTTTACCAAATAATTTTTCATTGTTGAGATTGAATTTCTTATCTTTGACATGGAATGTCATGTCAACTACTGCTAAGCTAAACTTCCATCAAAACAGTGGGATGGAATGGATTGAATATGTTTTCTTTTAAGTTTTTAACCCTAAATATTAGCATTAAATGACTGAAACCTTAGGGACAAAATCAAACCTATAAATGAATTCCCAAAAGTTTATAATCCCTTTTTCTGGGTCTTCTCTTTTCTGGGGGTCTAATTAAAAAGAAAAGAGAAATAGAAAACCAGCCAATAAGTGCACCAAATGATGAAACAGAACCAAAAAAATCTTATCCACAAACAATTGGATCTCATTTCATTTGAAAAAAAAGTCAGCCATTCGGAAGGAAAAAAAGGAAAATACTCCAAAACTATAAAACAGAGAAATCAAAACCAACCATTTTCTAAAAGATAGACACCAAAAGAATTCCTCCATGGCAACAGCAGCAGCAGCTTCATCTTACATAATGTTTTCTATGGTGGGTTGGAAAAATGGCAAACAAAACACAAAACACACACTCAGATTTCCCATCTCAGCTCAGCTCAATGAAGCTGCAGAGCAACTAAAAGTTGGAGACCAGGAAGAAGATCAAGAACAGGCAACGCCGAAACCATCGCCGCTGCGACCCGTCGAAGTACAACAGAATGTGAAGAGCAAAAACATGGGAAGAGAGTATGGAGGACAATGGCTTAGCAGTGTGACAAGACATGTAAGAATATATGCAGCTTACATTGACCCGGTTACTTGTGAGTTTGATCAAACTCAAATGGATAAACTTACTCTCATTTTGGATCCAAGTAATGAGTTCCTTTGGAATCCTGAAACTTGCAATAAAGTCTATGCTTACTTCCAAGAGCTTGTGGATCATTATGAGGTACTTTTTCTTTCTCTCTCACTTTTTAGTATTTTAGGATTCTTTGTTATATCAGGGGTTAGCTCTGTGAAAAGTTCAAATCGACGTATTTGTTAATAAAATCGGACTAGCTAATACTATACTAATTGAGCTAAAGAATGTATAAATACGTTGATGTACTTTTATTGATTGTTGTTAGTGCCTATACAAAGGTATGTATGGTTCAATTGACAAAACAACAATTGAAGCCCACAATATTTGACATTGAAATTTTGTAAAATATATTTATATTCTAAGCAGCAATTATAGGATGAAATCATAATACCAAAGCGTAATATTATCTCTTTTATTGCTGGGGTTTATTTGGTTAACTATTTGATTTTGGATTTTTAAAAATAAGTCTTTTTTCTCCCAATTTCTTAGGGTGATTTTCATCTCCTTTAAATAAAAATGTAATTTTTTAGTAAAATTCTAAAAATAAAAATAAAAAACGTAAAAATTACTTTGTTTAGTTTTTAAAACTTGGTTTAACTTTTGAAAACATCAGTAGAAAATAAAAAACAAAACAAAAAATTTAAATGTGAAAAGAGTGTTTATAGGCTTAATGTTTTAGAAATGCAAAAAGTAGATAAGAAATTGAAAATGTAAATATTAAGTAAACAAGATGTTAGTAAACCCGTCGTTAATGAATTTGAAGGCAATAGATTTTTTATCATCGTCCAAATTTTAGTTTGATTCCATTAAATTGATAGACAATCTTTTTCTTTTTAAATACTAAATACAGAGAACATCCTAGTTTTTGGATGTAATATTACTTTGACTTCTCTAGAATGTTTCTAACCTATAACTATGTTTGAAGTATAAATTTGTTGGAATAGTTGGTGAAATTTGGAGCCTACAAAAATAAAAACATTTGACTTGGTATGGATATTGGGACCCAAAGACCCAGGGCATTCCAAGTCATCACCCTACTTGTTTTAGGTCTCATCCAAAATTTCTACTCTAATGATAGAAGGGCAATATTACTGACGTGGCATACACATATTTTGTAACTTAGATCTGTGAAGTTAGTGTGACAATTAAATTATATTGATGACACGTGTGTGTGTTTATTTGTGGAAAGCAGGGAGCTCCATTGACAGAATATACACTTAGGCTAATAGGTTCAGACATAGAACACTACATAAGAAAGATGCTTTATGATGGAGAAATCAAGTACAATATGAATGCAAGGGTCCTCAACTTCAGCATGGGAAAGCCAAGAATTATGTTCAATGCCAACGATCTACCTCAGGATGATCTACAATCACAATGAATATTTTACAAATGTAATTAAATGTTGTCTTCCAAATAGAATCATAAATATTATTCACTTTCGTCTCATTTTGATGCTGCATCAATGCATAAACTCTACAAATTGTAGTTTATACCTTCAAAACCTACTATCATTGGGGAGAAACCATAATAAGAAAAGAAAGACATGCCACTGTCCAGATAAAGACTTATGCATTGTCAACCTTTTGTTGACATTTTAAAACTCTCGAGAGACCAAATTGAAACTATGAGCTAGTTCGGATACGAGTAATTGAATATATATTTAGAATGCAGAGTTGTTTAGTATGAAGTTTGTGTTTAGAGAACAGAGTTGTTTAATTTGGA
This sequence comes from Cucumis melo, assembly GCF_025177605.1. Lineage (NCBI taxonomy): Eukaryota > Viridiplantae > Streptophyta > Magnoliopsida > Cucurbitales > Cucurbitaceae > Cucumis > Cucumis melo. The sequence continues at coordinate 22,587,555 of NC_066857.1, read as the reverse complement.
GTTATTAAAATAATGTTTAGAGTGCAAGAATTGTTTAAGCTGAAGTCAGAGTGATATAGTTTGTTCTCTCTCGATTCCCTGTCTCATGATCTGAAATCTTGGTCCTTTTGAAGTCATCCAAATGAATAAAAAGGAAAGACGCAATGCGACATCTAAGCAGAATGAATGTGTTTCTTCTACACTTCAATGTCATGGGCTCAGCAAGAGTTACAATGTAATGGATATCACGTACTAATTTAATTTCTAATATAATTACAAAAACATGAAACCCACGACCAACCAAAGTAGATTCATGATATCATTTTATCTGGATTCATATAACGTGAAACAAGAGCCAAATTATCCTAAACTTCCAAGTTATGACTGTGGCAACACATTCAAGCATGATGGATCCATCCAAGGCTGAAACGCATCCTCGTGTGATAAGTTCTGGAAAACAAAGAAAGAAATAATCAAAAAAATGCGTCTCAGATTGCAATACTTCTAACAAAATGAGCAGAGTTTTACAGAATAGTTCTAGGGGGAAAAGAAAAACCTAAGAATATAAATTCAGTATAGGTACTTTCAACAATGTAGCTATTTCATAGCTTCATTGACAAAGCTATGCAGCTGGAAATTCCCCTTGGAAATGGTAAGTTCACTTGGTCTCAAGAAGGGGCTTCAATTGCAAGATCAGTTCTGGACAGATTTTTTATTAATGAAGCTTGTGATGATGAATTCGAAAACACAAGAGCTTCTAGGCAAGCTCGTTTATTCTCAGACCACTTCCCCATTCTGGTTGAGGTTGGATCATTTACTTGGGGGCCCTCCCTCATAAGATTATGCAACAACTGGTTACTCGACAAAGAGTGTAATTTGGCAGTATAAAGAGCATGGACTAACAGGGGTTCTGAAGGCTGGGCAGGTTTTGTACTTGGTGATAAGTTGAGAAGGGCGGCCTAGCTGAAGTTCAGAAAAAACAGACAAAGAAGAAGAACTGACTCGGGACATAGAAATGTGGGATGCTTTGGCAGACTCGTTACCTCTTTCCGAATTTGAACTAGAATCCAGATCTTCATTGAAGGCGGAATTGATGTCCTTACACAAAATTGAGGAGATGAATCTAATTCAGAAAAGCCAGTTGAACAGGATTCGCTTAGGGGACGAAAACACCAGCTTCTTCCACAGATTTCTCGCAGTTACAAAAAGGAAAAACCTGATTACTGAGTTAACGATCTTGGGGAGCCTACCAATTCCTCTAGAGAATTTGAAAGCCTGATTCTGGAGTTCTATGCCACGCTTTTCTCCAAAAGCCCTGGCCCAAGATGTATCCCTTCAAACCTTGACTGGCCTTGTATAAACCCCTCTCAGAATGTTATGCTCACAGCATAGTTTTCTGAATTGGAAGTTAAAGCAGCTGTTACCTCTGTTGGAAATTGTAAGGCCCTAGGTCCCGATGGCTTTATGATTGAATTCTTAATTGAGCATTGGAATTTAGTCAAGTTAAACTTCATCTCGGTTTGTGAGGGTTTTTATAGGAATGGGAAACTGAAAGCTTGCTTTTAGGAGAATTTCATCCGCTTGATCCAGAAAAAAAAATGCAGTAGCCATCAAATCCAGGCCAATCAGTCTTACAACCTTAACCTACAAGGTAATCACCAAAGTGCTAGCTTGAGAGACTTAAAAAGGTAATGCCAAGTATCATTACCCCCTCGCAAAGTGCATTTATAGAAGGAAGGCAAATACTTCATCCGATCCTTGTAGCTAATGAAATTGTTGAGGAGTACAAGGCAAAGAAAAGAAAGGTCGGCTTCTCAAGCTTGAACTGGAAAAAGCATTTGATAGGGTTGAGTGGGATTTCCTAAAAAAAAGAACAAAAAAATCATGATAAGCAAAAGGTTCAACCACAAGTGGATTGAGGGGATCCAGGGTTGTATCAAGAACCTGAGATATTCAGTTTTTATCAATGACAGGCAAGAGTGTTTGGCTACAAGGGGAGTTAGACAAGGCAACCCTCTTTCAACTTTCTTTTTTCTACTTGTTGGTGAAGTCCTTGGTACACTAATTGAAAATCTACACCAGAATGGCTTTTATGAAGGTTTTGCAGTGGGAATGGATAACATTCACATTCCTATGCTCCAATTTGCGGATGATACCCTTCTATTTTGCAAATATGACAACATGTTAGAAAATTTGAAACAAACAATAAAGCTTTTTGAATGGTGCTCTGACCAAAAAGTGAATTGGGACAAGTCGACATTACGTGGGATCAATGTGGAAGAGATAGATTTGTTGTCCACTGAGGCTCTTTGGGATGAAGGTAGATCACCCCCTTTGATCTACCTCAAATTGCCGTTAGGGGGGTACACCAAACTTTCCTCTTTTTGGCACCGGTGCTTGATAAAGTCCAAATAAAGTTGAATAAATGGAAGAGGTTTAACCTTTCGAGAGGGGGTCGAGCTACCCTTTGTAAATCTATACTTTTAAATCTTTCCACTTACTACATGTCTACATTTTGAATGCCAGAAGGAGTCTCTTCAAAATTGGGAAGAATTCTGAGGAATTTCTTTTGGGAGGGTCATGAGGGCAGTAAATTAAACTGCCATGTCAATTGTAAAATGGTCAATAAATCATCTTTGGATGTAGGCCTCGACCTTGGGGACCTTAAAATAAAAAACTTGGCTCTTCTAGCCAAATTGGGGGTGGAGATACATGGAAGAAGAAGACTTGCTGTGGTGAAAGGTTTATCAGGAGCGTCCACGAGAAAGGCTCTTTGAATTATCACATTGTCAAAAAAGATGTTAGAAATAGTGGGCTTGGGCGTTGATGAAAACCTATGGGTAGTTAAGATTTATTTTACGCTAATTTTTTATTCTTTTAATTAGGCTCGTGTTGCCTATAAATTTTTCCCTTTTGTACTCTTTTAATTATCAGAAAATAATAAGAACAAAATAGCGTGATTTTTCTCCCAGTCCTCGGGTTTCCACATAAATCTGTGTGGTTTGTCTTTACTTTCAATATGGTATTAGAGTGGGATATTGAACAAACCCTAGACAACACGACTAGTGATGAAAATCAAACAGAGGAGATAGCCACCGTTTTAGTGCCGCCGCCGCTGCCACCGTCGATGCTCGGATCAGTGCTACCATGGATGAATGGTTCCACAGCCTTCAAACAACGTTGGCCAATGCATTCCCGTCAATTTTGTCGCCGTCCACACCGCCAAACACATCTCATGCGCTGCCACCGGAGCTACACGCGTCGGTCCATCCTCCTCAGACAATGCCGACCATCCCATCTGTTCAACCCTCTTTTTCATCTGCGGCCTATATTGCTCCCCATGCCTTGATACATGTATTGCCACCTAATTCCGGCCAGCCATCACCGCTTCTGCCGTCAAATTTGTTTGCCCTGCCACCGACTAACCTAAGTTATCATCCCAATGATAAGAATCCTCAAATTCACTCAACATTTGAGTTTGGTGAATCTTCGTTACATTCCAACCTTAACGTGCAAGCTTCCTCAAGAATAGCTCAACAACAACCAAAAGGGTTTCGACAATAAATTGTAGCAATTGAGGCTACCTTAAGGACAACATCCAACACTCCTATACCAATGTATTATAAGAATCTAATATAACTATTTCTCATGGTCCTAGTCAGTGAAATGATCCTTGAAGGACGACAAAAGTTTGGTTTTCTGACAGGAAAATTACCTCGTCCTCCATCGGGTGACCCACAGGAACGATTTTGGAAGGGAGAGGACTCTCTTCTTTGATCCATATTGATCAACAATATGGAACCCCAGATTGGCAAGCCGTTATAGTATGCTGCAACAGCCAAAGACATTTAGGACATGACCCAAACACTCTACTTCAAACGTCAGAATGCCTCTCGCCTATATACACTAAGGAAGTAGGTTCATGAATGCAAGCACGGAACCATGGATGTCACATCCTTTTTTAATAAGCTTTCTCTTATCTGGCAAAAAATGGACCTATTCAGAGAACTAGTCTGGAGCAGTCCCAGTGATGGTTTGCAATACTCTAGAATTGAAGAGATTGACAAGATTTATGACTTTTTTGTTGGTGTTAATCCTAAGTTTGATGTAGTTCGAGAGTGTATTAAGGCCAGAGGCCAATTCCCTCCCAGATGGAAGTTTGTTCTAAAGTCTGCAAATGCTACGAATATTTCGACAACTCCTACTATTGACTCCGCTGCTTTTAGTGCAAGGTCCTTTACCAATGGTAGTGACAAGCACAATGGAAAAACCAATTCCTGTTCGTGAGCATTGCAAAAAACAATGGCATACCAAAGAACAGTGTTGGAAGTTACGTAGTTGAGCCCCGAAGGTAAGAAACGCTCTCCCAATGACAAACAGAACACAGGGAGGGCGTATGTGAGTGAGTCTACTGAACCTTCTCAACCACTTGATCCACACGAGAATCAGACAGATCTCAGTTCTTCTATTTATGTGACATTGTCCAATCAAGTATACCTCAGTCCTTCGGTCTTATTAGTGTTGATGGGAAGAACTCTTGGATTCTGGATTCTGGCACCATAAATTATTTGACTAGTTCCTCTGAACATTTTGTGTCTTATATTTCATGTGCTAGCAATGAAACAATTAGAATTGCAGATGGCTCCTTGGCCCCCATTGCTAGGAAGGGGAAGATTCTCCCTGTGCAAGGCTCTCCTTACATAATGTTTTGCATGTGTCCAAAATTTCTTATAATTTAGTTTCTATAAGTAAGATTACTTATGAGTTAAACTACAAAGCAATATTCTTACTTAATTCTGTCTCTTTTCAAGTTTGAGCTCGAGGAAGATGATTGACACTGCCTGATATAGTAGGGGGCTCTACCTCCTTGATGATGACACTTCTTTTAGTAGCATTTCTAGGACTAGTCTTTTATCTTCCTATTTTACTACTTCTGAACAAGATTGTATGTTGTGACATTTCATCTAGGCCACCCTAATTTCCAATATATAAAACATTTATTTCCTCATCTTTTCTTTAAAATTGATGTGCCTACCTTATCTTGTGATGTATGTATTTGGGCTAAACAACATCGAGTTCCTTTTCCTTCACAACCATACAAACCAATCCATCCTTTCACTCTTGTTCATAGTGATGTTTGGGAGCCATCCAAGATAACTACCTCATCTAGGAAACGGTGATTCGTAACCTTTATTGATGACCATATCTATTTTACCTAGGTCTTTCTCGTCTTTGACAAATCTGAGGTCACCTCTGTCTTCAAGGACTTCTATAACACCGTAGAAATGCAGTTCAATGCAAAGATTGCTATTTTGCGAAGTGACAATGGTTGTGAGTTCCAAAAGCACACCCTCAATGATTTTTTATCCTCTAAAGGCATTGTCCACCGAAGTTCCTATGCCTACACCCCCAATAAAAGAGGTAGCCGAGCGCAAAATCCATCACCTTTTGGAAGTCGCTCGTTCTCTTATGTTATCTATTTCTCTTTCTTCCTATCTCTGAGGTGATGTTCTCACTGCAGCTCATCTTATCAATAGAATGCCTTCTCGTGTCCTAAAACTTCAGACCCCCTTAAAGTGTCTTAAGAGTCATATCCCTCTACCCACCTCATTTTTTATGTTCATCTTCAGGTATTCGAGTGCACTGCCTGTGTTCATAACCATGGCCCTAACCAATAACCCATCTAATTTTACCCCTCAAACTTAGGCTTGTGTTTTGTTGGTTACCCTCTGCATCAACGAGGCCATAAATGCTTTCATTTGTCTTTTTTGTAAGTAATTTTGTCTTCATGGATGTTACCTTTCTTGAGAATCATCCTTTCTTTCCTGTTAGCCTTCTTCAGGGGGAGAGTGAGAGTGAAGAGTCTAACTCTAACTGGGTGGTACCCTTAGAGTCTACCAGTCCTACTCTCATTACCTACGAGCCTAGATCCTCTACACAGTCCTACTTATGAACCAAGTTCCTTGGAAAACTTACTATAGGAGGAATCTTAGAAAGGAAGTTAGGTTTCCTTCTAATCAGTCGAGTCCAGTCCAAGATTTTGAACCTTTACAAGATCATGGTATGTCTGATTCTCTTGACTCACATACTGAAAGTAAAATGAGTGAAATTGACATGTCCAAGACCACCATTCTTGAAAATATAGGTGAACAGGGTCATGTCGATACTGAGATCATCTTAGATGGAAAGAGTAGTAATGATGAAAATGAGGTCAGTGCAAGAGTTACTAAAAATGAAATTAAGGAGGATCATTCAGAAAATATCAGTAAGTATGATTCGTCTCTTGATCTGCCTATCGCACTAAGGAAGGGTATCAGGTCTTGCACTAAGCACTCTATTGCTAACTATGTTCCTTATGAGAACCTATCTTTTTAGTTCAAAGCTTTCACAGCCAGCCTTGATTCTACCCTGATACTGAAAAATATCCACATTGCTTTAGAATGCCCTGAGTGGAAAAATGTTGTCATGGAAGAGATGAGGGTCCTTAAGAAGAACAAGACTTGGTAGATTTACACTCTACCTAAGGGACATAAAACTGTGGGATGCAAATGGGTATTCATTCTCAAATACAAGACAGATGGAACCCTTGACAGGCACACGGCGAGGTTAGTTACAAAAGGGTTTACTCAAACCTATGGTGTTAATTATTCAGAAACTTTTTCCTCAATTGCCAAACTAAATACTATTAGAGTCTTGCTATCTGTTGCTGTGAACAAAAACCGGCGTCTTTATCAGCTGGATGTCAAGAATGTGTTCCTAAATGGGGACCTAGAGGAGGAAGTCTACATGAGCCGTCCCCCAGGGTTTGAAGCTCAATTCAGTCATTAGATATAAACTTCAAAAATATTTAAATGGTCTGAAACAGTCAACTAGAGCATGGTTTGATGGGTTTAATATCTTAGTCAATTCCCTAGGGTACAGTCAGAGACACTTTGACCATACTTTGTTTACAAAGGTCTCCAAAGCTGGAATGGTTGTAGTATTGATTGTTTATGTTAATGACATCGTTTTATATAAGGACGACTACCACTGAAATCATTCAATTGAAAAAGAGAATGGATGATGAGTTTGAAATCAAAGACTTGGGAAATCTGAAATATTTTCTTGAAATGGAGGGCCAGATCTAAAAAAGGTATCTCCATATCTCAGAGGAAGTATACCCGGTGTCATCCTGCTGATACTCACGTTGAATTTATCACGTTGAATTTAACTATAAACTGGGAAATTTAGATGATAAAGTTTCAGTTGATAAAGAACAATATCAATGCCTTCTGGGTAAGTTGATTTACTTGTCCCATACTCAACCTAATATTTACTTTATTGTGAGTGTTGTGCGCTAGTTCATGCAGGCTCCCTATGAGGAACACATGGAGGCTGTAAACAAAATACTGAGATACTTAAAAACGACTCCGACTAAAGGATTGATGTTCAGAAAGACAGATAGGAAAATTATTGAGGCTTATACTAATTCAGACTAGGCAAGGTCTATTGTTGACAAGAAATCTACCTTCGATTATTGTACCTTTGTATGGGGCAATTTTGTAACTTGGAGAAGTAAGAAGTAAAGGGTCGTGGATAGAAGCCACTAAGGTTGAGTACAGGGCTATGAGTTTGAGGATACGTGAGAAAATTTGGCTCCAAAAAGTTTTGTCTGATCTTCATCAAAATTGTGAGATACCAATGAAATTATTATGTGATAACAAGGTAGCCATTAGCATTGCCTACAATCCAATTCAACATGATAGGACTAAACATGTTGAGATTGATCAACACTTCATCAAAGAAAGGCTGGACAATGGTAGCATAAGCATTTCGTACGTTCTTTCGAGCCAACGGGTTGCTGATGTCCTCACCAAAGGACTTCTCAGACAAAACTATCACTTTTGTGTTAGCAATTTAGGTCTCATTGATATCTACGTCCAAACTTGAGGGAGAGTGCTAGAAATAGTGAGCTTGGACCTTGATGAAAGCCCGCCCATAGGTAGTTAAGATTTACTTTACCTTAACTTTTATTCTTTTAATTAGGCTCATGTTGCATATAAATTTTTCCCCTTTTGTACTTTTTTTACTATCAGAAAATAATAAGAACAAAATATCGTGGTTTTTCTTCTGGTTCTCGGGTTTCCACATAAATCTATGTTCTTTGTCTCTACTTTCAATAGAAGACATTTGATTGAGATGCCCTTGGGTGAGTATATCCAGAACATGATTGAAAATAGAAGCTTTGGCTACCTTTAGATTGAGAAACAGAAGAAGGATAGCTTTTTGATTAGATCCATGGAAGGGTGAGTCAACTCTTCATTTAACATTTCCACAGTTGTTCAAAATAACATTACTTCCCAATGGTTCGGTTGCTGATCACGGGGGCTCTGCATTATCATCTTGATCCTCAATTTTCCATCAGTTGCTTAAAGATGAAGAGATTTCAGAGTTCCAAGTGGAAGTCTCGTAGTCCAAGAAGGGTCAGCATCATTGTTTGGTGATTGATAGGGCAATTGAATGTCTCCTCAGTTTTACAAAGTAAGCTAGCTAATAGTTGCCTCTCTCCCTCCATTTGCCCAATGTGTCTACAGCATGAAGAAGACTCCCAACCCTTGTTCTTCCTCTGTAAGTTTTCGGCCAACTGTTGGGAAAGGCTGTTTAAAATCTTTAATTTGTCATGGGCTTGGAGCATCTTTTTGTGATAAAGATAGTATAGGGCAAGGATATAAAGGTAAGTAGATATGTTGGCAGTTAGATGGTTATAAATAGGAAGTTGGGGAGAGAAGAGAGGAGGATGATTTTGGTGAAGGCAAAGGACTACATTACTCGAGAGAGAGGAGAGGCAGAAGGCCAGGTTTTGTCGTTTTGTGTTTTGATCTTGTTATTCTGATTTGCTTGTTCTTAATATTATGAATAGTTTTAGTTATTTGTTTGTTGATTGTTCATTCCTATAGTCGTGATTCATTATCTGAGGGTCACAAATTCTCTTTTATATTGTAATTTCTGTTGGAGATATCAATAAAGCAAGATATTATATCAGTGTTCTATTAAATTGGTATCAGAGCATCAAACTTGGGAAAACAGAGTGAAATGGCGAAGAAGTTGGAAGAAACTTTGAGGTCCTTGGCAGGGGAGATTGATCGGAGGGAGATTCAAATCGAGGAAAACCAAGCGCGGTTGTTAAAGTAGGTTGAAACGATGGAGAAGGAAGAAACAAAAAGGAGAGAAATCGAGGAAGATTCACTAATGAAATATATTGAAGACATGATTCATGAGAAATCTACAACGAGCGAAGCAGAAGATTCATTTAGACGAATAAAGATGAGTGAGAATAAGGTAGAGCGAGGTGAAGCATCGATACTTGAAATAATTGAGGGATCGAAGACGAGCAAGAAGATTACTTAGAAGTTAAAGGATCAAGCCGAGAAACAACAACAAATATCGGTAATGAAAAGCATAGTCGACGGAGGAAGGACATCGACAAAAAGAACTGAGAACGAAGTACAAACAAAGAAAATAGAAATTGAAGAGAAGGTGAGTGTTCGAAACAAGTTCAAAATAGAAATTGAAGAGAAAGAGAGCAATCAAAACAAGTTCGAGTTGCCAGTGTTTGGTGTAAGTAGTTCTGTTGGAAGCACTTTAGATGGTTATCAATCATCGGAGGAATGCAATGCATTCAAGGATGAATTGGAATTGAAGTAGAGGCTGCTATTGCGATTCCGATTAGTGAGGGAAGTAAATGTCGATGGACGATCCTTATCAATCAAACAGGAAACAATCGTGGAAGGTTGGCGAGAATTATTAGTGAGATCCGAAACGAAGACTCGAGTGAAGAAAAAGTTGTTGCTTAAGGAAATAGAAAATGGTTGGTTACGATGGAGAATGAAGAGGCCGGAAGTTGTCTGGTTTCGATGGGAAAAGAAGACTTCGGCAATCGTCTGGATGCAAAGGAGAAAGAAAACACCGGTAAGTGGTGATCTCCGGTTGTCTGAGAAAGTGATCTGGAATATGGGAGAATTGGGTGGAGGAGAGGAAGAAGTTGCCCACGTGATGCTGCCAATGACGTGGCAGAAAGTGATAGAAAAGAAGGTTAGAGCAAGAAAACTAAACCCTAAAATCTTGGTTATTCCTATTTCAAGTGGGCTTCAATTTATTCTAAATAAAAGAGTGGAGGCCCATTATTATGTAAATGAAGTGGGTGGTGAGTCCCAAAAATGGAAGAGAAGAAAAATGTGCCGAGAGGGGGTTTTCGAAAATGAAACGGGCGGCAGAATGATTCTGGTTTATATTATGGGCTTAATTGATTATTGGCCTAAACCATTGGAGAAGAAAAGTTGGAAAATTAAACACTTGGTGGTGATATGCAAAGGGTTAAGTATGATAACGTATTTAGGAAAAGGAAGATTCAGAAATATTGGGTTGTTTTGTGGGCTAAAGGGAGATTATTCTAGGCTATGGGCTGAAATCATTGGGTCTTATTGGAGTCGAGAATTTTTTGAACCTGAGGGGAAAATTTTAGAGCAGATCGCTGGGAATGGTTGCTACAGAAAAAAGAAAAAGAAAAAAAGAAAGTTAATTTTGTGATCATATTTGTAAGCACACCTTGAGGACAAGGTGTTTTTGAAGGGCCGGTAATGTTAGATACCTAGATTAGTATAGGGCAAGGGTATATAGATAATTAGATACGTCGGCAGTTAGATGGTTATAAAAAGGAAGTTGCGGAGAGAAGAGAGAGGAAGATTTTGGTGAAGGCAAAGGGCTGCATTACTCCTTGAGAGAGAGGAGAAGCAGAAGGCCGGCTTTTATCGTTCTCTATTTTGATCTTGTTATTCTGATTTGCTTGTTCTTAGTATTCTGAATAGTAGAAGTTATTTGTTTGTTAATTGTTCATTCCTATATTTGTGATTCATTATCTGAGGGTCACGAATTCTCTTTTATATTGTAATTTCTGTTGGAGATATCAATAAAGCATAGATATTATATCGGTGTTCTATCAGAACCGCTTTGATATCGCTCATTGTAACGCCTCCTCCTGGTGTTCGAACTCAAAGATCTTCAGCAGCTACAGCATTCAAGATCTTAACTTAATTGGAACGCTTTGATTTCTCCAGCTTGATTCTTCCCCAACGTGTGTGTTTTTTCACTTTTGATTTTACTGTCTTGTGTAATTTAGCTTACCTCCTTTGTTTAGTTTTTATTTTGCATCTTGTTCTAGTTATCTCGTAAGCTCTTGTATAACTCTCTTGTCCACCGGGCTTGCGCCTCTTCATGATCTCTAATAAAACTACTTGTTTCCGTTTGGAAAAAAAAGAACAGGCTGGTGAGAAAACTTCATTTCACTTTTGTGTCATCCCCCCTCATTGCTAAAAATGCCTATTTTTTAAAGTTCAATTCAACAAGAATACTTCCGACCTTTTAAGAGAGGAAGTGCTACTTAACCATTTAGACATTCTTTGAAGATGTCTATGGAAATAAAAATTTGTGCTAAACTAATATGAAAACTACCTGCAACCAATAGAAGAAGCCACGCAGTAGATTCAAGGTTCTGAGGCGATCATATTGAACTGCTTGGATTTTCGTAGCAAGCTCTGCCATAAGAAAACATAGGAGATACTATTAATATACCGGCAATAACAAACATCATGCAAATAATTCTGAAAGTACATGCAAATAAATTAATGGACCAGAAAAAAGCAAGAGTATAATCGGATATCTATTGACAAACAATAGGGCATGTCAAAAAGGTTACTTTAACACCTTTGTTAAGATAAAAAATTCATCACATCAAGCAAGAAGATAGTTCCGTGGCCCAATATCTAGTCCTATGGTAGTATGAAACTTTTTTCATGTCTGTCACATCAAAACATTTCAAAATGGTGTGACCATGAAACAAATTTATAGATCATTAAATAACGTGTGATATAGTAGATGGATCGAGTAGATACCATGTTAGTAGACACTCATAGTTTCTTCTAACACTTTTAGTTCTTTGAAAGTCAGAATACTGGAAAACTATTTTATCTTAATAATGAGAAAATATTGGGGCAAATTATGAAAGTAAAATCTGATAAAAGTATCAGATCAGGGTAAGAAGATCCTCTCTTAGGATGAATCTCTACGGGAAATATATTCCTCAAGTACCTTTAAACACACTGAAGAAGAATGATAGTTGATAACAAAAAAATCCAGTCAATATAATTCCATAAGAAAATTACAATTAGACTAAGAAAACTCACCACTGTGGATATGAAGATATGATTTGCCGTAAGAATCCAGTGCATATGCTTTTAGCACTCGACTACGTAACTCTCTATGACGCACTTGTGGCCTACGACGACTTACTTCATCAAGATAGAATTCATACTGACGTTCATCGTATGGACTTTTAAGAACTTTCATGAGCCTTTCCCTGAAATTGGAACCAGTACGTCTACCAAGACTCTGAAGACACTTCCCACTATCTACATCCACCTGGAAAGAGACACAAATCTATCAGTGTAAGACATAGAATAACTAATATGGGCAAAGAACAGACAGAAACAGGTATCATTCCTCATTAGAATATAGAGAGATCATTGCACCAGAATTAGATATACTCACAGTAGAACAAGAATATTTTCTCCCAAAGGAACGACGGTTTTGCTTACATGGATCAGTCTCAAACATCAGCACTTCTGAATCAGAGATACTTTCACCGTCCTCATATACAATTGACCTACCGTCTACTGGTGTATATGTCAATGTATGATCATCATCATAAAAGGAATCAGTCAAAAATGTCTTGTAGTCTTCATCGATCAAATTCGAGTCAGAATTGGATTGGGAAAGATGCTTAGCAGAATGAGGACGTGTACCAGGGATAGTGCTTGAATTTCCATCAACAGATTTTGCACAATCCACCTTGAACTCTTTCTCAAATGAAGAAACCGGGCTTTCTTTAGGTGGGCTCTCTATCTTCATTTTCTTTGAATCACTCCTTAAGATCCTGGTAGTTCCAGGTCTTTTTCTATTAAGACTTGATTGTTCTTTTTCTTGTTCCTGTTCCTGTTCCTCGTACTTCAAAACATACACTTCCATCCCATTAACCGAAGGAATTTCAAGCTTATAAGCTTTCCCATCTCCAATCAAATGGTGAAAAAACATCCTATAAACAGGATCAACTTTTTTATCCGACCAGTTAAAGTGTGAAGTCGAATTATAACCATCCTCAAGGCAAGCATCAACGTTCTCATCATTACTGTCCACACTATACGTCAAATCATTTAAGAAATTTAGATAGTCCTTGTCACATTCTTCCATCCCAGACTCCTCCTCCACAGTTCTGTGACATAAAATTTGACATAATGTCCTATCCCAACGATCATGGGGCAAATGATTTCCAGTACTCCCGTCAACCATTGCGTCAAAAAATAACACTTTTAAGAGCAGAAAAATCGCGTAAGAAAACTTAGAACTTTGGTAGTTCTTCGATGAAAGGTGTGGTACCTGTGGGATGTTCCCTTGGAAGCGATTTATTCCACCGGCGTTGTTATGAGTAATCTGAATGTTCAAAGCTTTGCCCTAATGCCTTCGTCTTCTACATAAATGAATTATGATTCTTCTGTCTGCTCCCGCCAGTCTGCCCTCTTTGGAATACCCTTTTTCAGTTATTTTCCCAAGGGGACCGTTTGGGTGCATATTACGTGGGTATTATCGTACGGATACAGTAGGGCAACTAGAAAAATAGCAACGGTTTGAGGATTTACTTTCGATTAATGGCAAAAATTTATTTTACTGACAAAATTAAAAAAAAAAAGTGAAAAAAATATTGCTACAAATTGATTTAAATGCCTATACTCTAGTAAACAATACATTCAAAGATATAAGATCCCAAATCTCAATAAATTTCGAGGTAAAATTATGAAGAAAGTCTCGAGGTAAAATTATGAAGAAAATCAAACAATAAACTTTAAATCAAGAGGCATGCACATCACATTGCATAAATTAAGAAAACAAAATCAAACTAAGATCCAACCATACCCCACTAGAAGATGATAAAAAAAACAAGAATTACGAACTACATACAACTTGTTAATAGAATATACACGAATATGTAAGTTCAGATGAAGAAAGGTCTTTTAGTGTTTGGTGAGCCTTCTACAAATGAACCAAATGGAGGAATGAAAGCCGTGCGAAACGAGCGGAGGAGGGAGGAGAAACAACTCACGGTTTGGTGGGCTCCTTGTGAGAGAGAGACAACAACGTTTGCGAGAGAGAAGGGAAAATCGAAGCTGAACCAAAGAGCGTTTGAGAGAGAGAGATGGTGGCAATGCAAAATTTTGAGGGTTTTTTTAGGAAGTTTGCAAGAGGGAGACATTGCAAAATTGAGAGGGATTGAGAGAGAGAGAGAGCAGCGGCCAAAGAAAATGTTTGGCCCATGGGTTTGGAATTAGGGGGTTTGACATTTGAAGGCAAACCCATATTTGGACACTTGGATAAAACTCCTAGGATTCATAAACCAAACCCTAATGGAAAGCAATACATTCACAACGGAATAAGAAACGAATTTTACCCTAATTGCAAGTAAACTATTTTTAGAAGTTAACATGCATAATAACTACCCTAATTACACTCAATTAGGATTAATGAAAACCATATCTTTGAAGACTTCCAATTCCTCGATAATCTCTTTACGAACTCGAACCGGAACCACCAGTAGTGTCACTTGCTATTCTTCGAACTTAGAACCGGGTTGTGGGATTCGACATGTAAAGGAAATTTAGAGAGAGAATTTGGAGGTAGGAATTAGGTTGAGATTAAGAGAAAAAATTGGTAAATTTTTGTAAAAAAAAAAATAAATCTTGCGAAAAGTTCAGAAAAATTTGAAAAATGCCATTTAAATAAGTTAATTACATGCAATATAATCCACTAACCATTAGTAGAACTTAGTGGGCTAGGTGTCTACATCTTATGTAGCCTACTTATCCCACCAAGTGTTAGCGAGATATTATCCAACAAAATATTGGATTTTCCCACTAACTAGTACAAGGATAATATGGTCATTTGACCATTTAAGTCAAAGTTAAACTTTGACTTTTTCAAGTCAAAAGTCAACATTTTGATTTTTTACCATTTTGTCCATCTTGACTAATTCTGATCTCCCGAGCATGAATCTGTATTTATTTTTTTGAAATTTAAATCACATTTGAATATAAAACTGATCAAAATGTTAACTTAAATTTAACTTTTCAAAGTCAAAAGTTAACATTTTGACTTTTTACAGCTTTGACCATTTCAATCAATTTCGAGCTTCTGAATATGAATCCGTATTCATATTTTTAATATTTAAATCATATTTAAAATAAAGCTCTATCTCAAACTTATAACCGACGGCTATATCAAATATATTTGTCGATTTTCTCTATTTACTTAATTCGAACAATTTGAATTATTCCAACATATCATTCTAAGTTAATTCCACATGAACTAGCAGAAGAACCTAATGGACCTATAGATCATGGGCTCCAACGATTCGAGATTAACTGGCTAAATCCTTTTAGACCAAACTAATAAACATTCTTTAACAACGGATCATTCCACTAAAGTTCTATAGTTGTACTCCCATCACTATTGATATATTACTGTCTATGGTCAGTAAGTTAATCCTTCACAGGTTGTTTGCAATCTCTGTTGGGTCAAAATACCGTTTCACCCCCGAGATTAGATCTTGTTCTTTAAGTCCCACTGATTCACTATTGAACAATTGGTTTAAGGTCCACCCTATAAATTGAATCCCTCTCGGGCCAATGAGAGGGTAGGGCCCCTTGTTCAAGACTTGGATTCAAACCTTAAGAGAACAACCTATCCACTAACCTTAAAGTGAGTAGTGAATTCTTTCTTGCACCCTATATCTCTAGCTATCCACTCGATCTTACCTTTGAAATAGGAGGCTTTTTGGGTCAGCACCATTAAGCTGCCCTCACCTATGCAAACCTAAGGATAATTCCGTATGAACAAAAGTTCATAGTTATCCCAGGATCTAGATTAAGTTACCTAGGTCATCATAATCGAAATAGTTAGTTTTATATAGTTAAGGGTGTTATAACTTAAAAGTGACCACTCTCATGTCTCTAGCTACATGAACGATTCAGGATCACATTGTTTGTATTAACTATAGAGTGGGCCGCATCCATAGTGTCTTTAGAATAAGGTGCCCAACCTTAACCTTATTCATAGACTATAGACCGTTTGGGCTATATACTCGAACTTGATCCATATTTTATGTTTCTACATAAAGTTCAAGTCTAAACTATATAGCCTAGTTTATTGGATTCAAGATTATAATATTTTATTTTCACTAATAAGTCCTCAATAACCACTTTATTGAATAGAATGTAATTTAAACTATAAACTACGAGTTTTAGAACATAAATTCCAACAAACCTATGAGTTTGGAATATGTTTTTTTTTTTATTGAATGTCATATGTTTAAGAAAAATTTTCACTTCAACCTCTTATCAACAATCATTGATGACCATCTACAATAAACATTAGCCAACTTCACGATTTTCTACAGCACAAGTCCTCCAATAAACTCTAGCGAAACCTTCACATAAAATAACCCAACTTAAGTCCAATATTAAATTATTTAGATTAAGAAATAATACTTGATAGGTATGCCAAAACCCAATCAAAACTTACCAAAGAAAAGTCTCAAAGATGGCTTAAAAGCATGGCTTGAAATAGTTGGCTCGACTTAGATATGAGTGGATCGGCTCAGGTAGCTTGATGACTAGTGCACTCAGCTCGGGTGTAGAGGAATTCGACTAGCGGCTTGCGGCTTGCAAGGGAACGACTTGCACGCGGCTTGCGAAGGGCGAGGACATTCTCACATTATCACGTGAGGCCCGAACATAAAGAACAACTCAAATGGTGGCTGATCAACAACGTGAGACGGAGACATCTGAGCACGGTGAAGCATAACGGATCGACGAGATCCGATGAAGATCGATCAAGACACGAATCTCCAGCAACGACTTCGTGCAATGAAGATGAAGACAAAGATGAATCTTGCAACGGGGAGCTTGACAACTTGGATCGTGAATGGAGAAGAACGGAGACGACGGAGGATGCGACTGAAAGAGATGAAGATGGGCGACGGAAGGTGAAGCTAGGGTTTTCTTTGTGAAGAAGAAGGTGAATAGTAATTAGGGCACACATCACGAGGGGTCTATTTAAATTATTATTATTTCTTTCCTTTTCCTTATTCTTTTTACCTTTTCAAAAACAAAAACAACCTTATCCTCTCTCCTCCTTTAATACCAAACAAATCATCATTTTTTTTTCAAAACTAAAATCAAATATTCTCCCTCCTCTTTAAACTCTTTCATCACATCATCTTATACCTTCCCTCTTCTCTCAAACATCATATATTTTTCATAAATAATTATATTATAACCAATATAATTATTTTTCTTTCCAAAAATTAATTATATATAGACATTTATTTATAACTAATCATAATCCCTTAAATCCCACCAAAACAATTAAATCAAACACACACTTTAATAACATCAATTTCCAAATCTTCAAACTATTAAATATCCTTCCAAATAAATATTTAATTAAATCTTAATTTTCACAGAATCAACCAAAATTCTCAATTTATCTCAAATTAAAACCCCAATAATTCCAACATAATTGAAATTAAATCAAAATAATTAAAATTAAAACTTCATTATTTTTTGGGGTATTACACCACCACCACCCCCACTACCACCCAAATTGCCCATCTTCCCTAGCCAGAGAAGCCCTTGCCTGATTGTAACCGCAAAAATCACCCTTTCCCATCCATCCCTCAACATTTCCTCCTCATTTCCATCTCCATCTCATTCTCATAATGATCTTCCCCCCCTCCAAATTACCAAACTCTTCAAACCTCACAAATGCCATGAACATCTATAGACACACATCTTTCCCCCATCAACTATTGACCTGGACTCCTAGCATCTTGATCTCAATGTCTCAAACATTATTCTTTTTGAAGAAGACAAAGAGCCCGAGAACACGACAGAGGATGAAACGCCGCCTTGTCTTAAGTGTCAGCAATTGTTTATGACCAACTCTTCTAAGACAAACCTATCTATGAAGATGTAGGCATGACGAGCTCAGTGAGTAAAGCACGATTATAAGTGGAAGTCCACATAGGAAATGAAAGTGAGCTTTGAAATTTACTCTTCAATGTAATTGTGGAGTCCAGGAATTCAACGAAGTGCTTCTGAAGAATGTGGCAATGAAGGATCAAATCACCAGCCTTAAGACAGCTGTCATGGGACTGAATGCCAAAGTGGATGGTTTAGAGCCACGATCTCTCAATTAAACTCAACAGTTGGACAAACGTCTTCTGCTTTGAACAACTTGACCAATTTGTTGCTTGCTCATTCCAATTAATCGTGCCACATTACGGAGCGTCGTGACAAACAATTTGTAGCATAAATGGAATATACGCATGTAGTATTTGTACAACGTGCCCCTCAACCTGTCATTGCGTCAGAATTGATCTTGCATTACCATCCCTTCATTTAACAGATCCAACTCCTGACGAACATGACCCTTGCCTAAAGAATTAAATTTGGGGGTGATGTCTTTTGGAATTCGGGTTATTTTGCCTTTATTATTTTTGTTCTTTTGTCCACTGTTCGTTCATTTTCATTAATCAAATTTCCATTAAGTCCATATCTCTTAATTTTTATGCGATTTACTTTTCTTGGCGTTTGCTTCATTTATGAATTTTTTGCATGATTTCTTTAGTTCCTCGCAAGAAGAACTTTCATGATGAAATTTATGCTGCTTAATTCAACTTATACCTAGTGAAATGCACTTCGTAAATATTTCTTGTAGTCTTTAGGCGAGCAAGCTTTACCTCAAACCTCTTTTGTAAATTTTCTAAGTTAATCTTGTCATTCACTTTTTCACAATGATGACCTTGCGAGACTCTAAATTTAAGAGTGTGCGAGGTCTGAGCTAAAGCATTCGAAAAATCAAGGAACCCTTTCTTAAAAAAAAAACCTAACTTATTCTTTCATTTTGTTCAATTGAAATAATAACTCCTATGTTGTCGCCTCTCACCAAAAGTCAATAGGCAAAGCTTTACCAAAAGCTTAGAGTAGATAAATAAGAGGCGATAAGAATTATAGTTGAAGAGAGAAACAGACTCATAGAGTACCTATGATTTTCCACTCAACGCCCAACACAAATAAATAATTTAGCTAATAAAAGTCGTTGCAAGAACTAGAGCGAAACTAAGAATTGCTGGAATAACAACCATTTCGCAAAAAGGGAAAATAAGATTTTCTGAAAAATGAACAAGGGTATTTTGAGACTTAAGCTTGCCGTATTTAGAATCTAAAAGTATGTTCAAGTCTAGAGTAGGCGAGGAAAAGAAGAAATGCCAAATTATGAGATAGATTAGAAAAACATTATGAGAGGTTTAGCGATGTGTATAAAAGAAATCATGTATAGAATCTTGAAATGATGCTCGAGGACAAGCATTAGTTTAAATTTAAGGGTGTGATAACTTGTAGAAATACAAGTTATTGAAGCCTTTTATGTAAAAACAATGAAGTCTAATATCGTATGAGAATGGAAGAAAATAAGAGAAAAAGTAGGCGATTTGATTAAATTGTGAACAACATTGTACAAAAGAACTCCATCCCGGTTTTTATTGCATTTTAGTGTCCTTATCGCAGGATTTTAGGTTAAAGAAATGGAGCTCAACGATATAATGTTTATGCAAGAAGATGCATTCAGCCAATGCGGAGATAATGAAGCAAGCTAGGGGATATGAGTCGCTAGCAAACAAAATTGGTTGGCGGAAAAGAAAAAAGACGAAAAGATGTCTGTGTGACGCCAATACAGCTTTTCAGAGGCATTAATGACGTGTGGCGTCTTGTCAACATCAATCTTCACCTATAAAGAGAGTCTTTCACTTCAAGAATAGTGTGCACTATTTGGGCGGAGAGCAAGTCCTACATCGCCCGTCTTCTCACTTCTCTTAAGTTTAAGGCGAGAGCTTAGAACAAAAGAGAGAGAGAGTTGATCCCCTATGTCGTCCCCCTCACCAAACAGGCAAAATTCAGAGTCAAAGAGTATGAGAAACCATGCTCTAAGGTGTAATACCTTCTTCTGTATCTCATTTTCTATTTTTATTGTATTGATTTGTAAAATGTTCCTCATAGCTGAGAGGCCTAGCGTTATTTTTATTAAAGGCAATGTATTTCTTCTTCCATTGTCACATGTCTCAGTTACTTTTCATCTTCAAACTGTTTCGTTAACTTTTTAGCAAGGAAATGTGTTTTTAATACCTTGAGAATCATTGTGTCTGCGCTATGAGTTTTGTTAAGTTAAATGCGAAGGTCAAAACAGTGTTCATTCAAGAGAAGATCATTGATGTTGATTGTAATCACCTGACAAGTGAGAACACACATTTAGCTAAACGAGTGGTGAGAAGATTGTAACAATACAATTTTATCACCAAATTTGTTCTTCGCATACATTGTAGAGATGCCAATGTATGTGCAAAAGCATTGAGAGGTTGCTTGCCTTAATCAAGGAGAAATTACTAATAACATATTCAAAATGATTAGATGTAAATCATAGCTTAACTTTGTGTATTTGAATCTCGAAAGGGGAGCAAGTATGGTAATGGCGCCTATAGGCTGCTTGCCCTAATTCAAAGTTAATATATGCTTTGTATCGCCTTGAATTATTAAAACACAATTCCTTGCGAGTAGTTAATTAAACTATTCCTTCCTCACCATGCCTAGAGACATGAGTTCACTTTTCATTTTCCATTACCTCACCATGCTCACTTTGCACCGCCAAGCACTTTGGTGTAAATACGTAGGACATAATTATACTGTGCATAACTTTACTGTATAGTTTACACCGCATGATTTAGATGTGCAATAAGAGAATTAGGAGCTTAAATTTCCTGTGTTCAACCTTAGACTTACTAGGAAACCTCTCTTACTTCACTTCGACGATAAAGAGGAAAACTTGTTCGACATGCATGCTTATCTTTATTATGTTAGCAATGCATGAATAGGAGTGCACCTTTTAACGTATAACACTATTTAGCCGTCTAATAGTCGCTTGCTTAGAGCTCAACATGATAAATCAACAATAGAAGCTTATGCATATAATATGTAGTATGGAAATACTTAAGCAGATGCGGGGAAGACTTTCAACTAATGAAGGAAAGCCTTGAAGGTCATTTCTCAAGTAAATTGGAGCAGTGTTGAGTGTCAGAAGGATACAAGACATATCCCTTGAAATTCTAAGCTGAAATTTGGAGTTAAGATACTTGACGATTCTAAACAACTTTGTAGAAGGAAGTTTTCTCATTTGAGTTATTGACCTCTAAAGTTAGACTTAGGTTCTGAACGAGAAAGGAAATTAAGCAGAGTTGAGGTTTGGCCGAGTGTTAGGAAGGGCGAGGCGAGTTGGGCAGCAAATTAGGTGAAAAGAGGTAAGTTGAGTTTTTAGAGCATTCAATAAGCCCAAGGACGCACGCAAGCTGCCGATTGTGGGCGTGCGACCATGAGGCGTACAACGTGCTAGGCATGAGGTTAGCACGCGATAAGGCTTTCCCAAGTCCTGCACTTACACCAACCCCTTGCCACCTATGCTCTACACGCCAACCATGCTAATTGGGAAATTTTGAGCTGTTTGTGATATTTTTTCCTATTTTGAGTAAAGTTTAGATACTTTCTAAGGTTAAGGGAATTAATTTAGGCTTAAATATATATTTTTCAGGATAAGAGGAGGTTGGGTACATTATCCTGTTAATACTATGGATACGACTCACTTTGTATTGATACAGACACATTTATCCAATGCGTTCATGTATATGACATGGGAGTGAGGGTATCTTATGCAATGAGTTTGCATAAGACTGGACCACGAAATAGTAATCATTAGATGTAACTCCATTAACTAGTTGAGTTTCTATTACATTAGGATGACCTAGGTAATTTAGTCTTAATCCTGAGTGTATTGTGAACTTCTGTTTGCGAGGGATTGTCCTTTGATTTGTACGGATGAGAGTGGCCAGATTGCCGACTCAATATGCTTATCATTTTGGGGAAAAGACCGAGTGGGGAGCTGGGAACATAACCACACAAGATGGAATTCACTCATTCCCACCTTTAGGGTAAGTAGATAAGTGTTCCCTTAAATGGTGTCTCCGAGACTTGAACAAAGGGTCCTACCCTCTCAATGGCATGGGAGGGGATTCTGTTTAGTGGTTGGATCATAAACAGATTGTTCACTAGAGGAGCACTAGTATTTAAGGACTAGAAGTAACCTAGGGGTAAAACGGTAATTTGACCCAACTGGTTTTATGAACACTTGTGAAGGACTAACTTACTGGTATTGGTCTATATTTGTGGACACAAAAATATATCTACAGTGAGAAGAATTCAGCTGTGAGTCTTTAGTGAAGTGTACACACAGTTAACGAATATTGATTAATGTGGTTAATGAGTTTAGCCAATTAATCTCATATCGTTGTAGCTTCTAATCTGTAGGTCCATTAGATCCCCTTCCTAGCTCATAAAGAGTAATGAGATTTATTTATATTGGTTGTAATTTGAAATGTTCAAATTTACTTTGGGAATTAATATAATGTATGTTAATACATTATAATATAAAGTTTATATTTTAATTAGACTTTATTATATAAATTTAATTTTGGATATGTTTCAAAATTATATTACGAGAGAATAAAATATTTGAATGAGTTCAAATATTAATTTAATGTGAATTAGATTCATATTAAAACTATAGGTTAAAATTTAATTTGATGTGATACATATTAAAACTATAGGTTATGAGAGAAATTTATATTTGAATATGATTCAAATTTTGGATTAAATTAAATATAAGATATTTAATTTAGAAATTAGTTAATTGAAGAATTAATTAATAGTTTAGTTTAATTTGATTTAATTAAATTAAATAAATTAAAAATATAGGTTATGCGAGAGATATTCATTTAAATATGATTTAAATGAAAATATTAATTAAATATGATTTAATTAATTATTTAATTAAATTAACTAATTAGTTTAATTTATATTAATTTAATAATTATTAAGTTAATAGGGAATGCGGTGGTTTTCCCATGTTCCCATTTATTTTCTCTAACTTCCCACTTCTTCCGTATGAAAAAGAGAGAATTCTCTCTAACTTCCCACTTTTTCCATCTGAAGAAGAGGGAATTCTTTATGCAACAAAACAGAAAGAGTTCTGTGATTTTGATATGATCATCGCATTCTCTTTAGAATTTTTTTTTCTCTGCAAAAATTCCCTCAATCCAATTTTGGTTCCCACAAACCATCTTAATTGAGAATATGAAGGTTTCCAAGTGGTGGTACCCAAATTGGTGATTGGTAAATTCAGAGTCGTCAATGAGCGTAAGTTCTTCTTCTCCTTATTTTCTTGAAAGCATGCTTAGCCATAAAATTTTGTAATTTAATTTGACAATGTACTGGTATTTTTTAGGTTCCAGTTAAATTGAGTTATGGGTTCTTTTATTTCTTCTATTGTAAAGGGTTTTTTATCCCTTCATTTTTCCCATTTTTTTACTATTCATCTTATTAAAGTATTGTAAGTAGTTTAAGTGTGTATTATATGCTTGACAATGAATCATTAATTATAAGACTCATTGTGTTTAGCCTAGGCTTAATTCAATCATTTGGCCAGCGCTTGTCACCAATTGCTCGAGAGAGTAAATAATAAGGACCTCGCTAAATACGTGCAAAAGAGAGTTTGGAAACAAACTTCGTCCTGACGTTTTGCCTACAATCATTTGTGTCCCAAAAGGAGAACAAGTGTGGTGTTTAGGCGCTGAGAGATTGCTCGCTTTAAGTAGAGAGGCAATGTGATGTTTATAGGTAAGGAGACCTAGACATATATCGCTTGATTTATCTTTACCATTTGTATCCCGAAAGGAGAACAAGTGTGGTGTTATAGGTGTCCAAAGTTTGATCGCCTTAAATAGAAGATGGTTAAGTGATCTATATCGCATCAAGGACATCTTGCATGGCTTAAATCGCCTATAATGCAGGGACTTTCCTTCACCTTTCTTAATACGAGTTAGTTCACATTCTACTATCATCCTATTCCATCCACCCATTACAGAATCCTCTGTGTAAATAATCAGATTAGTATAGTTTTACATTTATACTGTATAGAATTTATACCACTTGAAATTAGAAGTAAACTTTATAACTACACTTAATAGACATTCCCTGTGTTCGACCCTGGCTTACCCAGAAAATCTCTCGCTTTGCTTACACTTTGACAAACATGAGGAAAACTTGTACTCAATGCAAAATTAGAAGAAATATCAATGCTTGGTGAGGAAGGGTACCTTTTATAGCATGGTCCTCCCCTAAAGGCAAAGTTAGCATTTTTTATCGCATAACTTGGTCTACTAGCGTTGCAAGTTGCAGAAATAGATCAATAAATGACGAATTAATGAAGTATAATTAATCGATTGACAGGCGCGAAACCAATTCGCGTACTCAATCTCATGTTCACTCAGCGAAGAGAATGTATAAAAAAAATTAAACAACAAATATTCTAACAAAAATACAACAATGACCTCATGTGCATATAGTGGATTTTCGATACCGATGTGAAGGCTGACGAATCTATGCTTGTACATCAGTGATGGTGTAGTCCATTGTGCCTATGAGGGGATATGGTGGAAATTGTATCTATGTTGAGAGAAGTGCATCTTTTGACGATGTGGTGTACCAACCACCTATGTTTCATGTTAAGAACGGGTTATGAATTTATGATCAATTAAAGTTTATGAAATATCTTCCAAATGTTTATCAATTCAAATATCATGTTTGTGAAATGATTTCAAACTGTTTGAACATTTCTATAGGCCAAGGATTTATGCATTATAGTTAAAGAAAAATATGTTTTATAAAATTGTGACTTGCTAAGTCTTTCGACTTATTCTTTCAAATATTTCCTCACTTTTCAAATATAGATTATGTACTCCAGAATGATGAGCTTACTACTACTAGGCCAATCAATATGAAAAGAGGTGTTAAAGTAACTTGAGAGTTAATCTTGAAATCAGTAAGTTGGGTCCTGAAATATAAAAATAAAACAACATGTATGTGTTTATAGTTCAAGTTACAAGTTGTGGGTCTAGTGAGAAGGTTATTATTATGTCCATGTGTTTCACTGATGTACTTTAAAAGTTACAACCAGTGGTCCAAGTTAGATTGGTTAGATGGTTGGTGAGTGTTGTCAAGGTATGACAATGCTCACCAACCCTCGCACCCTCTTTTGGAGCTAGGTTAGGACTTTAGGGGAGGAATTTCGATAGAGGGTGTGACAACTTGTCTTTTTTAAAATATCATGAACATTTCCTTAGAGGATGTTTGTACAAACCTTTCAAGTGTAAAAAAATAGGGCAAAATACACTTTTGCTCTCCGAGGCCTGAAGTTAATGTCTATTTAGTCCCTAAGGTTTCAAAATGTATAGTTTAGGTAACCAAATGTTTACTAGACCGTTAACGAAATGTTTATTAGACCGTTAACGGAATGCTTACTGAACTGTTATGTGATGAAGTGGATGGTAATATGAATTTGATGACATGTTAATTATATTTAATTAGTTGAAAAATCAATTAATAATTAATTTAAAAACAGAAAAAAAAGTAAAAATATTTAAAAGGTTAGAATAAATTGAATAATACAGTACCGCAAATTTTTTTTAGGAAATAAACGGTAAATGGAATTTACACTTATTCTTAAGCAACTTTTTTAGGAAAGCCGAGTTTTTTTTCTCCCTCTATGAGAGTCCTCCCCTGAAGACGAATGGTCATCCTCATTCCTTCTTCATCGCTTTAGCATCATCTGTTTCATCAGAGATTCTCATTCTTCTTCCCCTGATCACCATCTCTCATTGTCCGATCCTTGTGAAATTCTTCGAAACTCCTTCAAAACATTTTGAAATCTTGAACAAAACCCTCTAAGTTTGTTATTTAGAGAGTAACCTTTACCTTTTTTTAAATTTTGAATTGTATTGCTAAAATCCATATTTTCGTAACAGGACCTTAGTGCTTTGATAAACCTTTACCCTTTTAGGGTTTTATTTCATTCTAACCGAGCTTTGCTTATGATTAAAAGTTTTAATTGTTTTTTCAACTAATTAAATATAATTAACATGTCATCAAATAAATATTAACGTCACATCATCACATAACAGTCTAGTAAATATTTCAAAAGTTTAGTAAATATTTCAAAAGTTTGCATTCGTGAAGGACTAAAATGCATGTTTTGAAACCTTAGGACCAGACATTAACTCCAAACCTTAAGAACCAAAAGTACAGTTTGTCCAAAAAATAATAATAACAATAATAGAACTATCTTTCACATAAAAACGCTTTCTTAAATACTCACTTCAGACATACATTTAATTGAACTTCATATAAAAAATATATCATTATAATATGAGGTCCTCCATTTTTGTTTTCTTCCATCTAAGATCTTCTATTCGTCCATATCTAAAATCCTTAGCATCCTAACTATCTTCTCCTCGAGCAATTTCCACTCTTATCAATGTGTATATTGGTATTGGTATCTACATTGTTGTGTCGAATTTCTATTGAATTATTTACTAATATTCGTTATCACATTACTTAAATATGAGAGTACCCTAACATTTCATTCAATCTTTATAAGTAGATTGACTAAATATGTTAAACAATTGAATAATTTTAATTCACAACTCAAAATTTATCATCTTTTTAAACTTTTGTTGCAAAGTCTCAACATCCGTGCGCTCAACTTTGCCTAGAAGACAACCTTTAAGAAATTCTTAAACAAAAAGAAGTGATATCTTTGAGAAAGAAACAGCCTCATTTCAAACATTACAACAATTAGGCATTTGAAGTTGATCAATAAACTAATACTTATGTATTATGTTTGAAAGTGTCAAACAAAGGTGAGTCTTTAATGTTGGTTTTCGAATAGAATGAGGCATCAAGGCTCAAATCCCTTTTTGTCCGTCTGTTGTTCAGCACTTTTTCGTTTCCACATTTTCTCACACAACACCCTATTTTCTCCGGTCTCACACCCACTTGCAATGTCGTGGATCGATGTGCTCCTCCCCGCTGGTGGTTGAGCTTTTCTAGGAAAAGATTTGCGATTTCTATTCTCCCAAGTATAATTACTCCACTGTCAGTCTCTCTCTCTCTCTCTCCATTTCTTAACAAACTCGCTACGAATGCTGCTCGTGAAGAATAACTCAAATATTCGTTTAATAACAGAGATGGAAAATGGAAACCAATGTGTTTCATTCTTTCTCGAAACTGACTAGAAATTTCCAAGTCATATAGCTTCTAAGTCTATAAATAGGCATTCCGATGCTTTTGGACAAGAAAGCTTTGAAGCAAGTCTAGCCATTCTTTATATTTTTCATCTTTGCAAACCATGTCTTCAACTATAGCATAAATTCCAGCATCTGGCCACACATCCTTTTCAATCATCCTATGGAGGAGTTGAACCACCTTCTCTAATTTATTACTCTCGAAGAAACCACGCATAAGGATACTATAAGTAATTAAGTCGGGAGAACAACCATTTTCTTCCATCTTTTGAAACAAAATATTTGCCTTATCTACTTGTCCCTCCTTACAAAACCCATGGATCATACTGGTATAAGCCATAGCATCCGGTTGAATCCCTTCCTTGGATAGTTTATCAAATAGCTCCCAAGCAGTTTCAAGTTTCCCTGCTTTGCACAGACCATCAATTAGACAACCAAAGGTTTCAATGTCCAATTTCATGTTGTAAGATTTTAGTTCATTAAAAAGTTTCATCGCTTCAAAAAAACAACCATTCTTACACAACCCATCTAAGAAAATACAACATATACATAAATCTTCAGGAATAGCATAAGGTTTAATGACACGAAATAGTTCCTTTGCATCATTAACCTTGCCGGCAAGAAAAAGCGCTTTTAACAAGACACCAGATGTTTTCATATCTGGCCACATTCCCACATGAAGCATTTCACTGTAAAGCTTCATTGCTTCTTCCACTTTCAAGTTTTTACAATACCCATTGATTAACATATTGTAACTAATCACATCAGCTTCATATCCCTTACTTGGCATACTAACAAACAACTCCTTGGCACTATTCAAGTCACCAGCCAAACAAAACCCCTTAATCAATGAAGTGTAAGTAAACAAATTAGGAACAATACCAATCTGAATCATCATCTCTAGCAACTTCTTAGCTTCGATAACCTGTCCTTCCTTGCAAAGCATATCAATCAACACACTAAATGTGACAACATTTGGTTGAACACCTTGATCCACCATCTCATTGAATAAACATATAGCCTCCTCCCAATTTCCAACCTTACAAAGCCCATCTATGATGATACTGTAGGAAATAACATTAGGCCTACAATTAAATACATATGGACTAGTGTCATTGAGCATTTCTTGATGCCACTTAAGTGCGAGGTTAATATTCCCTATAGCACATAGGCCCTTGATCAAAGTTCCATAAGTAACCACATTAGGTGTGCAACCTAACTTTTGCATTCTCATAAATAGCTTAGTAGCTTCAATAATCCTATGCTGCACACACAAGCCCTTAATCAAGGTAGTAAATGTCACTTCATCAGGAATGTAACCTCTCCTCATAATCCCCGCCATGGCCGCGAGACCTTCGTTAATCCGATTCACATTACAAAGGCAATTAATCAATATATTCAGTGTGAGTAAATCGGGCGAAAGTCCAGCAAGGTGCATTTCTTTATAGAGAGAAAACACTTGAGAGTAATGCTCAATCTTAGCAAGTCCAGCAAGTAAACGATTGAAAGAAAAGATTGAACGCATCATTAGGTCAAAGAATTGGTGTGCTTGAGTTACAGAGATGCTACCTGTCTTGCACTTGTGTAGGAACATTGGAATCCCGTGTTGAAAGGAATTGCGCTCCGGTGATGCATGTAGGGACTTAGAATTATTTGCAGAGGAAATTTGGGGATTTGATGATGGAACGGGAGGAGAGTGAGTAAATAGAGAGGAAAAGAGCTTAGCTTCGGAAGAAATTGCAACAGCAGAAGTAGCGGAAGAAACGGTGTTGGTCTTGAAAGCCATGTTCAACGAGAAATTTGGGGAGTAGTCCTAATCGGAATGGTTGAAGGCTGAAGCTGCCGTCCTCAATTGCGTGACCCAACAACTTAAGTTAAACCCTAACTCTCTTTTCGCCGCAGATTTGTAGTTCTTGGTACGTTCTCAAAGACGTTGGCCCAAAACTAACAATGCACAAATATGATGCCGCCCTCTAAGCTACGAGGGTTTGTATCTCTCGTGTCTGCTTATTTACGTCAAACATTTAGAAGATTTAACCGAATTTTTTTTTTCAAAAATATAACAAATAGATAAAATATATAAACTCTATATAATAATTTTGAAATTGAAAAAAATTCACATGCTTACAATGTAAAATATAAAAAATATCTCAATCACGATATAAAAAATATCACAATCAACATGTAATTATGAGCCACACACGTATGCGAGTAATCTTCTTCTAAATGATTGTGTACTATAGTCTAAACTATGGTTTAGATGAATAAATTGTAAAGAAGAAGAAGTGAATTGAGATAATCGTTTAGAATTGAGATCGTTTAGATTTGGTAAATGAAATTTTTTTCAAAGTTCTTTGGTATAGATTTGGCTACCAATTCCAACGATTTTTTTGAAATTTTTTTTATATTTTATATACGATTTTGAACCAAATAACACTTTGAACAAAAATAATACAAGATTTATGATTGATTGAAGAAAAAAGATCATTATTTCAAAAAAAAAAAAAGAAAATGACACAAAAAAAGAAGAGAAAAAAGATAATAGAAATGAAAAGAAAAATCAGAGAAGAAGAGAAGAAAGACGATGAAAAGAAATGACAAACTTGAAATATTTAAAAAAATGACTAGTTTCAGCTCATTTTTTTTATTTTGTTCAGCGGCCCATGAATATTTTGGTAGTAAAATATTTAATTTTCAATTTTTTTATATACATGAATTGCAATATATTTTGTTTTCGGGTTGGTTTTCATTTAATAGTTTTTATTTTATTCTCTAACTAATAAGAATGTATCTCTTAATCTTGGGAATTTGTTTTGATAGTTAGATTTAAAATTTTCATTATGTTGTTTTTAAAGTAGTATTTGGAAACATCCATTGACAATTTCATCCGGATGGATTCATTTCGTCTTACGTTCAACTAATTGTCATCCTCATCGTAATTTCTTCACATTCTGGGCTTGTCTTTTGGTATCAATTTGGTCTGGGACTCTAAGATGTATTACAAATGTCACGACTATATGTCTTGTAGATCAAAAAGTTATAAGTAAATGAGTGTAACTATATAATGTTAGATATTTGTTTATTTTATTAGTATATTCACGTCTATATTTCATAGGGTGTTGTCGATGTTATTATATTTAAATTGGATGTCGCTAGTCTTCTTTTTATATATTTGATAGATACTAGGATATATTTACGGTATTATAACATACTTTTACTATATTACAACTACAACTTATATTATTCATGTAGTTTGAGTAATACTATATTATGTTTTATTCGATATATTACATTATTTTCAATATAAATATATATCCTTGTTCGTGTAACTATATATACTTAATTAATAGATACTACGACATATTTTATAATATATATTTTTGTAATTGTTCGTACGAGGTTTTCGGATAAATATGTTTCGTGGGGGTTGAATGTTCAAGCTCAAGTTAACTTGTGTTGATGTTGTGTTTGAATTGATTTGATACGATGTGGTTCGATCTCTAATGCTTGATCCTCTAATTCTCTCTCGATCGAATGTTTATGCTTGATGTATGGAAGTGGAGCGCGTGATGTTTCTGAAGCCTAGTTGGAAGAATATTTGCATCTCCAAAAAACTTGAGCTTCAAGGAGTGATTCAGTCTTAAAGAGCTTGTTGTTAATTGGGACAATTCTCTCTATGCTCTCTAGCAAAAAATTTGACTTGGAATTTGTTGGTCCAAAAATCAGACTTGGACTCAATCATATGGATTTAGGTCATATTTAGCATTTAAGCTAAACTAAGTTTTTTTTTCTTCATTGGACTTATTTATTTAAATGATGTACTTTTTTCGATATATTTTATGATATATTTAATCATAACTCGTATAGTTTAACATTTAAGTCACACGTATATTTTAGACAAATAAGACAATCTCATATAGTCACATATACAGTTTGTTCCCATTTTACGTATGCACCCAAAACAAAGATAATAAAATTTGAACCGTAATAAAAGTAAAATTTACCAAATAATAGTAGAACCAAAATAAATAAAATCAAATTAAAAAGAATGTCACATAAAAAATATCATAACAAAGAGAGAAAAGGGCGTAAAAAACTGAAGAGAAAAGAAAAAGAAATTCTAAAAATAATAACCAATCAACCGATGAAGGAGATTACCAAATGGAAGAGCTTGTGAGATATTGATTATATGTCTGCCTTTCAGGAAAAAGTTAGTATAAAATACATTATCTCCTAATATATATAGATCTAATTGGGCAATAGAAGAACAATGAAATGGAGGAGGAAGATAAGAATAAGGAGAGAGATTAAGAATAATGTTAAAGAGAAGAGACGAAAGAGAGTAAAATTGCATTATCTCGGTCGTCAAATTTCAATGTTGGGATTTGGTCGACCGTTTAAGCTTATTCACACACACATGTATTTATTGTTGAAGAATAAAATTTATGTTTGAGAAACTTAAATAACTTTATTTGGGTCTCCAAAATAGAAAAGATATTGAAAATCGAGTATTTCTTAACTTTAAATTTTTAGTTAAATTTTATAGATTTGTCAAATATGCTATATCATTTTAGATGTATGTTCTAAATGTTATAATGTTATTTAGATTAAGGGCCTATTTGGAATAACTTAAGATTTCTACAAAATGCATTTCCATTTAAACATTTTATTTTTCTAAAAATTCCTTGAAAGAAAAGCACATGTGTGTTTGACAATTTTTTTTTTCAAAATTGTCATGTAAAAATTTGTTTGATTTGTATTAGAGTAAATTATATATATATATATATAGAATTTGTCTTTAGAGATTTTGATAGAAGTTCGACAATGATCATTGAGGGTGGTGGTTTGAGGTGGTGGAGGGACAGCCACTGTAAAATGATTTGCGTTTTAACGACGTAAAATTTGCATCATAAAGAATTTCAACGACACAATTTTTGCGTCATTGAAGCTCCTATCAAGAAAGGCTATTTAATGACATCAAATTTATATAATTAATACATTTACCTTAATGCAATAAATATGTCACCGTCTATAATTTGACACCAATATATTGTCATTAATACCCTTACATTGATGCTTTACATGTGCCACCGTTATCTATACCTTGACACCAATATATTGTCATTAATGCCCTTACATTGACAATTTAAATGTATCACCGTTATCTATCACTCGACATAAACATATTGTCATTAATACCTATACATTGACTCTTTAAATGTGTCACTAAATCTTTCACTCGACACGAATATATTGTCATTAATACCTTTACATTAATGTTTTAAATATGTCACCATTATCTATCACTCGACACGAATATCAATGATACTCTTATATTGACATTTTAAATGTGTCACCTTTATCTATAACTCGACACCAATATATTGTCATGTTTAAATGTTTCGCTACGCATAATTCTTGTCAATAAATGTGTTTTGACGACACTATTTCTGTTTAATAAAGACTTATATATCGATACTTGTTAGGCATCGTTGTTTTTCAATTCGTAACACATATTTTTCTGTCATATATTTCTCGTTTTAAAAAATTAAATACTAAATTTCAACATTACTTATATATTTTTAGAAATATTTTTATATTGATAATAAAAAACATAAATTACATTGACGGTAAAGGTTTTGCAATAATCCAAAAGATAAATTAAATGTAATATTACATGCACGTGTGACCTAATCAAATTGATGCATAAATGAACTTGATCGATACCATGGTCCATATATTCTTCAACTACCTACAAATTTGAAGAAAATGAACCTTAGCCAACATTCATTATGGAAAATGTATAAGCATAAGCATAAGCATAAACATTAAGTCCATGCCAAATAAAAATCACCTTCATAATAAGTAGACTAATGAACTTTTCAAATAAGCCAAGGTTCTTAATAAAAGACCCATAAAGGACGTAAAAGATAAATAAAAATATCGACTACATAAGCATAAGCATAGTATAAGTGTTACAAATGTAAGTTTCGATTCAATCTTTACAAGCCCAACAATGTTCTAGTTTGCATCAAGTTGAAACTTAAGCATAAACTTACCCTTAGTCCCCTACCCCTCCTGAAATCATTGTTAAACTTAAACATGAACTCAACACTCCCACTTTCCCTCCCCCCTTCCATGGTCATTGTTAAACTTAGACTTAAAATTACCACCCGTCCCCCTCCCTACTTCACTTTCAAGGTCATTATATTAAACCTAAACATAGACTTATCCCCTCCTTTCGACCCCTCTAGAAACACCTACGCTACAAATAAAACTTTACAAACAAACAAAATCAACAAGAAATTAATAGCACAAAACAAAATATCAAGTTCCTAAATACATGTCAACACAATTCCTAAAACATGTGTAAAAAGCTCGAATAAAATAGCTTTTCAATGACTACCATAACTACAGGATAGTTAACACAAATATGAACAGAGATCCTAAGTATATATCAACAGAATTCGTAAAACATATGACTAAGCCGATCGAACAAAATAGTTTTTCGATGACTACCATAATTGCAGGATAGTCAACACAATAACACGTTATGTAATCAAAATTGACTAAAAACATAAGTTGTCTATATTACAAATTTTACCTTTTAGAAAAGAAAATATATAGGCCAACGAATTCAGCCCACTCCGATCTTATAGCATCTACATCTTCCTGTGGATATGTCGAGGCTGATCCTTCCATCTATTCATCATTTAAAAATGTATTAATATGCAAATAGTTGTAAACAACATAAATAGTTAAAAGAGATAAATGAAATACTTTACTACTTCAACTATTGTCCTGTTGCTTGACAATACTATATCACGCATGAATCACATGACATAATACCTGCACTCCACAAGGCCACCTTGCTTCGGACACTATCCATAAAAAAAAGAAAAGAACAAAATAGTTATGTTACGATTGCAAAATATAAAGCACGTTTACCTCTTTCTTGATCTACTTAATTTCCACCCTTCATACTTTGATTACCCTCCAAAGATGCTTCTTCTTTATCGCAAGTTCGAAAACCCTAATAATGAATAGCAAACTACGTAAGCTATACAATTATTGTCTCATATGCAACATATTAACTCATTATTATTTTATCATAAATAAAAGTTCCAAGATACATTCAAACGAAATTAGAGACATCGTTGTTAATTTAGCTTTTCAAAGGATCCATCCAGTATACGGTACTCCTTGTGTAGTTATCGCAACTAGACATCAAGGATTTCTATATTGACATGTAAGTGTGAATTAAACTTAGAAGGAAGGTCATATAGTTCATTAGGTGCATTAGCTAAAAAAATGTTTTGCACATACCTCGAATTGTATGGAAACATCAAAATTTGACGATGGTCGGTCCCAAGAAATCTAGCATTCAGGACCTGTGCTCGACATTCTTTACTTGTACCAACTGAAGTATAACCAGTGTCTAAAAACTTGTAGGATCCCAACGTTTTATTCCTTTCCATCACTTTGTAGAGGTGACTACAAATATGAACAACATAATGGACTTTAATGCGTGGTAGATGTTACTCTACTATGTTATTGATGTTTGAAAGAGGTAACTTACAATAACAATGCATCAATGCATTGAGTTGATATATGTTGCATTTGACAGAATTATCTGAGTATCTCGAGGAATATGCAACATTTCTGTTGTATTCCAAAAACTTCAATAGGTACGTTCATTTGAATCTTCGACCCAACAAATTCAAGTTTCTGTTGCAAACATCATAGTGCAACTGGTGATCTCAGAATCGATGTCAATGACGGTAATCAGGCATCAACTTGGATGAACATGTTTTTCCTCTACCATAAACATAAAATGTCGTCCATATGAAATATATTCAAACCAAATCCATCAGTTAGAAACACATTACTTTCTCGTCTTGAGGATGATCAAATGACGAGGCCATAATAACTATGAACCGACTTCTTGGGAAAGCATACTCATACCTTCCTTTGTTGGAACAGGGACGAAGCAATCACCGTCGACAACCACATCTACTTATACCTTCATGTTGTCATCTTCCATATCGTAGTCGAAAATAATTCCAACACCGACGACATTCTCCTTAGTCCCAATCGCAAGTCGACAAGAAATTCCATTCTATAATATACAGTGGAAGAAAATATAAACATATTAATAAATTGAATATGAGAAAAGGGGATCAACTACAGGAATCAAATTCATATTGAGCTTCACTTTCATTGAAATAACAGCTGATGCACAAACATCTTTATTCTCATCTCCAACCTTTGCGGCACATAAGTTTTAATTGGTTAGATATTCAATAATTAGAAAATAACGTTTGAGTAAAAAAAAAAAAGGTAGATGTCTTTTACCCTATCTTGGTTTTCTATCACCAAGTCCTCTATTTCAACTTCTTCTAGAACTTGTATATTTCCTTCTTTTATGTCATGGTCATTTTCATCAATGCTTTTAGAAGCCATTTGACTCTTGACCTTGCTCTCATTAACAGTTTCTCTATCTGTTCCCACTTCAGTAACCCTCTTATGGTTCATTGATTCCGCTTCCAGTTTTAAGATACAAGCTGTCATTCTCGCTCTCTCTTTGTCATATCTTCTTCTTTATTGATCTTCTTCTTTTGTTTCTCTCTTGCAGTGTGAAAGTATTTACTCGGTGTGACATATTAACCCACCCCTCAAATCCTTCCTGGTGGATCATTCCCTTTGATAGCTTATGATAATATGTCTGAAGTTATGTTATTCGTTGAATGAGTCACATAATTTGAAAGAAGTAGGTCCTCCTATCATGGAAAGGTTATAGTGTATTAGTAAGTGCAAAAAAAGAAAAAAAAACACCTTTACAACAGGAAAGCACTTACGTTTTTTGTAGCCACCTCCTTTTGTGTCTTTGTCCGAAATTTCTCTATCTTTGGTTGTTCGTGCTTTCTTTTATACTAAAGCACAATCAACTAATCCACCACTAGATGTGGTTGCTTTTTGAAAAAGTAAAATACATTATGATTAGTTATACCACATTACATATTGCATTATTGGAACCCATATATACTATTCCAAAGGCATACCATCTCATCGGCAAGGTATGCATTCGATGGTTGTACTTGTTGTTCTTTCTTCGCTCACGATCCTTATTGCTAACCATCTTCACACATAAACTACATTTAGCATAATTACAGACATATACAAATGAAGGGAATGATGATTAAAGTTACCTCAAATTGTTCAGTTAATTTGGAAGAGACAAATATGTTCCAATGCTCATGATCGATTAATGAGTATCCTGTTGGTGGGTTTTTTATTTTATCCAAATCTTCCTTATATGGAAATGCATAATTGGTAGTTAGCGACGACTTAAAATTTAGAAAACAAACACTTTCATTTTGTAAGACACTTTTTTTAGATTAGAGGTCTACTATGAAGCCACCCTATTAAATGACATTATATAATGAACACTAGTGATAAAAAATACAGATATCTGTACTAACTTAGGGTGAGAAAATTACCTTGATTAGTGCATAAATTTTATCTTTAAGCGCTTAGGTACATCCTTCCAGGATTGGTATGTGATGGGAACATGAACTCGCACGGTCGTTTTAATGAAACTCTTTAACTTGGTCGTGCTTTAACTAATAGGCTAACTGAGCTCATTGTATTCAACAAGTCTCCTGTGTCCATCACAACTAACTTGCATGATCTCAGGCATCCCCATAGGTCCATGTTTTGCTTTCCTTTCTTAGTGACTCCCTTAGTACTTAGTGCAGTCGAGCAACCGGCTTCTTGATTAGCTTGTTTTTCGAGTGCCATTGTTTGATGTTTTTCTTTGAGTTGCATGAAATGACACATAATTTTCAATATATAGTATAATATTGATCAATATATCAATTATTCAATAGGCAAGAAAATGGAAAGCAATTATTCATGAAGATATGCTTAGTTTGTTACAAGATGTAAAAGGAAATGTTTACAACTATCAATGCTCGGTCTATGAAAATACTAAAAATCGAAGATAAGAAGTACCAAGTAAACATTGTAATTGAAAATTTGGTGTCCACTAGGTCATTTTCCAGTTTGGAATTAAAGTGCCATGCAAAGAAAGAAACAATAACATTATTTAATAAGTTTAAGTAAATATCTACCAATGACGAAAAACTTTGGAGAAACATTATATTACCAAATGTTTATTTGTTGACCCAAGTGCCTTCACAATTGATTTTGATGATGGAATCTCTTCATCTTCCCTAGTTATGCACGCTGGACATTCTGAAATTGTCGGGCAATAAAGGGATGTATTGCTCAGCTCGTTGTTATGACAATTGTCAATAAACTCTTTTTTCTTGTGGCTTCACAACAACAGACCATATGCCATCACTGGGGTCATTAACATAAAACACTTGTCTTGCTTGTGATAATAATATGAATGAATCTATGTAATGATCGACACGATTAAGGTCAACTAGTGTGAATCCAAGATCGTTTACTTATACTCAATTCTTCGTATCTGAACAATGTAACCCTAAAAGTGTTGTAACTGACTTCCTAGATTCCTTGAATCACATCATAGAAAGACATGTCGGTAATTATTGGGTTTTTATCTTTGGCACTAGCCACATGCATTGTTGATGCAACGAATATAACCCCACTATTTTGAATCATTTTGGTGTCATCACGGGGCTTTGTGTTGTTGACTTTATATCCCTCATTTGTCATCACAATAGGATGTGAACAATATGAAATCCATCTTATAGTCGTGCTTATGTCTTTACCTTCGTGGATTTCAAGCATGACCTATTATGGTGATCATAGTCAGACAAGGTTGTTCGTACTTTATATTATGTGTCAATAACATGAAAATACATCTAAACAACATACATGATCTCGTATCTAGCTAGGGAATGATCAATTGTGCTAATCTCACAACCATATCTCACTTCTTGCCCAATTGTGCTAATCTCACAACCATTTCTCACTTCTTGCCCTTCGTGGGTTTTAAGATTTCAATATTTCCATATGCCGCCTATGTAAGGCTAGTCGACATCAAAATAGTGAGTACCATTTATTTTAAAGAATATAGATAAGAAAAAAAAGGTCACTTCAAAGGTAATGAATCATACTCTTTATACGACTGAACTTCTTCAATGTTTTCTTATATGTGTAGATGAGCTTGTTTTAGTAGAAGTTGACTATGTGTAATAGATGATCCAGCAGATAACGGTCTTTCAGTCCAACCTTCCTCTCGAGATGTAAATGATCCTAGTCCAATGGGGTCAAGCCTAGATAGAAACTCTAAACAAAATTCAACAGCTTCCTTACATATGTGTGCTTCTATAATCAATCTTTCAGACGATTTCTATTACGGACATAACTTTTTAGAACTTTCATACATCTTTCGAATGGGTACATCCACCGTATGTATATGGGTCCACAAAACTTTTCCCTTCACACAAGGTGGATGCATAGTTGTACCATAATGGTGAAAAATGATGGTGAAAAGTGCTTTTCAAGAAAACATAATGTTACGACAATGTCTTGCCGCAATTTATCTAAATTTGATATTAGCAAAGTCTTGGAGAAAATAACACTGAAAAAAGAAGACAATGTATTGATAGCCACTCTAACATTGTTAGGTAAAACTTCACGTAATGCAATTATAGAAGTTGATGCATTAGAACATGGCAATCATGTGATTTAAGACCATAAACGTTAGATTCTTTAAAGATACAATACTTTTGAAATTCGATGAATAACCTTCTGGAACCTTAAGATCAGATAAAGTTCTATAGATAGAGACCTTCTCTCTTGAAAGTGTATAACATGCTTCAGGTATGTAAGTTTTACTTCCATCGGACATAGGGGCCAACTTGGGTTGAATGTTCATTTCTACCAAATCAAGTCTAGAACTCAGTCCATCCTTACTTTTCCCTGGTATGTCAAGCATTGTACTAATTATATTCATGTATACATTCTTCTTAATATTCATAACATCAAGATACTGTCTTACATGCAATTTTTTCTAGTATGGTAACTCAAAGAATGCAAAAATCCTCTTCCAGTAGTCGTTCAAAATGTTTTCATTCAATCTCTTACTGGACCTTTTACCACATGGAAAGGTCTTATCCTTAAGTCTATTGTAGATTACCTCACTTGATAAAGGAAAAGGAGGTGTCCTATTCTCCTACTTGCCATCAAATGCTTTCTTTTGTCTCCTATAAGGGTGATGTCTTGGTAAGTATTTTCATCGAACGACCTTATTCAATAGTTGAATCTCTTTATATAGTTCATCATTTGTCATAAACGATTCCATCTCTACTCCAAAACCCTCACCTCTATGATCTTGCTGAAAACAGAAAACCATAATACAAGACATTAATTTAATAGTTACTTCCATCATGAAAATAGAAAAGGATTAAGAAATAAAAGTACTTGAACTTTATGTTGTTTTTTTTCCTATAAACCTTTGAGGTGTAAAATAAAAATGAACCAAAATAAATGAACAATGCCAAAATTAAGTGCTCGTTCCTTAAGTTGTGAGGCCTTGATCCAAAAAGGAGTCCTATTAAAGAGGAACTTTGTTGGGATACGCTATTTTGATCAAGTATAGAAAGAGGCATTTTGTGAAGAAGGATGTGATCGGAGAAAGGGTGATGCAAAAAGAAGTATTTGAGTCTAAGAGCCATCGCACTAAAGTAGGTAACGCGTTAAGGTTGCTGGTGAAGAAGAAGCTTTCATTTAACGCTAAGGACTAGGTGATTAGGGTAGCAATGCGGGGGAAAGTACCTACACCTAAGAATATGGCGATGAGGTGGGTGTTCGGTTGAGGTAACTACATGGACCTCTGGGGAAAGTAAATGTCTGTTGCTTCCCGAGAAGAGAGTCAGGCGATTTAAAGAAGTTTAGCTTTCCAAGGAGATAAGGTTAGCGTCTCAAGGGAAATGTCTAATCGCAACTGTCGTTTCCCTTACGTGTCGAGTTTGAGTTAGCTAAATAAGCATGACAAAATAGTAAGGTGACACGTGTAAAGCGTGAAAGTGACCCTTGGATGTGAAAGGTCGCTATAAATAGGACCAAAGGTCAGAAGAAAATGGAAAAAAATGCTAAACATTTTACTGAGTTGTTGAGATGAGATTTTGGAATACTGAAAAATCGATTGAGGGAAACCACTAGGCAAGAAGAGGAAGCCGGAAGTCAAAGGAAGAAAGAGTTGATGGTAAGTGTTGTAGTGACTGATCCTTATAAATAATTGATTGTTTGTGAATGAATCCATGAATGAATGGTCTTTCTAAATGATTGCATTTCGTTTACCATATAAACATTGTAATTATGATCTTTACAGATGAAGAAAGTATTTTATAAATGTTTGTATGAAAAGCTTTCTTTTGTAATTCTTTCGTGGATGCTTGTTGTGCGATATCGATACAATGTGTTAAAAGTGATATATTGAGCTAATGTCTCTCACTTAATGTTGGTGTTGTTTGTGTAACAAGTAATGGTGACTGATCTATCGCAAGACATTGGTGGAAATCCCAGGTTTAATGAGAGACACTGGTTTCGAATCTTAGGTCTAGGCTGGTAAATGTTGGAGCAAGTGAATTCCAGGTTTGAGCGAGAATGAGTTGTGTTCTTGATGCTAGATGTTAGTGAATGTGAATCCCAAATCTAAGCAAAGAATGAAATGTGAGATGTTGGTGAAAGCGAATCCCAAGTCTATCATGAGATGCTAGTGAAGTGAATGCTAGGTCCAAGCGATGAGATGCTTGTGAAAGCGAATCCCAGGTCTAAGATGAGATTGAGTGTTACGAGACACTGATAGAAACTCCAAGTCTATTGAAGACACTGGTTCAAATCTCAGGTTTAACGCATGACGTTGGTGAAGTGAATCCCAAGTCTAGGTGGGCAAATGTTGGTGAGGTGAATCCTAGGTCCAAGTGGTTAGATGTGGATGGGAGAATC
This sequence comes from Cucumis melo, assembly GCF_025177605.1. Lineage (NCBI taxonomy): Eukaryota > Viridiplantae > Streptophyta > Magnoliopsida > Cucurbitales > Cucurbitaceae > Cucumis > Cucumis melo. The sequence continues at coordinate 22,546,250 of NC_066857.1, read as the reverse complement.
CCAGGTCCCTATAGTGAATGACTAATGTTTGATGAACTAAAATGGGTAGAACTGTTTACGATCACCGTGTTTGTAAATTGTACTGAAAACTTGTGTTGATGCAATGAAATACTTGTATTCATGAGATTAAGATTATTATTATTGAATTTGTTGTATTCCCCAAAAAGGTATTTCCTAAACCCATCACTCACTAAGTCTTTGACTTACGTTTTATGTTTCCTCTCTCTAGGTTGATAACTTATAGAAATACAAGTTATTATGACATTTTAGGTCAAACAATGGAATCAAAGCGCATGATAATATGTCAAAAAGCATAGCTTCTATCTTAAATTCATAAATATAAGAGAATACAACTTACATAAATCTCCACGCCTATTTTATTTTATTTTTTCAGTGTTTTATCGCTAAATTATAAAGGAAAGAAGAAAGGTATAGAACGAGGAGCATGTGCTACACAATATGAAGCTTGTTAAGCAACTAAACATTTTTAGGCGAGGAACCACATCAGCACGCGATGAAGATTCACTAGAAGACAGGAATGGTAGTTGGAGTCAATGTGAATTGACAAGGCTGTAGCGACACTAAGAATTGATGTTGAAAAAATTAGAAGAATAACGAGAAGACTGTAGTCAACACCGACATGCACAGAAAGAATAGGAGTTTCTTGCCACAAGTAGCCTATATAAAACCTCCACCTCAACCGAGGAAAAGAGGCCATACATCTGAATGGATCGACCAAAGTTTGGCCTGAATGAGTTAGAGCCTAGAGAGCTCCTTTAGAGCCGGTGGAAAGGCTTAGGGTTTAGGGTTTAGGATTTCCACCTTTTGGAAAAGTTCAACATTTTCTCTGATCAATCTTGTAAGTGAGAGCTTAGAGAGAAAACTAGAGACAGATTCACCATGTTTTCCCCCTAACTTGTAATATCTTTCACCTCTTTAGTTTCCATTTGTGTATTTCATTGTAATGTATGATGGTCATATTTTACAGTGGCCGAAGGCCTATATTCTTTATTATATTGCATATTTATCCTTTTTCAATCTATCATGTATTTACTATTCATATGTTAAAGTGTTATAAGTAGTTTAGGTTTATGATAAGTTCTTGATAAGAAGTTTAACTTATAAGGTTTATTGCGTTAGTTGAGCTATTCTTCATCACTTGGCCAACTTTTGTTACCAACTACTCGAGAGTGTAAGTAGCATAACTAATGCGCGTAAGAAGAAGTTTGGAGACAAACTCCATCTTGGCAATTAAACCTCCATCCTTTGTGTCCTGAAAGGAGAACAAGTGTGGTGACTTGGCGCCTAAAGGTTGCCAACCTTAAAAGAGAGATAATATAAGTGTTACAAGTAATCACTTTTAGATAGCCATCGGTTAACAAATCTTTATCATTTGCCTCTCGAGAGGTGAGCAACTGTGGTGTTTAAGGCACTAAAAGGTGCTCACCTTAATTAGAAACTAGTTAACCAATCTCTATTGCATCAAGGCTTACCATGTAACTCAACCACTTACAATGTAGAGAGATTCCTTCATATTTTCTTAACGAAAGTTAGTTCATTCTCCATTTTCTTACCCTTCTTACCACCTTATTTACATAATCGCTAATGTAGATAGTAGGTTTAGTGCTTAAACACATGTTTATTTTATATTGTATAGATACTATATACCACCTAGATGAAGATGCAAGCTTTATAGTTATGATTTGATATTAATCCTTGTGTTCGACCCTGACTTACCCAAGAAACCTATCACTTCGCTTACACTTGGGCAAGCGATAGGAAAACTTGTACTCAACGAGGATTTAGTAACTACACGAGGACAAAAGCTTGCACCTTTCATTGTATAGCTCTAACCTAGAGACATAGTGAGCATCTAATATGTAATGACCATGACTCATTGCGTAAAGAGGTTTGTGATGTGAATTTAATTTACACATCTCAATCATGCAAACCCATGCATAAGAATGTAAATGAAAATCAACACTAAATCCGTACACACGAAACACAAATCTAAGACAAGCAAGTGTTGTGCAACATAATTTACATAAGCAGGTCGTCAGGCATTGAAGCCAAGTAAAGAATGGATGTCAGGTGTAGAAGCCAAGTATAGGAGGGAAAGATGGATTGTTAGGTAAACTTGTGCGGTGAGCAAGTCGTGCCATTCCATATAACGTTTAAGGAGTCATTAGGTAAGAACTTCACTCCTTAATGTCAGGGGCTACAACTCAATTTTGAAGAGGTGTCGAGGGTAGCATCATAGTTCTGTGAGGCTAATAATGATGAGTGAAAGAACTAAGCCAAGGAAAGGAAGCCCTAAAGGTTGTCCCTGAAATGGTTGCTGGGTGACCAAGGAGAAGGATGGAAACAGGGTTCTTGCATTCCTAAGGACCTTGACACGAAGAGCAGCACCCTGAGGATGAAGGAAGACGTGTGGATTAGAACTTAGGTTTAATTTTGTGCATTGTGATAAAAGAAATGTAACTTTTAAGTGTGAACCCTGTGTAAGGTGTTAAGTTAATAAAAGAAGAAGTTATGTTTATTCCACTGCATTATTAATTATACTTACTGCTTAGTAAATGAATTTGTGTTATGACAAGAGTACTAGGTGATGGAGAAAAGCTTAAAGGTCACATATTTCCACTATAATGAGTTAGAGAAGTCTTTAAAGCCCGGTAAAAACTTCGCGATGAGACAAGTTGAAGTGAATTGTTCCTCTCACTAAGAGTTCATCGTGTCACCTCGTGGTGAGATATGTGATGGATGTCTAGGCGACACGCCCCCATTTGGACGCAGGAAGTGACATTTGGGGCGGGGCGAGGCGTGGCACAAGCCACATTGGAGGGTACTTGCATGCAAGATAAACTTTACGTCTCTTTAAATATAAAAGACTCAAAATTACAATTTCTTTTAAATTGTCACTCTTGATTCCTTTTCTCTCTCTACCTATGTCCTTATGCAAGCCTTATTCTTTAATTTATGACAAAAGGATAGAAAAATGGAAAATATATAGATAAATAATCAATGACATTGGCAGAGAAGACAAACAAACAGAAACATATGAAATAAAAATTGAAATATTAATTTTGAGACCTTTGAATATCATTATGAAACGTCTAATAATGTCTTTATGTCATTACTTTGCCATTATGTTTACTCTTTTAATCATTATTAACTATTACTAATGACAAATTGTAGGTAGATTTAAAATTATCACTAATTAAATTGTATGAACCTTTAAAATGAAAGAGACATAATTGAGAGATAAAATAATAGGTTTAACATGGTGGAATAGAAATATAATAAAGAGATGGTAATATATACTAAAAACAAAAAAATAAAAGGAAGATTAATAATTACTGAATGGTTAGCGAACGACTGGGAAGGAAGTATTACTCTAAGCAGAAGTAAGAGGAAGAAAGAGAGTGTTTCTGTTGCAGAATCAAGGTGTAAGAGAGAGATCAAGCGTCAACCTAAAACTAAGAAGGGCACATCTAGAGTCATACTTAGTTGGGGAGTCTGAAAGATACCAGTAATGGAAAGTTGAATCACCGATCTCCATTTACCCTTCTCAAGAGTTTGGAAAGGATTGTCAGACTTAGACAATAGGGTCTCTACAAAAAGTAGGGAGACAAACACATAATCTATCAAGCGTAAGAGGAAGGAAGCAAGGGTAGAATGACTGAGTTGGAGTTTTGGGGTGGGTGGGGGAATGAAAATGTCAATTAAAATTCCAAGAGCAACATCCATAAATGTTTAATACCTAAATATCTATTAAAAACCTTAGATGATTACGAATATGAAAAAACGAGACAATGATTAAAATAATTAATTTCAAGTTGAAAAATAAAGATAAAAAAATTATAATAAAATCAACTAGGAAATAAGTAAATAAACTAAGAAAAGAATAAAAGTGGAAACAAAAAGTTTCTTTATCATCCATACTTTTATATATACTAGAGACGTGTAGTTTACACCTTTAATTCAAAACATTAAAACACATAAAACACATAAACATTAAATAAATAATGCAATAGAAGTTTGTTTTCTTCAAGAAAGAGAGTTTAATTTGTTTTATTGGTAATGTCTTTGTAATAATCATGGTAAAACCCTATTTGAAGCTTCAACGCTAACCGTGGATATTTATTAAAATATATATTCCTATCAACATCTTTGCATGAAGATGCAAAACACAATCCATCTGAAGGCACACTTAGCGAAACTGCAATTTGACAAGGTTTGCTGCTCCGTTAGAGTTCTTCTTTTCTCATGCAAGCTTGTAAATGATAGGTCTAATTACTATCCACATCTCTACCCGCATTACCGGAATCTAAATCAAATGGGTCTTGTCCTATGGTCTGTGTTGGATTGAGCTCAAGTTCACTTCTTTGACCTTTCGTTTTGTACCTGAAAATGCTCTACTTAGAAAAAAAGAGATGTGGAAAGAAGGCATGCATGGAGATTTGGAGGTTCTTCAATCTATGAAAGGAGATCTCAGGCTAAGTAAGGAAGAATGAAAGGAAGTCCATTACTGAGAAAAGTGGTGATCTCGTCTTGCTTGCTGGGGGAGCTTCCGGACCACCTTTTGAAGCTAGATAGCAAGCAATCACTCAGCAATTCAGACTAAAAGCGGCCGTGATTGAGTACCTATCCCTTACGGGAATCGAACCCGTGTCTTCGACATGAAAAGACGATGTCCTAACCATTGGACGAAAGGGACCAAAAAGCCAAGGCGAATAGTCTTACCATTCCTAGCAATCCTAAAGCACATAGGCGAACATTTATGTTTAAATTTTGTGGGCCGTGTTATTGGTGAGGTCGATATTGTGAGACATACTGTGCTTGAGAAGTTGAATATATCATTTTATTCAAAGACTGTTGCTGCCGCTGGTACTATATTAACTGGATATTCTTGATATAAAAATAATTTGTTTAATTGTTCCAATTTTTATGGAAGATACGATCAAAGATTCACATTTTGTCGTTCTTTGCAGAAGAAATATATAAGGTTGGTTTTGTTCCTAGTGGAGTGGTGAAGAAGATTAGTAGAGTAAAATCAGTGGTCTCAAGATTGTAGAGTGTCGACTTTAGTAAGTGTTACCGTGGATCATTTTCTTTTTACGCAGTGCATTAATGTGGAAAATATATATCACATACCATCCTTATGAAGATCATGTATGAAGTAATCGTCTGTGCAGAACCCTGATCGGATGATTGATGAGAAACTTGATCAAGGGGGAGATCTTCATCGGTAAAACTCTCAATCAGTCATACAAGAAGAAACTGATTGAGGGGAAGATTTTATCTGACTTAATCACTCCTAAATTTAGTTGTGATGTGACTTTATATTCTATGAGAATTATCACTACTGTATAGAGTAAAAGTGACATTGTAAACTCTATACTGTTTATCATAATACTGTACTTACGATCAAATTATTAAATCAATAAATTCTCCAATCTGGGGTTAAGGAGCCCCCAATGTAGATGTAGTGTCAGCAAACTGGGTTAACAATGTCCTATGTTACTACTATCTCTACTATATATGCTTATTGTTGTATCTATAATGTTGTTAAGAGCATTATATTTGTCCAACTACAGTTGTTGACTGTTTCAATGTTTCAACATTTGGTATTAGAGTAGATTATCTACTTTCTATTGATTTTGCGTGCGAAGGAACTTCAACAACAAGATCCCCCATGCTGGATGGGGCAAATTATTCCTACCGGAAAGCAAGAATGATTGCATTCCTAAAGTCAATGGATAGAAAGTGTTGGAAGGTTATCCTTACGAGGTGGGAACCACCGTCTACCAAGGATTCTGCAGGTAAGATAGATCGAGAACAAGAAATCACCTAGACCAAGGAAGAGGATGAAGCATCACTTGGGAATTCACGAGCATTAAATGTATTATTTAATGGAGTTGACCAAAATGTGTTTAAACTCATAAATACCTGTACCACTGCTAAAGAGGCATGGAATGTTCTGGAAGTTGCCTATGAAGGAACTTCAAAAGTTAAAGTCTTTCAGCTTTAAATTTTAACCAAACGGGTTTTCTCTTGGAGAAAAAGTTTTTGACTCTAAGATAGTGCAAAAAGTTTTATGATCTCAATCTGCCAGATTTAATATGAAAGTAACTGCCATCAAGGAAGACAATGACATTACCACCATGAAGTTAGATGAATTGTTTAGCTCTCTTTCAACATTTGAGCTATCTTTCGATGACCATGGTAAGAAGAAGAAAGAAGGCATTACCTTTCAAGGAGTATGTGAAGAAACTTCAAAGCACGATCAGAAACCTACTTCTGAGGAGAATCTCGTAGAAGCTGTCACATTGTTATCTCGTCGCTTTACAAAATTCAAGAATACGTTTTACAAGAAGTCTGTAGGGAATGGAACTCAGCCTAATCAAGCTCTTAGTAATTCAAACTATTCAGGATCGGGATCATTAAATGTAGATCCTCTCTCTAGATGACACGAAAACAATTGTAATACATCACAAGTTGACAAGATTGATAGAAGTGTAAAATGTCATGAATGTAAAGGATATAGGCAGTTTCAAGTAGAATGCTACCTTTTTTAAAATAAAGAAGAAATGTCTCACCATTACTTTATAAGACGAGGAGAAAACGTCAGATAGTGATAGTGAGAGCTATGGGAGAGCTTTAATCAGTTGTGAAGTTAAAGAAGCACAAGACAAAAGTTGATGATGATATCTATCTCACACCAGTTGATATAGATTATGAGTTACTAACTGGGGTTCTTGAAAGTCAGGACAACAAAGAACCAAAATTTTCTCCCTTTGACTTAATGAACTGCTATATCTATGAAAGGAAGATCAAGAACTTCTAAAACAGCACTGAGAGCAATTTTTGACATGAGCTGCATGCAAACCCTTACTTGAGCTGTCCCTGTGTTTGCGAGCCATCTAAGCCGCTGCCAGCCTTAGCCTGAGCCGAGCCGAGCCGCCTGACCATTTTGAACCACCAAACCTATTTTGGCTATTTTTCTTCCTAATTTTTGGTAAGTTTGAGCGGGTTTTGGTTAGTGCCCAACAAATATTAATTTCAGACTCTAATTAATTAATTGTTGGATTAAATTGGCTAGATTTAACTGGAAACCAAGCTGAAAATTTGTCCAACTAAGTCTAAATCGTTTTCGACCTCGATTTTTGGGTAAGTTAAACCAACTTAATTTTTGGACCCTTGGTCATATGTGAGTTAAATTATTAAACTTAGTTACTTACCCTTGTTGCTTAGGATTTTTCCTTTGAGAAACTTGACCATGACTGTTAAGAAAATCTCGGTTTAACTAATCTCTAGGTAAGAGATTCTGCTACTAGACTTTGGACTTAAATTAAGGGATCGAATGTGTGTATGGTTTTGCATGGACGATAGCTAATTTGCATAACTCAATGTTATTTATGATGACTGACATTGTATTGATGATTGATGTTGATGACTAACGTCATGTTATGCTTATGATTACGATGTTTGGTTAAGTATGCTAGATTGTTTTGTGATGCCATGTTTATGATAATTTTATGACATGTTACATGCTATGGATAGGGTGTACTGTTAGTTTCATCTATTATAGTCCTACTCACATGGGTGTCCCTCGGGATTACCACCATTTATGACTGTGTAGTGCGATGGGATCACCAGTCCAGTATGACATAGACATTGACATAGACATGATTATGAGTAATTCGACGGAGTCACTCACAGCCCGATTGTCTTAGTATTTCCTTCGGGTACACTAAAGACCAGTTTGTCCTAGGTATTCCTTTGGGTTCACTGAAGACCAGATATGTCCTACGGAATCACAGATTTGCACGTGTTCAGAAACGTGCCAGTTTAGGGGTACCACTTTACAAGACTCTAATAGGAAGTTAACAGGCACCTAGTGAGACTAGTAGTAGGTCCCTTTCTGAGTATATTTTTATACTCACTCTTTCTTGTTTAATTTTACAGGCAGAGGTAGAGGTAAGACCATAGGGAAGCTGGCGAATGACAAGAAGTGACCGTGACGAGCCATAGGAATCATTGTTGCTTCCGCTTTATGTCATTTGGTCTGACACAATTTTTATTTTATTTCATTTTACTTATTTTTCTTTAAAACTAGATAGGGCCCGAGTTAGGTTTTTATTTAAATATTTTTACTTGACAAACATTGGTTTATGATTTAAATAAGTATTGGAGGTTTTGTTTTATTTTCTATTTTTTTCTTTTTTAAAATTAAGAAATTTTAGTTATCTTTTAAATTAGTAATGACTTCGACTTAGCATAAGGAGTTGGGTCATTACATGTATAGAGTAAAAGCGACATTGTAAACTCTACACTGTTTATCATAAGGTTGTACTTATCATCAAATTATTAAATTAATAAAATCCCCAATGATCTCGAGTTAAGGACTCAAGGACCCTCTAAATGTAGATCCAATGTCATCGAACTGGGTTAACAATGTCTTGTGTTAATATTGCCTCTACTATATGTGCTTATTCTTCTATCTACTGTTGTTAAGAGCATTATATTTGTCTAACTACAGTTGTTGACTGTTTCACTGTTTCAACAATTTACATTTTATAAAATATTGTGGGCATTGTGTTACATGACTCATAGGCTATAGCTAATAAATAGTAAAAAACAAAGCAAATATGTAGGAAGGGGACAAGCTTTCAATCATCCTGAATTTGAATGCACTTCACTAGTGTTAAAAAGAACTTATTTGAGTCCATCCTATCTACACAACTCACATTTCTTCGGGGATACTAGGCCCAACAAATTCTATTTGTAATGCCACCACCAAGGGAGATGTGCAAGTAGCTCAGCAAAAACATAGAGCTATAGAAGCTCATTCTCAAGCCCAAATGGGCACAAGAAAACTAACGCTGAGCACAAGAAACTAACAGTAATCAATTCCTTAAAAACTAGCATCTATATCATACAAAATCATTGAAAATCTCATAGCCCAACTACAACCAAACTCTCTAATATGAATACCTTGACGTTTTTTTTTCAATACTAGACTTGTAATTTAGTTTAATTTAACCCCAAGAGTGAAAAAAAGAAAGAAAAAAAAGAAAAAGAAAAAGAAGAGGAATGACAATTATTAATAAGTTGATATGAATAAAATGGCAAATACTTGAAATTCATTCTCTTCGGTCATTTGTGCCCTAGACTTATATTCTAAAGTAAATAAAGAGAGATATAAGAGAACATTACCCTAAGAGTCAAAGCTTTTATGATCTCCTTTGTTGACTTACATTTCGCGACTTCCTCCCTTGCAACAGACCATGACTCTTCGATCTTTTGTCGACATTTTTGCATCTTCTCGTCTCCATCGTTACATTGTAGTTCAAGGTTCTTTACCTTTACAACAAAAAGATAGTGAAAACTCATTTTCCAATGGCAACTTCAAAACACAATTTAACTTGTCATAAAAAACTAATCCCCACCGCACAATCGTAGTTTATAGCTTTCAAATTTTAGGGTATAACCATTTCATATTCCATCTACATCCAAATACGACATGACTTTTTTGAGGAAAAAATAATGTGTTGAATTCTTAAGTATTTTTCTTATTCAACCATGAGTGGCGTTTTTGTTTGTTTTCTAAAGTAATTTGCTTCTTTGAATGTTGTGAGGGGTGGGTTGAACTTATTACCGTTTGTTTTTTTTAGGCTTGATGAAGTTATTGTTCATTTTGTTGAACCATAGGATGTTTCAATATCGTAATGAGATGTTTTATCTAATATGGTTATAGGTAAATTATTGTTTGGAGATGACGTTTGGACATGTTTTTTGGAGATTGCATTTTCTTCCATGTACTTCAGAAAAAAATTAAAGCATTTTGTAGACCATTTTAATTTGCAAGCTTTTTATAATTTCCATAACAAAGAATAATATATATGTAGATTAACATTGTTTATGAATTTCATTATTTGTATGAAATCATTTGATTTGATTCATTAATATTGTTCTCAATGCATACAATTGTTGAGTTAAAAATTAAAAAAATTAAAAAAAAAAAGAAAATAGTACCAAACAATTTCAATAAATTTCTCCCAACGACGGCATTAAGAGTTCCACAATCTCCCAATGGCTATTCGATCGCGAGGATATTTGTTGTAGAAATTGTTTGGTGCAAGTAACTCCCAGTGGACGGGACAACCATCCACTAGTAGAAAAAGGGCCTATGATGACAGTTAAATTCTATCATAGAAAGATTTCGTGACAGTTATTTGCAGGCATTGATGTGGTAGTCATGGAAAGTATTTTATGACAGTTCTAGAAAACTGTCACGAAATGTGTTTTTCATGACAGAGAATAAATATCACGAATCTATTATTTTATGACAGATTATAACTATCATTATTTAGATTTGATGACAGATAATAACTGTCATTGCTTATATTTATGACAGATAATAATTGTCATTGTTTATATTTTATGACAGCGAATAAGTGTCATTATTAATCTTGTTTGACAGATATTAAATGTCATTATTTATCATTTATGACACTTATTAACTGTCATCATTTCACCTATCATGACTTTAATTAACTGTTAAGAAAATGTTTTCGATGACAATTTTTTTTAGATTTAAATGTCATAATTGTATTTTCAGTTCCTGTTTTTCTTGCCCTATTCTTTATTGAATCTTTGTTTTTCTTGTCGCCCTGCCATTACACAGGCCAATACAATCACAAAGTACTATACAATAACACACCCATATGGAAAGAAATGGTGAACGCTTTAATATATATACTTTAACATACACTTTCTAATATCTATACAATTGTTGGTAAAGTGTTTGTACAATAAAGCAATGAATATATACATTTTGGTACAAATAAGCTATTTACATAAGTACATTTGAACTCAAATTTTGCTACCAAACCTACAAAAAGGTCTATACATCAAGGAATTGCTGCAAATATGACTTCACTGTTCTAATGGATTCTTGCAAAACCTAGTAAGAAAAGAAAAAGAAATTTTAGAATATGACTCTACACATCAACGACACAAAACATTCACTTCAACAACACAACACATTCACTTTAACAACACACTTCAATAACACAGCATATACACAACACACTTCAACAACACAGCACATACTAGAATAAATGCTGCCCATCGAATCTAACTAAGCCCTATATACTTAGCAGCACACCTCTGAGGGACGTCCAACCATCCATCCATCTCCTTCTAAATTAGCGAACAAACAATCCTTCGCACAGACACAGACCAAGCAGAATTGAATTCATATCTCTCGCTCACATATTGAAATTAAGCAAACATCTGAAGAAATTAGAACAAACAATCCCTTCCCTCATAACACAAAGTGAATGTGGATATCAAGAACTAAATTACCTATTATTCATTGGAGAAGAGAAAAGCCTAAGAAGTGTCCCATCCTGCCGATGGTAGAACGATGCCATTAGAGGGGCATGGAGGAAAAATCAAGAATAGGAACTAAAAAAATATTCTGGTTTAAAAACATCACAAGGGACCTACAACCCAATTAGGTAGTAATGCATATATAATCATCATATATAATCAAAGCACTTCAATTGTAATACAAACCCTCCAACCAACCTACAATAACTAAGACAATAGTGCAATTCACTTTCTCAATGTGCATAGATAGGGGTAAATAGAAGCAAAACAAGAGTTGTCCTATTGAGGTATCTTCTTGAGTTATCCTACACAATCGAATTACAAAAGAATTATAAAATATACTAAATGTAATAGAACTCTAAGGGGCCGTTTAGACCCTGGTTTTGAAATCAAGTGGGCTTGGCATTTAATGGGATTAAGAAATGGGGTAAATCGGGGGTTCAATGTTTTTACAAAATAAAAAAGAAAAAATCACTTTCCTCTTAATTTCATCCATATCTTTCATCGTTTCTCTCCCCATCTCTTCTTCACGTTCTCATTCAAACCCTAGCCTCATCATCTCTTGTACGCTCTTCATCTCCTCTACACTCTTCATCTTCTCTATGCTCTTCATCTTCTCTACACTCTTCATCTCCTCTACGCACTTCATCTCCTCTATGTCTCTTCATCTCCTAATTTAATTTCTCTTATTTCGTTGTCAAGAATCTTTCAGTGAGGTCTCTTTTTCTTTTTCTCATACAAAGAAGCAAGGTAAGAGAAAATTAGATTCCAACGGATAAAAGTAGATTTATTGGCAGGTCTATGCTTTTTTTTTTTGTAATTTTTAATGCTTTCTTTGTTCTAATTTTTTTTTGTTCTGTAGTGCTTTGTTCCATTTTTTTCTGTTTGTTCAATCTTTTCTATTATGGTAAGGTTCTTTTTTATGTATTTTTTCCTGTTCTGCATACATCTTTATCTTTGTTGTAAGGTTTTTTTTCCTGTGTTTTCATGCATTTCTTTGTTGGAAGTTCTTTTTTTCTCTGTAATGCAGTAAGGTTCTTTTTTTTTTTTTCTGTTTTTTTCCTATTATGTAGATACACTTTTTGTTTTTTTAATTTTTTTATTACTTTTCTAAATGAATATATTAAAAATAAGAAAGTGATATACTATATCTGTTTTGTATGTGTTAGATAATCTAATTCTTATTTAATTTCTTATTATTACTTAATTGAGAAAAAAAAGAACAAATTGGAATTGGAGTTACTATTGTTTTTAATTCATTTTTTTCTATTACCTGATCTGGAAAAGTGGAGGATGAGTTAGTTTTGGATGGAAATGATATTGAACTTGTGTCGCGGTCTTATGCCCTTATTAACAAGGTTTGTCTTCTTCACACTCACATATAAAGTTCATTGCACACTCAAATCATTTAGTGGCTGATTCTTCTTTGCCTTATTTTACAGAAATGTCATGTCAAGAACAAGGATATATGGAAGTTCCTTGATGGTATTTATGTCAGCGAGAAGGGAAGTTGGAGCTTGGAGGTGATCAATACAATTGTAAGTTATATCTGCACTTAGTTTCAAGAGTTTGTTCTATGACTAATAGCTTAATTTTGTGATGATTTTTGTGTCTGCTCTTTGAAAATGCATTACAGTTTTGTTTTATGACAGTTTTTAGTTAAGTCACAAAAACAATGCTTAGTAACCTATTTTTCACTGCTTACAAATCTAATAATAATGATCTTAGGTTCTTCATGTGTGCATTGCATTAACATTATATTGATCCTGAATTTTTGGTTATGTGAAGCTTAGATGCTCATTAACCATTATTTTAAAACATCAAACTTCAATTTTTTATTACTCTTCTAAATTAAAAGTTTGTAAATCATTTGCAATTTAGGAACATTTTGGATATTTGTTTGTTTTAAAGCATCAAACTTTAATATTTTGATTACTTTTCTAAACCAAAGTTTGTAAATCAAGTTTGTGTAGTCTTAGTGTTTGAGTTTTAAAATACTTTGGTACCTTGATTTGTTTATTTGGTAGTTGAGATATTTAAATTTGACAGAACTGATTTGATAGTGGATAGTAGTTGAGAGAGATTTAAATTTAGAAATCTTAGTTTTATTTATATATAGGGTAGTTGTATTTGTATAAAAAAAATTTAATGTTTACTTTTGGTAGTTGAGACACTTAAATTTTAGAAATCTTAATTGTATTTTATTTGTATTTAATACATAGTAATTATTATTTTTTCATTTATCTATGGTGGTTGAATGATTTGAAAGAAAAAATTTATTGGTTCACACATCCATTTGTTTTAAATTAATAGAGCACTTCTCCTTCATTTCTAAACACACGACCTCTTTGGTTTGTTTCTAAAATTTACTTTATTTGAGGTTGAGGTCATAACATTCTCCCATATCTTTGAGTGGTAACTATTTTATATATATTTTATATAGACTTTGTTTTATATATATTATTATATATTTTTTCTTATACTATTATTTTCCTTCTTTTTCCATTGTTCTTTGATACTTTGTTTGGGTATGTATATTTTACTTTGTTAATGTGGACTTTTCTTTGTTTTCCAACTATCAAGAAGTAAGCTCAATTATATTAGTTCCACTTATCTCATCTGATTGACTATTTTATTTTGCTTTTTTTTTTTTGTAGGTTTGTCTTAGCCTTGCCTTGCATAGACACACCATTACGTAATGTGCTCTTTCCTTTCCTACATTTGTATATGGACTTTTGTGTTCTTAATTTCTTTGTTAGTACATTCATGTTTTGTTTATTATGATTGTGTTATATTTGTCAAATTATTTGTTTTAACTTTTGAGAATACTTTGTGTGAAATTTAATTTGTAATATTATTTTTTTCCTTTTAAGTTAATTTATATTGTTCACTTGTTGTAATAAAACAGAAGGGCTACACATGTTTTTTATAAATAAAAAACTCACTTGAAACCTCTATTTGTGAATAACAATAATTTCGATTTTTTATAGAAACAAATGGGATGAGTGTTACTAACTTTTTTCTTAAAAAAATTTGCGTAAAAATACTTATGGTTGATGCAATATTGGCTTGTTATATAAAGAATAATAATGTTTACTAAGTATATGAAATTTGTACAAAATTGGATTTTAAAAATGATTGGCTTTAACCTATTTTAAAAAAGAAAAATTAAACTATAAATTTAAATTTTATATAAAACTAAATATTTAATACCAGAAAACGGATATGTCGTAAAAAAATGATAAAAAAGATTAAAGAAGAAAGCAAATTTTTTTACTATTATTTTTGTTATTTAATTTGGATTTTAAAATAAAAGATAAATTAACAACTTATTACTAACTTCTAAAACGTTGGTAAATTTGTAACAAAGCAATATGTTAAAACTCTTGTTTGTAAATTGTAAAAAAAAAATAATCTACTTTTTTAAAATCAATGCTAAATTAAAATCAAGTAAGTTTGACAAAGTTTTGGTTTTTTTAAAAAAGATATCATTGTCTTTTCTAAAATCAAAACTATATAAAAAAAAACTTGTTTCACTTCATAACTAAATTGAGTTACATAAATTAAAAAAACAAAAAACAATTTCTTAAAACTTTTGTTTTTAAGAAAATAATCGTAAAAGAAGATAATCTAGTATTTTTTTAAATGCAATTCTAAATTAAAATTAAGTATGTGTCACAATTTTTTTTAAAAGACATCATTGTCTTTTTTTCAAATCAAAACTAAATCAAGAAAACTTCATAGCTAAATTATATAGATAATGAGTTACATAATTAAAAAAACAAAAACAATTTTTTTAAACTTTTGTTTTTAAGAAAAAAATTGTAAATATAATGTTGTATTTTTTTAAAAGAAATGCTAAATTAAAATAAATTAAGACTTCATTGTCTTTTCTAAAATTAAAACTAAATCAAGAAAATTTCAAACTTCATAACTAAACTACATAGAGCAAAGAGTTACATAATTAAAAAAAAAAACAAACAAAAAACATTTTTAAAACTTTTTGTTTTGAAGAAAAAAAAATTGTAAAAGAAGATAATCTTGTATTTTTTTAAGAAGCAATGTTAAATTAAAATCAAGTTTTTTTCCTTAAAAAACACTATTGTCTTTTCTAAAATCAAAATTAAATCAAGAAAATTTTCAAACTTCATAACTAAATTATATAGATGAAAGAGTTACATAATTAAAAAAAAAAACAAAAGAACCTCGTGTACTAGGAACTCAATTGTGTTTGTTTTGTCAGGAACTTATCGTTAATTAAAGTACTAAAATAGCATGAACATAGAACCAAACGAGTTGATTGCAATACTTACTGTCATTTGTACAACACAACAACAATGGATGCTAATGTTCAATATAATAATGAGACTTGGAGACAGAAGAATAGAAAACCAATCACCACACCTAAGACACCAAATTAGGCAACTTAACTTTTTTCATCTAATTAATGAAAGTGATATAGCTTGTCGAGAGAGTACACAGATGGATCGAAGATGTTTTACTATCTTGTGTACTATGTTAAGAATAAGAGGGGGATTGGAAGCCACTCAATATGTGGATGTTGAAGAGATGGTTGCGATTTTCTTGCATATTGTAGCACACGATATTAAGAATAGGGTAGCCCGACGACATTTTGCAAGGTCAGGTGAAACAATGTCAAGACACTTCAATGTTGTTCTTAACACAGTTCTTAGACTCCATGAAATCCTTCTTAAGCAACCTGATCCAGTGACCCATTCATGTTCGCACGAGAAGTGGCGATGGTTTCAGGTATATAATCAGCCAGCCACTACTTTACAGTGGATATGTGCTTCTATGAACTGACAAATAAAATGTCTTGTTGTCACACCCTATTCTAAACTTCCCTCTAACCTAGAATCGTGGTGTGAATCTACTTGTAAAAGAATCCTTTTCAAACGTAAGTTTAAATAGATGCTTTTCGAAAATTTTATAAAAATTTTGGTGGCATCTCCCTTAAAATATGGGTTAGCCAAACCTGTAAAGAGGAGAAATTTTGCACTTTTATAAAAGTATGAACAACCACAGAATTCACAACACATCAAGTGTGTCTCACCACACACTTATCCATATAGTTCCATAGTTCCAGAGTTTCAAACAGACAACCATATTCTAATTAGATATGTCATACAAAATAAATCAATCAAAAGAGGGATCTCCCCAATCACGTGTTCTTAACCTTACTCTCGCTACAATCTAACCACTCCCTGATGTATTACAAAAGATAACTATATACATGCAAAAGAATAGTGGAGATCTATAACCAATGATGAGAATTCAATCAAACTCTTGGCCCTTGATTGCTACTTGAGGGGGGGGGGGGGCAGAGAAAACATTAAAAACATAAGTTGAATACTCAGTGAGTGGCAAGTTTCTTAAATGTAAAACTCATAAAACATACTTAAAGTGAAATATTATAAATATGCATTAGAAATATAATATTAGTGAAAAACGTCATTAACTCATAGCAATTAGTCCACCAACAAACCTGTAATTAGTACAACCATGACAAGGCATTTAAAGATACGACCAAAGATAGCTCGCACATGATAAAGAATCATGCGGCCAAAACTAGCTCACGCATTCTTAGTACCTACCATGGTAGCAACCGTCAACCAATCCAAACCAACCATGATAGGATAATAAGTATACGACTCGAGAATAGCTCACATGTGCCTCATATCCATAAGGAAACACGCAGCCGAACGAAGCTCACACATACTCAGCACCTACCATAGTAACTACATACCGCTCCTATGTGCACATAGAGCCACCACCATAAGCTAGACCTGAAGCCATATCTCAATCATCCATCCATGTCCTCACCTAGTCTCAGGTTCTCGAATCTCCAGTCACGACCTGTAACGACCCAACTTTCCGGACTAAGCTGAGGTCACTACTCAGTACTAAGACTCGACCACACAACACAAAATTTATAACGGACCGGTTACGATTTCTTAAAACGTTAGAAATATTACAAAAAAAAACAGTTTCGGGCCTTATTTTAAATCGCAGTCACAAAAGTTTCAAATAAAAACTCAGGTCATCAGCTCAAAATCACAAACCAAATATTCTAACAAAATACATCAGCGGAAGCAATAAGAAAACCAGACGCGTCCATATGGCCTTCACGCATCCTTCCTGCCTCTCATCGGTCTGCCCCTCGCTGTGCCCTTACCTAAAAAGTTTAAGAAGAGAAAAGGGTGAGTATAAACATACCCAGTAAGGGACCCACTACTGGGTCCGTTAGGGAACAACAGTTAACTTCCTATTCAGGGGTACCCTACATAACAGTCTAGTGGTTCCGTAGAACACACATATCAGTCTAGTGCTCCCGGAGGATGCACATATCAGTCTAGTGCTCCCGAAGGATGCACATATCAGTCTAGTGCTCCCGCAGGATGCACATATCCGTAAGGTACACTACCCCATAGATGAAGCTAACCGTTACCCCTCAGTCCATACTAAACCGTCTACCACAGTCATACCCCATCAACACTCATATTACAAATTCGCCATAGGCCTTGCCGGTCAGATAGTATAGGTTTAAACAACTACACCCTCAGTTGCTATACGCGTTTCCAATTCGCAACCATTATGGTAACCCCTAGACCCAATCAACTAATCAATCAAAATCGGACTCACTGTCCTTCCCCGTCCAAACTCCATGATCAATGTCCAGACCAATGACTACCACGTACCTAACCGTAACTTCAAGGTCCATCGACATACAATTCCAATCTACAACGTAGCCCATTAACATAACCACACTATACCAAACATCCAGCATCGGGGTCTACCAGCAAGTAACTCCTTATACCCGATAGCACACAAGCTACAACTAGCGGTCGCGTTACCTTTACATCAGACAAGAGTATAGTAACAATGCTTAAAAGTCAAACACACATATATTTATTCGGTACAGTTACTAACGTGTAATCCCCTATGGACTACTACGTTTCCAGCCTCGATCCGAGGTCCAGTAGTAGGAAAACCCTTACCTGAAACTTGGTTATGCCCCTCGATCGAGTCCACGCTCAACGGATCAACCTAAACGAAAACACAAGGGTTTTTAAACGATGATACTAGTAGAAGTCATTTTAATTGGCCCTAAGCAACAACCGTTGACTTACCCGAGGAAAGGAAAACTACCTCCAAATAAGCCTGCCGCGGAACCCGAGAACTTAAACGTCAACTCCTTAATACCTTCAAGGGATGAAAGGTAGGACCAAATCTTATTCCAATATTCAAATTCGAATCGGACGTAGCAACATTAGGAAATTCATCAAAATAATCCTTACCGAAGTCTCACCGTGACCCGAAGTGGAGGAAGGAAGGCTTAGGTGGCTCGGTGAATAGGGAGCTCGGCTTGGCTTGGAGGTGTTCGTCTCGGCTCGCGGCTTGGCTCGGCTTGGCTCACCCTCGGCTCGGCTCGGCTTGGCCTCGGCTCACAGCTCGGCTCACGGCTCGGCTTGTGGCTCAGCTCAACTCGGCTCGCGGCTCGGCTCGCCGCTCCGCTCAACTCGGCTCGACTCGGCTCGCGGCTCGGCTCAACTCGGCTCGCGGCTCGGCTCGTGGCTCGGCTCAACTCGACTCGCGGCTCGGCTTACAGCTTGAAACACGGGTCAGACTGGAAGCGGGTTCTCGGGTCGGGTCGACTTGAAATCGGGCAACCACGAACGACAAACCTTCGGGCGTTCGACGACGGAGACGCGTCGCGGCTTGGCGGAGTCTGACGACTGGCTCTGCTTCAACGCGGCGGAGGGCGACGGATTGACGGCGGACACGGTCGGACGAAGAACGCACGGCGGCGTCCGAGTGCTTTGAACCGAGAGGAGACCCGAAATGGTAGGGAGCCGCGGCAGACGAAAACGATGAAGTTGAAGACGTTGCCGACGCTGGAGACGGAAATGGAGACGGAACGCGACGGAGGAGATGGGGACGGAGGCGACGGAGAGTGTGAGGAAGAGAGATGGTGGGAGGCGGCGCTGAAAGGAAAGAAAAGAAGATGGGTTGCGGCGGCGCAAGGAAGAAGAAAACGAAAATGGATGAAGGGGGGGGGGGTGCGACGCAGCTTGGCTTGGCTTGGCTTGGAGGTGTTCGGCTCGGCTTGGCTCGGCTCGCAGCTTGGCTCGGCTTGGCTCACCCTCGGCTCGGCTTGGCTTGGCCTCGGCTTGGCTCACCCTCGGCTCGGCTTGGCTTGGCCTCGGCTCACAGCTCGGCTCGGCTCGGCTTGGCCTCGGATCACGTTTAAGTGTAACTGAAAACAAGAAGTTGAAACTCGCTTTTATAATATCCAAGTCATAAACATTCCTTAAACCGCGATGCATAAACACATTGTTTAAACATGAACGAAAACGTGGTCATAAAAGGTTTAAGTCATGGTAGTTTCCAAGCAATATCAAGAGATAACGTGTATATGTATAAATAAAGCTTGAAAATGAGCCACTCACAATCAATGACTTGATCCCCTGGGATTATATGCTTTTCCCACCTCAATTTGGCCTGAAGCAAAGATTAAGATCTATTAGTTAGCTTCATAAAGCAAGACGACGCAACAATCTTCAAATCACTTCATAAGACCAACTCAAACTATTTTATGTTTTTAAAGTCCTTAAATTCTCAATTTTCCTTCGATTAGACTAGACTTTTCACCTACGAATCCTTAGACTTGAAGCCTAATTACTTAACACAATGAGCGTTCAACTTAGTTCAAGCTTAATGGGTCTTTTATGTAAATACATCAAGCTCAATGGATCATTTATGTGGATTTATATCCATTATATCAACAAGGGACCAGATTTAGATTGAACTATCCCCCAAATGGTTTAATTTAGGCTATTTGGACCCTTAAACTTCAACTTAAATTCTTAACGCCACAAGCACCCCAACTTATGTCGTCATTTAAATCCATACTCTCTTATATCCAATATTCATACCTTAGAAGTTTAGATCTATTTACAATCCCAACATCCATCTAACTGGACAATAACTTAGAAGCATACCCCATCTCATTTAAAACAACCTCAACCATGTTGGTTAATGCTTCCAAGTTCTCGAAATCTTCAACTCCTCATACAAAACAATATGGTTAAAATCATGTTCACGTTAAAACCAGATGGGTATTTAAAAATTTTGAGAAAACCCAATAAATTTATCTAAAACCTTATCGATACCTTGTCAAAATTGCCTTAACAACACATTAACGACTTTCTAATTTTGAAACTAATACCTACAACTATTTTATGTTTTGAAGCTTATAGAAGTAACACCCCAGCGAACTCCAAAGTTAACGAAAAGTCTATTTTCAACCTTTAACCTTCAACTCTAAGAGAAACTCAATGAAGTTATTCCAAAACTTTCCAAAGACTTAACAAAGTACCCATAATTTCAATGGAGAGCACTCTAACTAACTTCTAATCTCAAAATAAGCATCCGACATCATGGGCTATTCAAGAACTTAGCAAAGTAATCTAACTTCAATGAAAAATGCTCTAACCGCGGGACTCAACTATGGAATCCTAGCATCCTTAAACCATGGTTTGCTTAATATTAGCTCCAATAATTAAGGGATTCTAAAGACCCATTCAATAAAGCTTAGAATCTTACCCAAGTCGTGCCAAAAATGCCCAATTTCGAGTTCTTGAATGGTTGTACAGCGGCAAAAATTTCTCTAATAATTAAATTTAGTATCAAAGAGTAATGGGTATTGTGAAAATCGAGTTAAAACTTAATGGATAATGGAAACTCATCAAGAAATCCATTAAAACAAAGAAGATTTACCCAAAAACTTAGATCCAACGATACGGAGTTGAACATAACAAAATTAGAAATGATTTGACTTGCCGAATGACAACGAATGATGGTTAAATAGTGCACAGCTTGGGTAACGATGAAACACAATGAGGAAACTCGAAGAGATTGTGCTGATTCAAACTGACAGCTTCAAAATGCCGTGGTTCAAGGCGGTATGCGGCGTGGGTGGTCATTGTTCGACGACTGGGGTGGTGCAACGACGGTTGGTCGTGTCGGCGTGAAGGAGCAAAGAAGGATGTGGCGGCAGAAGAGATTTCAAAAGGGAGGGGGCCGGTCGGTCTAGGCGGGTGAAGAAGGAGAAAAGAAGAAGAAGAAGAAGAAAAAGAATAAATTATTTATTTATTTATTTTTAAATTAATAATGATGATAGAATGACCAAAATGCACTTCAATTCAAATTAAACCCACTTTTCACCATTCTTCATTCCTTTCAACACCTATACAAAACAAATTAAGCTTTAAAACTCCATTAAAATAGTTCTAAAATTTCCTTATCACATGAATCAATCTTAAAGAGTATAAAAATATTCCAACTTGTTTTTCACCATTTTAAGAGATATTAAATAAATAATTTTTTAAAAAAGAACACAGGATGAAGGCTTACACTTTTGCCCCTTGGCAGAATTATCTAAGGTGCATTAGATGGTACACACATCAAAGTGAATGTAAGTATGAGTGATCGCCGAAGGTATAGGTCTAGAAAAGGTGACATTACCATAAATGTACTTGGTGTGTGTTCGCAAAATGGTGAGTTCATATTTGTCATGCATGGATGGGAAGGGTCTGCATATGATTTGAGAGTACTTAGAGATGCAATGTCACGACCTACTGGTCTAAAAGTCCCAACGGGTAAGATGATGCATTCTCTTCTCCTCATAGTGGTGTTAGACCATATGCTCATTTAATATGGTGTACCCTAATAATTCATTATGGGCACAACATGGGCAGATTACTACTATTTGTGTGATGCTGGTTATCCAAATGCTGAAGGATTCCTCACTCCATACCAAGGTCAACGTTACCATCTAACTGAATGGCATGGAGGAAACCCACCAAAATGCCCAAAAAAGCTATTTAACATAAGGCATTCCTCTGCTAAAAACGTTATTAAAAGAGCATTTGGATCATTGAAAGGTCAGTGGGCCATTCTACGAGGGAGATCCTATTACCCCGTTGACATACAATGTAAAGTAATAATAGCATGTTGCCTCTTACATAACTTGATACATAGAGAAATAAGTTCAGAGGCAACATTTGAGAAGCCACATCTTTGTGAAGGTGATTCAAGCGAGATGAACATTGAGAATATAAATTTTTTGGAAACGACTAATGTCTGGACTGAATGGAGGGATAATTTTGCAAACCAAATGTTTGAGGATTGGAATAATGTATGATTAATATATGTAGTTTAGTTTCCTACATAATTTTGTTGTTTTATCACATGATCTGTACTTGAACTATTTTTTGTGTGTAATTGGAGTCAGAAATACATAGGGGTTTCCTCTAAATGATGAGAACTAAGTTATCGATATGTTAATCTATAGATTTTGTATCCATTGATTTTTATAATATTCATGTGCTAATTTAGATGGCGTCGACAAATTTAAAAGCCACTAAGCATCAGTGGACAACCATTGAGGATGAGACGTTAGTTGAGTGCTTACTACAACTAGTGGAGGAAGGTGGCTGGAGGGTTGATAATGGAACATTCAAATCAGGATATTTGGTACAAGTACAAAAACTAATGAAAGAAAAAAATTCCTGAAAGCAATATACAAGTGACTCCAAATCTAGAGTCGAGAGTAAAATTTTTAAAGAAGCAGTACATTGTCATAGCAAAGATGATGGGGCCAGCGTGTAATGGGTTTGGCTGGAATGAGGAACGAAAGTGCATTGAGGCAGAGAAATCCGTGTTCGATGATTGGGTTAAGGTATTAAGATGAATATAATTCATACTTTCTATAAAAATAAAATATAATATACTTACATATCTTAACTCCATGTAGGACACCCTAATGCTCAAGGCCTACTAAATAAACCATTTCTTTACTTCTATGACTTGAAAATTGTGTTTGGTAGAGATAGGGCTACTGGTGGTAGATGTAAGACACTCGTTAAAATGGGCTCACAGACTGTAAGATACTGAGGAAGATGACATGGACATTAATCTTAAAGACTTTGATATTCCAAATCCACATGGACTCGAGCCACCTTCGGGGGAGGACATGCCATCTACTCCAACAAGTATGACACATGATGCGGGATCATCTAGGCCAAGTAAGAAAAGACGGTCATATTCAGGGGACCTCATGGACACATTTTGCGTAAGTATATTATCCCTACACAAACGATTATATGCTGAGTTACAGACTATTCCTAGAATGAACGTGGATTATTATTTAATTGTAGTTGAGTCTCTATTACCTGATCCCACGATGTTGCACGCATTCCTTGACTACCCAGCATAAGAGAAGTACAGAAAATACATGCGTATCTTAGGAAGGCAACCATAACCATAACTAAAATAACTTTACTTGACTTTCACTTTTGTTTGAGCCTTTGGTTATACTTTTGAAACAAGCTAGACCCCTTGTTAACTATAACTTTTGTAAACCCCATAAAATTAAATGACTTGTTATATTTAGTGGATGAATTATATTCCTAATTAGAGCAACCATGTTAATGCAACTTAGATCAACATTATTGTTATTGAATGTTAAAATTTCACGTTTTTATATTATTGTCATGAAAAATTAGTAGATTAAAGAAACTGAATGAGAGGTATATAATTTGAAAAAAAACATTTCAATTTAATAATTGATACATGATAAAATTTAGGATGTACAATTCGAAAAAAAAAAAAAAACTAAGCAAGTTAAACACATGAATGTTGAACCAACATCCAAACACGTGCATCTGAAACCCAGATTTAATTTTCAAATCAAGCACAAACCCAGATTTCCAAATCTTGCACTCCAAACACAGTCATTTCTAATTCCCAGGCATCAAAACCCCATCAGATAAGCCCACAGGCATTTAATTCCCAAGCATTTGATTCCGAACCTGCGCACCAAACAACCCTTAAGACATTCGAAAGAGAGAAATTTTCTCACTTCATAGGTTGAGACTCTAATAATCACTCAAATGTTTGACCTATGTTGAACATCCATAATAAAGTTACAGCAATGAAAAAAAAACAACACATAAAATTTGAACTTGAGCAATGGAGAATATATATCTAAAAGTTCGTCTAAATGTAGCTCTCTAATATTGGAAGTTTAATTCTCAACTATCGGTTAGAAATTTTTTTTCAAAACATTACAAAAGATACCAAATATCTAAATTATAGTATTAAACATAGTAAAAAAAACCGACAATAAAAAACAAATAATAATGTCTTACTAAATATATAGGTACAAATTTGTAAGAAAACTGAAAAATAGGTAATTAGTTACAGGTATTAGCACTAATTTGGTTTAGAAATTTGATGAGATGAAATTTAAACTTAGGGAAAGACATTTAATATAATATCAAACAAAAATTTCAATTTTAATTCTTCAAACTGTCAATAAATTTTGCGGAACATTATTTCTCAGCTCTTAAATGTGTAATATAATACTTCATTACATATAGATTCCCGTTTATTCCCTTTCGATAAAATTCAAAATGGAGCGAATGTTGAATGATTAAAAGTTGATAACATTTTGAAAGTTCAGTAAAAAGAAATGGGGGAAAGAAAACCAAAGATTTGAAATTTGTAAGACAAATATGTAGGAAAATGGGCGACAAGAACTATAAAGAAATAACTAGGAAATAAACAACATAATTTCTATATAAGTGAAGGAAAGAACTTGGTTGATGACTTTAAGGATTTACCTCATGGGTCCAGTTTGTTTTATAGAGTGTGATTAGAAGCATAATGGTTTGGAGAGAAAGTCCACAAATCATGCCTCCCCACAGTCCCTGTGATTATAAAGAATATATGTTACATTTAGTATGGCTGATCATGCATAATACATATGATCTACTCTCCATCTAAGATCGTTGAAAACTCTCAAAAGACTCACATAATCATCATTTCAATTTAAGTTTTGATCGCTTTGTATTCATTTTAGTGAAAAGGGAAAGGAAATATACTAACCTTAACTAAAAAAAATGTTTTGTATAACCAAGAAGATAACCAAGGGAAAGGAAATTTACTTCTTTCATTAACTCGACGGCCTTAAGTGCATCCCTTCTATTGCAAAATCATAAATTCCATACATATACTTGTCACCATATAAAAAATCCAACCATTGTAAAAAATAACTAAACGCAAAACAAGAGTAGTCATGGGCTTGTTCACCATGTTTCATTGGAAGAAATGAAATTAATTGCACATAATCCTTGCCCATGAAAACATTTTACGTGATTCTGTTCTATAAAAGTCACCATCGCATTAAACGAAAGAACTTGATGCAAGGTAAATCAACTGCCAAAAACTTAATTTCATTCAGGTTCATTACATACAATCTTAAAAATGATAGTTTTATAAGCATAGACTTTCAATAACAAACCGAAAAAATGAACAATGAGACAAGCATGAATGAAGTTTGTTCTTTATAATTTAAAAAACAAAAGTGAGAAGAATGGAAGACGTTACACGTTTCTTTGTATGTTTCTTTGTCTGCCATTAATGTCACTGCACAATTTCGTTACTGCTTGAGAATCTTGGCAGCAATTTTTAATAGTGTTTGTTTAAAATCTAACAACTAAACTCTAGAAAATGCTTAAAGGTTCTGCACATCATCAAAGTTTAAAATCTCACCGTTAACTTTTCATTCTCTTTTTCTCGAAACTTCCTCCCATAGTCATGAAATCTTCCTTGGCCTTGATTTCCTAATTCTAATGAACAAAAATCAATTAAAAATCAACCAAATGCTTCATTGAGGCATTTCATCAAACACAATGTAAGCTACCAAAATGCTTCATCACACAGCCAACAATATATTTCACAAAACCATAAATACCTTTTAAAGAATCACAAAATAGTTAAAATATATTTTTGAGTTATGTTACCTTTAAAGAATCAAACACATTGTAAGCTGCGTATCTTTTTCTTCCGTGAATATCATTTTATTAGCTATTCTTTTAGACTATTGAAATTCAATGAGTTAAACTTCGAAGCTACAAGCACTGAGTTAAACTTGACAAATAGCATAGTAAAATGGTAATGGAATAGCATGGACATTTTATATAAGTTCCAGCACATTGAGATCCCCCAACATAACTTTCTATGAACATAATGAAATATAAACATGACATAAGTAATTCTTAAAGTGAAATCGCACATACTCCAAAGAAACCTCATTAATGAAGAACCAAATCATGCAAAACGAAGTCATATGAAATAAAAAAGAACAACATCAAAACAAAAACATCATGAATCTCTAAAATAAACAAACCCCACAAAGAATGTGTGGATGAGAAAGGAAAATCTTCAAAGTGGAACCAAATTGAAAAGATGGGAATGGAAACACAAGAAATAAAGCAGAAAGTTAAATACCCACGGGAAGAGATAAACGGAAGGAGAAGAAACGAAAAAAGAAAGATTAAGAACTCACCGACAACGATATGGGTCTCCTCGCCGTAGGTCTCTGTTGCTATGGGTCTCCTCACCATGGGTCTCCATCACCAAGAAGAAAGGATGTGGAGATGAGAAGAATGAGGTTAAGGTTGGGGTTTTCGTCGTGTGTCGTTGGTCGTTCGTGACGGGAGGGATTTTGAAGAAGGAAAGTGAGGAATTTTTCCTTTTCTTTAATTTTTTTTATTTTAATAAAAAAATATTTAATTAATTATTTTAATGCCATTACATATTATGACAGCAAATAACTGTCATGTATTTGGGCATTTCGAAATTACCGTCTTTTCCCACCAAAAATCCGCTTTTTGACATTTGATGACAATTATTTGTTCCATTCTTTCAATTTGGAATGAAACTAATTGTCATAATAGGGAGTTTTTCTTGTAGTGATTGGAGGATATGGACAACTCTCTCCAAGTAATATGTCGTCGGAAGTTACAATCTCCCTACACCATATATATGTTGTTAGGAGTTGTGACCATCACCCGACGCTGTCCATTTAGGCATCGAGAAATCCTTTCCCAACGACTTTCTCCTGACTAAATTTCCAACGACAACTACATCATTGGGAGTTGATCTCTTGATGTTTGTTTAAGAATTCTTGACAATTTGAGGTATCGGAAGATCTTTTTTATCCTTGTAGTGTTTGTACTGATTTGATTCAAGAGTTTGTTTCCGTTTTTGTTATTAAGTGCAATCATTCACAAACTTAAGTTGCTTCTACCACCTTAGTTTAAGGGATGGTGTTAAAATTGGTTAAGGCTTTATTGGGTTTATTCCTATCTAATATTTTTCATATTTGTATTCCTGTTATGTTCCTTTCTTTATTGAGTTTGTTAGTCTATTATTTTGTTATTCTTAATTGGAGCCAATTATTCAATAATATTATACAAATTAACAGACATCGTGGTTCGAATACAGAAGAGTTAAACTACATGCGAAAGAAGTCATACATTAATGTACACACATTTTATTTAGTGGACACCTAAACCTAATATACATTTCCGTAACATGCGGCCGAAGGACATGATTTGGCCACCTATTTTTTAATTTTTTTTAAGCTGGCCTATATATGTGTTTTTCATTTTAAACTATACCATTTTCTTTAAGGAAAGAAATCCAAAATATGATATTATGGATGTTTTGCACAATATATCAACCAAAATAATATTAGTTTCATGTTATTAATAGATTTGTTCTGTTTTAAAATAAATAGACAACAATAATCAAGACAGATGATAATAACATAATTGTATGTATGCACAAATCCAATGTTTTTTGGATCACATTTATCAATTTCAATATGAAAAAAATTACAAACTAAATCATATTACGATTATTGTCTTGGAAACTTAAATGGGAAAGTCCTGTCGACAAACAAGAAATTAATTTACTGGTCTACTTCACAATAGAAACTAGCTAGTTGTTTTATATCAAAAATATTAATTAAATAAAAGAATTGTTATATTAAGGTCAAATATCAATTTGTAGTTACGATATATCCATTTGAACTCTAAACTTTTAGATTATTATTGTAATAACCCAACTTCTTATACTAAGCCGAACTCATTACTAATTTAAAAGATAACTAAAATTTCTTAATTTTTGAAAAAAGGGAAAAATAGAAAATAAAACAAAATCTCCAATACTTACTAAAATCATAAGCAAATGTATGTAAAAATAAAATTAATTAATATCTTAACTCGGGCCCTATCTAGTTTTTAAAGAAAAGAAATAAAATAAAATGAAGTAAAATAGAAAGTGCATTAGATCGAATGACATAAAGAGGAAGCAAAATAATCCCTCTGACTCGCCACTGTCACTTCTTGTCAGTCGCCAGCTTCCCTTTGCTCTTATCTCTACCTCTGCCTGAAAAATTAAACAAAAAGAGTGAGTACAAAAATATACTCAGTAAGGGACCCACTACTAGTCCCACTAGGTGCCTGTTAACTTTCTATTAGAGTCCTGTAAAATGGTATCCTGAACTGACACATTCCCAAACACGTGCAAACTGTGATCTTGTAGGAACATATCTGGCCCTCGGTGAACCCAATGGAACACCTAGGACAAACTGGTCTTTAGTGTACTCGAAGGAAACACTAAGACGATCGAGCTGTGAGTGACCTGTCGAACACTCATAATCATGTCTATGTCAATGTCAATGTCATAATGGATTGGTGATCTCGTTGAACTACACAGTCATAAAAGGTGGTGATCCCGAGGGACACCCATGTCGGTACGACTCTAATAGATGAAGGCTAACAGTGCACCATACCCATAGCATGTAACGTGTCATAACATTTTTGGCAGAACATAACAATCATATCATACTTAAACAAATATCATAATCATAAGCATAACGCAGTCGTCTTCATCAACATACTACCAGTCATAACATGACATCAGTCATCAACATCAATTATCAATAGAATGTCAGTCATCATAAATAACATCGTGTTATGCAATTTAGCTATTATCCATGCAAAACCATACACGCATGCAACCTCTTAATTTCAGTCGAAAGTCTAGTAGTAGAATCTCCTACCTGGAGATTAGTTAAAACCGTAGGTAATCCTAATAGCAAGGTCAAGCTTCCAAGAAATAATTCTAAACAGTAAGGGTAAAATACTAAGTTTAAATAATTTAACTCGCAGTTGATTAAGGACCCAAAAATCCAGTTCATTTAACTTACAAAAAAATCAAAGCCGAAATCAATTGAAACTTAGTTGAACAAATTCTCAGCTCAGTTTCCAGTTAAATCTAACCAATTTAATCCAACATTCAAAATTTCATTAGTTAGAGTCAAAAAATCAATATTTGTTGGGCACTAACCAAAACCCAACCCAAACTTACCAAAAAAAAAAGGTGAAAAGGACTAAAACAGGCTAGGTGACTTAAATGGCTAAGAAGACAAGGACCGACTCGGCTAAGGCAAAAAGATCGGCTTGGGTAGGGGGTCGACTTGGGAAGAACCGGCTGGGACACTTCAGGGGAGCCGCTGCTCGAACGGCTTGCACAGGCGCACGCAGCTCACTTCTCACTGTGCCCGCGGCTCAGCTTAGGCGCTGCAAGCTTCGACTACAGAAGTCGCATGCGACGCGGGTTAGGTTCGGCTACGACGTGCTCAACTTCCGTGGGGATGCAATAGACCACCGACGATTGTACGGCTTGCTACGATCGACATAGACAGCAACTTTTCGAACACCGCAGCAATACTCACGATGGTGAGATAGAGGTCGACGACTGAAGCTCTCGATCGTTGGCTATCCTTACCGAACCTTGACGGAGGAGGCGGGCGGCTTGTGGATGACGACGGCAAAACGTGAACGCTAAGGCGAGGATGGAGACGGCTCGACTTCGGGTTTCGGTCGACGACGGAGACACTGGCGAACGGAACGAAATGGTGCAAGTGGAGGCGAGCGGCAACGACGCAAGGGTTAGGGTTAGGGTTTCTTTGTGTTAAGGAAGAAGATGAATAGTGTTTTCACACATCCCAAAGCTTAATTAATAAAAATAATTCCTTTTATTTTTTATTTTTCTCTTTTTCTCTATCCGAAAAATCTTCACACTCTCTCTTCATTTAAATCCTGCCAAATCTCCTCTTTAAACTCAAATTTCCCTCTCTCTCCAAACCAATCACCTTCCTTTCAAAAATAATTATCTTAACCTAATTATATTATCCACATAATATAATTATTTTAACTTACAAAATCAATTAATTATACAATCAAATATAATTAATTAAATTTTCTCAAATACAAACAATTAGATATTTTCCTAAAATATCTAATAAGTTTCAATAAAATTCAACAATTAAATAACACCTTAAATAAAAAAAATTTAACTTAAGGTAATTAAAAATAAATTTACCTTAAATTTGGGGCGTTACAATCTTCCTTCCTTTGAGAAACGTTTGTCCTTGAAAGTTCTAATGCTCGAACAGCTCATGGTACTGGGCTCTCATGTCATCCTTCCTCTCCCGTGTGGCCTCTTCAGCTTCGTGGTTTTGCCAAAGAACTTTGACCAGTGCAATCCCTCTATTACTGAGCATCTTGACCTCCCTTGCCAAAATCTCCATAAGTTGTTCCTCGTAGCTCAAGTTCTCATTAATTTGCAATGGCACAAAGTTAACTACATGCGTCAGATCTGCTACATACTTCCTTAACATAGAGACATGGAATACATCATGAACTGCAGAAAACACAAGAGGCAACACCAAACGGTAATCTACGGGGCCAATCCGCTCATATACCTCGAATGGTCCTACAAAAGGTGGACTTAGCTTCCCTTTATTCTCAAACTTCAGAACATCCCTCATAGGTGCTACCTTCAGAAAAACCATGTCTTCTACATCAAACTCGAGATCCTTACACCGTTCATTGGTATAACTCTTCAGTCTGCTCTGCGCTGTCAACATACAAGCTCTAATCTTTTGTATGGTTGCGTTGGTAGTCTGAACTAACTCAGGGCCTAACATTCTCTGCTCGCCAACCTCACTCCAACATACAGGAGATCTATAACACTTACCATACAGAGCCTCAAACGGTACCATGCCAATGGTAGCTTGATAACTGTTATTATAGGTGAACTCCATCAAGTGCAAATGAGAGTCCCAACTCCCTAAAAACTCTAGCACACAAGCTCGCAGCATATCTTCCAAAATCTGGTTCAACCTCTCTGTTTGATTATCAATCTGAGGATGAAAGGCTGTTCTAAAATCTAACCTCGTGCCCAATGCAAGCTGAAGTCCTTTCTAGAACTTTGATGTGAAACGAGCATCTTTGTCAGAAACGATAGATACAGGCACTCCATGCAGTCTTACTATCTCGGTCATATATAACTGCCTTCACTTACTGACAGTGTAAGTGGATTTCCCTAGAATAAAGTGAGTTGACTTCGTGAGCCTGTCCACAACAACCCAAATCACGGTATAGCCCTTTAGAGTCCTAGGTAGTCCTGTGATGAAGTCCATCGATACGCTCTCTCATTTCCACCATGGCACACTCAAGGGTTGCAACAAACCTGCTAGCTTTTATCTTGGTGCCTTCACCGCTTGGCATACCAAGCATGTACTAACAAAGTCTGCCACTTCTCTCTTCATATTTCTCTACCAATAGACACGCTTTAAGTCTTGGTACATCTTCGTACTTCTAGGATGCATAGAAAATGGAGAACTATAAGCCTCAGTCAAAAGCTCAGTCTTAACTGCACTATCTGCTGGGACGCACAAACGCCTCTCAAGCATAAGTCCACCATCAGAGGATATGGAGAACTCATTAGCTTGCTCTGCTTCTGCCAGGCAACACTTCTCCACCAAATATGGGTCATTTAGATGAGCGACAATAATCCTCTGCCCTAAGGTCGGCTCCACTAACAACTGAGCAACTGTGAAGTAACTTCTCTTACTGAAACTGCAATCTCAGCTCTCTCAACGTCTCTATGCAAAGGAGCTTGTTTAGTGATAAGTACTGCCGAATGTGACATCTTCCTACTAAGTGCATCAGCTACCACGTTCACCTTACCTGGGTGATACAGAATTTCGCAATCATAATCCTTTACCAACTCCAGCCATCTTCTCTGTCTCATGTTTAACTCCTTCTGGGTGAATAAGTACTTCAGGCTCTTATAGTCAGTGAAAATCTGTATCTTCTCACCATACAAGTAGTGTCTCCATATCTTCAGTGCAAAAATCACTGCTGCCAACTCTAGATCATCGGTAGGGTAGTTCTGCTCATGACTCTTCAGCTGACAAGAGGCACAAGCAACTACCTTACCTTGCTACATCAAGACAAAACCCAGTCCTTTCTTAGAGGCATCACTATATATCATGAAACGTCCAGATCCATCTGGCACTGTAAGGACTGGCGCCGTCATAAGCTTCTGCTTAAGCTCCTGGAAACTCCTCTCACACACTGGGCTCCAAACAAAAAGAGTCCTTTTCCTGGTCAACTGAGTCAAAAGACTGGCTATACGAGAGAAATCTTCCATGAACCTCTTGTAATAACCTGCTAAACCCATAAAACTACGAACTTTACTGACTGTGGATGGTCGAGGCCAACTAGAAACAACTTCAATCTTCACTAGGTCAACAGAGACTCCCTCACTGGATACGACGTGGCCAAGAAAAGACACCTTCTTCAACCAAAACTCACACTTAGAAAACTTAGCATATAGCTTATTGGCTCGAAGAGTCTCCAAAACCTTATCCAAATGCTCCTCATGTTTAGGCTCTGTCTTGGAGTAAACCAAGATGTCGTCAATGAAAACTATAACAAAAGTGTCTAAAAAGCCCTTAAATACACTATTCATCAAATCCATAAATACCGCAGGAGCATTGGTCAAGCCAAAAGACATTACAATAAACTTGTAATGTCCATATCTGAAACAGAAAGTAGTCTTAGGGATGTTACTGTCTCTAATCCTCAGCTGGTGATAGCCTGAACGTAATTCGATCTTGGAGAAAACAGTGGCTCCTTGCAGCTGAGCGAACAAGTCGTCAATCCTGGGCAATGGGTATCGATTCTTGACTGTCACCTTATTCAGCTCTCTGTAATCAATGCAAAGACGCATTGATCCATCCTTCTTCTTCACGAACAGTACTGGTGCTCCTCAAGGTGACACACTAGGTCGTATGAAACCCTTATCCAGTAACTTCTGCAACTGGACCTTCAACTCTTTCAGTTCCCCTAAGGCCATTCTATAAGGAGCTCTAGATATCGGAGCAATGCCTAGCTCCAACTCAATAGCAAAATCGATCTCCTTGGGAGGTCCGACTCCTGGAAGCTCATTAGGAAAAACGTTGGGGTATTCGCTCACCACCGACTCAAATGACATGGAAACTTCTGGCTCTCTAGTGTTCATTACGCTGGCCAAGATTCTCCAAGTACCCTGGCTAAGTAACTTACTGGCTTTCATAGCTGAGATGACCTTGGGCAGGACCACAATCCCTGCCCCCTTAAACTTGAAACTAGCTGCTGAAGGAGGGTTAAAAACTACCTCTTTACGGGAACAATCTATACTTACATGGTTGGCAGACAACCAATCCATGCCTAAAATTACATCAAAATCTCGCATGTCTAACACTAGCAAAGTTACATCTAACACATGGTTCACTATCTCTACTTGACATGCCTTTATCTTATCTTTAGATAACATGACTTCTCCCGTTGGAGTAGAAACAGATTGTATACTATCCAACGGTTCTACTTCTAAGCACATCTACCGAACAAAAGCTAAAGATATGAAGGAATGGGATGACCCAGAGTCAAACAATACAAATGCGAAGTGCCCCAAGATTGGGAGCGTACTTGTCATTACGGTACCAGCTTGTTCGGCCTCCTGACGAGTAGTGGCAAAAACTCTTCCCTACTGGGAAGTGGGAGTCTTGTTCGAAGTAGTCTTGAGCAGTTTCTGAGGACAAAAGTCAGTTGTATGCCCTAGTTGCCTGCACCTGAAACAAACTCCACTTTCTACCAAGGAACGACCTCTATGAGATCTTCCACAGCTACGACAAGCAAGTAGCTTTCTCAAAGTCCTTTCTGTAGCAGCAAGCTCCTGGTGGTGCCGTTGGAAAAGACCTCCTGACCTCAGGTTCCTTTGTGGCGCTACAGTAAGCTGCAACATAGCCTTCCTCTTCTGACCTGGGTTGACCCTTTTCCTGAAGCCTTGGACGGATTAGCTCTATTGTACAGGCTTATGTACAGTGCCAGGCGTAGTGCATCAGCATGGGTGGCTAATCTAAGGGCTCGAACGAAGCCCTGGAGGTTTAGCCTGAGACCTCTAACAAACTTTTTAATCTTGGCCCCCTCATCCTTTACTACCTCGAGAGTAAAACGGGATAGCATATCAAACTTTGCGTCATATTGCTCCACAGTCATGTCACCTTGCTCCAGGTTCATGAACTCTTGCTGCTTAGCATACCTTACGTTAGCAGAGAATAATTTGGCATAGAAGCACTCCTTAAACTGCTCCCAGGTTATCTTGCTGACATCACCACTTAGCATCCTCTCAGCAGTCTCCTACCAGGCGGTGTCTCTATCCTCTAAGAAGAAAACTGCACACTGAACCTTCTGGTCATCAAGGCACTTCATGTATCGGAAAAAGGTCCCTATAGAAGTCAACCACATATGGGCCTTGATGGGGTTATCCTGGACCCATCAAATGTTTTAGGATTGTAGTTCCTAAAGTCTCTCAGATGCTTGGCCCTTGCTGACAGTTGATCTGGCACGGATTGAGGTTCCACTGGGCTGAAGGAGGGGCAGTTGGGGTCTGCTAGGCAGCATGTAACGATGCTAAAGCATCCCTCAGCATATCCTAGTATCTCTTCTCTATTGCAGCGAGGTCTGGTTGAGTGATGGCTGCAATAGGGTTGGCAGCTTGTACGGCAGGCTGCTCTTCAGGCTGGGTATGTCCAACTCCTCTGCTTCCTCTACCACCTTTACGTGCACCTCTACCCGGTGGCGTTTTTCCTAAATTCCACCAGCAGAAGTTTTTACAAAACAGTCATAACATTCATACTTTATCTAGTTTAATTCAGGCAAGGTTATAAACATAGCATCATCTTAATAATAAAACATACCTGGCGAGTGACGAAGGACTGTATTAGCCATAAGGGTAAAACAAAACAAAGACCTACATTGTAAGTCAATCTACAAAGCCTAAAAACTTAGACTCTGATACCAACTGTAATAACCCAACTCCTTATACTAAGCCGAAGTCATTACTAATTTAAAAGATAACTAAAATTTCTTAATTTTTTTAAAAAAGGGAAAAATAAAAAAATAAAAAAAACCTCCAATACTTATTAAAGTCATAAACAAATGTATGTAAAAATTAAAATAAATAAAATCCTAAATCGGGCCCTATCTAGTTTTTAAAGAAAATAAATAAAATAAAATAAAGTAAAATAGAAGTGCATTAGATCGAATGACATAAAGCGAAAGCAAAATGATCCCTATGGCTCGCCACAGTCACTTCTTGTCAATCGCCAACTTCCCTCTACTCTTACTCTGCCTGAAAAATTAAACAAAAAGAGTGAGTACAAAAATATACTCAGTAAAGAACCCACTACTAGTCCCACTAGATGTCTGTTAACTTCCTATTAAAGTCCTGTAAAGTGGTATCCCTGAACTGGCACGTTCCCAAACACGTGCAAACTGTGATCCCATAGGAACATATCTGGTCCTCGATTAACCAAAAGGAACATCTAGGAAAAACTGGTCTTTAGTGTACCCGAAGGAAGCACTAAGACGATCGGGCTGTGAGTGACCCCATCGAATCACTCATAATCATGTCTATGTCAATGTCAATGTCCTAATGGACTGGTGATCCCGTCGGACTACACAGTCATAAAAGGTGGTGATCCCGAGGGACATCCATGTGGGTACGACTCTAATAGATGAAGCTAATAGTGCACCATATCCATAGCATATAACGTGTCATGACATTATCATAAACATGGCAGAACATAACAATCATAGCATACTTAAATAAATATCGTAAGGATAAGCATAACGCAGTCGTCTTCATCAACATATTACCAGTCCTAACATGACATCAGTCATCAACATCAATCATCAATACAATGTCAGTCATCATAAATAACATCGTGTTATGCAATTTAACTATTATCCATGCATAACCATACACACATGCGACCTCTTAATTTCAGTCAAAAAGTCTAGTAGTAGAATCTTTTACCTGGAGATTAGTTAAAACTGAAGGTAATCCTAATAGCAAGATCAAGCTTCCAAGAAATAATCCTAAGCAAAAAGGGTAAAATACTATGTTTAAATAATTTAACTCGTTGATTAAGGACCCAAAAATCCAGTTTATTTAACTTACACAAAAATCGAGGCCGAAATCGATTGGGACTTAGTTGGACAAATTCTCAGCTCAGTTTCCAGTTAAATCTAACCAATTTAATCCAACGTTCAAAATTTCATTAGTTAGAGTCCAAAAATCAATATTTGTTGGGCACTAACCAAAACCCAACACAAACTTTCCAAAAAAAAAAGGTGAAAAGGACCAAAATAGGCTAGGTGGCTCAAATGGCTTGGAAGACAAGGACTGACTCGACTAAGGCAAAGAGATCGACTCGGGTAGGGGGTCGACTTGGGAAGAACCGGCTGGGACGCTTCAGGGGAGCCACGGCTCGGACTTCGCACTGTGCTCGCGGCTCAGCTCAGGCACTGCAAGCTTTGATTACAGAAGTCACCTGCGGTGCGGGTTGGGTTCGGCTACGACGCGCTCAACTTCTGTGGGGATGCAATAGACCGACGATGACTATACGGCTTGCTACGATTGGCGTGGACGGCAGCTCTTCGAACACCGCAGCAATACTCACGACGGTGAGATAGAAATGGATGACTAAAGTGCTTGGTCGTTGGCTATCTTTGTCGACGCTTGACGGAAGAGGCAGACGGCTTGCGGATGACGACGGGGAAACGTGAACGCTAAGGCAAGGATGGAGATGGCTCGGCTTTGGGTTTCGGTCGACGACGGAGACACTGGCGAACGGAAGGGAATTGTGCGGGTGGAGGCGAGCGGCAGTGGCGGCGCAAGGGTTTTTAGGGTTAGGGTTTCTTTGTGTTGAGGAAGAAGATGAATATTGTTTTCACATATCCCAAAGCTTATTTAATAAAAATAATTCCTTTTATTTTTATTTTTCTCTTTTTCTCTTTCCCAAAAATCTTCACACTTTCTTTTCATTTAAATCCCACTAAATCTCCTCTTTAAACTCAAATTTTCCTCTCTCCAAACCAATCACCTTCCTTTAAAAAATAGTTATCTTAACCTAATTATATTATCCACATAATATAATTATTTTAACTTACAAAAAGTCAATTAATTATACAATCAAATATAATTAATTAAATTTTCTCAAATACAAACAATTAGATATTTTTACAAAATATCTAATAAGTTCCAATAAAATTCAACAATTAAATAACACCCAAAATAAAATAATAATAATAATAATAAACTTAAGGTAATTAAAAATAAATTTACCTTAAATTTGGGGCGTTACAATTATATTTTATTCAATTTACAAATATTTAAAAATTATTCATCTCCAATTTTTTTTTTGTTGGGTGTGAACATTTACAAACGTTGAATCTTCAATTTGTTAATTTAGGGTTTAAATTGATACAATTGCTAGTTTAGGTTAAATTGACCATATTTACTCTAATTGCTATTAATATTATTAATATGTGTTCATTTCAATATCAATGTAGTATAGAGAAAAATAGTAAACTAGGGACACTAAAATTGTCATTTCTTAACATTATATATTGTATAGTACAATTTTTGGATTTTGTTTTTAGTTGTGTATATGCAATGATCTTGACAACATACAATAGTTTGATTTTTTTTAAAAAAAAAAACATAGTATTTTTAAGGAAAAAATCGAAAATATGATTTTACTGACACTATTTATCAGCACTTGCATATTAACAATAGATCATACATTATCATCATCTTATTGGGTTTTTTCTATCTGCTTTGGAAACCAAAATTAAAAAAAAAAAAAAAAAACGAAATATGCAACAGGACAGTTAAAACAATTAATAATAACATATAACAATCCAATTTCATGCATAAATATAAGGTTAAATTTTGATAAATATAACAAAAACATCAAAATATTTACGGTTTGTGTAACAAAATCAAAAAGTCAATAAAGCCGATAAAATATTTTTATAAACTTCAAATTTGTCCTTGATATTGCGGACGATTTTTCACTTCTTTTTCTTCTTTGTCTTCTTTGCAATTTGTTCATCTTCTCTTCATATTATTAATTTATTCATATTATTACTTCTTCTTCATATTCCCACTTGTTCTTGTTCGTCATTTCTTCATTTCCTCCTTGAGAGTTTCTTCCTTTTTCATCATCTCTCATATATTTCCTCTTCCAGATCCAAACGATCGTGTACCAAGATCTAAACGATCTTGAACAAAAATCATTTAGATCTTGGTACACGATCATTTAGCTCTTGTGCATGATCGTGTACCAAATTTAAATTATATTATACATGATCTTGTAGTAAATATAAACGATCTTAGTTCACGATCTTGGTCCAATATCTGAATGATCGTGTCCCAAGCTTTTCACTTGTGTGTGTGGCCGATTAATCGTGGAGTATTTTTTGTATTTTAAATTGTAAGCCCACTACAAGAAATATTATATACGATAGATAACGAAAAACGCTATAATAATAGACTTTTTATTATCTTTTTCAAAAATCATGACAGCCCATGAATAATCTATGGCTTTTTATAGCGTTTTTCTAAAATTATAATGAGTTCTATTACAGAGTCTGAGGATATAGCTTATATATATTGTTATAAAAACATTTGATAGCCTTTTTCATTAGAGCTATAATAAGTTTATATAGCTTAAATAATGTGCTATCTCTAACATATAACTCTTTTTTCAACGCTATGATATAGTATTTATATTTGTAATATTAAACTATACATATGTAATATTAAGCTATAATAAAGGATTTTTTCAAAAATATAACAAAGCGAGAAAATATATTTACATTGTATAGAACAATTCCGAAAATGCAAGAAACCCACAGGCCCACAATGGAAAATACAAAAAATGCCCCAGTCAACACGCGATTAATTAGTCACTCGTGCGCGTAATATATTTGGTACACGATCTTGTACCAAGATTTTTTAGATTTGACTACACAATTGTTTTGATTTGGCTACCCATATCTAAACGATTTTTTTTCAAGATTCTTTAGTATACGATCGTTTACATTTGGTTGTTTACATTTGGCTACCCAAATCTAAATGATTTTTTTAAAAGATTCTTTTCTACACGATCGTTTAGATTTGATTACATGATCGTTTAGATTTATGAAATACGATTGTTTAGATTTGGCTACCAAATCTAAATGATTTGTTTTTGTGATTTTTTGGTACACAATCGTTTTAGATTTGTTTTCGAGATTTTTGGTACAATCGTTTAGATTTGGTTAGCGATCATGTTTTGAGCTCAAATGATTTTTTTCAAGATCTTTTATATTTGCTACACAATCTTGAACGAAATAACACTTTGAAAAAAAAAATAATACAAGATCAATAATTGACTTACGAAAAAGATAATTATTTCAAAAAATAAAAAAGAAAAATGGCAGAAGAAAAAGAGAAGAAAGACGATGGAAAGAAAAAAACTTATAGAAGATGAGAGAAGAAAGACGATGAAAAGGAATGACAAACCTAGAATATTTAAAAAAATGGCCAACTTCATGGGCATTTTAATTTTGTTATACGGACCATAAATATTTTGCCAGTTTGTTATATTTATGAAAATTAACCCTTTAATAATTTTATTTAATCCTTTCCAATTTTTATAATAATTAGAATAACCTTTTGATTGCATCTCATTTTTGGCTCTATTAATCTTTCTATAGCTTTAACTCATGGCTATGAAAGAGGTAACTTTTCTCTCAAAAATAATTTTTGAATTAATTAGCTTTTAGTATATTTTAGTCAAGTACTCAACTTTAGTTTAATATACACACATAAATGATGGAACAAAAACATCAGAGATGGCATGCACAGCGGAAGATTTAGATCATGCTTTACTCTATATGCATCTAAACGATTTAAAAATTAGCATGCAACTACTACAAGATAGACCTAAACAAAGAGAATAAAAGGTAAACGATGAGCTTACCTTTGTAGTTCACAACTTCTTCTTCATTCCAAAAAAAATCTCTGCTTGAAGATCACAAGCAACGGACAACCATTAAGTTGACCTATTAATCTCAGGAACAAGAACCGAGTTGTGGGACTCGTTTTTGTGAAGGAAATCGTTTAGAGAGTAAGGGTGGAGGTAGGTGTATCTAGGTAATTTTTTGAGAAAACATCAACCTCTTCTCATTCTGTAATGAGAAGTTTATATATAAAATTTACATGCAAATTGCATGTAAATTACTTCATATAATCCCAACACCTAATTAATCCATTATGTATTTAATGGAATTAGTGGCTTCTAATTCACAATAAGCTGCCACATTTCCCAGTAACTTTTAGTTAATTAAGAAATTAGTCAAAGGGGCAATTTGGTCATTTGACCAATTAAGTCAAAGTCAAACTTTGACTTTTCAAAGTCAAAAGTCAACTTTTTGACTTTTTGCTATTTTATCCGTCTTTACTAATTCTAACCTCCCGAGTATTAATCCGTATTCATTTTTCTCAAATTCAAATCATATTTTAATATAAATATCGGTCAAAGTTTTGTTTTTCAAAGTCAAAAGTCAAGATGTTGACTTTTACAACTACCATTTACATAGGATGCCCCCACTCCCATGTCTAAGGATACTACCAAATGAACAGAAGTTCATAGTTAGCTTAGGATTAAGATCAAGTTACCTAGGTCATCATAATTGAAATAGTCAGTTTATATAGTTTACAACATTATAACTAAAAGTGACTATTTCGCGGTTCCAGTCTTATGCAAACCATTTACATAGGATGGCCCCACTCCCATGTCTCTACATGAACAATTTAGGATTACATCATTTGTACTAATTACGGAGCGAGCGGAATCCATAGTGTTTTTCCAGAATAAGGCGCCCAACCTTATTCATACACTATAGACTATTTAGGCTATTAACTCGAACTTAATCCATATTTATGTCTCTACATAAAGTTCAAGTGTATTGACAAACTCAGTAAAATAGCCTCGGGATCTTAATTTATTGATTTTAAGATTATAGCATTCAATAATAAATTTTATTGAATCAAATAACAAAGTACGAGTTTTAGGACATAAATTCCAACAAACTCCCACTTGG
This sequence comes from Cucumis melo, assembly GCF_025177605.1. NCBI lineage: Eukaryota > Viridiplantae > Streptophyta > Magnoliopsida > Cucurbitales > Cucurbitaceae > Cucumis > Cucumis melo. The sequence goes on along the minus strand of NC_066857.1, from coordinate 22,504,575 downwards.
ACTAAAACTCCAAGTAAGTTAGAATTTTATAATGAGAGAAGAGTATATATATGAGTACAATAAACATATATATAAATTAAGGCATAATCCCAATAAGTCTCCCACTTGTCCTAGTTTACAAACCACGTAGACTTAAACCATATAGGTGTCTCTCAAACACTTTAGCCGTGAGAGATTTTGTAAATGGATCGGCCATGTTTTGCTCGAAGGAGATTTTTGTTCCTGTAACATCTCCTTGATGTACGATTTCCCTGATAAGATGGTACTTTCGTTCAATGTGCTTTCCTCGTTTATGACTTCTAGGTTCTCGTGAATTTGCAACTACACGACTGTTGTCACAGTATAAGGTGATTGACAGATGCATATTTGGAACAATTTCCAAATTTGTTAAGAACTTTTTAAGCCATACTGCTTCCTTTGCTGCTTCATAGGCATTTACATATTCAGCTTTCATAGTGAAGTCGGTAATACAAGATTGTTTTATGCTTCTCCACATTACTGCTCCTCCATTTAGAGTGAAAACTGATTCGATGTAGACTTTCTAGCATCTTTATCAGTTTGAAAATCGGAGTCAGTGTATCCAGTAAGGATCAGATCCTCAGAACCATACACAAGCATGTAGTCTTTTGTTCTTCTAATATATTTTAGAATATTCTTAACGGTTGTCCAATTATCACGTCTAGGATTGGACTGATATCTACTAACTATCCCTACTGAATAGCAAATGTCAGGTCTAGTACTTAACATTGTATACATCAGGCTCCCAACAGCAGAAGCATAGGGAATGTTACTCATATCCTCAACTTCTTGAGGTGTCTTCGGACATTGTTCTTTTGATAAATGAATTTCATAACAATATCGCAACAGAATTTTTTTGGAATTATGCATCTTATATCTTGACAAATGTTTGTCTATATAAGATGTTTGAGACATGGCTAGTGTTTTGTTCTTTCGGTTCTGAACTATTTGGATACCAAGAACGTATTGAGCATTTCTCAAATCTTTCATTTGGAATTGCGTAGCTAGCCATTTCTTAATATCAGTTAGATGACCTATATCATTCCCAATGAGTAGAATGTCATCTATATACAGAACTAAGAATGTTACAGTAGAATTGATGATCCTTTTGTAAACACAAGGTTCATCAACATTTTGTTCAAAACCTTGATCGCAGTATTAAACCTTATATTTCAAGATCTAGATGCTTGTTTTAATCCATATATGGATTTTTGAAGCCTACAGACTTTTTGTTCTTGACCCTTTTGTGTAAACCCCTCTGGTTGGACCATATAGATACTCTCCACAAGATTTCCGTTCAAAAAGGCTGTATTGACATCCATCTGCCAAATTTCATAATCATAAAAAGTGGCAATGGGTAAGAGTATTCTAATCGATTTTAGCATGGAAACAGGAGAGAAAGTTTCTTCAGTTTCTTCATAATCTATTCCCTCCTTTTGTGTATAACCTTTTGCCACTAATCGAGTTTTAAAAGTCTGTACTTTACCAGCTTCGTCTCGTTTTCTCTTGTAGATCCATTTACAACCAATAGGTTTTACATCATTTGGTTGATTTACTAGAGTCCAGACAGAATTGGAATACATGGATTCCATTTTGAGGTCTATGGCTTTGATCCATTGATCACAGTCCACATCATTCATCTCCTGTTTATAGGTCAATAGATCCTCTATCTCATCATCAGGTATGAAGTTTATAGGTCGTACAACCCTGCCACTACGTTGAGGTTCTCCCAACTCTTGAGAATGATGTGTTTGACCAATATTCATAGTTTTATCAACTACTTTATTGGATGAACTAGGTCTATCTGTAGTATTTTTGGAAATTTCTTCTAATACTAGTTTACTGCAAATTTGATGATTTCTTATGTGGTCTTCCTCTAAGTATGTAGCATTTGTCGATACAAATACTTTATTTTCTTAAGAGTCATAAAATAAGCCACCTCTTGATTCTTTTGGATAACCTAAAAATAGGCATAATTTTGAACGACATTCCAACCTTTTAGGATTTTGCACCAACACGTGTGCTGGACATCCCCAAATCCTAAAGTGATGTAAACTACCTTTACGCCCTTTCCATAGCTCATAAGGTGTTTCAGAAACACTTTTAGAGGGAACGTTGTTTAAAATATAGATATTTGTTTCTAAAGCATATCCCCAAAAAGAATCCAGCAACTGAGCAAAACTCATCATAGAGCGAACCATGTCTAACAAAGTTCGATTTCTTCTTTCTGATACACAGTTTTGCTGAGGCGTACTAGGTGCAGAGAGTTGTGATTAGATTTCATATTCTATCAAATAGTCTTGGAAGCGCAAGTCCATATACTCTCCACCTCGATCTGATTGAAGTGTCTTTATTGTTTTACCTGATTCATTTTCAACTTCAGCCTTATATTCTTTAAACTTTTCAAAAGAATCAGACTTGTTCTGAATTAGGTAAACATGACCATACCTTGAATAATCATCAATAAAACTGATGAAATATTTGTATCCTTCCCGAGCTTTGACATTAATTGGTCCACAAAGGTCTAAATGTACGAGCTCTAAAGGTGTTTTGGCTCTAAGACTTTTTCCAGTAAAAGATCTTTTGGTCATTTTTCCTTCAAGACAAGAATCACATGGAGGTAAAGAGTTATCTTCTAACTGACTTAGAAGTCCACTTTTAACCAATCTCTCAATTCTATTGACATTTATGTGACCAAGTCTTAAGTGCCATAAGAAGACACTGGAAGAAATTTTTTATCTTTTATTATGAGTTTCAGCTGTTCTAAACATTTCAGTATTTAAGACAAAATTTGCTCGTGTTGCTCTTAACTTATATAAGTTGTTTTCAAGTATAGCAGAACAAACATGAATACCTTTTCGGAAAATGAATGCTTCATTAATTTCAAAAAATATTATGTACATATGTTCTAACATACAAGAGATAGATATCAAATTTCTTTTCATTTGAGGTGCATACAAGACATTCTTGAGTATGATATATCTATCATTAAAAAACAACTTCAAATCTCCCACTGCTTTAGCTGAGACCATTTCTTCAGTTCCAACTTTGAGAGTGATCTTGCCCTCAGAAAGCCTTTTCCAAGAACTATTTTCATGAAATGAGAAACAAATATGATTAATGGCTCCTGAATCTAATATCCAGGTAGAATTTTCGTTTTCCACTAAACATGTTTCAAGAACAAGTAAATGATATTTACCTTGTGCTTCTTTGTCTACTTTTTTCTAAGCAAGGTATTTTTAGCAGTTTCTCAACCAATGCCCATTTTCACCACAGTGGTAACACTTACCTTTTTCTGTAGTCTTCTTTTCCTTATTCTGTTTGGGAGTCTTCCCCTTTCCCTTCTTTTCTATCTTACGATTGGGTTTTGAGGGTCCAACTTTAGATTTAGAGGACGATCCTCTTTTGAATTTTCTTTTTGTAGTAGAAACATTTGCTTATACTTCTTTTCCTTTACCTTTGGTAAGATTCTGGAAACGCTGGAGCTCATTTAGAAGGATGGTCAGGTTAAACTCTATCTTGTTCAGGGACACATTTGTTTGAAATGGTATGAAGCTCTTCAGAAGAGACTTTAAGATAAAGCTAACCTAATTAGCCTCATCGATGGCACCACCATTTACCTCAGCAATATTGAAGTGCATCATCATGTCCAGGACATGTTCTCTAACAGAGGTCCCCTCCTTCATTTGCTTAGTGTAAATGTATTTAATTTCCTTGTGTCTTAGAGACCATTCTGGTTGCCCAAACATTCCTTTTAATGAATCCATTATCTCTTTAGCCGTGGCTAAGGATTCATGTTTCTTTGCTAAAACATCAGACATGCTAGCAAGATGTAGACACGGGCTTTCTCATTTGCTTTTGTCCATCGATCATATGCTTCTCGACTAGTTCGGTTTGCATTTAGGTAGGGTTTGAGGACATTTCTCAGTTAAGGCAAATCTTAAATCATCAACCACTAGTATTGTGTAAAGATTTGATTTCCATGCCACATAGTTATCCTCGTTAAGTTTTTCGGAAGCTAACAATTGACTTATCGAGCTATTCATGCTGAAAAACAAACATACTTTGTTTAGAAACTATAATCTAAATAAACCAATCTTTTTAAGTAAAACTTAATAAAGTACCCATCTTTTTTATGTTTTGCAACGATAATTCAAAGGTTCAGAATAACCTCTACCGAAGGGTAACCGATTACTCATCCTTTGAATCAAGACGATCTTGACCAAATGCTAACTCACAAATATCTTATATTTACTTAGCATTTAGTTACCGTTATTTCGATCAAGAATATACTAACTATTTTAGTAATTCTTGTAAGTGTAACCCTCCATTTTCGGTCCTTAGAGATTAGAATCATTATGCTCCCGAAAGTGGAAAGACAATATGAAAACTTATCTAAGAGACCCTATCCAAAATATGGAGTTCGTGGTGTTTCGAATCCTATAATACAGCCCTCCGAAAGGTACGTCGCTCAAGGGCGGACAAGCAGGCGCATTATAGGAATCTCATGGTGCGACCCAATGGAAGAGACCGTGGGATGTATTGTCATATATCCCTCACCCACTTACTATGAACTACTTCCCCCATTCACCTTGTTCATAGCTCATGTAAACACTCTCTGAAGGGAGTTCACTCCTATGCACGACCCAAAACCCTGCATGAACCTCATGTTGTGAACTCTTGAGGACGCTAGAGCTAAAAGTACAATACTTTTCTCCAGCTGAAGTGTTCTATAATTATTTTTGGTAAATTATTCAGGATTTTATTTAGGCTAACTTAAACAAATCCTAAATCTAGGTAAAACATCCAAGCATAACATTTATACTGGATTTAACCTACGATGTCTAGGTGATAAACCAATTTTATTACCTTACATCTATCACGCATGCTCATAAAATTAGGTTAACTAGGCTCAAGAACTAATTACGATCTCCAAGCAGGAGGTGTTTCGTAAACCGTCAACTTAAAACCCTCAACTCCTTAGTCATCTTATCTGACTTGTTGACAAGATCGAATCAGGTGTGCCTCTTGTAACCTAATTTTACAAGATATCGACCTAAATCTAATTTTGGAAGATGTGGAATTAACCTAAGTGAGCATACACCTTATCGTTATTATAGATTTTAAAATCTAATTTATTTTATAACACTTATAAAACTCTTAGATAAACCTATAACATTCATCTAGGAAAAATAGCAATTAATATTGTATTTTTGATTTATTTAACTTTAAATAAATCAATAATCGATTAATTTTGTTAAATCATATTTAATAAAATTAATTCAATTACTCTTTAAATTAATCATATTAATTTAAATTTTAACAATTAATTAATCATATTAATTAATTTTCATATTAATTTCTCAACATGCCTGAACGTGTTAACCTATGGTGGGATTTTAAAACTATATGTCATACAATATGCACATACAATTTTAGTAATAATTAAAAATCATAAATTACATGCAAGATTTAAAATACCCTAAAATGGATTGATTTTGGCTCTCTAAATTAAGTTAAAACTAGATTATTACAATAATAATTTGATGGAGTACAATAACCGTTTGATATTCTTTACACGATCGTTGAGCAGGAAGATGGTATTCATGGGCATAAGCCATGCGCATACCATATGCGATCGCTGAGCATGTAAACGATCGTTGAACGACAGGGTTTTAGGTGAGCGATCGTTTACAAAGGTAAACGATCGTTTATAGGTGCCAGCGACACGCGTACCATACGCGATCGCTGAACATGTAAATGATCGTTTAAGTGCTAGCATTACGCGTACCTTACGCGATCGCCAAGCGGATGAGCAATCATTTATAAGGTAAACTATCGTTTATAGGTGCCAGCGATACGCGTACCTCACGCGATCGCTTAGCATGTAAACGATCGTTTAAGCGTTAGCGTTACGTATACCTTACGCGATCGCCTAGCTGGTAAACGATCATTTAAGCGCTAGCAATACACGTACCTTATGCGATCACTTGGCAGATAAACGATCAATTCTTATGCAAACGATACGTATACCATACGCGATCGTTTAACAAGTAAACGATGGAGTCTTATTCAAATGATACACGTACCATACGCGATCGCTTAGCTGATAAGAGCGACGTTTATTGGCACAAGCGATACAAATACCATACACGATCTTTGAGAGGGTGAACGATAGGCCTGAAACAGCTCCTTCCCGGGTCTGAGCTTAAAAATAGCACTTCTTCTTCCCGAATGAAGTATTTACAGCCTAAATCAAACTCTAATGAATCCAATAAATTATAGACTCTTTGCAAAAATATAAATTAAGCCACAACAAGGGCTAATTACAATAATTAATGCAAACTAACAACTTAATTTAGAGCCAAATCCAAAACTAATCCATTTTAGTTCAACCATAGCAATTTATCCTATAAACTGTAAGAACCCACCATATGCATATGAGTAAAACTAAGCATGCTCTGATACCATATGGTAGAACAAAAACATCAGAGATGGCATGCACAACGGAAGATTTAGATCGTGCTTTACTCTATATGCATCTAAATGATTTAGAAATTAACATGCAATTACTACACGATAGACTTAAACGAAGAGAATAAAAGGTAAACGATGAGCTTACCTTTGTAGTTCACAACTTATTCTTCGTTCCAAAAAAATTCTCTGCCTGAAGATCACGAGCAACGGACAACCACTAAGTTGACCTACTAATCTCAAGAACAAAAACCGAGTTGTGGGACTCGTTTTTATGAAGGAAATCGTTTAGAGAGAAAGGGTAGAGGTAGGTGTATCGTTTAGGTAATTTTTTTAGAAAACATCAACCTCTTCTCATTCTGTAATGAGAAGTTTATATATAAAATTTATATGCAAATTGCATGTAAATTATTTCATGTAATCTCAACACCTAATTAATCCATTAAGTATTTAATGGAATTAGTGGCTTCTAATTCACAATAAACTGCCACATTTCCCAGTAACTTTTAGTTAATTAAGAAATTAGTTAAAGGGACAATTTGGTCATTTAACCAATTAAGTCAAAGTCAAACTTTGACTTTTCAAAGTCGAAAGTCAACTTTTTGACTTTTTGATATTTTACCCATCTTGACTAATTCTGACCTCCCGAGTATGAATCCGCATTCATTTTTCTAAAATTCAAACCATATTTGAATATAATTATCGATCAAAGTTTTGTTTTTCAAAGTCAAAAGTCAACATGTTGACTTTTACAACTTTGAATGTTTCAAAACTTTCCAATTCATATTTATTGAAATCATATATAAACACAAAGCTTAATGTTTATATCTATCGACTTATATCTTATATACTTGTCGGTTTCTCTCTCTTTTCCTAATTCGAATAATTAGAATTATTCCAACATATTGTTCTTAGTTGAATCCATATGAACTAGTAGGGGAACCTAATGGACCTATAGATCATGGGCTCCAACGATTCGAGATTAACTGGCTAAACTCTTTTAGACTAAGCTTAATCAACATTCGTTAACTAATGAGTCATTCCACTAAAGGCTTATAGTTGCACTCCCCTTACTATAGATATATTTCTGTCCACCTGATATAACCATGATGAGTAAGTTGATCTTTCACAGGTTGTTCGTAATCTTGGTTGGGTCAAAATACCATTTTACCCCCGAGATTACATCTTGCTCCTTAAGACCCACTGATCCACTATTGAACAATTGGTTTAAGGTCCAACCTGTAAACCTAAATCCTTCTCGGGCCAATGAAAAGGTGAGGCCCCTTGTTCAAGACTTTGATTTAGTCCTGAAGGGAACAACCTATCTACTATCCCAGAAGTGGGTAGAAGTGAATTCCGTCTTGCACCCTATTTCCCTAGCTATCCATTCAGTTTTATCCCTGAAATGAGAGGCTTATTGGACCAGCGACGATGAGCTGCCCTCACCTATGCAGATCTAATGATACTACCGAATGAACAGAAGTTCATAGTTAGCTCAGGATTAAGATCAAGTTACCTAGGTCATTATAATTGAAATAGCCAGTGTATATAGTTTACGACGTTATAACTAAAAGTGACTATTTCGCGGTTCCAGTCTTATGCAGACCATTTACATAGGGTGCCCCTACTCCGATGTCTCTACATGAACGATTCAGGATTACATCGTTTGTACTAACTACGGAGCGGGTCCCATCCATAGTGTTTTTCCTGAATAAGGCGCCCAACCTTATTCATACACTATAGACTATTTGGGCTATTACCTCAAATTTAATCCATGTTTATGTCTCTATATAAAGTTCAAGTGTATTGACAAACTCAGTAAAATAGTCTCGGAACCTTAATTTATTGATTTTAAGATTATAACATTCAATAATAAATTTTATTGAATCAAATGACAAAGTGCGAGTTTTAGGACATAAATTCCAACAATAAATACTTCACAGTACAACGAATACTAATAACCTCTATTTATACTCTATTAAAATTATAAAATAAAGTATTCAATTATTTACTTAAATAAAGTTGTGGTCTAAATGATATAAAAGTAAATAAAGTATTTAATAAATGTTCCAACAACACACGTACCTTCAAAATATAAACAAAATTCACCATAAGTGTTCAAGATTATATTATAGGTATGAGCTAACTATCTTTGTTGGTTCCTATTTCCTCTGGTTAAGACACCATTTCATTTATTGTAGTTTGAAGTTAGCTTTAGTGAAAAGTTTAGGAGATTGTTTATTCAGGGGAGTAAGTTTAGGATGTGAGAGGAGGAATATACTTCTAATCAAATTTATGTTTTAGAGGCTTTAACGATGGACAAGGGTTGGATGCAACTTGGGAATAAGTTTTCCATTGAGTATAGAGAGGGAGTGGCCCAATTTTTAGATGTTGTCAAGTTTCACATTGATGTCTACAAACGAATAAGGTGTCCATGCAAAAGTTGTATGAACTTAAATTAGAACTCATTAGAGGGTGTGGAACTATATCTACTTACTATTCGAATATTCCCCTACTATACAAAATGGGTGTATCATGGAGAGTTAGTTAGCTTTAATAGAGGTACAGAAAACTTTGATGAAGAAACTAGTAGTAACCCTTTTGATGAAGGAACTAGTAGTAGCCACTTTCATGAAGAAGATGATATGTTTGGTATGTTGAATGATTTACATGTCCCAATTAAACAGGACGAGGAAATAGAGGAAGGTTGTTTGGAGGATAAAAGGCAGAGGAATATTGGGATAAATATAGAACAAAATACACCAAACATATTTAAGGACTTATTGAATGAAGCACGTAATGAATTGTACCCCGATTGTTATGAATTTTCCTCCTTGAATTTTTGGTTAAGTTGATGCACACCAAGGTTCTAAAGGTTGGAGTAACAAGTCCTTCGACATGTTGTTAGAACTCTTAAGAGCAACATTTCCAATGTGTAGTAGTATTGTCCCTAGTTCATTTTATGAAGGCAAACAAAAACTTTGTGACTTGGGCTTGGGATATGAGACTAGCATGCATGCAACTACGACTGTGTATTATACTGGAAAGAGTTTGTCGATTTGTAACATTGTCCTACATATGGCAAGGCTCGATACAAGGTTAATCGTAACAGAGAAATTTTTTTGCATAAGGTATTGTGCCACTTTCCATTGATACCGAGATTATAGTGCTTGTTTGTGACGTAGGAAGAGTCCACTAACTCGATCGCATAGGGATAAACGAGTTGAAACAGATGATGTGTTGAGACATCCAGCTGATGCAGAGGGATGCAACCGATAATTCTTGCGACACAGGCATATCAAATATTTTACCTAGATGACCTAAAATATGGTAGTAATTGGAAAGTTGTCCAAGTGGTTCATAATAAGTGTATATGGGACGTGCTCAAAGTGGACGATGTTTAAAATGAGTAATTGAATGTATACGAAATCGTTATCGGGCATCGAGTGGATGAACACATCGAGGATGACACTTTGTGTAGGACTGACGTTGATCCCACAATCGTTGAAAGATCGATTGAGCGTCATGTCGCTGACGACTTGGTAGACAATGGGGATGAACAATTGTCTCATCAAAGCGGAACAAACGATGACAAATGATAGTGACAAACCACATACCCACATATTTACTTAGTTTATATTTCGAATCTGATTATGTGTTCGTATTTGCTTAATGAATGTTTGTTTCTATGTCCATAGGCACTATATCATCATTCTCATGCAGTTTCAACGAGACAGATGCAATGTTCCTCGAGTGCACCGAGGATCTAAATAACCCTGTGGGAGGGTCGTCATCAGTAGGCGACAATTTGGGTGAGTCTAATGGTACGTTAACTTGCAATTATTTGAACTTATTTCTCACATTAACTTATTTTAATTTATTCAGCAAGTACTACTCAACTATCTTCGACTCCTACAATATGTGTGCAGTCTCGACTCCTAGAGTTGGAGCTTGTGTTCACGCCAATTTAAGGATTCTGATGTTGTTAGCCCCTGGCATGGAGAAGCCTCTTTCGCCACACGCTATTCGATTCAGCCAGGCGATAGGCATGTGTGTATGGAACACAATTTCGTCCACTGCCTTAGGTGGACGAACGAAGGAAGAGAATACATCGAGGTTGTCAAGGGCGACCTACAGGTATGTCCACTACACACTTCTGTTTTCATTTGAAACATGTTTAAGTTAACCAAACTAATGTGTTGTTTTTTGTAATGTGTAATATTTTTTTGTGCTTGATTTCAACGATCAAGTAATGAATAGGTTCGTTGAGCATCAAATGCTTAGTACTTTTAAAGAGCTCAGGGACAACTGTCACAGGCACTTTAAAAAGCATAGCGACTCTGAGGAAGCACATGCCATAACCCACCACACATATTGTTGGGATGTATGGAGGATTGGCACTTCCTGTAACACCCCAAATTTTTTAGGTAAATTTCTTGACACTTATACTAATTTTTTAGGATTTAAAAAATTTTGGGTGTTAAATTAAGTAGGTTTAGATGAGAAAAGAAAAAGAAAAAGAACGGTATAAAGTTTTAATAATATGATATAATATAAAATAATATAATAATAATATAATATAAAATTTATTATATTATTATTATTATTATTATTATTATTATTTAATATATATTTTTTTCAAACCTAATTTCTCTTCTCTCTCGCGTACCGCACAACCCCCCACGATTTCTTCTTCTTCTTCTTCACGCCAACCACCGCCTCCAATCTTGTCTCCTCTTTCACCGTCCACACAAGCCACCACGATCGCATCTGCCTTCAGTCTCTGTCGCACGTTGAAGCCCACCTTAGCGTCGTCGTCTGGCACCATTCATAGGAGCCCAGTCGTCCCCGCAAACCGACGACTCTCTCCCTCTCCTTCTCACTCGTCTCATTGATCGTCGGCTGTCTCTGCCCTCAGCCGAGCATCGTCGACCGCCCTCAGACCTCATCCAATCGTGTGAAGCTGAATCACTTGAGCCGATGCTGGTTTCCTCCAAGCCGGCTTAACCAAGTTGAGCTGCGAGCCGAGCCAAGCCGAGTCGATTCGAGCCAAATCGTGTCGAGCTGCCTCCCAAGCCAAGTCGGTCTCTCTGTTCACCAAGCCACTTAAGTCGTTTCCATCTGCATTGAGTCATAGTGAGTTTTGGTAAGGGTGATTTTGTGAGTTCCTAACATTGGAATAAAATGTTGGACTTATTGGTTGGGTTAACTTTTGATCCTTGAAGGTGTTAAAGAGGTGACGCTCGAATTCTAGGTTTTACGACAAGTGTTGTTTGAAGTCAACTCTCCTCTACTAGGGTAAGTCTGTGCATGTTGCTTTGGAGCGTTTTAAATGTGAATTTTGGTGGTGTCATCATTTAAATCTTTATGTTTTTGTTTAGGTGGATTCATTTGGACGTTGACTTAAACAAGGATTGTAGCTAAATCTCAGGTAAGGGATTTCTTACTACTGGACACCAAATCGAGACAGGAAATGTAGTAACTCATATAAAGATTATACAATAGCGACTGTACTGAATTGATTGATGCATGTATGCCTAAAAAATATCACTAGTATGCACTCTTGATTAATTAAAGGTGACATGATTGTTAGGCTTATATATATATAGATGTGAATGGGTTGTTTTGTTGATGAGGCTTGGATGCCTAAAATGTTATGCATAGTTTGTATATATATGAATGGATTGTTCTGCTGATGGAGTACGAATGCCCGAATGTTCTGTGTAATATAGTTATATTGATGGGTTGTGCTGTTAACTGAAATAGTGAGGTCGATGGAGTAATAAAATTTTGATGTTATGTATAGCTGAATTATGTTGTTAGGTTGCATATTATTGAGTTATGCCATTGATGGACTAAGGGTTCAGGACCTCATGTGTAGGTTGTGTATTCACTGATGGACTGTGCAGTAGACTGATATGTGAATCCGACGGATCACTAGACTGATACGTGTATTCTTTGAGATCATTAGACTGATATGTGAATCTGACTGGATCACTAGACTGATATGTGTATCTTTCGAGATCACTAGACTCATGTGTATCTAAGGAGATCACTAGACTGATATATGAATCCGACGGGATCACTAAACTGATATGTGTATCCTTCGGGATCATTAAACTAATATGTGTATTCGAGGGGATCACTAGACTGATATGTGAATCTGACGGGATCACTAGACTGATATGTGAATCTGACGGGATCACTAGACTGGTATGTGTATCCGACGGGATCACTAGACTGATATGTGTATCCGACGGGATCACTAGACTGATATGTGAATCCGATGGGATCAATAGACTGATATGTGTATCATTCGGGATCATTATAATGATATGTGTATCCGACAAGATCACTAGACTGATATGGAAATCCAATGGGATCACTAGACTGATACGTGTAATCTTAAGGATCATTAGACTGATATGTGTATCAGACAAGATCACAAGACTGATATGTGAATCCGACGGGATCATTAGACTGATATTTGCATCCGACGGGATCACTAGACAGATACGTGTATCTTTCAGGATCCCTAGACTAATTGATGTGTGTTCTCTATAGAACCACTAGACTGTTTTATGTAGGGTACCCCTTAATAGGAAGCTAACTGTTATTACCCCACGGGCCTAGTAGTGAGTCCCTTACTAGGTATATTTTTATACTCACCCTTTACTCTAACTTTTTCAGGCAAAGGTAATGCGAGGGGCAGACCGGCGAGAGGCAAAAAGGATGCGTGAAGGCCATATGGACATGTCTAGTTTTTTATGCTTCCACTGAACGTATTTGTTATTTTTATTTCTTTTTAATTATTAAATTGAGTCATGGTTAGAACAACTGTTTTTCTGTTTTGTTTTGATGAGTTCATGGATCATGTTTTGGAACTTTTGGAAAGTGATTGAAAATAGGGCCCGAAATTGCTTTCTTATGTACTGAAGGGTTTTAATGAATCGTAAATAGGTCTTTTTATGAGTTTGTCTGTTTTACGGTTGAGTCTTAGCAGTAAGTAGTAACCTCAGTTTAGTCCAAAAAGTTGGGTTGTTTTACTTCCTCTGTGATCATTACATGAGTCGTGCATTTCAAGTAAGCAACGATATGCTTTGTAATGGTTAGTTATGTTTTCAACTTATAATATGTATAAAAATAAACAATATAATTGTTTTCATGCAAGAGTAATCACAGACCAACAAAGCTACTAGACAAAAGCAGCCTTACAATCATAGCAGCGGATCGTAGGTCGTTTCTACAATGATAGCACGAGCTCGTTTAGCAAAGACGTGAGTCGGTCGACCGTGTGGAGTTGTTTCGGTTAACACATGTTCGAGATGGGACTTTTGTATTTCATACCGAAGAGGAAGTGCATGTAAGTTATTCAAGCAATACTTCTGTTCTTATTTGTCCTCTTTAATTTATTTGTGACTAACTACTTAATTCCTAAATTTGTTGCAGAATCAAATGCTGGAACTTCATTCCCAGCCTACCCTAGGGATGCAATATTCAAGATTGTGTTGGGTAAATGATCGTGCTACTCAAAAGACCTTAGTTGGGGATCCAAGCTCAAGTCTCACAAGACCGCCAATGCGAGCAATGCCATGACCTCATGTTCGCAATCCATGGTAGATCTCTAATTACAGGTCGAGCTTGATGAAGCTAAATGAGCAAAAAGAATAGAGAAAGACACAAGAGATGTTAGTATCATAAGTGAAACAAATGCGGAAGCTCATAGAAGACATGAGTTAGGCACAACAAGAACCACCATGGTCCCTAGCTTTGCGGTACGTATATATATGTTTCTATTATTCTTAAGTTCTTGAAATTACATTATTCAATGATGATAGACATATGTACTAAACTTAAGCACTTTTGTATCATTGTAGGTTTTCCGGTGTAGAATGGCTTATGAGGCTCGTTAGGAGACGTACATAGTTTTTATGGATTTCTATGTATTTTTTTAAAAAACATTTACTATTTTCTATGCATTTATATTATGAACCTTGCCGAACTTTAATCATATTTAAATTTTTGTTATATTTTATATTTTATATCGGTGTTTTAGTATTTATTGTTTATTTTTTATAATTTAATATTGCATAAATTGTACTAGAATCGAAAATGAATATGAATACTACAATTGAATAAAAAAATATTTCAGAAAAAATAAAAAACATATATTTAAAAAATTTTGCTATGCAACTCATACATCGAGAATATGGTCTATATCTCGATGCACTCAAGAAAGTGTCGGAAACACGATTCCTGACGTCGCGTCAGTGATGGTTATTTCTAACCATGGCTGATGCCAAATATGTAAACGTCGAGGATAACTTGTTTCTGATGCACGAATAACGTCGGAAATGCTGAGGTCGAGAGACATATATTGTCGATGCCATGTTAGTGATGCGTCAGGAATATGTCTCCCGAGACATTTTTTTCGACTCTCTTTCCGACGTCTCTTTTGGCGTTGGGAACTTATTTCCTAACGTATTTTACATTTTCGATGTTTTTATGCATCGGAAATTGCCACACTTCTTATAGTGCCTTAGTCAACATGATCGTTTAGTATATCCAATATGATGGCTAGATTTGAAGTTTTTAACGATAATCTACATTGGACTACACAGTCGCTTACCATGTCAACACGATCGTTTTTCATGATCAACATGATTGTGTAGTCCTAGTCAATATGAACGTTAAATTCGAAGTTTTTTTTCTATCATTAAAAAAGAACTACACGAGATCGTGTATCATGACTGTAATAAATGATAGTTCAGAAAAAGACTACTCGCGCACGTGTGACCGATTAATCGTGTGTTGGCTGATGCATTTTTGGTATTTTTTATTGTTGGTCTGTGGAATTTTCTTTTTTTAGAATTTTTATATACGGTGTAAATATTTTACCTATTTGTTCTATTTTTAAAATACTTTTTTATTTATTTATAAAACAACCCAAATAGGAAAAAAAAAGTGGAATTGAACGAAGAAAAACAACATGAACAAAAATGTAAACAAAATGATGCACACAAGGTTGTATTCAAATTAGTAATTAATTACTATTGCATTTCTATTGAAATGATAAAATACCACCAAAGTAATAATGAAAATAATTATTATGAAAGGGTATAATTGGTACAAAAAGTATCCCCAATTATGCCTTTTATATATACTATTGAAAATTGATATACATAACTTTTGTTTAAAAAATAAAAAAAAAATAATACTTAATTGAGCTAAGTTCTAAAAAAATTAATTAAATTTATTTTAAGTAATAATTTAATATCATTTCCTACCTTTAAAATTCTAGGATGTGAAATATTTCCGTTCAAATCCTGACACCAAACAGAGCATAAATTCATTGAATCTCTAACAAAAATGTTTAACTGCTTTTATTTTGAATTATATACCATAGATGAAGTATGTTAGTTGTTTGATATAAAATATAAAGGAGATATCAAATATATATTGCAACAAAACAAAGGCTGATAAAAGAAATGTAAAATTATAACTAAAAAAACTTAGCTCAACTAACACCTGAGAATAAAAGATCATAATTTCAAATTCTTTTCACTTCAATTTATACTAAAAGAGGAGGTAAAACTATATGTACTTTTGTGTTTTGTGCTGCATGATATATACCCAGGAATATTACATAAAGAAAATTGGGTTTCAACTTTTTTTAGTGATATAAAGTAATGTAAAGCATCATATTCCCATGAAAGTAGCCTTCAATATAATATTCATTATAACTTATCTTGTTTCTTACTTAAAATAATTCACTTTTTAAATTATCGTAAATGATAAATTTCTTAAAAAAATATTTATTAAATGATCTTTTAAAAAATATAATAAAGTATTATATAAAATAATTCTGAAAATGGAAAGAGTTCATTGGCCCACCGTAGAAAATATAAAAGATGCTCCCTCACTCATGCCAACAACGGACGCGTAATATGTTTGATACACGATCGTTTAAATTTAACTATTGTTTGGTACACGATCATTTAGATTTGATTGTTTAAATTTTGCTTCAATTTATTTTTTCAATTATATCATTTAATTTTGTTACACAATAGTTTAATTTGGTTACGTTTAAATTTTGTTACACGATCGTTTAGTTTTAGACGCAAATCTAAATAATTTTTTTTTCAAAATTTGGTACACGATCATTTAGATTTGGCTAAATGATTTTTTTTAATTCTTTTGGTAAACGATCGTTTATTTTTTTTACACTATCGTTTAAATTTGTTTACACGATCGTTTATTTTTTCAAGATTCTTTAGTACACGATCGTTTAGATTTGTCTACACAATGATTTATTTTTTTTTTACACGATCGTTTACTTTTTTTACACGATCGTTTACATTTGGCTACTCCAATTTAAATGATTTTTTTCAAGATTCTTTATACATGATCTTTTAGATTTTGCTATGTTTTGTAAACGGTTGTTTATATTTGGTTACCCAAATTTAAACGACGTAATAAAGAAGAGGAAAAGAAGAAAGACAATGGAAAGAAATTGCAGCGGAAAAAAAAAGAAAGAGGAAAAGAAGAAAAACGATGGAAAGATTAAACGACGAAAAAATAGGAAAAGAAGAAAGATAATGGAAAAAAATTGCAGTAGAAAAAAAGAAGAGGAAAAGAAGAATGACGATGAAAGAAATCGCAACGAAGAGGAGACGAAAGACGAAAGGGTGAACCTGGAATATTTAAAAAATGACCAACTTCATAGACTTTGTTACACGGGTCGAAAATAGTTTGGTATTTTGTTACATTTATGGAAATTAACCTTTATTAAATATAATAAAATTATATATAGTCTATCAATAACCAGTGACAAACTTCTATCAATGCCTATCAATATCACTTATAGACATTGATAAGTGTTTGTCAATGTCTATCAATATCGCTCATAGACTTTTATCAAATATCTATATAAATTTTTATTATATTTTATAACATTTTGATTTATTTTATTATATTTAAAAATTCATCTTTAATAACCAGGAACATATTATTGACATAAATGAATTTGCATAAATGTTTGATAAACCATCGATATACCAAAATATTTATAAAGTAGAATCAAATCTCGAGAAATAAAAGAAAACGATAAAATCTGGGAAGGGTTCCTAAAGCCCTTCATTCAAGCTCAATTTATCCAATTTTTCCATTCTGTTCATTTTTCTTACACGTGGGCTGTAGTCTCAATAACAAATCCAAACCAGGCTTGTTTTTATTGATCTATTTTTCAATTAATATTTTGATGGATTTTTCTTTGGATTCCTCCACTTTAATTAATGTAATTAGGGGAGAAAGAAGTAAAAGTGGCAAAAAGATAAAACTTTCCACCGTCCGTTTCTTTTAATTCTGCTGAGAAAGTGTCTTTTTTCCACTATTACTTTGTTAAGAGATACTCTAATAATAATTCAAAAATAGAAAATTTTGATAAATTATTTATATTTATTATAGTTATATTTTATATAAAGTGTAAATATTTTGTCAAAAGTTCTATTTTTTACAATTTTTCTATAATTTACTTCAATAATTCTTTTTTATTTGTTAATAAAATTTCCTACATTGATTGACAATGCTCTTCTTTGTTAAAATATAAAAATTTGATACAAATTTTTGTTGATTGTGTTTTACCACTGTCTATCAATAATTGAAGTCTATCATTGATCAACAATGATAGTACTATTGCAGCTTATCAATAATAGATATAAATAGAAATCTATCACTGATAGGATAATGATAGTATTCTATCATTGTCTATCAATGATAAATACCAATTGGTATTGATAATGTTCTATCGGTGTATATCAATAGCTTCAAGCATAATATCTATCATTGATAGACATTGGTAATGAATAATATTGTTTAATCAATATCTATCAGTAATAAAGATAAGGTAATTTGATTGTGTATGTGTGATAGTATTCTATTGCTGCTTATCAATAATAGATACTGATAGAAATATATCACTGATATACAATGATAGTATTCTATCATTGTCTATTAATGATAAACACTGATAGGTAGTGATAGTGTTTTATCTTTATTATATAATCTATACTATATAAAAGGGACTAAGGGGGAGAAAAGCATTATTTTTCTCCTTTTAGCCCTGGTGACTGATTGTAGGGTTATTCACTAAAAAAAAAAAAAAAAGTTTATTTCCCAATGCACCAAATGCTTGTCGAGAGAAAGAGGGTCAGGAGAAAGGGTATCACGATAGGCTAAAAAGCACAAGTTGGCAGTAAGCCACAACTCCAAATGTTGTATAAAGCATCGAGAGTTAGTTAGGAAAAAATGTTTTAAAGATCTAACTCTCGATGTTGTTAAGAAGAGCATTCGGAGTTAGCCAATAACTCCCGACTAATTAATTACGCATCGAGAGTTTGAAGAGATCTTTCAATCCTCTTCATAGGGTGTTGATAACCTGTTGACATACAAGTTATTGTGGTCTTTTAGGTAAAACAATGGAGTCAAAACGCAAGATAAAGAACCAAAACGCGTAACTTTTAGTGCAATTTTATAATGTTAAGAGAATGCACCTTACAAATTCATCATGTCTGATTAACTTTGCTTTTAAGTGTTTTTACAAAGTGAATCGCAAAAAGAATCGGGTGTAAGAACTCAGCGATAAGCAAGAAACTTGATGATTTAACATTGCAAGGCGAGATGCCAACACATCACGTAAGATGATTCGCTAGAAGACAAGAGTGGTAGTTGGAATTTGTGTGACAAGAACTGACTACTTTCTGTGCTGA
Organism: Cucumis melo; assembly: GCF_025177605.1. Classification (NCBI taxonomy): domain Eukaryota; kingdom Viridiplantae; phylum Streptophyta; class Magnoliopsida; order Cucurbitales; family Cucurbitaceae; genus Cucumis; species Cucumis melo. Next base: position 22,485,316 of record NC_066857.1, on the reverse strand, counting down.
CATTTGTTGGCAAGGACGGATATGCAGCATAGCGTAAGTAATTTTTCGCGTAAGTATGCCTACAAAAGACTCTAACTCTGCCATGAAAAAGAGAAGGAGCTCATCCCTTAAGGAGGGCTAGTGAAAAGATGAGTTTTAGAATCCTTCACCATCTGCAGTAGTAGTTCTTCCTTTTCCACCTCTTCTTTGGTCAACATCTGAGTGAGAGTATAGAGAGAGAAGCTTACCCACCATTCCCCTAACTTGTAAAAGAGTCAAGGAATGCATGATAATGCATTCTGTATTTCAGCCTCAGACCCACCAAAGGAGGAAGACAGGGCTGCTAGGACCACATTCAGCTAGAAAGCTCTTCTTTCATAGACAAAAGTCGAAAAAAGCGGAAAGAGTGAAATCGGCTCCTCTAACCGGGTGTGAAATCAGGCCTGAGTTAGTGCACCATGGTTCGGACAATTGAGGCTGGTCTATTGATTCATTGAATGGGATTGTAATCAATCACCTAGTTGATCCCCTTGAATCTCGTGAAAGGCCTTTCTATTTCTTATCTCTATCTAATGATCATTAAAGCTTTGAGATACCCTATCGATCGAAGGAAATCCAAAACTACTACTTATCCTACAACTGCAACCTATGAGACAACCACAGTCAGAAAAAGAAGGACTGCTACCGCAACCTAGCCCGCACTAATTCTCTTTCATTCAGTTAGGAGAGCCGAATTACTAGTAATCTGCTTCGTCTTCCTCTGTTCTGTACTCCTACGACATCAAAAAAGAAGCTTGCTTTTCTTCTTAGTAGTTGATCAAGCTAGGTTAGAAGAAAGGGAACGGGGGAAGCACTCTCAAAGGGAAGGGGAAGGGAATTCTATGTTGAAGTGAGAAGTTAGAGTATTCTCTCTTTCATTATCCGTTGAGTAAGTGGTGCAGAATGAAACTAAAAGATCAAGCCCTCAGTCAGAAATGGGACATCTTTCGAACAGTTAGTTCTCAGACTTTCCTTTCGTCTTTCCTTGGTCAAGAGATGAGGCTCATTCCCTTTTCCACGACAACTACTGTCTCAGCATCAACAACCGGAACAACTGATGCTACTGCCACTGCCTCAACCTACGGTCTTTCCTTTCTGCTTCACCCGAGTCAACTCTCTAAAGGAGCCCTACGGGCCCTGCTTCTGACACAGGTCTTCTTCTTTCTCGACACACATTTCTTTACTTTTTATTTTTGTACTTTGTAATGTATTGTTTGGCTATATTATTTTCATGGCCGAGAGACCTGTATGATCAATACAATGCATATTTTATTCACTATCTCTTTCATCTCTTTACTATTCACTATCTTGTTAAAGTATCTTAAGTAGTTTAAGTATGTGATTATGTGCTTGATAGGGATTCTTTAATTATAAGACTCATCATTTTAGCCTAAGCTTAACTCAATCATCTGATCAACGCTCATTGCCAATTGCTTAAGAGAGTAGGTGGCATGGACCTTGCTAAACATGCACAGAAGGGAGTTTGGAAGCAAACTTCATTCTGGTATTTTACCTCCAATCATTTGTGTCCCAAAAGTAGAATAAATGTGGTATTTAGGCTGGCTGTTTGCTTAAATAGAGAGGCAATATGATGCTTATAAGTAAAGAAACTTAGATATATATCGCTTGATCTATCTTTATCATCTGTGTCCTAAAAGGAAAACAATTATGGTGAGTAGGTACTGAGAGGTTGCTTGCCTTAAATATAAGATGGTTAAATGATTTATATCACATCAAGGACATCTCTCATGACTCAAATCGCCTACAATGTAGGATTTTCCCTCATTTTTCTTAATGCAATTTAGTTTACATTCCATAATCATTCCATTCCCCTTCTACATAATCCTTAGTGTAAGTAATTAGATTCGTATAGTTTTACTTTTATACTATATATAATTTATACCGCCCGAAATTAGAAATATGCTTTATAACTAGTTTGATAGAAATTTCCTATGTTCGACCTAGCTTACCAAAGAAACCTCTTGCTTCGCTTGCACTTGAACAAGCATGAGGAAAACTTGTACTCTACACAGAATTAGATGAGATATCAACGCATGGTGAGGAAGTGTACCTTTTATAGTAAACTCCTCACCTAAAGGCAAAGTGAGAACTCTTTTTCGAATAACTTAGTCTACTCGCTTTGCTATTCGTAGAAATAGATCATTAAATGATGAATCAATGAAGTACAATTAAGCAGATGAGAGGCACGAAACCAATTTGCATACTCAATCTCGCATTCAGTCTGTGAAGAGAAGGTATAAAAATAATTTACTGTCACTAATTTCATTAACAGGCATTTTCAATATTTAGGCGTTTTGAAGTTAGCCTTGAAGCTAGGCGACATGATAAAAACGTAAGGATTCAAGCTTCGTAACGCGAGATGAAGGTAGGCGAGAAGAGTTAAGTATTTCGAGAAAATGTCTAATCTTGTTTTGACAGCTAATTACGTGTTGAGTTTTTATGGCCCGGATCTAAAAGAGAGTCCTCTTGATGAGGAACCACATTGAATAGGATTATTTGTCTAAGTATAGATGAGACATTTTGCAGTGAAAGAATGTAGTGGGAGAAAAGGTGATGCGAAAAGAAATATTTGAGTCTAAGTACTATCGCGTTGAAGTAAGCTACACGATGAGGATAGTTGGCAAAGAAGAAGCATGTGTTTGATGCGAAGAACTAGGCATTGGGATGGTAAGGCAAGAAGAAGTATCTACGCCTAAATATGTTGCGATGAATTAGGTGTTTTGTTGAAAAGACTAGATGACCGTATGAGAAAAAGTAAATGTTTGTTGTTTTCTGAGAAGAGAGTTAGGTGGATTGAGCATTCTAAAAAGATAAGGTTGGCGTCTCAAGGAAAATGTCTAATCGCAAAGTGATAGCTGGCTAATATGTTGTGCTTGGATTGGTTGCATAGTGTGTGGCAAAGCAGTAAAGTGACACGTGTAAAGCGTGGAAATGACCCATGGATGTGAAAGGTCACTATAAATAGAACAAAAGGTTGGAAGAAAAAGGCATGAGATACTAAACACTATGATAAATTGTTAAGAGAAGGTTTTGAGTGTTGAAGAGGTCGGTTGAAGGAACCATTAGGCGAGAAGAGAAAGCTAAAGAAAAAAGGGAGAAAAGAGTTTAGACTAAGTATTTCTGTGAGTAACATTTATAAATGAATAAATGCTTGTCGATGATTCCATAAGTAAAACAAGTGATTTTGTATGAATCAATGGCTGTTTTAACAAAAATATTTGACTTTATGATCCTTGTAAATGAAAGAAGTATTTTACAAATGATTGTATGAAAAGCATTTTTTTGTAACCTTATGTTGATGTCTATTGTACGATATTGTTATTACTGTGAGCTTATGCATTGAAAGTAAGCTGTTGAGCTAATGCTTCTCATTTGTTGATTGTAATGATTATGTGATGTGTGGTGCTATTGACCTATCGTAAGACGTTAGTGGAAATCCTAGCTTTAACATGAGACGCTGGTAGCAGTTAATTCCAGGTCTAGCTGGGTAAATGTTGGTAAATTGAATTCTAGATCTGAGCGAGAATGAGTTGTGTGCTTGAAAGCTAGATGTTAGTGAAGTGAATCACAAATCTAGGCGAGGAATGTTATTATGAGACGCTGGTGAAATTTAATCCCAGGTCTATTGTAAGACATTGGTGGAAATGAATCCCCGATCTAGGTGATGAGATGCTGGTGAAAGTGAATCTCGAGTCTGAAATGAGAATGAGTGCTACGAGACACCGGTAGAAATTTCAGGCCTATCGCAAGACGCTGGTGGAAATCCCAGGGTTTAACGCGAGACACTGATGAAGTGAATCTCAGGTCTAAGCGATTAGATGTAGATGGAAGAATCCCAAGTCCCAGTGGTGAATGGAGAATATTTAATGAACTAAAACAAGTGGAATTGTTTGCGATTACTATGGTTGTAAATTAATGTAATGAAAGTTTATGTTGACACTAGAAGAAATCTGGTCTTTAATGTTGGATGGAGAAAATGAAAAATAGGCATTAATGTTGGTTTTCAAAAGGCAAATGTTTAATATCGATTTTAAATCGACATTAAAGATAAAGCTTTCTCTCCCTTACTTTACCCTTTTCTTAAACCACCCACACGCGATTTTTCATCTTTCTCAAATTTCTTTCACTCTTCTCAATCTCATCACTTTCTTCCCTCTCTTCTCAGACAGTTATCGCCGCCGCCACCACCAGTATACATCACTTTCTTCCATCCCTGGCGTCGTCCTTGCCTGTGCCCAATCATTCGGACGTTCGTTTTCGTTAGACTCGTTATGCTCAGTCGTCCTTGCCCGTGCCCTGTGGTTGTTTATGTTGTGCTCAGTCTTTGTTTACGTTGTGCTTAGTCATCATTTACGTTGTGCTCAGTCATCATTTATGTTGTGCGCTCTGTCGCCTTGATTGTGCCCGACCGTTGCGTCTGTCTCGAAGCTCAGGTCTACTCGTGCCCAACCGTCATCGTCTGTCTCGAAAGTGCCAGAGCTACTCTCGACAACTTCTTCCATCTCAGGTATCTCCATTCTTCTCTTAGCTTTGTCTCCAATACGAGGAATTGAATGCTTGGTTGCAAGTAATACAATATTATACACTTTTTCTAGTCACTTGATGTTAAGAGAGTGTACATAGAACTTGCATCAATGAGAAAAACATACAAGGACAAGTTTTTTCTAATTCTTGGTATTGATGATATTACTCAATCCATTCAATTAATTCTAATTTTGATTCTGATTCTGGGTATTTATAGGCATTTTTTTTCGCATACATTTTTCTGTCAAATCATTGCTTGTCTATACCTGTGGCTTTCTCAATCTTTACCTCTTTCACTGTACTTGTAAACGAAGATATAGGGAAGATCTAATGACAACAATATAAGTGCCTTAGCTCCATTTGGTCAATGATTAACTGACCATCTGAAATGATATAAGAAAGAATTAAAAAAATGGTACAGTAGTTTTATTTGTTATCAGAATGGCTACAGAAAAGCCATCGGTAGATATTTGAAACCTGTGTTTCTTGTTGATTATGAGAGTTCTGTTTGGGATGGATTATTAGTTCTGTCAAGCCTATCATTTTTATTAGTTTGCTGTTACTTTCCTGCCATGCATGAATCTGAGATTTCTTTCAGCCAATGTTGTTGCTTTTAGAAGTAAAGCTGTTAGGGAATGGAAGGGTTGGTTTTGAAATTTAGAATCAACCGTAAATTTATACTTTTTGGAAGACATCGAACGAATGTCCTGCACAATAGAGGAAAAGCTTGCACCAATGTGGTGTTTGACCACCAACACTTAGATGACCAACATAATAATGTCTAAATAAAGCGAGAAGTAGAGAGTTTAGGATAAGTTTTAGCATATGTCAAATACATGTTATATAGAAATTAAATATGTTTCATATATAATACAGTTTGCTAATCAACTTTTGGGGCGATTAATGTGGTCATTTGTGAGTCGTAAGATTTATTTTTACTACTGACCCAAGCATGTGCAAAAGTTCAACACTTCGATACAATTTTTTTTCCATAGGGTATGCCTCCTCAAGTTTATGACTATTCCTATGGGTCATCTCTTACTTAGGCATCATGGTTTTATGGTCAAAAAATGGACTGATCTCCATGACAAAATAAATTTATGACTTGTTAGCCTAGGGGTCAGGTTCCATACCTAATAAATGAGTAGTATTTAGCACTTGAACTTAGGTTATATACTTAGTCATATCCTTTAATGCTAAAGTCTTGTTTCAGTTCATTCATTTGGAACTATATGTCATAAGGATTGTTAGAAGTTTGTGTTTGGTCTTTGTGGATTGTTTTAATTTGAGATTTGCTTATTAGTCGATTGAATGATACAATTGTGAGTTTTGTAGTTGTTTCGGTGTATAATATAGAACTTTTTGATTGTTTGGGTTATATAGAACTTGTTAGTTTTTGGAATGTGGATAAGAATTTAATTTTTTTTACATATGTACTTATTTGATAATCTTGCTTTGTTCTAATTGTCTGTTTGTTTGGGTGTAAAACTTTTTATTGATTATATTTAGTCGTCAACGTTTTAGGTATTATTTTTTATTATAGTAAAGTTCACAAGTTTAAGTTTACTTAATTCCTTGTTTTTTTTAATCTTTTTTGTACATTAAGTTGCATTTTATATAATATGGATAAGTCATGGATGAAAAAGAATAGAATATCAACTTATTATTCTTTTCGGGTTGAGATGTTTATTAAAAATGGGTTGGAACATTCGAAGACGTCGAATGTCATGACTTGTCCTTGTTTAAAGTGCGTGAATGCAAAAACTTTAGATGTGAATACAATTAGAGATCGCTTAACGACATCGATCAAGGTTATCAAGTATGGATTTTTCATGGTGAATAACTACCAATAAAGAGAAACAATGAAAGTTTCTTTAGTAGTGCCAGAGAAGAAATTGACGAGGATGATGTTGATGAAATTATTGGAATGTTTGAGGCTGCACATAATTATTTTAATGAAAAGTCAGAAAATTTTGAGGAACTAGTAGATGATGTCAAGAAACATTATATCCTAATTGTAAGATTTTTACCAAAATATCTACATCGATAAAGTTATATATATTGAAAGCTAAATTTAGAGTGATAAGATTTCACAAATCTGTTAGAATTAATTTGTGACATCTTACATACTCCCAATGAATGTCATACTTCTACTTATGAAGCAAATTTTTTTTTGTGTACTCTTAGAATGAAGTACGAAAAGATTCATGCAAGTAGGAATGATTGTTGCTTGTTTAGGAAAGAACTATCTGATGCAAATGTATGCCCCTCTTGTAGTATGTCAAGAAGGAAGATTCCTAAAAATTCAAAAAAGGAGGTTAAGAATGTTCTAGCAAAAGTCATGTGGTATTTCTCCCCAATTCCAATATTTGAAAGAAAGTTTCGAAGTAAAGAAACATCAAGATTATGGACGTGGCATGCCAGAAAAAGAAAAGTGAATGATTTATTACAACATCCAAAAGATGCATTATTGTGGAAAAATAGACAATTTGTGGCCAGAGTTTACGTCGGAACCTAGAGATCCACGTCTTGCTCTTTCCACAGATGAGGTAAATCTGCATAGAGATCTTAGCAGTAGATATAGTTGTTGGCTAGTGATGTTAGTATAAAAAGATAAAAGTGCAAACCTAAAATATTTAAAAAAACGACTAACTTTATGGGCTTTGTTACACTAGCCGTAAATATTTCACTAGTTTGTTATATTTAGAAAAGTTTCCTTCATTTAAATGTCTGGCAAATCTATCTATATCTACTCTATCTACCCTATCTAAAACGGGTATGGAAAAACATTTATTTCATTTACCCAAAAGTAATCAATTTTTGGTATACTGATTTTTTTTTTTTTAAAAAATAGATTTTAAAATAGGGAAACTTTCATAAATGTAACAAAATACCAAACTATTGATGGCCCGTCTAACAAAACCCATAAAGTTAGCCATTTTTTTAAATATTCCAGGTTTGCCTTCCATCTTTCTTCTCTTCCTCGTGATTTCTTTCATCGTCTTCTTCCTGCAATTTCATTCATCAACTTTATTCTTTTCCTTTTTTTTTTCTACTGTGATTTCTTTCCATCGTATTTCTTCTTTTCCACTTCTTCGATTTTTTTTCATCGTCTTTTTTCCAACGTTTAATCTTTCCATCTTATTTCTTCTTTTTCACTTTCTTTTCGCTGTGATTTCTTTCCATCGTCTTTATTTTTTTCCTCTTTTTTTACGTCATTTGAATTTGGGTAACCAAATCTAAACGATCGTATACAAAAAAAAGGCAAAATCTAAAAGATCGTGTATAAAAATTTTTGAAAAAAAATCATTTAGATTTGAGTAGCCAAATGTAGACGATCGTATAAAAAAAGTAAACGATTGTGCAAAAAAATAAAAGATCGTGTATAAAGAATCTTGAAAAAAAATCATTTAGATTAGAGTAGCCAAATGTAAACGATCATGTAAAAAAATGTAAACGATCGTTTAAAAAAATAAAAGAACGTGTATAAAAAATCTTGAAAAAAATCATTTAGATTGCAGTAGCAAAATGTATATGATTGGATAAAAAAAGTAAACGATCGCGTAGAAAAAATAAAAGATCGTGTATAACGGATCTTGAAAAAAAATCATTTAGATTGGAGTAGCCAAATGTAAATGATCGTGTAAAAAAATTATTGTTTCGAGAAATCTAAACGATTGTGTAGCAAAGGAATTAAAAAAAAATCGTGTACCAAATTTTGAAAGAAAAACCGTTTAAATTTGGGAACTCAAATCTAAACGATCAAGTAACCAAATTTAAATATAACCAAATTAAACAACTGTGTAACAAAATTAAACGATAGAATTGAAAAGATAAATTGTAGTCATATCTAAACGATCATATACCAAACAATAACCAAATCTAAAACGATCGTAAATATAATATGTGGGCGTTGTTGACAGCGTGGTTGATGGGGCATTTTTTGTATTTTTACACGGTGGGCCTCTGGGCTTTTTTCGTTTTCGAAATTGTTCTATACAGTATAAATATTTTGTCACTTTGTTATATTTTTGAAAAGACCCCTTTAAAATATTCACTTAGGAACGAGTCCTTTTTTCCCTTAAAAAATGTTAATATATTTTTAAATGTTAACGCTTAGATAAAACTGAAAAAAAAAATTAAAAACATTTAATAGATTTTGTAAAAACAAATTACAAAAATAATAATAATAGATTTTATAAAGGAAACATTTTCTGATAAAATTAATATTTTAATTATTAACATAAAAAATATTTTTAAAAAATTAATAGATTTTTATATATTCACCTTTGGATGAAAGGGAACAAAGTTAAAAAAAAAAAAACCGGATTTCATAGAACATAATTTTAAAAGAATAATAGATTTTAAAATATTCCTAGAATGATTTTTCCCTTTTTTTTTTATCATCATTTGATATTTAAATACTTGAATAAACTTTTTTTTAGCCTCCATCACACCTGAGTTTTGAAAAGAAAAAACAATTATCTACTAGTAGTCACATCACGTTTAAACAATGAATTTCTTTTATGTGAATAGATTTTTAAAAAAGTCAATTTATATCTTTAACCAATATATCTAAAATAAAAGAAAGAAATCACATTTTCTTACAAATAACATCTACTTCAAAATAAAAAAATCATAATTTATCTCTAACTAATATTCACTTGACGAATATTTTATAAAATTTCATATATCTATTTTTTTTTCATAAAATAAAAGATTAGGATATCAAATAGTTGAGTCAAACATTTGTTTTTACATAGTAACACCCTGATTTTTATTTGGGATTTTCAAATATAGTAAAATAAAGTAAAATATTTACAAGTTATAACAAAATTTTGGATTCTATTAATAACTTCTATCACTATCTATCAATGTCACTCATAAAAGTATATTAGAGTTTATTAATGTTTATTATTAATAGAATCTGAAAATTTTCTATATCTTCTATATTTTCAATTTCCCTTTTTATTTTTACTTTTAGTTTATGTTAACTTACTCTCCTTTTTTTTTGTTTTTTCATAGCTTTAATATCAAAGATCATTACAACATTTTTGTGTATTTTTAGGATTATAACACAATTTCATTGTTTAAGGTATGCTACCTTTTCCAATTTGTTTTTTAAAATTTGACGTGAATTTATTTTTTTTTACCTTTTATGTGTTTGAGTTTTAGATTCAATAGTGTTGATATTTTGTCAAAAGGAATTAATGAGATTCTTTAATTATTTAATGAGATATTTAAATTCAAAAAAATAAAAAAAGATAAAAGATCTTCCGTTATTTTAGGAATCTTTTATAAATATCTTTTTGAGATTTTTTTTAAAGGCATATATATATATATATATATATATATATATATATATATATATATATATATATATATATATATATATATATATATATATATTACGGAGCTTGAGCCAAAGATTGATTGACGAGGACAAATCGTTGTGCTTCTAGTTGAAAAGCGTTGGAGAATTGTGAACGAAAGAAGGTAGTACGACTAACTAACTATGGTTTCAACATGTTGATCTGCAATGAGATTGATGATGAGTAATATGAAAGAAGAATTGATGATCAAGAGTTTACCTTGAACTCAAGGGGAGTGTGAATCCTTTAAGTTATTTTGTATTTAAAGATAGTCATATACATGAGAAGAATGTTCCTTATTGTATTGATCTACATTGACAACTGCGAATCTTAGTAATATTACACATCCGAGTTGTGTAAAGCTCTCCAGGCGTAGATGGTATTCACCGAACTGGGTTACCAAAGCTTCACGTGTTATTTATTTATGTTGTTCTTCTAGCTATTACAACAGCTAATTACCTTTGAATTAGCTAAAGGTTATATCGATTATCTCATAACTTTTCCAATTGGTATTAGAGTGGGTTACTAATCAATGGAGATAATTAGGTAAGGTCCTTTAATCTCACGTCCTCTTGTACTTAATGGCAAAAACTATTCATTCTAGAAGGTTCGTATGACATCGTTTCTCTAACTCTTGATGGGAGAGCTTGGAGAGCTGTTGTAGCTAGATGGGAACCACTAATGATTACCTTAGATGGTTATTCTATTCCTAAATCTAAAGTTGACTGGACAGATGCTGAAGAACAATCCTCTGTGGGAAATTCTAAAGCTCTTAATGCTATCTTTAATGGTGTTGACTTGAATGTGTTTAAACTAATTAAATCTTGTAGCTCGGCCAAAGAAGCATGAAAATTTTTGAAGGTTGCATATGAAGGCACTATAAAAGTTGAAATATCAAGACTACAGTTGGTAATGTCAAAATTTGAAGCCTTAAAGATGTTTGAAGATGAAATTGTTGCTAATTACAATGAGAGAGTTAAAGCTCTTCTGACAAAACAATTTTCAAAAATTGGAAAGAGGTTCTGAAATACAAATTCTATTGGGTCCAACTCCAAAAATTTAATTAATTTTAGAAGAAGAGATGGTGAAAGTTATAATAGAAAAGATATTGAAATTTTGAACAAAAGAGATGGTGAAAACTTTTGAAGAAAGTGTGAAGGTAGGACATTCAAATGTAGAGAGTGTGGTGGATTTGGTCATTATCAGGTTGAATGCTCCATGTTTCTGAGAAAACGAAAGAAGAATTTTTATGCTACCTTATATGATGAGGAAACAGATGATAGTGAGGAAGATGATGGGTTTACGAATGCAATCATAGTTAATATAACCGAAACTAATTCTCAAGATGAAGATTCTGAAGAAGAAGAATGTGAAAACAGCCTTTCCTATGAACAATTGAAGATTAAGTGGAAAGAAGATTCAGAAGCTAGAGCAGTGCGAAAATATATATATATATATATATATATACAAGATCTTTTGGAAGAAAATGAACAATTGTTATCAGTTATATTTTTCTTAAAACAATGATTGAAGGAGATTCAAATGAAGTATGATCAGACTACGAAGTCGGTAGAAATGTTAAATTTAAGATTGGAAAATCTACATCAAATACTGAACTTAGGACGGTCTAGTTCAAACAAATGTGGTCTTGGCTTTAACTCATCTGAAAAAAGAATCATTCAGACTAATAGTATAAAATTTGTTCCTACTACTATAGGTGTAAATCCTGATCAACTAGCTGAAACTAGAGTTGTTAGCTCTTCATCAAAAGTAACTAGCTGTGTTTGCCATTATTGTGGTAAGAGAGGTCATATTCGGCCCTTCTGTTACACGATATAGAGATACATACTCCAATATCAAAAAGCTGCTTATCGTCTAGAGAAGCAAAAATTAAACTCATTTAATTAAAATGGAAAGAGAAGTTATAAGATTTTGAGAGTCAAGAATTCAAAAAAATGTAGTATTGCTTTTACTACTATTCAATCGTCAATTGATGCATGGTATTTTGATAGTGGATGTTCTAGACACGTGACTGGGAATAAATCTTTCTTTTATGAATTGAAAGAATGATCCTCTAGACATGTTACTTTTTGTGATGGTGCAAAAGGAAGAATCCTTGCAAAAGGAAATATTGAGAAACACGATCTACTATGTTTAAGTAATGTGAGATATGTTGAAAGGCTCAAAGAAAATTTAATTAGTGTTACTCAACTCTGTGATCAGAATTATATTGTTAATTTCAGTAAGGATGATTGTATTATGACTGGTGTTGATAAAAGAGTTCTTATGAGTGGCTGTAGACAGGTTGATAACTGTTACCATTCGGTGTCAAACAATATTGATTTGTGTCATCTAAATAAAGAGGATCAGACACGATTATGGCATAAGAAACTTGGACATGCTAGTCTAAGTATTATTGGTAAAGCTATAAAGAATCAGGTTGTCCCTAATATTGATTCAAACATCAAGTTCTTTTGTGGTGACTACAAACTTAGGAAGCAAATCAAGTCATCAAATAAAAGTATGAAGGAGTGTTATACAAACAGAGTTCTAGAACTTCTACACATAGATCTAATGGGTCCTATGCAAACAGAGAGTCTTGGAGGGAAAAAATATGTCTTTGTTGTTGTGTATGATTTCTCTTGTTTCACTTAGGTAAGATTTCTCAAAGGAAAATCAAATACTGCCAAAGTGTGCATCAATTTATGTTTGAGCCTTCAACGTGAGCAAGGGAAGAATATTGTTTGAATCAAGAGTGATCATGGAAAGGAATTCAAGAATGAAGAATTGAATAGTTTATATGAAGCAGAAGGTATTCATCATGAATAGTCGACTCCTTTAACGCCTCAACAACGTGATGTAGTAGAGAGAAAAAATTGAACTCTACAAGAGATGGCTCGAGTTATCCTTCATGCCAAAACTCTTTCACTTAAGTTCTGGGTTGAAGTTGTGAATACCATGTCATATTCACAATTGAATCACTACTTGTTTTGGTACAATTGTAACTTTGTATGAGTTATGGAAAGGTAGGAAACCTAATATTAAGTATTTCCATGTGTTTGGAAATACTTGTTATATTCTTGCATATAAGGAGTATCACAAAAAATGGGATGATAAATCGAATACAGGGATTTTTCTAGGATATTCTCATAATAGTCATGCCTACAAAGTATTCAATAATAGAACGAGAGTAGTTATGGAAACTATAAATGTGGCGGTGAATGATAATAAGAAGTCGTTGTACAGACGAATAGATGATGATAATGATATACCAATTCAACCTTCTGTTGCACCTAAATTAGTTGTTGCTGATGTTTCTTCAGTTGATACGATTGTTACTAACTATAGTGATAGCTCTAAATCAACTCAGAAGAAAGTACTGTCTGATGCAAGTGAATTTATTCCATCTTCACATGTTCAAAAGAATCATCCATCAAGTTCCATAATTGGAGGTCCCTCTGCTGGGATTACGACCAGAAAGAAGGATAAGATTAATTATACGAAGATGATTGCAAATATTTGCTACACTTCGTCTATTGAGCCTACATCAGTCAATAAAGCTCTCAAAGATGAATTCTGGATAAATGCAATGCAAGGGGAACTATTACAATTCAAACAAAATAATTTACGAACTTTGGTTCCTAAACCTATGGAAGCAACCATTATAGGAACCAAATGGATATTAAAAAGCAAGACAGATGAGAGGGGGTCTGTAATAAGAAACACAGCCAGATTGGTTGCACAAGGCTATTCTCATAAAGAAGCAGTGGATTTTGATGAAATCTTCGCACCTGTAGCTAGACTTGAAACTATTCACCTCCTACTTAGCATATCATGTGTTCGAAAATTCAAATTGTATCAGATGGATGTTAAAAGTTCCTTTTTAAATGGGTACTTAAATGAAGAAGTGTATATAGCTCAACCAAGGGTTTTATTGATTCGGTTTATCCTCAGCATGTGTATAAACCCAATAAAGCTCTATATGGACTAAAGCAAGCACCCAGCGCATTGTATGAATGACTCACAATTTATCTTGGTCACAAGTGATATTCTAGAGGAGGTTCTAATAAGACCTTATTTGTAAATAAATCTGACAAAGATTTGATTGTTGCGCAAATATATGTTGATGATATCATATTCGGAGGATTTTTCAGAAGAGCTTGTGAATAGTTTTATTGATATTATGCAGTCAAAATTTGAAATGAGCATCGTTGGGGAGTTGTCTTATTTTCTTAGTCTTCAGATTAAGTAAAGAAAGGAGGGAATCTTTATAACACAGGAGAAATATGCTTAAAACATAGTTAAAAAGTTTGACCTTGAAAAATCAAAGCAAAAGAGGAGTCCTACTGATACACATGTTAAGATTTCCAAAGATAGTGATGGGAATACTATAGATCATAAACTTTACAGAAGTATGATTAGGAGTTTACTCTATCTAATAGCCAGTAGACTTGGCATTGCTTACGTTGTGGGCGTATGTGCTCGGTTGATCCTCGTGTTTCACATCTTGTTGCAGTTAAAAGAATTATCAAATATGTTCATAGCACAAGTGAGTTTGGATTATTATACTCTTATGATACAAATTCAATTCTTGTTGGCCACTGAGATGCGGATTTGGTAGGATGCTCAAATAATAGGAAAAATACTTCAGGAGGATATTTCTTTATTGGTAACAATTTAATCTCCTGGTTCAGTAAAAAGCAAAATTGTGTTTCATTATCTACAGCAGAAGCAGAATATATTGCAATAGGGAGTGGGTGTACTAAGCTTATGTGGATGAAACAGATTCTCAAAGAATATGGTATTTAATAGAAAACTATGACACTCTATTGTGATAATCTGAGTGCAATCGATATTTTTAAAAATGTAGTGCAACACAACAGGACCAAACATATCAATATTAGGCATCACTTTATTAGAGAGCTTATGGAAGGAAAAATTACCACTCTTGAGCATGTTCGGTCAAATCTTCAGCTGACTGATATATTTACTAAACCATTGGATGCAAGCTCATTTGAGCACTTGAGAGTTGGTTTAGGTGTTTGTAAGATTTAATCATTTTGAAATATTATTTTATTTAAGGGAGAAGTTTAGAAAAGCAGAGTGGCCTACATTTATGGACACATCTGCACAATAATTCTCTTTATTAGAGGTTACTTAATTTGTCAATTTTTAAAGTGGGAAGTTACTTTTTGTTTAAAGTCCTCTCACCTTCAAGAAACCCCTTCATCTTCGCGAACTTAGAGCTTATGTTCTTGAAGTTTTTCGTATATGAAAATAGTGAATATACATAGAGGAAAGTATCAAGCTCGTTCACCCAAAGTTGTTGCTGAAGTTTCTGACACCCAAACCAACATGCATGGCATTCGAATGAGGGGTCATCGTTTTAAGAGCACTCCTTCTTGAAGACCCTATCGGCTGCCATCAGAGAAGAATTAGGTAATTTTTTCTGATAGCTCAAGTTTGTCCTTGCATGATGACAATGTTGTTGGTATTCTTCCTGATAATGTTGAATCTAAACTAGTTGTTTCTGAGTCTCATTTTCCTGCTATAGATTCGGATGAGAGCGATAATGTTCCATTAGCTAGGTTGTTGAAGAAAGGTTTATTTTATAAAGCGGGGTCTACTGTTGTTAATTCTTTTGTCCCTTCAGTGCATTAACAACCTAAACCTCTAATAGTAGTTCTTCCTCTCATAATGTCTTTGTTCCAACTCCTAGTCACCTGTCTACCATAAATGAAAACCTTGAACAAACTAGTCATTCCCCACCTATTAGGTCTTCTGTTTGGTCCAGTCCACCTGTTAAAACTCAACAGTCTATTCCTGATCCTGTTCATGTGAGACAACTTACTGACGATGTTGGTGAGAACATTGATGAGAATATTGGTGAGACTGTTGAACTAAATGATAATAGTGCACCTGATGATGTTGAACCTAATGTGAGCGTTCCTTCGTCTGAACCTGAACAACCTCGTGTAGACCTAAAACCGAAAGTGAAGAAAACTCAACTGAGACGTCGTATGGTAACTACCAACTGGCCAAAAAAAGATACCACCGAATATTCTATCTGTACCCATTGATGGAATCTCATTTCATCTCGAAGAAATGTACAAAGATTGAAGTATGTAGTGTAGAGGCGAATTGCAGATGAAGTCATTGTTTCTAATAAGCATCCTTTTTTCTTAAGTTTTATGGATTTGGTGGTTAAAGCAGGGTTGTCCAAGACTATCTCCAATGTTGGTCCTTTTTATCCTCAGATGATAAGGGAATTTATTGTAAATTTGCCTTCAGAATTCCATAATCCAAGCAGCCCTGACTATCAGACTATGCTTATTCGAGACTCAACGTTCACAATTTCTCTTACTATAATCAATGGTCTTGGGGAACACTGTGGAGTTTGACTCTACTTCTTCACATCCATCTAATGATGTTTTGGCTTCTATCCTATCTGGAGGAAGTATGTCTGTATGGCCAGTGAATGTGATTCTAGATGTTTCTCTTAGTGTCAAATATGTCATTCTCCATAGGATTGGCAGTGCTAACTGGTTCCCTTTCTCACATGCTTCTAGTGTATCTGTTGCTCTATGAACTTTTCTATATCAAATATGCAATGATGATTCAGTTGATGTTGACCTCTTTATATATAATTACTTATTAAGACATGTTAGAACGTTTGGTGTGAAGATTCCTATTGCTTTGCCTCATTTCTTCTCAAGTTTACTAGTTCATCTAAATGCTGATATTTCTTTATTGCAAGTGATGCTCCTAGTCATGACCCAAAGACATTGTCATTGAGCTACAGGCTATTTCAAGGGAGTCATGTTCTTGACTTAGAATATGATATAAGGCCCTTCAGGAAATCCCATGTGTTTGGCACTGATGATATAGATGAGAATGCTTAAGGGTTCTTTGTTCACCGTGATTTAACCTCCAGATTCATCAACACGCTTACAGCTGAATCTCGAGCTCCTTCTACATCTATAAATTTGTTGTCTGATAGAAGATTGAAGGTTGATTCACTTGTTAGACATCTGAAGAATCTTATCCCTTCCTCTAGTATGGTTCATCTAGCTCAGGAGTAATGTTTCTTTTCAATTCAAAGCGAGAGAAGAGTGTTGTGAAGTTTAGGGGGCAAAGGTAGTTGATGAAGTTTTGAAGCTGTTTCTGATGAAGTTTTAAAGTTGTTTCTTTTTGTTTTTTTTTTCTTTTGAAGATGTATGAAGCTCATATGAGCTTAAATGATGTTTATTGTTGTCTCTTTGTTGCTGTCATTTTCATATGAATTAAAAAACGAAATGGTGATCGTTAGAAGCTTATGTTTAAAAATTTCTCTTGATAAGTGAGTTAATCTGGTGTGTTGACATATGTTTGATAAAGTGGTCATCTCCTAACTTATGCACTATGGGATACTTCTGTGAAGCACTAACTTGAACTTGAAAAGAAACCTCCTCTTTTTGGCAAAAGGGGGAATTTGTTGGTATTTTGTCAAAAAGAATTAATGAGATTCTTTTATTATTTAATGAGATATTTAGATTTTAAAAAAAAATAAAAGATCTTTTATTTTAGGAATATTTTATAAATATCTGTTTGAGATTTTCTTTGAAGACATATATTATGAAGCTTGAGCCGAAGATTGATTGATGAGGATAGATCGTTGTGCTTTTAGTTGAAAAGCGTTGTAGAACTGTGAACGAAAGAAGATAGTATGACTAGCTAACTATGGTTTCAACATGTTGATCTTCGACGAGATTGATGATGAGTAATATAAAATAAGAATTGATGATCAAGAGTTAACCTTGAAGTCAGGGGGAGTGTGAAGTTATCTTCAAGAAGATTCATTCATACATTCAGAGGGAGTCTGAATCCTTTAAGTTATTTCGAACTTAAAGATAGTCATATACATGAGAAGAATGTTCATTATTGTATTGATCTATATTGACAACTGGGAATCTTAATAATATTACTCATCTGAGCTGTGTATAAAGCTCACTAGACGTAGGTGGTATTCACCGAATTGGGTTACCAAAACTTCGCGTGTTATTTACTTTTATTGTTCTTTTAGCTATTACAAATGTTAATTACTTTAGAATTAAGTAAAATTTTTATCAATTATCTTATAACTTTTTCAGATAGTCTTTTCACTACTTTTCATTTTCACCATTATTAAATGTGTGCAACACATATAGTTCAAATTAGTTTATATATAAAAGTATGGATGAGAAGAAACTTTTTGCACCATTTATGCTCTTTCGCTATAAAGATTCTCACTATTACTATAGTTTAGTGGCAATTCAGTCATTTGCCCGATTTTATCCCCTTATGCATTACAAATGTCATATTAAAAGTCATATTAAAAAGCCACCAATTCTAATTATTCAACCTCAGTAAAAATGTTAAACTCACACACTTATAAATATTTTCAATAGAGTGTTTTGCTCGAACTTTTGATATTATTCAAATTCATTTACTATGTAACGACCCAACTCTTTATACTAAGCTGAGGTCGTTACTACCTAAAGGATGGTAAAAATTTTCTTAAATCCACAAAATAAATAACAAATTTTCTTAATTTAAAATCTCAAATATTCATTAAAATCATAAATAAGCTAAAGTAAGTAGAATTAAATCTAAAAATAAGTTCCTAGCTCGAGCTTTATCTAGTTTTAAAAGAGTAAAAAATAAAAGTGCATAAATACTAAAATCATAATCCAATAACATAAAGCGGAAGCAAAAGTGTTTTCCTATGACACGCCATGGTCACTTCTTGTCATTCGCTAGCTTTCCTCTGGCCTTACCTCTACCTCAGCTTGAAAAATTAAACATAAAAGAGTGAGTATAAAAATATACTCAGTAATGGACCTACTACTAGTCCCGCTAGGTGACTGTTAACTTCCTATTAGAATCCTGTAAAGTGGTACCTCTAAATTGACACGTTCCCAAACACGTGCAATCTGTAATCCCGTAGGAACATCTCTGGTCTTTGGTGAACCCAAAAGAACACCTAAGACAAAACTGGTCTTCGGTGAACACAAGGAACACTTAGGACAAACTAGTTTTTAGTGAATTTCGAAAGAAACACTAAAAAAATTGGGCTGTAAGTGACCCCATCGAGTCACTCGTAACATAACATCTCGTACTGGACTGGTGATCCCGTCGGACTACACATTCATAAAAAGGTAGTGATTCCAAGGGACACCCATGTGGATACAACTCTAATAGATAAAGCTAACAACACACCCTATCCATAGCATGTAGCATAACATTAGCATAAACATGGCTTAAGTATTTATCATAGCATTCTAAATCATGAGATTAATACTTCATGCATTAACTTCAACATCAACATAACTCAGTCATAACTAACAGTCATCATAAGCATAGACTAGTCATGACTACCAATCATCATAAACATTAACACATCATGCATATTAGCTACATTAATGCATAACGAAAAAGTCACATGCAATCTCTTACTTCTATTCAAGGGTCTAGTAGGAGAATCTCTTACCTAGAGATTAGTTTAATCCACATAAATACAATCCTGACAGCAAAGTCAAGCTTCCCAAGAAAATCGTAAACAGTGAGGATAAAATACTACGATGATAAATTTAATGGTTGCTTAAAGCTCAGATGCGACCAGCGTGCGGCTCGCGTGTGGCTAAAGAGAAAGGGCAGCTCGGGTTAAACTCGACTCGGGCAGCTGGGGGATGCGACTCACACACACGCACGGCTTGAATGAAAACTCGGTTGGGAGTGGCTCGCTGACGACTCGACTCGGGCAGACTGACGCAGATCGAACTAATGGCTTGGTCTGCTGTTCGACGATGGCGACTGCTGACGATTTGTCGATGGTCGCTGCTCGATAGAAGACAACTGGCTGACGATGGAGGAGATAAAAGGAAAATAAGGACGACAACGAACGGACGAAGACGACCGACGACGTAAGCGACGTGCGGCGAGATTAGGCGACAGCAGCGATGGAGAAAGGGGTGGTAGGGTTTTTTTTAGGGTTTGTGAAAAAGGAGAAGGGTGAATAGTCACCACATGCAAACCGAGGCCTATTTAAAGAAATAATAATAATATAAAAATTATTATCATTTTATTTCTCTTTACTCTTTTTCAAATAAAATCTCCTACCCACTCTCGTCATTTAAACCCATCAAATCCCCTCTTAAACTCCAATATTCTCTCTCTTTCCAAACACATCACTTTATATTTTCAAAATAATAACCGAATCTCTAATAATTATATTATTTTCATAATACAATTATTTTAACTTTAAATTCAAATAATTATATACTCCTATATAATTATTCAAAATTCTTTCAATTACAAATCCCCCAACACAAAATCACTTAAAAACAAACAAATTCAATCATAAATTCCAAATTCAATTAATTAGATATTTTTCCAAAGTATCTAACTAATTCTCATCTCTACAAATCAAAGATTTCCAACAATTAAATCAAATAACACCAAAATAATCCAAACATTAGTCAAAATTAAACTTAAGATAATTAAGAATGAATTACCTTAATTTGGGACATTACATACTCTAAAGTTTTGATCTTCTTCAAGTTTATAACTAATAGACTTTTTATTTGCTCACTCTATATCACTATAAATATGGATATTTCTTAGTTAGACATGACCCAAATAACATTTATGGTTTTTCTTCCTTCTTTATTCAAAATACTAATTTCTTCGCTCTTAATGTCTTAGCATGGTTGTTTCATGTAGAAAATTTTCTTCTTAATGGTCAATGGCTCAAAAACTCGAACTTTGAACATAGATTGATGATATAGACATTTAAGTATGAAACCAAGTTGTTGATTCCTTTCTTACACATTTGTTAACGTTGTGGACATAGTTATAATTGTTGTTGATATTATGTATATGTTGTGGAGTTATGATTTTTGTTGATCTTTTTCTCTTCACCCCATATTCGTAGATAACTTCTAAATTTTCTTTTAATTTTTTCTCAATTATTTAAAAGTGATGATGTTGGAAAAACACATTTCAAAATATATGTTTTGTTCGCGATGTGTTTTTCTATTTCTCTCTCAATCCCAAGTTTCTCTTTCAAACTTCTATCTCATCCATAAATTCATTTATCTCACATATTAACATTGTCATCAAAATCTAACCCAAATGTAATTATAAATCGTTAATATTAATTAAGATGAAATATAAAAGTATGCTTATTTTTTATTTGCAAAACTATTAGAATTCTATATTTTGTTAACATTAATTCCACAAAGGTTATAAATTAAAACAAAAACATGAATTTTAAAACTTATTTATAGACAATTAAAACAAATAGTTAAATAGTCATATTTCTACATAAATTTTGTAAATGAAATATATAAAAACTCTTCCACTCATATATAAATTAAATTTCTTCAACTTTTTTTTGAAAAGATGTTTTTAAGTATAATTTGAGGGAGAATTTGAACCCAAGACCTCTTACCCATGGGAACAATACAGAGGTTAGTTAAGCTAAGCTCATGTTAGCAATTCCTTCACACTTACACATAAATATCATAAATATAAGTCATAAATTAAATCTGTATTAGTTAAATAATTTTTACAAAAAAAAAATGGAAATAAAATTAATGATCATTTAATTATTGAAATATCCAAGCTTTTTAATTTTCAATAAGTTATTAACATCTTCCTCTTTCTACTATTGTACAAGAGTTTTCTTCAATTCTTTTTCATTTATATATCATTTCATCTTTTCTCTTTATAATTTATAATTTCTAATTAGATCATGATATAACCAACTATTTCAATTTTTTTATGAATTGGAGCATTGTTTAACAATGTTCAAATTTGTGATAGATAAACAAATTTTTTTATTATATAATACAAAAACCAATGATTTTCTCCTTCACAATTTTCTCTCTTCTTAATTATCTATCACAATTATTAATTTTGTATTTTTAAGTCTATCCATGAGTAGTTACCATTCAAATATTTTTAAAGTTAAATTATGATTTTCGTATTTGAATGAAATATAGTTTCAAATTTTAGTAACCAATAATGAATCATTCTTAAGTTTGTAGGACACTCATCAAAATGTATTAAGTTGTAAAATTGGAAAAAAAAATACTTGACTGGTATATGCACTAACATAATGTTTCTATTTATTTTTGTTAGTAGAAATATACCCATAAATGCATTATACATAAATGCATTATACATATATAACAAGGTGGTAAAATATTTACACTAAATAGAATAATTTCGAAAACGGAAAAAGCCCACAGGCCCATAATAAAAAATACCAAACATGCCCCATCAATCATGCCGTCGACAACGCGTATAATATATTTGGTATATGATTTGTTTAAATTTGATTATTGTTTAGATTTGGATAGCCAATTGATTTTTTTATTTTTTGTACACGATCATTCAATTGGATTACATGATCGATTACATTTAGCTACTCTACATCTAAACAATTTTTTCTCAAGATTCTTTGATACACGACCGTTCAGATTTAACTAATAATCGTTTAGATTTGTTTACATGATCGTTTATTTTTTTTTGTACACGATTGTTTAGATTTGGGTAGTCAAATCTAAACGGCGTTTTTTTCAAGACTACATAATCTTGAATAACCAAATAATAGTTTGAAAAAAATAAAAAAATAAATCTTTTATATTTGATACATGATATTCTTAAAACAAATAACAGTTTGGAAAAAAAAAAAAAGAAATAGAGGAAGATAAGAAAGATGAAGGAAAGAAAAAAAAGATCACAAAGGAAGGAGAGAAGAAAGATGATAAAAAGGAAGGGAGAACCTAGAATATTTTTTTTAAAAAAATGGCCACCTTCATGTGCTTTTTCATTTTATTACACGGGCCATAAATATTTTACCGGTTTGTTATATATATGATAATTTCCCTTTATAAAATTTCATTAAAACTAGTCTATACCACGTATAAAAGTGGCTATAGGGATCTCTTTTTCTCTTCATTTTGTGCTTTTTAAAAGTTGTACTTACTTAGTTCCAACTTTAGTTTGATTGTAATTATCATTTTCATTTCATTATATTTATAATTAATCAGTGCAATTTCTCTTCCATTATTTAAGAAAATTAACTATTAATTATTTATAATTTTTATGAAAATGACATGACAGAAGTTGTTATATTGTTTATTTATTATGGATTTATATAAATGGATTCTTAAAATCAATTGTAAATGAATGTAGGAAATGACAATATTTGAGGTCTTTACAAAAGTAGAAAAATCCATAAACTATATACATTGAGATTTTTCTATGAAGTGAAAATATTTGGTCAAATATTCGATTTTTAACAATTTCCTTAATATATTTATTTGTTCAATTAGTAAATTATATATGTGGAGATTTACATTTTAATGAATGATTAATATTTAAATTAATAAAAATAATATTTTAAATAAGTGGTATAAGGTTAATAAAAAAAGAAAAAAAAAAGAAATAGAAAGGTTAGAAGATTAAATACTAGAATGCATAAAATTTTTTATTTGAATTTCTAAATATTAATTAAATAATTAATAGTTTTACATTTAATTATATTTATTAAAGAAATTTCAAGAGTTATGCGCTATTTTCATAAATATAGCAAACTACTAAAATACTTACGGCCTGTGTAACAAAGTCCATGAAGTTAGCAATTTTTTAAATATTCCAGGTTTGCCCTTCTGTCTTTCTTCTTTTTCTCAGTACGATTTCTTTCTATCTTCTTTTTTCTTTTCCTCTCATTTTTTTCTGCTGCGATTTCTTTTCATCATCTTTCTTCTTTTCCTTTTTTTTTACGTCGTTTAGATTTGAGTAACGAAATTTGATTTTTTTCTATCGTCTTTCTTCCTTTTTTTCTTCTTTTTTTCACTGCGATTTCTTTCCATCGTCCTTTTTTTCTCCTCTTTTTTACGTCATAACCAAATATAAAAGATCGTGTATAAAAAAATCTTGAAAAATATTTTTTAGATTAGAGTAGCCAAATCTAAACAATCATGTAAAAAAATAAACAATTGGATAGACAAATTTAAACGATTGTGCAACAAAGAATCTTGAAAAAATAAACAATCGTGTAAATAAATCTAAATGATCGTGTACGAAAAGAATCTTGAAAAAATTCATTTAGTCAAATCTAAACGATCATTTACCAAATTTTGAAAAAAATCGTTTAGATTTGGAGTAACCAAATATAAACAATCGTGTAACCAAATTAAATGATACAATTAAAATAATCAATCGTTTAGATTTGACTATCCAAATCTAAACGACCAAATCAAAAAAATCGTGTACCAAATAATAGTCAAATCTAAACGATAGTGTACAAAATATATTACGCGCGTTGTTGACAGTGTGGTTGTCGGGATATTTTTGGTATTTTCTATTGTGGGCATGTAGGCTTTTTCCGTTTACTGAATTATTCTATACAGTATAAATATTTTGCCGCTTTGTTATATTTTTTAAAAAAATTTTTAAATTAATAAAAATAATATTTAAAATAAATGGTATAAGGTTAATAAAAAATGGAAAAAGAAGTAGAAAGTTAGAAGATGAAATACTAGAACGAAATTTTTTTATTTGAATTTATAAATATTAATTAAATAATTAATGATTTTACATTTAATTATATTTAATAACGAAATTTCAAGAGTTATGCAATTTCTCCAACGACTAACTATATAAAGATCTATCATCTACTATTTTTTCCAAAATATTAATTCATTTTTCTTTATTTATTTATTTTTTATGTTAATTTTTTTCTTGTGTATTTTTCTTCCTTAATTTGTTCTCTCAATATTTTTTCAAGAATGCATAGCAATATTTTTGTTTTAATAAAAAATGTATATATGCTTTGACAAATGTTGTCAAACTAAAGTATCGATCCTTTTTGCTTCCATAGGTATTTTCAAATTATTTTGTAATCTTTTAAGTCTCTCGCTATAACATTTTTTAATACAACTTTTAGATACAACTATGTAAAGTCAACATTTCTTTTTATATAAAAACACATTTTTTTTCGTAATTTGTTTCTTTTTGTTTCTCAACTTACCCTTTAAAAATTTATTTGTTTGTATGTAGAGTAGTGAAAAAGGGTTTAGGATTAAAGAGTGGTCGATTATGACAAGTTTGAAGAAATGTATCTTATGAGGTTATCAAAAATGATGAGCCTAGAAGAGTTATGAAGATACCAAAAATGAAACTCTAACGTTAATCAAGCTTTGAAATGAGGTTTGATTTTCACATCAAAATTTTGAATTTGGTTGTTGCTGAAATTTTGTTATGATGAAACTATTCCTCTTTGCGATGTGAAACATAGTGCATGATTTTAATTCACACCTTTCTAAATTTAACCACATTAGATTAGTTTAGTTTTTATATATGTTTTTTTGAATTATTTAAATAATAAAGTCATCTAATAGTTAGTTATAGAATGTACATGGGAGAAAGTTTGGTGTCTAATATTATCTTTTGTGTGTGCTTACTTTAATTTCATGTTCATAGAATTTATATATGTTCGAATAATATGAGATCATAGAACTATCTCAATTATACCATATGAGATTCTATTATATTTGAATACAAATTCATATTATGTTATTTATACAAATCCCTCTCTTTTTATATACTAAAATAAAATGACAAAAGAGTAGTTCTCCCCGATAATAAAATTAAAAGCCTTTTAGCCTTTTCCTTTGTATTGTTTTGTTTTTTTTTCTTTTCTTTTATTACTAAGAACAAGAATATGGGTTTCAATACTTATTGGATCAAGAAAATTGAGGTTGGAGGGTGAAAAAAGTGTCATAAATGTGAAAAATGCGGAGTTTTGGTGGGAAAGAATAAAAGTTTTGGGTTGGAGATTTTCTTGACACATTTTTTACTTCATTAAATAACGACATGTTTTAAATGGATTTAGGCTTTTTGAGCCCCTAGTGCTTATATTTTATATTTGCAAGTGAAACTATTTGTCTATGCCAAACTATACATAGTCCATCAAATGGAATGTTAGAGATTCATGTATTACAACAAATATATTACTTTTGTGGTAGAACAAAATTCAATCTCTTATAGTTAAATGTTCTTGTTTTTTGGTGTTATTATTAGAATAATATGAAAATTAAAGCTTCTTTGTTTTTATTACTATTGTTTATTTATTGCAATGTTATTTTGGTTCGAATTTTGGTGTGTAGTTTCATACAATATGTTGTTGTATTTAGTTTACGTTATGTTCTTGTTCTTGAGCACCTACTTTGATTTGGGGTTTAAAAGCATCACTCCTAGAAAAAGTGACTCTTGATGTTTGTGGTTCTAAATACTCTACGATTTTTTGAAAGAAACGTCAAAAAATAGGTGATTTCAAAGATAAAACATCAAGAATGTTTATGTGAAGGGGAGGTGAGTGAATTCTTGGAAAAAATTTCACGCTGGACCTTTCATAACGTTAAAAAAAAGTCAAGTGGTATGTACTTTTCCTTGACATTTTGCAAACGTTAAGAAATTTTATGATCTTTTTCTTTGTAAAATGTTAATACTTCACAGTTTTAGAAAAGACTTTTGAATTTTGAGAAATAAAGGCGTTTAGAGATGAATAATTTCAATTGAAGACGAACGTGAGTATGTTTTTAAATTCCCAAATTGTGAGGCCCAAGTCTGGAATAGAAGGGTCATTATGAAGTAAAAATTTTAATTATAAGGATTAGATTGAAGGGAAAACAACAAGAGACATGCTGCAGCGAAATAATAAGGATCAAACTTTACTCTATATGCTTCTAAACGATTTAGAAGTTAACACGCATGTGCTATGCGATGGACCTAAACGAAGAGCATAAAAGGTAAACGATGAACTTACCTTTTATACGTCTGAACTTCTTCTTCGATCCAAAGCTTCTTCTTTGCCTGAAAATCACGAGCAAGAACAACCATCAAGTTGAACTACTAATCTCAGAACCAAGAACGGAGTTGTGGAACTCGATTTTGTGAAGTAAAACTTAGAGAGAAGGAAGAAGGGAGGTGTATCGTTTAGGTGATTTTTTCAGCAAAACATCATCCATTCTCATTCTGTAATGAGAAGTTTTTCTATGAAATTTACATGCCAATTATTTCATATAATCTCAACACCTAATTAATCCATTAACTCTTAGCGAAATTAGTGGCTTCAAATTCAAAATAATTTTTCACATTGCCCATTAACTTTTAATTAATAAAGTAATTAGTCAAAGGGGCATTTTGGTCATTTGACCAATTAAGTCAAAGTCAAACTTTGAGTTTTCTTAGTCAAAAGTCAACTTTTTGACTTTTTGCTATTTTACCCGTCTTAACTAATTATAACCTCCCGAGTATGAATCTACATTCATTTTTCTAAAATTCAAATCATATTTGAATATAAATCCGGTCAAAGTTCAAAGTTAAAAATCAACATGTTGACTTTTACAACTTTGACCGTTTCAAAACTTTCCAAGCTTTTAAATATGAATCTATATTAATATTTATTTAAATCATATTTAAACACAAAGCTTAAAGTTTATTTCTACCGACTTATATCTTATATATTTGTCGGTTTCTCTCTATTTTCTAAGTTCGAACAATTCGAGTTACTTTAACATATTGTTCTTAGTTGAATCCATATGAACTAGTAGGGGAACCTAATAGACCTATAGATCATGGGCTCCAAAGATTTGAGATTAACTGGCTAAACTCTTTTAGACCAAGGTTAATCAACATTCGTTAACTAAAGAGTCATTCCACTAAAGACTCTTAGTTGCACTCCCCTCACTATAAATATATTTCTGTCTACCTGATATAACCATGATGAGTAAGTTGATCCTTCACAGGTTGTTCGTAATCTTGGCTGGGTCAAAACACCATTTTACCCCCAAGATTACATCTTGCTCCTTAAGACCCACCGATCCACTATTGAACAATTGGTTTAAGGTCTAACCTATAAACCTGAATCCTTCTCGAACCAATGAAAAGGTGGGACCCCTTGTTCAAGACTTGTATACAATCCTTAAGGGAACAACCTATCTACCATCCTAGAAATGGGTAGGAGTGAATTCCGTCTTGCATCCTATGTCCCTAGCTATCCACTCAGTCTTAACCCTGAAATAGGAGGCTTATTAGGCCAACGCTGATGAGCTACCCTCACCTATGCAGATCTAAGGATACTACCGAATTAACAAAAGTTCATAGTTAGCTCAGGATTAAGATCAAGTTACCTAGGCCATCAAAATTGAAATAGTCAGTTTATAGTTTACGGTGTTATAACTAAAAGTGACTATTTCGTGGTTTCAGTCTTATGCAAACTATTTACATAGAACACCCTCACTCCCATGTCTCTACATGAACGATTCAGGATTACATCGTTTGTAGTAACTATGGAGCGGGCACCATCCATAATGTTTTTCCAGAATAAGGCGCCCAACCTTATTCATACACTATAGACTATTTGGGCTATTAACTTGAACTTAATCCATATTTATGTCTCTACATAAAGTTCAAGTGCGTTGACAAACTCAATAGAATAGCATTGGGACCTTAATCCATGTTTTGCTCGGAGGAGATTTTTGTTACCGTAACGTCTCTTCGATGTATGATTGTCCCGGTAAGATGATACTTTCGTTCAATGTGTTTTCCTCGTTTATGACTTCTAGGTTCTCGTGAATTTGCAACTGCACCATTGTTGTTACAGTATAAGGTAATTGATAGATGATATTTGGAACAACTTCCAAATTGATCCTGATGTAGACTTTCTAGCGTCTTTATCAATTTAAAAATCGGAGCCAGTGTATTCAATAAGGATCAGATCCTTAGAACCATACACGAACATGTAGTCTTTTGTTCTTCTAAGATATTTTAGAATATTCTTAACGGCTATCCAATGATCACATCAAGGATTGGACTGATATCTAGAAACAATCCCCACTGAATAGCAAATGTCAGGTCTAGTATATAACATTGTATACATCAGGCTCCCAACAGCAGAAGCATAGGGAATGTTACTCATATCCTCAACTTCTTGAGTTGTCTTTGAACATTGTTCTTTTGATAAATGAATTCCATATCAGTACGACAGCAGACCCCTTTTGGAATTCTCATCTTATATCTTGACAACATTTTATCTATATAAGATGTTTGAGACATGGCTAGTGTTTTGTTCTTTCGGTTCCGAACAATTTGGATACCAAGAACGTATTGTGCATTTCCCAAATCTTTCATTTGGAACTGTGTAGCTAGCCATTTCTTAATATCAGTTAGATGACCTACATCATTCCCAATGAGTAGAATGTCATCTACATAAAGAACTAAGAATGCTACAGTAGAATTGATGATCCTTTTGTAAACACAAGGTTCATCAACATTCTGTTCAAAACCATAAGATTTGATCGCAGTATCAAATCTTGTATCCCAGGATCTAGATGCTTGTTTTAATCCATATCTTGATTTTTGAAGTTTACAAACTTTTTGTTCTTGACTCTTTTGTATAAACCCCTCTGGTTGGACCATATAGATACTATCCTCAAGATTTTCATTTAAAAAGGTTGTCTTGACATCTATCTGCCAAATTTCTAATCGACTTTATCATGGCAACAGGAGAGAACGTTTCTTCATAATCTATTCCCTCCTTTTGTGTATAACCTTTTGCCACTAGTCGGGCTTTGAAAGTCTGTACTTTACCAGCTTGGTCTCGTTTTCTCTCGTAGATCCATTTACAACCAATAGGTTTTACATCATTTGGTTGATCTACTAGAGTCTAGATAGAATTGGAATACATAGATTCCATTTCAAGGTCCATGACTTTGATCCATTGGTCACAGTCCAGATCATTCATTGTCTGTTTATAGGTCAATGGATCCTCTATCCCATCATCAGGTATGACGATTTGGGCATCACTTAAGCCCAAATAGCGATAAGGTTGTCGTACAACCCTCCCACTACATCGAGGCTCTCCCAACACTTGAGAAGGATGTGTTTGACCAATATTCCTAGTTTTATCAACTACTTTAGTAGATGAATTAGGTCTATCTGTAATATTCTTGGAAATTTCTTCTAATACTAGTTTACTGCGAGTTTGATGATTTCTTATGTGGTCTTCCTCTAAGAACGTAGAATTTGTCGATACAAATACTTTATTTTCTTGAGGGTCATAAAATAATCCACCTTTTGATTCTTTTGGATTACCTACAAATAGGCATAATTTTGAACGACGTTCCAATTTTTTAGGATTTTGTACCAACACATGTGTTGGACATCCCCAAGTCCTAAAGTGACGTAAACTACCTTTACGCTCTTTCCAAAGCTCATAAGGTGTTTCATAAACACTTGTAGAGGGAACGTTATTTAAAATATAGATAGCTGTTTCTAAAGCATATCCCCAAAAAGAATCTGAAAACTGAGCAAAACTCATCATAGAGCGAACCATGTCTACAAAGTTCGGTTTCTTCTTTTTGATACACCGTTCTGCTAAGGCATAATAGGTGCAGAGAGTTGTGATTGGATTCCATGTTCTATCAAATAGTCTTGGAATCGCAAGTCCATATGCTCTCCACCTCGATCCGATCGAAGTGTCTTTATTGTTTTACCTGATTCATTTTCAACTTCAGCCTTATATTCTTTGAACTTTTCAAAAGAATCAGACTTGTTCTGAATTAGGTAAACATGACCATATATTGAATAATCATCAATAAAACTAATGAAATATTCGTATCCTCCCCAGGGTTTGACATTCACTGGTCCATAAAGGTCCGAACGTATGAGCTCCAAAGGTGTTTTTGCTCTAAGACCTTTTCTAGTTAAAGATCTTTTGGTCATTTTTCCTTCAAGACAGGAATCACATGGAGGTAAAGAGTTATCTTCTAACTGACTTAGAAGTCCACTCTTAACCAATCTCCCAATCCTATTGAGATTTATGTGACCAAGTCTTAAGTGCCATAAGAAGGCATTGGAAGAAACTTTTTGTCTTTTATTCTGAGTTTCAACAGTTTTAAACATTTCAGTATTTAAGACAAAATTTGCTCGTGTTGGTCTTAACTTATATAAGTTGTTTTCAAGTATAGAAGAACAAATATGAATACCTTTTCGGAAAATGAATGCTTCATTAATTTCAAAAGATATTTTGTACATATGTCCTAACATACAAGAGATAGATATCAAATTTCTCTTCATTTGAGGTGCATACAAGACATTCTTGAGTAAGATATATCTATCATTAAAAAATAACTTCAAATCTCCCACTACTTTAGCTGAGACCATTTCTCCAGTTCCAACTTTGAGAGTGATCTCGCCCTCAGAAAGCCTTATCCAATAACTATTTTTCTGAAATGAGAAATAAATATGATTAGTGGCTCCTGAATATAATATCCAGGTAGTATTTTCGTTTTCTACTAAACATTTTTCAAGAACAAGTAAATCATATTTACCTTGTGCTTCTTTCTATGCTTTTTTCTAAGCAAGGTACTTTAGGCAGTTTCTCAACCAATGCTCATTTTCACCACAGTGGTAACACTTACCTTTTTTTGTAGTCTTCTTAACCTTGTTCTGTTTGGGAGTTTTCCTCTTTTCCTTCTTTTCTATCTTACGATTGAGTTTTGAGGTTCCAGCTTTAGATTTAGAGGACGATCCTCTTTTTCTTTTAGTAGTAGTTGAAGGGATGAAAACCCTTTCCAGTGGAAGAATTACAGAGACTCAATTTTAATTGGAACCTTAAAATTACCAATACATTGGCAAAAAATACAAAACCATTTTTATGGTTAAACATGCTTTGAAGAAAAATATAGAGAAGAAAACTTACGCTCGTTGACGACTCTGAATCTACCAATCACCAATTTGGGCACCATCACTTGAAAACCTTCCTATTCTCTGATTGAGATGGTTTGTGGGAACCAAAATTGGAATAAGGAAATTTTTCTTTAGAGAGAAAATTTGTTCAGAGAGTAATGGGAGAGCAATACAAACTTTGCAAAACTCATCCCTCTGATATTCGTTACGCAAAAACTTCCCTCTTCATCAGTCGGAAGAAGAGGGAAGTTAGAGAAAATAAATGAGAACGTGGAAAAACCACCTACATTCCTTATTAATTTAATAAATATATATTAAATTAATATATATTAAATTAATTAATTAATTAATTAAATCATATTTAATTAATATTTCATTTAAATCATATTTAAATGAATATCTCTCACATAACCTATAGTTTTAATTTAATTCAATCAAATTTAATTAAACGAAATTAAACTAAACTATTAATTAATTCTCCAATAAATTAATTTTTAAATTAAATATCTTATATTTAATTTAATCCAAAATTTGAATCATATTCAAATATAAATTTCTCTCATAACCTATAGTTTTAATATGTATTACATACACATTAAATTTTAACATATAGTTTTAATATGAATCTAATTCACATTAAACTAATATTTGAACTCATTCAAATATTTTATTCTCTCGTAATTTAATTTTGAATCATATCCAAAATTAAATTTATATAATAAAGTCTAATTAAAATATAAACTTTATATTATAATGTATCAATATACATTATATTAATTTCCAAAGTAAATTTGAACATTTCAAATTACAACCAATATAAATAAATCTCATTACTCTTTATGAGTTAGGAAGGGGACCTAATGGACCTACAGATTAGAACCTACAGCGATATGAGATTAATTAGCTAAATTCATTAACCACATTAATCAATATTCGTTAACTGTGTGTACACTCCACTAAAGACTTACAGCTGAACTCTTCTCACTGTAGATATATTTTTGTGTCGACGGATATAGACCAATATTAGTAAGTTAGTCCTTCACAAGTGTTCGTAACACCAGTTGGGTCAAATTACCGTTTTACCCCTAGGTTACTTCTAATCCTTAAATACCAATGCTCCTCTAATGAACAACCTGTTTATGGTCCAACCACTAAACAAAAACCCCTCTCGTGCCATAGAGAGGGTAGAGCCCTTTGTTGAAGTCCCGGAGACACCATTTAAAGGAACACTTATCTACTTACCCTAAAGGTGGGAATGAGTGAATTCCATCTTGTATGATTATGTTCCCAGCTCCCCGCTCGGTCTTATCCCCCAAAATGATAAGAATATTGAGTCGGCAATTTAGTCATTCTCACCCGTACAAATCAAAGGACAATCCCTTGCAAACAGGAGTTCATAATACTCTCAGGATTAAGACTAAGTCACTTAGGTCATCCTAATGAAATAGAAATCCAACTAGTTAATGGAGTTACATCTAGTGATTACTATTTCATGGTCCAGTTTTATGCAAACTCATTGCATAGGATACCCTCACTCGCATGTCGCATACATGGACGCATTGGATCAATGTGTTTGTATCAAATACAAAGTGAGTTGTATCCATAGTGTTAACAGGATAAGGTACCCAACTTAACCCTATACTATAGACCCTTTAAGTTGATCTTGAACATCAAACCCTGTATGTCTCTACATACTGTTCAAGACTCATCAAACAACTTAGGATGTTAGTTTATTGGATTTAGGTTATTAAGACAAAACTAATAATATAATCAATACCACTTATTGAAATTATAATAATAAAATACTATTAATGACGGTCAATTGATTATATTTACCATCTACGAGTTTTAGGACATAAAATCCAACAGTAGCAACATTTGCCTCTACTTCTTTTTCTTTATCTTTAGTAAGATTTTGGAAACGTTGGAGCTCATTCAGAAGGGTTGTCAGGTTAAACTCTATCTTGTTCAGGGACGCATTTGTTTGAAGTGGTATAAAGCTCTTCGGAAGAGACAATCTTGACCAAATGCTAACTCACAAACATCTTATATTTACTTAGCATTTAGTTACCGTTTACTTCGATCAAGAATATACTAACTATTTTAGTAATTCTTGTAAGTATAACCCTCCATTTTCGGTCCTCAGAGATGAAAATCATTATGCTCCCGAAAGTGGAAAGACAATATGAAAATTTATCTAAGAGACCCTTATCCAAAATATGAAGTTCTCAGTGTTCCGAATCCTATAATACAGCCCCCTGAAGGGAACATCGCTCTAAGGCAGACACGCAGGCGCATTATAGGAATCTCACGGTGCGATCCAATGGAAGAGACCGTGGGATGTATTGTCATATATCCCTCGTCCACTTACTATGAACTACTTCTCCCATTGACCTTGTTCATAGCTCATGCTAACACTCTCCGCATGGAGTCCACTCCTATGCACGGCCCAAAGCCCTGCATGAACCTCAAGGTGTGAACTCTTGGGGACGCTAGAGCTAAAAGTACAATACTTATGTACCGCCCCGAAGTTCGAGGTAAAATTTTTAGCATTTTAAGTGAATTGTTCGGAAATTTGAGTTTTGGTAAAACGATAAAATAATAATATAATATTGATTAGATTATTATTATCGGGAATTATTATTACAATTTTTAATGTTAATATTTTCTTTTTATTTATTTAAAATAAACATTAATATTTTTATTTAATATTATTATAATTAATTAATATTAATATTCTATTATAAATTTATATTAATTTTATTCAATATATATATATATATCATTATTTATTTTTATTATATTTAATATTATTATTATTATTATTATTATTATTATTATTTATTTCTATTACATATATTATTATTATTATTATTATTTATATATATATATATATATTTAAAAAAAAAAAGAGAGAGAAACCCTAGCCCCCTCCCGCGCCCCCCCCCCCCCCCCCGATTTTCCTTTCTTCTTCTTCTTCTTCTTCTTCTTCTTCTTCTTCTTCTTCTTCGCCTTCCTTTCCCGACAGCCTTTCCTTCTTCTCCCGACAACCGCCGCCCGACACGCACGCCAACCCATCTCTTCTTCTCCTTCTTCTCCTTCTTCTCCGGTCAACCCGAGCCCACAGTCGCAGTCGTGAAGCTTACCGGATCTCCGTTTCGCACCCAGCCAACGCCACCGCCGCCTGTCCATTTGTTTCCACCGCTAAACGCCTCCTCCGTTGGCCGTCCGCCGCATTGAAGCGAGTTGCACCGTTTGCCAAGCGGCCGGCGACGAGCCTTCAACGATCGTGGAGCTCGAGTATTGCAGGCGCCGCGCGAAGCCAAGCCGAGTCGTGAATCCCAGCCGAGCCGAGCCGTACCTGAGCCGAGCCGAAAACTGAGCCGCGAGCCGAGCCGAGTAGCGATCCGAGCCAAGCCGCGAGCCGCGAGCCGAGCCGAGTAGCGATCCGAGCCGAGCCGCGAGCTGCGAGCCGAGCCGAGGACCGAGCCGCGAGCCGAGTTGAGTCAAAGCCGAGCCGAGCCGAGCCGAGAACGAAGCCGAGTTAAGCCGAGCCGAGCCGAGCCGAGCTGAGCCGAGGCCAAGCCGAGCCGAGCCGAGTTGAGCCGAGCTGTGAGCCGAGGCCAAGCCGAGCCGAGCCGAGAGTGAGCCGAGCCGTGAGCCGAGACCAAGCCGAGCCGAGCCGAGCCACCTAAGCTTTCCTTCCTCCACTTCGGGTCACGGTGAGTCTTTGGTAAGGATTTGTTTTGATGAATTCCCTAAGGTTGCCATATCCGATTCGAGTTGATTATTGGAATAAGCTTTGACCCTATCTTTCACCCCTTAAAGGTAGTAAAGAATTGACGTTTAAGCTCTCGGGTTCTGCGGCAGGCTTGGTTGGAGATAGCTTCCTTCTTTCCTCGGGTAAGTCAACGGATGTGCTTCGGACCTTCTAAAACGACTTCTACTAGGGTCATCAACTAAAACCTTCGTGTTTTCGTTTTAGGTTGAGCTGTTGAGCGTGGATTCGATCGAGGGGCATAACCGAGTATCAGGTAAGGGTTTTCCTACTATTGGACCTCGGGTCGAGGCCGGAAACGTAGTAATCCACAGGGGATTACACGTTAGTGACTATACTGAATAAGTGTATCTGTGTTGACTGTTAAGCACTGTTATTATGTTTCTGTCTGATGTAACTGAACTGCAACCGCTAATTGTAGATTGAAATTTTAGATTGATGGACGTTGATCATGGGATTAGACGGGGAAGGACAGTGAGTTCAGTTGGTTATTTAGCTGTTTGAGTCTTGGGGCTCTTCCATAATGGTATACGAATAGTTGACGCGTATAGCAACTGAGGGTGTAATGGTTTAAGCTTATACTACCTGGCCAGTAAAGCCTTTAGGGAAATTGTAAAATGATTGATGATTGTGGTATGACTGTGGTAGACGATTTAGTATAGACCGAGGGGTAACGGTTAGCTTCATCTATGAGGTAGTGTGCCTTACGGATATGTGCATCCTTCGGGAGCACTAGACTGATATGTGCATCCTTCGGGAGCACTAGACTGATGCGTGCATCCTTCGGGAGCACTAGACTGATATGTGCATCCTTCGGGAGCACTAGACTGATATGTGCGTTCTACGGGACCACTAGACTGTTATGTAGGGTACCCCCGAATAGGAAGTTAACTGTTGACCCCTAACGGGCCCAGTAGTGGGTCCCTTACTGGGTATGTTTATACTCACCCTTTTCTCTTCGTTAACTTTTCAGGTAAGGGCACAGCGAGGGGCAGACCGGCGAGAGGCAGGAAGGACGCGTGAAGGCCATATGGACGCGTCTGGTTTTCTTATCGCTTCCGCTATGTATTTTGTCAGAATATTTGACTTGTGCTTTTGAACTGATGACTTGAGTTTTTATTTGAGACTTTTTATGATTGATTTAAAATAGGGCCCGAAACCGTCTTTTTGTAAGATTTCTAATGCTTTTAATGAATCGTAACTGGTCCGTTTTAAATTTTATGTTGAATGGTCGAGTTTTGGTATTTGGTAGTGACCTCAGCTTAGTCCGGAAAGTTGGGTCGTTACAGTTGGTATCAGAGCCTAAGTTTTAGGTTCTGTAGACTGGCTTATAATGTGAGTCTGTGTTTTGTGTCCTTATGGCTGAAACGATCCTTGCCGCTCATCAGGTACGCTCCCATGAAAGTATATGTATAACTCTACATGCATTACCTTACCTAAGTTAAACTGCAAATTCAATTACCATTATGACTAAAGGGATCGTTGGTGGTTGTTAGGGAAATGCCGCCAAGGAGAGGTGCACGTAGGGGTGGCCGAGGAGGCCGAGGAAGGGGAGCAGGACGCGTTCAACCTGAGGTGCAGCCTGTAGCCCAAGCCCCTGACCCGGCTGTGCCAGTTACTCATGCGGACCTAGCCGCCATGGAGCAGAGGTTTAGAGATTTGATTATGCAGATGCGGGAGCAGCAGAAGCCTGCCTCGCCAACTCCGGCGCCAGCTCCAGCGCCAGCTCCAGCGCCAGCTCCTGCTCCAGCTCCGGCCCCAGTACCAGTTGCGCCCCAGTTTGTGCCGGATCAGTTGTCAGCAGAGGCTAAGCACCTGAGGGATTTCAGGAAGTATAATCCCACGACGTTCGATGGGTCTTTGGAGGACCCCATCAGGGCTCAGATGTGGTTATCGTCCTTGGAGACCATATTCCGTTACATGAAATGCCCTGAGGATCAGAAAGTTCAGTGTGCTGTTTTTATGTTGACTGACAGAGGTACTGCATGGTGGGAGACTACAGAGAGAATGCTAGGTGGTGATGTGAGTCAGATCACGTGGCAGCAGTTTAAGGAGAGTTTCTATGCGAAATTCTTCTCTGCTAGTTTGAGAGACGCCAAGCGGCAGGAGTTCCTGAACTTAGAGCAGGGTGACATGACAGTGGAGCAGTATGATGCGGAGTTTGACATGTTATCCCGCTTCGCTCCCGAGATGATAGCGACCGAGGCGGCCAGAGCTGATAAGTTTGTTAGAGGCCTCCGACTGGACATTCAGGGTTTGGTCCGAGCTTTCCGACCCGCTACTCATGCCGATGCACTACGCCTGGCAGTGGATCTCAGTTTACAAGAGAGGGCTAACTCGTCTAAGACCGCTGGTAGAGGTTCGACATCGGGACAGAAGAGGAAGGCTGAGCAGCAGCCTGTTCTAGTGCCACAGCGGAATTTCAGATCAGGTGGTGAGTTTCGCCGCTTCCAGCAGAAACCTTTTGAGGCAGGGGAGGCTGCCAGAGGGAAGCCGTTGTGCACCACTTGTGGGAAGCACCATCTGGGCCGTTGCTTATTCGGGACCAGGACTTGCTTTAAGTGCAGGCAAGAGGGTCATACAGCTGATAGATGCCCGTTGAGACTCACGGGGAGCGCGCAGAATCAGAGAGCAGGTGCTCCACATCAGGGTAGAGTCTTTGCTACCAACAAGACTGAGGCTGAGAAGGCAGGCACGGTAGTGACAGGTACGCTTCCAGTATTGGGGCATTACGCCTTAGTTTTGTTTGACTCGGGTTCGTCACATTCTTTTATCTCGTCCACATTTGTGTTGCATGCCCGCTTAGAGGTAGAGCCCTTACACCATGTTCTATCAGTATCTAATCCTTCCGGGGAGTGTGTGTTATCGAAGGAAAAGGTGAAAACATGCCAGATTGAGATAGCAGGCCATGTGATTGAGGTAACGCTGTTAGTTCTGGATATGCTCGACTTTGATGTAATCCTGGGTATGGATTGGTTAGCCGCTAACCACGCCAGCATAGATTGTTCCCGTAAGGAGGTAACATTTAACCCTCCCTCGAGGGCCAGTTTTAAATTTAAGGGAGAAGGGTCAAGGTCGTTGCCTCAGGTAATCTCAGCCATCAGGGCCAGTAAACTGCTCAGTCAGGGTACTTGGGGTATCTTAGCGAGCATGGTGGATACTAGAGAGGCCGATGTATCCCTGTCATCAGAACCAGTAGTGAGGGACTATCCGGATGTCTTTCCTGAGGAACTTCCAGGGTTACCTCCGCACAGGGAGGTTGAGTTTGCCATAGAGTTGGAGCCGGGCACGGTTCCTATATCCAGGGCCCCTTACAGAATGGCCCCCGCAGAACTGAAAGAACTGAAGGTACAGTTACAGGAATTGCTTGATAAGGGATTCATTCGACCGAGCGTGTCACCTTGGGGTGCGCCAGTTTTATTTGTTAAGAAGAAGGATGGATCGATGCGTCTATGCATTGACTATAGGGAGTTGAACAAGGTAACTGTAAAGAACAGATATCCCTTGCCCAGGATTGACGATCTATTCGACCAGTTACAGGGAGCCACAATGTTCTCTAAGATTGATCTTCGGTCGGGATACCATCAGCTGAGGATTAAGGATGAGGATGTACCGAAGACAGCATTTCGTTCCAGGTATGGACACTACGAGTTTATTGTGATGTCTTTTGGTTTGACGAATGCTCCGGCAGTGTTTATGGACTTGATGAACAGAGTGTTTAGGGAGTTCCTAGATACTTTTGTGATCGTGTTTATCGACGACATCTTGATATACTCCAAGACGGAGGCCGAACATGAGAAGCACTTACGTATGGTTTTGCAAACACTTCGGGATAATAAGTTGTATGCAAAGTTCTCGAAATGCGAGTTTTGGCTGAAGCAGGTGTCCTTTCTGGGTCACGTGGTTTCTAAGGCTGGGGTCTCTGTGGATCCAGCTAAGATAGAGGCAGTCACCGGTTGGACCCGACCTTCCACTGTCAGTGAGGTTCGTAGCTTTCTGGGTTTAGCAGGTTATTATCGACGGTTTGTGGAGAACTTTTCTCGTATAGCTACTCCTCTCACTCAGTTGACCAGAAAGGGAGCTCCTTTTGTTTGGAGCAAGGCATGTGAGGACAGTTTCCAGAACCTTAAACAGAAGCTAGTTACCGCACCGGTTCTTACTGTACCTGATGGTTCTGGCAGTTTTGTGGTTTATAGTGATGCTTCCAAGAAGGGTTTGGGTTGCGTTTTGATGCAGCAGGGTAAGTTGAAGAGTCATGAGCAGAACTACCCTACACATGATCTAGAGTTGGCAGCAGTGGTTTTTGCTTTGAAAATATGGAGGCATTACTTATATGGTGAAAAGATACAGATATTCACGGATCATAAGAGCTTGAAATACTTCTTTACTCAAAAAGAATTGAATATGAGACAACGAAGGTGGCTTGAGTTAGTGAAGGATTACGATTGTGAGATACTGTATCATCCAGGCAAGGCGAATGTGGTAGCTGATGCTCTTAGTAGAAAGGTATCACATTCGGCAGCACTTATTACCCGACAGGCCCCATTGCATCGGGATCTTGAGCGGGCTGAGATTGCAGTGTCAGTGGGGGCAGTTACTATGCAGTTAGCCCAGTTGACAGTACAGCCGACTTTGAGGCAAAGGATCATTGATGCTCAGAGTAACGATCCTTATCTGGTTGAGAAACGTGGCCTAGCAGAAGCAGGGCAAGCGGTTGAGTTCTCATTATCCTCTGATGGTGGACTTTTGTTCGAGAGACGCCTCTGTGTGCCGTCGGATAGTGCGGTTAAGACAGAATTATTATCTGAGGCTCACAGTTCCCCATTTTCCATGCACCCAGGTAGTACGAAGATGTATCAGGACCTGAAGCGGGTTTATTGGTGGCGTAACATGAAGAGGGAAGTAGCAGAATTTGTTAGTAGATGCTTGGTGTGTCAGCAGGTTAAGGCACCAAGGCAGAAACCAGCGGGTTTATTACAACCCTTGAGTATACCGGAATGGAAGTGGGAAAACGTGTCCATGGATTTCATTACGGGACTGCCGAGGACTCTGAGGGGTTTTACAGTGATTTGGGTTGTGGTGGACAGGCTTACCAAGTCAGCACACTTTGTTCCGGGTAAATCCACCTATACTGCTAGTAAGTGGGCACAGTTGTACATGTCCGAGATAGTGAGGTTGCATGGGGTGCCAGTGTCGATTGTTTCTGATAGAGATGCCCGTTTCACTTCCAAATTCTGGAAGGGTTTGCAGACTGCTATGGGCACGAGGTTGGACTTTAGTACGGCTTTCCATCCACAGACTGACGGTCAGACTGAGCGTCTGAACCAGGTTTTAGAGGATATGTTGCGAGCGTGTGCATTGGAATTTCCAGGTAGCTGGGACTCCCACTTACATTTGATGGAATTTGCTTATAATAACAGTTATCAGGCTACTATCGGCATGTCACCATTTGAGGCCTTGTACGGCAAATGTTGTAGATTCCCGGTTTGCTGGGGTGAAGTGGGCGAGCAAAGATTGATGGGTCCTGAGTTAGTTCAGTCTACTAACGAAGCGATACATAAGATTAGATCACGCATGCATACCGCTCAGTGTAGGTAGAAGAGTTATGCAGATGTGAGGCGGAAGGATCTTGAGTTTGAGGTAGGGGACAAGGTGTTCTTAAAGGTAGCACCTATGAGAGGTGTCGTGCGTTTTGAAAGGAGGGGAAAGCTGAGTCCCCGTTTTGTTGGGCCGTTTGAGATTATGGAGCGGATTGGCCCTGTAGCTTATCGCTTGGCGTTGCCACCATCACTCTCGACAGTTCATGATGTGTTCCATGTCTCCATGTTGAGGAAGTACGTGCCAGATCCATCCCATGTAGTGGATTACGAGCCACTGGAAATTGATGAAAACTTGAGCTATACCGAACAACCCATTGAGGTGCTGGCTAGAGAGGTGAAAACGTTGAGGAATAAAGAAATTCCTTTGGTTAAAGTCTTATGGCGGAATCACCGGGTGGAAGAGGCTACATGGGAGCGAGAAGATGACATGAGATCCAGTTATCCCGAGCTGTTCGAGGAATAAAACTTTCGAGGACGAAAGTTCCCTAAGGAGGGAAGAATGTAACGCCCCGAAGTTCGAGGTAAAAATTTTAGCATTTCAAGTGAATTGTTCGGAAATTTGAGTTTTGGTAAAACGATAAAATAATAATATAATATTGATTAGATTATTATTATCGGGAATTATTATTACAATTTTTAATGTTAATATTTTCTTTTTATTTATTTAAAATAAATATTAATATTTTTATTTAATATTATTATAATTAATTAATATTAATATTCTATTATAAATTTATATTAATTTTATTCAATATATATATATATATCATTATTTATTTTTATTATATTTAATATTATTATTATTATTATTTATTTCTATTACATATATTATTATTATTATTATTATTTATATATATATATATATTTAAAAAAAAAAAAGAGAGAGAAACCCTAGCCCTCTCCCGCGCGCCCCCCCCCCCCCCCCCCCCCGATTTTCCTTTCTTCTTCTTCTTCTTCTTCTTCTTCTTCTTCTTCTTCTTCTTCTTCTCCTTCCTTTCCCGACAGCCTTTCCTTCTTCTCCCAACAACCGCCGCCCGACACGCACGCCAGCCCATCTCTTCTTCTCCTTCTTCTCCGGTCAACCCGAGCCCACAGTTGCAGTCTTGAAGCTTACCGGATCTCCGTTTCGCACCCAGCCAACGCCACCGCCGCCTGTCCATTTGTTTCCACCGCCAAACGCCTCCTCCGTTGGCCGTCCGCCGCATTGAAGCGAGTTGCACCATTTGCCAAGCGGCCGGCGGCGAGCCTTCAACGATCGTGGAGCTCGAGTATTGCAGGCGCCGCGCGAAGCCAAGCCGAGTCGTGAATCCCAGCCGAGCCGCGCCGTACCTGAGCCGAGCCGAAAACTGAGCCGCGAGCCGAGCCGTGTAGCGATCCGAGCCAAGCCGCGAGCCGCGAGCCGAGCCGAGTAGCGATCCGAGCTGAGCCGCGAGCCGCGAGCCGAGCCGAGGACCGAGCCGCGAGCCCAGTTGAGTCGAAGCCGAGCCGAGCCGAGAACCAAGCCGAGTTAAGCCGAGCCGAGCCGAGCCGAGCTGAGCCGAGGCCAAGCCGAGCCGAGCCGAGTTGAGCCGAGCTGTGAGCCGAGGCCAAGCCGAGCCGAGCCGAGAGTGAGCCGAGCCGTGAGCCGAGGCCAAGCCGAGCCGAGCCGAGCCACCTAAGCTTTCCTTCCTCCACTTCGGGTCACGGTGAGTCTTCGGTAAGGATTTGTTTTGATGAATTCCCTAAGGTTGCCATATCCGATTCGAGTTGATTATTGGAATAAGTTTTGACCCTATCTTTCACCCCTTAAAGGTAGTAAAGAATTGACGTTTAAGCTCTCGGGTTCTGCGGCAGGCTTGGTTGGAGATAGCTTCCTTCTTTCCTCGGGTAAGTCAACGGATGTGCTTCGGACCTTCTAAAACGACTTCTACTAGGGTCATCAACTAAAACCTTCGTGTTTTCGTTTTAGGTTGAGCTGTTGAGCGTGGATTCGATCGAGGGGCATAACCGAGTATCAGGTAAGGGTTTTCCTACTACTGGACCTCGGGTCGAGGCCGGAAACGTAGTAATCCACAGGGGATTACACGTTAGTGACTATACTGAATAAGTGTACCTGTGTTGACTGTTAAGCACTGTTATTATGTTTCTGTCTGATGTAACTGAACTGCAACCGCTAATTGTAGATTGAAATTTTAGATTGATGGACGTTGATCATGGGATTAGACGGGGAAGGACAGTGAGTTCAGTTGGTTATTTAGCTGTTTGAGTCTTGGGGCTCTTCCATA
The DNA here is from genome assembly GCF_025177605.1 of Cucumis melo. Classification (NCBI taxonomy): domain Eukaryota; kingdom Viridiplantae; phylum Streptophyta; class Magnoliopsida; order Cucurbitales; family Cucurbitaceae; genus Cucumis; species Cucumis melo. The sequence continues at coordinate 22,441,956 of NC_066857.1, read as the reverse complement.
ATGGTATACGAATAGTTGACGCGTATAGCAACTGAGGGTGTAATGGTTTAAGCTTATACTACCTTGCCAGTAAAGCCTTTAGGGAAATTGTAAAATGATTGATGATTGTGGTATGACTGTGGTAGACGATTTAGTATAGACCGAGGGGTAACGGTTAGCTTCATCTATGGGGTAGTGTGCCTTACGGATATGTGCATCCTTCGGGAGCACTAGACTGATATGTGCATCCTTCGGGAGCACTAGACTGATGCGTGCATCCTTCGGGAGCACTAGACTGATGCGTGCATCCTTCGGGAGCACTAGACTGATATGTGCATCCTTCGGGAGCACTAGACTGATGCGTGCATCCTTCGGGAGCACTAGACTGATATGTGCATCCTTCGGGAGCACTAGACTGATGCGTGCATCCTTCGGGAGCACTAGACTGATATGTGCATCCTTCGGGAGCACTAGACTGATATGTGCGTTCTACGGGACCACTAGACTGTTATGTAGGGTACCCCCGAATAGGAAGTTAACTGTTGACCCCTAACGGGCCCAGTAGTGGGTCCCTTACTGGTTATGTTTATACTCACCCTTTTCTCTTCGTTAACTTTTCAGGTAAGGGCACAGCGAGGGGCAGACCGGCGAGAGGCAGGAATGACGCGTGAAGGCCATATGGACGCGTCTGGTTTTCTTATCGCTTCCGCTATGTATTTTGTCAGAATATTTGACTTGTGCTTTTGAACTGATGACTTGAGTTTTTATTTGAGACTTTTTATGATTGATTTAAAATAGGGCCCGAAACCGTCTTTTTGTAAGATTTCTAATGCTTTTAATGAATCGTAACTGGTCCGTTTTAAATTTTATGTTGAATGGTCGAGTTTTGGTATTTGGTAGTGACCTCAGCTTAGTCCGGAAAGTTGGGTCGTTACAACTTAGCTGAAGTGTTCTATAATTTTTTTGGGTAAATTATTCAGGATTTAATTTAGGCTAACTTAAACAAATCCTAAATCTAGGTAAAACATCCAAGCATAACATTTATACTGGATTTAACCTACGATGTCTAGGTGATAAACCAATTTTATTACCTTACATCTCTTACGCATGCTCATAAAATTAGGTTAACTAGGCTCAAGAACCGATTGCGGTCTCCAGGTAGGAGGTGTTCCGTAAACTGTCAACTTAAAAACCTCTTGTAACCTAGTTTTACAAGATATCGACCTAAATCTAATTTTGAAAAATATGGTATTAACCTAAGTGAGCATGCACCTTATCTTTATTATAGATTTTAAGGTCTAATTTACTTTATAACAGTTATAAAACTTTTAGACAAACTTATAATCATTCATGTAGAACAACAACAATTAATATGGTATTTCAATAATGGATTAATTTTGTTACATCATATTTAATAAAACTAATTCAATTATTTTTAAATTAATCATATTAATTTAACCATTAATTAATCATATTAATTAATTTCCATATTAATTTATCAACATGCTTGAACATGTTAACCTATGGTGGGATTTTAAAACTATATGTCATACAATATGCACATATAATTTTAGAAATAATTAAAACATACATCATATGCAAGATTAATTAAAACACCCTAAAATAGATTCGTTTTGGCTCTTTAAATTAAGTTAAAACTAAATTATTACAATAATAATTTGATGGAGTACATGAACCGCTCCCGAGCATTTCAAACTGGCTTGAAAACCACTTGAAAAACATTACACGATCGCTGAGCAGGTATATGCGATACGTACCATACGCGATCGTCGAGCGGATGAGTGATCATTTATAAGGTAAACGATCGTTTATAGATGCTAGCGATATGCGTACCATATGCGATCAACTAACACTATTTAGTGGAATAACTCTTTAATTAATGAATGTTGATTAAGCTTGGTCTAAAAGAGTTTAGCCAGTTAATCTCGAATCATTGAAGCCCATGATCTATAGGTCTATTAGGTTCCCCTACTAGCTCATATGGATTCAACTAAGAACAATATGTTGAAATAACTCGAATTGTTCGAACTAAGAAAAGAGATCGAAACTGACAAATATATAAGATATAAGTCGGTAGAAATAAACTTTATGTTTTGTGTTTAAATATGATTTAAATAAATATAAATATGATTTAAATAAATATGAATATAGATTCATATTTAAAAGCTTGGAAAGTTTTTTGAAACGGTCAAAGTTGTAAAAGTCAAGATGTTGATTTTTAACTTTGAACTTTGACCAGATTTATATTTAAATATGATTTGAATTTTAGAAAAATGAATGTAGATTCATACTCGGGAGGTTAGAATTAGTCAAGATGGATAAAATAGCAAAAAGTCAAAAAGTTGACTTTTGACTAATAAAAGTCAAAGTTTGACTTTGACTTAATTGGTCAAATGACCAAAATGCCCCTTTGACTAATTACTTTATTAATTAAAAGTTAATAGGCAATGTGGCAGATTATTGTGAATTTGAAGCCACTAATTTCATTAAGAGTTAATAAATTAATTAGGTATTGAGATTATATAAAATAATTGGCATGCAATCTGCATGTAAATTTCGTTTAAAAACTTCTCATTACAGAATGAGAAGGGATGATGTTTTGCTGAAAAAATCACCTAAACGATACACCTCCCTTCTTCCTTCTCTCTAAGTTTTACTTCACAAAATCGAGTCCCACAACTTCGTTCTTGGTCCTGAGATTAGTAGTTCAACTTGGTGGTTATCCTTGCTCGTGATTTTCAGGCAAAGAAGAAATTTTGGATCGAAGAAGAAGTTCAGAACTATAAAAGGTAAGTTCATCGTTTACCTTTAATACTCTTCGTTTAGGTCAATCGCATAGCACATGCATGTTAACTTCTAAATCATTTAGATGCATATAGAGTAAAGTTTGATCCTTATTATTCCGTGCAGCATGTCTCTTGTTGTTTTCCCTTCATGTGGTATTAGAGCATGCATAGCTTTACTCATATACATATGGTGGGTTCGTACAATTTATGTGATAAATTGCTACGTTGAACTAAAATGGATTAGTTTTGGATTTGGCTCTAAATTTAGTTGTTTATTTGCTTTAATCATTGTAATTAGCCCTGTTGGTGGCTTCAAATTTGAAATAGTCAGTTTTATAGTTTACGGTGTTATGACTAAAATTGACTATTTTGTGGTTCCAGTCTTATGCAAACTATTTAAATAGGACACCCTTACTCCCATGTCTCTACATGAACGATTCAGGATTACATCGTTTGTATTAACTAAGGAATGGGTCGCATCCATAGTGTTTTTCCAGAATAAGGCGCTCAACCTTATTCATACACTATAGACTATTTAGGTTATTAACTTGAACTTAATCCATGTTTATGTCTCTACATAAAGTTCAAGTGCGTTGACAAACTCAATAGAATAGTCTCGAGACCTTAATTTATTAGTTTTAAGATTATAGCATTCAATAATAAATTTTATTGAATAAAATAACAAAATATGAGTTTTAGGACATAAATTCCAACATAAATAAGTATTTTCAAGAAGCCGCTTAGATGGTTTCCATTGAAGCTACGCGACGCGATGAAGGAAAGTTGTGTTCAACAAAAAGTAGGCGTTTTGATGTTTAACACGAGAAGAAGCTTGATGAGGAGAGTTAAGAGTTTTCGAGAAAATTTGATAATTGTGCTTAATTAGTGGGCTACGTATCAAGGTTAAATTTAAGCATGGCTAAGAGAAATGTTAAACTGACACGTGTAACACTTCAAGCAGAAGCTGGCGAATTAAGGAAACTTGAAGAGTGACTAAATCTGATTTAGGATTAGTATAAATATGACTATAAGATCAGAATGAAAGGATATTACGAGATTTTGATAAGAGAAAATATTTAGTGTTGTCTTTATGAGAAGTTACTAGGTCAGAAGTTGTTAGGTGTTCAGAGAAGGAAGGGAACTTATTATGTAGTGTGTGATTTTCTTTAAGAATGAATAGAGATTTAAAAGCTTTTATACTAAAGTTTCATGTTGTCTTATAATGTTGTATTTTATGTTAAAGTTTATGACAAAGTTTTATTTTTTAAGATAGTTTTTAAGTTAAAGTATCATGTTTGATGATTGTATGTTAAGTATGTGAGTAAACAATTAGCTATTATTCCTATCAATGAGCTAGCTATTATGTGCACATAACGAGTAAAGGCAACCATGGGGTGAAAGGACCGCATGGCAGTATGAAGCTAGCCAATGCATTGAAAAGAGCTTATTGAGTTAGCATCTTGGGCAACGAGAAATGAACTGGAAAAATTTTCAAGGGTTGCTAGTGAAATGAATCCTAGTAGACTATGCTTGGGAATTGTTCATGTTCTTAACGAAAGGAATAAGAGGAAACTAATGTTTTATTTTTGATTTATGTTTGAAATGAGGCGTTCAAGCCTGTTTTACGAAAATGAATTTACGTATTATATGTCCCAAAAGGTTTTACAGAAACATCATTCACTAAGTATTTGACTTATGATTTAAGTTTCCCTTCCTCAGGTATCAAGGCGTTGAGGACAAGTAAAGAAGAGCAAAACGAGCAAACTAGGCGTTTTAAGTGTGTAGTTGTACTAGCAATTAAAAGCTTTATGTCATAGTTCTTTGTATTTAAAAAAGCTTGTGTATTTAGAAGGCTTGTTGATTTAAGTAATAAAGAGGAGTTGTTTGTTATCTTGCATTGTACGTTTCTTTAAAGCTTAGTAGTTTAAGGATGTAAGTTCAAACTAGGTGATGAAGCTAAAGTTTAAGGATAAGAATGAACACTTTGGCGTTTTATTTAAGGGGTCGGGGCTGATCAGGTTGCGTTCTTGTGACGTAACATGAGGTTCAGGAAGTATTGCGGGGTGGGGCGTGATACAAATATTCTATCAAGCAAAATTTTCAAATAACAAGTACTATCTTTTAGAAATGTCTTTAATTTCATCTTCTTTTGCAATGCTAAAAATAATTGGTGTGATTGACATAACATATGATGTTATTATTGGGTTTTATGTCTTAAAACTCTACATACTAAATGTGACTCATTGACTATTTTTAATAAAATGTTATTATTGTGATTTTCAATAATTGTTATTGATTAGTTTAGTAGTTTTATCTTAATAACCCTAAATTCAATAGACTAACATCCTACGCCGCCTTATAAGTCTTGAACTATATGTGTAGACATATAAGAATCAATATTCAAGATATAACTTAAAGATTCTGTAATATAAGGATACGACTGGATACCTTATCTTGGTAACACTATGGATACAACTCTTTTTGTATTTGATAGAAACACAATAAACAAACGCACTTATGGAGGTGATATGCGAGTGTAGGTACTGTATGTAATGAGTTTGCATAACATTAGACCACATATTTATGGAGATGTTACTTCGTTGACTAGTTAGGTTTGAATTTCAATAGGATGACTGAGGCAACTTAGATTTAAACCTAAGTGGAATATGAACTTTTGTTCTTAAGAGATTGTCCTTTGGTTTGTACGATAAGAATGGTCAAATTTCCGACTCCATAATCCTACCATTTGGATACAAGACCAAGTTGAGAGTTAAGAACATAGTCACAAAAGATAAATGAGTGTGCCCTAAAATAGTGTTTCTATGACTTAAATAAAGGGTCATACTCTCTCTATAACATGAAAAAAGGTTTGTTTATCTGTTTATTGGTTGGACGATAATCAAGGTGTTCATTAGAGAAGCATCATTATTTAAGAACTAAGGAGTACCTTAGGGGTACAACGATAATTTGACAAAGTTGGAGTTACAAACATTCGTGAAGGACTAATGTCATGCCCCACCCAAAATGCACCTCCTACAACCAAATGGGGACATGCCGCCTAGACACCCATCATGTATCTCACTGTGAGATGACCCGCTGAATGCCTAGTAAGTGGAACAACTCATTTCAACTTATCTCATCACGAAGTTTTTACCTTAGGCTTTAAAGACTTCTACAACTCATTGCAACAGAAATACTTGAACTTTAGATTTCTCTCCATCGCCTAGCTTTTATTACTTAGCGATAAGTACAAATAATAATGCAACAGAATAAACATGACATCTCTTTATTAACTTAACACTTTGCACAGAGTTCACACTTAACAGTTACATTCCTTTCCCGCATGGTACAAAAGTAAAACATGAGTTCTATCCCACATGCGTTCCTTCATCCACATGATGTTTCTCTTCGCATCAAGGTCTTTAGGACTATAAGAACCCCTTTCTTATCCTTCTCCTTGACTGCCTAGCAACCCAACTCAAGGACAACCTTTAGGCTCTTCATCCTTAGCTCAACTCTTCCACTCATCGTCTTAGGCTACACAAAATTGTGATGCTGCCCTCGACACTTCTTTAAAACTGAGTTGTTGACTTCATCGTTAACAAGTGAAGTTCTTACCTACTGACTCCTTAAACGCAATATGGAAACACACAACTTTTCCTCCTTTACTAGACTTCTATACCCGACAGTCATTCTTTTCTTAGCTTCAATGCCTGATAACCTGAGGAGGAGAAAACTTTAAACATAAGTCAAAGAATTAGTGAGTGATAGGTTAAGGAAATACCTATTTAGGGAATACAACAAGTTCAATAACAACAACAATCTTAATCTCATGAACACAAGTATTCATTGCATCAACACAAGTTCTCATTACATCAAGTTACAATCACAGTAATCACATATAAACTCACACAGTTCAGTTCATCAAACATTCATCACTCATAGTTGGGACCTGGGATTTTCTCTCTGCATTTAATCGCCTAGACTAGGGATTCACTTCACCAGCATCTCATCGTGTAAACCTGGGATTCACTTCCACAGGTCTGTAATATACCTAGGATTCACTTTCATCAGCGTATCATAATTAATTCCTCGCTTAGATTTGAGATTCACTTCACCAGCATCACATGTTTTACTTATGAAATCATTTACAAACATCTAGTCATTTATAAAGATCACTCATAGAAATACTTAGCCTCAACTTTTTCTTCTTTTTTCTTTCGACTTTCTCTCCTGGCCTAGTGATTTCTTCAACCGATCTCTTCAACACTCAAAACCTTCTCTTAACCATTTATAAGAGCGTTTAGCATCTCATGCCATTTTCTTCTGACCTTTGGTTCTATTTATAGTGACCTTTCGCATCCATAGGTCATTTTCACGCTTTACACATGTCACTTTACCCCTTTGTGGCACTATGCAGGCAACCCAAGCTTGACACATAAGTCAGCTATCACTTCCCGATTAGACATTTTTCTTGAGACACTAATCTTATCTTCTTGGAATGCTCCATTCACCTAACTCTTTTTTTCGGGAAACAACAAAAATTTACTTTTCCGTAAAGGGTTGTTTAGTCTTTTCAATAGAACACCTACTTCATCGTAACATAGCTAGGCGTAGGTACTTCCCCTCGTCTTACCAACCCAACTCCTAGTTCTTAGTATCAAATGCATGCTTCTTCTTTGCCAGTTATCCTCTTCACATCACTAACTCCAACGAGATAACACTTAGACTCAAATATTTCTCTTTGCATTTCTATTTCTCCCATCGCATTCTTTCTTCGCGAAATGCCTCATCTATACTTAGACAATAATCCTATTCAATGTGGTTCCTTTTTAACATGACTCTCATTTGGTTCAGGACCTGACAACTAACTTGTTATTCGTTTATTTCAATAGACACAAAAAGATATAAATAATAAGAAGAGTTCAATTGTGAGTCTTTTTGGAGTGTACACACAGTTAACGAATATTGATCTAATGTGGTTATTGAGCTTAGTCATCTAATCTCATATTGTTATAGCTTGTGATCTATAGGTCCACTAGATCCCCTTTTTCGTAGCCCATAAAAGATAATAAGGTTATTATATCTTCCATGGAATTTAAATGGTTCAAATTCACCTAAAGAATTAAATAATATAATATAAAATTTATATTTTAATTAAACTTTATAAACTTTATAATATTAATTTAATTTTGAATTTGATTCAAAATTGATTTATGAGATAATACAATATTTGAATGAGTTCAAGTATTAATTTAATGTAAATTAGATTTAGATTAAAACTATGAGTAAAAATTAACATGTATATGATTACACATTAAAATTATAGGTTATTAGATAATTATATATTTGAACATTATTTAAATATATATGAATTTAAATATAATTATATAGGGAAATTAACAAAAATAGATCAAATATTGACAAAATATTTACACTTCAAAGAAAAATCAAGTGTAATGAAATTTATCTTTCAGTGGTTCTTTCCTATAGAGTATAAATAGTTGTCAATCTCTCTATTTTTAAAAGAACCCCTTAAATATAAGATATTTAATTTAATAATTAATTAATTGGAGAATTAATTAATTCTTTAATTTAATTTAATTGGATAAAATACACATTTGGTCCCTGAGGTTTGAAGATTTTGTCCATTTGGTCCTTGAAGTTTCAAAATAGACACTTTGGTCTCCCACGTTTGCTAAAGACTTCTAAATGGTCCCTAAATTAACTTTAACTTAACGAAATGCTTACTAGATCGTTATGTGTTGACATGTACATTACTTATACTTGATGATGTGCAAATTATATTGGATTAATTGTGTCACGTTCTGCTCCAACTTAGTCACTCCCTGCGACCAAGTGAAGGCGTGCTGCCTAGACATCCAACGTGTATCACACTGCGTGATGAACATTATATGCCTAGTAAGCGGGACAACTTCTCTAAACCAATCTCAACGTAGAGCTACAACTTAGAACTCAAGAGACTTTCTTAACACAACACGACATAAAGGAATAAAACTTAAGTAATCAACGAGATTGTCTTTATCGTCTAGTCTTTAATACTTAGTTCAACTTATATTCTTTAACTTCTAAGAGATAAGCACAACATAACACAATGGGAATAGAAAATACAACTTCACTTTTATTACTCGATCAAATGCTTTACAATTACATTTTCTTTTCTCGCGTAGTACAAAGGTAAATCTTAGGCTTTAAACTCCTTGCCTGACTCTCACCAAATTGGGATGCTGCCCTCTGCACTCAAGGTGTTTAGAAGTATAAAAACTCTGCTTCCTACCATTCCTCCTTGATCGCCTGGCAACCCATTTTAATATAAAGGCTTAACCCTCACACAAAATTGTGATGCAACTCTTTTTAAATATAATAAGTTTGAAATATCTTAAAACTGATAACTTAATTAGCTTTCCCACAAAATGACTCATCTTAACCTTTTTACTTGGCTTCAAGCCTGAACATTAGGGAAAGGGAAACACAACACATAAGTTAAATACTTAGGGAATACAATGCAAACACATAAATTCATTATTTTCTTTCATAAATACAGGTTCATCGCGCATCTTTTCAAAAGTCTCATAAATCACACATTAGCCTCTTATTCCTTTCTACTGAGAACATGAATCATTCCTCACACCAAGACTACTATATTTACTCTCACCAGCATCCTGCATGTAAACTATTGTGATGTTCACTCAGCATTTAAGAATTTTTCTGATTCCTCTTTTTCGTTGCATAAGACGTCAAACAATGCCTTTACTCATTATTATGTGCACACCACATAACGGCTGCTTACTTGATAGGAATAGGACTAATGGTTTGCTCCTACACAATCCTCAAAACCATCACATATAAACCAACAGTTTTCCCTTTTCAAATAGCAATATCTATAACAATACAACAATATTGAAAAAATAGTGAGATAATTAATTCTTCAGTTAATACTAAAGCTAATAACTTTTGTAATAACTAAGGGACAACATAAGAGAATAACACAAGAAACTTTGTTAACCTAGTTCGGCCAATATTCCTTACGTCTGAGGAGCTGCGCACAGCCCTGATGAGTGATCTTTATTAATATTCACTTGAGTCAATATACATCAATACAACATATGGTGCTCTGTTCAATTATATGACTTAATAGCATGTGTCTTGACACCAGACTCCAGGCTCCCCTTGAATTACTTTTCTTCACAATGTCTGGCTTCAGGCTCCCCCTGAACACATGAGTGAATTTCTTTGACAACCTCTTTAAATCCCTCTAAAGATCTCAGTGATCACACAAACCACTGTCTCATCTATTACTCATCAATTATTGCAACTTAGATCAACAAGTCGATCTCACAGACAGAAGATCATAATACCTTTGGAAACCGATAGCTTCTGCAGACGACCTCCGATGTGAACAATCTTCTTCAACTTATGTTTCTCTATTTTTTGTCACGCACAATCGTCACCGTAACAACCTATTTATATGTATAAATATTTTTTTCTTTTAAAGATAAATAACAAGATTCCTAAAATAATGGAAAATCTTTTATCATTTGAATATCTCATCCTTTAATTAATTCATTAATCAAAGATATATCTCATTCATTAATCAAGGATATTTAGTTAAAGATATTACCAAAAATCGTTTAGACAAAATCATCAACAAACTCCTCCTTTTGTCTAAAAAGAATTTTTTTTCTGGTTTAAGACAAAACAACAAGCTTCAGCACTTAATAAACTGATTCATTCATTTGAAACAAAAACTTCACATAACAGAGGACAGAAGATTTAGTCCATTACTTCTGTCACCAAAAACAACACACCATATCATTTCAATAAACCCAACCCAACAATAGCACTCACACTCCCCCTTTGAACCAAAAAAAAAAATATATCAATCAATAGTTGATTCTCTACGACTAGTAGATGGAGCAAAGGTCTTCAAGTGTCAAATGAGGGCATCAATTTCCAACTGTCGTTCAGACAACAGATTGATGGAGTTAGTTAAAACACAAGATTCAACAGTCAGAGCATTAACAATGTGGGCAGCTAACTCACGATCAATAAAGAAACCTTCAACAGACTCATCCCAGTCACTAGTGTTGAAAATGCACCAGCCACGAGATGGATGCGCATCATGATCAATATCAGGCACATGACTGCCCTGAAAGAGTCTGCAGCTAAGAGCTAAAGTTTTAGGATCCGGTTTAGGAGTATCAGCTGCAGTGAGCACAGCTCCATTGAGGTGTAGTAACAGATTTGAGAAGAGTCACGGAAGAGCAATGGGAATCTTAACCCCAAATGAACCAACATGTCGTAACAGCTGATTGTAAATGAATGTACCTATATTCACCTTATAATCATTGCAGATTCAATACAGAAATGTTCCTAAGGCAGCAGATACACTGGAGGCACGAGAGGAAAGGAACCAATTAGCAATGCCAATCTTATGCAAAATGGCATATTTGATGCTAAGAGCGACTGCAGGAATTCCATTTACAGACTAAGTGGAAAACGTCCCACCAGATAAGACAGAAGCCAGAACATCAGTGGATGGAGACGATGGAGAACAGTCAACATCAATAACATTCCCTAAAAAGCCGTTAATCTCAGTAGGTGAAATCACAATTTTGAACCCCCGAATATGAACCGTCTGATAATTCAGGCTACTTGGATCATTAAAATCATTAGGCAAATTAACAATAAACTCCCTAATAAGTTGGGGATAAAATGGACCGACATTCGAAATAGTTTTTGTTAAACCAGCCCTTTCAATAAGGTCCATAATACTCATGCAGGATTGATGTTTGTCAGAAACATTTACCTCATCTGCTATCCTTCGCTGCACCACAAACTTCCAACCCTAGACACTCTCTTCATGATGAAGGGATATTCCATCAATGGGGACAGAAGGAATATTTGGAGGAATCTTCTTCCTACTAGTTTTGGTAGTTATATTACGCGTCTTTTGTTGAGATTTCCTTTTTGCTGACTTAGATGCAACGGGGATATCAGCAGAAGCAAGTGGAACAACAGGATTGTCATCATCATTTTGAGGAACTTCTTCAGTGTGGATATCAGGGTGTTGAGGTTCCACCTCATCCTCATCTCGTCGATCATTTCGTTGACGCACCGGTGCAGCAGAAATATCACCAAGAACATCATCAGGAACAGATTCATGACTCATTAACCAAAGCAAATGGAGGTGGCGATGCAGGAGGGGAACGAGCTGACAGCCCCGGTTGAACGTTAGATGCTGGAGGAATACCATAAGTAGGAATAAATACTCCTTCTGTTGATGAACTTTCTTGTGAATGAATAGAATTAGAAGGATCAACAGGAAGTTTATCTGAAACATCTGGAATCAAGGTCCTCTTCAACAATTGAGCTAGAGGTACATCATCCTGGTCATCCGAATCCATATCTAACACAGTAGTCACAGGAACTCAAGGTGCATGTGCAACAGAAGAAACAGGAACAGAAGACTCACCCACCACAGGAACAGACCCAGGTAGCACAAATTCATGCAACTTACTTGAGGCCTCTTCCTGTGATTTTTCAGATGGAAGTCGATACGGCCTTCGTGGCATAGTACTTTTGAACCTCCGTCCTCTCACCTTCACCTGTCATACAGGAGGCGACGAAATTGTAACCTTAGATGCATCTTCAGATGGCTGCGTCATGTAGGAACCGTTGCGAGTATTTACCATAGTGAACAATGATCAAAACAAAATGAATTGTTGTAATAGCAAGGATGAAGGGACGAATAGGTTAATGGTCATTTAAATAATCGCTAGTTAAAAACCCCATTATGTTAGGGGAGACTCTCCATATGTCGAAAAGATAGCCATTAAATCCTCAAGCAGCGGTGACATCCCTAATGATTCAGAATGTGTAAACATGCGCCGTCTTAATAGCTGGTCATGGAGTTAAATGCGACAAACTTCTAAACCAGTACGTACATATTCAAACGTATTTGCATCTAGAGGCTTAGTGAATATATCAACTAATTGCAAGTTCGAGTGAATATGATCAAGTCTAATAACTTTATTTTCAACAAGTTCACGAATAAAATGATGTTTGATATCAATATGTTTGGTTCGACTATGTTGAATCAGATTTGTAAATATGTCAATGGCACTCATATTATCACAATGTAAAGTCATGGTTTCTTGAGCAAACCCATATTCTTGTAACATATTACTTATCCAAATCATCTGGGTACAACCACTCCATGCCAATATATACTCAGCTTCACCTGTAGACAATGACACACAATTCTGTTTCTTACTGAACAATGAGATAAGATTGTTTCCTACAAAGAAACAACCTCCAGAAGTGCTTTTCTTATCATCTGGAAATCCAGCCCAATCAGCATCACAATATCCAACAAAGGTAGAAGTCGTGTCAAAAGAATACAAAATTCCAGATTCACTCATCCCATGTACAAAATTCCAAAGTCACTCATCCAAAGTCACTGGTACAGTATGTGGCCTGAATTTTCTACTTTTGCTTCTGATCCACGAAATCTGCGTTTGGGCTTAGCTTCAGATGGGTTTAACCCATTTGGTCAAATGAGTACCTCGTACAGTATGTGGCCTGTTGGAGTTTCCAGTTATGAGTAAACATCCTTTAATACAGGATAAGAAAAGAAAGAAAGCTCTTAATTGGACGAAGAAAAGTATTTTTTTCGATCTTCCTTACTGGTCGAGACTACTGTTACGTCACAAACTTGATGTAATGCACATTGAGAAGAATGTTTGTGACAATTTGATTGGTAAGTTATTAAACATCGAAGGAAAAATGAAGGATACCACGAATGCTCGGTTGGACCTACAAAATCTGAAGATAAGAAAGAATTTACATCTTGTAGAAGTGGGTAACCGATTGGTGAAACCACATGCGAGCTACACGTTAACTACCAGTGAACGAGTAGAGTTTTGTAAGTTTTTGAAATCAGTTAAGTTTCCCGATGGATTTGTTTCCAATATATCGAGACGTGTGCATGAAAGGGAGGGGAAAATATCAGGACTAAAAACGCATGATAGTCATGTTTTATTACATCGACTGCTACCAATTGGTATTCGAGCATTCTTACCGAAGAACGTATACACTGCTATAACCGAATTATGTAATTTTTTCGTGACTTGTGCACCTGAACGATAAGAGTAAGTGATCTAGACAGATTGCAAGCAGATATCATAATCATACTTTGTAAGTTGGAAAGAATATTTCCACCTGCCTTTTTTAGCGTTATGGTACACCTTGCCGTTCACTTACCATATGAAACGAAGATTACTGGTTTGGTTTCTTATAGTTGGATGTATCCGATTGAAAGAAGTCTATGCACGTTAAAGTAGTATGTTAGAAACAAAGCACGTCCTGAGGGGTCAATTGCAGAAGCCTATGTCATGAATGAATCAAGCACCTTTTTTTCATGTTACCTACGTGGTATAGAGACTCGATTCACAAGAGATGACCAAAATGATGATACCATTATAGAGAACGAGGTATTTGGTGACTTTGAAATTTTCAAGCAGAAAGTACGACCCTTAGGTGCATCAAGTGTTCGTGCTATATCAGAGGAAGAGAAATGACTCTTCCATTGGTACATACTGAATAATGCTAACGAAATATCGGAGTATCGCAAGTAAGCATATTTCTCATCTTCGTAAGTTTTAAATATTTGTTATATATTGTTGTTACAGAAATTAAACTCATCCCTATTAGGAATCATTTGAGGCTCCAACGTCGACATGCTCAAAATTCTACGGATTTGTATAAAATACACGAACGGGCATTCACTGAATGGTTTCGAGCACAGGTGTTAGAACTGCGTCAGTCTGCAAACCTATCTGATGATTTCTTCTCACTAGCGATGGGACCATCTTTTGATGTTCGTTGTTACAATGGATGCATCGTAGGTGGTGTAAGATTTCACACTATTGAACTTGATTCCCGGCGTACTACTTAAAATAGTGGAATAATGGTCATTGGTGAAAGCGATGCAAGTGGAACTAGCGACAATAATTTTTACGGTGTTTTGGACGAAGTGTTGCACGTACAATATCTGTTGGGAAGAAATGTATGACTATTTAAGTGTCGGCGGTATGACACCGACATAAACAAAAGTTAAAGAACACACGTTGAAGTAGGGTACAAATCGCTTAACACATCCCGTTTTTGGTACGCGGAGGAACCTGTAATTCTTGCAACTCAAGCACATCAAGTTTTTTATGTAGATGATCCAAAAAATGGTAGCAATTGGAAAATTGTGCAAGTCATCCAAAATAAGTGTATATCGAACGTGCCAGAAGTGGAGGATGTTCAGAATGACCATATTAATATACTAGAAGTTGTTGTAAGCCATCAAGTGGATGACAACATCGAGGATGACACTCTATGTAGAAATGACGTTGATCCCACAATCGTTGAAAGATCGATTGTGCGTCATGTCACTGACGACTTCATCGACGATGTGGATGAACACTTGTCACATGCAAGCGATGACGAATTATAGTGACAAATTAAACCACGTACCCACATATTTATATCTAGTTTATATATTTTGATTCTAGCTATGTGTTCGTATTTGCTTATTGAATGTTTGTTTTCTATGTCCATAGCCATTATGTCATATCGACGATCAAATTTTATGGAGACGGACGATATGTTCCTCCAGTTTGAGGACGATTTAGATAATAATATTGCGGAACGATCGTCATCTGTGGGCGACAATACGGGTGAGTCTAAGAATTTTCTTCATTTTAACTTACAAATATTTCATGTTCTTTTTTCTAACTTTATATGTTATTATCGATTTATTGAGCAAAGTCTTCTTCTCAACAAGCGACTCCGACTCCTAGGAGACGTGCACAGTCTCGACTCTTGGAGTTAGAGCGCCACGTTGCAATAAATGGGCGCATTCCGATGACGATCGCCCCTAGAGCGGAGAAAGCCTATTTCTCCACACGCCGTTCGCTTCAGCCAGGCGATAGGCGTGTGCGTGCGAAAGACATTTCCCGTCTGCTGTCTTAAGTGGGCGTACGTTGGGAGAGAATACATTGAGGTCGTCAAGGGCGACCTCCAGGTAATTAAATGCACTACACATTTATATATGATTTCATTTGAAACATATCTAACTTTAACCAATCTAATGTGTTATGCTTGTAATGTGTAGCAATTGTTTGTGCTTGATTTCAATGATCAAGCAATGAACAGGTTTGTTGAGCATCAGATGCTCACGACCTTTAAAGAGTTCCGGGTCGACTATCATAGACATTTCAAAAAGTACAGCGACCCGGAGGAGGCTCGTGCCAACCCACCCAACACATTGGTTGGACGTGATGAGGATTGGCACTTCCTCTGCGACCATTATATCAGCCGTGCATTCCAGGTATTTGTCATGATTAATTATGATAACAAGTTTTAATATGTATACGAAATAAACAATATAATTGTTTTAATGCAGGAGCAATCACGGACGAACAAGGCTGCTAATCATAGTAGCGGGTCCAAGTCATTTCTACAACGACAGTATGAGCTCGCTAAAAGAAAAGGGGAGCCGGTGGATCATGTGGAATTTTTTTGGGAAACACACGTTTGAGCTGGGACATTCATGTCGCAGGCCGCCGAGGATGCGCATGTAAGTTATGCCCTTATTAATTATCCATTTTCATTATATATTTTTGTGCGTAACCTAACATAGTTTTTAAATTTGTTGTAGAATCAAATGCTGGAACTCCAATCCCAGCCTACCCTAGAGGGTAGTCAGCCACTCTCTGAGGATGAGATATGCGATCAGGTGTTGGGTAGACAACCAGGCTACTCAAAAGGCCTTGGTTGGGGACCTAAGCCGAAGGCTCGCAGAACGGCGAGTGCAAGCAGTTCGTCGACATCTTGTTCGCAGTCCACAGAAAAAGGGATTGAATTACAAGCTAAACTTCATGAAGCTTTGGAACGGATTGAAGTACAAGATAGAAATCACCAAGCATTAGCTTCACAAGTGGAAAGTATGAAAAAGATGATAGAAGAATTAACTCGTGCACAACAGGGACCACCACATGATCTCTAGCTCTGCGGTACGTATACGTCTCTATTATTCTTAAGTTTTTGCAATATATGATTATGTACTAAACTTAGTTATTTTTATACCATTTTTAGGACCGAAGGTGTAGAATGACGCGCATACGAACCTCGTTGGGAGACTTTTCATTATCTTTATGTTTTTTCTATTTTGAGAACTATATTTTGTTGTAGTGAACTTATTCGTATTATTAATTTTAATTATATTTTTTTAATTTGTGTTTATATATTTATTAATTTATTTTAATTTATATTTGATATGTTTTAATTTAATCTAAAACGTCGCGAATTTTTTTTAGCAATCCGAACATCATTGTGAATGTTTGAGCAAAATATTATAAGGGAAAAAGTAGAAATAAAATATTTAAAAAAATATATAAAAAGGAATTCCCGACGTTCTTTACGTCGGGAAAAAACGCTAGAAAAGAGGTTTTCCCGACGCCGAGATATGCGTCGGCATAGACGGCGTCGGGAATTCCTTATTTCCGACGCATAACTCAGTGTCGGGAAAACCTTTCCCTACGCCATAGAAAGCCTCTCGCGACGCCTTTTTCCCGACGTTCTTCCCGACGTCGTTTTGTACATCGGGATATTTTTTCCCGATGAACTTTTCATTTTCGCCGACGTTTTTGTGCGTCGGGAGTAGCCCCCTCTCTTGTAATGTTAGTTCAAAAACATTTTAAGAACTGCTTACTATCAACAATCAGCTAGATTCTTATCCTAGCTCCTTACCCAAGAGCTTCCTTGCACTTCTTTGCAATCACTTGTCAGATTCAAGCTCGTGAAGAATTTCTAAAAAATCTTGGAATACTCTCAATTCTTTCTTAAGTGAACATAACGTGAAAAACATCTTTAAAATGATCGGAATCCATCTATTTATAAGTCTCTCTAGTGACATTTTTCATGCAGAAATGATTACCTTTTACTAGCATAAGAATCAACCAATTTCAGAATACCACATGCCATTGTCATTTCCTCATCCTTAAATTAGATTGGGCAAGGTCAAATCAATCACCGACTTTCGTATCCGAGGATGACGTTACTACTTCCTGGTGAAGGAAGCTCATAATGCATAACCTTTCTCGTCACATAGCTTAAAACACAAAACGCAAGTTACTTTGTAATCTCTTCTATCACATACAATCTCATTGCATAGGCCAATCTTACCTTATAAATCTTCTTGCGTAAGGTAGGACGTTATCAGGGTTTCACAACTACTACCTTCTTATTGGAATTTTGTCCACAAAATTTTGTAAGCTTTTGTGAAGAGTTGTGGGTACTTAGCTTTCATTCATTTTAAATAGGACCTTCGATGTAACATCCCAAATTTCGAAGTAAATTTTAACATTTTTTTATGTCAATTTTTTGGGATTTAAAATTTTTGGGTGTTAAATTTTATTGGGTTTAAAAAAGAAAAGAAAAAATAAAAATGAAGGGTATAAATTTTAATAATATTATATTATTAATTTTAATAATATAATATAATATAATAATAATATAATATAAAATATATTATATTATATCATTATTATTATTATTATCATTATTATTATTATTATCATTATTATTATTATTATTATTTAATATATATATATATATTTTTTTTGAAAAACCTAAAAATTTCTTCCTCCATCCTCGAGCGCCGCTAGCCCCCCCAACTTTTCTTCTTCGTTTTCCTCCTTCTTCTCCTTCGTACCAAACCAACAACATCGCCATCTCTAATCTCTCTTTCTCTTTCGCCGTCCGCTCTTCTCCGACGCCCCCACCTACAGCTGCCCACGTTAAAGCCCTACCTCACCGTCGTCTCACACCATTCGACGGAGCCCGGTAGTCCGTGCAAGCCTCCAAACCCCTCTCTCTCCTTCTTGCTCGTTCCGTCGATCATTGCCCTCAGCTGAACGTCATCGACTGCCCTCCGACCTCGTTCGATCGTGTATGTCCCATCCCCACCATCGCCCGAGCTTTCTTCTCCCACCTTCGACCCTTTTCGCGCCGCACACCAGACCCGAGCTGACCAAGCTAACTTGACACAAGCCATCTCCTCTTTCCATCCGACGCGTGAACTAAGCCGCAAGCCATGCAAAACCAAGCCAAGCTGCGAGTTGCGACGAACCAAGCTGAGTCGGCCCGTGAACTGAGCCGAGCCAAGTGGACCCGAGCCGAGTTGCCTTCCAACCCAAGCCGATCTCCCTGTTCACCGAGCTACTTAAGCCATTTCCATTCACGTCGAATCTTGGTGAGTTTTGGTAAGAGCAATTTAAGGAGTTGCAAACGTGGGGAATGTGAAGAAACATATACTCTTCAATTGGCTAGCAAGCTAGCTCAAGTGGGTCAAATGGTATGCTTCAGTCTGTTCTGATCCGCTGATAACAAAAGTACGAGATCCAGACATAGATCTTTGAAAGTACGAACTAAAAGGAAGTGAATATGGATATAAACAAGGACTGAGGGCACGAAATGAAAGACCTTCGGACGTCTCGACTGAAAGGAGAGAGGTTCGGGGAATTGCTTTGTCCAAGGTATGTATTGGATGATCAGACTGTGATCAAGTTTGCCTGTAGAACTACCAATAATAGAACCAAGAACATCAGACTTCTAGCCCCGGCGGCTTTGCTTTCTCTTGAAGATAGAATTATGAATGAGTAGATAAGAAAGCTCCTTTACAGTCGCTTCCTCGCCTCAAATTCTTTCGTTGCACTCCTTTGAAGGAGCAAAGAATGATCAAATTCTTTTCAAATTCCACTAAAAAAGAGCGAGTTCTTCTCGAGTCTGGGATCGGAAGGAGATTGAATCCTAAAGTAGATCTCTCATCTTTCTTTCTTGTTCGCGCTTGAGGCGGTCTGACCTCTTTTCTAGTTTTTTCGGACCTTTTAGATTAGAAGGCCTTTTCTCCTTTAGATCTGATTTTTTGTCACCAAAGCTATGCCAACTCAACCTCACGTAGCGGTGGGACCCCTACCTTTCACTCAATCCTCCTCCAACAAAGAAGTAGGACATCCCGTCGGAAAGAAGAACGGAACAACCGTCTAAAGCTTATTCACCCCTAACCCTTGATTCTGGTAGTAGGGTTGAAGCCGCTTTCTTGACCTTTTCCCTTGGAATGAGTCAAACAAAGAAAGAGTATTTTGGACATCAATCAGAATCAAACTCGCAGTTAAGGCGATTGGCCGCTCCGTGGGGATCTCTAAGCGCATTCCCGCTACGTCTTCCTTACTAAAAAACTGAAGAAAGAGAAAGCCTACTGTTACGGCTGAAAGAACAAAAGGATGAATTATTCCCAAATATCGTATAATCAATGAGTTCTTAATTTCTCGATACTTTCTTCTCTCAAATTCACTAATTAAGCTACTCCAAATGAGTAGTCTGAAAACATTTGCCTAGCGAAGTGAAGCGACTTCCAAGGTGCGAAGGAGCGAAAGCGGCTCGACTGAGGTTAGGAAGGAGAGGAGCGAGACTAAGAAGGAGAAGAGTGCAGAGTGCAAGGATGACCTTTTTTCCTTAAGGAAACTTGAAAAAGGGTATTCTCATTTACAAAGATCAAGCCTAGGTCTTTCCTTTTTTCCATGAGAAGTGGAACCCTCTACTGAGATGCTGAGAACGATAACGTACGAGTTAGTCTGCGAAAAACTCACAACTGCTATGTGGGCTTCTTCATCCTAATCCGGAATCCTAATCAAATTTTCGGAAATTCCATCATCCATCCCATGAAAGGGAAATGGAATTGATTGTGTATAATAATCAGCGGCTTTGAAAGGAGTGCAAAAGCAAGATCAAGCCCTTGTTCATTGAGTTGAACGAGACCAGAAGCTTTACCGTCTTCTTTCTGAGCAGGAAGCCTCATCCCTGATTATTTCCTTTTAATCATTCCCAGATTCAGGTCTTCTTTAGTTTTAATTCCTGGATCGCTCTTTCATTCGTGAGGTTATTAGATAAGTGCCTTAAAAGGAGAAAGAATGGTCGAAATGCCGTAGGTATTAGCTCAAATTCTTCAAATGCAAGGTTTCTCCTTAACAGTCGCCTCGGTCCTACGTAGCTTAATAGACGGGGAAATTCAGGATCAATGAAATTTGATGAGAGTCATTCATTCTATTAAAGACTTCTGCAGACGTTAGAAGCAAAGAATATTGCATGGAAATAAAGGTCAAGATGACATTCCTTTTTCTTCTTTTTGCATCAAAATAGATCAATGAATGAGTCTTTCTCTTATGTTCCTGCTTTCATTTAGTCCACTTGAACTTTTCTCCTTGCTTCCAGTAAGCCAGAATCAGAAACCCCACGTAGCGGAAGAAGAACCTTCTACGTCCGACTTCAAACCTACTAAAAAGTTGTTCTAGTTGCTGAGTTTAGAATCGAAGGAGTCAGAAGAATACGAGAACTTGTAGTTCGTATTCTAATCGTAGGACTAAGTTGAATGATCCATGAGTCACATCTTTTTCTAATAGTGAGTAGGATTAGTATTCGCTGGTGCGGGCAATGGGAAGAATCAATCCTAGGACGCGGATGCGGTGTATTCCCAAGTTGGATCGCAATCACTTTCGGGCAGAACCCACTACGCGGTAAGGACCTGCTGAGTCTACTCGCTTAGCCCTAGCGCTATCACTCTCTATTTGAATATCGTATCTTAGGAGTCTTGCTGGTATTTCAAGAATCACAGTTTCAGTTGCGGAAGCTAGAGGTTCAAAGAAAATTTCATTAACTTCTTCCATTAGAGTGAGAAAGGGAAAGAGGAAGCCTCACACCGGGTAGGGGAGGGAGACAGGTACCATCAATAGAATAAGAATTTGACCGTCTGAGAGAGGATAGGGGCAGGTATTCTATTCATATCATAACCTCTTTCACTCAGAGAAGAGGATCGGAGAACTAATGGATAGTCCTCCGGACCAGTCCGAAGGCGCAAAGAATTTGCGAGCGAGAGATGAGTTTCACTCTACAATTAAAGAAGAAGACTCCCAGAAAGCCAGATCCATTGAGGCAGTGGAATAAAGTGAATATGGAATAAGAAAGCCTAGGGCTTTGAATCTAAAGTAAGAAATGGGGAGTCCAATTTAAAGCCTTACTTATCGAATGAAATGCCTCAGCCAACCTAGGAGTGGGATGAGGCAACTTCCGACTTATGCAAGAGCCTTTATTATCAAGAGGTATCCTGCCACTAGGACATCCAAGTAAAGCCTAGGAGATCCTTCCTTATCAGCAGTCTCCTCAATTACGCCTAGCCTTTTCTTCCACCCAAAGAACCTTTCTTTGTCCCGCGTAGTGGGGCCTCGCCCCTGTAATAGGTTCCCTTCCCCCTTGGTCAAAGGCCGAAGTCTCGTCCCTGCCTTTTTATGCTTCCTTATCCCCCCAAAGAGTGAAACTGGGAATTCCTATTCTCCTGATTCAAGTGATCGTACAGACTTTTGGGTGAAGCATAGGTTTATGCTATTGGAATCTCCCCCGATCTCTAACCTGCACCGATGAGTTGAGCTCTGCCCTTTCTTCGCCGCCGACCCGATCCTCTCTTTTCCTTCTTCCTCTTGATCCCCCCTTTAGTTTGCCGATCTTCTTCCCTTTTCAATTCGAGTCGAGTCGTACTACATCTTTCTTTTTCTATCTATCCCGATAGCGTTTCTCGTTTTCGTCGTACTTCTGACTGAATGCGCCATAAAGAGTGGCCCTTACTGCGGACGAATCCATTTTCTTTGATCATGATCAATAATGAGAAATGAAACTTCTAGTTTCAAGTGGAGAAGATTTCGACTCAAACTCTTGAACAAGCGGGGCATCTCCCTAGTCCCATCAAGCCCTCCGATGCCCGGGTACAACATCGATGGTAGGAAATCTCATTTCAGAGTGAGACAGCAGACTTATCATATCAAAAGCAGACTCTTCCTCAGCCCCGATCGCAACTTCAACGGCAATCGTCTGAAAATACTTCGCCTACTTATGATAGTCGGACCTCTCTATTCCATTTCATTTGTTGTGGGACTGATATATGGAATTTCATTAAAAAAGTCCTCGATCATTCTTTCTCTCAATTCATTCAGCCTTCTTCATTGAGCGGAGGACTGATTTATATCCATATTAGCTTTCTTCCAAATAGTAGGTTCTTCTCTTTCAGGCTCTTTTCTCATTTTCTCCGTGGGAGAATGAAGACCGAATCTTGATCTCAGTCTGATTCTTGGGATATCTACTTATATATGGCATTTTAGATTTCTGTATTCTGGCAACTCTGAAAAGTAATAGCTATGAATGACTTGCACTCCTCGCAATATTCTTTGCGCCTTTCTTTCTCCTGTCTTTATCCGGACCAGAAACTCAAACTATAATCAAACTATGTTCATTTCTTTTATAGGCTGTTGCCTTTTAATTAAACTACTTTTTTCAAGCAAAATAGGACTTTTTTCGAATCTTTCATTTTTTCTCTTTTATCGTTAAATATCAATCTTCGAGAAACTCACATTTAGAAGGAAAAAACCCGAGAAATAGCCAAGTTTGAAAGGTCTTTCCTTGCGGTTGTGATTTGCTTAACACAAGGGCTCCATAGTTTCTTCTTTGCCTCCAGTTCCGTCGTAGGTCTCTTCTCGTCTTCTTCCTTTTCTTTCTTCCTTCTGCGTAAACTTCGTCAACTCTCTCTATTGAAAAGAACTTTTACGTCGTCCGAAGGAGTCTTTCTTCCATATAATAGATTGAATGATCAATTCATTAACTCAAATAAAATCACCCTACTTTTCTTAGTGTTCAGATTCTCGAGTCAACCCTCAAACCCACTGAAAGCGCAAAACCGCGGAGCAAGGGTGGAAATGAAAGACGTTCGGACAGGGCATCCGCCCACTATGCGCTTTCCTCATCTTTCGAAGTCTTGGGACTAGCCGTCCGTGCAAAGACTTTTTTTTCGTAGTTAAGGACTGGTATTTCTCCTAATTTCATGTGTCTCCCTCTCCTTTTAGTCGAGCCTAGGCTTTCTCTTGATTTGAGGATAGGCTTTCTTCCAAATAGTAGGCTTCCATATGATTTTAGCGTCAGAATTCTCAAAGGCATTTTTTTCTGCCGAATTTCAGGAATGCCATCTCATCCCATACCCAGTGGGAAATTGTGCATTTGAACTAATCAATGGCCTAATTGCCCACTTCCATCCAGAGGGAATCAGTCCTTCAGTCCTAGGCTGAGTCAGAATTCCCAGATTCAGCCTCCGCAGATAGGTCGGCCGGGGAATGGAATAGTAGGGCATGGCCCAGTTCAAAGCCTATCTTTTTACCGCTACGTGGGATTGTGCCTCGTGGGAGAGTTTCTTTTCTTTCTCGTGCTCTACGGCCTAGTCGACCACGGATTAGTCTGATGAAGAAATCAGTATTTAATCCACTGCGTGGATCTATCCTAAAAGTGAATGATCAAGAATCACAGAATAAGAGAAAGCAAGAGCAGGCACAAGAACATCCACCTCCACTTCCACAGCAAGAGGAAGAAGAGGCCACTTCTTCTGCGACTGACTCGAAAACTGAAAGAAAAAGGTCTCAGAGCATCCGATGATCCTTCTTCCTTCTTTATCTCGGGGCATTCCTTCTTCCTTCTCGTTCACTTTGTCAAGCTTCATACCACCTCGATCGATACCCATGCTTTCCTCTTATGGGAACTCTTCTCTTCTTATTCATGAAAGCACTCCAGCGTGGACTGCAAGGGATAATTCCGCTAAATCAACCTATCTATGATAGAGATAGAAAAGGAGGAACTTCAAGGCCTTGGCTACGGAGGGTGCATCCTCTTCTCTTCTGCAACTGGAGAAAGGACTTCCTCATCCCTCGAGCCGCTGCGCTTCCTCAACCACAGCAACCGCTGTGAGAACTAAATCTGGATCAGAGGGGGCTTACTCTTTACCGAGATTCCCCCTATAAGCCTGAACTTCTGGTCTAGTGTCTCGATTTCTTCTTTTCATTCATTCACGAGAAAAGAAAAGCATGAAAGAAGGAATAATATAGAAGTCAGAACCTACGGAAAGGAAGGAAGACTCTGTAAGAGCGGTAGTTGTGTGGCAAAGAATGAAGATCGAATTCTTCTCTTGCTTAACCTGCGGTAAGGCATAGGATGTAGTAGTCCGGAGGACATTTGCGCTCCCTCCGAATTTGATGATTTGAAAAGAAAGAAGAAATATTGATATGATTCTCGGAAGACCACCTACGGCAAGGAATCCTTGAGTCCTTCGGACGAGATTGAATGCTTCGAATCGTCTTCCTTCAGGTCGGTTTATCCCTTGTTGTCCTCTTTCCATAGCCTTTTTCTTAACTAGAATTCTGATTTCCTACGCCTTTCTATAAAGGGTTGGACTTGTAATCTGAGGTTTCCTCTTAGTTTGACTTCTTCAGCCAATAAGACGAGAAGACGATATGGAATCGTCTTCCTTCCGGCCTCGAGTGGGCTTTCTCTTAGTTTGTGGTAGATCCGAGTAGATCGTAGATCAGTATCGGCTTTCCCTCTGATATTTATTATCCAGGAGATTCCCCTTTACTTAGGGGCCTTTAGGCTGAGAGTGGGGAATCCCTGAGATCGTAGATCGGATCGAATGCCTGTCTTCCTTTCGTCCGGCTTTGCCTTCTTCTTCGATCATAGATCGGTATCGTCTTTTCCTTCTTTCTCCTGTCTTTCGGAGGAGCGGAGCGGACAACCTAAAACCACTTTCTTCTTTCTTGAAGCGTAGCGGTGGCTTCGCCGTTGCGGATTTGGCCAGGCTTCAAAGGACAGGCCTGACTCTTTATTCGAAAATTCTTTGCGCTTTTCTTTGATGTTTTTCAGCTACGCGTAGCCGAATGAAATATTCTTTGAACCGCGGAGTGGCTTTGATGGTGGCTTCTCCCTCCCGCGGAGTGGGTTTGATCCAGCGGAGCTACGTTTTCCCGCTACGCGTAGCCTTGAAATGTAAACTCGAGATTTCCCTAGGATCATTTTCTCTTGTCATCTATTGTTGGGATTACTAAGTTAAAAGAAAAAAAATAAAAAAAATAAAAAAAGAAAAAAGAAAAAAAAGAACAAAAAAAAGGAATGAAAAGAGAAGAAACGAAGTGGAATTGGACAACAAAGCCCACCACCGCAAGTTCATTTTTTTCAGCCCCATTTCATTTCATTCCTCCATCATTTTCCATCCAAACTTTCAGAGCACTTTGAGGAGAGAGTGAAGGAAGAAGAAGAAGAAGAAATTCGTGGTTTGAGGTTGAAGAAGATAGGAAAACGTTCATGCAAAGCCAGCCATTGCAGAATCTGGGTGCAACTGTCAACCTTTGGTTGTTTTATTCGGTTTGAGCTATCTAGAAGAAACTAAGAGGTGAGGTTTGATTTTCTTGAAATTTAGTTCATTTTCCAACAAATTTCATGAAGGAAGCTTGAGCTGAATAGTATGAGAAGTTAATGATTTTTGAAATGGAAAACAGAGCACATGATTTTCGAGCAAACCAGGAGGATTTCTGGTGTTCCTTGATACTTTGAGTATTCTGGAAGTGCACAAGTCGAATCAGAAGCTCTATTTGGTATGGTTAGAAAGCTTATTCAATATCCTACAACTTTCATGAAGATTTAGTGAGCCAAAAATGACTTTACGTGGGGTTAATTGCAGAAGATACATAAGGAGTGGTAAAGAACCTTGAATTCTGTATTGTCTGTGTTCGCGGCAATTCTGGACGAATTGGTTGAGAATATCGTTTTCATTTCTTCAGGTAAGTTGTAGAGTGTTCGAAAATAAAGATTTTTATGTGTATTTCATTAAATTTGGTTAAGTTTTTAGGAAGTTATGGGTGTTGGAAGTTAGAATATCGAATCTGGAAAATCTGGAAATGTGGGTTGTAATGTGATTCTTAATCTAATTGTTTAGAAATTCATGAGCATGGAAGGACAAAACCTATCTATGATTCTAATGCTCGGTTTTGGTTCTTGACAGGCCAAGAGGAAATAGGCCGAGTCTACAAACCGGGGAACTAGATAAGACTTTGAGTGACAAAATAATTTCTAAAATGTTATTAAACAGTTGTTCATAATTACATGTTTTTCTATGAATGATACATGTTTTTGTGAACGGTTTCAAACATGAGTTTTGAGCTTAGATTTTCTAATGAGGGTTATATTCGAGCACGTGGCTAATAGCTTAATGAAAAGTAGTTGAAACGATATCTTTTAAAGTAAAGCATGTGTTAGCAAATATTGTATAATGATTTAAAGTTTTTCACAAGCAAACTGAATAAACTTGAGTTTTACAAAAGATAACGATAAACAGGCATGTTTAAATGTTTTCATGTGACTTCACGGAGCTTTCCATTGATTACATGACTGAGATATTGAGCCTGAGGCTATATGGTACCGTGTGCACACGGGTTATATTTCTGTTGTCGACGTTGAGTGTACTCTGTGACAACGATGCTTTCGTGAGTGCTAGGCGGGCCCCACTATGACAAAGACGATGAGAGTGTCGGGGGGGCCCCACTACATCGTAGGACTAGTAAACGTTTGTTGTATTGGGCGTGTCCTACACCAGTAGATCGGTCATGTTAGTTAAAACGTTTAATGTACTTGTCATGCTTTGTTAGATTTTTTTTATGATGAACTTGGAAAATATTTTAGAAAGCTTTATTTATTACACGTTTATGTTAAATGCTTTGTTTGAACATATTTATACATCTAAAGGTTTATCACATGTTTCGACGTCCGTATTTAGAGTTTTAAATTTAGTCACTCACTGGGCCTTGTAGCTCATTCTTTTCAAAATGTTTCCCACTTTTCAGGTAGAGATTGAGCTCCCGGTGCCTGATACACTGCCAACGTCTGCTGAAAGTTCCGAATCAAACTCCAGTACGTGGTTGGAGTTGTATTTTGAGTTTTTTCATATTGAAATGTTTTGTAAGGTTTAAATAATATCGTCCTGGAGGTCGTAGTCATAAAACTCTAGTTGTATAGGTTTTGGTCCTGATGTTTATATCAGGTTATTTTACAAACCAAGTGATGTCAGGGCTGCATCTTATGTATGTTGGGAAGGTTTTCATGGTTTCCTCTGTGTGGTGTTCCATGTTGAATATTCTATATCTAAGATTGGTATGTTTATCGGGCTTAACGTTCAGTAGGGTCAGCAGGGATCGTTAGAGGAGACGATGTCTGTTGGCTTCACGCCGTCTTTCGGGCTAAGACAGTAGGTGTTCGGGGAGGGGTGTGACATGAAATATGCTTTGAACCTTTGTTTTGGATTTGGATAGGTCCGAGCTCATAAAATAGGCCGGAATCTAGAAGATAATCGGGATAATAGGCAGGGATATCATATACGATAATTTGAGGCCCCTCGAAAGGCATGTTAAAAAACATGGCTTTCCCCCCCACGGGCTTCCCTGCTCTGATTAACCTCCCCCTAGTATGGAGAGAAACTTGAAAAAGTCTCTCTGAATACAAGTAGGGGTATGGAGCCACCCTCGCTTTCATCAGCGTACCAAGAACGAGCGAGTCAATCTCCAGTTAATGGTCTAGGCCGAACACAATTTTCCGACAGCCACCTAGGACCTCGATCTTTGGGCTGACAAAAGAACCTAGAATTAATGCCCTTTGTCCACCCCTAGTCGATATGGAAACACAAGTTGGATTGACAACTGTGCACTTTCGGGCAAACATCGTTTTCATCAATTATTAACGATAATAGATAGAACTTCTCCTTTTGATAGGCTTTCCTTTTCTTTAAGTAGATTAAGAGTTCGTAGGAGGTAGAAGTAGTTTAATTAGACTGCACTATGCGGAAGACGGAGCGGGAACTGTAGTCTTGTCTCCTTCCTTTTCTTCCTTCCAAATAAATAGTAGGTTTTGAGCTAGGCTTTCCTTCAACAAGATCGATCAGTCTAGGCTTTTTTCCTTCGTAGGCCTCCTTTTTTTTACCTTGACTCCAGTTCCTTGCCCTAGGTTAGAGCGCCATCTCGCATTCCTTCTTTTGCATCGGGTTTATTGCCTTGCTTCTTAGCCTCCTTTTTCTTTGCACGTGGATCAAGTATTTGAGACTAAGAAAGATGAGATCTTTCGACCCCTTGTTCCAATTAATCGATCCTTTTAAGCCTCGCGCCTTAGAATGAATAATGAATAACTCAGATCTAACCGACTTTCTACTAAGAAACTTCTGCAAGAAGGGCGTAGTGCTTTCTCAGCAGTAAGGAGAGATCTTCCTATCTATCCTCTTTACCGAAAGGGATCCATTCTTCGTTCTGGCCTCCAGTCCAGTCAAGTAATTCGCTATCGGAAATTTCTCCCCTTTCTTATTTCTCCAAACCGCTTTCTAGTCTCAGAAAAGAAGGATTCGCCGAGAGGTAGGTCCACCCCCTGGTCTCCTCATTCACGCAACTCCCCTCTTCATCAATCATGCGAGCCAGATCTCGGGATAAGAATTTGAGCTTCTCATTTTTTGACGTGAAAAGATGCCATAAAATAACTCGACTGTAAGGAGAGGGGCGAAGCGAAATTCCACACTAAAAGGTTTTAGAGGCGGAATACCTGAAATAGACTTCTAGCCTCTTCGAACGAACTTTTAGCCTCTTCAGAAGAGTTGCTTCCCCCTCTGTTTAGAAGGATAATAGAAAGAATGAAAGATCGAATGAAAGATAATAGCATTCCCCCTGTTCCGCCCCGTAGCTCGTCTGTAAATCAACCGATGAAGAGAGAAGCAAAGGAGTTTTTTGGGGCATCTTTCGGCCAGTTCATTGAGCCTCTTGAGATATTATGATCTTTTGAGAATTTCTTTAAGTGGATAGTCTCGCTCTTCTTCCGTTCGAACTGCTTCTCCTAGGGCTTCGCTCCTCACTGAACTTTCTAAGAAGCCGGAAAGAAAACTCACTTCTCCAGCTCTTTCCTTTTCTTGGTGGGATTATTGGCTTCCACCTTGTGCACGCACGGAGCAAAGAAAGGTCGACTCTGCATCCATCCTTTCCCACTCCGCGGTACAACTTGTCAATCCCGCTGATTTCATCCATCCTTGTATTAATGGTAGGCTCGGAAAGCTCTTGATTGCCCCACCCATCCCATCTGACCACCGATTCTTAAGAAATGCAATGATCAGTGTCCGTACCTGTAGAGGCTGAATCTTTCAATCAAGAAGTTCTTGCTCTTTCAGGAAGGAGAAGCTTTCTACTTCTGACCTCCTTTCTCTTTGTTCATTGATTCATAAGAGACTTGGAAGATAGATCCTGTGTTTACTGATGCCCTTGCCGTAGGAGCGGATAGGTCTAAATTTTCATCATCAGACAGAGAAAAAGCAGAATGATCAATTTCATGAGGAATCGAAACTACCCACCCAAGAGAGGATGCGCTCCCCTCGGCAGTTCCTTTGTTAGGAAAAAACAAATGGACATGAATGAGGAGTTTACTTGAGGCAAAGGTGGGAATCCCAAGATTTAGGAAGAAAGGGACCGAGAGTAATTTGCTCTACCTGCTCGAAGGGAAGTCTCATCATTAGGATAGGTTCTCCTACAACTTCCCCTTTAGACCTAGCTGTTGAGAAGCCTTCAGTCTGAGTTGCCACCTGGGTTGTAATTCACTCCTTTCCTTCTCGAAGCCTCACCCTCTTTCATTGACTCGGGCATTGGCAGTGACTGAGTGAGGATCCACGCCACTCGACCTAGCGCGAATAGAGGACTGTAGAGAAAGCAAAGCAAGACAGAGAATTCATAGTTCTCAAGCCCCTTGCCACCAGCTGGCATTTAAGGAGACAGGTTCGAAGAAAGGAGTCCATAAAAAAGTGAACGAAGTCGAGAGAAAATAGAGAATTGAGTCAAAAATCGCCCTATGCTAAGAGGAAGAAAGTCAACCATTTTGCAGTGAAAGTCTTTTTCTTACTTGACTATGAAAATTATTCTGCCTCCGTCTGCAATAATCAGCCCTTGTTCATTGATCCTGTCCGGCTTAGTTTAGTCTGTCAAATAGTGATTTAGACCACTGAACCTATCTTATCCTCTTTGAAAAAAAGTCCATTTCGACCAGTCTGGAGGGTCTGGAGGTTATGAAATAACTCGACTCCAAACATAAAGGAGAGGCTCCGTTAGGAGTTGAAAGTGAAGTTCTGATCCCTGAACTATTAGAAGAACCTTGAATGAACAAGGTCATCTCGAACTCAAAAAGAAGACGACGAAAGCCTGATCTCATAGGTCGGTTGGGAAGCCCTCAATCAGCAGAAATGAGATAATAGAGGTGACTCTCCCATGGCCGCCATCGGCCTTCCTTCTCTCTTAGATGGGATTGATTGAGATACCAACTGTCCGATGCTAGATAAGAAAAAGAAGGAGCCATTTCAGTCGCTTCGCGCCTTTATCATGCAAACTCAGGATCAAGACGAGGCCAACGAACCAGGTATCCTTATCTTTAGGTTGTCCCCTCCTTTTCTCTTGCACCAGGCTTAAAGAATTTGAGAAGAGTCGCATAGGAGATTGAGTTTCAGTATCCTACCCCTCCTCTATCGTCTTCTGGCGTAGACTGATTATCTGACTTTGGACTCTTCTTTCTTCCGGCAGTCTCTTGAATCTAGGAACGAGAAAGAAGGTTATATCATTAATAAGAAAAGCACTATTTATTCCCCATGCGTATATTCATCAATCACTCCCACTGGCGCAGAAGCAAGGCGGTATTCTCTCTCTCATTCTAAGGTGCATATTGATTGACTCAAGATCTCAATACTAGAGTGGAAAGCCAATTTTCTAATGCATAACCGAGATCCCAACAGACTTCTACCGTCCCCGAAGAAACCTCTTAGCTTGAGAAAGTCCCGTTATTTCCCTTTTGAAATAGCTCCTTTTATGGAAGTATGGGAAAGCTGCCTTCGATCCTTTCACATATGGTCCACGTTGGGAGGAAAGAAATACATAAAGCAGGCCAGGCCTTCAGCCTGAATCTCAGACATCCGACATAGGAAAGTCCAACGGAAACCGCTATAGACCCTAATCGGTAAAGCTTCTAACCTGCCACTCTTACTTGGCTTCTAGAACTAGTACTTATTGAAGAAATGGCACAACTCCTCTCCTTACAGTCGAGCGGGTTAGGAGGTGATTGAATAAGTCACTGTTGGGGAATCCAATGAGACAGGAATTATCTCTTTCTTCCCTTTCTCGTGAACTACAGCGCTAAACCTCGACCTAATGGTGACATCCACAGAACAAGGCTTGTCAAAGAATCCGAAAGTGGTCCACGAATGCTATCTTTCATTCTTTTCTCTCAAATTCTTTGATCATTCTTTGACTTTATTCATTGATTCAGTCGAGACCTCTGGAACTCTTAGAATGAAAAGAAAGCCTAGGCTTTTATGGAAAGTCTTTCATCCTTAGTTGCACTCCTGTTTGTTAAGGAGCAAAGAATTTGCGGGCCCCTCTCCTTCCTAACCTCAGTCGAGTTCAATGAGCCTTTGTTCATTGACTCCTTCTTAGTCGAGCTTCTTCGAACCGCCCCGTGCGAGTCGAGTTATTTTATAACCTTCGGACAGGTAAGAGTTTGAATGTCACGGGAGTCGATCCAAGAATCAGATTGAGTTTCGACCTTAATCAATTTCTCCCTAACTCATGGCGGAGGTGAGAACTTGTCCCATGGGCAAAACCTGACTGAAAGACATTTGACCTATGCCAAATGGCCCATTTTTCTTCTTTTTTTGCATCCACCCCTAAAGGCAGAAGTTTTGAACCAGAAGTCCTCAAAGGAGAGGAATGAACAAGTCCTCCGGACGGGTCACTAAGAGAGTCAGTGAAGCGGTAGCAGTTGGCATCGACCCATCCATCAAAGAAATAAGAGGAAGTATACGGTGGAGGATGCACCCACCATCTAGAGGTCTTTACGCTGAGGCGGTAGAACCTTGCTTTCTATCTCTATCATAGTAGGTTGATTTAGCAGAATTATCCCTTGCATAAGAGTAAGGCGATTGAATGAATAAGAAGAGAGTTCCCGATCGACCAAGAGTGGAATGTATGAAGAATGAAGGAGAAGCGAAGAAGGACTGTCCCCACGGAATCGGAGAGAAAGCCTTTGTATTCAATAAAGGATAAATAAAGATCAAGCCTAGCAAAGGGACTGAGTGCAAGTCTGAATAGGGAACCCCTGATCTTTTGTTGAGCCGTAATCTCTATTTTTTAGGTGGAATCCCCTATTTACTTACTAAGAGTCATCACATTCAAAGCACCTTAATTTGGACTCCGTAGAAGGATTGAGTTACCTAGTTTTATCTAAATAGTCTGATAAAAAGAGAAAATAGTCCAGCCCACTATGCCTACTATTTGGAAGAATGAAAGGAGGGGGAGGGGTTGCCCCTTCTCGATATAGGGATCTCATAATCTATGAAAATAGAAATAATCTATGAACCGCACATTCCCCTTCCGAAACCCTTCTCGATCTCTCTCATTCCGATATGGTGCCCTTGATCCCTTCGCGAGTTAGATGGGTCGTCTTCTTCGCCTACTGGAAAAGGATATTTGACCCATGAAGGACATAACTAAGTCAAGCCTAGATCCTTTGGGTCGTATTCTACGTCGGTGAGGGTTCAGTTCTGATTCTAGAAATTCAATACCTGTCAAGACCAAGACATCCTTTGACCTCTGATTCCGCTTCAACAAGGACTGGTGGGCGGACCTCCAAATGGGAATAATGGAATCCACTAAAATTGATAAGATTGGGGTGCATAGATTCGACCATTCTTTGCATATTAAGCCTTTGCAAGAGATAGAGATGACGGAGTCGACCCAACGGCTTCTGACTCGTGCCCGTCCTCGATAGAGCAAAGCGCCCGCTATGCTGGTATCTTTCCTTCACTCTTCGTCGAGTCGTGCGAAAGAGATCCAAGAATGAGACTAAGCGATTTACTGGTTAGCATATGAAATGGGCCGGCCAAGGAGCCCACCGGCCACCCCTTCCACTCCCCGTACCTAATATAGTTCATATAGTTCTGCTAAGGCACGCGTCCTACTCGATTTGACCTCCTAAGTCAAGACCTGGCCCGAAGTCTGCGAACAAGAAATTCTCTTCCCTTGTTCTTTGATCTCTTTTATTGAGGAAGTTGAGCTGAACCTCTGATGCTATAGTCCAACGGAGCGGTCGAAGAAAGCAATACCAAATTGAGAATCAATAATACCAGAAGAATAACCGCTGCGATGACTTCCCGTCTTCCAACCCTCTCACTCGGCAACTAGCCTCTTCCAACCCTCTTTCTCTCTTTTTTTTGGATTCCTCTGTCCCGGCAAAATGCGGGAAACGGAAGATAGGATGAAGATTGGATGTCTGCTTTCCTTCCCTTTTAGTCTGAACCACGTAATAGCCTTTGGTAGATATAGCCTTGAAAGAGATCATCAGTCCCAGTTTTGTTTAGCATTATCCAAATCCTGATCTCTCCTTGAACCCGAGTAGAGTAGATTATCCTACAAAAGAGTAGGCTGAGAAAGGAGGTGTAGGTGCGAAGGAAATTGAAAGCTAATATCTCGAAACTATTTAAAGAGCGAGGTCATTCTTATCATATGCTGTCGATAGGTATTCATAGACCAAAGTGGATAGATCAGTTTCCAATTGATTCAGAGTCAATCTCGGTTGAATGAGCCCAGACAAGAAATTCCCAGCCCACCGGTATGAATATGCTTATAGTTGACGAGGTAGAAGACTGAGTACTAGCTCTCACATCAAAGCAAGGTAAAAGATTTCCAGTCGGTAAGAACTTTGTTCATTGACTTTTCTCTTTATCAAAGCCCTCTCGACCGCTCCATGGGTTAGACGGGGAGGGAGGCGGAAGCAGAGGACGAATACCGACCTTCTCAAAAGATGGCTATCTATGGCCGTAAAGGACTGAGACAAGGGAGGCCGGAATGATGATGGTATATTTCGAACGCAATCCATTCGTATTTCATCTTGCCTAAAGCAATACCAAAGCGAAGACGAAGGCAAGCTGGCCAGGCCATTGAATAAGGTAGGAAGTTGAGACCAGACAAATCAGAAGTTCAAGCCATCTGAATAGGAATAAGTACTACTCGAGAAGGCTATCGGATCAGATTCCGGTATTTCATTCAAGTTAGGAGGTGAGGGGTAAAGAGTCGATTCGAGTTTAGTGAAGGGCGAATTGTGAATATGCTCGGTTTTCTCAAATTCTTTGAGCCTTCATTCTTATGATAAGAAAAGACGGAATCGTAAACTGATCATTCAAGGATAAGTTCATAATTACTAGATTCATTTCACATAAATTCAAACCAGAATGAAAGGATGAAAGATCTCATCCGAGAATTCATCGAATTGACTTTCCATT
The DNA here is from genome assembly GCF_025177605.1 of Cucumis melo. Classification (NCBI taxonomy): domain Eukaryota; kingdom Viridiplantae; phylum Streptophyta; class Magnoliopsida; order Cucurbitales; family Cucurbitaceae; genus Cucumis; species Cucumis melo. Next base: position 22,406,850 of record NC_066857.1, on the reverse strand, counting down.
TCACCTTGTCGAAAACGAAAGTCTTCTCTCTCATGAAGGAATTCAGTATTGATTCTCCCCCACTACGCGATACCTCATAGGGCGTCCCTACTCACTTCAAGTTCACCATCGCTTTCTACTAAGCATACCTTGACCGGGCGTTCGCGTATATAAAATCAGGGCCACTCGGGGCCTTGCACCTTGGGCCTATAGTTTTCTTTTAGATGAAGAAGAATAAGAAGACTTGGCCACTAGACCTCATCATAAATCTAATAAAATACGAAGATAGATTCTTTTGGATTCTATTATCTAATTATGAAATGAAATAGAGATGATTCTTGAAATTGGGAATATTCTGAATTGATTAGAATTCTTTATGCTTTTTAGTAGGTTTGGAAGTTCAGAGACCTAACCTGTCCGGAGGTTATGAAATAACTCAACTGAAAGGAGAGATGAAAGGCTCATTGAACTAGATTGAGGTTAGGAAGGAGAGGGGTGAAGCCACTTTTTCAGATTCTTAGAAGGAGCCCTTCAAATTAGAAATCCATATGAACCTTAAAGATTCTCTTCTTATCTTTTTCTTAGCTAAAATTCAGAATTTGCAAGGTTTTGACATAGGGAAGAAGCAAGAAAGAAAGTTAAATGCCTTCTTTTCAGTCTTTTATAGTTATATAATTAAGATCGATCAGTCTAAAAACTAAGAAAATGCAAGAAAAAAGCCGAGAAATTGCCAATTTTGAAAGGAAAAAGGATCTTAGAGAATTTGCTTAACACATTCATTCAGAGATTTCTTCGCCACAAATTCTTTGCGCCTCTCCTTCTTAGTCGAGCTGCTTCGAACCTTCCAGTCGCTTCACTTCACGCCTTACGGAGCCTTTGTTTGGTGTTTGGAAATTGAAAGCGGTGGCTTCTCTCTTTTTCCATATATCTAAACGATAACCTCGCGCGCACCCCATATTAAGGCTTTGTGTATGCCCCCCGCTCGCTTCCTTTTTGGAGTACGCGAGTACAGGCTTCTACTAAGCGCAGGATTCTTGTCCTCTAATATTCATTAATGAAGTTGGCTAGTTGGCCATCCATCTCCGGACAGGCTCCTCCCGGTCACCTATCCTCCCCTCCACCTGGAACAAGTCAGTTTCAAGTTCAAGAGCTGATTCAGTCGTTACGCTCTTAGGGGAACTACTACTGGCTACGCTTTGGGGAAGCTATCTCAACTCAAAAAGCAGATGAAGTCAGAGCCAAGCGAGCAAATTCAGTTTCAAGAGCTGATTCAGTCACTACGCGTAGGGGTCGCTATCGCGAACATTGACATACTTTTTCCGCTTCGCTCCACCAAGGGATCTTTCTTCCACATCTTAAAAAAAGGCTCCCCCCGCAAATTCTTTGTGCCTCCACCTCCACCAGAAACAAGTAAGAAGGAAGAGGAACTACTACTGAAGTCGCTACGCTCCAAGGGGAACTACTCTCCACCAGAAAGAAGAGGGGAACTACTACTGAAGTAGCTATGCGTAGGGGTAGCTCTATCTTTCCAAGCAGATTCAGTCGCTACGCTCCGGCCAGCGAGGGAAAAAATGACACCAGCCCAGATGTGAACCTAATAGGGAAAAGAAATGAAAACAGCCTTCCTAGAATAGGAAGGGAGTCAATGAAGGGTGAGGTTTCATAAGGGGAAGACTTTGTGCTTACGTCAGAGGACAAAAGCCCTTGAGTATGGGGCAAGTTCTCACTAGAAAAGATTATAGAGGAAGGCGAGTGCTCAAGCATAGCACGGAGGCAGACAAGGGTTACAAGTACTTTTTCAGAGACTAGGGAAATATGAGGAGTGTCTGGATGTCTGAAATGATATACAATTGTCCAAAAGCATCAATGGACAAGATATCAAAGCCTCAGACAAGGACGAGGTCCAGAAGGCTAAGCTTAGAAGATGTATCTGAGAACATCACTGCTTTTTGATGTGGGATAGGACATATAAGGCGGATAAGGAGAGGATAGATCCCTAGGGGTGGGCCTACTAAAAAGAAGAATTGTAGGAAAATCTCTACTGGTAGACTGGCTCGCTGTCAACCTAGTGGGGGATAGACCCATCAAGACCAAAGAGTTCTTCCTGTATGGGGAGCCTAGCTCCCACTCTTTTGATTAGTATTCTTTCCAAAGTCTTGCGAGTTAAGAGTCAAATAAAGCTCCAGATGAGTTGAGAGAGGTTCTACGATCATTTCAGAGTTTAAAGAGGCCGACAAGTCACCATTTCATCCACGAAAGCCTATTTGAAATTCTTACTAAGGTTACTGGATGGACAAGAATACAGACTTGATGGGAAATATGAAAGAACCTTTGTTCAAAGGGTGAATCTTCCCATTATTTCAGTAGCAAATACACTGCCCCCTCCAACTTCAAGGAAAATGGGCCATGGGCGGAAAGTCTCATGCCTTTGAATTTTGACTCCAGCTTAGACAACTTAGATGAAGATAGACTGATAGCCTACCATATTATGGAGGAGGTTGCAAATACGAGCCTGCACCCCGTAGAAGGCACGAAACGAAGCGACTGGAAAGGTGCGAAGCAGCTCAACTAAGAAGGAAAGGAGCGGTTAGGAGAATAAAGATTCTCTTTTGAACTCAAATTCTTTGAGCGTCGGACTTGTTTATATCCATATTAGCTTCCTGACTTTCAAGCTTTCCTTTCAGCGATAAGATACCTTCCTTCAAGAAGCCCTCGATCATCCTCTTTGAAAGAAAGGCTATGCTATGATAGAAGAAATTGAGGCTCTAAAGAAGAAGGAGACTTGGGAACTGATCACCGCTACGTGGGCCTTAGTAAGAGGCAAAGGTAGGGTTGGCTGCTGGTGGGTATATACCCTGAAAGACAAAGCTTATGGCTCTATCCAAGGGACCAGTCTTGTGGCGAAAGGTTTCACACAAACCTATGGCATCGATTATCTCGAGACCTTTGCTCTTGTGGCCAAACTCCACAAAATTCCATACTCGTCATTCTCTCAGTTGCAGCTAAGAGATCTTGGTCACTGCATCAGCTCGATGTCAAAAAGGCCTTTCTTCATGGAGACCTCATGGTAGGCCGATCACATTTCCTCCACCAGGGTTTCGAGCTCAGGGGGAGGAAGGGAAAGAAAGAAGGTGAAGAAAGGAAAAAACTTCTCTCAATTGAATCGCAAATTCTTTGGTCCTCGGTAGCTGAATTTAAAAGAGATATTCAATTTGGTTACGAGGAAGAAGGGTTTCCAGAGAAGGAATGCGGATCATTCCGTCTTCATAAAAAGGAAAGAAGAGGAAAAGTTCTCCTAGTGTACTAAGTTTAGAACTCTCTATTCACAAGTTAAATTTAGATATTAGTCAGAAAGGCAGCTAGTAAGCAAGTCGAGTAAGACAGATTAAGTCGATTGAGCTTTCGCTAATACTAATCAGTCCAAAGAAAAGTCAGAATGAACATAGAGATGATAGGCGCTTATCTATCGTGGAGCTCGGTAGTCTTCCTTAAAACTGATACCGATTTCAGAACAGAAAGGCGGTGGTCGAGACGTGTTAATGAAATCCATCCCGTGAAACTCTCGTTCATTCTTGGGGTGAATAAATAGAGAAGGTCTCAAACCGCTACGGGGTTCGGGATCAACCTCAATGAATTATGGCATCAAGGGCTTGGTATAGATCTGTAGCCCGCTTTGGGTCTTTCACCTCCACTGGGACTAGGCATGGGGAAAAGCTCTCCCTTCCTGGTTCTCCTGTAGTTGGATTCTCCGGAACCACAAGAATCCTTAGTTAGAATGGGATTCCAACCCACTACGCGGTACCTTTTGAGATAAAGAGAAAGTTCCTCTTTAACACAGTACGATGAAAGTTGTAAGCTGTCTTCGGGAGGAGTTCTTATCTATCCTTGGCCATATGGTAGAATCAGACGGGGGCCTGAGAGGCAGTGCTTTACCCTGTGGCGGATGTCAGCGGTTCGAGTCCGCTTATCTCTAACTCGTTCACTTAGCTGATACAAAGAGAACGAAATCCATTTTTCCGATTCGACAGTTCGATCTATGATTTCGAATTCATGGACGTTGATAAGATCCTTCCATTTAGCAGCACCGCTACGTGGGGATGGCATAGCCTTAAGGTGAAGGGCAAGGTTCAAAGGAAGAAAGGCTGACGGTGGATACCTAGGCACCCAGAGACGAGGAAGGGTGTAGTCAGCGACGAAATGCTTTGGGGAGTTGTAAATAAGCGTTGATCCGGAGGTCAACCTTTCAAATTGCTACTGAGTCCATGGGCAGACAAGAGACAACCTGGCGAACTGAAACATCTTAGTAGCCTGAGGAAAAGAAATCAAAAGGGATTCCTGTAGTAGCGTCGAACGAAATGGGAGCAGCCTAAACCATGAAAACAGGGTTGTGGGAGAGCAATACAAGCGTCGTGCTGCCAGGCGAAGCGGTGGAGTGTTGCATCCTAGATGGCGAGAGTCCAGTAGCCGAAAGCATCACTAGCTTACGCTCTGACCTGAGTAGCATGGGGCACGTGGAATCCCATGTGAATCAGCAAGGACCACCTTGCAAGCCTCTAACGGAGCTCCTGGCTGATCGATAGTGAAGTAGTACCGTGAGGGAAGGGTGAAAAGAACCCCCATCGGGGAGTGAAATAGAAGATGAAACCGTCAGCTTCCAAGCAGTGGGAGGAGACCAGGACTCTGACCACATGCCTGTTGAAGAATGAGCCGACGACTCATAGGCAGTTGCTTGGTTAAGGGAATCCACCGGAGCCGTAGCGAAAGCGAGTCTGAATGGGGAAATTCTCACTGCTTATGGACCCGAACCTTTCTTCTCTAGGATGAAGCTTGGGTGAAACTAAGTGGAGGTCCGAACCGACCTTAGACTCTTTCTTCCCGACCTATTTGACCCTCTGGCCACTCTTATTTAGGTGGTATCCCGAGATCGAATTCCTCCTGGGAACACACGAAAGAAAGAAATGAACTGGGTAAATAGAAATGGAAAAGAGATCTTGAACATTCATTCAAATCCGAAGCTTTTTCTACATCCATATGATCTACTAAAGTCGATCGGTATTTCCCATATAATGAAAGCAGATCTTGGTCCATAGAGTCCCAAGAAGGTAAGAACTCCAACCTGTCTGATCCTTCTTCGGACAAATACAATATAAAAGTGGGACCCGCACTATGAGCAAGCTGTGCGAAAAAGCCCTTCTTTTTCCGATTGAGCAAGAACATGGGCGAAATGGGGTTCTACCGAGAAACCATGGATTTTTTAGTTTTTGCCATTGCTTACTGGTCGAGCCACTGGAATGGAATGAGATAAGAATCTCTGGAGATCTTTCCTCTCCACTTAAGATTAACCGTAACAGGCTTAACCTCCGTAGAAGACTGATTTCGAATGGCATAATTGTCCTTTTCCTCGATCTTTAAAGAAGACTGACTTATCCTACTCCTCCTTCTCCTCCTTCATCCTCGTTGGTCCTTCCTTCGTAGTGGGAATTGTATAGTGAAAAAGCTCACCCCTCTCTTTAGACGAGAAAGCCCCAAACTATATCAATTTCTAGGCGTCGGGTTGATTCTTCTTCTTATGACGATGAACCACTCCGGTACAACAAGCTAAAGTGAGTCACAGGCTCAAAGAATTTGAGTCTTAGAACTTTGAAGAAAACAACAAAACATAAAGAGAATGAAAGAGGCAGAAAGGATAGAAGGAGCGAGACCCGTCATCTGGAGCTTTTTCTTTCTCCATATGAACTTCTTCAATATCGAGATCGAAAATTTGCATTCTCATTCTTTTCATTGCTATGCATTCAAAAACATAAGAGAGAAAGAAAAGAACTCAAATTCCTCTCAAATTCGTCTAGTGGAATGAATGAGTCCTCCACTTTCATACTCCTAACTACGGCTCCTCTCCTGTAAGTCGAGCCACTTTCGCTCCTCTTGACTGTCCATATTATAACCTTGTCGTTGGTCGTCTGACAATAAAAGATCTCTCTTCTTGTTTGTTGTTTGATCTTTCATTCTCTCTTTCGAACAAGATAAAGAGGAAGACTGATCATTCGATCCTTCAGGCTACTCTTCTCTCTTTCAGTTTCATAAGTACTCAAAGCTTTAGTATTCTCTATTGCTAGGGGAAGCCTCAGTCTGAAGGCTGTCTAACTTCAATCTCCGCGCTCAATCGTAAGCTCGACAAAAGGAAGATTGAAATGAAAGATGAAATAGGAGTTAGGTTTCTTTCTTTTCCGTTTGGTGGAAAAGAAAAGCAGGAGTGCCGAAAAAAACCGGCCCACCCATACTCACAGTGAATGGGGAAACCCCGCTGAACCTTATGATGGACAACTGGATGAGCACATCATGCTTTCCCTTCTAGACTTTTTGGCCATTAATGAGTCGTATGTAAGCACACAAAGAAAAAGGAGAGACACCCATGGGGAATCCTAATCCGTCACAGTTGCGGAATTAAACTACCACGAACCAGTGCGAACTCAAAGGAAGTCCCAGGATCAACTGATAAGGAATCCCTCGTTCTAGGCCCACTACGCGCTTTCAGTTCTTCTTTAATATACGCAAATTATTTGCCCCTCGATCATTCTTTGACCCTTCAACTCTGCTCTTAGAAGGAAATAGAATATATTGAAGAAAATGAATCATATATGAATAAAGATTCCTCGAAACCACTATCTGAAAGGAATCCCACCCTAACTGCTTACCGCCTCAATGAACAAGGGGACATGTGGGTGCGCGTAAAGTCTTTCATTCTTTTGGAGTCACAGAGTGAAAAGGATTTGATGAGAAAGGACCAGTCGGAAGTTAGGGGTCTCTTTTTCATAGGCATCCGTCTTCTCTGTTTAGGACGAGTCCGAAGTTGAAGTTGAAAGAAGCTTTTCTTCAAAGCTAATATGATGATGTATAAAATCAAAGATTCCCACTGAGAGTGGGGTGAAAGTAATGTATAAGTCCTTTATTTCAATAAGTAGTGGTTTATCAAGATTCCCGGCGAATGAAAAGATATAAGTCTATGAAATTAGGGATTGGCTTTTCTCTCCTTTCAGTCGAGACCTTGTTTATTGACTTGTTCATTGATCTTTCTCATTTGTAAACTTTGCACAAGATCGCACTCCTTCTATCTTTAAATATTCATATTCCAGGTTTCCTTATTCATTGAGGACCTTTGTTTTAGAGGGGTCAAGACGAGCGAAAGCGGCTCGACTATCAGGAGAGGCTCAATGCAATATGAGTTAGGACCAAAGAATTTGCGAGGGACTTGTTTATATCCATATTCACTTCCTTTTCGTCCTTTCTATCTTTCGCTTTCCCAACTTTCTCTGTCGATACCAAGATGCTTTCTAACCTCTTGACTAAGGCCTTCTTGCAATCCTAGTTCCCAGTGAGTGAGTTAGACTAGTCTTATCCGGTGGGCAAGGATATATAGATTATATGCTGTAGAAGTGATTGGAATAGGTCTTTCATTCTTTTCTCTAACTAGCCCAAAATTCTTCTTAGATTTCAGCCTTTGCTAGGTTTTTTCTTGCACTGGCCGAGTAGGATGAACCCTCGATAGTTCTCTCTGTCCTCTCATTCTATTTCAAATGAGGCTTTGCCGGAAAGAAGGAGCCAAATAAGGCTTTGCCCATCCCAAGGAAAAAGGACCAGCCATCGATCCCTCTAACCAAGCCTCATAGCTTAGTATTCCGGGTCTATAATCTAAGAGACTCAAGCAAATCATAGCACTTCTACAGGCGCCCAAAGCGAAGGTCATCCCCTCGGCTGAACATGGGTTTGACTGGTCCATCTTCTTTCGAGATAGCGCCCTAGCACAATACCAATGAACTAGACCAAGCTCTCATCCATGGAAGAAGAGACCACTCCAATGGCCCATGCATACCCGTCAAAGAATGATGAAGGAATCGAGCTCTTTACGCAAGAACGTAAGCAGAAATCCCCCACTACACGGTATGGATTGAGGGGTCTGCCCCGACCGCTACGTGGGCATCAAGCGGCAAAGTCGTCCGCATCCACATCGCCTGGAATAAGAAGTACTGGAAAAATTTAAAGGCCCAATCCGAAGGACTATCCATATTCATGAGGCGAGACTGAATCAATGAACAAAGAGAAGCTCCTTTTTAGGAGTGCAAGTGAAGAGAAAACAAAGTCAAAAATCTCTTGAGACCATGCTGGATGGCAAGGATCCGGATGGTAGTCATTTTGTAGACAAGGGAGAGAGATAGGGGATCAATCAATTCTCCCCACCCAAAACCAAAGAGCATAGACTCGCACCCAATAAGATCAGTTTACAGTCAGAATGAAATTTCCTCGACCTGGAAAGAAAAGTATGGTAACCTCCATTCTAGGCAAGTTTCAGTTGATCAAGCCGAAGAAAAGCAAGGAGCAAAGAATTTACGAAGCGAAACTTTCCCTTCCAATTTCATAGTAATAGCTAGGGAGGAAAAGTCAAAGCAAGAAGGTAGTCAATTTTCCAGTGAAAACTAGTAGAAATTATATATGAGATTTGCCTGCCCTCAGTTTGAGTCTTGGACACGCTTATGGCATACACAAGTCTTAGTGCACAGTAGACCACGCTTTGACTGACTTGCCTTATGGTCCCCGTAGACAGGTATTGCTTCAATGCCTTGCTATCTTCAAAGGTAGTAGATGAGTGTGTTGGAAAGGCTGGAGGTGCCAGAGAAAGAGTCTCAGTAGCAGTAGCCAGGATCAATGGAATCAAAGAAAGAGCTTATAGTAGCCCTTCTTCTCTTTGGCCAATCCTGCCAAGCCTATCAAGAAAAGAGAAACCCCTTGTTCAAAAAAAGGAGTACGTCAGCCTATCTTCCAAATCTACTAAAAAGATTCAAGCCTATTCAGATTAAGGATGCCTTGAAGAAAAAGGCAAGGGAAGAAAGCCTAGCCTCAAAGCCTGGTTTCATGAGTGCACTCTCAGGCTTCTACATAGACCGGCATGGGTTGGCTGAGGTCTCTCTTTTCAGAAAAGGAGCTCGACACGAGGAGGGTAACTAATTCCCCGTGGGTCAACTCCCCCCACCATCAAAAGAGGCGTCAGGCCCCAATATGCGGTTGCGGAGTAATTTGCTCGACAAGGAGCTCCCAAAAAGAGGAGAGTCCACGCCTCTCTCTTTTCTTCAAGGCATGTGAGTGCGATCTCTTTACCTTTTCTTTCTTTATTTCATTGAAAATATTTCCCAAAACTCAGAACTTGAACTACGACCCCATTACTGGTACACCGCCCCGTGGGAGGCATCCGGGGGGAAGAGAAGAAAAAGCCCACTCTGCGGTGCGAGAAGTATAGATATGGTAATTCATTCGACAATAAGTCAGAGGCCTTGGCTTATGCCGGTATGAGTACCAAGGATTGGTGTGACTCTTCGACCTGCCCTGCCATTCCTTTAGCTCTTTAGGGTTTCATCCAAGAACGGGAAAGATCGACTGAGTACTACCTTTCAGTTTCTAGTCGTTTTAGTGGTCCTACGTCCCTCTTCCTATGGTCGAGCTACTTCTGTCCCTCCTTCGGACTTTTTTGAGCAAAAACAAAGGTCCAAATGACATGTGTCCTTATCTAATGAGACTAGTCCTCTTTCAAGTCCAAAATCTAATGATTCCTCTCCTTCTCACCTCTCCTTCTTAGTCGAGCTGCTTCGCTCCTTTTCAAAATCAGGATCAATCTTTCTCTCCTTTCAGTCGAGACCTTGTGAATTTCATTTTTTGGAGTGCTTCTGCTTCGTACGTGGATCACTGAAAGAATCTTCTCATGAACGTCAAACAAAACCTCAATGAACAAAGGGGGTCGTTTTCCCAAATTCTTTGAGCCCTCCGTTAGGATCAAAGAGGTCTGGAGGACGGGTCCATATTCCATTTCATGACTCCTTCTACGGGAGGCCCTCAGTCCTTGTTTATATCCATATTCACAGTCGATCTTTTGGTTGGTACTCAGAATCTTTGAAATCATAAAAAAGGGCAATCCCTTCCACAACTTCTGATGAATCGAGCCTTTCTCCTTTTTGAGTTTGGAATCCTTCCTTCTCGTGAATCTCATATGAAAGAAAGGTCAAATAACAGCCCCCCACGTAGTGGTGTTGGGACTCAAGAAAAATGAGTGAAAGGCCTTTATCTTCCTTTAAGTAGGAGCACACATAAGAAGAAAGAAGAGGAGCAAGGGATGCCACGTAGTGGGGTGGAAGAGCCGCCACCAAGGATCTCATCTGTCCCACGGAGCGATAAAGGAGGGAGCGGCATAATCAAAGAATATGATCCTTCCATAGTTTTCTAGAGAAGAAGGTACAATCATCAGAGTTCTCGAAGAGTGGAATCATACTAAAGGCGAACTCATAAAAAGACAAATATCAAAATAGAAGCTTGCTTTTCTTGTTAGTAGGTTCTAGTATTGGGCCTCTCCTTATTTCATTCCTCGTCCTATGGTCTGGTCTCTTTACAAAATGACTCAACACCGGTCAGTCTGATCCCGCTTCTTCTTTGATGCATTAACCCATGAACCTCTTTTCCTGTCTACCCGCTTGAGGTCCGTCTTGTCTGACCGCTTCGTGGGGTAGAGAGATGCTAGTTCGCTCATCACCATCTACTTGGATGGCATAGCGGTTATGTGCTTCTCTTTATTCACAAATTCTTTATGTCTTGTTCATTGACTTCTTACCTAATGTTAATATGGATTTCTCAAATTCTTTGATAAGGAGTTCCACAAATTCTTTGTGCCTCTCCTCTATTTATCATTTGGAGTCGTCCGGAGGCGCGAAGCGAAACGACCATGAATGAGCCCTTATATTTTGAAATAACTCTCCAAATGGTAAGGAGAGGGGAGAAGCGAAATGACTGAATTATCAAAGGAGCCCTTATATTTAGAAATAACTCTCCAAATGGTAAGGTTCGAAGAAACTCGACTGATAAGGAGAGGAGAGGTCAAAGATGAATAAAGAAAGCGAAACGACTGAATTATCATATTTTCAGGAGCCCTTCAAATTAAGAAATCCATATAAAAATAATGCACTCCTCTCCTTATTATAATTCAATCCTTTCGCCTTCCTTATTATAATTCAGGAGCCTTCGTTCATTGACTCCTTATCAGTCGACTTTCTTCGAACCTCTATTTGGAGTCGAGTTATTGAATAACCTATGGACGGACTCTTATGTAAGTCGAGCCGCTTTCGCTCGTCTTGACCCAGCCAGTCAGAAGGACTATGAGCTATTACTTTTTTTTTGCAGATGCTAGGAGCAAAGAATTTGCGATGCAAAAAACCCGTCAAAAGGACCAGTCTCGTCTGAACTTTTTTAGCTCCGTAGTCAACTCCTACTCCGCCTTGTTCTGTCTTCGTCTTCTTTTTATTCTACTATTATCAACGTAGTGGAAGGATCATATTCTATTTTGATTCCTTTGTTCATTGATCTCTTTTCTTTCTTCCATTGCCAAATATCCTCTTATTCATTCTACAAAGTCCTTAAGGACTCAAATTCTTTAAGCCTCCCCATTTTTTCTTAGTCTTCCTTTGCTTGAACTCCTTTCCCTTTCTTCCTTTTTTTCTGAATTCATCCTCTTCCTTTCATATTCCTTATAAGAAGAAGACAAGTCCCCACTAGAAAGATTTTAGTCGCTCCGCTTCGCGCCTTCGGAGGTGTAGTGCTTTCTTTGTTTAAGAGTGATAAAATGAGTTCTTTCTGACTCTGGCTAGATGGAACTGATGAAAGTGATCATTCCTATCTCCTATCTTACTCAGACTCTTTCTCTGACTCATACTCTCTTATGAATATAGTACTTCTCTCATTCCTTGCTATAGTCAAGTACGTAGCCACCGAGCTGCATGAAAAAAGGATAACTTCGGTCTATTGAGAACCTTTCCAGTCGTCGAGACAGATTAGTCTTTCTCTTCCCTGGCTTACTCCCGACTAAGGAAAGCTTACTCGTAAACTAGGTCGTATTCTACCCTAACCCTATTCAAATGAGTTCTAGCTTTGTCTCTATCTGATGAGTTTTCGTAAGCTGTCTATATACATATTCCCTAGTAGGATAGTCGGACCTCTGAATTCCACTAAAAGCAAAAATTCCACTATCCTCATACATAAGACCTATCTTTATTAAAGAACGGAAACTTCTAAGAGAAGTCAATGAATAAGGCTCGACTGAAAGGAGAGGAAGACGGAGTGGTAAAGGAAGATTGAAAGGAAGGTTTGAAGTGAAAAAAAGAAAGTTAAGGATTACTAGTATATATATTCCAGGTTCTCTTTATTCGCAAATTGTGCCTTTGTTTTTTTTCTAGCTGAGTCCCGAGATCATTCTTTGAGCCCGTAGTTAGGAGTCCGAAGGACTATCCATATGAACATGTGGTCTCATTGATAAGGACATATTCATATTCCACTTCAGACCTGTCCACTCAATCTTGTTTATTCACTAAAATGTCGTAGGTCAAGCAAGACCTTATAAAGAGTGAAAAGGGGTGCAAGGCCTGTCAAGTCTTTCTTTTGTGAGGGACCACACAAGGCAAGGGATTGTCCCCAAAAGAGCTTAGTGCCATGTTGGAGGAAAGAGAGGAGGAGAGAAGGCAAGAATCGAAGATAGGGTTGGGTTACTACAAGTCCTTCATGCCATTAAAGCAAAGGTGGAAGAGATCCTATATATCTTAGTTGGATCTTCCTGAAGCCGCCTATGTATCAGAAACTCTGGTTCTATCGCCATGCCTAGGAAGCACACAAGTTGAGGTAATCCTTTCCTTTCATTCTACAGTAGAAAGAAAATCTATCTAATCGAAGTTCGGAAGGTCTCTTTCATACCGATTTTCCAATCTTATTAAGCTACTTAGGACCATTTCTTCAACTATATCAGAGGTACCATTCATTGATTATGGTATACTATAAAAGAAAGAAGGATGAAAGTGAGATGGTTGGCTATTGGGATTCTTTTTCCTTACAAGAAGTTCGGGCTATTCATAAGAACCCGCACTTCTTACTAAAAGACTTTGTCAAGAAAGCACTGACTTTTCCTTAACGTGCTTCACCTTAACTAGACTAGCGCTTCCAGTGAAAGAAATGGGAGTCTTTGGCATAATCTTCTTTTTCTTCTCTGATTCTATTTCTAATTACCTTTCAAAGATTCTTCTTTATATAATATAGGAGTGAAAGCCCGGCATTCATAGATCCTTAATAGCTGTTAGATCAAAGAAGGAAAATCCAGCTGATAAGTTATAATAACTAGTTTGAGGTTCCGGTTCTCGAGCAGGTGAGTTTGAAAAAGGCTCCTTCTCTTTTCGAGCTCGTTCTAGTTTAGTAGCTTTTCCCTCTTTTTTGGTCAAATCAGATAGTTCTTCTGTGTTTAAGGCAAAAAAGAAAGATATATCCGCAGTTCATGTATAAATATTGAAATAAAACGTTAGACTTATTGGTTGGGTTAACTCTTGATCCTTGAAGGTGTTAAAGAGGTGACACTCGAGTTCTTGGGTTTTACGGCAAGATTAGTTGGAGTCAACTCTCCTCTACCTAGGTAAGTTTGTGCATGTTGCCTTGGAGCGTTTTGAAATGTGGATTTTTGGTGGTGTCATCATTTAAATCCTTATGTTTGTGTTTAGGTGGATTCATTTGGATGCTTACTTGAACAAGGACTATAGCTAAATCTCAGGTAAGGGATTTCTTACTACTGGACCCCAGACCGAGACTAGAAACGTAGTAACCCATATGAAGGTTATACAATAGTAACTGTACTGAATGGACTAATGCACGTATGCCTAGAAAACATTACTAGTGTGCACTCTTGGTGACATGATTGTTAGTTGTAGCATATATATATATGTGTGTGTGTGTGTGCACGGGTTGTTCTGCTGATGGAGTACAGATGCCCGGATATTCTGTGTAATTTAGTTATGTTGATGGGTCGTGCTGTTAACTGAAATAGTAATGTCGATGGATTATGGAAATCTTAATGTTATGTATAGTTAAGGTATGTGGTTGTGTTACTTATTATTGAGTTATGTCATTGATAGACTAAGAAATCGGGAACCTCATGTGTAGATTGTGTATTCGCTGTTGGACTGTGCTGTAGACTAAATACGACCGTTATGCATAATATGGACGTTATGCATAACATGGACGTTATGCATAACATAGATTACCTATAGTTGTGCTAGGGTTTGGACTGAGATGAAGTACCGTCAAGTGAATTTTCAAAGTGATGATTTGACTAGTTGCCTGGATTTAGGCAATATCACAATGTTGTGTGAATTGGATATACACATAGCGACCGAGGAGACTGTTGATTAAACCAAAACTATCTGACTGATTAAGCTTATAAACTGAGTCATTAGCTTGAACGATATTTTGATGTGACTGTTATAGATGGTTTAGTATGGACTGAAGGGCAACAGTTAGCTTTATCTATGAAGTAGTGTACCTTGCAGGCACGGTGTCCTTTAGGATTCATCGACTGATATGTGCATCATTCGAGATCACTCGACTGATATGTGCATCCTTCGGGATCACTAGACTGATACGTGTATCCTTCGGGATCACTAGACTGATACGTGTATCCTTTGGGATCACTAGATTGATACGTGTATTCTTCAGGATCACTAGACTGATATGTGTATCCGACGGGATCACTAGACTTATTGATTTGTGCGTTCTACGGAACCACTAGACTGTTTATGTAGGGTACCCCTTAATAGGAAGCTAACTATTATTACCTTAACGGGACCAGTAGTGGGTCCTTTATCGGGTATATTTTTATACTCACCATTTTCTCTTTAACTTTTTCAGGGTAAGGGTAACGCGAGAGGCAGACCAGCGAAAGGCAAGAAGGATGCGTGAGGCCATATGGACATGTCTAGTTTTCTTTATGCTTTCGCTGATGTATTTGTTACTTTCTATTTCTTTTTAATTATTAAATGGAGTCATGGTTAGAACATCTGATTTGCTGTTTTGTTTTGATTACTTCGTGAACTATGTTTTTAAACTTTTGAGAAGTGATCTAAAATAGGGCCTGAAACTATTTTTGTGATATTTTGAATGTTTTAATGAATCATAACAGGTCTTTCATGAGTTTGTATGTTTTATTGTGGAGTCTCAACAATAGGTAGTGACCTCAGCTTAGTCCAAAAAGTTGGGTCGTTACATTTTATCATTTGCAAAAGGGGAGAAAAAAATTGTATTAAAGAGAATCTCTACGAGAGGAAAAAGAAATTTGACTACTTAGAGAATTTCTGCCAAAAAATAAATTAAGAAACCTATTTCTCTAAAAATTGTAGGTTGTTATTTTTTTTTCATTTTATTGTTTTTATTTTTATTTTTATTTTATTATTTATTTGTCTTTTTTTTTTTACCCTAAAGCTAATCTATAACAAAGGAAAAACTTAGTTGGAGGTTGCATTAGGTAGAGATTTACTCTCAATGATTCACACTTCATACCACAAGTAATTTTCTTGGGATTGAACCCTTAGTGTTGTTTCTCACTGCAAGAAATTTGGCCTTTAATGTTAGCTAAAACCGACATTAAATACCTTTAATGTCAATTTGCAACCGACATCTTTGCGAGTGTTATTAAAGATCTTTAATGTCGGTTAGGCTTTAATGTCGGTTTGTAAATGTAGAGAGAGAAAAAAATATATAAGGGAAATTTCTTATGTTTATTTTTGCCATTTTGTTTTATCATTATTCTATAAAAAAATATATGATAATAAATTTATTGGCACGAGATTTTCAAAGAAATTTGATTTGTGGAGTCAGAACTTGTGTTGATGTTGTATTTATATATTGATTTGATGTGATGCGATTCATCTCTAGAATTTGATCCTCTGATTCTCTCTCGACTAGATGCTTACGTTTGATTTGAGGAAACAAAGCACGTGATGTTCTTGTAGTTTGAGTCGTGGAAGAAAGCTCGTATCTTCAAAGAAGCTTCAATCTTCGAGGGTGTTCTTAAAATTAGAGTCTTGGAAGAAAACTTGTATATTCAAAGGAGTTTAAATCTTCGAAGGTGATCGACTTCAGGAGTTGAAGAGTCTTCTATCTCCTGGGAGAATTATCTCTAGACCTTTTGGAGTAAACAATTTTCTTCCCTCACAAATGAAAAGAACTCTTCTATTTATAGAATTTCTCTGGTGGGCTTTTATAGACTTGAGTCTGGTCTAGTCCATAGATCATACCCATGGGCTCAATCACATGGATTTGAGTGAGCTAAATTAAGCTTATTTTTGGGCTAATTGAATTTTAGTCCAAGTAAATAATATTTAGAAAGATTTAGAGGAAATGTCTAATTTATCTACGAAATTTCGAAAATATCTTAAATTTTTAATATTTTACATAAATAGGAATTCACTTATTTTAAGGATCGTTTTATCCTTATGATTAACATTTAGTATATGTCAATTCTGAATTTAAGATTTAATTATTTCCTTAATTACATTATTGTTATCATAATTCTATACATTATAATTTCCTTAATTGTATTTTTAATTAATATGCAATAATTAAATAAATCAAAAAATGTTTCCTTGTATAAATGCAATTTATTTATAATCAAATAATATACGTTTTAATATGGAAATATTATTCAAAAATATATTTCTTAATTTAATTATTCCCATTTTTTCGTTCGTCGTCTTCTGCTCACTTTTACAAAAACCGTTCGCCATCCAATTTTGTTATTTTTTTTTATTCGCCTGCACATTATCTCAACCTTTTCACCAATTCCGTCTACCAGAAATCAATTGCATTTCTTCACCAAATCCATTCGCCTGCACATTATCTCAATTTTTTTCGTCCTTTTCGTTCGCCTCATACATTTGGTTAGTTGTCTTTCTCAATTCGTTATATTTTTCTATACTCCATTAAATCATAATATTCCTAAAACGTTTAACGTTTTATTCCCAAATATTTATTTTAGATATATACCATTTCATATATATAACAATTCATATATAACATCATAGATTTCCTAGAACGTTTTAAACTTCGATTTCGTAATATTGCATTTAGATATATACCACTTTATATATACAATTTATATAAATATACGTTGACATACAGTTTCCAAAAAATATAATATATTGGTTTTGTTATTTATTGTATATATACCCCTTCATATATACAATAATATAATAATACATATAAATTGACTTACATTTGTCGAAAAATAGGATATATTAAATTGATTTATGAATAGTATATATGAAATAATACATTGTATATTTTATGAATGAAAAGGTTGTGTTTTAAATTTGTTCAATTGGTTTATGTATTTTATTTCAAATATTCATATTATATATAAAAATAATGAGTTATATTTGAAACAATAGTGATTATGTATGAAGGGTAGTATATTAAATATAATAAATTAAGAAACTTTGATTATTACACTGAAAATTTATGAAAACATATGGAAATAAAATAATTGAACTAAAAACTAGAATATGAATATTTCAAATAAAATTCTAAAACAACATACTCAAAGTCTAATAATAAGAGGAAAAAATAATTCAATAAGGAAAACTTGTATCTCTTTCGGTAATGGTCAACACGTCCACAACGACCACATTTAACGCATCTCTTGAACTCCGTTTTAGAAGGAATTCTAATCTTCTTTGATCGACCAACTGAACGTGTCAAGTAAGATATCATACTTGACGCTTTTTAAGTGTCAAGTAAGATATCATACTTGACACTGTTTACGTGTCAAGTAAGATAGTATACTTGACACTGTTTACGTGTCAAGTAAAGCCGTATACTTGACACTTTTTACATTTCTTATTTTTCATTTCCTGTATTACATTCATTTAAATAAAGACAAATTCATCAACAAAATAAACTCTCTAATGAACAACAATGACAAATTCATTAACAAAATAAACTCTCGAACAACAATTTCATTCTTCAACAATAAGTCATATATGTACATAATTTACAAGTAGTATGACTATTCATGTCTCTCCACAAACTACTCTCAATTCACAAAGATAAATAAAATTACTAACTATAAGACTCTAGAACATTATATTATGTTCTAACCCTCAATAATTACTTCTTTACGAGTGTTAAATACTTCACGAAGCCTCGTAGTAAGTTTCACCAAATAATTCTTGAAGCAACAACCTACAATAGAATTTCGCAAGTTTTAGTAAAAAAGAACAACAATTCATCTTTAGAACTTTTTAGTCAGATCATCTCAACACTTACACATATAAAACGAAACTATGAAAGGGTTGCACATTGAAAATGTAAACGTTGTACTAACCTTCATATTGTGATTAGGAGAAGATGTGAATTTCTATAGGAACATTTAGAATGTTAGTTTTATAACACAGAGACAGGAGCATATATAAAATCCTGACAAGTAAGATTCAAGCCAACTAAGAATACTGCAATCAGAAACATAGTTTATGGAATAAATATCTTTTCAGAAAACTCATTAATCTACCAATCTTTTCAAAATAGTTTACCTTTCTTTTAATAGCATTACACGATCAACGCTGGCAATAAGTCTTAGGCAACACAACATATGTTCTATTGAATTCAACATTTTAGAACAAACTAAAGTTTCAAGTTTTATTTATAGTTTGTTTACGTTATGACTATCATGCAATTATTATACAACTCAATAGAAACCATAAACAAAAGATCAATAGAAAATCAACCAAATGCTTCATTAAGGCATTTCATCAAACACAATGTAAGCTATCAATATGGGTAATGTTGATACCTTTAAAGAATTAAAAAATAGTTAAAATGACTAAAAATAAGCCAAAGATAAATGAAGAGTCTTGAACAATACTTGAATTTTGTAATATATGTTCATAGGCCCATCTTGAAAATCAAAACCATCCAATTAACATTCATTCTAAGGTCTTTGAATATCAACCAAGAATGATATTTAGCAAGAAAACTTTGAAAGACTAACAAACAAACCAATTCACAAAAAAATGAAACAAAAAGCACATGTTTTCCACTTTAAATCAAGTCAAGAGTAGCTTTTGATAATCTAGTTGGCTCAAATTTGATGAAAATTTGAAGTGCAACATATTATTACAAGTGTAACTTCCATAAAAGAAATAATTATAGTAAATGGTGTAGCTTTACTGTACTCTAATCAATTCTTAGGTCATTCCATAAAGGAATATGTGAAGGTCATTTTATAGAAGCTTCACTTAAAATGCCTACAACGTCAAAAACATACAAAGAAACAACAAACATTAACCATTGCAACAACCACAACCACAACTACACATTAACCACAATGAGAAATAATTTGGGCTTTTTCTTCATGAAATGAACAAGGAAACAGAAGAAATATATATTTCATAGTCTTATTAAGTCTACTCCTTTCATTTGAAAGGACACTAATACCAATCAAAGCTCAAAACCTATAAACAATCCATAATTTTCAAACAAGCAAAATCAATAAGTTCACCAATTGCAACATAGAGATTCTAAAATCTTTTTCAATCCAAAAATAATCAACCAATCTCTCGATAATGAATACACTTACCTAAAGCTTATTGAAACTGCAACGTTTACTGAACAACAACACCTTAAAAGGCACAACCTAACCTCCAAACACCATGGGTAAACATCATATTGCATCAATACTTAATCGGTTATCAAGTAATATAATCAATAAAAACAAACATGTATGATATTGAATTATTATCCAGACCACAAATTTCATCAAACCACAGTGTTATAATTAGTTCAATAAGCCTTCTTTTATGAATACAAAAACTAGTGAAAATAGTTTCAAAAGGAGAAGTAAAAAGGAGAAAAAACTTGAACAGGGCTTGAGGTTGAGAACAGACCTTGAGGTTGAGGAGAAAGAAAACTTGAAATGTGGTAGGTCGTCGGCCGAAAGAGAAGAAACTTTTTCGTGGTCATGGGTCGCCGGCCAAAATGAAAATGGTCGTGGGTGAAAGAAAACCTTTGTGGTTGTGGGTCGTCGATGGAAACGGTTACGGGTCGCCGTCTGGAGCTTTCAATGTGTGGCCGTCTGAAACAGTGGAGATGTGGCCGGTGGAAAAGAGGGTTTTTTCCGTCGTCGTGGGTCGTTGGCTGAATCAGTTAGGGTCACCAATCGAAAAGTCGTGGGTCGTTGGTTGAATCAGTCATGGGTCGCCGTCGATTTGTGGCCAATCGATGGACATGGAGAAAAATGGGGTTGGGGTTTTTTAGGAGGGATTTTCGTGAGGATGGTAGAGAGAAAGGGGAAGATAAAAAAGGAATATATATTTAATAAATTTTTTAATGAAAAGTTGGAGGGAAATTGAAAGTGAAGGGGGAAATTTTGTAAAGAGAGATAGAGAGATGGAGATAGAGAGATGAAGGGGTTTGGAAGAGAGAAAGGGGGAAAATGAAAGGTTTTTTTAGAGGGAATTTTTTAATAAATTTGTTTTCAATAAAATTATTTAACTATTTTAATAAATTTCTTTTTACTAAATTTATTTTAATACATTTTTTTACTAAATTTGTAACGACCCAACTTTCCGGACTAAGCTGAGATCACTACTCAGTACCAAGACTCGACCACATAACACATAAACTCATAAAGGACCGGTTACGATTCATTAAAAGCGTTTTAGAAATAATACAAACAAAACAGTTTCGGGCCCTATTTTAAATTAAAATCACGAGAGTTCCAAAATACAGTACTCAACTCATGAACAACAAAATCACAACCAAATATTCTAAACATGACTCGACCCGACAATGAAAATAACGAGTAACAAAATACATCAGCGGAAGCATAAAGAAAACCAGACACGTCCATATGGCCTTCACGCATCCTTCTTGTCCCTCGTCGGTCTGCCCTTCGTTGTACCCTTACCTGAAAAGTCAAAGAGGAAAAAGGGTGAGTATAAAATATACCCAATAAGGGACCCACTATTGGGCCCATTAGGGAACAACAGTTAACTTCCTATTCAGGGGTACCCTACATAAACAGTCTATGGGGTTCCGTAGAACACACACATCAGTCTCGTGATCCCGAAGGATGCACGTATCAGTCTAGTGACCCCGAAGGATACACCTATCAGTCTAGTGATCCCGAAGGATGCACGTATCAGTCTAGTGATCCCGAAGGATGCACGTATCAGTCTAGTGTTCCCGAAAGATACACAAATCAGTAAGGTAAACTACCCCATAGATGAAGCTAACCGTTACCCCTCAGTCCATACTAAACCATCTACGACAGTCACACTCTGACAACATTCATATTGCAATCTCGTCATAGACTTCGTCAGTCAGATAGTAAAGGTTTAAACAACTATAGCCTCAACTGCTACATGCGTATCCAATTCACACATCATTGTGGTATTCTTTAGATCCAGTTAACTAGCCAAAATCAGACTTGGACTCATAGTCCTTCCACGACATAACTGCATAACCAATATCCAGACAATAGACTATCGCATACCTAACCTTAAGACTTTAAAGTCCAACGACATACAATTCCAGTTCACAACGTAGCCCATTAACAACTACAATACACAGAACATTCAGGCATCGGTGTCGATCCGTAAACAACTCATTTAACACGATGGCACATAAGCTACAACTAGCGGTCGCGCTACCTTTAATCAGACAAGAGCATAAAGTGATATGTAATAGTCAAACATGCATCAATTCATTCAGTACAGTTTCTAACGTATAATCCCCTGTGGATTACTACGTTTTCAGCCTCGATCTGAGGTCCAGTAGTAAGAAATCCCTTACCTGAAACTTGGTTATGCCTCTTAATCGAGTCCACACTCAACGAATCCACCTAAACGAAATCATAAGGGTTTAAACGATGACACTAGTAAAAGTAACCTTTTAAATCATTCGAAACAACATACGTCGGCTTACCCGAGTAAAGGGAGCTATCCCCAAATAAACTTGTCGTGGGACCCGAGAACTTGAGCGTCAAATCCCTAATACCTTCAAGGAACGAAAGATAGGGCCATGATTTACTCCAATATTCAAACTTGAAACGATTATAGCAACATTGGGTAAATTACCAAAATAATCCTTACCGAAGACTCACCGTGACCCGAAGTGGAGGAAGGAAGGCTTAGGTGGCTCGGTGAACAGAGAGCTCGGCTTGGCTTGGAGGTGATCGGCTCGGCTCGGCTCGGCTCGCGGCTCGGCTCGACTCGGCTTAGCTCGCGGCTCGCGGCTCGACTCGACTCAGCTCGGCTTGGATACGGATGGCGGCTCGGCTAGCTCGACTCGACTTAGCTCGCGGCTCGCGGCTCGGCTCGGTCCTCGGCTTAGCTCGGCTTGGATACGGATGGCGGCTCGGCTAGCTCGGCTCGGGTCGGGTGTGCAGCGCTAACCGGATTTGAAGGTGGCAGCAGGAGAACCGACGCTGGCGACGACGGGGCGTCAGCAGCCGATCGATGGTCGGGGATGAGGGGTCGACGACCTGCTCGGATGCACGAGATGAAGAGAGGATTCGTCGGGGATGGCGAGCATGCGAGGTCGTGCGAACGGCGGTGAAGAAAGACGAGGTTGTGCGAACGGCGGTGAAGAAAGACAAGGTCGTGCGGTCGTTCGTGGGCGGAAGACGAGGTACAGAGGATGTCGACGATGAAGAAGGAAAGAAAAGAAAAAGATGAAGAAGAAGGGATGGAGGTAGCGGGTGGCAGCGTCGGTGAAGGATGGAGGAAGAAGAAGAAGAGGAAGGAGTCGGGAGGGGGGGGGAAGGGAGACGTGCGGCGTTAGGGTTTATTTTTGAAAAAATATAAAATATAATAATAATAATAATAATAATAATAATAATAATTTAATTTAATTAATAATAAAATAATAATAATAATAATAATAATAATAATAATAATATAATTAATATTATATTATTATTATATCAATTTACAAAATATTAAATTTAAAGAAATTTCATATCCTTAAATGTTTTCGAAACCAACCATAAATTTATACCAAAATTTTAAATTTCAGAAAACTCACACGAAATGATAAAAAAAATTTACCTCGAAAAAATTCGGGGCATTACAAAATTAATTTTTAATAAGTTTCTTTTGGTAAATTTATTTTAATAAGTTTGTTTTATTAAGCTTATTTTAATAATATTGTAATAACTTTATTTTAGTAACTTTATTTTAATAAGTTTATTTAATGGAATGAAAGAAATAAAAAATATTTTTATATTTTATATTTTTATATTTTATATTTTTATATTTTTAGATTTGACATTTTTAAAATATTAATTTTCAAAGTATCAAACAAAAATTTTAACTATACTTGACGTTATTTCCATGTCAAGTAAATGTCAACTATACTTGACGTGCAATAAACGTCAGGTAAAATCCGCACTATAATTGACGCTAAAAAACCGTCAAATACAATCTCCACTATACTTGATGCGACACAAACTGTCAAGTAAAAATAATTCGAAAATTTTGGTGAAAATTTTGTGTTCTTTAAACTATACTTGATGTTCTTTTTGCGTCAAGTAAAGTTTCGCAATACTTGAAACAAATACAATGTCAAGTAAAATATTCTTTATACTTGATGCGAAAAAAACGTCAAGTAAAGGTTAGCGTAAAATTATCCGAAAAACTCTGTAAAAACTCCGCATTTTTTAGACTATACTTGACGTTTTTCCTTTAAAATTGTCAATACTTGACGTTTTTTTAACAAAAGCGTCAAATATGTAAAAGTGCCTAGTGTCAAGTAAAGTAGATTTTGTAGTAGTGTTGTAATAATCCCTCATTCACTAAAGGTGATGAATCTTTCTTTAATATAGTCTAATTAATGGAATGTATTTCACTTATTTTTTGCGATCAGTGCTTCAAATATTGAAGTGGAGAGCAATGAAAAAATACATAAAAAAATTCTTTTTTAAATAAATTTTATTCAAGACATTAAATCTGACCACCGTTTTCTAAACGGGTATTACGGGGTGCTAACACTTTTTCCGTACACAAATGACTCCCGAACTCAACTCTAATTTTTTTGTAGATTAGGTTCTATTTTATTTGAAATTATTTACTTCATTTCGGTGTCCAATCACACCATAAAAATGATTGATGGCAACTCATTTTTTTTATTTTGAAAATGAACCCTTTTTAAGGACATTGGTAGCTCTGTGTCGTCTCGGATACGTGGCGGCAACTTGGTTACTCCACTGGAGACATGAGGTTCCACCTCGAGAGTTTGATCTTTTTCTTTTCTCTTGATCTTGTATATTTATTTTAGTTGTTTTATTTTCTTTTCGTTTTAGTGTGCTGTTTATTATTGTTTCACACACAATCACGAGCCTCATGTCCGGGCTCTACCCTATAGGATTAAAAACGAGGATGAAGTAGTGTTGACCTTCGAGGAACTTATGCTTCTGTGCAGGCACACAAAAAGTTCTCACTCGATTTGGTCATACAATGACATGTAATGATTATGATCAAATTGGGGGCCTTTTATCCTTAAGACTTATATTCGCATATCATGTCAACTCATATGTTTTAGAATGTTAATTCTTCTATCTTATTATATTATTAACACACATTAGCACAAGCCCTCTACCTGGGTTGTACTTGTAGGATTAGATATGAGAATATAGTAGTGTTAGACCTTTGAGGAGTTCTTACTCCCGTACAAACACACGAAAAGTTCTCACTCAATTTAGTTGTGTAATCGAGTGTGACTATACACCGTTTTGCAAGGCCTCTGTCAAATAAGATACTAGCATTAACTTCACTAAGTTTGTTGGAGCCATTGCATTATTTGATCATTTTCTTTCTCGCATTTGGCATTTACATCTAGGCTCATCCTAATTGAATCATTATTCTCTTTTTGAAAAGATAAAAAGCCAAAACTTGCAAAATAGCTCAACGTTTACCTCCTCAGCATCCATATTGGACAAGAAGAAAAGCTCGAATAATGGATAAGCAAATCAATGATCAGGTTCAAGTAGTTCGTCAAGACGTTAAAGGATTGAAAGATCAATTGGCAAATATCCTGGGATTACTCTCTACTGGAAGAGGAAAGACTGTTGCGGAGAATTCATCACAAGTGGAAGTAAATCTGAACCAGGCACTAGAGCATAGGACATATCATACATCCTTTCCCGTAGAAAATCCTAATCCAGTCTTACAATAGGCAGTCTTCGTGAATGATCGTGTATCTACTCCAATTGCAGAAAATGGTAAGAAAGTTGCAGAAGAGCAAGGTAGTAGAAGAAGACTAGAATTTCTAGAAGAAAGATTACGCGGCATTGAAGGTGCAAACATGTACGGGAATATTGATGCAACACAACCATGTTTGATATCAGATGTGGTGATTCCTTTCAAATTCAAGACTCCAGATTTTGAGAAGTACAATGGAACATGTGCTCAAAAAGTCATCAAGTTATATACTGTCAAAAAATTTCATCTTACGCTCACGATGATAAATTGTTGATTCATTGCTTCCAAGACAGCTTAGTTAGCCCGACTTCTAGCTAGTACATGCAGTTGGATGGTTCAGAGTGCAGGTGGAAGGATCTCACCAATTCATTCTTAAAACAATATAAGTACAACGTTGATATGGCACTAGACCATCTGGATCTTCAGAGGATGAAAAAAAAGAGTGTTGAAACTTTTAAGAAGTATGCACAACGATGGAGAGAGTTAGCTGCACAAGTGCAATCTCCCCTAACCAACAAAGACTTGACAACCATGTTCATAAACACTCTTTGAGCCCCATACTATGATCGGATGGTTGGAAGTGTTTCGACTAATTTCTCGGACGTCATAACAATTGGGGAGAGGATTGAATTTTGAGTGAAGAATGGAAGGATCACTGATTCTTCTTAAAAGACAAGAAAGATGATGACCTCAAAGAAAAAAGAGGAAGAAATACATGAGTTGAGCTCGACTCAAAGAGTAGTACATGTATCCTCACTAACTGTGGGGCAGATAAATTACTCTCCTAGTTATCAAAATGGAGATAAAATCCCATTCGGTCAGGAAGCTCAGAGAAACACAAGGAGCAGTTGGAAGCAAACTCATTTTGATCCTATATTTATGTTGTATACAGAGCTTTTGCCTAAACTTTTGAAGAGTCATCAAGTGGCTATCGTACCATAAGAGTCTTTGTAACTGCCATATCCTAAGTGGTATGACCCCAACGTAAAATGTGAATATCATGCTGAGATAGTTGGGCATTCTACGGAGAACTGTTTTCCTTTTGAAAGTCAAAGTGCAGAGTCTAGTCAAGGCCAGATGGTTGAAATTTAAGAAGATAGGAGAAGAGCCTGACATCAACCAGAACCATTTACTAAATCATAAGGGTCTCGTCATAAATGTTGTTGACACATTCACGGAAAAATACAAGAATAAGGTGTGTAATGTGACTACTTCAATGAATACGCTTTTCCAAAACCTTCATGGAGCTGGATATTTGTCACCAAGGTTTAACAATGATAAGAGAGAGAAGTTTGATGCGCCAACAAGAAGCAGTTTTTATTCCACCTGGAGATAGATGACCATTTCATTGAGGATTGTTGTGAGTTCAAGAATGAGGTACAAAAGCTGATGGATGCAAAGATTCTCTTGATAGGACAAATGAGCATGCAAGAAATTGATGTCAATATGATTATTGATGCTTCATCTAATAAGGAAACTCCAAATGATACCTCAATTACGGTTATCTTCGAGAATATTATTTAGCCTCATCCATTGGTTTATCAGTGTCCACCAGAATTTGAGTTAAACAATTGGGAGATCAAGAAGATGCTAAAAGTCTCTAAGGGATAACAAAAGTAATAGTGTTTTATGCACCCTAACTGTGCCTAAGGTTACAGGGTTTCTTTTCTTATTGTAATAAGGGCATCCTTCCTTGTTTTTACAAAGTTGCATTTTAATACCTTAGTCATTATATACTTTATTTTTTAAGAAATGAAAAATGTTGATTTTATCCCAAATACTGTGTCTATTCCTATTGTTTCTCTCTTTTTGCTTTTTTGCTCTTTTACCGATACAATTTAGGATCCGTAATAGGGACACCAAAGTTGAAGGTGACATCGATGACGTTATTGATTTTGAGGTTTCAATCTATAATCTTAAATAGAATATTGAAGAGGATGAATATGATATATCTCCTAAATTACTAAGATTGATAGAGCAAGAGAAGAAAAGACTATGTCATATCAAGAGACTTTGAAGGTTATCAATTTGGGAACACTAGAAGAAGTGAAAGAAATGTGAATTGGCACTTTAGCTCCAGAGCAGGATAAATTAGATTTGGTGACTCTGCTTCACGAGTTCAAAGATATTCTGCATGGTCCCATTGAAATATGTCTGGTTATGATATAGAGATTGTAACACAATGATTACCACTTAAACCAGAATGTAACCTATACGATAAAAGCTTCACAAATTGAGCCAAAGGCATTAATTAGCCAACGGTTCATTTTGGTAGCTAGAGACTATTTCACGAAGTGGGTAGAGGTTGTTTCATATAAAAGTGCTATCAAGCAAGCCGTTGTCAAGTTCATATGGAAGGACATTATCTATCGGTATGGTTTACCTGAGCGTATCATCACAAGTAATGGAAAAAACCTGAATAATAAATTAATGGAGGAGTTGTGTAGTTAGTTCAAGGTTAAACACTCTAATTCCACTCCTTATCGCCCTAAGATGAATGGGGCAGTAGAAGCAACAAATAAAAATATCAAAATGATTCTCGATAAAATGTCTGTCACTTATAGATATTGGTATGAAATATTGCCTTTGCATTGCATGGATATAGAATATCAGTTCGCACGTCAATAGGGGCAACCCTTTTTTACTGATGTATGGTTTCAAAGTAGTTTTTCCTATTGAAGTTGAGGTGTCATCCCTTAGTGTAATCCAAGAGGTAGATCTAGATGAAGCAAAGTGGGCTCAAGTAAGGTATGAGCAGTTAAATTTCATAAAAGAAAAGAGATTGACTACGCTATGTAGAGGATAGAGTTGTACAACAAAAAAAAGCACGAGCAAATGACAAAAGCGTTTGACACCGTCATTTCCAAGAGGTAGATTTAGTATTTAAAAGGATCCCACCTTTTCAAAAGGATCATGGAGGAAAGTGGATTCCTAATTATGAGGGGTCGTATGTAGTAAAAAGAGCTTTCTAAGAAGGAGATCTATTTTTGACAAATATGAACTGAGATGACTTGCCTAACCCGTTAAGCGTGAACTATGTGAAGAAATATTGATTATGCATAGAGCAACGATTAGCTTTTGATTCTAGTATTTTCTCATCAAATCTTTAATATTTTAAGGATTGGAGCTTGTATTTGAGGTTTCAGTACTCATGAACATTATTGGGCTATTACACATGTTTTGGGTTTTTCTTGAGAAAAGTAAACAATGATTCAATTTTTATACCTAATTAACATGTTCGTGCATACATGGCATTCATGGCATTTCACATTGTCTGTATTCCCATAGGTGGCATGGTATACATTCTTGATCTGATAATTTAATATATGACATTTAGCTTTATTATTCATTCTTTTGTTATGAGATGCTTATTTTATCCCTTGACCTTGGCACCATGTTGCTGCGATGACACTTATTTTATCATTAGTCTCTAGCTTATTTATCCTTTTGTCATAAGACGCTTGTTTTATCCCAAACCCTTAACACCATGTTGCTTAGATGACACTTGTTTTATCCCTGACCCTTAACACCATGTTGCTGAGCTGGCGCTTGTTTTATCCCTACCTTCAACTTATTTATTCTTTTGTCATTAGGCACTTGTTTTATCCCTGACCCTTGACACCATATTGCTGCGATGACACTTGTTTTATCATTGGTCTCCGACGTATTTATTCTGACGCCGATAATTTATCTAAAATATCTTAGTTTGATGAGTTAGTGGCTACACCTTCGTCCACCTTCTAATTCTATAAGGATGCACGAAGGGGAGCATGTTGTACCACCTAATTTTATCTTACAATTTTTTTTATTATTCTTTAAGATGTAGTAATTGTAATATTGGCTAAGATTTTATTTATTTCTTTAAAGAAAAAAAGGTAATTTTTTTTGTAATAATACAAAATCTTATAATAATTTTTAAACTCTGTTATTAAAAGGAAAAATAAAAACCATTAAAGAGAATATCTATTATTTAAAAAAATCAAATCAATTTTGACTTATTTTTATCATTTTAGGAGAAAAAGATTTATTTATTTATACAAAGTATTTTTTGATTTATCATTTTAGGAATAAAAAATAAATTTATTTTAGACAAAATCTTTAAATATCACATTTTTACTATTTTAGAAAAAAGAAAATTAATAAAATTACATAATATCTATTTTGATTTTATACTTCTTAAATTTTCCTAATTTCTGGCACACCCAGAACTATAAATAGGGACCTTTGGTCATTTGGAAAAGGGGAGAAAAAAATTGTATTGGAGAAAATCTCTACGAGAGGAAAAAGAAATTTGACTGTTTAGAGAATCTCTGCAAAAATGTTTTTGAAGAAACCTATTTCTTTACAAAATGTGGGTTGTTATTTTTTTTTCGTTTCATTGTTTTTATTTTTATTTATTTATTTGTCTTTTTTTTCTTTACCCTAAATCTAATCCAAATGATTCGCACCTCATACAACAAGTAATTTACTTGGGATTGGACCCTTATTTTTGTTGTTCTCTTTTAAATGTAGAGAGAAAAAAATATATAAGGAAAATTTCTTATGTTTATTTTTGTCATTTTGTTTTATTATTATTCTATAAAAAATATAATAATGAATATATTATTTATTTATTCATCATCATCAGATTTCCTAATCAATTTTTTTGTAATAGCCCATATCCATTTCGCTAAAGAAATTCTACGATGAATCTAAAAATTTATGGGAGTCCATTATTTCTAGACTCTTGAGGTGATAGATCAATATCTTTGGGAGTACGAGATTTGATCCGAAGAAAAAAAGAATTTAATCAATGTTTAAAAAACATCTTCATTAAAAGACTAGCCTATGATAGATTTTTAGAAATTGTAATAATCTCTCATTCTCTTAAGATGAGGAATCTTTCCTTAATATAGTCTAATTAATGGAATTTATTCCACTTATTTTATGTGACCAGTGCTTCAAATATTGAAGGGGTGAGCAATGAAATAAGACATAAAAAATCCTTTTTTAAATAAAGTTTATTCAAGACTTTAAATCTGACCACCGTTTTCTAAACGAGTGTTACGAGGTCCTAACACCTTTTCCGTTCACAAATGACTCCCAAACTCTAATTTTTTCGTATATTAGTTTTTATTTTATTTGAAATTATTTACTTCATTTTGGTATTCAATCACACCATAAAAAAGATTGGCATCAACTTTTTTTTTTATTTTCAAAATGAACCATTTTTAAGGACGTCGACCGCTTCATGACGTTTTGAAAACGTGGCGATAACAATTTAATGTGATTTTATTGAAATCTCTAAGATGGATACTTAATTGCATGAATTATTATGAATTTTGTCGTTTTATATTGTTCATTAAATTAGAGCAATTGGTCCTGAAAAGACCAATTGATCGAGGATCGATTTGATTGTAATTGTCCTTTTGTTTCACTGATTAGAATTAAAGTTAATCACCCAATTCCCAACTCTTTTTAATTGAGGGGACGACTTGCTTTGATTTCTTGAATTTCTTGCTTCTTGTTTACAACTTAATTGCTATATCTAATAAAGACAATTCTTTTCATATTCTTTTCTTTGTGCCAATCAAACCCCCTCTTACCACAACTTTTATTTAGATTCTTAAAATTACTAAAAAAAATTTCTATTTCTTGGTTGAATTGCATATCAAGATTTCTCCTGGGACACAACTCCAACTTCTGGTATACTTCTCACAATTTTATTAAGAAAGTTGGGTAAAAATTATTTTAAACTCTTTTAGGGAGTGAATTCTTTTGTACCCAATTGCTCAATTCTTTTGTATGATTTTTTTTGCTTATTGCAGATATATATGTTGTGAAACTATTTGATAATCTTTGGTGCAATAGTTACTATCTTTCGTATACATTTAATTCTTTAAACAACCCTACCTAAAAACCGTTCTCTCAATTTCTTGTAACGCAATTAAATAATTTAAGTCATGATACACTAGTTATAAATGATATACTTTTATGTACACATATATACAAGATAAGCACAAATGAGAGCAACATTTGAACAATAAAAAACACCATGACTACTTTTACCTTTTTTTGCTACCCAATAGCATACACTATTAAGAATTGAATTCTCAAACAAGATTAAAACAATGAACATCAATTAAGAACCTCTTTTATATTTTAATCCAAAACATATGGTCAAAGAATCACAAGCTCAAAAAAGTATCCATCAATACATAATAACTTTTCTTGTAAAATGAAATGGATAACCCTAAAACACTTTTGAAAAGTTTTGAACTTATCTTATACCGGGTAAAAGTAAAGTACATGTTGATACCAAAAAGACTAGTATAAATATAGATTAACCAAAAGAAAGAAGCCCCATCACAACAAAACTCTCTCTTAGCAAACATAAATATCAAAGAAGTGAAAGGAAGATGAGTTGCGAGACAAAGAAAGAGCAGTGGATCCAAATCCATGATACAACAACACCTTGTGTGATTAATTTTGGAAAACATGCTGTGGATGACCACAACAAAGAAAAAGGAGATAACCTTGTATTCAAAAAGGTTATAATCGGATGGTATTTGGAGATAGATTATAATAAAACAAAGCTTCGTCTTATTATTGAAGTAGTAAACAGTAAGGGAGAAGTAATAACATTCGAAGTAGTTATTGTGGTAGATGATAAAGATGGAAAAACAGTGAAGACAGTCATTTCATTTGTTCCTGGGCATATAGATGAGAAGAATCCATGGACATTTTGGATTAAAATTCATAATGTTACCGAGCCTCATGTGCAAGAAATTGCAAAGTTTGCAGTGGAAGAGCATAACAAGATTACTCATGACAATCTTATATACATTTGCATCATTGAAGGCTGGTATCATGTGTCGACTATTCCACCTGTTACACTATGGAAACTTCATCTTAAGGCCAAGGATTGCTTGGGACGTGTGCGGGAGTACGAAGCTTTGGTCAAAGAAGAGAAACTGCTGCCTAAGCACGTTCTGAAACTTGAACATTTCATAGTTATACCAAAGATATGTTGAAAACTTGCTACATATGTGGGTTCTTTTATGTTATGTGACGCCCTTGACTATAACTATACATAAATAGTCAAGTGCCTTAATAAAATAAAGCTTTTTAAAATATATATTACCACTACAAGAAAAGAAGGTATTATAGCGGTTTATAATTTAGTATATAGTAATGGATTATAAACGTTGCCACATCTATAGCAGCGGTCTAGTAACTGCTGACAAAAGCGGTGTTGAGAGCTCAATTGCAATGATTTATTTACTCTATGGTGTGCTTTTTTTTTTTTTTTTCCTTTTTTAAAGTTTTATTTCGATTAAGAAAATTATTTTATGTCATAACTAGTAGTATCATGAATTTAGCTGGAATGAAAACAATATTTGATGTTTGGTTAAAAAATACATTTCGTGGACAAACATTCGACAAAGTGCAATTTAGATTATTTGACTTTGTTTTGTAATATGATTTAGTTTTCGTATTTTCAAATTTAGTCTTTAACCTTAATAGTTTAGTCGAGTATAAACGGCGCTCTCTTTAAACCTTAATAGTTCAGTCGAGTATAAACCGCGCTTTCTATCTTTCATAATATTGGTAAAGCGCTTGATTTATTTCATCAAGTTCAAGTCAAAGATGACACGTTAAAGTAAAGTAAATTTTATAAGAAAGAAAAAATTACCAAATAACAAAAGTTGGATATTTAATATGTTTAATTAGCTAAATTAAACTATACTTAGAGGTGCCAAGTGTCAAGGACATACTTGTCCAAGGTATTATTTATCTATGGCCGTATGCTCGAATTCCCCTAAATCGTTTTATCTTTATGTCTTGAAAGTAGTTTAGGTTAATTCTTTCGTTTTCGTGTCGCCGAGCCACAGTGTGACATTTCGACTTTTTCATATGCAAGCCTGCCAAGGCCAAAAATTTCAATATGTACTATAGGGGGTACATGAGTAGGTAGTCGCACCCCCGCCGAGCCTTGTCGCACTCTTTGCAAACTAAACTTTTTATTTGCAACTGACAGTCTTCAATGCTCACTTTCATGATGTTTTCAGCAATTTATTTTCTCTCTCACGTTTTATAAAACCATTTTCTCAAGAACGTGAAAGGAGGCTACGTCATACCGCGAGTTTGTCTGCAGATTCCGAATTTTGAACGGCTGACTTGTTGATCGAGCTAAACAAGTGCCGCACAATTGTGTTGAGAAGTTACGATTGTGACTAGTGGTATCAGAGTCAAATCGGCTAATTGACGATAAGATCGAAACATGTCGTCCGCAAACCCATCGGGCAAGGCCCAAAGGGATCGACTAGTAGAGTTGGAGGAACAGATGCTCTACCTAGTCGAAGTCCCCGACTCCATCCACTTCTTGGAGTCCCATCTCGAAGAGATTGCTGAGAAAACTGACATGATCGATGCGGTAGCTGGCCATGTCGAAGGATTACCGATACAAGAGTTGTTGGCAAGAGTCGACACTCTAGAGGGAACTGTTGGAAGAACTGGTAGCCACGAACGTGGGGACAGTTCGACGGGCTCTGTTGCCCATATTGAGGAGCGTGTCTAGAAGCTGGATAGCTCTCAAAAGACACTGTTAGAGATGATAAGCGACATGTCAGAGGATTTTCGAGCTACTCTCGATATCGTCAGAAATGAAATCGCAGATGTGAATGCGAGACTGAGCCTCACAATGCGAGCAATGGCAAACTTGGGACGTTCCATGATTTGTGGAGGTTCCGATTTGTTGACATGCAGGAGGGACGTTCCACGATAGATACTTGGGACGCTTTGAAGAGAGAACTTTGCTCACAATTCTTCCCCGAAAATGTCGAGATCTTTGCTTGACAGAAGTTATGCGAGCTGAAACACATTGGTAGTATTCGGGAGTATGTGAAACAGTTCGCGGGACTGATGTTGGATATACGCGATATGTCCGAGAAAGATAAAGTTTTCTGTTCTATCGAAGGATTGAAGCCGTGGGCAAAGACAAAGCTATATGAACAAAGAGTTCAAGACCTCACGTCCGCGTACGCTGCAGTCGAACGGCTGTTTGACTTGTCTAGCGACTCTCAGGATGCGAGACGTTATCCAAGTTCCTCATCTGGAGGAAGTAGGAACAACCGCCCAAGTTCTCCTAAAACTACGGGAGGGGACAGACGCTTTAATGGAGATCGTAGGTCCCATCAATCGAATACTGGAAACTTCTGGCGATGACCAAGTAACCAGAATGTGTCCAATCGTCCTCTTAGTTGCTTCATATGTAAGGGACCACACTTGGCCAGAGAATGTCGAACAAAACTGCTTTCAACGCATTCCAGGCATCTTTAGCCTCAGATTCAGACAATCAACTAAGTCAAACCGAGAGGGAAGTAGACCAGACGGAAGAAGTTGATAACCCTCAAATGGAGGCCTTGAAATTTTTGTTCTCTCTCCAGAAAAAGGTGGGAGAGACAAACACACCAGTGGAAAGGGGCCTAATGTACGTTGACACCTGGATCAACCAGAAGCCAACCAAAAGCACTATGGTTGACTCCGGTGCCACCCACAATTCCATAACAGAAGCAGAAGCTAAACGTTTGAATCTCTGCTGAGAGAAGGATGCAGGAAGAATGAAAGTCGTGAATTTTGCTGCCCTACCTATCATCGGACTAGTGAAATGAACAATGATAAGATTGGGAGGATGGAGTGGCCTCGTAGACTTTGTAGTAGTAAAAATGGATGACTTTGATGTGGTACTGGGAATGTAGTTCCTACTCGAACATCAGGTAATCCCAATGCCTTTGACCAAATGTTTGGTGATCACTGGATTTACCCCCTCGGTTGTACAAACTGACCTACGTCAGCCAGATGAGTTGAAAATGATCTCGGCCATGCAATTAAAGAAGGGTCTCTCTCGAGACGAACCAACGTTTATGGCCATCCCACTCAATTCGTCAGAGAACTCAGGGGAGACAGTCCCTAAGGAGATTATGCGCGTGTTAGAGAAGTACCGTGATGTGATGCCCGATAGTTTGCCCAAGTCTTTGCCACCTCGGAGAATGATTGATCATGAGATCGAGTTGGTGCCAGGGGCAAAACCGCCTGCGAAGAATGCTTATCGTATGGCGCCTCCGGAGTTAGCTAAACTTCGGAAACAGTTAGATGAGTTACTGAATGCAGGATTCATTAGGCCTGTAAAAGCTCCGTATGGGGCCCAGTTCTTTTCCAAAAGAAGAAAGATGGGAGTTTACGATTGTGCATTGATTATCGTGCCCTGAATAAGCTCACGGTTCGCAACAAGTATCCACTTCCCATAATTACTGACTTATTCGATCGCTTACATGGAGCGAAGTATTTTTAAAAGTTAGACTTGCGATCGGGATACTACCAAGTGAGAATTGCAAAGGGAGATGAGTTGAAGACAACCTGTGTCACCCGATATGGTGCGTTCGAATTCCTCGTAATGGCATTTGGTCTCACCAATGCCCCTGCAACCTTCTGTACGTTGATGAACCAGGTCTTCCACGAATATCTCGATAAATTTGTAGTAGTCTACCTGGATGATATAGTGGTCTATAGTACGACCATGGAGGAACATAGAGACCACCTGCAAAAGGTTTTTCAAAAATTGAAGGAGAATCAACTGTATGTCAAATGAGAAAAATGCTCTTTTGCACAAGAGCGGACAAACTTCTTGGGCCATGTGATAGAGTGTGGTCTAATTGGATTGGAAGAAGGGAAGATTGTTGCGATACGCGACTGGGCAGTGCCGAAATCAGTCTCAGAGTTACGCTTCTTCCTCGGACTGGCAAATTACTATCGTCGATTTGTCGAGGGATTCTCCAAACGAGCAAGCCTGCTGACTGAACTACTAAAAAAAGACGTTCACTGGAATTGGGACCCGAGTGTCAAGCCGCCTTCGACGGCCTAAAACAAGCCATGATGGAGAGGCCACTTTTAGGGATTGTGGATGTGACCAAACCTTTCGAAGTCGAGACAGATGCGTCTGATTATGCGTTGGGGGTGTGCTCCTGCAGAATGGGCACCCGATCGCATACGAAAGTCGAAAGTTGAATGCAGCCGAAAGGAGGTATACTGTGTCCGAAAAAGAAATTCTCGCAGTAGTACATTGTTTGAGGGCCTGGAGACAATACCTACTAGGTTCGTCGTTTGTAGTGAAGACGGACAATAGTGCAACCTGCCACTTCTTTACCCAGCCAAAGTTAACTTCGAAACAAGCAAGATGGCAGGAATTTCTGACCGAGTTCGACTTCGAATTTGAACACAAGAAGGGGTCGAGCAACCAGGTGCTGATGTCCTAAGTCGAAAACAAGAACATGCAGCCATATGCCTGTTAGCTCACCTCCGAGGGAGCGAGATTGGTGGGTCGGTTAGAGACACCTTGAGGGAGTTCCTAGAGAAAGATCATGCTGCTCAGAATGTCATGAATTTAGTGAAGGCGGGCAAAACAAGACATTTTTGGGTCGAGGAAGACTTGTTAGTCACAAAGGACAATTAGCTATATCTTCCAAGAGCAGGGGACTTAAGGAAGAAATTGTTGTATGAGGATCACGACACTCTATGGGCTGGCCATCTCGGATGGCAGCGGGCGTACGCCATGTTGAAGAAGGGCTACTTTTGGCCGAATATGAGAGATGATGTCATGCAGTAGACTAAGACGTGTCTCATCTGCCAACAAGATAAAGTAGAGAAAGTGAAGGTTGCTGGACTTCTTGACCCTCTATCGGTTCCAACGAGACCTTGGGAGAGTGTCTCTATGGACTTCATCACCCATATTCCTAAGGTAGGCGACCTTGAAGCCATCTTAGTCATCATTAATCATTTTTCAAAGTACGCCACCTTCATCCCCACCACCAAGCAGTGTTCAGCAGAAATGACAGCTCAATTGTTCTTTAAGCATGTTGTTAAGTTGTGGGGAGTCCCGACAAGTATAGTGAGTGACAGGGATGGTAGATTCATTGGCTCCTTCTGGACTGAGTTATTTTCCTTCTTGGGGACAAGTCTGAACATATCCTCAAGCTACCACCCCCAAACTGATGGCCAGACCGAGCGATTCAACTGCATGCTCGAGGAATACTTGCACCATTTTGTAAACACAAGGTAAAAGAACTGGGTCCAGCTGTTGGACGTTGCCCAATTCTGTTTCAACACTCAGACAAGTTCATCTACAGGGAGAAGCTCGTTTGAGATTGTTTCTGGGAGGCAACCAGTACTACCACACCTTGTTGATCATCCCTTTGCAAGTTAGGTTTCGAGGATGCAAAGACCAGCGTCTCGTCAGGAAGTACGAAGGACCAGTTGAAGTGCTGAAAAAAGGTAGGGAATACTTCTTACAGAGTAGCGTTGCCCACATGGATGAAAATCTACCCAGTAATTCATGTTAGTAACTTGAAACCGTACCATCAAGACACTGAAGACCTGTAGCAGAATATCGTAACTCGCCCAATTATCGACCTTAGTCAGAAGGAAGACAAAGATGTTGAAGAAATTCTGGCCGAGCGAGTAAGAAGGGGCAGAAGACCCGCACAAAGGATCCACGAGTATTTGGTAAAGTGGAAGAACCTTCCTGTGGAGGAGACCAGCTGGGAACGTGTCGAAGATCTTGAAGCGTGGAAGCAGAAGATAGAAGATTTCAAGCTTCTCCAGTTGACGGGGACGTCAACAATTTAGGTGGGGGAGAATGTCAAGGGCATACTTGTCCAAGGTATTATTTATCGATGGTCGTATGCCCGAATTCCCCTAAATCGCTTTATCTTTATGTCTTGAAAGTAGTTTAAGTTAATTCTTTCGTTTTCGTGTCGTCAAGCCACAGTGTGACATTTTGGCTTTTTCATATGCAAGTCTGCCAAGGCCAAAAATCTCAATATGTACTATAGGGGGTACATGAGTAGTCGCACCCCCGCCGAGCCTTGTCGCACTCTTTCCAAACTAAGCTTTTTCTTTACAACTGACAGTCTTCAATGCTCACTTTTATGATGTTTTCAGCAATTTATTTTCTCTCTCACGTTTTATAAAACCATTTTCTCAAGAACGTGAAGGGAGGCTACGTCATACCGCGAGTTTGTCCGCGGATTCCGAATTTTGAACGGCTGACTTGTTGATCGAGCTAAACAAGTGCCGCACAATCATGTTGAGAAGTTACGATTGTGACACCAAGCAATCAAATTTGGGGTTAGTGGATTAATTATGTAATTTTCTTTTAGGAAAGAAACAAAATAAAAGAGAAAAGAAAAATGGAAAAAAGAGTTCTTTTTAGGTTATTTCTTCATTTCTCCATCTTCTTCATTTCTCCTTCATTTCCACTATTTTCTCTACAAGAAAAGCAAAACACATGAACCAGCAGCAGTAGCAAGAGGAAAATTTTGGAGATTGAAGCTCAAGAAGTTGAAGTGAAGAGGGAAAGAAAGCAAGCATATCAGTTTCTCAGATTAGCAGTTTGGTGTGTAGGTGATTTCAAGCTATAGAAGTGGAATTAGAAGCCAAAACTGGTCGAGTGAGAAAGTTAGTTCAATTTCTAACAACCTTTACAAAGCATGCTTGAGCTGAAACTTATGAAAATCTAATTAAAACTGAAGGAGAAGATAAACCTCTGGTTTACGCGCGAATCTGAGAAGTTACAGATGTTTTGAGTAGCCTGAAGTGTAAAAGTGAAATTAAAATCTCTAATTGTTCAGGTTATAAATCTTTTTCAATTTTCCACAATTTCTATTAAGAACATTTGAGCCGAAAATGATTAGAAATAGGTGAAATTTCAGGAGGAAGCTGAAGGCTGTTTGGAAACGTGAAATTGGAATCGTCTCTAGTTCGGGGCAGTTCTAGGCAAATCCATTAAGTTTGTTGGAAGCGTGTGATGAATACTTCAAATAAATAATCACCAAATAAAATATCTGAGAGGAAACAAAAACTTATTTGAAGGCTTTTAATGTGTATTCAATTCACACTTGAATGATTTAGATTACAACATTTCAATCCTATTTATAGGATTGTCATGAGAAGAACTGATATCATGATTAAACACAACAAATTAAATTCTACATTTAACTAAGGTGAAACTCTTACTAAATTAACTCTAACATTTTACTCTCACATCCTTTAATTTCTCAACTCTCATGCACATATAACTTATTCATAAAACATGTTTAATTTTCAACATCCTCCCTTAAACATGTTTTTTTTTTCGAAAGACTCCAAGCAAAGTTCTTAAGTTGTTAAACACATTAACTTTGAGTGGCTTCGTGAAAATATCTGCAATTTCGATCATTGGTATCTCCATAGTCAAGCATACCTTTGAGGTAAC
Source organism: Cucumis melo (assembly GCF_025177605.1). NCBI lineage: Eukaryota > Viridiplantae > Streptophyta > Magnoliopsida > Cucurbitales > Cucurbitaceae > Cucumis > Cucumis melo. The sequence continues at coordinate 22,367,490 of NC_066857.1, read as the reverse complement.
GAAAAATTCTCTTTGTCACTTTCAAATGTGTAGTTGTAGGAAATTCCATAAATTGACTTACCAATCCAATGCTGAAAAGAATATCTAGTCGTGTGCAAGTCAAATATCTCAAACTCCCAATCAAACTTTTGAAATATGAAGGATCAACATCATCTCCTTCTTCATGTTTGGACAATTTGGTCTCAATTTCAATCGGAGTTGTGACAGGCTTAGAATTGATCATATTGAACTTCTTTAGAATTTCTCTAGTATATCGTTCTTGAGAGATGAAAATCCCTTCCTCTGACTGCTTTACCTCAATGCCAAGATAATATGACATCAGCCCTATATCTGTCATTTCAAATTCTTGGGTCATTCTTGAGATCTTCAAACATACTTGCACAATTTCCTGTAAAAATTAAGTCTTCCACGTACAAACAAACCACCAAAATATCTCCATGACCATTAACCTTAATATAAAGAGAATGTTCATAAGGGCACCTTAAATACCTATTATCAAGGAAATATTTGTTGATTCTGCTATACCACATTTTTTGTGCTTGTTTCAATCCATATAATGTCTTCTTCAATTTTAACCTTTATCCTCTTGGCCTTTCACAAAATAACCAGAAAGTTGTTCTAAGTAGACTTCTTCTTTAAGATATCCATTCCAAAATGTCAATTTGACATCCATCTGAAAGATCTTCCAATTATTTTGAGCAACAATAGCAATTAATAACCTTATGGTTTCCAAACGAGCAACGGGAGCAAATACTTCATCATAATCAATGCCTTTTCTTTGAGAATATCCTTTTGCAACTAATCTTGCTTTGTATCTCTCCACTTCTCCCTTTCCATTTCTTTTTATCTTGAACACCCATTTAACACCTACTGCTTTCTTTCCATTTGGAAGAGTAGAAAGTTCCCACGTATCACTTTTTTTATGGCTTTTATCTCTTCATCCATAGCAATCTTCCATTTGTCATTTTGTGAAACTTCTTCAAAATTCAAAGGTTCACTGTCACCAGATAGACAAAAAAGAGTAAGGTTATTAAAACTTTGACTTAACTCTTCAGTTTCATCATATATTTCTTGTAAGCTTCTTATGTCACGAGGCCCTTCACTTGAACTTTCAGATGATGAAGATGTGCTTTGTTGTGGTGTGATTGGCGATGTTGGTGGTGTTGATGGAGAAGCAATGTCACTAGGCTCATCATGATCGTCGCAAAAAAGAAAAAATTTGTAGTCTTTTGGTTCATCATTCCAATTCCATGATGCTTCTTCATCAAACACAACATCTCTACTTACAATCATCTTCTTTGTAACATGATTATAAAGCTTGTAGCCTTTTGAGCTTGCATCATAGCCAACAAAAACATATTTCTCACTTTTATCATCAAGCTTACTATGCTTTTGATCAGGTATATGTGTATAAGCCATGCATCTGAATACTCTCAAATGAGCAATGGATGGGTTTCTTCCTGTCCATGCTTGTTGAGGAGTTTTCTTCCATAAGCTTCTAGTTGAGGAACGATTTGACAAGTATACTACACACTCAACAACTTGTGCCCAAACTTCTTTTAGCAATTTCTTGCTCTTCAACATGCTTCGAGCCATGTTAAGTATTGTTCGGTTCTTCCTCTCAACTACACCATTTTGTTGAGGAGTAAATGGAACTGTCATAGGTCAACGGATTCCATTTTCTCCGCAAAAAGTTTTGAATTCATTTGAAGTGAATTCACCTCCCTTGTCTAATCTCAAAGCTTTAATGTAATAACCACTTTCTTTTTCAACAAGAGCTTTAAATCTCTTGAACATGTCAAATACTTATGATTTCTCCTTGACAAAGTAAACCCAAGTTTTTCGATTGAAATCATCAATAAATAATAAAAAATAATTATTGTTACCGAAAGAACTTGGTTTGATAGGTCCACAAAAATCTGTGTGAACTAACTCCAGTAGTCTCCTTGCTCTCAAAGATGATTCTTGTGGAAAACTTTTTCTTAATTGTTTGTCATAAAGACAACCTTCACAAAATTGATCTGGATGTTTGACATATGGCAACCTTTCACCATGTTCTTTCTGGCCAATAATCTCAAGCCATCAAAGTTCAAATGCCCAAATCTCAAGTGCCAAATCCAATTGGGATCTTTCAAACATGACTTTAAAGATTTAGCAACATTAGTTTAAATGTTTAATAAAAACATTCTATTTTTTGTTATTTGCACTTTAGCATTATCATGATTATCTCTTATCAAAAGAATATAATCCTTCATCAAAATATTATAGCCTTTCTCTAAGAGTTGCCTCAAACTCAAAATGTTGTTCTTCATATTAGGCACATAATAAACATTAGAGATAAACTCATACTTCCCATTCTTCAAATTGATAAAAATTTTACCTTTTCCTTTCATTGGAATTTTTGTGGCATCACCAAATACGATATCGCCACCAACAGATTCATCAAGTTCCATGAACATTGATTTACTTCCACACAAGTGATTGCTTGCACCACTATCGGGATACCATGCACTGTTTTCACTTGTTTCCACACCTTTACATGCTAAAACAATGAGGAATCACCGCTTTCTTCATCTTTCTCAGCATAATTTGCATTTTCTTCAACTCTATTTTTGCATTCCAAAAAATAATGGCCGAATTTATGACAATTATAACATTCAACTTGTGTTTTATCATACCTCCTGTTATTATTTGATCTTTCCCCACTTGACCTCGAATAATGTTGTCTTCCTCGACCTCTTGATGAATTTGAGTTCAAATTACTCTCATCAAATTTTCTTTGACCGTAGCTTCCTCGACTTTGATCTCTGAAATCATCACGCCCACGATTACCACCACGTCCTCGACCTCGATTGCCTTTTTCTAGGTTGTCTTTCTTGTCTTTTAATGTCAACTTTGACTGAAAAAGTTGCGCAGTCATCTGCTTGTTCTTCTTAAGAAGCTTCTCTTCATGGGCTTGTAAAGAAGCCATAAGTTGATCAATGGACATTGTACTCAAATCCTTTAATTCTTCAATGGCTACAACGATGAAATTAAAATTTTCATCTAATGAGCGAAATATTTTTTCTACTACTTGCTCATCACCTATTGTCTCACCAAATCTTTTCATTTCATTTACTACTGCTAGCAATCCTGAAGTATAATCTGAAACTGATTCAGACTCCTTCATATGTAGTGATTCATAATCACCTCTCAATTTTTTAAGGCGAACCCTCTTGAATCGATCTACTCCTTTATACATATTCTCCAAAATTTGCCATGCTTGATGTGCAGTAGTTGCTCCAGAAATTTTCTCAAAATTTGAATCATCAATGGCTTGATGAATGATGGTGAGAGCCTTTTGATCTTTTTTGCTTGTATTTTGTAAAGCTTCACATTGAGCTTGATTCAAAGATGCATCACTTTCGGGTTCTTCATAACCATTACTAATAATGTCCCACACATCTTGTGAACCAAGTAGAGCTTTCATTCGAATACACCAACTGCTATAATTTCCTTTCGTAAATCGAAGTACTTGGAAGGGAACTAAATTGTTGTTTGCCATTTGCAAAAACAATGTTTTTTAGACTCCAAACTCAAGCTCAGATACTACTTTGTTGAAAGCGTGTGATGAACACTCCAAATAAATAATCACTAAATAGAATATTTAAGAAGAAATAACAAAAAATTATTGGAAGGCTTTAATGTGTATTCAACTCACACATGGATGATTTAGATTACAACATTTCAATCCTATTTATAGGATTGTCATGAGAATAACTCATATCACAATTAAATACAACAAATTAAATCCTACATTTAACTAAGACGAAATATTTACTACATTTTAACTCTCACATCCTTTAATTTTCTTAACTCTCATGCACATATAACTTATTCATAAAACTGATAGAGATAAAACGAGCAAGGTGGAAGAAAGACGAAAAGATTATTCTAATTGCAAATAATTAACAAAAAAACCCTAAACCGAAAAAAATTTAAAAATAGGGTTTTTTTTTAAGAAAAACTTACGTTCGAAGCTCCAATTGTTGCTTGAACCACCACTAGGGTTGACTACTATCCTCCAGACTCAAAACCGAGTTGTGGGACCCGTTGGATGAAGGAAAACCGGGAGAGAGAAAAAAAGATGAAAAAATAATATGGAAAAAGAGTTGGGCCTTTTGTTTTATAAAAAACAGCAGCCCAATTTTGTTTTTTAAAAAAAATGCCAACATTTTCCTTGACGCCTTAAAAGCCAAATTTATAGAGACTTTACATGCAATGTTGCATGTGCATGCAAACACATGGGCCAACAGCACATAACCCACTGACCATTAGTTGGCTTAATGTCTTCATAGTTTGCTAACACCTAGCCGCCTATAGTTAGTGGGTTTATCCAACAAAATGTTGGTTTTCTCACTAACTTTGGTCAAAGCGTAAAATTGTCATTTGATCAAAGTCAAACTTTGACTTTTCAAACAAAAAAGTCAACATATTGTCTTTTTACAATTTTGTCCTTCTTGACTAATTTTGACCTTTCGAGCATGAATCCACATTTATTTTCTCAAGATTCAAATCACATTTGAATATACTGCCGGTCAAATTTTGACTTTCGAAAGTCAAAAGTCAACATTTTGACTTTTTACAACTTTGACTATTTCCATCTTTTTCGAGCTTTCGAGTATGAATCTGCATTCATATCTTTAATATTTAAATCCCATTTAAGCATAAAGCTCTAATAGTAACCTAAAAATCGATAGTTATATCTCATATAATTGTTGGTTTCTCTCTCCTCTCCAAAATTGAATAATTCGACTCATTTCATCATATTATTCTAAGTTTATTCTATATGAGCTAGCAGGGGAACCTAATGGACCTATAGATCATGGACTCCAATGATCTGAGATTAACAGGCTAAACTCTTTTATACCGAGCTAATCAACATTCGTTAACTAACGGGTCATTCCACTAAAGTCCCATAGTTACACTCCCTTCACTACAGATATATTTGTGTCCATTTGATATAACCATGATCAGTAAGCTAATCCTTCACAGATCGTTTGTAAGTTTGTCTGGGTCAAAAAGTATCGTTTTACCCTAAAGACTACATCTTTCTTCTTAAGTCCTACTGATCCGCTATTGAACAATTGGTTTAAGATTTAACCTATAAATCGAATCCCTCTTGGACCAATGAGAGAGTGGGGCCCTTTTGTTCAAGACTTGGATTCAGTCCTTAAGGGAACAACCTATCTACTAACCCTAAAGCTGGTAGGAGGAATTCGTCTTACACCCTATGTTTTCATCTATCCACCCGATCTTACCCCTGAAATGGGAGGCTTATTGGGAAACCACTAATGAGTTGCCCTCACCTATACAGATCTAAGGATAATCTCATGTGAACAGGAGTTCACAGTTAGCTCAGGATTAAGATTAAGTAACCTAGGTCATCAATAATCGAGATAGTCAGTTTTGAACAGTAAACAGCGTTATAACGTAAAAGTGACTATTTCATGGTTCTATCTCCTTTACATAGGATGCCCCCACTTTCATGTCTCTACATGAACGATTTAGGATTATCTCGTTTGTACTAACTACAAAGCAGGACGCATCCATAGTATCTTTAAATAAGGCGCCCAACCTTTATTCATATACTAAAGACTATTTGAACTATTTACTCAAACTTAATCCATGTTTATGTCTCTACATAAAGTTTAAGTTTACTCAAAATTTATGTCCTAAAATTTTGTAATCATATTCTCTTCAATGAAGTCATTATTGAGAAACCGAATACATGTTTAAATCAAATAAAAACATGTTTAATTTTCAACAAAGTTTACATCTTCATTCCTCCAATTATAATGCAAATGGTTTGAAAATAAAGAGTATGATATAAATTTCACTTTATTTCGTTAAGAATTTAGAAAATTATGAGCTTCTAAACTTAGAATTTTGAATCTGTAAAATTTATGTTAAAGTTGTGAAGAGTTTAATTATGTTCTTTAAGTTGGAAGTTGAAAACGACATCTTTTGTATGCCATAGTTTGTACATGATAGAAAGATTGTCTAGCGATTAAAATCACTAGGTGAGAAGCCACATCATCACGCGAAAAGATTCACTTGAAGACAAGAATGACAGTTGGAGTTTATGTGACTTGACAAATGTTACATTCGGTGCTGACATGCACAAAAATAATAGAAGTTTTCCACCTAAAGTAACCTATATAAAGCCTCCATCTCTAACAAGAAGAGAAGGTTTGAATGGATCAAAAGCTAGAGAGCTTCGAGAGGTCTACCCCCGTGAAAGTCGATGAAGAGGAATAGCCATTCCACCTTCTGAAGAAGCTCTTCCTTTTCTCCACCTATTCTCCGATCAACCTTTAAGTAAGAACTTAGAGGAAGATTAGAGAGAGAAAAACCACCACCCTCTCCCCCTAACTTGTAAAAGAGCCAAGTAATGCATTTCTATGCATTCTGCAGCTTAACCACTTTCTCCATTTTCCATTTTTGTGCTTTTGTTGTAATTATTGACTTTTATATATTCTTATGGCCGAAATGCCTACATCAATCAATACATTACACTCTTATTCACTCTGTTCTTCATTTCTTTGTTGTTCATCTTGTATGTTTTAAGTAGTTTAAGTTTATGAATTGTACTTGATAAGGATTTTTTATTTATAAATCTCATAGTGTTTAGTTGAGCATAACTCAAGTGCTTGGCTAATGGTGGTTGCCAACTGCTCGAGAGAGTAAGTAGCTAGGACATGGCTGAACACGTATAGGAAGGAGTTCGAAAACAAACTTCATTATGGTGTTGACTCCAATCATTTGTGTCGCGAAAGGAGAAAAAGCCGTGTTGGGATTTTGTCAAAAATATTTTACGAGATTATCTTTTCTTTAATTCCAAAAAGATAAAAAATTCTCCTTTATCTAATTTTATAAGATTATCTTTTATTAATGACTTATTTAGTTCCAAAAAGATAAAAGATTCTCCTTTATTTTAGGAATCTTGCTAATTATCTTTGAAGAAATAAGATTTATACATATAAATCTTATATGTACAAATAAGGTTTTTGAATACAGTGTTCGTGAGCGAAAAAATATTAGAAAGATCATTCACGGTTGAAGGTTAACGAAGAATTGATTGCAGAAGCTGCAGGAACGAAAAGGTAGTATGATCTTATGTCTATAACATCAGCATGTTTATCTAAGTTGATATTATTGATGAGTAATGATAAGAACGAGATGGTGATTTGCATGATCACCGTATTCATCAGAAGAGTATGGAGAAATCGTTGAGGAGATTCATGGATGAAGACAGAGGGAGCCTGAAGTCAGACAATGTTGAGAAGGGATACTCACATATTTGGGGGGAGCCTGAAGTCTGTAGTTGTTTGTCATATCAAATAGTCATATAGTTGAACAAAGTCTTCTGTTGTATTAATGTATTTTGACGAAGTGTGAGTCTTAATAAAATTACTCATCAGGGTTGTGCGTAGCTCCCCAGACGTAGGCATCATTGGCTGAACTGGGTTAACAAAGTTTCTTGTATTTATCTCTTCTGTTGTCCCTCTAGCTATTACAACAGTCTATAGCTTTAGTATTAATTGAAGGTTTAATTGATTATCTCACATAGCTTTTTCAATTGGTATCAGAGCGGGTTAATAGATCATGGAGATAATCAGAGAGAGACCATCAGCTTCTCGTCCTCCTGTTTTAGATGGTAAAAACTACTCATATTGGAAATCTCGGATGATATTCTTAATTAAGACGTTAGATGGAAAAGCTTGGAGAGCTCTTGTGGCGGGTTTGAGATGGCCACTGCTGATAGAGAAAGTAAGAAAGACAAGGGAATTGCTTTTAAATCTACACATGTAAGTGAAGAGGCTGTAAGTGACACTGAAGCAAACATGAACGAATCAATAGACCTCCTGATCAAACAGTTTCCTAATGTGGTCAAGAAATTCAAAAACTTGAATACCACAGGATCAAACGCTCAAAATCTGATTAACTATCAAAGAAAAGATGGTGAGTACAATACGAAAAGGTTTAATAAAAATTCAAACAGGAGAAATAATGATTATGGACGAAAAAAAAGGGCGAAGGAAGAGTTTTCAGATGTAGAGAATGTGAGGGAGTTATCGATTATTAGGCTGAATGTCCCACATTTTTAAGAAGACAAAAGAAAAACGTTCGTGCTATTTTGTCAGATGAAGATACTGGTGCTAGTGAAGAAGATAACAGCATGAATGCATTTACAGTATGTATTTCAGAAACTGACTCTGAAGATGAAAGTGAATGTTCTGGGAAAATTTGTGATAAAAACTTGACATTTGAAGAGCTCAAAGTCCTATGGAAAGAAGATTCTGAAGCAAGAGCAATACAAAAAGAAAGAATTCAAGATCTTATGGAAGAAAATGAACGATTAATGTCTGTCATATCATCTCTAAAGCTAAAGTTAAAGGAAGTTCAATGTGAATATGATTAGACATTAAAGTCTGTAAAGATGATAAATTCAGGAACTGAGAATTTATATGTAATATTAAATTCAGGACAGAATGGTTTAAACAAATATGGTCTTGGGTTTGATGCTTCTGCAAGAAAGATCAATACTACAACCGAAATAAAGTTTGTACCTGCATCAGTTAAGGACAAGACAGATATAGTCACGGCAAAGAAAGTAGTTAGCCCTTTAGCTAAAACTACTAAATGGATTTGTCACTACTGTGGTCAGAAAGGCCATATTAGACCGTTTTGCTATAAACTACAGAGAGATATATTGTATTAGTGGAAGGCAAAACACAACAATCAAAAGTATAAAGCAAGTCCTGCAAAACAAAGTAAGAGAAAAAGAAGTCGTATGGTTTGGAGAGTTAAACAGTCTAGATAATGTAATATTGCATTCACATCTGTTCAAGTCACAACGGATGCCTGGCATTTTGACAGTGGTTGTTCTAGACACATGACAGGAAACAGATCCTTCTTTTTTGAACTAAAGGAATGTACTTCTGGTCATGTTACATTTGGAGGTGGTGCAAGAGGACGAATCATAGCGAAAGGAAACATTGCAAAAAATAATCTACCATGTCTGTATAATGTTAGATATGTGGATGACTTAAAAGCAAATCTGATTAGTGTAAGTCAGCTATGTGATCAAGGCTACAGTGTAAACTTTAGCAAAGCAAATTGTGTGGTAATTAATAAAGGTAATCAGATTCTTATGAATGTTAGTCGGCAAGCGGATAACTGCTATCACTGGATCTCCAATAATTCAGAAGTTTGTCATTTGAATAAAGAAGATCAAACTTGGTTGTGGCACAGAAAGCTAGGACACATCGACTTGAAAAGCATAGACAGGACTGTAAAAAAATGAAGCTGTGATAGGTGTTCCAAATATTGATGTAATGGAAAAGTGGTTTGTGGAGATTGTCTAATTGAGAAGCAAACTAAAGCATCCCACAAAAGCCTAAAGGAATGTTCCACTAATAAAGTCCTTGAACTTCTACATATGGATCTTATGGGATCATTGCAGACTGAAAGTCTTGGTGGAAAGAAATATGTGTTTGTAGCTGAAGAAGATTTTTCTCGATTTACATGGGTTCAATTTTTGAAAGACAAGTATGATACTCCCAAAGTCTGCATCAGCTTGTGCTTGATTTTGTAGTGAGAAAAAGGAGTGAAAATTGTTAGAATCAGAAATGATAATCGCAAAGAATTTTAAAATGAAGATCTCAATAACTTCTGTGATTCTGAGGGAATACACCATGAATACTCTGCTCCTATAACTCCTTAACAAAATGGAGTTGTTGAAAGGAAAAACATAACATTACAGTATATGACTCAAGTCATGTTACATGCCAAAAATTTACCCTTGCATTTTGTGGCAGAAGCTATTAACACAACTTGTCACATTCACAATAGAATTACAACTTAAACTAGAACTAATATGAGTTTATATGAGCTGTGGAAGGGCAGAAAGTCTAATGTTCAATATTTTCATATTTTCGGAAGTACTTGTTTTATTCTTGCAGACAGAGAATATCATCGAAAGTGGGATGCTAAATCAGAATTGGGTCTATTTCTTGGATATTCCAGAGGTGGGACTGACAAGACACTTTTTATTAATAGAACCGGCAATGATCTCATTGTGGCTCAAATTTATGCTGATGATATTATATTTGGAGGGTTTCCTAAAGCACTTGTTGATAACTTCATTGACATAAAGAAATCAGAATTCAAAATGAGCATGATGGGAGAACTATCTTGTTTTCTGGGATTACAGATCAAACAGAGAAGTGAGGGTATATTTATATCTCAATAGAAGTATGCCAAGAACATAGTCAAGAAATTTGGTCTAGATCAGTCACAACACAAAAAGACTCCAGCTGCGACACATATTAAAATTACCAAGGATATTAATGGTACAACAGTAGATCACAAATTGTACAGGAGCATGATTGGGAGTCTCTTGTATTTAACAGCAAGCAGACCTGACATTGCCTATGCTGTTGAAATATGTGCTCAATTTCAGTCAGATCCTCGTACTTCTCACTTGACAGTCGTTAAATGAATAATCAAACTGGACTGGTTGTGGTGATGAAGTGAATGTTTTGGATGAACATCACTCATGTTTAACTATCATGGATTTCTGGGAATCACTATGGTGACAAGCTTTTAGTCTATGCATCTATCTATTAATGATTTGACTTTTGCTTATCTCGAGGAACATTATATTGTCAGTTTGGCCGTACAGTTGATCAATCTCAAGAGTAGACATTCTTTTATGGGGGAGAAGAGTTTTGTGCAAAAAGTTGATTATGATGGGTCGCCTAAAGGAGAAGCTAAAATTTTGTTTTTTGATGGATTAAGGAGTTTGTGGTAGATGTGTTTATTCTGTTTTGGTTATAAAAAAAAGTATATTTTGTTTCTGTGATGTGCCCTATGTTTTGATGCTTCTAGTGATGTAGTTTCTGGTGTGTATGTTTTGACTTCTACAATGGGTTTAGTTTTGACTATTGTCAGTTTGATGGTGTTTGTTGAGTTTTTGTTGATATATGGTTCATCTGAATGCTGATATCCCAACTCCAAATGATGCTCCTGATCCTGACCCAAAAACATTGTCATTAAGCTACAGGCTATTTCAAGGAAGTCATATTTCTAATATAGAACATGATATGAGACCTTCTAGGAACCCCCGTCTGTTTGACAATGATGATGTAGATGAGAATGCTAAAAGGTTCTTTGTTTATCGTGACTTAGCCTAAAAATAATTAATACATTACAACTAAATCTCGAGCTCTTTCTACATCTATAAATTTACTATCTGATAGAAGGTTGGAGGTTGATTTGCTTGTTCGTCACACGAAGACATTGGTGCTTCAGATCAGGAGTAGTATTTCTTTTCTATTCAAAGGGGGAGAAGTTGTGAAGATAGGGCAGGAGTAGTTATTACAGGCCAATATCCTGAAGCTGTTTATGTTGCTGTTTATACTGAAGATGTGCAGTTCAGATGTTGTTTTGAATACTAGCTACAAGGTAAAGAAATGAAATGATGATTGTGTTGATATGCTATGCTGTTATGTGGTTGAATATGGACGATTGTTGAATGTTGCTTTATGAGAAGTCTCTGAGATGCATTCACTTGAATTTAAAAAGAAATCGCATCTTTTTGACAAAATGGGGAGTTTGTTGGGATTTTTTCAAAAAGATTTTATGAGATTATCTTTTATTTAATTCCAAAAAGATAAAAGATTTTCCTTTATCTTATTTGATAAGATTATCTTTTATCAATGAGTTATTTAGTTCCAAAAAGATAAAAGATTCTCCTTTATTTTAGGAATCTTGCTAATTATCTTTGAAGAAATAAGATTTATACATATAAATCTTATATATATAAATAGGATTTTCGAATACAATGTTCGTGAACGAAAAAATATTAAAAAGATCATTCACGATTGAAGGTTAACGAAGAATTGATTGTAGAAGCTGCACGAACAAAAAGGCAGTATGATCTTATGTCTATAAGATCAGCATGTTCATCTAAGTTGATATTATTGAAGAGTAATGATAAGAACGAGATGGTGATTTGCGTGATCACCGTATTCATCAAAAGAGTATGAAGGAATCATGGAGGAGATTCACGGATGAAGACCGGGGGAGCCTGAAGTCTGCAGTTGTTTGTCATATCAAATAGTCATATAGTTGAACAGAGTCTTCTGCTGTATCAATGTATTTTGACGAAGTGTGAATTTTAATAAAATTACTCACTAGGGTTGTGCGTAGCTCCCTAGACGTAGGCATTATTGACCGAACTGGGTTAACAAAGTTTCTTGTGTTTATCTCTCTTGTTATCCCTCTAGCTATTACAACAGTCTATAGCTTTAGTATTGATTGAAGGTTTAATTGATTACTTACATTGCTTTTTCAATACGCAATCATGTAATAAATGGTACACGATCGTGTAATTTTTTTTAATAATAGAAAAATGTTTCGTGTAATTGTTCTTTTAACTATCATGATACGCGATTATCATGTATCATTCCCTACACAATCGCATATCATTTTCGACACGGTCGTGCAATTCTTTTTAACGATCGAAGAAATGCTTTAAATCTAGACGATCATGTTGACTAGTTAGGTAAGCGATCCTTTAAATCATAAATCAAAGTGATATTTAAACGGTCTTGATATTCTTGAAGAGGAGTTGTAAGAAAGAAACACTACAAGAAATTTGGCCTTTAATGTCGGTTTAAAACCGACATTAAAGGCCTTTAATGTCACTTGGCGACCGACATCTTTGTAAGCGTTATTAAAGGCCTTTAATATCGGTTGGGCTTTAATGTCGGTTTATAACCGACATTAAAGATGTCTTTAATGTCGGTTATAAACCGACATTAAAGACCTTCTATGTCGGTTTTAAACCGACATCTTTGAAGGTGTTATTGAAGGTCTTTAATGTCAGTTCATCTTTAATGTCGGTTAATAACCGACATTAAAGCTGTCTTTAATGTCGTTTTTAAACCGACATTAAAGATGTCTGTAATGTCGCTTATGACACATCTTTAATGTCGTTTTTCCACCGACATTAAAGACACATTTAATGTCGTTTTTAAACCGACATTAAAGACACATTTAATGTCGTTTTTATACCCACGTTAAAGATACATTTCATGTCGTATTTATAATAGTTTTTATGACGGCAAAACCGATATTATTTGAGTCGAATTACGTCCGAAAATGTTCGTCATCGTATATTGTAAAAAATAATAAAATGGCTTGCACACTAGCTATAATGCCTACTACTCAATGCACACAATAATACCTAAAATTCCAGCAATGCACACAATAATACCTAGTTCACCTGCAATGCACACAATAATACCTAAAATTCCAGCACACTTCCATATAGAACTACAACAAATACACATCATCCAACACTTACATATAATCACATATCAATAAACACAACTATATTCAACACTATAAGTCCAACTACTCCAAATCCTCCAATATATCCACTTATATATATAATAACACATATCAAACAACACATCCTACCATCCATGGCAAACCAATAATAAACACCTACAATGCCTAAGATCCAACACTAAAATACGAGCACACTTTTCCACACTTCCATATAGTACTACAACAAATACGATCATCCAACACCTAAAATATCAGCACACCTTTCCACCCTTCTACATAGTATTACAACAAATAAAATCATCCAACTCCTAATCACATATTTAAATAAACAACCAACAACTGTAAGTGAAAACTCAAAAATATAAAGATAATATATAAGATCGTGATTTATAAACACAATAGAAAATTCCTTCACTAACTAAAGTATAGGTACAAACTATCTAACAAACAACAATTAGTACGGGACCACCTGCCCTTCAAAAAACTATAGGACTGCCCGTCCCTACAAAAACTTAACTCGACCAACTACTAACCTAACTACAAAAATCAACTACTAACCTAACTACAAAAAGCAACTACTTACACAAATCTGCTAACAAAAGCTGCCCATTCAGTTCGAATCTCATCAATCTCCTCTTGCCTATATGCATTTTTGGTATTGAACTACACACAAAGAGAAAGATATGGAAAGTATGAGTTTGGATCATAAATTGTAATATGTAAAAAGTTAAAGTAGAAACTTACAAGGTTAGTAATAGAAGTACTAGAATTATGCACTATCTCATGTATGTACTTTTGCACGTAGTACCCGCACCCTACAGAATCCAATTGACGAGGGCACTGCATGTATATAAATTGAATATAAATTAATCTTATGTTTCATAAAAAATAATTACCTGTAAATGCAAATTACCTTTACAGGTCTCCATTTTGGAGTTGATCGATAGCGTTGTAGATCGTGTTTCGCTTGCCATGTCTTCAACCCTCTAAATATTTTGAAACATTAGAAGACAAGAAAGTTAAATAAGAAGTAATAAAGTAAACACACTTACACATTTATGATTCCATGAATGTCTTCATTGACTTTACTCCGAAGAGAGTCCAAAACATAAACGCAATTTTCACGAAGATCGATAACATGCAACATCCAATGAAAACTACAATAAACAACATCTTCAATGTGAGTACACATTTAAGCTCAATGGAAATATATTAATGTGTTTCTCTTCTTTATTTACCCGGTATTATATGGAATTAGCACTTTCTGTTCCAAGTTAACTGCTTCTAGCTGGTTGGCTTAATTTCTGGATCGAAGATCAGGATCTTTGATATGTGACGATATTTTTGATTGGTCAATGACAAAAAAATTCTTTGCACAGTCACATTTATCCCAAAGACATCTAAGTAAAAGCAACCATAGTTAAAATATCAACAAACTAACTACAACAGTGGTATTGGAGATAAAGATGAGTATAAGTTGTCTACTTACGTAATATACGCTAGTATACACATATAGCCGATTTCAACCATGCCGCAGTAATGCAACAAATCTTCACGAGCTAAATAAACAAATTTGTCACTTCCAAATATTAGCTCGTTCATTGGGATGCGAATCATGTCTACATCCTCCATGTTGTTCATGGCATGTTTATTTAAAAGCTTAATAATCCCGTTAACGTCAGTATAATTTGAAGGGTATACGACATCCTTCCTAGTTGAATGCTCCTATCACAACCAAGGTTCTAAATTCAAAATACATATACAAATAAAATCAAAACTTAAATAGTAAAAAAAGATACACACTTGTTTGTCACACTTGTTTGTCATTGATTGTAGAAACAAGCCACGAGGCCATAATGTCATTGATTGTAGAAACAAGCCACGAGGCTATAATGTTACCCAATGCTTGATTTAAAGTCTCTATCTTTCCCTTCACTGGATTGGGTATAGTCAAATTTTCTCCCGTAACCATGTCTACTAGAACTTTAACATTGGGACATCCAATGTTATCCTCAACTATCGTGGCTACTGCAACAATATTATCAACATAAAAATTTTTCGCTTCATACACAACCATGGAGGTAAGTTGTATGTCACTAGCATAACTGGCCAACAACTATATCTACTGCTAAGATCTCCATGCGGATTTACCCCATCTGTGGAAAGAGCAAGACGTAGATTTCTAGGTTCTGACCCAAACTCTGGCCATAAATTGTCTATTTTTTTCCATGATAATGCATCTTTTGGATGTTGTAATAGATCATTCACTTCTCTTTTTCTGCCATGCCACGTCAATAATTTTGATGTTTCTTTGCTTCGAAACATTCTTTCAAATCTTGGAATTGGAGAGAAATACCACATGACTTTCACCGGAACATTCTTAACCTCCTTCTTTGAATTTTTAGGAATCTTCCATCTTGACATACCACAAGAGGGGCATACATTTGCATCAGACAGTTCTTTCCTAAACAAGCAACAATCATTCCTACAGGCATGAATCTTCTCGTACTTCATTCCAAGAGTACACAAATTTTTTTTTGCTTCATAAGTAGAAGTAAGGCATTCGTTGGGGGTAGGTAAGATGTCAGAAATTAATTGTAATAACTCAGTGAAACTCTTATCACTCCATCCAAATTTAGCTTTCAAATTATATAACTTTATCAACGTAGATATTTTGGTAAAATTCGTACAATTAGGATATAATGGTTTCTTGGCATCATCTACTACTTCCTCAAAATTTTCTGACTTATCGTTAAAATAATTATGTGCAGCCTCAAACATTCCAATTGTGTCATCAACATCATCCTCGTCAATTTCTTCTTTTACACTACTAAAGACACTTTCATTGTTTCTCTTTATTGGTAGTGATTCACCATGAAAAATCCATTCTTGATAACTCTGATCGATGCCGTTAAAAAACAAGTGATCTCTAATTGTATTCATGACATCTAAAATTTTTGCATTCACACACTTTAAACAAGGACAGGCCATAACATTTGACGTCTTTGAATGCTTCAACCCATTTTTAATAAACATCTCAACCCCATAAGCATACTCAGATGACGTTCTATTCTTTTGCATCCACGACTTCTCCATATTATATAAGATGCAGTTTAATCTAAAAAAATCAAAAACAACGAAATTAAGTAAAGTTAAACTGAATCCATATTCCAAAAACTAACAAGTTCTATATAACCCTAAACCTTATTCTCTGTATTCCAATCAGGTTTCGAACTATAATCATGTAAAATGAAAAGACAAAAAATAATAACAAAAGATATATCTATTAGAAGCAAATTTAGTTCTACATATCCTCAGGCATACTTAAGTTCTACATACTTCCACAGGAAAGAGTGGTAACTGAAATTAATGTTGAGCATACATGAAAAATTTCAAATAATACATAATGCCATGTCAAAAGGGGGTATGATGGTCTAAGTATGGAACTAAAGTTTTTAATGATTATAAAAAACTTTACTTATTAAAAATGTCATTATTGCATGTTATGAAATGAAAGCCCATGTATATATTATAGCATAAGGAAAGACGAAATAGATGATCACAGAAAGGATAGAAGTTGAAATAATTTCGGGATGACAGAAAAGGGCCCATAGCTAGGCATCTAAATCTTTTATGTTGAAGAAGAATAAATGAGGAGCCATGTGCCTAAAAGCCACAAATCTTTACCCTCTAAAAAAAAGAAAAAAGAAACAAATGCCAAAATGAGAAAAAAAAGACAATAGAATTTGAAAGAAGCTAAGCTCTGAGGGCTTTTTTGAGTGGTGGGCTTTGGATTTGAGTGACACATTATATAGCCCATTATTATAATGATAAGTCTTGTCCAAAGTTTGAGTTTGAGCTCTTACATCTAAACTACTAACACACATTATATACATTATTTATGACATTTTGCTTTCATTATATCTTTTGTCTTTTTTTTTTCTTGTTTTTTCTTTCTTTTCTTTTAAGATTGATCCTCACAATCACCATGTTCAATGATTTGTGGATATAAAAGATAATATTCTTTAAGAGAAAACCCTTAAAGTTGTTTCAAGTAACAATAATTGTTGGAAGAAGAGCAAGCTAACCATGCAAAAATATTTGGTTGGAGATAGAGAAGCTTGTTAAGACACTTATCATCTAACATGAACAAAAGTGATGTGAGAGTCAGATAGGAGAGGAAAAGAAAACTACAAAGAAAAAAATTTGGACGTAAATAAAAATAGTTTACTGAAAGAGCTCCATAGTTTGAGTAAAAATAGACACAAGTTAATTTTATTTGGTGTTTTCGTTTTTCATCTTAGTAATACCATAGATGTGGATGGTTTTGGTTTTGTTAGATTTAGGCAAAATCATTAATTAAATTGAATCAACTAGTTTCGAAAATTTGTGTGTGAAGAAACCAATTTGAAGCACGAAAAGGACAACAATGTCATCACCAACAATAAGGAGTGGCTCATCTTTGACGATAAGAGAAAATAGGTGAGAATAGACATGGATCATAAAAGATTGTCATTAACGGAGAAGAACACAAAATGAAAATCGATCACTTTAGAATTTAGGACATTTCAAACTCATACAAAACCTAATTATTCTTATGAAGAGAGTAAATGAAGAAATCCATAATCTTACCCACGTTAATAACTTTATTCCCAGTTTTACACCAAGCTTTCACGATACATTACAACAAACAATACTTTGTGAGAGGGAGAATAAAGCCAGCCATTTCATCCTATTCACAACTACGATACACTCAATTCATGAGATCAAAAAGTACAACTACGATACGATACACTCAGTTCACAGCTACGATTTCATCCTAGTTTCGAAAGTTTTACACTAAGCCATTTCATCCTATTCACAGCTACGATAAACTCAGTTCAAGAGATCAAAAAATACAACAAACAATAATAACAATAAAGTACAAAAGAATGATTTAAAGAACAGCCATTTCATCCTTATTTACAGCAATCTAAATCGAAATCAAAAAACATGCTAAAAACCCGAAATTACAAAAATTGCGACCACTTGAAAGAAGATGGAAAATTTACCGTCGTTGCTGTGAATGTGAGAGGGAGAATGAGAATGTGAGAGGAAGACGCGGACGACCGGACGAGTTTCTTTAGAAGGAGAGAAATGCGGCCGAATTTGATTCCAAGGGTGGGCGAACAGAACAACAATCGATCGGAATGGTGGCGGCGATAGAAATGGTGGCGTCGATTAAAATTGTGGCGTCAATCGGAGAAGAAATGAAGGAGAGTCGTTCGGAGAAGAAATGAGACAGAATCGTTCGGAGAAGACGAGGGTCGAATAGATTTGGAATCGAATAGCAGACGGTCGAAAAGGTAAAGTAAGAGAGAGAATGTTATTTTCACAAAAAAAAATTATTAAAAAAAAATTAAATGGACCTTTAATGTCGGTGGAAAACCGACATTAAAGTGTCTATTTTTTCACAAAATAAAAATATTAAAATTAAAATTTAAATGGACCTTTAATGTCGGTTCTCAAAATGGCGGACCTTTAATGTCGTTTTAAAACCGACATTAAAGTTTAGTCTTTAATGTCGGTGGAAAACCGACATTAAAGGTCCGCCTTTTCAAAATCGACATTAATGTTCTTTTTTCATTTTTTCCAAGCGACATTAAAGCCTATATTTCTTCTAGTGAAAGAGAAGATGAAGAAAGAAAGAAAGAAAGAAAGATGGATAAATATACAAGAAAGAAAATCTAGAAGAGGAGCGGAAAAAATCTGGAAGAGAAGATGAATAAATTGCAAGGAAGAAAAAGAAAAGAACCAACAAATCATCCGCAATATCAAGGCCGAATCTGAAATTTATGAAAAAATTTTACCGGCTTTATTGGGCTTTTTTATTTTTGATTTTCTACTAGCTATATTTTTTTAAATATTTTGGTGTTTTGTTATATTATGAAAATTTACCTATTTAAAAGTCTATATGTTTTCTTCTTCTTTATATTATATTTTATTTTATTTTTCTTAAAGCCGATCAACCATTTTTTTCAATTTATTTTCTTTTTTTTGGTTCTTTTTAAAAAATTATTTGAATTGTTATGAATACCAAAACATTGAAACTATTTACAAAAATATAGCAAAAACTCAAATGAATTAAAGAGAGTCATTTGATGAATTTTACTATATATTGTAGGTAGTTTTAATAATTTGCCATTTTTAAAAATGCCAAAAATTATTTCTTTTAAATTTGATTCTTATTCTTTTGTAAAAGCTATAAACCAACGATTAGAAAATGCCTCATAATTTTATTATTTTTTTTTTTTTAAATCATTTTTAAGCATATTTGGGGTATGACTTGTTCGATTGATCTCAAATTTTGGTGATTTAAGAGGGGCTGAAATCGTTATTCTAAGCTTTTCGCTATAAACTTTTTATAATAATAAAAACATTAGTATACAAAATTAAAATTGTTATCATCTAAATACTAATTAATTAATTAAAATTAAAGATCCTCCATAATTAGAGAACTATCACACTTTACATATTAAAGTTGTGTGACTAAATTGTTAGAAATAAGGTACAACAACTGAATTGTTATAAACCAAAATTAATAGACTAAATTGTTAGTCATGAAATTTTAGCAACCAAAAGTGTTTTTATCCACATTTTTCTTTTAATTTAAACACATATCAAAACTGTTTTTATCTACATTTTTCTTTTAATTTAAACATATATCAAAACTGTTTTTATCCATATTTTTCTTTTAATTCAAACACATATATGGTCAAAGAATCATATTCCCATGCAAGTGGTCACATGTATAATAACTTTTGTTGTAAAATGAGAATTGGGATAACCCTAAAAATCTTTTGAAAAGTGTAGTACTTATCTTGTAAAAGGTAAGAGCTAAACATATGTTGATGCCAAAAACTAGTATAAATATAGAGCAACCGAGGGGGGAAAAGCACATTACAACAGAAACTTGCTCTAGACATCAAAGAAAAGAGATAGCAAGATGAGCTGTGGGTCCAAGAAGGAGTGGATCAAAATCCCTGATTGTAATACACCTTGTGTGATTGAAGTTGCAAAAGATGCTGTGAATCAACACAACAAAGCGTCAGGAGATAACCTTGTATTCAAAAGGGTTATTATAGGCTGGTTTTTGGAGATTGATGATCATACAATAAAGCATCGTTTGTATATTGAAGTAATAAACAGCAAGGGAGTAGTCTTGATAATTTCAATAGTAATTGTGGTAGTAACAAAAGATGGAAAAAGAGTGAGAACACTCGTTTCATCCCATCATGGCTATCCGGATGAGAAGGATCTATTTATATTTTGGAACAAAATTCCTGATGTCAATCAACCTTGTGTGCAAAACGTTGCAAAGTGGGCAGTGAATAAACATAACAAGGATAAGAATGATTATCTAGTATATGTTTCAACTGTTGAAGGTTGGTATATTGAGGTGGCCGATCATTCTGGTACTCTAGTATATAAACTTCATATTAAGGCAAAGGAATGCATTGGACGTGTGAGGGACTATTGTGCTGTGGTGAAGGAAGAAAAACCTCTTACTGAAAGAATTAGAACACTTTTAGAGTTCTTTCCTATCCCCCCAAAGAAATAAAAGTAGAAAAACTTGCAATCTGTGCGGGTTTTTTAATGTTATGTTATGTTATGTTTACGCCCTTGACTATAACTATATATAAATAGCCAAGGGCTTAATAAAATAAAGCTTTTCTAAAATAAATATTATTCTATCTGTCTATGGGTTTTATTAATTTATTTAATTTATGTTTCTTTTGAAATGGAAATATTGAATGACGGAACTAAATTGCGAGATTGTATTAACAAACACGTAAAAACGGTATAGTGCTTTTGTTAATAGCTGAACCAAAATCTCCATTGCCAGGATGCAAAAGCAAGTAACCAAAAATCCCAAAACTCACTGCAAAAACCTTCAAATACGACAACAACAATTATCGGAAAACATCTTTAAATCCTTTAAACCGAGAGCATTCAGATGTTATGGGTAACACTACTTTCATTAAAAAAGCTTGATAGATATTCAACAAAAACCAACAAAATATTCAAAATAGAAATTTTTGGAAAGCAGGATTTTCACGGAAATTGAATTGTCACACAACACCTTCCCCCTAACAATAACAATGGTAATAACAAATCAATCCAAAAATAAACAAACAGTAAAAAACAGACAAGAGTTGGTAGTCCAGTTCGTTTATATACCACCACTACATTGAAATAATCCATTAATATAATTGAGTCAATAATGTTGTACTTATTTGTATATACTCAAGATTATAGTGACAATGTGTATCTAACTTTGTGAACACCTAAGCTTTCCCTGGATTTGAGACTACCTATATCTTTATTAGGATTTAGCCTCCCATTAAGTATATGATCAATTAGGTATTGAAGATTTAAGTTCCTCACGTGAGACTCATTTCATCCTAGAAAAATTTAAATTCTTTAAGACCCGTTTGGATTGCAGATATTGTTTCATGGATATAGATATTAAAAAATGTCGAGTATGCTTAGTGTTTATTTTTAATAATTTTTTTAGTTCTATATATGTTGAAGACGATGAAAATGACAATTTTTGTGAAGACTAACTGACTGTATTTAATTTTTTTTTTCTTTTTTTTTTATTTTGTATAGCTAAACAAAAAATTAATAGCTCAGCTTATCTTTTTTGTTACGCTATATGTCAGCTTATCATGGATGGGTAGAAATCCAATTTCTTTTTATTGAAGGTCATCGGCAGATCTTTATTTCTGCACTGCAAGAAAGTTTTCCATGGATGGTCAGTCAAAACCTGAGACATTACATGTGTACAATATCGATCGCCTGGCTGACATAAAAGAGTACGTTATTAAAGATGTTCAATGTCAATCACCTTTTATATCGGCTGTCCTTCTACATTCAGTTGATTTTAATGTCAATTTTTGCTTGATATTAAACACATTTAGTATAACACCTCTTCAATATCAGTCACGTAACCAACATTGAATAAGTTGTCTGACATTAAATATATGGGCTAATTTCCTTCTTCCCATTAATTGTTCGATACGAGAAAAGTGATACACCGGATATTTTAAAATATTCATTTCCAATGTTATATATATAGATTCTGCACATGACTGACTATTAATATAATAAAAGTAATATGTAATTTTATAATTCAACTCAACTTTCAACCAACACAATAATTAACTAACTCATTCAGGTAATATAATTATATGTCCCATAGGGATAAACAAAATTGTTAACTATAATAATTACAATACTCTAAAACCTAAAAATCATTCGTTGACTCTAAAACTTTCACAAAGTCGCATTGTCAGTTCCACACCTAATGCCATTACTAGAAGAAATCTGGCCTTAAACCAAACCGACATTAAAGGACTTTAATGACACTTGGCGACCGACATCTTTGCAAGCATTATTAAAGGCCTTTAATGTTGGTTTATAACCGACATTAAAGGCCTCTTTAATCGGTTTTAAACAAACATTAAAGGCCTTCAATGTTGGTTATAAATCGACATCTTTGATAGTGTTATTGAAGACCTTTAATGTCGGTTGATCGTTAATGTCGGAGGAGAACCCACATTAAAGATATCTTTAATGTCGTTTATGAACCGACATTGAAGATATCTTTAATGTCGTTTTTACACCGACATTAAAGATGTTTTTAATGTTGTTTTAAACCAACATTAAAGACATATGTCGTTTTTAAATCGACATTAAAGATACCTTTAATATCGGATTTAAACATTTTTTTATGACGGAAAAACTGACATTATTTGCATTTATGGTGTTTCTTTGGGTAGCCAATAATCCGAAATAAAAATATAGGATCAAATATTGAGCCAAAATTTGATGGTGGGGAAAGCTAGCACAAAGCTCTTTATACCTCTCCCAATACTCGAAAAGTGACTCACTGTAGGCTTGCTTAGTGTCATATATTTCATTTTTAATGTTATAAGCTTGGGATGCAAGAAATTTTTTTATAAGAATTTTTTCTTAAGGCTATTCCAAGTTATGATTGACCCTGGTTCTATGTAATATAACCACCTCTTAGCCCTTATTGGTCAAGGAGAAAGAGAATGCTTTCAAGTTTAATTTTTCTTTCGTAATGCCATGTGGTCTCATAGAGCCACATACCATATAGAAGTCCTTAAGATGTTTATGAGGGTTTTTTCCGTAGCTCTTGTGAGACCCGTGTCTAGAATAGAAGGGTTTCATTTTGTTGGAAAGAAGTAAAAGGCGTTATGTGAAAAAGTAGGCGTTTTAAGGTTAGATCACGTTAAAGCAAGGTGATGCGATAAAGGAGATTACGGTCAAGGGTAACAAGGTGTTTTGATGCTTAACGGGAGATGAAGTCAGGCGAGAAGAGATTAATATTTCAAAGAAATGTCTAATTTTGATTTGATAGTCGATTACGTGTTGTGTTTAAGCTTAAGCATGGACTAATAGGTCAAAGTTTTAAGTAAGAGCTGTCAAGTTGTAAGAAGTTAAAGGAAGAAGTTAAAGGATGACTAATCCAACTTAGGATTAGTATAGATAGGATTGAATGATCTAAAGAGAGAGTTTATTATTATGAGATTTTCTAAGTGTTGTGTTGCGTGTTGAGAAAGCACTAGGTGAGAAAAGGAATTGAAGTTAGGCGTTAAGAAAGGAAGAAAACTAAGGCTAAGTATTTTTGAGTGATTTTCTAAAAGAAGGAAGTGTTTTGAAAGCATTTTTCTGAGTCTTTATGTTGTTATAAATACTTACTGTCGTGTATTATTGTTGATATTTACATTGTTTATTTGAAAGGAAAGTTTCTAAACTAAAGTTTCTATGTAATGTTTGTATGCGAGTAAATCATTAGCCTTATTCCTATCAATGAGCTAGCTATTATGTGCACATCATGAGTAAAGGTAACATGTGGAAAATGACTACATGAGTTAGCAACCTAAGCAATGAGAAATGAACCAAGGAAATTCCCTAAGAGATGTTGATGAAAATGAATCTCGGTTCTAGGCATGGGAATGGTTCATGTTCTTGGTTGAAAGGAATAAGTAGAGGATAATGTGTGATTTATATATTGAATGAGGCATTGAGGGTCTCTTTATAAAAATGAAAATGAATTTATATGATTGCATTGTATTCCCCAAAAGGATTTCAAAAATCTCACTTAAAGTATTTAACTTACTTGTTAAGTTTCCCTTCCCTAGGTTTTCAAGGCGTTGATGCTAAGTGAAGAAGGGTAATACGAGTAAGCCAGACATTGTAGTCGAAGAAGTTGTGCTAGGCATTAAGGGTCTTAAAGCTTTATTTAAGTCCTTGTTGTAAAGAGAGAGCTTGATTAATTGTATTGTATTTAGAATGCAAGTTGTTAAATTAATTAAGAGAAGTTGTTTGTTATCTTGTGTTATGAAAGTTTAACTTCAAGCTTTGCGTTATGATTATTGTTATAGTAATTCTACTTACTAGGTATTCAACGTGTTATCTCACGAGGAGATACGCGTTTTGTGTCTCAGCGGTCACGTCCCACATAGCCGCGTGAAAGTGATTTTAGGACGGGACATGACAGCTCCCCTTGATGTTTGAGTTTTTGGACTCTTATTTATTCTTTGAATGTCATTGCAATTCTTTTTTATATCTCATTTTCTTAAGGGCATAAGTTAAAGTATGCTTGTTGTGAATTCTGCGTTATTTAGAATTGTTCTTTCACAAATTTAATGCATGATTAAGTAATTTCAATAACTAATTGATTAATAACAAGGGCTCGATTATTTAACCAACTTAGCTATATACCTTACTTAATGCAATTTTTTAATTAATACGAGTGTTTTTTATTCCTAAATAATTGAGCATCTAGGTTGGCTAAGAAATTAACCATAATAATAGGGTAGGAAAGTTGAGACATCTTAGGTTTATTAGCTAGGTGTTGAAATCGGTAATGTGAAACTCACGCCCTGGTAGAAGGGTTTCATGTAAATTATTTTTTGAGATAACGCGAGAAAAGGGGTAGAGGACGAAGGAATGAGACAACGCATTGTGAGGAAAGGCAACATGGTACAACAAGAAACTATGAGACCTATGTTTTAATAGAAGGGTCACTTTGAAATTAGAAGTTTTGAATTAAGGTTTTATAGAATTTTGAATTAGGTGTTTTGGGAAGGATGTTTGTAATATGCATTTTAATAAGTTAAGCATTTTGAATCGCGGTGAAACTATGTAATGAGAGAAAAGAAGTTAGGCATTTTGATACACTGCTTGAAGATAAGGTGACATAAGGAGAAGGGGATCGCGAGTTGAATGTAAGCATTGAGAGTAAGAAAATTTCAAATTTTCTATTTAAGTTTAGTAAGTAGGTTACGGGGCAAGTTTAAGGATAAGCATGGTCATGAGAAAGATTAAGTTTATATGTATGCCACTATAAGTAGGAGCTAGCTAGTTAATAAGGACCTAGGGATGACTAATCTGTTTTGGGATTAGTATAAATAAGGATAAGAGGTTAGTAGGAAAGTTATTATGCTAAATTTTCTATTGTTATCTTTGTTAGTGTTTAAAGCATGTACAAACTATTTGATGTTATGAGAAAACTTGAATGGTTTATAGGAAAGTGTTTCTAATGTTAAAGTTTATGTATAATGATTGTATGTTTTGTTTGAGGTAAACCATTAGTCTTATTCCTATCAATGAGCTAGATGTTATGGGTGCATATAATTAATAAAGGAAACCATGGGGTGAGCAACCACATGTCATTAAAGACTAACCAATGCAGTTGTGTTAGTGCCCTGAGCAACGGGAAATGAATTAGTGAAATCTCAAGAGATGCTGATGATGACTCGGTCATCACAGTAATCTATACGCGGGAATGATTCATAGTTCTTGGCAGAAAGGAATGTGTAAAGACTAATGTGTGTTTTGTGTGATTTTATGAAGTGAGGTGTTGAAGCATGTTTTTGTTTATGCTAAGAAAATGAATTTGCTGGTTGGATTGTATTCCCCAAAAGGTTTTAAAAAATTATCACTCACTAAGTACTTGACTTATGTGTTAAGTTTTCCCTCTCTAAGTGATCAGACATTAAGGCTACGTAAGGAAGGATGAGACGGGTTGCTTTGCAAGGAAGCTAAGCAAGGCGTTTAAGCTTTTGTTAAAATTCTTGTATTAAGGATTTATGTAGAGTGTAATTTATAAAACGTATGGTTTAAAGTTAATAAAAGGGAAGTTTTGTTATTTTTGCTACATTATGTTTTCCTAATCGCTTAGTAGTTTTAAAAGCACTTAAGGTTGAACTAGGTGATTTAAGCCAAGTTTCAAGAATTTAAGCGAGCACTCTAGCCCCTTGAGGCGTCAGTACTGCTCAAGTTACATTTTGTTTTGCATAACGAGGTTAAGGACTTGCATAGGGCGAGGGGTGACTATAACTCAAGAAGAGACGGCGACAACGAGCACATAACCAATTATCAAGTGATGAGCTAGGTGATGAGTTTGATTAGTCAACTAAACACAGGTTAAGTTTATGTTAAGCATGGTTTAAGAAGGATACTAAACTAACATGTGTAACGCACTAAGTAGGAGTTGCCAGGATTAGGAGAAGTGTAATGGTCACTAACTTGATTTGAGAAGAAGTATAAATACATTTGAAAAAAGATTAAATCTAGTGTTTAGATAAGAGAAAATTCTATCAGAGGAGTAAAAAGTGAAGCTTCGTTATAGGACCAGGCGATAAGAGGAAAGAATAGTTAGGTGATAAGAAGAAAGAAAAGAGAAAAAGAAAAGTTTAACTGTGTGAGTGACCCTTCAAATAAAAGCAAGCTTTTGACTTTTACCATCAAAGTCACATTGTTATATTATCATGTTCTTAAAATATGCTCATGTTGTAATCTCAGACATACATGTAAGATAACATAACAAATTTGAAGTATGTTTACATTTGTGAAGTTGTACTATTGTGATGCTTGTATTTATACAAAACCATTAGTCTTATTCCTAATCAAGAGCTAGCTATTATATACACATAAGAGTAGAGGTTGTGGTCCACTTGGTAGAAGGATGGCTGAACGTGTTGAGTGGTTCTTGTTCAAGTTAATCGTCAAAGGAAGTTTAGGAATCCCTCCCATTGAATGTATTGAAATCGTTTATTGGAATTGTTTGAAGTTTAGAAATTAAATTATATATAAAGAATGTACATTGTAATTTGTTGTAGGTTAAGGGTTAAAATTGTTGAAATTTATGTATAAATCTATTGAAATTGTTTGAAGTTTAGGAATGAAATTTTATGTATAAAATGTATATTGAAATTGTTATAGGTTTATGGTTTAAGTTGTTGAAATTTATGTTTAAAGTATTGAAATTATGATTGGTTTGGGGTTGAGATTGTTAGGGTTTTAAAGGTTGAAATTGTTAGGTTTGTATTTGAAATTGTTGAATTGTTGAATTGTTCAAATCGTTAGGTTCGTATTTGATTGATTTGTTGTGGCTATCCTACAGTTAGGGTAGCCTTTAGTTTTTAATTTGTTAGTATGCTTTGTTTGTTGGAATTAAGTGTTAGTTAGAATTAGGTGACCTTTAGCAGTTTATAATTTGTTAGAAGTGTTAGGTAGCTTGTAAAGTTTGTTGGAAGTGTTAGAGGTAGCTTGGAAAGATTAAAGTAATATGTGGTTAGGTTGTTCTGCTATCCTATAATTATGGTAGCCTTTTTACTTTAAACTTAGTTGTAGTGAAAGTTGGGATACTGGGTTCTTGTGTGGTGTAGCTTATTCATGGAGTAAGTTTGGACATTTGAAAGGATGAATATAAGACTGTTAGGTGATGAATTTGAGAGGATGATTGTGGATCTGACCATAGTCTCACATCGGTTAGATAAGAGGATGATCTTGGGTATATAAGTGAGGACAACTATCTCCATTTGTATGAGGCCTTTTGGGATGATTCCAAAAAGCAAAGTCATAAGGGTGTATACCCAAAGTGGATAATATCATACCATTGTGGAGATATTCAAGGGGTTTGTTGAAGGACCATCTGCATCACGTCCTCCTGTTTTAGATGTTATGATCCTCTTATGATTACCGTGAATGGTGTTCAACACCATTGAGACTTGATGAATTGTTTGGTTCGTTGCTTACGGCTTATGTTTGAGATGGCCATAGCTGATAGAGAAAATAAGAAAGGCAAGGAAATTGCTTTTAAGTCCACACATGAAGGTAAGGTGGCAGTAAGTAACACTGAAGCAAACATGGATGAGTCAATAGCTTTGTTGACAAAACAATTCACAAAAGTCCTCCGGAAATTCAAAAATACGAATGCCATAGGTATGAATGCTCAAACTTCTAATCAGTATTGAAAAAGGAATGATAAAGGCACTACCAAGAGGAACAATGAAAATTCTAATAGAAGAAGTAATGGTTATATTGGAAGGATATTATTTGAGGTAAGCGTTATCAAAATGATAGGTTGTTATGGATGTAAGTATGCAAAACAAGAATTTATTCCTAGTTTAAAATAAAAGAATAGAAGAATAAAGAAAGACTAGATGAAATATGAGGGTTAGGGATTACCTCAATTACCTTTCAAAGTTATCTTTTTAACCCTTCTTACCTTTGTGGAAATTGAGAGTAGTATGGGGAAGAAGCGTGTCGAACCCTAGAGAGCACTTAAGATTCAAAACATCAAGACTCACAAACAAGGTCGATTAGTAGCTTCAAGATCTAAAAGAAAATTAGAAACACAAAAAAGGGGAGGGGGTTTGTGGAAGTGATTTTTGAACTATAGTAAAGAACGAGTATTAAGGAATGATTATTGACAACAAGTAATTCAAGTAAAGTTTTTCTTTCGAGTTTAGTAGAGGGAATTTTTCTTGGATAATTACCATGTTTCTTATTATTGAAAAAGAAAGAAGATTAATTAATCTTTTCTTGAATTTAGAAGAATGGAATTTTTACAAAAAGAAAGTAACCAAATCTCTATTAAAACATGATTAATCTCAGCGACCAAAGCATGTTCAAACCGAGGCAAAATTTATCCTATTCAAGATTTGATAAAGAGGGGATAACCACTACCCTTAGCAAAATTAATGCTCATTTCAAATTTTTTATGCAAGAATCAATTAGTAGAAAATTAAAGACAATCTCAACAATTAATTCAACATAACAAACCATTGCAAATCAAAATTTAAGTTTAGCACTTTAAGAATTTGTAAAGAAATTTCAATGAAAATTTGATGGGGAAAACTTATTTGTTTATTGAAATTTCAAAAGAAGTTGAAAAAGGAAACAAGCAATCAAATAAAAAGTTGAAAAGATATAGAAAGGAATTTAATTCTCAAAGAAAACATGGTAATTTAACCCAAGAAAAAGTCTCAAAAGATTACCTTAGCCAATGAAGATTGATGAAATTCTTGAAAAATGTTGATGAAAGAATCCATTTATTTAACAAAAGTAATCTTTATTGATAGAGTTTCAAGAATTTGCTACAAGAATTGAATGAGAAAGAGAGTTTTTTTACTTGGAATTTTTTATCTCTCTCCCAAAAAATAGGAGGGATTTTATAGAAGGGAAAATGGGAGAAAAAAGTGGAATTAGTTTTAAAAACTTCCATTTTGCAGTTTATTTTGGGGAAAATGATGAACTGGTTCACAAATGGGTTTGGATCGAGTCTTGGGTTGGCCCAATTGAAGAGAAAAAAATAAAAAAAAGAATTGCAGCTGCTGAGATTCGAACTCACGACGGAGGAGAGGCGCGTGCAGACGAGGCAGCGACACGTGGCGAACGCGTGGGTCGCGAATCGGTTCGGGATCGGGTTTCCAGGTCGACTTTTTGGGTCGTGCGAAAAATGAAAGGACAAATAGAGGCGCGTCTGAGGTTCGAACTCGTGACTTTGCGATGGACGCGTGGCGTGATCTGGTGATGCCATGTGGCGCGATCTGGTTCGTCCAATTTTTTGTTTTTCCCTTGAACTTGTTTTTGACAATTCTTCTTCGTTATAACTCCGATTTAAGTGATTTCAGTGGTGTTGGACTCGTATCGGGGTGAAGTTTTATATTCGGCATAAAAATGACATTTTAGTGAGTAAACTAATAAAGGTTGGGAAAAATTCGTCTAATAATGTTAGGTCTAAAATAGCCCTAACATATATTAAGAAAAAGGAAGGTGATGGAAGGATTTTCAGGTGTAGAGAATGTGGAGGTGTTGGTCACTATCAGGCAGAATGTCCCACGTTCTTGAGAAAATAGAAGAAAATTTTTTGTGCCACTCTGTCAGATGAAGAATCTGGTGATAGTAAAGATGATAATGGCAACATAAATGCATTCACAATACAAATTACTGATGATGAAAGTGAATGTTTTGAAGAAAGCAAAAATGATAAGCAGTCAATTGAGAAGCTTGAAGCTCTATGGAAATAAGATTGTCAAGCAAGGGCAATATAAAAGGAAAAGATTCAAGATCTTATAAAAGAAAATGAACGGTTGATGTTCCTAATATCTTCTCTAAAGATAAAATTGAGAGAGGTTCAGAATGAGTATGATCAGATTTTAAAATCTGTTAAAATGCTAAACTCAAGGACAGAGAACTTAGATTCAATACTCAATGCTGGACATAATTGCTCTTAAAGATATGGTTTGGGATTTGTGGCCTCTACAAGTAGTCTTAAAACTACATCTGAAATCAAGTTTGTTCCTGCACCAAAGGTAGTTGAACATGAAACAACTCATATAGAGACTGGCATCAGGAGTGCAGTTAAAAATTTTGGCAGAACTTGTTACTACTATGATCGAAAAGGTCATATAAGGTCATATTGTTATAAATTAAGGCGAGAACAGTTGCATCAACAGAAATACTGGAATAGGAGCCATGCACAACCTCGCATGGTCTGGAGAATTAAATCTACTAAAAGATGTAGGATTGCCTTTACATTCGTTCAGACCATAGGTGATGCGTGGTATTTTAATAGTGGGTGCTCCAGACATATGACTGGAAACAGATCCTACTTTACGAACTTAAAAGACTGTGTCACCGGACACACCGGCGGATTTAGCATAGGCCCAGGGGGGACTCGAGCCCCCCCTCAACTTTATTGTCTTTATATAATATATATAAATAAAACTACTTAATTATTAATATTTATCATTAGCTTAGTGGTTACTCTAACTATTAGCCCCTCTTCCCACCAGGTTCAAATCTTATCTATGTAGTTTATTTTTCATATTTTTCTTTTATCCCCGTCAATATATTTTCTAGATCCGCCACTGGTCCGGACATGTTACCTTTGGTGATGGTGCAAAAGAAAAAATTATAGCTAAAGGTAACATAGATAAAAATAACCTGCCACGTCTAAACGATGTTAGGTATGTGGATGGACTAAAAGCAAACTTGATCAATATAAGTCAGCTATGTGATCAAAGCTTCAAAATCAGTTTTGATGATATTGGTTGTGTTGTTATGAATAAAGAAAATCAGATTTGTATGAGTGGTAAACGACAGACTGATAACTGTTATCACTGGAACTCAAATACGTCAGACACCTGTCAGTTTACAAGATCAGATCAAACGTGGCTATGGCATAAAAAGTTGGGGCATGTCAGTATGAGAGGATTGGAAAAAATTATTAAAAATGAAGCAATTATGGGAATTCCTGATTTAAATGTAAATGGAAAATTCTTCTGTGGAGACTGTCAAATTGGCAAGCAGACAAGGTTTACTCATAAAATTTTGAAAGAATGTTATACCAATGGAGTCTTGGAACTGTTACATATGGATCTCATGGGTCCAATGCAAACAGAAAGTCTGGCAGGAAAGAGGTATGTTCTGGTTGTAGTTGATGATTACTCAAGATAGACTTGGGTTTGCTTTCTCAAAGGAAAAACAGATACTGTTGAAATATGTAAAAATCTGTGTTTGAAGCTACAACATGAAAAAAGGGAAGAAGATAAAGAGGATCCGAAGTGATCATGGTAAGGAGTTTGATAATGAAGGCTTTAACAGTTTTTGTCTGTTAGAAGGAATACACCACGAATTTTCTGCACCTATAACTCCTCAACAAAATGGTGTAGTAGAAAGAAAAAAAGGACGTTACTAGAGATTGCACATGTTATGATACATGCCAAAAATTTACCTCTATGTTTTTGGGCAGAAGCTAAAAATATTGCCTGTCACATTCATAGCAGGGTAACTATTAGAACTTGAACGACTATTACTCCTTATGAACTTTGGAAAGAGAGAAAGCCAAATGTTAAATACTTTCATGTGTTTGGACGTATATTTTATATCTTAGCTGACAGGGAATACCGTCAGAAATGGGATGCAAGGTCAGAACAAGGAATCTTTCTCGGGTACTATCAGAACAGTCAGGCCTATAAAGTCTTCAAAAACAGATCTAGAATTGTTATGGAAACAATCAATGTTGTAGTAAATGATCTCGATTCAGCTATCAAACAGATAAATGATCAGGAAGATGAGACTTCAAACATGTCTAAAGTTAGAACTACGTGTCCTGTAGAAGTTTCTAAAGCTAATAACCCATCAAATGATACAGGTAAAAATTTGGAAAAACCATCAGAATAAATTATCACTAAAAATTCAGAACTAATTCCATCTGCTCATGTGAAGAAAAATCATCCAGCAAGCTCTATTAGGTGATCTGTCAGCTGGGATGCATACCAGAAAGAAAGAAAAGGTTGATTACTCGAAGATGGTTGCAGATTTATGTTATACTTCCACCATTGAACCTTCTACTATTGACTCTGCTCTCAAGGATGCGTATTGGCTAAATGCTATGCAAGAGGAGCTACTCCAATTCAGACGAAACAATGTCTGGACTTTAGTTTCCAAGCTAGATGGTGTAGACGTTATTGTCATTAAATGGGTATTTAAAAATAAGGCTGATGAAGCTAGATGTGTGACGAAAAATAAAGCCAGATTAGTAGCTCAAGGCTATACTCAAGTTGGAGGTGTTGACTTTGATGAAACGTTTGCTCCAGTTGCTCGATTTGAAGCCATTTGTTTGTTACTTGGTATATCATGCATACAAAAATTTAAATTGTATCATATGGATGTAAATAGTGCTTTCTTAAATGGATATTTGAATGAAGAGGTTTATGTTGCTCAACCAAAAGGTTTTGTTGATTTCGAGCACCCGAAGCATGTGTATAAGCTCAACAAAGCTCTATATGGGCTAAAGCAAGCTCTTAGAGCTTGGTATGAACGGCTAACTATTTACTTAAGAGGTAAAGGATATTCCAGAAGAGAAATTGACAAGACTTTGTTTATACACAGGGAACCTGATCAACTTTTGGTTACTCAAATTTATATTGATGACATTATTTTTTGGAGGTTTTCCTCAAGATCTTGTCAATAATTTCATTAACATCATACAGTCAGAATTCGAAATGAGCATGGTTGGACAACTCTTATGCCTTTTTGGGTCTTCAAATTAAGCAAAAGTATGACGACATATTCATATCTCAGGAAAAGTATGTCAAGAATATGGTTAAAAAGTTTGGTTTGGAATAGGCTCGAAATAAGCGGACTCCAACTGCGACACATGCTAAACTTACAAGAGATACTGATGGTGCTGAAGTTGATCACAAACTCTATAGGAGTATAGTAGGCAGCTTATTGTATTTAACAGCAAGTCGACCTAACATAGCTTTTGTTGTGGGAATATGTGTCCGTTATCAAACTGATCCCCACATCTCTCATCTAGAAGCTTGGTTAAGTAAGAAGCAGAACTGTTTTTATTTATCTACTGCTGAAGCTGAATATATAGCAGCAGTTAGTGGTTGTACACAATTGATTTGGATGAAAAATATGTTGCATGAATATGGCTTTGATCAGGACACTATGACGTTGTATTGTGACAATATGAGCGCAATTGATATATCGAAGAATCATGTTCAACATAGTCGAACAAAGCACATTGACATAAGACATCATTTTATTTGAGAACTTGTTGAAGATAAAGTGATTAGGCTTGATCATATTTGTTCCAACTTACAATTAGCTGATATTTTCACTAAGCCTCTGGATGCAAATTCATTCGAATACTTATGTGCTGGTTTAGGAGTGTATCGCACTTAACTTCATAGCCAGCTATAAAGGGGGTGCATGTCTCCACGTTCCAAATCATTAGGGGTTCAGCGCCGTTTCAGGAATAAATAGATGTCGTTTCGGCATATGGAGAGTTTCTTTTTGCATTAATGAGCTTTAAATTTCAGGTTATTTAGACTATTTCTGACTATTTAAACTGAGTTTATCATGATCGTCACACACACTGAAGTTGATACAACAGTTGAAATTTTTCTTCAGTTATCCCAATCTTGTTCGCTATGGTGAATAGTGCAAGGGGTCTTATATGTCTCAACAATCTGAAGACGCACCTAATGTCACCATTTCTTCACCTCCTCCGGTACAATAAGTGAGGGTAAGAGGTCGACGGTTCAAAAGCACTCCTCCCCGGAGACCGTATTGGCTTCCATCTGAAAAATTATAGGGAGAGGCCTCTAGTAGGTTGCATGAATCTTTACGGCCTGAGTCTGTGCCTGAAGTTGGTGAGTCTTCTGTTCCTGTTTCCCCTACAATGCATACACCTCGAGCTCCTGAGGCCATTGTATGGGATACGAATTTGGATGATCAGGATGATGTTCCATTAGCTCGATTGTTGAAGAAAACCTCAGGTCCAGTTATCTCTGAGAAGCTTCCTTCTGATCCCCCTGATTCTACTCACTCTCAGGAGAGTTAATCAACAGAAGGGGTCGGGTATTCATTCCTACTCCAGGCCCTCGGCGTTCACCAGGTATGCCTTCAGGTTATTCTCTTTTTATTCACCCTCCTCGATCAGAATCATCTACTTCAAAACCTGATGTTGTGCCTGCACATGTTTCTAGTAGCACTACTGTTGCACATGAGGAACAGATGACTTACCTCCTGAAGACATTCCTCCTCCTGCTGATGATCCCACTGCTCCATCAACTGAAGGAAGCCAGAATCTCCTAAGGGTTCTCAACCTCTAAAGAGAAAAACTCAACAAATTATGAGAAATATCACTACCAAAACAGGCAGAAAGAAAATTCCTGCGAATATTTCATCTGTTCCTATTGATGGAATTTATTTTTACCACGAGGAAAATGTTCAACGCTAGAAGTTCGTGGTGCAGCGAAGAATTGCCAATGAGGTAAATATTTCTGACAAGCACCAATCTTGCATGAGTATCATGGATCTTATCCAAAGGGCTAGTTTGGAAAAAACTATCTCGAATGTTGGTCTGTTCTATCCCCATCTAATTAGAGAATTTATTATCAATCTGCCTGATGAGTTTAATAATCCAAGTAGCCCTGATTATCAGACGATTCATATTAGATGGTTAAAATTTGTGATTTCTTCTGCTGTGATTAATGGTTTTCTTGGAAATGTTGTTGATATTGACTGCTCTCCATCGTGTCCTTCTATTGAGGTTCTAGCTACTGTCTTATCTAGTGGGACCTTGTCCACATGGCCTATAAATGGGATTCATGCAGCTGCTCTCAGCATCAAATATGCCATACTGCAAAAGATTGGCATTGCTAATTGGTTCCCTTCTCCTCGTGCCTCCAGCGTATCTGCTGCTTTAGGTACATTTTTGTATCAAATTTACCATGACATTAAAGTGGATACGGGTGCGTTCATTTACAATCAGCTGTTGAGGCATGTTGGTTCTTTTGGGCTTAAGGTTCTGATTGCTCTTTCGCGGTTTTTCTCTAGTTTGCTACTTCAATTAAATGGAGCTGTGCTTACTGCAACTGATGCTCTTGAACCTGAACCTAAAACAATTGCCCTTAGCTACAGACTCTTTCAAGGCAATCATGTGTCTGATATTGACCATGATGTGCATTCCACTCGTGGCCCACGTATTTTTTATACTAATGACTGGGATGAGTCTGCTGACTATGTTGATTGTGAGTTAGTTGCCCGCATTCTTAATTCTCTGACTGTTGAATCTCGTGCACTGACTAACTCCATCAATATGTTGTTTGAACGTCGGTAGAGGTTGATGCTCTCATTCGACATTTGAAGTCTTTGGCCCCATCTACTAGTCGTCAGCAGTCATCTTCTGGTTGATGCCATTACTTTTCCAGTTCAAAGGGGGAGTGGATGTTGATGTTGGGTTGTTTTGGTTTTGGGTTGAAATGGATATTGTTTTGGGTTGTTCTGATTCTACTGTTTTTTTATGACTGTAGGATTTGTTTTGTGACAGTTGTAGTTGATAAAATCTTTTGTCTTCTGTTATGAAAAAGTTCTTTTAATGAATGCCTCTGTTTCACTAAGAATTGAAGGTTGTGGTATATAACACATTGATTGAGTGCTGACTGTCATGACTTGGTATCATCTGTTTGTCTTAACAGTTGACTCTGTGGTAGTATTGTGTTGAACCATAAAAGAAATTCCTTTTAGAAAAAATGGTGAGTTTTTGGAAGTGTTTTTGTCTAAAAGAATATATTTTAATTATATGATTTGTTTAAAAGAAAATATATTCAATGAATAATTGATTCTCCTATATTTTAGGAATCTTTTTAATTATCTTTAAGAATAAAATAAGTTCCTATACTTTAGGGATCTTATTAAAGATAAAACGTTTATACATATCTGGACATATATGTATATACATGAGTGTTGAAGACGTGTTGGAGTATGTAGAAAAAGAGAGAAAAGTTTCGTTGTTGACGCAAGAAGTAACATCTGGTTTCTCATTGAAGCCGTCACAACAAAAGGTAGTTTGATCTTATGACTTCAAAAAGCAACATGATTACCTAAAGTTGAGTTTGCAGATGAGTAATATACAAAATGAATTTGTGGTTAATTTAATTCATAGTTGATTCACGCATACGTTCAGGGGGAGCCTGAAGTCAGACGCTGTTGACGGGAGTCATCCTTATTCCAAGGGGAGCCTAAAGTCTGATGTTAATACACATGTCGTATAGTTAAAGTGTTGAGAAGTACACATAAGTTGTATTGATGTTTTGGTGTCTATGATGAATATTAATAAAACTACTCATCTAAGCTGTGCGCAGTTCCCCAGATGTAGGCAATATTGGCCGAACTGGGTTATCAAAGTCTCATGTGTTAATCTACTATGCTATCTCACAAGTTATTACTAACATTATTAGCTGCAGTCTTAACTAAAGGGTCCTTGATTATTCTTTACTATTTTTCAAAGACTAATCAAACTTATTTATGTTCTAAGTCTTTGACGATGGACAAAGGTTAGATGAAACTTAGGAAGAAGTTCTCGCTTGAGTATAGAGATGAAGTGTCCCAATTTTTAGAGGTTGCAAAGTATCACATCGATGAGTATGGACAAACAAGGTGTCCATGCAAGAGATGTATGAACTCAAATTGGGACTCATTAAAGGCGTGGAGTCACTTTTATTAACAATTGGAATATCCCCCTCCTATACAGCTTGGGTGTATCATGGAGGACTAGTGAACTTGTATAGAGGTATGGAAAGATTTGATGAAGGAACTAGTAGTGATCCTTTTCATAAGGAACTAATAGTAACCCTTTTCCTGAAGAAACACCAGTAGAAAAAGGGCCTACGATGACAGTTAAATGCTGTCATTAAAAGCTTTCGTGACAGTTATTTGCAGTAATTGATGCGACAATCATGGAAAGTATTTTATGACAGTTCTATAAAACTATCACGAAATGTGGTTTTCATGACAAAGAATAAATGTCACGAATTAAATATTTTATGACAGATTATAACTGTCATTATTTATTTTCGATGATAGTTAATAACTATCATTGTTTATATTTTATGACATCAAATAACTGTAATTGTTTACATTTTATGACAACGAATAATTGTCATTGTTAATATTGTATGATAGATATTAAATATCATTATTTATCATTTATGACACTTATTAACTGTCATCCTTTCACTTACCATGACTTTATTAACTGTCAAGAAAACTTTTTCGATGACAGTTTTTTTCTTTTTACACTTAAATGTCATAATTGTGTTTTTAGTCACTGTTTTTCTTGCCCTAATTTTTATTGAATCCTGTTTTTCTTGTCGCCCTGTCATCACACATACCATTATACAGACCAATACAATCACATATGGAAAGAAACAGTAAATGCTTTAATAGAAAGAAACATACACTTTCTAATATCACTTTAATTGTTGGTACATATATGTTTTGGTACGAACAGGCTATTTAAATAACTACATTTAAACAAAAAAATTTCCTACCAAACCTACAAAAATGCCTATACATCAATGAATTGGCACAAATATGGCTTCACTATTCCAATGGATTCTGGCAAAACCTAGTAAGAAAAGAAAAGAAAAAAAAATTGATTCAACAAGATAGCACATTCATTTCAACAACACAGCACATACACACTTCAACAATAGTAACTTCTAAGCTTGGCACTGAATTATTTTTTTCTATAACTTTTAAGCTTGGTATTACATATACAGGTCACAAAATTATACTACTGTTTAAGTACATAATGCACAAAATTCATCCATATGAAAAAGAAGAAAAACAGAATCGAAAACACCAAATTCAGCCCACAAACTCAGCTAAATTCATTATAGAACTTCACAGAAAGTCCAAAACCAATAGCTAATAACAAAACTCAAAGCCAAAGCACCTATAAGCATATCAATGGCTAAAAGCAAAAAAATTGATCAAACGAGGCACTAGCACAAAGTACAAAAGGAGAGAAAAACAACCTTTTGAATGAAAATAGATTATGAAGTGCTGGGGTTTGAAGTAAAAGATTGAGAATAACTTTTAGCATCTGTCAAGTAAAACAGAGTGTCTCATCTCAGCAAAAAGTGTATTCAAGGTACGATACTAAATCAATGGAGATTTAAATCAACAACATATACAAGTATATAATCAAATCAACTTAAAAAACTGCATTTTACTAAGCTCTAAAATAACCTTACCTCATTGATATTGAACATGGAAGCTGTGTTTTCCTCCAGCACTGTATTTTCCATGGCAGCTCGAACACAAAAATATGTGAAAAAATATGTGACAAAATATATGACAAAATGTGTGACAAAACATCTTATCCTAAGCACAATATACGTGCTTCCCTACAAACTCAGCCCACTCAAACCTTGTACAATCAATGTCATCCTGTGTGTAAGTACGGGGTGAATCTTTCATCTGTAGACAATAAAGTGGTTCTAAATGAGTTTCATTCATAAAAAAGTACACATGCATGATTGTTTTATAATTGTTATGCTTACTATGTCTATGATAGAAGTACTCGTTCACAATATGATGTCACGCATGAACCGCATCACGTAATAACCACATTCTACTACTCCTGATTGCTTAGGACATTGAGGATACACATACAAATGACTTGACCTATGTTAGAAATAGAAATTAATTTATAACCCATACCAACATAGATATTCACATACCTTCATGATCCTCCAATTTGGTTTTTTCTTCATCATTATGTTGAAAGACCTATAAAAGAATATCGGAGTTTAACCTACTTAAACTATTATCTCATTAAAAAAAAGGAAGTAAAGGTAAAAGTAAGTATGACATACATTTCAACTACTTCAGATACATCTGGGTCAATACAATTTTTCAAAGGGTCTATCCAAAAGGCAGCACCCTTCGATATGTTTATTACAACCAAAGTCTTCCTAAATATATGTGTAAAACAATAAGACTACATCTTAGACTACTACAAGCACAATTCGAATCCTTTACTTTAGGTTATCGACATACCCAGAATTGTAAGGAATCAATAAGAGTTGATCGTAATCTGTTCTAAGTAATCGAGCAATCTACAATTGGGCACATTCTTCTTTAGATCTCCCATAACTAATCGAGCCAACGTCAACGAACTTGTATTGATTCAAAGTTCTCGATGATTTCATATGTGTGTATAGATACCTAGAAGTGCATTACAAAGACATTGAAAGAAAATAAATTTCAAACATATTTACTAAAGAGTAACATTGTAATAATATATCTTACATTATGTACGCATCAAGGCAAGCAATAGCTATTAGTCGCATAGAAGAGAAATCCTTCAAGGACTCGATCATTATGCAACATTTTCTTCGGACCCCAAATACGTCATATGG
The DNA here is from genome assembly GCF_025177605.1 of Cucumis melo. Classification (NCBI taxonomy): domain Eukaryota; kingdom Viridiplantae; phylum Streptophyta; class Magnoliopsida; order Cucurbitales; family Cucurbitaceae; genus Cucumis; species Cucumis melo. Next base: position 22,326,988 of record NC_066857.1, on the reverse strand, counting down.
TGTGGTGATTTGAATTGCTAACCCCATATGTTCAATCATTCGTAGTAAGAATCGTCGTGCAGCTAGAGCATTTTGAATTGGTGTGGGTGCGAATGTGGTCATATCCTTAGTAAATTCCCCATAGTCCATCTACAAAAGATATTGCAATTGGGTTAATAGAAACTATGACAAGTATATCGTTGAATGGAAAATGCGTTACCTTTATATTGTCAGTAATGACAAGATGTCGTGGCCACAATATGTGTGAACCAACTTCCTGGACATTTTGTACATCCCTTGCTTCGATGGAATGGGAATTGCACAATCCCCATCCTCCACGACATCTACTATGACTTTAACATTTTCACCTTCTAAATCTTAATAAAATATGGTCCCCCATGCAACGACATGATCTTTCGTTTCAAACGCCAACTTACACGAGGTTCCAACCTATTTAGAAGACTTTGCCAAATATGTATACCTCACAGAAGTTTAATTACTGAATCAAATTAAACTTTTGATTCACTAACCTTCATTTTCTCTAACGTCACACTTTTCACCTGCTCATCGTCCTTCGCTATCTTCACCTTTACGAATCCTCATAGAACATGTAACCTTATGAATTAAGGGTCTTTAGAAAAACATACCTTTATTTCTTCACTCAATTCAACAACATCCTCTATGTCTTTTTGTGATTCTAAATCATTTGATAGATCTTCAAAATCATTCAGATTTTCAACCCCTTCCATGGATGATTTTTCTTTACAACCCATACCTGGTTCTTCTTTTAATTCGCCTAGGCAATCATCATTTTCTTTCATTTTCAACAATGCGTCCTCCAACTCTTTTATTCTTTTCGCCATTCGATCGTGTTCTTTAGAAGTGGCCTTCTCATCCTCTTTCTCATTTGTTTTTGGTTGTGTTGCGGTATATATGGAAGTACTTTTTCTTCGTGACATACTTTCCCACACTGTGGATTATTCTAAGACGATCCTTACCACCCAAAGCCCTTGTTAGAATATCCTCTTCTCTGAAAGCATTAGTTATCTTTTAGGTGGCTATGAGTTCATCCTACAAAAGTAGGAAGAATGGAAATTAGTAGTTGCTTATACAAAAAAAAGGTAAAAAATGCAAGTACTTACTATAAGATTCACCACTTCCTTCGTCTCTTCATCCAAAAATTTTTCCTTACTATCCATTCGAGCTTGTTTCCAAACTATGGATCAATCAATTTGATCCCATGACGATGCTTTCTATTTATAGTTCAAACACGAAGCGAACGTTAAAAAATGTGGCAGAAGAGTAACCATAACACAATAAGATCTTAGAATTACATAAAAATCTATAGCCACCTTTTTAAATGAATAACAACACTACCAAATACCCTTAGTTTACCAACTCCATATAATCCTATAACAGCTTATAGAAGATTAAAAATATATAAAGAAAATCAGCTTACAACCTCCTCCAAAAGATTCGCGTACCCCTTCCTAGAGGTTCTGTGGTTGTACTTATGTTGCTTCCGCTTCTCCTTCCCATTTTCACTCTTTTTCTTTACATTTCATTATACAACATTAATCAATTAGTATATGGAGCTTATAAAATCGCAATTCAAGTTTCAAAAAGGATCGGAATCGTGATACTTACTTTGAAGTCTTCCTTCAACCGAGATGCAACAAACTCAGTACAATGTTGTTGTTCTATGAAGGAGTACTCATTCGACGGGAATTTCAATTTTTCAACATCGTCCAAAAATGGCAAGACATATGTTGTCGTCAATCTGTACTTGAATTGACGAAAGCATACACCAGCGTTCTGGATGATAATCTTCTTTGATTGAGGGTCTACCACAAATCCGGCCTACATAATATTCACATAACATGTTACATAGTAATGGAAATGGATAGTTTACCAAACTTGAAATATTGATGGCGATTGTTACCTCTATTAGTTCAAAGATTTTGTCCTTTATTTCTTTTGGCACCGTAGGCCAATCAAATTATACAATGGGAACATGGAACCTTACAGCCGTTCCTATGAAACTCTTCAGTTTTGTTGCATTTTGACCAATTGGTTGACCCAACTCGTTGTACTCAATCACTAATCTTTGACCCTCACTCATAGCACGAGTTATTTCCTTCATTTCAATTGTACTACATTTTCTTTTTTGTGTACTACTTTCTCCTCTTTCGTTTGTTGTAGTAACATCCTGCGAATCAACCATATCTACAATACTGATGTAATAGTAAAAGAAGAAACGGTTAATAACAATACTAATGTAATAGTAAGAACAAAATTTAGTTTCAAAACCGCAAAAGGAAGTTCATAGTTCAAAAGATCTCAAACGTTAGCTGTGAAATAAGTAACAATTGTTCTTACACGCTAACACCATGATTAACTCATACTAACAATAATAGAACACATAGTACTTTGAATATGGTAAATAAAAGACTTAATAATGTTCGAAGTTGTAAAAAAAAGTCTTCAACATGAAATATTTTCACTTCATAATAGTAGGGTTCGTATTTCGAAATGACTTTATCCTACAAATAAACAATGAAGATCATTATCATGAAACATAACCAAAAAAGGACATCCAAAGAGACTTTAATTACTTTACATACCTATGAAAATCAAGTGGTAACCCATGTGCCTTCACAGTCAGATCTAGTGTATGTATCCCCACTTTCATCAATGTCACTTGTTGTATTCCATTTTGAGACTGGGGGGTAGTGTGGCAACATATCTTCAAGGTCATCATTAGCACATTTGTATGGAAAGTCTTTTTGTGGTGGCATTACAACAACCAAGCATCTTGCATCAACAGGACCTGAGACATAAAAGACTTGTTTCTCATGTGTGGCAATAATGAAGGAATCTAAAGGATGTCCAATTTGGCTAAGGTCAACCAACGTCTATTCGAACACCAGTCTTATTTTCAACCCATTTGCATTTGAAAAGAACAATATTGCACGTATTGTAACTAACTTTCCAAATGTCTTCAATGATCTCATAGAAAGACATGTCATCAACGACTGAATTTTTGTCCTCCACACTAGACTCCTGCATTGTCGTTGCCACTAACATAATCCCACTATTTTGAATAGTTTGATGGTCATCACGAGATTTAGTGTGATAAAAAGATCTGTCAATCATATACCCTTCATACGTCATTACACCACAACTAGGGCCATGTGCAAGTCATCGTATTGTGTTCGAGACTACCTTTCCTTCGTGTAATTCACACATCACCTATTAAAAAAATAGTGTTGGGACTGGTAACCAATAATGATAAAACAACAAACAATTTGAAGTATTCATTCACCTTATCTCGTATCCATGCACCGAATGATCGATTATGTTCAACTTGTAGCCATTGTTCATTTTTTGCTCTTCTTGGGTTTTCAATTTTTAGATGGTTCATATGTTGTCTACAAAATAGGTAACAAATAAAAATTATGTTGTGAAGGGTAACTTAATGGTGTTGGTGCATCATAAGAAAGCATACTCTATACATAGATATACTTCTTCAATGTTCTGTAAAATGTGAAGATATGCATGCTTCAATTGTTGTATATAGGGTCGGACATATGTTCTCGTATATAGTGGTTTATCAGTTTGTTTGTTAAATTTAGCGATCCAAGACCAATTTGGATCTAATCCAGAAAGGAAATCCAAACAGAATTCAACAGCCTCTTCACATATTTGTGCTTCTTCAATGCATCCTTCAGGTCGATTTCTATTACGAACAAAACTTTTCAACACTTTCATGTATCTTTCAAATGTGTACAGCCACCACAAATATACAGGACCACAAAGTTTTACTTCTCTCACAAGATAAACAACAAGATGAACCATAATTGTGAAAAAAGAGGGTGGAAAATACTTCTCAAGATTACATAAAGTCATAACTATATCTTTATGCAATGCATCAAGCTTTGTTATGGAGAAACTTTTAGCGCAAATCGCATTGAAGAAAAAACACAATCTACTTATAGTGTATCTCACATTCTTCGGTAGGATTGAGCGTATTGCAATTGGAAGCAATTGTTGCATTAAAACGTTACAGTCATGCGATTTAAGGCCATTAAGTTTTAAGTCATCCAAAGAGACAAGACTTCTAATATTTGATGAATACCCTTCTGGAACTTTAATTTCAGACAAAATCTTACAAAATCGACACTTCTCTTCTCTTGACAATGTATAACATGCTGCAAGTATGTAAGTTCTATTACCTGTAACCATCGGTGCCAATTCTGGTCTTATATCCATCTCCACTAAATCAAGTCTAGTATTCATCCCATCTTTACTTTTTCCTAGTATATCAAGCAATGTTCCTACTATATTCATGCATACATTCTTCTCAATATGCATTACATCCAGACAGTGTCGTACATGCAAGTTCTTCCTATATGGTAGTTCAAAGAAGTTTGATCTTCTTTTCCTATAGTCATTACCATCTTCGTTATTATTTTTGCCACACTTTTTCCCACATGAAAGTATCATTTCTTTGAGTTTAAAGTAGATGGTCTCCCCTGACAAGGGCTGTGGAGGATTTCCACGTTCTTGCTTACCATCAAAATTCTTTTTCTGTATTATGTAAGGATGATATCTTGGCAAATATTTCATGTGCCCATGTATGCATTTTTTTTTCATGTTGTAGTCTGATTAAAGTAGTCTCTTCTCCACATATTGCACAAGTCTTAAAACCTTTAACACTACACTCACATAAATTATTGTATGTAGGGAAATTATTGATAGTCCACAATAAGACGGCTCGCAAAGTGAAATATTATTCTTTATATGCATCAAAACACCAAACTCCTTCTTCCCATAAAATTTTGAGGTCATCAATTAAGGGTGCTAAATAGGTGTTTGATATCATATCCCGGTTGCTTCGTACCTGATATTAACATTATCAACATCAAATGTTTCCTTCTCATATACAACCATGGTGGAAGATTGTATATTGTTATAATAACTAGCCAACAACTATAATTCGACAATAAATCTCCAAATGGGTTAATTCCATCAGTCGACAAACCCAAACGGAAATTTCTTGGTTCTGACCTAAAGATTGCCCACATGCGATCTATCAACCTCCATAATGGAATGTCAGCCGGATGTCTCATAATACCATCGACTTTTTTATCCATCGCATGCCAATGCAAGTTCTTAACATTCTCTAAGTTCTTAAGCATTCTTATAAATCTTGGAATTATTGAAAAATACCACATCTACTTGGCAGCCACTCCATTGTTTTCACTTATTGAGTTTTTATTGATCTTCGACCTTGACAAACCACACTTAGGACACTTTGTGGAGTTTGCATACTCTTTTCTATACAAACAACAATCATTAGGACATGCATCAATTTTTTGGTAACTCAATCTTAAGGCACCTAGTGTTTTCTTCGTTTCTTATAAAGAAGTTGGTATTTCGTTGTTATCAGGTAGGAGATAACTTATTATGGACAACAATTCAGAGAAGCTAGTGTTACTCCAACCATATCTAACCTTTAAGTTGTACAATCTTATAAGGACTGACAACTTCATGAATTTCTTACATATTGAGTATAAGGGTTTCTTTGCATCATCAAACATAGTATCAAATGAATTGAATTTATTTCAAGATTGGTCATGAGTGGATTGAAACATGTTTACTGTATTAAACAAATTGTCGTGTTCATATTTTTCATCGACTGTATTTTCCATTCTACTGCTAACAGTCTCTGAGTTTAAATCTTCACCATGCCAGAACCATATCTTGTAACTTTTATCAATTCCATTGGCATACAAATGATACCGAACTATTGAGACATCCTTAAGTAAACAATTCTTGCATTTCAAACATGGACATCTTATCGAATTAGAACCTTTGGCATGAGACAAACCAAATTGAATAAAACTTTCGACTCCTACATCATATTCTCTAGACATCCTATTTTCCATCATCCATAATTTGTCCATTCTGTAGATGTCACAAACATTAAATCTTCTATAATTGCCATCTAAACAAACCTCGTTACAAAAGAGATGGATGACAACTCAAGAAAATGAATCAGTAACTACATCTTATTATACACATATCTCATATAGAACCCACTACAAGATAGAAGAACACACAGAATAATGATTGCATTAGTAATGAGGTTGCATTAAAAGGAATTTAGTGACTTTTCAAAGAAAATATAAGCGTGGTAAAGTAACACTCGTTCTATTTAAACAAGGATCAAATTGAAACATTTAAAACAAGAGTAAATTGTATATTTTACATTTTTGTATTATGTATTTGTCGGTTTTGTAACATAAATTATATACTGAAATATAACTTTAAAACACCTATTTATATAGTAATAAAAAGTCAAACCTATTCAAAAACTAACCAATATAACACATACATATTTCCTTTTACACCATATATGTGACATTTTTTAATTATTTTCATTTAAGCCAATTGTAAAAATGATAATCCTATTCTTAACCAAAACACCCCATATATGAACTATTCTCACTAGTAGAAAAAGGGCCTACAACTTACATAAAAATGATATTGGACACTTAAATCTTCGAACCAAACTTGTAAATATAATAAATGATAGTGATAATGAGACCCGTGCTTGGTTGTTTAGAGCAAGGTGAGTTAGTAAAGTCATTCAAACAAAATTTATCCTCCACTAGGTGGTTTGTGGGATTTTAATCTTGTGGGATTGTGCACAGGGAGGGAGGAACCAAAGATGTGAAATCAATTGTACTTAAAAACAAAAGGTAGGACGAAGAATAAATGCACCAACAATTAAAGGACATTGACAATTTGTAGTGAAGATGCAAATATACCTAAATACCAACTTCCATTTCTCTCATCATATGGATGGTTATCTCAACCTATGTTAAGCAATCCTATTATCTTTTTGCATCTCAATGGTCAAATATTGAATACAAACTACACACTTTGACATGATAAGTGACCATTTCTAAATATGCTAACATGGAATGACTTGATTTTAAAAGTTTATGAAAAGTAATTCTTTGTTTATGTCACAAAATATTTTGCTGGTTGTGACTTCTAACCATGTTACGAGTGTCTCACTTATAAGAAACAGTCTAGATTTGTGAGGTGCAGTGGGACGGGTTAAGAACTCACTGGCGGCGAACTCCAGTGACGAACTGCAGCCAGAAGATTGGGCAAACGTTGAAGTGTGGATAGAGGTGGAACAGTAGGCCTACATCGAACTGTGGCAGAAGACGGACGGTCGATGGAAGACGAATGGTCGGTGGAAGTCGGACCGTGGGCAGAAGTTGAACGTCGACCAAACTCGAACCTGGGTAGAAGTCAAACGGTGGTCGGATGCCGAAGAGTCACTTGACGTCAAATAGTCGCCAGACGAAGAAGAAGACGGAGGAGGTATTTACAAATGGCAGGAGACGCAAATGGAAGAAGTGCAGCTCACAAATGGGAGGGGTTGAGAAATTGGCGATTTTCTATTTTAATAAATTATTTTAATAAATTTGGGGATTTTTTTAATAATTATTTTAATAAATCCTAAACCCTTTTATGATAACAAATAACTGTTCACGAAAAAAATTTCCAAAAACGTCTTTTCCCGCCAAAAAGATACATTTTGACATATTATGACAATTGTTTCTTCTCTCCTCTCAATTTTTCTTGTAATGAAGTGTCATAGAAGGTCACTTTTCTTTTAGTGAAAATGAAATGTTGGGTATGCTTCATATTTCAGGAGTTATTAAATCAAGCACCTAGTGAGCTATACCTCGACTGTTTGGAATTTTCTTCATTGAACTTTTTGGTTAAGTTGATGCATGTCAAGGTTCTCAACGGTTGAAGTAAAAAGTCATTCGACATGTTATTAGAACTATTAAAAGCAGCGTTTTCAATATGTAGTACTACTATCTCTAGTTCATTCTACGAAGCCAAACGAAAACTACGTGACTTGGGCCTGACATACGAGACTATTCGTGTGTGTAAGTATGATTGTGTATCATACTAGAAAGAATTTGGCGATTTGTAACATTGTCCAACGTATGGTAAGCCTTGATTCAAGGTTAGTCCTAGCAAAGGAACAAAAATTTGCACAATGTATTGTGCCACTTTCCGTTGGTACTGAGATTATAACGACTGTTTGTATCATAAGAGAACTCATCTTACATGAGATGACCTAAGGATAAAGAAATTGAAAGAGAGGATGTGTAGAGATATTCAGCTGATGCAAAGAGACGGTTTCATTTTGGTTGTGAATTTTCTAAGTTCGCTTTAGATTTTCGGAACTCTCATTTGGGATTAGCTTCTGATGGGTTTCATCTGTTTGGGAATCTGAGTACCTCATATAGTATGTGACCTTTGGTGTTAATTCTTTATAATTTACCACCTTGGAAATGCATGAAATAGTACGAATTTTTCATGTCATTGCTCATACTCAATCCAAAACTTCTGGCATGGAAATTGATGTTTACCTCCAACCATTAATTGAGGAATTGAAATAGTCATGGACTTTTGGTGTGCGTAGGTATGGTTCTCTTACCATTCAGCTCTTTCAATTGTATGCAACCTTGTTGTAGACAATTAATGACTTTTCGGCGTATGGTGACTTATCCGAGTGGAGTATGAAAGGGTTTCAGGCATGTCACATATGCATGAGAGATAGATCGTCAATCGGGATAAGAGAAAAATATCATTCATGGAACACCGGTGTTATCTTCCAAAGAACCATGTTTGGCGTAGAAGTAAGCTACATGATGAAAATGTAGAGCATAGGCCTTCTCCAATTGTACTTAATGTTCATGATATCTTGGAACAACTAGATTCATTAGAGTTTCTAGTGATGAGTAAACATCTCTCATTGAAAGATAAGAAAAGAAAGAAAGCTCTAAATTGGACGAAGAAAAGTATTTTTTTCGAATTTCATTACTGGACAAGATTACTAATATGTCATAAATTAGATTTAATGCATATTGAAAAGAACGTTTAAGACAACTTAGTCGATATATTGTTGAACATTGAAGGAAAAACAAAAGATACCACAAGGATACTCGGTTGGACCTACACCTGATAGAAGTCGGTAACAGATTGGTGAAGCCCCATGCAAGTTACATGTTGACTAGCAGTGAACGAGTTGCATTTTTACAAATATTTAAAATTAGTTAAATTTTTTGATGAATTCATTTCTGATATTTCACGATGTGTGAATGACAGAGACGGAAAAATTGGTCTTAAATACACAACTATCACATTTTGCTACATCGACTTCTCCCTATTGGTGTTCGATCATATCTACCAAAAAATGTGTGGTTTTTTGTGTGGTTTGTGTGGTATTTTTTTCGTGACTTGTGTGCAAGAACAATACGAATAAGTGATTTGGACCAATTGCAAGTAGATATCATAATCATATTGTGTAAATTGAAAAGAATATGAAGCAAAAGGTACAACCATTAGATGCTTCAAAATCACTTACCATATGAAGCAAAAGTCATTGGTCTAGTTGGTTATAGTTGGATGTATTCCATTGAGAGAAGTCTACGCACGTTGAAACAGTTTATACAAAACAAAGCACGTTCTAAGGGGTTTATTGCAGAAGCATATCTGATGAATGAATCGAGAATTTTTTGTTTGAAATATCTAAGTGAGATTGAAATTTGATTCACTTGAGATGAATGAAATGATGATAGCATTTCTGATGACAAAGTAATTGGTGAGTTTGAAGTGTTCGTGCAAAAGGTACGACCATTAGATGCTTCATATTCACCAGCTCTATTGCAGGAAAAGAAATGCCTATTTCATTGGTACATCCTAAATAATGTAGATGAAATAGGAGATTACCACAAGTACGCATTTTTAAATTTAAACTTCACTGGCTATTTTAAGTTTTTGTTAAGTTATTGTCGTCATACAGATTCACAATTATGTACTTTAGAAAACACTTAAGGTTGATACGTCGTCAAGCTCAAAGCGCTTCTGACTTATTATTTAAAAGATATCGACGAGCATTTTATGAATTTGAGAATTGGTATATGCTTATTTCATAATTCATATTCATTTACATCAATTTCAAGTTATAGAAATGTGTGAGAGAGAACTTTTCTCATGATTTATTCTTACTTGCGATGGGACCTTTACATAACGCTACGTCCTACAGTGGATGCATTGTAGGTGGGGTACGATTTCACACAATAAAGCGTGACTCTCGATGTACTACACAAGGTAGTAAAGTTATGGTAGTCGATGAAAACAGTGGCAGCGGAAGTAGCAACAACAATTTCTACGGTGTATTAGATAAAGTTCTTTTCGTTCAATATCCGATGGGACAACGTGATGACTATTCAAGTGTAGATGGTTTGACACAGACAATAACAAAAATCATAGAACACATGTAGAATTAGGGTACAAATCAATCAACACGCCGCGTTTTTGGTTCGCTAAGGAACCGGTCATTCTCGCAATCCAGGCACATCAAGTGTTTTAACTCGAGGACCTAAAAAATTGTGCAAATTGGAAAGTTGTTCAAGTGGTTAAAAAGTAAACGTATATAGGACGTGCCTGATAGTGTTCTGTTTTCGTAGATACCTCTCAACCCAATAGTCGCACTCCTAGGGGACGACAGTACTTTAAGAACTTAGAGTTAAAGAGATAGGTACTGCAGAATGAGAAGATCTCAATTTCCATCGCCCTAGGAGTGATAAGCCGATCTCGCCACATGTTGTTCGCTTCAGCAACACCATCGGGGTGTTAATGCAAGATACATTTCCAGTCTGCTTCCTTATGTGGGCTGATGTTACTTCAAGTACATCAAGGTCTTGAAGGGCGGTCTACAGGTAAGTTTTTAAATTACCGTACATATATGTTAAACCTACGTATATATTTAGAAACATAATATATATGTTTGTTCCTTTTGTAGCAATGGTTTGTGCTTGATTTCATAGATTGAGTACTTACTCGATTTGTTGAGCATTAATCGTCAACACGTGCAAAGAATTTAGAAGAGACAACCATAGGCGTTTTAAGAAGTTCAGTGATCCTAAAATAGCACGTCCCAACCCACCCCCTAGATTGGTGAATCGTGTCAAAGATTAGCACTTCCTCTGTGATCACTAAGTTGGTCAGAAATTTCAGGTGAGTTACATTTTTAATGTCCATTGACATTAATTCATTTTTCTTCATTATATGTAACATTTTGACTGTTTCATGTAGGAGCAATCAAGGACAAACAAGCCTGCTAGAGCGAAGCAACCTTATAATTAAAGTAGCGGGTCCAAGTTGTTCCAACAATGACAACATGAGCTTGCTGAATGACGAGGTCAGCCAGTGGATGTGTGGAGTTGTTTAGAGAAACACACGCCAACATGACTGGACAATTTGTTTCTCAGGCTGCCACAGATGCGCATGTAAGTTTATGAAAAACTTTTCTTGTATTTTCTACTTTTAATTGTCAGCTCAAAACTTAAAACTTTTGCTGCAAAATCAAATGCTGGAACTCCAGTTCCAACCCACCCCAATTCTCAACCACTCTCTGGACACGAGATACGTGGGACCATTTTGGGTAGACGATCGGCCTACTCAAAGTGTCTTGGTTGGGGCTCCAAGCTCAGGTCCCGAAAGACTGCTAGCAGTTCTTCGTCTTTATCATATGAGCAAGAGATGCACACCAGGGAGGTTACCAATCTAAAAGTTTGCCTTGAAAATGCTCAACAATTAATTGAAGAATAGAAAAGAAGGTCGAAGTTTTATGTCCAACAAATGGAAGAAATGAGGAAGATGATTGAGAAAATGAGTCGGGCTCAGAGAGGATCTTGATCACTTACGGTACGTATTTTTCAACTTTTGAGTTGTTTAATTTGTTATCATCAATATATCTAAATTTATTTTCATCTCATTGTAGGTAGGGAGTCAGTGGGAATATGGCGTTCGCGGCGATTAGGAGAATTAGCATTTTTTTCTTTTTCTTATAATTTTTGAACCTATATATTTGTAATTTTTGAATGTTTGGGAATTTAATATTAATATAAATACGATTTTGTATTTGAATCATTTTTATTAATTTTGTGTTAGTTGTTCTTTCAAAATTTGATTGAATTTAAGTTGAATCAGAACCTAATAGATTGCCTTACAAAAAAATTAAATACAATAATTTTTTAAAAAATATTATAATATATTTTTACCAACGCACTAACAGCGTTGGGAATGAGATCCTATTCCGACGCATAAATGGTGTCGGGCATACCTATATTGCCAACGCGTGAAGGTAACGTCAGCATTACCCTATTCCTGACACCGAGACATGATGTCGCAAGTAGGGGAATGAAGTTCGCCTGACGCGTGCAATGTTGACTTACAATTCACGTCGACAAAGGGCTATTTTCAACGTCATGTCCCAACGACAGAAATAGGGTAATGTCAACATCACCTTCTCGCGTCGGTAATACAGGTATGTGTGACGTCATTTATGCATCGAAATAGGAACTCATTCCCAACGCCATTTGTGTGTTGAAAAAAATATTTTATATTTTTTAGTTATTATATTTAATTTTTTTGTGAGGTAATCTATTGAGTTCCAATTCAATTCAAATTCAATCAAATTCTAAAAAAACAACTAACACAAAATTAATAAAAAGTTATTAAAATACCAAATCGTATTTATATTAATATTGAATTCCAAAATATTCAAAAATTACAAATATGTAGGTTTAGAAATTAGATGAAAAAGAAAAAAAATTAATTCTCCTAATCGCCACGGATGTCATATTCCCACTAGCTCCCCACCTTCAATAACATGAAAGTAAATTTAGATATATATCATCGATAAAAATTAAACAATTTAAAATGTTAAAAACACATACCGCAAGTGATCAAGGTCCTCTCTGTGTCTGACTCATTTCCTCAATCATCTTCCTCATTTCTTCCATTTGTTGATGCAACTCCAATGTTAATCGTTGTTCTTTAACTAATTGTTGAGCATTGTCAAGGCGAGCTTTTAGTTTGCTAATCTCTCTAGCATGCATCTATTGCTCATATGATGAAGACGAAGAACTGCCAGCAGTCTTTCAGAACTTAGGCATCTTTCGGGATATAGGCTTGGGGACCCAATCAAGACCTTTTTAGTAGCTTGGTCATCTACCCAAAACGATCTCGCATATCTCGTCCCCAGAGAGTGATTGAGAACCTTCTAGCGTGGGTTGGGACTAGAGTTCCAACATTCGATTCTACACTAAAAGTTTAGAGTTGTGAGCTGAAAATTAAAAGTAAAAAATTTAAGAAAAAGTTTTCATAAACTTATATACAAGGTGGACAGCAGACGATGACAACAAAGGCAGATGGGATGGATCCCTCTCTCGGTCTCTAACTCTCTCTTTTTGTTTTGTTTTAAGTTCTATGTTCTGTGAACACATAACTCATATTTATAGGGGATCTCCCAACGCACCTCGTGAACGTTGCGAGATCCCCACTTCTCTAGACGCCATAAGTGAAACATATCGGAACTAGTGGAGATAAGTCCCTACTTTTCACTTAAGGCATTGTGAAAAGTAAAATTAGAATTAAAATGTTACCTCTTCTTTGACGTGGTCAACATAGACGTCGAGAATAGCGAACAAATTCCTAACGTAGGTGTGCATGGCGTTGGAATAAAGGGAAATTATTATTTAAATGTTACCTTTCTACGACGTTTAGGTGCATGGTGTCAGGGAAGGTGTACGCAGTCTCGACGTCTTGAATACAACATCGGGAAAGATGACAACTGCTGACTCATACGTTATTGCGTCGACATAGTGTTTGTTGCCAACGTTATCTATCTCGACGTAAAAAATGTGTCGAAGTAGCCCTTTTTTGTAGTGATCACATCGTTTGTACTAACTACAAAACGAGCAGTATTCATAGGGTCTATGAATAAGGTGCCCAACCTTTATTTATATACTATAGATCGTTTAGGCTATATACTTGAACTTGATCTATGTTTATGTCTCTACATAAAGTTCAAGTTTGCTCAAGATAGTCTCAGGACCTTAGTTTATTGGATTGAAGATTATAGTCTTCAATTTTACTAACACATATTCTCAATAACAATTTTATTGAATAAAATATGATTTTAAATTATAAACTACGAGTTTTAGGACATAAAATCCAATAGAAAAAAGTCTAAGTTTAAGTCCGAGTGTTCTAGCACTTCGCTCAGGAGGGTTGGAGTCGCCCGAGTTGCGTTCATGCTAGAAACGCGAGGGAGAGACATGTTTCGAGTGGAAATGTGACAATGAGAGTGATAGTAAACACTACATACTTGAGAAGCCAACGAACAATCTAATAAATGGGTGGAGTCTTAGTCTCTATGCTAGATCTTTATAATTTGAATTATCTCTACTAATTTCTGTTTCTATGTTTATCCACTTTGTATACACGTCTTTACGTTTAACTGCAAACGCAATACATAAACCCCTCTAAGACATTCTTGAAGCCAAGGGTTGCTAAGCATTGTCCTCTTTCCACTTATAGTAAGTTATAGTATAGGTAGCATTGATTAGGTTTTTTTTACAAATTTATTTGATTGTTAGTCTTTCGAGGTGATAATAAGAGATTGCAATCACTCTATTGATAGACTTTCATCGATTGTTAACACTAATAGATACCGATAAACATCTGTCAGCTTTTGGAAGACATTAATAGTAATATCACCACAACTATCCATAAGCAACAAAATTTTCAATAACGATTCTAAGTACTATTTTGGAACTATCAACAAAACTGACAAAAATTATAATCACTTGGATTAGAAATCATGTAATTGAGCAAAATCATAAAATTGAACAATGTTCACTTTGTATTAAAGGAAAAAGCAAGGCGGAACCAGAAAGAAATTTAATTTTAATTTTTAAAAAGAAATTTGAAATTAAAAGAATAAGGAAGGAAATTTTAGTAGCTTTTAGATCGGCAAATGACAACACTGGTTTTCGATTAGAACATAAACCAATTGTTTTATTAATGAAAAACTGTAAACATCTTCTACTAAAAAATGGTATCCAGAGTATCGTCGAAACACAATCGTGTTTCTCTGCTTTTTAAACCCAATCCATTTCACCACAAAATTCCCTCCATTCTGATTCTAATTTAGATTCCTAAAATGTTTTCGACGAATTTAACAATCAGATCAGACTCGGCGTGAAAGCAATTGCGTAGAAACCGACAGTGAAAAAATGGGATCATTGATTCCAAAGAAGAGGAAGTTAGTGGAGACAATCATCTCTATAAAAGATTTTGTTAAATTTTGTAGTTTGTCCTATGTTTCTTTATTTAAAAATCCACCGTTCTTTCTTATGTTAAAATCAGAAAAATATCTTTTAAACTAGCTCATATTATAATTTAAGTAATTAATAAAATGTGTATCTATCCTTAATTCGCTTTGCTGGTTAATTATAATGTGAGTAAATGCCTATTTTGTAAGATTATGGAGCAAACCACGCATATCAAAGAGATATGTGCTATTGTGCTGTACGGGGTTGATTTAGAACTATCAAGAGTCGAAACAAACACTGGGGCTTCAAGATAAGCAAAAAGACAAAAAAAGCCCCTGAATCGAGTGTCGCGACGCTTGCTAGGCACTATGCTACGTGCTCAAAGGTCGAGAGCAGCAACAAAAGGGAGTGCAAGGATGCTACTCTTAGAGCATAACAACGGTCCAGATTTTAACGAACAAAGCATATGCACCTCATGACCAGAGTGCAATTGCACCATTCTGCAGTGCAGATGCGCTCAACTCGTTATCTATATATATTATCTTCTTTCGTGTACAGTTAAACGAAAATAATTATTGGGAAGCATGGAGAACGAGAAGTCTTCACACTAAAAGAATTTTGGTCTTTGCCGAAGTAGAGAAAAGTAGATAGATCTTAAGAAAACAGTGGGTAAAGCTTTTGCCAACGTTTTTTTTTTCCCTTTCGTGGGCACGCTTCGTGACCGAAACTCTGTCGTCTTTTCCTTCGCCCATGTTGTTGACTTTATGTCGGTAGAACTGTCCACACCAATTAAAATCACATTTTTTGCCAAAAAGACATCGGCAGGAAGGTCTTTTTACCCATGTTCATCATTACGTCGATAAAAATAGACTTTTTTGCTACGAAAAAAACGTTGGTAGGAAGGTTTTTTATCCACGATCATCATCACGTCGACAAAAATAAACTTTCTGGACACGTTTGATCAAATCTTCTCTTCTTCCTCCCTCTTTCTAGCATTTTAAGAGTAGACTTTAGTTTTATTTTGAGTGGTAGCTTAAGAATTAGACTTCTCCTCTTCCTCTTGTCTATAAGATGTAAGAACCTTGCATTTTCCTGAGATTTTGGTATTGTGTGAAACCATGCTAACTTCTAAATGCATGATTATGTTATAGGCTCTCCCATGAGCATGTATTCCTCCTTCTAATCGATTTATGGCTTGTCACGTTCATTCTAGGATGTCTAGTTATATGAGCAATTAGTTAAATTTCTGATTACTGATTAATTGGGTTAGGATTTGTCACTAATTAATCACACAAAGGAATCTTAAAGCTTGATGCACATGTCAATAGTCTCATATGATTTCTTTTTGAACCCGATAGGACTTAAGGTGTGTAGTTTAGTTAGGATTTGCTTAATTGCTTTAACTAATAGTTAAGACACTCGTTCTATTCATTCTTAGCTAGTTATTTACCTTTGAGGAAACTGATTAAGGTGTGTCAAGCAAGTTGGTGCACACGAATAAATCAATTGCATGTTCAATTAATGAAAATAAATGATTGGAACTACATAGGAATCCCTCTTACTCTACAAAAAAAAACTAAATCACTTCTATCATATGTTACATTCACCGGTTGCACTTTATTTTTTATGCACTTTCTATCTCTATCCATGCCACCAACCCTAATTTATCTAGTGATAACTTGGGAATGTCTTAAATTCTAAATTGACAAATAAAAGAAGGGAGATCAAGAAAATGGTAAAGAATTGTAGAAAAAAAATTATGAAACATGGAAAAGTGTAAATTCTAGAACCTACGTTGCAGTGAATGGAGAAACATAAACTATAGAATGTAGATAGATGATTGTCATTCATATACCAACAACATGGACATTTTATTTATTTATTTAATTTAAGAGGATTATTGTAACTTTTAAAATTTCGATTTATATTTTAAATTCGATAGTGACCATGTATGTTTTATAGTAAGACAAATATTGTTTTTTTAACCTTTTAAAACAAAAAATCAAAGATTTCATCCAAAATCTATCTACTAAAGATATTTTTCAGCTTCTTAAAAAGAACTATGTTTACTGATATTATAAAAACTCCTAAAATCTAAAAACAATTTTACAACAAAAACACTAGCAATAGTAGTTTCTTTATTTCACACATAGTTCAAAACACTTCTCATTATATAATAAAACATTTTTAAAACTAAGTCAAAACATTGATGGTAATGATCTTACAATTATGATTGTAGATTATCTTTAAACCAACTAAGAAACATATCTTAAAATAGACAAAATAAATTTAATTTAACACTTTAAGTGCAATGTTGATGTCATCAAAATTGATGTTGAATGATATGTGAGTATGAAAATTGCAAAAGTGACTTTTCGTTCGAATCAGTCCCCAACATGCCAAATCATTATATGAAAATCAATTTCAGTAAATCACTTATAAACATTTCTTTTTCTTGTAAAGTTAGTCCACTTGATGCCTGGACGGATATGCATCATGTTCCTCCGGAAACCCACCACATGGAGAAAAAAAAAAAGTTTCGTAGTGTTGAAGTAAATACAACATCAATGTTACTAAAGAAAAGGTATTTTATTCCTTTTAATATAAATTTCTTGAAGAGTTCAAAGTTTAAAAACCATATCAAACGTTCTCTTCTCATTGAGAGGTATATTTAGTGTAGACGTTTCTAATCCATTCATAAATTTGATTTTTCACGTTTTCAAATGTTAATATTCTCAATAGAAAAATAAAATTGTGTTTTACATTTTCTTCTAGTCTCTCCCAAGAAATTACACTCTTCTATAAATCATTTTTCAATGTTATCCATTTATTAGTTTCGTCTTTCCAAAAAATTTTGATGAATTCAATCTAGTCCCCAATTTCCACTTAGAATCAAATTGAAATAATCCAAAGACGAAACTAATGAATGAGAATAATGATTTTGAATCTAAAATGAGAGAGAGAAGGGGCGAGTGTCATACATTTAAGCCATCAAAACCACATTGCTTGTACGTGAGAGACTGCTTTCTTGGACTAATCACAATTGCACAATCAACTGAAACCTATACATTTTCCCAAAAAGAAAAAAGCAATGTGAATAATTGAATGGTATTAAAAATAATATAGTATGGTTAAAAGAATAGGAAATGAGGTGGGAAGAGAGATTGATTCAAAAGTCACATGGGGGGGGGGGGGGGGGGGGGGGGGTTAGGAACGATCCAAAAGTTCCTTTCATCCTACATAATGCAACTTGAGACTTTCAAAACTAGCTGTCAGCATTACTTCTCTCACTTCTTGTTTTTCCTTTTAAGTATTATATACTAGATACAACATCGACAAATACATACATTAATCTAAACGTCCTAATTGTCAATAAAAATTTCTAAACTATGATTCTTACCATTTATTTTGATGGGTAAACAGCAAAGTTTTAGATAACTCTGTCTAAATCTTGAAGCACTTAAAATTAGATCATCTGAATTGGCTTTTAAGATGCTTAAAATACCTTTCCAAAAGCAGCCCAAAAGTCAAAAGCTAATAGAGCTTTGTGTATCCTCTAGAATTAGAATGTTCGCTCTAAAAAATCACTCAAAAATTACTTTAACATCTAAATTAATCACTAAATTTCTTTAGAGCGTATTTAAATTACATTCTCAAACGATTCAATTAAAATATAAGTTGTTTTTTTAAAAAAAAATTAAATATTTTTGAAACTATCTAAGATGGATTTTGAAAAAATGAGTTTATAAAAGGAGTTTTTTAAAAATATAACAAACCGACAAAATATTGACACTGTGTAAAACAATTTTGAAAACGAAGAAAACCCACAAGTTACACGCGCACGTGTAATTCTTCTTCTAAACGATCATGATAATGGATCATGTAGGAAATGATATGTGATCGTATACGAAATGATACATGATGATGTAGGTAGTATCAACACCAACCACACGAGCGCATGTAATTCTTCTTCTAAACGATCGCGAACCAAGATCGTTTCGATATTGGTACATGATCGCATACCAAGAACTAAACAATCGTGTACCAAGATCTAAACAATTTTTGTTTAAGATCGTGTACCAAGATTGTGTAAATCTTTGTACACGATCGGTTAAATCTAAAAGAGAAAATATATGAGAGATGATGAAGATCGTTTAGCAAGTGGGAATATGAAGTAAAAAAAGAAATAAGTGAAAACTTAAAGAAGGAAGAAATTCTAGAAGAGGAAATGAAGAAATCACGATTAAGAACAAGTGATAAATGAAGAAAATGAAGAAATAATATGAAAAAATTAATAATATGAAGATGAAATGAATAAATCGCAAAGAAAAAGAAACAATAGTAAAAAATTGTCGATAATATTTAAGGCCAAACCTAGAATTTATGAAAATATCATGGGTTACTTGATTTTGTTAGACGGATCGTAAATATTTTGGTATTTTGTTATATCTATGAAAATTAACCTTTATAAAATAACGTAGTTTAGGATAAACACCTAAAACCAACTTTTGAAATATGAATTTTTAGTGTTCAATAATTAATCTCCATAATTTGTATGAAACACCCTAACCACCACCTTTAGCTATCTTTGCTAGCCAACCTTCGATAACCACCTTCGTTGACTATCATTGGTCAACATCCAATTACTGTATGTAGCAACTGTCGTCGATAAACCTCTGAGCATCGTTTTTCACACAATTGTGAATACTCAATTTGCGTTTAACGTTTTCCCCACCACTTCTAGCAAAAATCTGACGACTCCTTTCTGATAATTGTCATCGGCCAAACTTCGATTGGTCGTTTTTTGGCAACCATCGCAAAACAACTATGACCACCGTTCATCGTCATCGACAAACCTCTGTTCATTGTCTTTTTGGGTACAATTCTTTGTCGACTCTTATGGTTAACTTTTGTCTACTGTTTATTCATCAATCGTGGTCGACACTCAGCTAACCACCAACAATTTCTTTCAACCATCGTTGACCAACTTCTAAAGAACGATTTTTTATGTCCACCACCTGTCAACTTTCAGCGACCTTTTTTCAATGACCTATGCTCATATTCTTTTGTCCCCATTTTTCGACGATCGTTGTCAACAAACTTTTGACGACATCATTTATGATTGTTTTTTGGTTGTTTTCGTTGGAACACCATCAATCCTCGTTGATCGTTAGCGATTGTCGACCATCGCCAATCGCTAACAATCAACTTTCGTGTACTATTTCTTTCGTTGTCGTTGTGGGCTAACCTCCGACAACTACTTTTCAGTGATTGTTGTCAGTCATCTTTTGGCTACCATTTCTCGATGATTGTCTTCACTAACATTCGACAATCATTTCTTGATGATCGTTGTCGGTTAACCTTTGACAGGTACTTCCATCAACCTTCAATCATCGTTTTTCGATATTGCCATTAGTCAACCCCTATTGATTAGTTTTAGACAATCATGGTCTGCCAACTATCGTCAAACGGTTTTTGGTAACTGTTGTCAACCAACTTTCGTCGATTCGTTGCTGACAACTTTCGTGGACCATTTCTCAATGATTGTTGCTAGCCAACTTGTGTCGACTATTTTACGATTATCGTTGACGACTAACTTTCATCAAACATTTTTCAATTACCATTACTCGCGAACTTTTGGTGATCACTTTTTAGTCACCATTGCTAATCAACTTTTGTTGACTATTTTTCAGTGACTATAGCCAGGTAAGTTTCATTGAATGTCTTTAAGTTACCATTGTTAGCCAACTTTGTTGACCAATTCTTTTAATCATTATCAACCAACCTTTGTCGATTATTACTCGATGACTATTGCAAGTGAACATTTATTTGTTGTTCATTGGTGACTATTGTCGATAGCTTTTCAATGATCATTGTTAGCCAACATACATCAACTATTCTTCGATTTAGCCAACATACATCAACTATTCTTCGATTTAGCCAACATACATCAACTATTCTTCAATGACCGTTGAGGGTCAACTTTCGTCAACCCTTTTTCAATTATCATTGTCGGCCAACTTTCATCAACTCTTTTCTAACAATAGTTGTTGAGTAACTATTGATGACCATTTTTCGATGACTGTTGTAGGTGAACATTCATCGACTACTTATAGGTAATTGTTATCGACCAATTTTTGTCGATAGTTTCTCTTAGAGACCATTGTCGACTAATATCCGTCCACTGTTGTTCAACGACCATTTTCAACTAACTTTAGTTAACCACTTTTCGGTGAAAGTTGGGAACGTTGTAGGTCCACTTTCAACAACATTTCGGTGATCGCTGTCAGCCAATTTTCATCGATCATTTTTTGATAACAATTGTTGACCAACTACTAACAACCTTTTTTTTTTGTGAGCGTTGCAGACCAACTTTTTCGGCTATTGCTTGGGGACCATTGTCGGCTAGCTTTCATTGATTATTTTCGGCAACCGTGGCCTGTCAACTTTCGTTCGATCGTTTTTTGGTGAATACTGTCGATCAACTTACGTCTACCGCTTTTCGTTGACCGTTACTGGGCAACTACCAATAATAATCGTTTTTCAATGATTGTCGTCGACTGACTTTGGACGACTATTGTCACCAACTTCTAGTTATCCTTTTAGAGTAACCATCGTTGACTATCTCCGACCACCATTCTCATCTTTAACCAACTCCTATTAAAACCTCCACGAAAAATTCTTTTATTATAATTTGAAAGTATAAAAACACATTTAAAATATAACAAATCAAATAAATTTTCACATAAAACACTTTTGAAAAAAAAAATGTTCCATGTGTATTTTTATTTTAAGAAATTTTTTAAAATGTTTAAGTGAAAATACATGAAAAACATTTTTTTTCCTAAAATTAATCGAAACAATCCATTAGGTGTTACGATTGAGAAAGACAACCGTTGTAAACAAATAGCATGTGGCAACAAACCACACAAAACTGTAAACCTTCATTGTATAAAAATCATGAAATGGCTTCCTTTAGTAATTAATAATTTGATTTTTAGTTCACCTCAGAAATGATGAAAACTATGTTTAAAAAATTGATAAAAAAAAATTGGTTTAACTTTATTAAGTTTAAAAACTAAATGATTGCGAATCGAAAATTAAGCACCAATGTCCAAAAAGAAAAAGAGAAACACTACCTATTTTGATCCTTTGATCCATAAGTTTCTAAATGTTATTTTAAAAATCCATTTTTGTTTCAATTTTTAAGGGAGTTATCAAACGGTTATAATTTGAAAATTAATTAAGTTTTTTACTATTTTTTATTTACAATTCACAGTTAATAAAGATTAAAATGGTGAAATTTGAAATCTAAAAACTAAAATTAAAACAAAATTCAAATTACAAAAATAAAATTTTAATATTATAAAATCAATAAATTAATTGAAACTAAAAGTGCATACCACTAGCAAGGGTGCCACCATTAAAAAAGTATGGACCAAATGAAAACCAAATGCAAAACTTAAACACGAAAATTAATTTTTTAAAAAATGTACCCCTTTTTAGTTTTATATTATTCACGCTACAATTTGAACCCAATGTCTGTATCAAATAGAAGCGATATTCAGTAGAAGCTAATTGAATATCATAACTTGAAACAATTAGAAAAACATAAATAAATAAGTGAAAATGCGTTCAGAAAAATGGGCGTGAAAGTAAAGCAAAAACGAAAGAAGAAAATGCTCGTTTTTGTTGTCGCTTTCCTTCTATTTTTTTGACTTTCTTCATTTGTCACTATTCTATACTCATCCGACTATAAACTTCTTCACAATCCTTTTACAACTCAATTTCTGTCCCCAACCAAAATAAAGAAGTTCTGAAATATGTATATATGAATATATAAAAATTCTCTGAAATTTTAAAACAACAAAAACAATGAAATACACCAATCAGAAGGTCCATATCAGATCCATCCATATCCTTAACTCTCAAGTATACCACCCACTTAAGAAGGACAAAATAGAAAAAGAGTTTTTGCTATAAAAAAAAACAACGAATACAACCATAAAATTCAAAGATTACCTCCCAAGGAGGTTTTGACAAGTTTTTCTTTTCTTTTCTTTTCTTTTCTTTTTCTTTTTATTTTTATTTTTATTTTTATTTTTACTTGGGAAAACTAATTAGCAAATATCCCTCAAGGTCAGTGAGTTTCGAGTTCAATCTATTTGAATTGTTTCTTTTAGAATTACAGTGCGCTAGTACAATATTAAACAAAACGAGTTTCCATAACGGAAAATTTTCAATGTAGGATAACCACCTAAGGGTTTTCTAGTTTTTACTCATAATTGTGCATTTAAAATTAAGAAAAGTAGCATTAAAATTAATTTCGAAGAGTTAATTAAAAAAAAGAAAGAAAGAAAGAAAAGGAACAAAGAGAACGGTACGCGTGAAATGAGGAAATTACATGGAAGTTCCGAAAGAAGCAGAGAGAAAGTAGAGATGAGAAGTACCTGAACGCCGGGGGAATTGAAGGACAAGAGGCGGATCTTAGCAGCAACGTCGCCGAGTATTCTGAGCTCAACACGGTCGTTCAAGGAGGCGTCACGGATCAAATCGGCAGCGTCAGCTTGAAGGAGATTTACGCGATCGACGGCGATGGTGGCATCCACCTGGCGCTGGCTGTGAGGGTCTTGAAAGAATCCCGGAACGGAGGCTCTCCCAAGAGGAATTCCTCGGTACATAACCGTGAACCGGGATTCCTCGTACTTGATTCCAACTTTGTTAGGGTTAACGGCTGTGAAAATCATCCGAATGTTGAGGGAAAGAGAGGCGGTGGTGGGATTGGGATTGGTTATGCCCATGTACTGGACACCCACTTGCTGGAGATCGAATTGGGGTTTCTTCGGTTTGAGGGCCAGGACGACGACGAGGACGATGGCGAGGACTAAGAGGGCGAGGAAGGAGAAAAGGAGGAAGAGGCAGCAGCAGCAGCCTTTGAAAGTGGCGGAGGAGGAGGAGGATCTGGGGTTGTAGCGAGGGTGGACCCCGTTTGGGACAGTTCTTGATGATGAAGACATCGCGCTTTGATTTTGAAATTTTAGAAGGGATGGGATTGTTGGTGGTGCTGCTGCTTGCCTGCTGGGAGTGTGAGTGTGAGACAGAGATTGCGTTGTTGTGTAGCAGTTGGCAGTAGCAGCTCTCCCCCACCGAGTGTCTTCCTCTCTTCGCTGCCTCATTTCTAATCTCCCACTCGCATTACCCTCTTTTTTCCCATCGCTTTCTCTCTCTCTTTCTCTCTCTCTTCTGCTTCTTCTTTTTGCTATTATTATTTTGATGGGCTAAATTAAAGAAATAACCCAAAATAATTAAAAACTTCCATCAAACTTCTTTATGTCTGATGTGAAATTGAAGTGCACGACAATGCACAACAAGAATATTGAAGGATAGATATACACATGCCAGCAGGAGGGAATCGAAAAAGATTATCTAATTGCTCTTAATTTTATAGATTATAAGCTTTCAAAAAGAAAAAAGAAGTAGAGACTTAAACTTACGTTTGATGCTCAAATTATCTTTTGTCGTTGAACTTGATTACAAAGATGTTGTAGATCACAATAAGAGTCTTCCTAATTGTCCATCTACCTTACAATGGGACAGTGGAATCCTAAAGGCCCATTTGATACCGCCTTACAATAGGATGGTGGTATCCTAAAGGATCATTCGATAACGTTTTTATTTTTTTGTTCTTTGTTTCTAATTTATTGTTTCACGTTTCTTAAATTTTAAGGAATATAAATATGAATATATTTGGTAACTATTTTTGTTTCTTATTTCTTGAAAAAAAAAAGCATAAACATAACTTGTATGATAATTATTTGTTGGTCTCGTTTCTTGTATTGTTTTTCCTCACATTTTTTTCTTATTTCGTAGGTTAAATATAATTTAATTATGTAAAAATAAAAAATTTACCATTAAAGTAAAAAAAAAATCATTATAAACCAATGAGATTATCTTATACACAAAGTCCCTATACAAAATTATTGGGAGTATTGGCAAGAATGGCAAAAAAAAGTTAACAAAAAAAAATCATTATAAACCAATGAGATTATCTTATACACAAAGTCCCTATACAAAATTATTGGGAGTATTGGCAAGAATGGCAAAAAAAAGTTTAACAAAAATTAGATCCACAGTCCAACGATAAGAAATTTTGCAAAAATTGCTAAACCGATCAACCCAACCTAGTTTAAATGACCTCATGATTCATTGACTTTTTTTTTATTGAATGCTTGCAATAAAGGTTAAGTGGCATTCATACTATTTTGAGTCTTAAACCTTAAGTTTAATACAATTTATAAATTTGTGGGGGAAGATGTAAGGTTAGAAGCATAAGTATTATGAATTAGAATTGACAATTTGATCCATAAAGTGGTGTAATTAATTCTTGAGTCAAATAAGTTTTGACTCCAAAAGAACCATGAATTTTGCAATTGAATTTTTATTAATAAAGGATAAGTGGCAATCACACTTTAGTTTTTATATTCAATTATTGGAATGAAAAATAAAATACCAAGTACCCATGTCTTTTAATTCTTGAAGTAAACCCTTTTAATTTTGTGATATCGATTCTTGAAGTGAAATCTTTCTCTACCGGTAGCATTACAATTTACTTTTTGCATCTTACCACACCAAGTTTATACTCCCATGATTCATTTCTTATGTTCTTAAAAATTAAAAATCATTTCTTTTGTTAAGTCTAGATTCTAGTTCAGTTGGGTTCAACCCCAACTTACCCTTGCGGTAATTCAACTAAAGTTGGGTTTACAAATAATTTGAAAGGGTTGGATTTACAAATAATTTTTACACATATTGTGCCAATTTCAATTCTTGCATATCACTTTTGTTGTTTGACATTTTTACGACCATACCCTAACGAAAATCGATCCTTGAAATGGTGTCGTTGCCGGGAAACTAGGCATAAGTAAATTTCTTTTTGAATCTTGATTTCTCAATTTTGATTTTTTAGTTTTCTTGAACATTTTATTAAATTCATAATAAAACCACAAAAATAGTTGTTTGATAATTTATTTTATCTTTTTTTTTTTGTAAAGATAATTCTTCACTACAAAGAAAAAAAAGAGGGATCTCTTGATGCACATAATCGTTAGGAGATGTATGAAAAAGCATCAGGAAATGATCTTCCGACGCATAAACATTGATCTAAATTGGGGTCGGGTAAAATGCATTGGGAGAGAATCTCTTAACGCACAACATGCAGCATCGGTAGATCATGTACATTTCCCGACGACGTAGGACGTCATCCGGATTGCTCTAATTCCCTTTCTCTCGATGCCTATAAGTGCGTTGGGATCGAGTAACAACTCCATTGCCTTTGTACGTTGGAAAATGTTGTTTCTCTTTTAAACTATTATCTTCATTTTTTTTCTTTTGTAACCTGTGGTACCTTTTTTAGTTTTGATTCAATTTAAATTAAATAAAATTTTCAAACAAAATGTTTACAAAATTCATAGGGGCCTTTTTAATAATATAATGAAGCGACAAGTTATTTACATTCTATAGAACAATTTCATAAGCGAAAAACATCCATAGGCCCACAATGCGAAATACCAAAAATACCCCAATAAACGCGCAATTAATCATTCGCACATGCGCGACTAATGTTAATAAACGATTATTAGACAACATCGTGTAGAATAATATACAATTGACACACGATCTTGTAAATTACCAAATACATAAACGATCAACAATAAACGCTAAACGATAACAAAATATTTTAACGATCGCGTAAATTATCTTTAACGATTATCTCATATGTGCGTCTGATCATGTTTTAAAATATAAACGATAATCATACACGATTCTATACATCATGTAAATGATAATCATATATATAAACGATAATGTAATAAACAATAAAAGATGACGAAAAAGTTTAAGTATACACGATCGTGTAGAGATATTTGAACGATTGTTTATATAAGTATAAACAAACATTTACAGAAACTCCAATAACTCGTAATTACAAAAAAGTCATCAAAATGAAGGGACTATAAAAAGGTGAAGGAACTTGCTCAGCCTTTTTCGATCATCGTCTTCCTCGTCAATCGTTCAGAACTGACTTGCATATAAAAAGGTTTGAATCTATGTTCATTTCGATCTATCTCTATCATCTACATATATCTACCACGATCTATATCGCATACAAAAAGGTCTGAGTCTATATTCATTTCGATCAATCAGTATCTATCACGATCTATGCAACATATAAATATGTCTGTTTCTATACTGATTGTATATATTTCATTAAACATAATTTATATTAGTTTTCTTTTTTACAAATAGATGCTGAGCAAGAATCAACAAGCATCGTATAGCAAATCAATAAGGAGTAAAGCAAAGACAAAAGAAAGAAAAATAAAGAAAGAAAAAGGAACAAATGTAACAAACAAGAATGTGAATATCCGTCTGTATAGCATTGTATATTTGTGTATCTTTTTCTTTATAGTGCTCTGCATTTGTAAATTTGTTTAAACTTACCATTGTTTGAAACATACTATTTATTATGTCATTCAACAAGTGAAACACTATCCAAGTGACATTATTATGGAAGATGAACAAAAAAAACCTTAGAATTACTGTATATTACAGTTTAGAAACATTGAATCAGATCAAGTCCAAAATAGATAAAAGAATTCTCTCTCGAGTTTTGACAAACAATCCTTTTGGCCAGTTCCT
Organism: Cucumis melo; assembly: GCF_025177605.1. NCBI lineage: Eukaryota > Viridiplantae > Streptophyta > Magnoliopsida > Cucurbitales > Cucurbitaceae > Cucumis > Cucumis melo. The sequence continues at coordinate 22,299,080 of NC_066857.1, read as the reverse complement.
TAACATTAAAATGGCCAAAATACCAACACGATTCTGAAATTTCTATTAAGAAAATAATGCCATACAAAAAAAACTAATGTCCTTGCTTTCAACTTTAATGGACATATAGCAGAATTTGGGCTGAAAGACTTTTGTTTTTTGTGACTGGACTAAAAGGTCACAAATTTCCTGACTTAAATCTAGGAGAAAGAAAAGAAAATGGTCTGAAAAATGCGCTTTTTCCGTCATGATGACTTTATAACAAGAAGAGATATAGAAAGAACTTTCAAAGCATTGTGCAACAAGGAAGACTCATTGAAACAAAAACTAGTTAACCTTTATAGATCTTAGAAGCATTTTTAATTCTCAAGCAGTAACACAACCACATAAATCTCCTACATCTAGACATATTGGATAATGAAGAAATCTTCAAAGGTTATCCATGGGGAAGGTTATCATACATCCTAACATATCAGTTCTTGAATAAAGCATCCTACAATGACAAGGATGTTGTATACCTTCAAGGGTTTCCGCTAGATTTAGTCTATTGGGCTTTTAAGAAAATACCAAGACTTTCCAATTTAGATGTTGGGTTTGGAAGAAAGCTTGCAACGGAAGGGCCACCAATTGTAACATGGGAATGTTTGGAAACAAGTGACTGGAGGACTCTAAACATCAACATTTTTGAATATGAGAATGTAAGTAAACCTAGAGCATGCTTTATATATGTCTATCTAGATAAACAATGAAATATTTTCTGTAATGCCCCAAATTTCGAGGTAAGTTTTAACATTTTATGTTATTTTTCGAAAATCTAAAATTTTTTATGTTAAATTTTATTGCCCCAAATTTCGAGGTAAGTTTTAACATTTTATGTTATTTTTCGAAAATCTAAAATTTTTTATGTTAAATTTTATTTGGTTTAGAAAAGAAAAGAAAAAGAAAATGAAGGGTATAAATTTTAATAATATGATATATATATATATATATATATATATATATATATATATATATATATATTTTAAACAAACATAACCCTAAACCCATCTCCCTTCCCGCGTCGCCACCCCCCCCGGTGCCTCTTTCTTCTTCTTCTTTCCATGAAGCCGACCGCCGCCCCAATCATCTCTTTCTTCATTCCCGACAGCGCCAGCACGCATGCCCTCCATCCCGACCTTCTCCTTCGTTCAGTTGATAACACCGTCGTCCCTTCTTGTTCATTTTTCGGCGTCTCTTTTCTGAGGGAGTCGGCCGTCTCTGCCCGCAGTTGGTCGTTCGTCAACTCTTCCATCTTCATCTTCTTCGTCCCAGAACCGTCGTTGCTGTGTCACTCACTTTCACCGTCGTGCGTCCCTCTTTCGACCGTCGTCGCGTGAAGCAAAAAAATAGTCGTTCGCGTGTGCGCCGGCTACAAACGACCAAGCCGAGCCGTGAGCTAAACCAAGCCGAGTCGCGAGCTGAACCAAGTCAAGCCGCAAGCTGAACCAAGCTGAGTCGAGTCGAGCCACTTAAGTCGTGTCCATTCGTGCCGAGTCCCGGTGAGTCTTGGTAAGGACAATGTAAGGAATTCCTAACGTTTTCAATAGTTAATTTAAGTTTAAATGTTGGATTAAAATGTTGAACTTATTGGTTGAGTTAACTTTTGATCCCTTGAAGGTGTTAGCGAGGTGAAACTCGGGTTCTGGGTGTTACGACAAGTGTAGTTGGAGCTAACTCTCCTCTATTTGGGTAAGCCGGTAGATGTTGCTTTGGAACGTTTTGTAATGTGGATTTTTTTTAGTGATGTCATTGTTAAACCCTAATGATTGTGTTTAGGTGGATTTGTTTGGACGTCGAATTGAACAACGATTTTAGCTACAGTTCAGGTAAGGGATTTCTTACTACTGGACCTGAGACCGGAACTGGGAACGTAGTAACCCACATAGGAATTATACGATAGCAACTGTACTGAATTGATTAATGCATGTTTACCTAGAAAACATCACTTATATGCACTCTTGACTGATTAAAGGTGACGTGATCGTTAGTTGTAGCCTATGTACTTATTTACGTTAATGAGTTGTTCTGCTGATGGGCACTGATGCCCTGATGTTCTGTGTATTGTGGTTATGTTGAGGGACTATGTTGTTAAATGGAATAGTAATGTCGATGGATTATGAAAATCTTAATGTTATAATGTCTGTTATCGGGATACTGGTTATGGAGTTATGTCGTGGAGGGGCTAGGAGTTTAAAAACTCATGTGTAGATTGTGTAGACGCCGTTGAATTGTGTTGTAGACTGAATACTCCTGTTATGCATAATATGGACGTTATGCATAACATAGACTTCCTGTAGATGTGCTAGGGTTTGAGCTGAGACGAAGTACCATCAGGTGAATTTACAAAGTGATGATTTGACTAGTTGACTGGATTTAAGGAAACGTCACGATGACGTGTGAATTAGATATACATATAGCGACTGAGAGGAGACTGTTGATTAAACCTAAACTGTCTGACTGGCTAAGCTTATAACTGAACCGTTAACTTGAACGTGTTTGCGATGTGACTATTATAGACGATTTAGTATGGACTGAGGGATAACTGTTAGCTTTATCTATAGGGTAGCGTACCTTACAGGCACAGTGTCCTTTGGGATCAGTAGACTGATATGTGTATCCCTCGGGATCACTCGACTGATATGTGCATCCTTTGGGATCACTAGACAGATATATGTATCCTTCGAGATCACGAAATTAATATGTGTATCCTTCGGGATTACTAGACTGATATGTGTATCCTTCGGGATCACTCGACTGATATGTGCATCCTTCGGGATCACTAGACTGATATGTATATCCTTTGGGATCACTCGTTTGATGTGTGCATTCTACGAAACCACTAGACTGTTATGTAGGGTAGCTCCCTTGATAGGAAGCTAACTGTTATTACCCTAATAGGCCTAGAAGTGGGTCCCTTACTAGGTATGTCTTATACTGACCCTTTTTCTCTTTAAACTTTTCAGGTAATGGTATGGCAAGGGGAAGACTGGCGAGGGGCAAGAAGGGTGCTTGAAGGCCATATGGACGCGTCTAGTTTTTTTATGCTTCCGCTGACGCATTTGTTAATTTCTATTTCTTTTGAGAATTAAATAGAGTCATGGTTAGAACATTTGATTGGTTATTTTGTTTTGATGATTTTGTGAACTATATTTTGGAACTTTTCGGAACGTTATTTAAAATAGGACCCGAAACTGTTTTTGTGATATTTCGAATGTTTTTAAGGAATCATAATAGGTCTTTTATGAGTTGTGTGTTTTACTGTCGAGTCGTAGCAGTACATAGTGACCTTAGCTTAGTCTGGAAAATTAGGTCGTTATAGTTGGTATCAGAGCCTAAGTTTTAGGTTCTATAGACTGACTTATGATGTAAGTCTGTGTTTTGTGTCCCTATGGCTAAAACAATCCTTTGCCACTCGTCAGGTACGCTTTCATGATATTATATGTATCTCTATATGCATGAGCTTACGTATGTTAACCTGTGAAGTTAATTATCTTATGAGACTAAAGAAATCATTGGTGGTTGTCAGGAAAATGCCGCTAAGGAGAGGTACGCGTAAGGGTGGTCGAGGAGGCCGAAGAAGGGGAGCAGGACGTGTCCAATCTGAAGTACAGCCTGTAGCTCAAGCTACTGACACTGCTACACCAGTTACTCATGCGGACCTCGTTGCTATGAAGCAGAGGTTCAGGGATTTGATTATGCAGATGCGGAAGCAGTAGCAGCCTGCCCCGCCAGCTCCTGCTCCGGCTCCAATTGTACCCTAGGGCGTGTCGGACCAGTTGAGGACAGCGGCCAAGCACTTGAGGGATTTCAAAAAGTACAACACCACAACATTCGATGGGTCTTTGGAGGACCCCACCAAGGCTCAGATGTGGTTGTACTTATTGGGGACCATATTTCGGTATCTGAAGTGCCTTGAGGATCAGAAAGTTTAGTACGTTGTTTTTATGTTGACAGACAGAGGCACTGCCTGGTAGGAGACGACAAAAAGGATGCTAAGGGGTGACATGGGTCAGATTACATGGAAGCAGTTCAAGGAGAGTTTCTATGCGAAATTCTTCTCTGCCAGTTTGCGAGATGCCAAGCGGCAATAGTTTCTGAACTTGGAATAGGGCGATAGGACAGTAGAGCAGTGTGATACAGAGTTTGATATGTTGTCCCATTTCACTCCTGAGATGATAACGACTGAGGCTGCTAGAGCCGATAAGTTTGTCAGAGGTCTCAGACTAGATATCTAGGGTCTTGTTTGAGCCTTTCGACCAGCCACCCATGCTGATGCACTATGCTTGGCAGTAGATCTCAGTTTGCAGGAGAGGGCTAACTCGTCCAAGGTTGCAGGTAGGGGTTTGACTTCAGGACATAAAAAGGAAGGCTAAGCTGCCTATTTCAGTGCCACAGCGAAACCTCAGTTCAGGTGGAGAGTTTCGCCGCTTTCAGCAGAGACCTTTTGAGGCAGGAGAAGCTACCAGAGGGAAGTCTTTATGTATCACTTATGGGAAGCATCATCTAGGCCGTTGTTTGTTGGGGACCAGGACTTGCTTCAAGTGTAGGCAAGAGGGACATACAGCCGACAGATGCCTGATGAGACTTACCGGGGTTGCACAGAATCAGGGAGCAAGTGTTCTACATCAGGGTAAAATCTTTGCTACGAATAAAACTGAGGCTGAGAGAGTAGGCACTGTGGTGACAGGTACGCTTCCAGTATTGGGGCATTATGTCTTAGTTCTGTTTGATTCTGGTTCGTCACATCCTTTATCTCTTCTGCATTTGTGTTGCATGCTCGCTTAGAGGTAGAGCCCCTATACCATGTTTTATCAATATCTACTCCTTCCGGGGAGAGTTTGTTGTCGACAGAAAAGGTGAAAGCATGCCAGATTGAGATAGCAGGTCATCTGATAGAAGTAACGTTGTTAGTTCTTGATATGCACGACTTTGATGTAATTCTAGGTATAGATTGGCTAGCTGCTAACCATGCTAGCATAGATTGTTCCCGTAAGGAGGTAGCGTTTAACCCTCCCTTGATGTCCAGTTTTAAGTTCAAAGGAGAAGGATTAAGGTCGTTCCCTAAGGTAATCTCAGCTATGAGGGCCAGCAAACTGCTTAGTTAGGATACTTGGAGTATCTTGGCCAGTGTGGTGGATACTAGAGAGGTTGACGTGTCCTTGTCATCAGAACCAGTGGTGAGGGACTATCCGGATGTTTTTCTTGAAGAACTTTAAGGATTACCTCCTCAGAGAGAGATTGAATTTGCCATTGAGCTGGAACCCGGTACGGTTCCTATATCCAAAGCTCCATACAGAATGGCCCCAGCAGAGTTGAAAGAGCTGAAAGTGCAGTTGCAGGAGTTGCTTGACAAAGGCTTCATTCGGCCGAGTGTGTCACCTTGGGGTGCACCAGTTTTATTTGTTAAAAAGAAGGATGGATCGATGTGCCTATGTATTGACTACAGAGAGTTGAATAAGGTAACTATTAAGAACAAATATCCCTTGCCTAGGATTGATGATCTGTTTGACCAGTTACAAGGAAATACAGTGTTCTCTAAGATCGACCTTCTGTCACAATATCATCAGTTGAGGATTAAGGATAGTGATGTATCGAAGACAGCCTTTCGTTCCAGATATGGACACTGTGAGTTTATTGTGATGTCTTTTGGTTTGAAGAATGCTCCAACAGTGTTTATGGATTTGATGAACAGAGTGTTCAGGGAGTTCCTAGGCACTTTTGTGATCGTGTTCATTGACGATATTTTGATATATTCCAAGACAGAGGTAGAGCATGAAGAGCATTTACGCATGGTTCTAGAAACCCTTCGAACTAATAAATTGTATGCAAAGTTCTCAAAATGTGAGTTTTGGTTGAAGCAGGTATCCTTTCTAGGCCATATGGTTTCTAAAGCTGGTGTCTCTGTGGATCCAGCTAAGATAGAGGCAGTCACCAATTGGTCCCGACCTTCCACAGTCAGTGAGGTTCGTAGCTTTTTTGGTTTAGCAGGTTATTACCGACGGTTTGTGGAGAACCTTCCACAGTCACTGATGCCCTGATGTTTTGTGTATTGTGGTTATGTTAAGGGGCTATGCTGTTGACTGGAATAGTAATGTTGATGGATTATGAAAGTCTTAATGTTATGTAAAGTTGAAGTCTGTTATCGGGATACTGGTTATGGAGTTATGTCGTGGAGGCACTAGGAGTTTGAAAACTCATGTGTAGATTGTGTATACGCTGTTGAATTGTGTTGTAGACTGAATACGACTGTTATGCATAATATGGACATTATGCATAACATAGACTTCCTGTAGATGTGCTAGGGTTTAAGCTGAGACGAAGTACCGTTAGGTGAATTTACAAAGTGATGATTTGACTAGTTGACTGGATTTAAGGAAATGTCACGATGACGTGTGAATTAGATACACATATAGCGACTGAGGAGACTGTTGATTAAACCTAAACTGTCTGACTGGCTAAGCTTATAACTGAATCGTTAACTTGAACGTTTTTGCGATATGACTGTTGTAGACGATTTAGTATGGACTGAGGGATAATGGTTACCTTTATCTATGGGGTAGCGTACCTTACAGACACAGTGTCCTTTGGGATCACTAGACTGATATGTGTATCCTTCGGGATCACGAGATTGATATGTGTATCCTTCAGGATCACTAGACTAAGATGTGTATTCTTCGGGATCACTCGACTGATATGTGTATCCTTTGGGATCACTAGACTGATATGTGTATCCTTTGGGATCACTCGTTTGATGTGCGCGTTCTACGGAACCACTAGACTGTTATGTAGGGTACCCCCTTAATAGGAAGCTAACTTTTATTACCCTAATGGGCCCAGTAGTGGGTCCCTTACTAGGTATGTCTTATACTCACCCTTTTTCTCTTTAAACTTTTTAGGTAATGGTATGGCGAGGGGCAGACTGGCGAGGGGCAAAAAGGGTGTGTGAAGGCCAAATGGACGCGTCTAGTTTCTTTATGCTTCCGTTGACGCATTTGTTAATTTCTTTTTCTTTTGAGAAATAAATGGAGTCATGGTTAGAACATTTGATTGGTTATTTTGTTTTGATGATTTTGTGAACTATATTTTGGAACTTTTGGAACGTAATTTAAAATAGGGCGCAAAACTGTTTTTATGATATTTCGAATATTTTTAACGATCGTAATAGGTCTTTTATGAGTTGTGTGTTTTACTGTCGAGTCGTAGCAGTACGTAGTGACCTTAGCTTAGTCCGGAAAGTTAGGTCGTTACATTTTCTATCCATGTTTATCTTGAATAGATGATGATATAAATCTATTATTGTTTATCAATACCTTTCTACTACTTTTTCACTAATAATCTAATATCATTTTATTTGTAGTTCTCCATGACATCTCTAGAGTCATCAAAAGAGGAGTATCAAACAATTTTAAGATGTTTCAAAAATATTGAGAAGCAGGAAAGAAAAGAAAAAGCAGAGCAATAGGAAAAAAACTGAAAGAAATGGAAAAAAACAATGAAACAAATAAAATTTTAAATGAAATAAGTGAAATAAAAAAAAATCAAGAAAAAATAGAAACAGAACAAATATTATTAACACAAGGAATAAAAAAAATAAAAAGCATGTTGACAATGGTTACGACAAGCTTGAATGTTCCACCACCATCAGCCAAACTTCAACAACAACAAAATGAGAAAGAAATTGCATATACAAAAGTCGTGGAGAAAAATAGACCACCTACTTGTAGCCTTGATCTTCTTGATGATGATGAACAATTAATACAATGGTGAAGTATGCAACAACACATTGCCTTACGATTAGTGCCTTATTCATTATGTACTACTTTGTTTTGTTTAATGTTCCTCAATTTCTAAATAAAATAAAACACGATTATGTTGTTTCTTTTTCTTTATATGAAAATGTTGTTTTGGAAACACAAAATAGTTTGAAAACAATAGCAACTGCAGATTTAGAAACACCCAAAACACAAATAATGACGCATGTTTAACTCTTTTCCAAACAATAAATATAACTCATATAGACAGATATAATTTATCTGTCTGGATATGTTTTCTTCATGATGTCTCTGAACATTCTTACTTTATGTTCTTGTAGATAGATGAAGAAGATGAACATAACAACTGGTTTATTCATTCAGGAACACAAAAAATACACGTATTCACACAGGTTTTAATTTGTTTAACATACAACTGGTTTCACGATCGTTTATTGTTTAATGTAATAAACGCTCGTTTAATGTAAATAAACGCTCGTTTAATGTAAATAAACGATCGCTTAATGTAAATAAACGATCATTTATTTCGTTTAATATAAATAAAAAATCGTTTAAAATAAATAAACGATCATTTAATTATATTAAAGGATCATTTATATATTTCACACGACTGTTCGTTTAGTTTGTAATTCTTTAATTTATATATTTTTTATTTCTTTGCTACTCAACTGGTTTCATGATCGTATATACATATTTAAACGATCTTTATATTGCACGGCTGTCTACATTTTCTTGCACAATCCTTTTGACAACACATTCTCTTTTTACATTAAGATAATTGAATTAAAAGATGGAGAAAAAGAAGAAGTTGAAAATAGGAGCCAGGAAGAAAAAACAAAACGAAACCAGATTCAATTGGGAAATATTGTAATCATTGAAGAAAAAAATAGAAAAACAAGGGGAAGAAAATACAAAAGATACAACAAAAGGAAGACAAAAGTTGATTGAAGAAGATGAGATTGATAATAACAAAACTGAAACTGAAAAAGAAATTGACAATGATAGCAGTTAAGAACCACAAGAAGAAATTGATACTGATAGCAGTCAAGAACAACAAGAAGTTGAAACAAAAGGAAACAAGAGAGAAATTAAAGAAATGCAAAATGAAAATAATGTTAGTCAGCAAAAAAAGACAAAAGTCTCAACACAAGAAGAAAGCAGCAAGAGAAACGAAAGAAGAATGTCAACTCAAGAATACATTGATACTGCTCCATCCTTCGATCTACAAATTTCTCAATATTTTAGAGATGATTTATAGTGTTTGTAAAGCTTCAATTCTTTAAATTTAACTTTTGAAAATTTCTTTATTTTATACTTGAGAAATCTGTATTCCATTTCACTTTTTATACCCTACACTATCTTGTAAAATGTATAAAGGGATCAATAATATTTATTACCATGATCGTTTATATTCAACAACACCATCGTTTAATCATATAAATACATAGTTGCTTAAATAATATACTCTACGATTTCGTAAATTGTAAAACATTATCGTTCAACAACATCTTATAAATGATATCCTACACCATCGTTTAGTTGTACAACATCATCGTTTAACATTATATGTTTTTCCCATCATTTAACAATGCGATCACTTACATTTTTTTACTTAATTACATGATTGTTTATATATATATTAAACATTAAAAGAATGCGATTCAACATTTTAAAAAAAGCATGCGAATTTACAATATTGCCCCTTTGGTAAAAACAACTAATATATACGTACCGCTTCTTCGTTTTCTGTCACTTCGCAATACACAAACGCACTGATCACTCAGAATTTCGTCTCAAAGATTTCCTATTCCATTTTTCTCTCAATATATTTTTCTCTGCAACATCAAAATGTATTTTGCTGAACTTTTCCTATTATAACGTTATGCTTCGTCTTTTTTATATTTCAAACATTTCCACTTCTATCTTGAAAACTAACGTTCTGTTCTTAAATTCTTATTCTCAAAAGTTTAGGTTTTCGAATTTATTTAAACTACTATTCTAGAGATTGTTAAATGTTTCAATTTATCATTACTTGCGAATTAACTATATTACGAATGCATTTTTGTTTGGATTAAACGATCTGTTACATCAAGTAAATGATAATTTAATTTTAGGGTTTATGGTTTAGTGTTTTATAAACAATTATGTACAAATGGAAATATATTATGATAATTATTTTTAGGATGGCTATACCTAGCGACAACTACTTTCCTGCCACTGTCTCATGCCAATTGCACAAGATTGGTAGTCTTATTAAGGACAAACTAACCAAGGAACAGTTACAAATGTTCGAAAAAACAATTTTTGGTCCATTGCTGAATGTCAACATGGTCTTCAATGGCAAGTTGGTCCATCATTTCTTGCTGAGGCAGATACCTGAAGAAGCCAACGCAAATGGAATCTGGTTTTCAGTTTTAGGGAAAAACGTTTGTTTCACCCAAAAGGAATTCAACATCATAACTGGATTGTGACCAACAAATATAACATTGGAGAAAGATTATAATAATAAGCACCTACAAAGCCTTCTATTCAGATTAGAAAACAATAAAATAATAACATGCTTCGAGGTTGAGGAAATTTTCAAGAATTTTGAGTTTACAAATGATCACGATGTTGTGAAGGTCGCCTTGGCTGTCTTTATAGAAACTGTGATGGTCGAGAAGGATAAGAAAACACAGTTTGACATGGATATTTTAGGAACAATTGATGATGAAGAAGTATTTAAGAGCTTTGATTGGTCAACTTTCTTCTACACTCGTCTGCTCAACAGTTTAAAAACAAGTCTACAAAGGAAAAAAGAAGCATATGAGCTAAAGAAGACAAAAAGTTCCAAAGTAGTGGCATACTACAACATAAAAGACTACGTGCTTGCTTTTTAGGTGATTTTTATTTGTTTATACACTTTAATTAAATGCAAATTAAACATCAAAGTTTAACATATTTGTTTAAATGTTTTAGGTGTAGGCTTATGAAGTACTCTCAACTGCAAGTTGGCACTTGACCACAAAAAACAGTAAGGGATCAATCCCTAAGATATTGAGATGGAATTGTACACAAGCTTCATCTTACAAAATGCTGCAGAAGAACATATTTGACAACAAAATGTAAGTAAAACTTGTTAGCGATCGTTTAATACAATTACACGATCGTTTACATTTTAACATATACGATCATTTAGCTTAATGCAATATTGTTTATATTGAATACCATATGTAGTATCATATTATTTTATAAACGATAGTTTATATTAATAATTCTTTGATTGTAACATTGCAGACTGTTGTGAAACTTAAACTGAAGCTATTAATCCAAGAGAAAGCTTTCATGGAGAGTCGAATTCGAGGGGATGATAACATGGAAATGGAGGACGATTAATCCATTCCAAATATTAACAACATTGATACCAATACTCTGATCATGCAATGAACAACCAATCATTTGAGCAATCAAACTCATCTCTACAACTGTCACCACGAAGGAAACAAAGTCAAACAGTGGCTGACCAGTATGAAATGCATCCAATCACCAACAAGAAACGTTGCAGATCAAATAAGTCCAATGACAAAAAACAACAAAGTCATTTGAAATCCTACAAAAAACTGAAGAACGAAATAAAAGAAGTTTGTAAGGACTTATCCACATTTACTTCTATAGTCTCTAGGATGGATGACACAATCAGAAAGCAGTCATTGGAGCTGTCTGAAATGAAGCAGATGCTGGAGAGATTGGTCCAGGTAAAAAAAAATTCAGCAAGTATTTCGTTTATCAATTGTTTAAATAAACTATCGTTTAACTAAAATATCCGATCACCTATCATATTTCAACGATCGTTTATTAAAGTTACACGATTGTTTAGATATGATACATCATCGTTTACTTTTATATACACGATCGTTTAACAATCCATTATTTTTAATTTTATTTTCATTTTTATTTGTTTATTAGAATCTAAATCAAAATCAAGCGAATAATCTTACTCATCAGAATGACAATGATGATCATCAGAATAGAGAAGATATGATCACCAATGACCAACCATATGTTGAAGAACAACATATTGAATAACAACATACTGAACATCAAGAGGAAACCCAAAGGTTAACATTTCCTTCATTGTTTACTACTTTATATTGTTGAAAATTGCTTACATTCTAAATAAGTAACTGTATTTTTTCTTATTCTCATTTTTTTCTCATTTTGTTTAGGGAACATCAAGAGAAATCAGGTAACAATATTAGCATAGACGGCAGGGATGCAGACTTACTATTGACTATAAGATATTTATCGGATAATATAAATGCTCAAAGTCAGAAAGAAAAAGACCTGCCAGAAATGATTACTACCCTTCCACTTGTGAGCCAATCTCTTCCACTTTGTGAGATACTACCATCATCAAGTAGTACTCTCAAACAACTTGCAATGGCTCCATTGGATCAAACTGTACAAATTCATGAAGTGCCACCATCAATTTCAATTGTAATTGAAAAATCTCAACTGGTATGTATACACAACAACTGTGTAGTCCTTTGAATTAAGAGTTTGTTTCTTATCTAATATTATTCATTGTATGAAATACAAAAAAATGATCAAGCAGTTACTTTGGCTGAGATAGAAAAAAATGAATGAGTAACTGAGGATTAAACAATTGGAAATGTGCAGCAATCTACCTCAACTGAAAAAATAGAATCTTAATTGGTATGTATACACAACAAAATGTGTATTTCTTTAAATTAATAGTTTGTTACTTGTCTAATATCATACATTACAGGAAAGACCAAAACAATAGGTTGAGATTCAAAAAAATGATGAAGTAGTTACTTTGGTGAAAATGAACAAGTAATGAAGAAAAAAAGTTCTACAATTGATTTAGAATCTATATTGGTATGTATATAAAAGAACTCTGAAGTACTTTGCATCAATTATTATTGTTTTTTATTTTTTTCTTAGTTAACAACATTGTGCATTATAAGAAATAAACAAACAACAAAAACCAATGAAGAGAAGAAAGCTATGTAAAATAGAAAATAAAAAGGTGTCTGATGAAGATCAACAAGTTAATCCACCCACAACATCTACTGAGATCATATTAGAACCTACAATACCTGTCCCAGATGTCGAAATCAGAGATGTAGATAGATATGATCATGTGGCAAGTGGATCCAAAATTATGGAAGACATACTTATCATGAAAAAGATAAAAAAATACAACTCACGAAGAAAGTAAAGTAGTCTCCACAACCAGAAAGAAATTTTTTTTCAAAAAGCTTGAAGAGAACACATGGATACTAGGAGACGTAAGTCTCTTTCCAAATTTCATTTTATATATAAAATACACGATTGAGTACAATATACTTTATCTAACCAAACGATCGTTTAAATATAATACACGATCGCTTAATAAGGAAAAGAATGTTGTAAATGATCACTTGTATTTTCTAAACGATCGCTCCTATTCACTAAATGATCGTTTATATATATTACACGATCACTTAATAAGTAAACGATCACTTGTATTTGTTAAATGATCACTTAAACTATCATTTTCTATTCACTAAAAGATCGTTTAATTTTTTTTGTAGACTATGGATTTGCTATTGTCCCACTTGCAGAATAAAAATGTTGCATATCAAGCAACTTTGCAAGTATACTTTTAGAGTAATAGATTCCGCATTTATAGTAAGTTGTTATTCTTCAATTTTTTTCTATAAAAGTTAAACTGCATAATTATATTTTGACTAAATTTTTTTACTTGGTTTTCAAGACTGGAATCAATAAACCACATTGCATAGTTTGGCAACGATTTTTTGATACTCATGTGCTGACAGCAGACAATAAGAAAGTTGAATGGACAGACACAACAGCACACTTAAATATATGAACATAATCAGATTTGGAATACTATTTCAATATAGCTCTTGGTGATTTCCAAGATAAAGAAGGGTGGGGAGATGTCAACTATGTGATTGGCTGCATCAACATAAGAGAACACTGGTTGGCTATTGCAGCTGATATGAGGAAATGCAAAATCTAAGTGTTCGACTCAATTCCAAATTATGTTGAGAAGAAATTTGTTGATGAAGCTCTTGAAATGTTTGCACGATGCATCCCCTCACTCGCAGTTGCAATTGGAATGAACCTCCATTCAAAACATTTCAAATATAGCCCTTGGCCAGTAGTCAAATCGAATACCACATTACAAAAAAGTGTGTTCATTAGATTGTGGCACTTTCTGTTCAAAATTTATTGAATGCCTTGTAACAAATGCTGACCATGATTGTCTAACTATGGAAAACATGTTTAGACAACAATATGTACTGGAACTTTGGGTAAATAAATACTTTTGGTAAATAAATATATATTTTTTGATTCTTGTACTTTTGAGTGAATGTTTGTATTCGTTTAGATAGATATCACAAAACAATTGTATAAAAATATAAAAACATTTGTGTAGAGAAATATTCATCGTGGATATATCTTTAAGCGATCATTTAGTGAAGTCTAAACGATCTTCTTAATACACATAAAAAAATATTAAGTGATCGTTTATATAAACCACATTAATATCTAAAAGAATATTAAGCGATTTCCTAAACGTACATGTGAAGAATATTAAGCGATCGTTTATATGTATCACACTAATGTAAAAGATCGTGGATATACCTTTAAGTTATCGTTTAGTAAAGTCTAAACGATCTTCTTAATACACATAAAAAATATTAAGCGATTTCCTAAACGTACATGTGAAGAATATTAAGTGATGTTTATATGTATCACACCAATATAAAACATCGTGGATATATCTTTAAGTGATCGTTTAGTAAAGTCTAAGCGATCTTCTTAATACACATAAAAAATATTTAGCGATCATTTATAAACCACACTAATATCTAAAAGAATATTAAGCGATTTCCTAAACGTGCATGTATAGAATATTAAGCGATCGTTTATATGTATCACACTAATGTAAAAGATCGTGGATATATCTTTAAGCAGTCATTTAGTAAAGTCTAAACGATCTTCTTAATACACATAAAAAATATTAAGCGATCGTTTATAAACCACACTAATATCTAAAAGAATATTAAACGATTTCCTAAACGTGCATGTATAGAATACTAAACAATCGTTTATATGTATCACACTAATGTAAAAGATCGTGCATATATCTTTAAGCGATCGTATAGTAAAGTTTAAACGATCTTCTTAATACACATTAATAATATTAAGCGATCGTTTATATATCTAATTTCTAAACGATATCAACTCTCCATCAAATTTAATACCAAACATGTATACATAATAATGAAAGAGAGAGAGTACGTTTTTCATTAATTGTTCAAACCTTGCCTTGCTTACAAGTCCTACTATTTTCTTGGTCTTCCAGCCTGCCGTTTAAAGACTGGAGGTAATATTTTCATGATAGAATCTATAACTCTTCAATCAAAATGAGATCCAATAGGTTGAATACAACCATTGTATGTTGCTAATATTGTTTCTCTATAATAAAACTCAGACACATAAGAATAGGTATCTAAATTAAGCATTCATAGAATAGCAAGAGCATGTTCACAAGGAATTTCTTCAACATCCTATACTCGACAACTACAACATCCCACGTTTAACTTCACAATAAAATGAGATCCAACATCAGTTGTACTTATTGGATCAACCTAATACATAACACAAATAAGGACAATTAATAAAATAGAAGAAATAGATTTCAATCTCTATATACATCAGATATATATAGATATCAATCTATCAGTGCCTATCTGAGACAAGAACAGATAAATTGCTATCTTTATCTATTGGATAGACAAAGATAGTAATTTATCTCTAACTGTTCGAGATAAAAAAAATATTACCAATAATCTTCTCAACTTTTCATGTTCTAAACGTAAAACATTCTCAGCCCAAGAAGTCAAATGACTCTTCATTGTAGAACCAGTTTACTTCATTCATAAAACCACTTTTGCAATACATCCCTAAGTGAACAAAACATCGTTGCCACATGTAGTCCTTTAAGATCTTTAAACACTGAATTTACATTTTCTGCACAATTCGATGTCATCGTTCTATACCTTCGTCTAAGTGAATATGTACGAGACCACTTCTCAAAACCAACACTACTAAGATAATCTCTAATATTTGAACAAATAGACTCCATGCACCTCATATGGTACTCAAATTCTTCAACAGTGTAGGTACAAGCACAACTAAAGAAATACTTATTAAGTAGTGGATCCTTAAAATGGAGTTTTAAGTTACTTAAAAGATGTTTTGTGCACACACAATACTCAACATCAGAAAACACTCTTAAAACTCCTTTAGGGATGCTAAGAAGCCTACCAGAAATAATGACTAAATTAGCCCGCTCTGAAAAACTACCCCGTATCTTGTCAAAAAATCATGTCCATGATACATCATTTTCAGAATCTACAATGGTAAAAACAAGAGGGAAGATTTGATGGTTACCATCTTGTGATAAAGCTATTAATAGGATGCCACCAAACTTACACTTAAAAAATGTCCCATCAACATAACTAATAGGTCTACAATAATTTTCACCCCTCAATTGATGCATCAAAAGCCATAAAGCAAAACTTGAAATGACTACTATCATCCATTTCTAAAGCAGTGCATGTATCTATAATAATTAAAAACACATTTCTATCAGCACAAACAAAAAAGAACATAAAGAATATGAAAGATGCCAATATTGGTCTTTCTAAATAGACTGTGATATTAGTCTATCCATATTTATCTACAAATCAATTTAAATTTGATATAAAAAACTGATCGTACCTGGGTTAGACTCAACCAATTTATCAAAGAATCTTGGAATCAATGCATACGATTCAATTGTGTCACCTTGTAATATCTTTACCATTTGTTCTTTTGTCCTCTAAGCTTTCTGGTAACTTATATTAACTCCAAGATTTGTACAAGTCTTATGCACAATCTCTTTAGGAATGGAACGATCAGTAGACATGAATCTAAAATCATCTATCAAACAATTGACAATTACTGTTGAAGAAGCTTGCATGTGAGAACTTTGGGCAGTACTCAATGAACAATCATGGTTAGAAGTGTATTTTCGTAGAATCCATAAATCACTCTTCTTATAATGAAATGCCCTTACATACCATTTGCAGTCTTCTTGCAGACATCTAAATTCAAGAGACCTCAAATTTGATACTGTAGTCCTAAATTGAACGTTGTTTTTCACTTCTATTATGCAAAAACACTTTGAAAGCCCTTCTTTACTTTCAAATAAACTTTTTTCTTTTAAATCAGAATAATAAGAGATGTCTTTTATAACTTCATCATTGAAATAGAAGAAGAAAAACCTATATTCAGTGACATATCAACATTCTTCCATACACTACTAGATGAAGAAGATGTTCCCAAACAATTAACACTTACACGGGCAACTAATGGATGTCTACTAGTTGCATCTTTAGCAAAAGCTAAATACCAAGCAACATCATTATCCTTCTTTATCGACACCACAGTTTGAACATTACTTTTACCAAAATCAAGTAAAACAGATAATTCTACTGATTCATCCAATTCAAGTTGTTCACATGTCAAAGCAACCAAAGAATTAAAGCTGACTCGCATATCTATCATAATTCCAGATGCTGAGTAATTCTCATAAACATTGCAGCCATTCCATTGACCTCCATAAAAAACAACATTAGGAATAGACATTCTAATCTAGAAAAGAAGAATATATAATTAAGTATTTAGATGTAATAAGAGAATACTAAACGATCGTGCAAATAAGTTAATAAATACTAAATGATTGTTTAACACCAATAGACGATCGTATATAATAAATTAAATCATCGTATAGAATAAGCTATAGATGATCATTTAAAGACACTGATCGTTTAAACCATCGTATTCAATTTGATACACTATCGTTTAAAGATACTGATCGTTTAAACCATCGTATTGAATTTGATACATGATCGTTTAAACAATCATATTGAATTTGATACACGATCATTTAAAGACGTTGATCGTTTAAACAATTGTATTGAATTTGATGCACGATCGTTTAAAGACGCTGATAATACAAACATTGAAAATTTGTGTTCATAAAGATGAACGATCGTGTTCATATAACAAAACGATCATCTGTATATTGTTAAACGATATATTACAAAAGAGTTTTATATTAATAGAGGTAAACGATCTTCAAAATGATCGTCTGTATATTGATGTAAACGATCAAGTAATTCAATGAAAATTATCCTGAAAACTTCAAACTATCGATCTTCATAATAAAATACACAATTCTTACAGTGATTCTTAAAAGTTCAAAACGAAAAAAAAAACCTCAAATTGTTACAAACAATAAAAAACTCAAACGACATTCATACTGAAATATATATTCTTAAATCAACGTAAACAGTAATCAAAATCTTCAATGATCTTCATAACCAAATACAGAATGTCTTACAGTAATACCTACATATTCTAAACAATCTATCTTCACACCGAAATATATAATTCTCAACGAAATTTTATAATAAACTAAATAGTTCAAAGAAAAACCAATATTTAGAATACCCATCGAAACCAAAATAAGTGAGATGATATTAACAGAGCAATATACACGACCTTGAATGTCCAAGATGACAAGAGGAGAAACAATGTTATCGAAGATGAAAGATATAACAAAACAGAAATGACGAAAAATATATGAGAGCAAATGTTGTTGAAAATTACAAAAAAGGCAAAGAATGATCAAGATGAAAGATATATAAAAGACGAGATGAATAACTTAGAAATGACGATCGTGAAAAATAGGAAAGAAGAAGAAAATCATATTTGAAAGATTGTTATAAAAGATTAAGGGCAAATAAGGAATTTTGAAAAAATAATTTTCCTTAATGGACTTGTTATACGGACTGTAAATAGTTTACAGTTTTGTTACATTTATGTAAGTTACCCAAATTAATAGCTGCATTGAAATACCAAAGTTTAAATTTACGAAATTATAACATATTTTATATGAAAAAACAGAGAGAGCGAGAAAGAGAGAGAGAGAGAGAGGGAGAGAGAGAATACTCTTACATTGTTCGTTTGAAACAAATACATAAATAAGAAAAATACATCATCTCTCATCGCTAGACATCAACTTCGAACAATCTCACACCTACAATCACATGAAATTAAAATACATTACTTAAATTTAAAACAAACCAAAATCGATGCCAAAAACGAAAACCTTTTTCACAAACAATTATCAAACTTTACTCCATGATCGACCTACCATTTCATAATAACCAACAAACTCACTCTAACATCAACCTACCTCATAAAAACCCAATGTAGCAACTTTGACTCTTTGTACAGATGTAACAACAATAGAATACAAACTTGTTACACAAAAAACTAACTTCGGCATGACCCACATAAGGTAACAATGACATTAAGACATTTAAAGTGACGTTTAAGCCTTACCCCACCCCTCTCAAAGTCACTCCATGATCAAAATGCCCGATAATAACCCAACCTCTCAACTTTGACTCTTTCTGTAAATACAACAACAATGGAATCGCTAAACCTTGACTTCTTACACAAAAACTCACTTCGGCATGCCATCCAATGTAATAATTACATTGAAGCCCCCTTCGCTCAAACTCACACCATGATCAAACTACCTATCACGTCCTGTCCTAAACACCACTTCCTACGACCAGATGAGAGAGTACCACCTAGACACCCACTGCGTACCTCACTGCGAGATGATACGATGAATTCCTAGTAAGCAAAATAACTCAGTTCAACTCGTCTCATTGTGAAGGCTTCACCTCAAACCTTAGAGATTTACTTATCACATAAGAAAATATATAACTTTTAGACTTTACTTTATCGCCTAGTACTCTTGCCATAACTCAAATCACTTACTAGGTGGTAAAATACAAACAATGCAACTGAATAAATGTAACTTCTTTCTTGATTAACTTAACACTTTACTTAAAGTTCACACTTAAAAATTACATGCCTTTTCTCGCAAGGCACATAAATAAACCTAAGTTGATCTACACGTCTTCCTTCACCCACTGAAATCCTGCTCCTTGCAGCAAGTTATTTAGAGGTGTAAGGACCTCATTTTCATCCTTCTCCTTGTCGCCCATCAACCATTTCAGGGACAACCTTCTAGGCTTCCTTTCCCTGATTCAGTCCTTTCACACTCATCTTCTTTGGCCTCACCAACTTTGAAGTGTTAGATGATCTTTCTCCAATCTAAGCGGTAGCCCTTGGCGTTAAGAAGTGAAGTTCTTACCTACTAACTCCTTAAGAAATGAACCATGAGATTCTCAGGAGATGTTGATGATTATGCGATCATTACAGTAGGTTATGCGTAAGAGAGATTCATGTTCTTGGTGTAAGAAAAAGAAAAGACTAGTGGGTTTCTCAAATGAGGCGTGAGAGCTTGTTTTACAGATTGTGATAATTGAATGTATGGTTTTTCCCCCCCAAAAAGATTTGAAAATATTACTCACTAAGTATTTGACATATGTGTTAAATTTCCCTTCCTCAGGTGACAAGGTGTTGTTAAGATCGAGTTATGAAGGGTTGGGAAAATTGCTACGCAGTGAGGCATTAGTCAGGAAATCTAAGTTTATACTCAAAAAGCTGAGCTAGGCATTGAAAACCTTAAGTTTATTTTACGTCTTATTGTAAAGAGAAAGGCATGAATATATATTGTATTTTGGAACACGTATTTTTAAGTTAATAAAAGATTTTTTGTTATATTTTTCCATTGTCTTAGGGTGTTCTTTATTAGATTTAAGATTATAGTATTCAATATCACTAATAATTTCTCAATGACGACTTTACTGAATAGAATATGACTAGAAACTACTGGTGATGACACCAAGCCACTAAGAGAAAATGCAATGGTGCATAATTTCACTAATAGTAAGTGGAAACTGAGGTGTTGAAATTGGGTGAACTAATTACATGCAATAGTTGCATGTAATTAGGTTTTTCGTGAAAGGTTTTTCAAATTCTGAAAAACTTTTTTTTTATAATTTCAAAATTTTAATTTCTTTTTTAAAGACATTCTCCACCAGAAATAAAATCTCAATCTTCAAACCTTAGAATATTTTTTTGACCTACCAATTTCATCACTTTCTCTCTCAAATCTATCTCACGATTCCTTCATCCATCAGATCCCACAACTCAATTTTGAGTTTGGAGAATAGTGGGTGACTATTAGTGGTGGTCCGAGTTCATGATCGAGGAGTAAAGGATAAATTCAGAAGCAACAAAGGTAATTTCTAATAAAACCCTAAATCAATTCAGTTTAGGGTTGTATGTTAACTAGAAGTGATTAGGGTAAGTTCTCGATTCTATTTCCGTTGCACATGTTTAAATTTCTGCAAGTGGTATCAAAGCATGCTTATTTTTACTTTATTGCATATAGTGGGTTCAAATTTATTAGATAAATTATGGTGAACTAAAATAGATACATTACATTTTTGGCTCTAGATTAAGAGAATTTTGTATTAAGTATAGTAATTGGCTCGAGTTTTATGGCCTAATTTTCATGTTAAAGGGTCTATATTTTTCTAAGAATCTTTAGAGTTGTAATTTGGTTGTAATTACAAAATCGAGAGAGAGAAAGTGAAAGTTTTTGAAGAAAAAAAGACAGACCCAAAAAAGGCCTTCAGACTTGGTCCAGACTTTTCAGCCTGACCTGTGACCCTACATCCCTTGCGCACGCCCAGCTTTTGACTTGTGGTCCCTCCTTGTGCATGATACGCCTTCGCTTGGTCTTATGCACTTGCTTCGAGTACCCAATATGTGTGTCCATTCTGCATCTCACGTGTGCACAAACCCGTCTAACCCGTGCTACGCTCCGACCTGACCCTTTTGGTGGCTTGTGTGTAGATTGATGGGTTCTGAAGGTTTACGCGAATTCAAGCCCAATTAGTTGGGTCTTGGGCCGGTTCAACATGTTTTGGTTTTTCTTCAACCAATTCGACTTGGTTTAGGATCGGTTCGGATTTCTTCAACGTATTAATTGTAATAATTTAGCTTTTAACTTAATTTATGAACCAAAACTAGTTCATTTTAAGGCGTTTTAATTAACTATGCATGTTGATGTATGTGTTTAATTAAATTATATGTGCATAATGTATGCCATATAGATTTAAAATCCAACCATAATTTAGCATGTTCATTATTGAATATATATTATAATGGTTATAATGTATATTATGCATACTTATTCATTAATATGGAAATAAATTAATATGATTAATTAATTGTTTAATTAATTTAATTAATTTTGATTAAATATGATTTAATGAAGTTAATTAATTAATTAACTATTGGATTTATTTAATTTAATTAAAGGTTAAATAAATTAAAATCTATAACAAAGATAACTTGCATGCTCACTTAGGCTAAACAATATTAAACAAGCTTTTCATAGAAATATGTTGATATCTTGTAAAACTAGTTATAAGAGGTCCATCTGATTCAATCGTTTCAACAAGTCAGATAAGATGACTGAGGTTCGAGGTTCTTAATTTGATGGTTTACAGCACATTTGCTACTTGAAGATCGTAATCAGTTCTTTAGCCTAGTTAACCTAGTTTTATGAGCATGCGAGAGAGATGTAAGGTAATAAAACTGGTTTATCACCTAGACATCATAGGTTAAAATATGGTATAATGGTTATGCTCGGATGTTTCACCTAGACTTATGATTTGTTTAAGTTAGCCTAAAATAATCCAAAAGTATTTGAATACCCTCAAAATTGTTATAAAACACTTTAGCTAGTGAGAAGTAATGAACTTTTAGGTATAGCGTCCCTAAAAGTTCACACCGTGAGGTCCATGCAGGACTTTGGGTCGTGCATAGGAGCGAACTACCTTTATAAGTGTTTGCATGGATCAATATCAAGGTGAATAGGGGAAGTAGTTCATAGTAAGTGGGTGAGGGATATGTGACAACACATCCCACGTCTCTTTCATTAGGTCACACCGTGAGATTTTTATAATGCGCTTGTTTGTCTGTCTTGGAGTGAAATTTCCTTCAAAAGATTGTATTATAGAATCCGAAATACTGCAAACTCCAAATATGGATAGGTTTTATTAGATCGGTTTTTATATTGACTTTCTACTTTTAGGAGCATGTTGATTTTGATCTCTGAGATCCAAAAATGGTGGGTTACACTTACAAGAATTACTAAGTTGTAAATACATTCTCTCCCAAAGTAGCGATAACTAAGTGCTATAAAGAATAAAAAGTTATTCTAGAGTTAACATCTAGTCAAAATTGTCTTGGTTTAAAGGAAGAATAATCGACTACCCTTCTATGAAGGTTATTTTAAACATTTGAAATATCGTTGCTAAAAGAAAATAATGAAGGGTACATTATTAGTAATTGCTAAACCTGATTGGTTTCTATATGATTATAGTTTTTACTAAGAGAATATGTTTGTCTTTTCCACATGAATAACTCAATAGTTCAACTTTTAGCTTCTGAAAAACTTAATGACGATAATTATGCATAGAGAAATCAAATCTTAACACGATACTAGTGGTTGATGATTTAAGATTTGTCTTAACTGAGAAATGTCCCCAAACCCCTGCCTCTAATGCTAACCAAACTAGTCAAAAAGCAGATGATCGATGGGTGAAGGCTAATGAAAAAGCCTTTGTCAATATTCTCGCCAATATGTCTAATGTTTTAGCAAAGGAACATGACTCCTTAGCCACAACTAAAGAGATTATGGATTCGTTAAGGAAAATGTTTGGACAATTAGAATGATCCCTAAGAAACGAAGCAATTAAATGCATTTATACTGAGCGAATGAAGAAGGAGACCTCTATTAGAGAACATGTCCTGAACATGATGATGCACTCCAACATCGCTGGAGTAAATGGTGGTGCCATCAACAAGGATAATTAGGTTAACTTTATCTTAGAGTCTCTTCCGAAGAGCTTTATACCATTTTAGGCAAATGCATCTCCCAACAAGATGGAATATAATTTGACAACTCTTTTGAATGAGCTCTAGCGATTTTAGAACCTTACCGTGGGTAAGGGGAAGCAAGTGGAAGTAAATGTTGCTACCATAAAAAGGAAGTTTTCAAGAGGATCATCCTCTAAAAAAAAGTTAGACCCTAAAAAACCAAATGCTCAAATAAAGGAGGAAAAAAGGGAAACTCCTAAGCAGAACAAGGGAAAAAGAAAGCTGTAGAAAAAGGTAAGCGTTACCACTGTGGCCAGAACGTGGCACTGGTTAAGGAATTATCCAATGTCCCTTGTAGAGAAAAAGACAGAGTGATTTACTAGTTGTTCAAACATGTTTAGTGGAATATAAAAATTAAACCTCGATACTAGATTTAGGAGCCACTAACCATACTTCCTTCTCATTTCAGGTAAATAGTTCTTGGAAAATTCTTTCAGAAGCTGAGATTACTCTCAGGGTTAGAACAAAAGAGATGGTCTTTTGTATTTTTAAGATTGATATATCATAATTAAGAAGGTATTGTATGTATCTCAATTAATATCCATCTCTTGTACTTTGGAACAAATGTATAAAATATTTTTTGAAATTAATGAAGCGTTCATTTTCTAAAAAGGTATTCAAACATGTTCTAATATACTTGAAAACAACTTATATAAGTTAAGACCAACTAAAGTAAATTTTGTCTTAAATACTTTAATGTTTATAACAACCAAAACTCATAATAAAAGACAAAAAAGTTTCTTCTAATGCCTATTTATTACACTTAAAACCTGGTCACATAAATTTTAATGGGATTGGGAGATTGGTTAAGAGTGGACTTCTAAGTCAGTTAGAAGATAACTCCTTACCTCCTTATGAATCTTGTTTTGAAGGAAAAATGATAAAAAGATCTTTTACTGGAAAAGGTCTTAGAGTGAAAGTAGCTTTAGAGCTCGTACATTGGGACCTCTATGAACTAATGAATGTCAAAACTTGAGAAAGGTTTGAATATTTCATTATCTTAATTGATGATCATTCAAGATTTGGTCATATTTACCTAATACTGATTCTCTTGAAAAGTTCAAAGAATATAAGGCTGATGAGAATGAATTAGGTAAAACAATAAAGAAACTTTGATTAAATCGAGATGAATAGTATATGAACTTTCGATTCCAATACTATTTGATAGAACATGGAATCCAGTCACAACTCTCTGCACCTAATATGCCTCAGCAGAACGGTGTATCAGAAAGAAGAAACCAAACCTTGTTGGATATGGTTTGCTTTATGATGAGCTTTGCTTAGTTGCCAGGTTCTTTTTGGGGATATGCTTTAAAGACAACTATATATATTTTGAATAACGTTCTCTCTAAAAGTGTTTCTAAAACACCTTAGAGGAAGACCACATCAGAGATCACCGACCTCGTAGTAAACTAGTATTAAATAAGATTTCTAAAGATGCTACTGACATACCTTGTTCAACCACTAAAGTAGTTGATAAAATTAAAAAATCTAATCAATCACACTATTCTCAAGAGGTGAGAGAGCCTCGACATTGTAAGAGTGTTGTTCATCAATCTGATCGCAACTTGGGTTTAACTGACACTTAATTCATCTTACCTGACACGTCGTTTGGGTTCTTAAGGTGGTGACGTAATAATTACTTTCCATTTAAATTTGAACGTGATGTTTGGTGTTCTTGAAACTCTAAATATTCCATGGCTTTTTCAATACTTGATAAACTTTGCAAGGAAGTAATAACGCAAGATATGTTTTAGGTTAAGCTTATTTCGCAGGGTGGTCTTATCGCGTATGTACCCTATCCTTATGGCTTAATTGATGTGCGAAAGAACTTGTAGTCTTCCTAACTTGTTAAAACTCACTAATCTAAAAAGAAAATAAATAAAACTATAAAAGAAAGTTTTACACAAAAGAAAGAATATACACAAAATTGTTGATGCCTTTTTTGGCAAAGATAGAGAAAGTTATACTTTACAAAAGCATCTATGCCTTCAAATTCTTGAGTGTGAATGACTTGGTCTTATCGCGATCAATGCTCCGCATAGCCATCGCAATGCATTGTCCCTTTTTAAACGACTTTGATCAATTGCTACATGATTCTCTGCTCCACGACCGTTCATTGCAATAAGTCTCTGCTACAGCCGCTCATCACAATGTTGCAATTGATTTTATGGTCCTTTCATCGCGTAGTCAGGTAAGACAAGGCATCTTACTATACTTATCACTTGGAAACTTCTTTGACGCCGTAATAAATGTTATTTTCTATAAGAGATTAGACAATTTCTGACTCAAGGTGTTTGAGGTACTATGTTTCATTTGCGTTTAGTCGCATCAACTAAGGTTTCTCTTGTCATAGCCAAAAGATTCACTCAATCTCTGAAAGGAGTCCATGCATCACAGAATGCTCCGATATCATCAACTTTTTCAGGCGATCTTCAGCTGAACGTATGATTCACCAGAATTGAGTGTTTTACCCAAAATTAAATTAAAACATCATATCTAATTTTGAAAAAGCAATTCCCCTCCAATGGCTCTAAAAGCTTGCTTGTTGATTAGTTTGGATTGAATTGGTTTTGGTTTGCAACGAGTCATGGTCATTCCATGCGAGATGCTCACTGTCTTTAGGTCAGAGCTATGCAATAAAAGGTATAAGCTTCTATCCTTGTGTAGTTACTAAATCCTCAATAAGTACAAGTTTTCCTATCGCTTGCCTAAGTGTAAGCGAAATGATAGGTTTTCTCGAACAGAGGGAATTGCTATCAAATTTTAGTTATAAAGTTTACTTCTCATCTAGACAGTATACAAACTCTATATAGTATAAAGTAAAAGTGTGTATATGTACTAACTCTACTATGTACACTAGAGATTCATTACAATGAACAAATACAAAAATGGAAAGTAAGAAAGAAGATGAGTCGAGTCGAGAATGCCTAAGCATTCTTTGGCTCTTTTACAAGTTAAGGGGAAGAAGATGATGGAACCTCTTTCTAGTCTCTCTCTAAGCTCCTACTTATAAGATTAACTGGAGAAAAGGATGAAATTTTACAGAAGGTGGAAAGGCTAGTCCTTTCCACTAGCCTTTCCACCTAGCCTTTCCACCGGCTTCAATCGAACTCTCTAAATTTTGGTCTATTCACACCTTTGGCTGCTCCATTTAGACATTTGGCCTTTTTTACTTTGTTAAGATGAAGACTATATAGGCTACTTTTCACAGGAATCCTCTATTCTTTCTGTTCAGGTCGACCTCATTTGCAGCCT
This sequence comes from Cucumis melo, assembly GCF_025177605.1. NCBI lineage: Eukaryota > Viridiplantae > Streptophyta > Magnoliopsida > Cucurbitales > Cucurbitaceae > Cucumis > Cucumis melo. The sequence goes on along the minus strand of NC_066857.1, from coordinate 22,272,021 downwards.
TCTCATTATTCTTCTGATCAGATCGACGCCGAATGTGCATCAATGCTTGTAGTCTTTGTCAATTCACATCAACTCCAACTACCATTCTTGTCTTCTAGTGAATCTTCCTCGCTTGCTGATGTGGTTCCTCGCCTAGAGATGTTTAGTCGCTAAATAAGCTTCTTATCGCGTAACAAGCGCACCTTTTTTATTTATTGTCTTTCTTCTTTTCTTGATAATCATGCGATATAACATTGAAAACAGGGTAAAATTGACATGGAGACTTAAGCAAGTTATATTCTCTTTTGTTTATAAATTTGTTATAGAAGCTACACATTTTGATACATTTATCTCGCATTTTGGCTCCCTTGTTCTATCAAAAAGGCCATAATAACTTGTATTTCTACAATTTATCATTGTACAGATATAGAATTCATTTGTCAAAGGAACAATGTCCAAGAACACCTCAAGAGATTGAGGATATGAGAATATTCCATATGCTTTCGCTGTTTGGAGTTTGATATATGTAATGTTATGTACTAGAACTAACATATGTTACTTAGTAGGGATGGTCATAGGTATTAGTCCAATCCCAGATGTGATCACTGGACAACTGTTAAGAATATTCTAAAATATCTTAGAAGAATAAAAGACTACATGCTCGTGTATGGTATTAAGAATCTGATCCTTACTAGATAAACTGATTCTGATTTCCAAACTGATAAAGGGTCGGTTTGGATTGCCTATGAAAAAATAGTTTTTGCAAAATGAGTTTAAGATCTAAATACTCACATGTTTGGTTTGACCTATTTATAAATGTTTATATACAAAATTATGTTTGCTTTGATTTATATTTATGAAAAAATTTCATAAAAAAATATAAACATTTTGAATCTTTTTTTCATAAATATATTTTAAAATTAATTGTACATTATCTTGAAATTATTAATTTTTTAGTTACTTGAAACTAAACATTAATTTCATTTTTTGTATTAATTGTTTTAAAAATTCAATTTTAAAAGCACAAATATCTTGAAATGTAAATATATATTCATAAAAAAAATTGATTTCCATCAACAAAATATAAATAAGACTGTTGAATAAGAAATTTTGGAACCAATCACAAATTGCCACATCATTTACTAAAACAATTGTATTGGGGATTAACTAAAAATTGACATGTGTCCCAAATTAAATTTAAAGACAAATTGGACAATTCTAATGATCTCTAGTGTATTTATTATGGCAATTGGATCCAATTAATTATTTTGGTTCAATTACATATTATTTACTTAGGCTAAAATTCAATTGAGCCAAAAAATAAGCTTAATTTAGCCTAAAATAAAATATGACCCAAATCCATGTGATTGAGCCCATAGGTATGATCCATGGACCAGACCTGGCTCAAGTCCATAAAAGCCCACCAGAGAACTCTATAAATAGAGGAGTCCTTTCATTTGATGAAGGCAAAATTTTTTACTTCAGAAGGTCTAGAGAGAATTCTTCCAAGAGATAGAAGACTCCTCAACTCTGAAGCTCCTTTGAAAAAATAAGCTTTCTTCCAAGACGCCAAGAACACCTTCGAAGATTGAAGCTCCTTTGAAGATACAAGGTTTCTTCAAAGTCTCCAACTTCAAGAACACCCCCGAAGATTGAAGCTCCGTTGAAGATACAAGCTTTCTTCCAAGACTCCAACTTCAAGAACACCCTAAAAGATTGAAGCTCCTTTGAAGATACAAGGTTTCTTCCAAGACTCCAACTTTAAGAACACCCTCAAAGATTGAAGCTTCTTTGAAGATACAAGCTTTCTTCGAAGACTCTAACTTCAAGGATACCCTCGAAGATTGAAGCTCTTTTGAAGATCCAAGCTTTCTTCCAAGACTCCAACTCCAAGAACGTCACGTGCTTCGCTTCCTCAAATCAAGCATAAGCATCCAGTCGAGAGAGAATCAGAGAATCAAATTCTAGAGATCGGACCACATCGCATCAAATCAACGTAAATACAACATCAACACAAGTTTAACTCCACGAATCAAATTTCTCAGAAATCTCATGTGAAAAAATTAGCACGCCCAGTCGGACATCTCTACCTCTCATCTCTCTCTCTCGTCATCCATATCTACAAGAAAATCAATGGCATCAAAGAAGGTTGCATCCAAATCTTCCTTTGCAAGCGACAGTTACATGGGACCCATCACCCCTAGTCGTTCTAAGGGAATCACTCAAGAGCAGGATCAAGGTTCTGATGTCACTCAGAGCATTCTTAAGCAATTGATAGAGTCTCCTAAAGCTGAGATTGTCATCAAGGAAAATCCTTTGTATGATAATTATGATTCTGCCTCTAGCAAGTGAAAGAAGGAAGCACATCTTGACGTGATGTCTATTATGATGACTGATATAACGGTCGAAGCTGCCATGGCAGAGATGGAGAGGAAAATTAACTTCCTGATGAAAGTTGTGGAGGAACGAGACCATAAAATCACAGCTTTGAGGGAGCAGATGCGAACTCATGAAACTGCTAAGTCAAGTCAAACTCCTGTTGTTAAAGCTACTGATAAAGGGAAGAATGTGGTGCAGGAAAACCAACCACAACAACAATCAGTCCCTGTTGCTTCTCTTTCAGTTCAGCAGCTACAAGATATGATCGCGAATTTCATTAGAGCTCAGTATGGAGGACCGCCGCAAACTACTTTCATGTACTATAAGTCGTACAACAAAAGAATCGATAACTTGAGAATGCCACTTGGGTACCAACCTTCAAAATTGCAGCAATTCGATGGAAAGGGCAACCCAAAACAACATATCGCACACTTCGTCGAAACATGTGAGAATGCAGGATCAAGAGGAGACCAACTTGTCAGGCAATTCGTTCGAAGCTTGAAAGGAAATGCCTTCGAGTGGTACACCGATCTGGAGCCAGAAGTCATTGATAGCTGGGAACAGTTAGAAAAGGAGTTCCTCAACCGTTTCTATAGCACCAGACGTACCGTAAGCATGATGGAGATTACAAATACCAAACAGCAGAAGGGAGAGCCAGTCATCGATTACATAAACCGATGGAGAGCTCTAAGTCTTGGCTGTAAAGATCGACTCACCGAACTGTCAGCGGTAGAAATGTGCACCCAAGGCATGCATTGGGGACTCCTCTACATTTTATAAGGAATAAATCCACACACATTTGAAGAGTTAGCAACTCGCGCTCATGATATGGAATTGAGCATTACCAGCAGAGGAACCAAGGATTTTCCCGTTCCTGAAGTAAGAAAAGATAAGAAGAAGACAAAGAGTGCCGAAAAGGTAGTGAAGAGCACTGTAAAAGAATCTATGGTCGTAAACACGACACCACTGAAGTTCTCTAAAAGAAAAGAAGGGAGAGCTGAAAAGAAGGATGATGGAAGCGAGAGACGACGTCTTACTTTAAAAGAAAGACAGAAAAAAGTCTACCCATTTCCTGATTCAGATATTGCTGACATGCTAGAGCAACTATTGGAGAAGCAGCTGATTCAACTGCCGGAATGTAAACGACCTGAGCAAGCAAGAAAGGTGGATGATCCCAACTACTACAAGTATCATCGGGTCATCAATCACCCAGTAGAGAAATGTTTTGTGTTGAAAGAGCTAATTCTAAGGTTAGCTTGTGAGAAAAAGATCGAACTAAACCTAGAGGAAGTAGCTCAAACAAACCATGCTACAGCAATGATAATGTCAGAGGCTCTTTCGCCAAGATTGATTTTTGAGTAAAGGGAAACCTTGGTCCAGTACGGAACCTTCGAGCCTGTAGTGGTCCAATTCCATCAGAAAGTTGCACCCAAGGATTCTTAAGAAAAATAAATATCGATCGAAGAAGACGATGAAGGGTGGACTGTTGTGACCCACCGAAAGAAAAGAAAGTCAACTCTGATCCAAAAAGAGCCTCGCTTCTACAGAAATTATAGAAGAGGGAATAAGGCTCAAAAGAATAAGAAAAAGAAGAAGACTTGAAAGCTTAAGCTCGTGACGAGGAAGATAAGGATTTCCTCGAACTCAGCGCTTAGTAACCTTAGCATACTTCTTTCCAACAAGATTCCTTTGTGATCATCAGGATGAAAACCCAGGAGTTGTTGCATGTCATGCTATTAATGCAACGGAGGAAGAAAGCATCCCGCTAAGATCATTAAAGGAGGAAGGAGTGTCAAAAGACCTATCAAGGTTCAATGTGGATGATTTGTTATCACTTCCTCAAGAAACCAAAACCATCCTCATTAATGCATTGTTGAATTTAGCAGCATCAAGTTCAAGTGCTCCAACTTCGACATACGAGAGTACTCTTTACTGCATGTCTATAGACTTCTCAGATGAGGATTTACTATTGGGATCTAAACTTCATAATAGACCCTTGTATGTTTCTGGATATGTTCGAGAACAGAGAGTCGACCGAATTATCGTCGATAATGGATCAGCTGTCAACATAATGCCAAAATCTACTATGAGGCAATTAGGCATCTTAATGGAGGAACTCTCAAATAGTAAACTGGTAATTCAAGGTTTCAACCAGGGAAACCAAAGAGTAATAGGTATGATACGCTTAGAACTCATAATTGGTGACCTGAAGGTTAGTGCATTGTTTCATGTCATAGATTCGAGGACCACTTATAAGTTGTTATTCGATCGTCCTTGGATTCATGGAAATGGAGTAGTAACATCGACACTGCATCAGTGCTTTAAATTTTATCAAGATGGCGTAAAGAAGGTTGAAGCCGACTCCAACCCATTCTCTGAGGCTAAATCTCACTTTGCAGATGCAAAGTTTTATTTAAAGAATGACAGTAGCCCAGAAGCCGTGTATGTAGAAGTTCCTCTTGTAAACAGAGAAGATAATTTACAACTGAAATCACTTGCAAACAGTGAACCACATAAAAGTACAGGAACCTTTCATTCTGGAAAGAGTGAGGCGTCCACAAGCACCGCAAAAAGTGTGATCTTGATGGATGAAAAGACTTCAAACCCATCGATTTTGCGCTATGTCCCCCGTCGAGGCGCAAGAAAGGCGAATCACCATTTGTAGAGTCCCCACAAGGCTTGAAATTTGGTGACATTGAAGTCCTAAAAGAAAGCTTCACTACACCGCTTACCAAAATAACTAAGCAAGAAATAAAGATAGACCTGACAAAAGCAAGCTTACCTCAAAGGCGGACGAAAGACGGGTTCGACCCCAAGGCTTATAAATTGATGGAAAAAGCAAGTTATGACTTCACAACTCACACCGAGTTTAAAAGTTTGAAAATTCACGAACAACCTAAGCTTTCCTCAACCGAAAAGAAGATGTTACGAGAAGGACCTGCTATACCCATGTCAAGAAAAAGACTCAGATACAAATCGCCAGAGCCAATCCGTATAACTAGAGAGGGGAAGGAAAAAGTGGTTGACAGCAATCATATAACTGTAAAGGAGGTCGATAGTATGGAAGAAAAAGAAGGTGACAGTCAAAGAACCTCAGCATTTGATCGAATTAGTCCACATGTTACACGCGCCGCAGTATTTGAAAGACTAAGCATGATAGAGGAAGAAAGAAAAAATCATCAGTCAACATCTAACCTTGATTGACAATTGACCTTTCAAAGGGTAACTGTGACCTTTAAAAAAGAGAAAGGTATATGTTAGGCCTCGATGACTACAAGACCATCGGCCTTTGAAAGGATAAGCTTAGCTGAAAAGAAAAATGCACAAACACCTCGTTCTCCAATTATTAATCATCTTGGGGATGGAGACCCACATGTCCAGACTGATTCTAACATACACACAAAGAAGAAGGAATCAACATCTCGCACGTCAGTCTGACACCGAATTAAGCATGTAGACGTCGAGAGTTGCCATGGTAAGGAGTTTCCTTGTGAGGTAAAGGGAGAGAGAGAAATTTGTAACAATGTTCCTTCCTGAATGAAAAGAAAAACTTTTGTTACTCTCAATACAAGTCAAGGTTCCTTAAAGGTGAAAAGACATGATGTTATATTAACTAATATTGAAAAGGAAGACCCAGAACAAGGAGAAGGTGAAATCTCATGTCATCACATCACCATTCTTGAGGAATTAGAGATTGAAACTCCTGAAGAAGATGCGAAAGATGCCCCACAAAGTCTAGAGGATGGTGGCCAATCTACCATACACGAGCTGGAAGAGGTAAACCTTGGTACAATAAAAGAACCACGCCCAACTTTCATTAGTGCATCTCTCTCTAGTGAAAAGAAGGGTAAGTACATGAGGTTGCTTCCAGAGTATAAGGACATTTTTTGCTTGGTCGTACAAGGAGATGCCAGGACTTGATCCAATGGTAGTAGTCCATCATCTCGCAATTAAACCAGGATATCGACTGATTAAGCGAGCACAACAACATTTTTTACCAGAACTTATTCTCCAGATCGAGGTTGAAGTCAACAAGTTGATTGAAGCATGATTCATTCGTGAAGTCAAATATCCCACATGGATAGCAAATATTGTCCCTGTTAGAAAAAAGAACGGGTAGTTTCGTGTTTGTGTAGACTTTCGTGACCTGAATAATGCATGCCCTAAAGATGATTTTCCTTTACCCATCACAGAAATCATGGTTGATGCAACTACTGGACACGAGGCACTATCCTTTATGGATGGGTCGTCTGGATATAATCAAATACGAATGGCCCTTTCAAATGAAGAAATGACAACTTTCAGGACCCAAAGGGAATATATTGTTACAAGGTGATGCCTTTTGGATTAAAAAATGTTGGTGCCACTTATTAACGTGCTATGCAAAAAGTGTTTGACGATATGCTACATAAGTATGTCGAGTGCTACGTTGATGACCTTGTGCTCAAACCCAAGAGACGGCAAGACCATTTGAAGGATCTAAAAGTTGTGTTCGACCACTTGCAAAAATATCAGTTGAGGATGAACCCTCTCAAATGCGCGTTCGGTGTAACTTCAGGAAATTTTCTTGGCTTCATTGTAAGGCATCGAGGGATTGAGATAGATCAGTCCAAGATTGATGCCATTCAGAAGATGCCAAGGCCAAAGTGTTTGCATAACCTAAGAAGTCTCTAGGGACAATTGGCTTACATTCGAAGGTTCATCTCCAACCTTGCTAGTCGGTGCCAACCTTTTCAAAAGTTGATGAGAAAAGGAGAAAATTTTGTGTGGGATGAGGCTTGTCAAAATGCTTTTGATAGCAATAAAGAAATACTTGCTCAATCCCCCAGTATTAGAGCTCGAATACCTGGCAAGCCATTAATATTGTACATTGTTGCACAAGAAAGATCTCTAGGGGCATTGTTGGCATAAGAGAAGGAGAAAGGAAAGGAACGTTCTCTCTACTATCTAAGCAGAACTTTAGTTAGGGCCGAAGTTAACTATTATCCCATTGAGAAAATGTGCCTTGCACTTTTCTTTGCCATCGATAAGTTGAGGCATTATATGTAGGCCTTCACGGTTCATCTAGTAGCAAAGGCGGACCCTATAAAGTATGTTCTGTCTAGGCCAATTATCTCTGGACGCTTGGCCAAATGGGTGGTTCTACTCCAGCAATACGACATTGTCTGTATTTCCCAAAAGGCGATAAAAGAACAAACGTCGGCAGATTTTTGGCGGACCACCCAATTCCTTCAGATTGGAAGTTATGTGAGGATTTTCCAGATGATGAAGTTTTCTTCACGAAAGTGATGGAACCTTGGACTATGTATTTTGATGGCGCAGCGCGAAGAAGTGGTACAGGGGCAGGCATCGTCCTCATTTCTCTTGAAAAACATATGTTGCCTTATAGCTTTGCGCTTGCTGAATTGTGCTCAAACAATGTGGCTGAATATCAAGCCTTGATAATTGGCCTTCAAATGGCATTAGAAATCGGAGTATCATTCATAGAAATTTACGGCGATTCAAAGTTGATAATCAATCAACTCTCGCTTCAGTATGATGTGAAACATGAAGACTTGAAGCCATATTTCGCTTATGCTTTGTCAACAATGGATTATGCCTCCACTTTTGCCTGAATGTCAGGAAGCGAACGTAACGACATCTCATTTGATTGATGAAGAAGATTGGCGTCAACCCATCATAGAGTATCTTGAGCACGGAAAGCTTTCAAAGGATTCTCGTCATAAAACGAAGGTACGAAGAAGGGCTGCACACTTTATTTATTACAAAGGAATCTTATATCGTCGTTCTCTTGAAGGACTCTTTCTTAGATGTCTTGGAAAGGAAGAGTCGATAAGCTCTAGAGGAAACACATGCAGGCGTCTGTGGGAGCACACCAATCGGGACCAAAGCTTTAATTTCAGTTGAGAGAATGGGCTATTATTGGCCTAAGATGGTTCAAGATTCAATGGACTATGCAAAGAAGTGTGAAGCTTGTCAATACCATGCAAACTTCATACATCAGCCTCCAGAGCCTCTACATCCCAACTGTGGCTTATTGGCCTTTCGAGGCTTGGGGACTCGATCTGGTTGGTCTTATTACACCAAAATCATCAGCAGGACATTCTTATATCCTTGCAGCAATAGATTATTTCTCAAAATGGGTTGAGGTCATTCCCCTGAGAGAAGCCAAGAAGGAGAACATGGCGAAATTTATTCGTACCCACATCATCTATCGATACGGTATTCCTCACTGGATTGTGACAGATAATGGAAGATAATTCTCCAATAGCATGATAGATAAATTATGTGAAAAGTTTAAGTTCAAGCAATACAAGTCATCTATGTACAACACAGCTACGAATGGCCTAGCAAAAGCATTCAATAAGACGTTATGCAATCTTCTGAAGAAAATTGTCTCCAAGTCGAAGAGGGATTGGCAAGAAAGAATCGGTGAAGCATTATGGGCTTATCGAACCACTCATCGCACTCCTACAGGGGTTACACCATATTCGCTTGTTTACGGTGTAGAGGCTGTCCTTCCCCTCGAAAGAGAAATCCCATCATTAAGAATGGCAGTGCAAGAAGGGTTGACTACTGAAGACAATGTCAAGTTACGTCTTCAAGAGTTAGAAGCACTTGATGAAAAGCAATTAGAAGCTTAGCAAGCATTGGAATGTTACCAAGCCTGAATGTCTAAAGCTTTTGATAAACATGTAAAGCCTCGATCATTTCAAGTTGGTGATTTAGTGCTTGCAGTAAGAAGACCTATCATCACGACAAGGCATACGGGGAATAAGTTTACACCTAAATGGGACGGACCCTATCTTGTCAAAGAAGTTTACACAAATGGCGCGTACAAGATTGTTGATCGAGATGGATGAAAAATTAGCCCAATCAATGGCAAGTTTCTCAAGAAATTTTATGCTCAACGCCATTATGTAAATAAAAAAATTTGAACTATGTTATGACTTGATCCCTACATTATAAAGGGTACGTAGGCAGCTTAAGGAAAACTTTAAGTTCAATCACACGTAAAAAAAGAAAAATCATGTTTCATCATCATCTTATATGCAAAAAAAAATTTGCAAAATAAATGTAAATGTAGCCACACTATAAGAATAAAAAAAATTCTTTTGCATTATCATTAGACAATTTTTATTTACAAGGATTGCAACAAAAGAAAAGGGGGCAAAGGGGAGCATAAATCAAAGCTTCCACTTGAAGTTCTTAAATTCTTCTCATGCAGCTTCCATGCTCCTGCGAACCGTAGCCAGGGCCTCAATCGCTTCTTCAATAATAGTAGGGGTGCTTTCAAGGATGTTAACTTCATCTTGAAGCTTGGCAACTTCTATTTCTTGTTGATCTATGGCCTCTGTTTTCTCGTAAGATAAGATTGACAGTTGTTCAGATTCATCATTTATGCTCTGAAGTTTCCTCTTCAGTTCCTTCTTTTCTAAAGATAACTGTGTGGCTCTTTCTTGAATAACTTTGGCATCCTCTCGTAGTTGTTCCATCAAAGTTAAAGCTTCTTCAATGGCAGAGGTCTTCTCATCTAATTGACGAGCTTTATCTGTTGACAACTATGCAGAATATGAAGATTGCACATCGTTAAAATTGTCTACCCTTTTAAGATAACTATTTAGATACTCTTCAAGAGGAGTCAAGCCATCTGCATAGATCTTCTCAATCCCCGAGAGAACTGTTGCTATTTCTGGTCTAAGTCTTGGGATATATTCAAAATGAGTTTGCATGATCTTATCTTGTATATCCTCACACATATATGAGGTTGTTTTCTTGAAGAAGTTTGAAACCACCTTTCCACCAACCCATTGAGAAGGTTCTAGACTTCTCGTAATCTGTCTATTAGAAGCGTCTAAAGGCAATTCAGAATACTTAAGGGGAGCATGTGTCGAGCTAACCTTCTGTAAGGGTTCTTCAGGACAGGCATCTCCTTTGGATGGAGGACTCCCAATGCTTTTTCCTCCCACTGTCAACTACATGAGGTCCCGTCAAAGATTCATCGTTGTCTAGTTTTACGAGGCCTTCAAGATGAGCGTTCAAAGGCGACTGCAGAAGCAAACAATTAATAAGTCATTTGTGAAGAAGATGAACAAAAAATTTTAAGAAAGGAAAATGTGCAAACCAATGGTGGAATATTAAGGACTCCCAAAGCACTTGAACCCCTTCCGTCGAGATCATCACCTGATACCTTTGCTTTCTTCAAAGGTCTCTTCCAATGACGATCACTTTTGCTGCTATCGCTCTCATCTTTATGTTCATTTATCTCCTTTTCGAGAGTAGTAGCCATCGCCTCAACTAGACGAATTTCTTTACCACCCAGGTTGCTTCCTCGATTCTTGGGTAGTTTGGGTTGTGAAGGGGGAGGAATGGCACTACTCACCAAATGATGTATGTTATCCTTAAAATAGCTCCCGTGCCTCATGGCCCACAAGTCTGTAAATCGCTGCGTCACATGCTTAGAAGGCTCTAACGAACGGGCGGGCAAGTATAATTCAGATAAAGTATTACGCCTCGTACATATCCTCCAATGGTGTAATATATTATTTGGGGTGATCGCAGGTAGTGTGCCCCCTATATCATTAGGGATATCCTAGTAAAAGCCAAATTGTCGTCCAAATCGATACGGACTATATGATGTTATGATCCAAGTATTTCCACAACGAGAGGAAAAATAGCAGGAACGCATGCTCACAAAATAAGAAGTCTGCAAAAATGATGAATCATGGGTATCAACCATGTGTTCGTGTTTATTCCTGTTTGGGAGGTTAGCATGCCACTGAATTCTTACACCATTATGGATCAGTTTTCGTGCCTCATATTCTTCAAAATAAATAGATCCACCTTTGCCGGAAAAGTTAGTCATTTGGGACCTCGAACTTCTGTGGGAAGTGGATAATGCGTGCCAAAATAATAGGCTAACCAGCCGTGGACGTAATGCATAGGAAAGTGAAAGTACATACGTCCTATCGGATTGGAGGCTTTGGTTATCAAACCTAGCCCATGATATATGTTTGCTAAAACTAGAACTGCAAGACTATAAATAGTGCTAGTGGCCATTAAGCTTGCAGCCATAAATACTCTGGGACGAAGAAATGATCCTTTCTATGGAAATACGAAAAGGCATAACCAGCAAGATAAGAAGGCAACTAAATATGTTTCATCCTTCAGATCGTTCCTGATTCCAAGTTCCACAAATAATAGGTTCTCTCTAGAGGCCCAGTCACGAGCCTGGATCTTCGAACCATCAGGGTTCTGGGTAGATTTGGAGCATGACACTTTCTTTTGTTTTCGTGTAGTTGGCGTATCATAGCTTCTGGACCCAAGGTACCAAAACGAAATCCAGGAGCTAATAGTCACTTGGGGTTCTTAGAGGATGTCATGTGATCCTTCCTCTGCATACAAACTATTGAATAATATGCCTGGAAAAGATATTGATAGGATGTCGGAAGATCTCGCGATGAGGTCAATTCCTTAAAACGAGGGATCATTTCCTCGTAGAGATCTCCCTTTGGGAAGACCCTCAAATGACCACAGGTCCCATAAAGAAATGGATAATTTGCCCGCCATAGTATGAAGAGTATTAGTTGAAGGACACCATGCTTCACAAAATGCTCGAACAACATCAACATTACAATCGTAAGTGTACAAAGAGGCTGTTATGGCACCATATAAACGAGCATTGTAAAGAAGTCGCGCATTTCGACCAACTACAAGCTCTAGCCACTCCCAATAGCAGTCAGTAAACCAGAACTCTCCAGGGACCTTGGTCATAGCACCCCAATGTGTTTGGCCTTCAATTAAACGTTGTCCGAGGGTAAGAGCTCTATCAGAATTAGAACCCTCGTTATGGATAGAAGACTGTAGGACCGATGTAGTTTTTCCCATTCATAAAGGTATCTCCACAGACAATCTGGGAAGAATTAAATTGTTGTCTAAACGTGGCCAACGACTGCAAAAGAGCCAGTCCATGGCTTCTCCACAAGAAAATTAAGTTCATCTTCTCTTGGATGATTTCTATCAGAAGAAACTATAAGGTGTCGGACTCTAGACAAAAATCGTCCTGTGAAGTAAACCATCGTTCTGCAAAAGAAGATCACCAGAAGCAAGTTAGTGTGCTGATAACGTGGTCTTGGAACAAAGGATATATGAAAGTAAAAGTGGACGGAATAGGGCGTCATGATAGAGTTGCGTGTCTATCATGAACAAACCCTAAGAAGCAGGAGGGCATCATGATAGAGTTGCGTGTCTATCATGAACAAACCCTAAGAAGCAAACTGGCATCATGATAGAGTGTCATGTCTATCATGAACAAACCCTAAGAAGTAGGACGGCGTCGTGATAGAGTTGCGTGTCTATCACGAACAAACCCTAAGAAGCAAGAGGGCGTCCTGATAGAGTGATATGTCTATCATGAACAAACCCTAAGAAGTAGGAGGGCGTCATGATAGAGTTGCGTGTCTATCATATACAAACCCTAAGAAGCAAGAGGGAGTCATGATAGAGTGACATGTGTATCATGAACAAACCCTAACAAGCACGAGGGCGTTATGATAGAGTTGTGTGTCTATCATGAACAAACCCTAAGAAGTAAGAGGGTGTCATGATAGAGTGACAAGTCTATCATGAACAAACCCTAAGAAGTAAGAAGGCGTCATGATAGAGTTGCGTGTCTATCATCAACAAACCCTAAGAAGCAAGAAGGCGTCATGATAGAGTGACATATCTTTCATGAACAAACCCTAAGAAGTAGGAGGGCATCATGATAGAGTTGCATTTCTATCATAAACAAACCCTAAGAAGCAGGAGGGCATCATGATAGAGTGGCATGTCTATCATGAACAAACTCTAAGAAGCAGGAGAGTGTCATGATAGAGTTGCGTGTCTATCATGGAAAAACCCTAAAAAGCAAGAGGGCATCATGATAGAGTGGCATGTCTATCATGAACAAACCCTAAGAAGCAAGAAGGTGTCATGATAGAGTTGCGTGTCTATCATGAACAAACCCTAAGAAGTAGGAGGGCGTCATGATAGAGATGCGTGTCTATCATGAACAAACCCCAAAAGTTGACGGACAAAGAAGTAGGACGTCGATGAGTCATATATACTTGCATGGGACCTTCAAAGGTTTGAAAAAAAAAGAAGAAAAAAAAGGGAAAGAGAAGTCGTTTTTCTCGTACCTTTGTTCTGCTTGGTGAGTAAAGAATGATTAAGGTATGGGTCTATTTATAAGGCTAACAAATCCAATTCTTAAAAGGATTTGGAATTATTAAATAATAAAATAAAATTAAAAGTGAATTATCTTATGTTATTTTATCATGAAATAAAATCTCGGATTTCACTTATGAGATATTTAAACATATTTTAATAATTTAATTTTTTTTAAAAAAATTAAAAGTGGATTATCTTATGTTATTTTATCTTGAAATAAAATCTCGGATTTCATTTTCAAATATTTAAACATATTTTAATGACTTTATTTATAAAAAAAATTAAATTAAAATTCAATTATCTTGTGTTATTCTTGGAATAAAATATCGAGTTCCACTTTTTGAGATAATTAAGCATATTTGAATATTTCAAAGTTTAGATTTTACCCCCAAATTAAAATTAAAATTTAGATTTTATCTCCATCTGTTTTATCTTAAATTTAAATTGGAGCCATAAATCCAACTTTATCCCAAGATTGAGATTTCATATTTATCTCAAAATTAAATTTGGTCATTTTATCCCAATATTAAAATTGGTCAGCATCTAAGGTCAAATTAGTGTATGCCAAAAATCTCATATTTGTCTCAAATTAAAATATGGTTCCAAATTTTTTTAAAAAAAAATCATCAAATTTTTATCCTCCAAACAAAACTAAGTTAGGGATAATGCCTTAAACTTTTCTCAAATTAAGAATTGGTCATATCCCCAACCCTTATTTCAAATTTAAATCAAACTCATGTACTAAATTCATAGTTTGATTAATTGGATATGTCAAATTGAGCAAAAAAATGCTCGTATTTGGACTTTAAATTTATCTTTTCGAGATTCACCCACCCATACATGTGCATAAATCTCGGAAGGGACATTTGTGGAATAAGAAATTTTGGAACCAATCACAAATTGCCACATCATTTACTAAAACAATTGTATTTGAGATTAACTAAAAATTGACATGTGTCCCAAATTAAATTTAAAGACAAATTGGATAATTCTAATGATGTCAGGTGTCTTTATTATGGCAATTGGATCAAATTAATTATTTTGGTTCAATTAAATATTATTTACTTAGGCGAAAATTCAATTGAGCCAAAAAATAAGCTTAATTTAGCCCAAAATAAAATATGACCCAAATCCATTTGATTGAGCCCATGGGTATGATCCATGGACCAGACATGGCTCAAGTCCATAAAAGCCCACCAGGGAACTCTATAAATAGTGGAGTCCTTTCATGAGGCAAAATTTTTGACTTCAGAAGGTCTAGAGAGAATTCTCCCAATAGATAGAAGACTCCTCAACTCTGAAGCTCCTTTGAAGATGTAAGCTTTCTTCCAAGACTCCAAGAACACCTTCGAAGATTGAAGCTCCTTTGAAGATACAAGGTTTCTTCCAAGTCTCCAACGTCAAGAACACCCCCGAAGATTGAAGCTCCTTTGAAGGTACAAGCTTTCTTCCAAGACTCCAACTTAAAGAACACCCTCAAAGATTGAAGCTCCTTTGAAGATACAAGGTTTCTTCCAAGACTCCAACTTCAAGAACACCCTCAAAGGTTGAAGTTCCTTTAAAGATACAAGGTTTCTTCCAAAACTCCAACTTTAAGAACACCCTCAAAGATTGAAGCTTCTTTGAAGATACAAGCTTTCTTCCAATACTTCAACTTCAAGAATACCCTCAAAGATTAAAGCTTCTTTGAAGATACAAGCTTTCTTCGAAGACTCTAACTTCAAGACACCCTCAAAGATTGAAGCTTCTTTGAAGATCCAAGCTTTCTTCCAAGACTCCAACTCCAAGAACATCACGTGCTTCGCTTCCTCAAATCAAGCATAAGCATCCAGCCGAGAGAGAATCAAAGGATCAAATTCTAGAGATCGGACCACATCGCATCAAATCAACATAAATACAACATCAACACAAGTTCAACTCCACGAATCAAATTTCTCTGAAAATCTCGTGTGAACAAAGACAAATAATTTTTTTCGAGACAATATAATATCAACTAGACAAAAAGATGTGCAATTCGATCACGTTCTTCATTCATCTTTATTTCACGAATCGAACGATCATGTTCTTCATTGACGTCCTCATGATTTCTTTCATAGATGTTAAGTCGAAATAGATTTGACTGAAAGAGAAACATTTGCTAATCTCTATATTTAAATGTGTGTTCATATATATTGAAAAAATATATTCAAAGTGTTTAAAAATAGAAAAAAAAACAAAAAGAACGATGGAGTAAAAAATAGATAGAAAAAAAGAATAGAAAAAATAAAGGAAGAAAAATAGATATTTGGAAGGGATTTCTTATTAAACATAAAATAAAAATTTATTCTAAAATTTGGTTGCATGTGTTTTCTCTAAAATGATTTATTTCATAATCTCATTTTTCCAAAAAATATTTCAAATGAATGCTAAACACCTCAATTTATCTTAAAATGAATTATTTTAAAAATTAAACACTTAAAAAACCAATCCAAACACACCCAAAGATGTTAGAAATTCTACATCAGGATGAGTATTCACTCTAAGTGGAGGAGCAATAGTGTGGAGAAGCATAAAGCAAACTAGTATAGCTGACTCCACAATGGACGCTCAATACATAGCAGCTTGCAAAGCGGCAAAAGAAACAGTATGGCTAAGGAAATTCTTGACAGATCTGGAAGTTGTTCCAAATATGCATTTGTCAATCACTTTATATTGTGACAACAGTGGTTCAATTGCAAATTCAAGAGAACCTAGAAGTCGTAAACGGAGAAAGCATATCAAATGCAAGTACCATCTTATTAGGGAAATTGTATATCATGGTGACATTGTAGTGACCCAGATATCTTCTAAGCAAAACATTATCGATCCTTTTACAAAACCCTCAAAGCTTAAGTGTTTGAGGGTCACCTACAGAATTTAGGTCTACGATGTTTGTAAACTAGGACAAGTGGGAGATTTATTGGGAATGTATCCTAGTTTATTATATTCATATGTTTATTGTACTCATATGTATTTTCTCTCTCATGGTCAAATTCAACGTTGTTTTATCCCACTAGGAGTTTTAGTCCAAGTGGGAGTTTGCAAGTAATGAGACTAACCTGAAGTGTCATCCAACGAAGATCCCCTATGAGGGGACATACCCAACTCCTCGAACAAATCATTTGACTCATGAAATCTATTTGGGAATGCTGCCTTAGTACCTGTAGACACAAAGATAATATTAAACAAAAAAAACTTTTTAAAATAAATCTAAAAAAAGAAATGTGTGCATACGTGGTTTGTTATGATTCACCGTCACTTTATTCGTTTTTAGAAGATTTGTTCATCATTATTGTTTATGAAGTCGTTAACGAGATATTTTACAATTGATCTTTCCACCATTGTAGGATCAACGTCAACTACACACAGAGTGTCATCCTCAATGTGTTCATCCATATGATGTTCGACAACAATTTCCAAGACATCCAACTGTTCATTCTCAACATCTTCCACTTTGACCACATCTTAGTCTTTGAGTTAGCTCCTCTACGATTCACTAACTTCTCCTTTTGTTCTTAATCCTGTGTTTAGACACTAAAAACATGGTGAAACAAGTATGAAGGCTTATGTAGTGTATTTCTAAATACTTATGAATTTACACATATGCTACACGTTTTGACACCTTTCTTATGCATTTTGGTTCCATTATTTTATCTAAAAGGCTACAATAACTTGTATTTCTACAAGTTATCACTATCATTATTCGTTCATCTCAATGAATCACATTTCAATTCCACTTAGATATCGCGAATAAAAATTTCCTGATTCATTCATCACATATGGTTCTATAATAGACCCCTTAAGACGTGCTTTGTTCCGGAAAATTGTCTTAACGTTCGTAAACTTCTTTCAATGAGATACATCCAACTGTAACTAATCAGACCAATAACTTTGGCTTCATTTGGTAGGTTAACAGCAAGATGTGTCATTACGTTAAAGAAGGCAGGTGGGCATATTCTCTCCAATTTACAAAGTATGGTTATGATATCCAACTGCAATCGATTGAAATCACTTATACGTATCCTTTTTAACACAAGTCATGAAAATATCTACACAATTAAGTAAAAGTAGTGGACACATTATTTGGTAGATATGCTTAAACACCAATAAAGAGAAATCGATGTACCAAAACCTGACAGTCGTGTGTTTTAAGACCTGATATTTTTCCATCATTGTCATTCACACATCATAAAATATTAGAAACGAATCCATCAGAAAACTTAACTGAATTCAGAAACTTGTAAAACACAATTTTTATGCCACCTCCCAGGTCACCTACTCTTAACCTAGAAGATGACGGATGTCAATTGACATCATTCCCTTTCGAATGACATCAACCAAACCTTAGCCTTATTCCTTAAAACAATTTGCAAGCAAAAGTCTTTGATAATCATGGAAAACAAAATCTGAGGTGCAATCCATTAATAAAACAGGTTTTATAAAAGCATTGATTAAACATAAAATAATTGAGATTATAAGAACTTTAAAGTTTTCTCAAATCTTGTCAAGGTATCTAGTTTTATCAAAACAATTTCCTTTTCATAGTTAAAATCTAATTAGGCTGGCAGTCGTAAGTCCAGCACTCGGAGATTCACAATCTGTACCTGGAAAGAGAGAAAACATTTTAAAAGAGTAAGTTAAAAGTCTTAGTGAATGATGGTTTTATAAAACATGTTTTTATAA
This sequence comes from Cucumis melo, assembly GCF_025177605.1. Taxonomy (NCBI): domain Eukaryota; kingdom Viridiplantae; phylum Streptophyta; class Magnoliopsida; order Cucurbitales; family Cucurbitaceae; genus Cucumis; species Cucumis melo. The sequence goes on along the minus strand of NC_066857.1, from coordinate 22,253,751 downwards.
ACAGTTTAGAATAAAACCTTGGTTTGAGAAACTTGATTGTACTTGGAAACATTAAACTTTTCAGTAGCATTGCATAGAGCTTTTGAAAAACATGATCCATAGACACTGGCAATATTAAACCTCCTTGTCCTAAGACGGGACAGTCGATAGGTAACAACTTTCACTGTTATCCTCATCTTTTAAGGCATAATAGTTTATAGCCTTCATGATGGCCCATAGTTAAAATAGACTCGTCTACCCTACCATCAGTATGAAGTTAACTACATATGCAAAACAGGTCCATGGAACATTCAGGCTAGGATAAAACATTTATGAAAATGTTGAAATACACTTTTGAACACGTAGCAATAACATTCATAACATAGTTTTTTGTAAACCACGCTTTAGAAACCATCATAGAAATCATTTAATAACTCACAACTATTGATTTGATCCTTGATTCGAAATTTCCTTTAAAAACTTCTTGACCTGAAAAATACATATTTCGGTCTTAATTAATCCCTTGATCTAGAAAATAACCAAGAATTCCTTAAAATTTCCAAAATTAGCAAAACAACCCAAAATAGCACAATAGCGCCCAGTGGTATGGTGGTTGTGCTTCGCGCACGTGCATGGCTTAGCAAGCTTGTCGTGTGCTAACATCACCAATGGGTGCCACGCATCACTTGCTAACCTCTCAATGAGGTGCCACACATATCATAGCCACACACCTTTCGTAAATTACGATCATTTTATTAAAGCTTGGTCTCTCCGATTTCTCTTCTCCCCTATCAGATTTTCCCCTTTTCTCCACTTGGAAGTTGCTCCAATTCCTTCTCATAACCATTCTTCAATTTCTTTTTCGTTTGTTTTCCTCATCCATGGTTGTTGTTGCATGTATGTAATATATCTAAGGTTTAATTGATTTCTAGGGTATTCCCACAATTCGCTTTTATAGAAATTCTTTTTTACTTTTTTGAGTTTTGGGTTGATTGATTTTCTTTCTCTCAGATATAGTTTTTGTTTTGCGATTGTTGAGGAAACTGGTGATTTTGTTATTGAAGTTAAGAGTTTAGGTAGAACAGAAAATAGGAAAAAGGAGAGTTTTTTCAGAATGGATGTGATGGAAGGATGAAATAATAAAGAATGAGAGATCATGGCATAATGCATAGCTTTAGTGTTCTATGTGTAGAGGGAATTTGTTTAGTTTCTTGTTCTCAAGATGATGCTGCCACACAACAAATGATATTTTGTATGGGATTTTGTTCTTTAGTTGAATAAATGTTTTCTTTTCATATCTTATGTAAACAAGATTGTATAGACGGTTTGAAACAAACTATGTAGGAAAATACAATCTATTGAGCCCTAGTTCAGATGTTTTGATAGAGTATACTTTTATGGTTAAGATTCTTGAATCCACAATGATTTAAAAGAACTTATACTTAGAATAAAAATGTTTCGTTCCAAAAGGGTTCATCCAAAATCTTGCAAATTTTCCTGAGATTCAATCCCATCTGTCCATTTTCAATTCCATCGATAGGATCCTTCAAAACAACAGCTAACAACAGACCAAAAAAGTTTAACGTTGGTTAGATGTAGAAGTAAAGTAGCTTGTTCGTCATTTTGTTTTCCTAAATTTTTTTTATAGCTAGTCTAGGTTTTTTAAGAGTTTTTGCTTTTAATTTTTAACCCATTTAGTTTAGAGTTTTAGAGTTTAGTTTCAATTAGATGCTAACCACATGTTTATAATCCATTAACTAACTCCACGTACGAGACGACCACCGCTTCAGAAGACATTCACTACATTGAGACAACAAATGAGTGGTTTCAGTGGCACAACGAACTAGCTGAATCGATGTTCACTGATTGGCGGTTGCATAACGCTTAGATAAGACAATCTTACATTACAAGTCATCGATTGTATGCGAATTTCTATCACCTATAAAATGTACTGTTGCATATGAAATGTACGTGTGCCTTTTGTTTGTGACTGTTAAATGTGAAATTGTGAAATTTCTAACGTACTCCGTGTATTTCTTGTAATTTGTCATTCTTAGTATGTCAACCTCAAACCGTGCCCCGAGACATGTCTAGACGAAGGAGGAGGAGGGCACTCTTGTGGAGTGTTTAATGGAGTTGGTGTCAATGGGGGGATGGAAATCAGATAATGGTTAGTTCCGGTCAGGTTGCCTGGCCTAGTTGGTATGCATGATGGCAGAGAAACTACTTGGATGTTAGGTTCGCACAACGACTGTAATTAACTGTAGAATAAAGACACTGAAGCGGACATTCCAGACCATCGCCGAAATGCAGGGGCCAGCGTGCAGTGGCTTTGGGTGGAACGATGAAATGAAATGTATCATTGCAAAGAAAGAATTATTTGATAATTGGGTTAGGGTAAGGAAAATAATATAAATGTCACACAATGTTCGCAATGTACATTTACTTAACAATTTTTCTATCAGTACTCATAAGTGATCTTTTTTTTTCCTCGTAGTCGCATCCTGCAGCGAAGGAACTCCTGAACAAACTGTTTTCATATTACGATGAACTTACATATGTGTTTGGTCACGATAGGGCAATGAGTCGGTTCGCTGAGACATTCATCGACGTGGGGTCTAACGAGCCTGGCGGGTATGACGGATTTGATATAGAGGATGGAAACGAGGATTTTCCGCTTGTGTACAGGCAGAGGATTGACCTATCACGAAATGATGTACGCACATCACGACCTTCTTGCGCTTCAGAGGGTAGGACCGGATCGAGTGGATCAAAGAGGACGAGGGGAAGTCCGCGAGAGGTGGATGTTGAAGGCATACATCTGGCGCTCGACCAAACAAACGAGCAACTCAGGATGATTGCGGAGTGGCCTGCACGCGTCCTTGCCAATGACAACCATGTGCGCACGAAATTCTTCCACATATTGCATGAGATGTCGGAACTCACGAGTTTGGATAGGGCGTTATTGCAAAGGCATCTTCTGTCTCGTATGGACAACCTTCGGGGTTTCGTACTCATGCCTGAGGATGAGAGGGAGGGATTTTGTAGAGTCCTCCTACAAGACATGACGAGATAGTTTATGTTTGTACTGACCTGGGTTGCTTCTTATTTGCTTACTTTTTTTTGTATGATATTGACTGTTTATGCTTTTGCTATTGTAGTCAACTATTTTTTTCTTTCATAATGTTTATTTAAAATTAAGAAAAATAGTCATAATTTCACCCAAGCGTTATACCAGGTAATTATATATGTTCAAATAGGGGGACATCGCTATCGCCAATTACAAATAAGAAATAATTAATTTGTCTTTATAAAAAATGAATTTTAAAAATTTTTCACAATATGTTTAGAAATTAATTCCAAATTCGACAACTATCTTTACTAATTTAATAAAATTACAGATACAATAAATTATTTGCAATAAGACGGGTTTAACGCTTTCGTAAAAAAGTATACAATAAGATTTTTTTTATCATATTTACAATCTCATTTAAAAAATATTATACTACATAAAAAAAATTATTAACCAAACCCATATAACACTTTCCCCAAATAAATTTTATCATAAATTTCACATAAACCTACCCACCTAACCCTTCCCCGAAACACATCTTATCATAAAATCCCCATAAAACTACCCACCTAACCCTTCCCTCAAACACATCTTATCATAAAATCCCCATTAACCCTTCCCACCTAACCCTTCCCCCAAACACATCTTATTATAAAATCCCCATTAACTCTTCCCACCCAACCCTTCCCCCAAACACATATTATCATAAAACTACATTTCTAAATCCTTCACCCAAACAAGGGTTATGATAAAACTAGTTTTATCATAACACTAACCCTTCCTTAAATCAACCCTTCCCCCAAACGCACCATCAAGGATTGGGATACCTAAAATCTAGTTTCTCTTGGTTTGTACTTGATATGCTAGATCTATTGCTCTAGTAAAAATCTTGTTTGGAGTATCAATTAGTTGAGCTCTGGTGTATCTAATGATGCTAAGAGCAGATAACTAGGACTGGTACCTTGAAGAGTTTGTAAACATCCATAAAATCTTTCTCCATCTACAAGATTCCCTGACATGTGCAACATTGATGACTGTGTAAGATAGCAAAGAACCTTGTGAGTCAATTGGGCCACTAAATTAGCTCCTTGCTGGAGTGCAAAAAGAGGCAGCTAAGGTTGAAACCCAAAGTGTGTCCTATAAGCCTCGTCGACAATCAAAGGAATTCTATTAACATGACATATATGATAAATTTCACTCAAGTTACTGCAAATGCAATGATAAGTAGGTGAAGTAACAAACACTACTGATGCTTTTTGACCTTTTATTTTTAAATCCTTGATTGCTTTATCTACCTGTGGATATAATAAAAAATTTCACAAAGAGGTATTAGACTTGTTGAAATTGAGGGGAAAATAGTTCAACCGTTGGTTTCAAGTATTAGACTTGTTGGTTTCGGACAATATTTCTTTTTCTTTTTCTTTTGTTATCAAGGTCTTGAACAAAGAGGTTACATCTGGTGTTGAAATTACTGTATGTTATGCTTCTCTTTAAAATTCCTTGTTGTTCTTGTGCTGTGAGTGAGGAAATGTATACGTTGTCTCTATATTTACTGTTTGCTTGGTGAATATGAGCTTTTTTCTTTAATTCGATGCGCGTATAAGTTCGGTTTAGGGTGGTTTAACATACCAAAACAAAACTACTCAAAATATAACCTAAGTATCTTGTCTCTTCTATTGCAAACAAGTTTGACTAAGTCCTAACTTTTAAGATATATAAGCCGTACAATATCGTCTAATGGACAAATGATGGATGGTGAAGAATAGGATATCTATGGAGTATGAATTGAGAGTGGAAGCGTTCATTCAATATAGTTTTCATAATGGCAAAGGTTCCAATACTATTAGATGTCCATGTTTGTAATGTGGGAACCATTTGCCACAGGACAAATCAACAGTCAGATATCATCTATATGCCAATCAGATTGATCAAAGTTATAAGATATGATTTTTTCATGGTGAACCTTTTACATCAGAAAGTTCATGCAATCGATAGGCTTACACAAACGAAGAAACGATCGCCGATGATTTATTTCATATGCTAAATATAGTTCAAAATGTCTGTGATCAATTTTCTAAAGTACCTAATACGTTTGACAATATGTTCCATGATGCAAAGAAGCCTCTAATCCCTGGTTGTAAAAAGATTCACAAAGTTGTCAGCATTAGTTAGGCTATACAATCTGGAGGTTAGATTTGGATGGAGTAATGCTAGCTTCTCCAAACTACTAGTAACAATTAGTGAGTTCTTGCCTAAACATAACGAAATTTCGATATCCATATATGAAGCAAAAAAAAAAACGCTTACTACTACATTGAGCATAGTTATAAAAAAAAAATGCATGCCCAAACGATTGCTGCTTGTAAAGAAAAGATCTGGCAAACATCAGTAGGTGTCCTAAATGTAACATTTCGAGGTGGAAGATAAGTAAGAACTCAAATGAAGAGATTAAGAGAGTTGCAGCTAAACAGTTGTGGTATTTTCCAATTGTTCCAAGATTCTTAAGGATGTTCAAGAACTCCGAACATGCAAAGAACTTGTGTTGGCATGCAAATGACAAGAAAGTAGACGATGTGTTAAGGCATCTAGTTGATACTCCATCTTGGAGGTTGGTAGACCATTTGTGGCTAAATTTTGGGTCCGAACCGAGAAACCTCCACTTGGGGTTGTCCACAGATGGCATCAATCCATACGGAGATTTATCGACAAAATATAGTCGTTGGCCTATGATTGCTACAATATACAACTTTCCACCGTGGCTGTGTATGAAAAGGAAGTATTTGATGTTAACTATGTTAATCTCGGGACCTAAGCAACTAGGATATGACATAAATGTCTACCTAGCACCTTTGATTGATGATCTCAAACTTATGTGGGAGGAAGATGTTCGGTGTTTTGATGCACATAAAGAAGTTTTCACCTACGAACTGTTTTACAATGGACTATCAATGACTTTCCTGCCAAGAAAGTTAGAAGGAAGAGCAAGTTGATTTTGGCATTAAGTGATTCTTCTCATAAAATATTTTCAAAATGAAAAGATTTCTAAAATGTGTTTAAATCCTGAAATCCATTTCTATCATGTCCATGATATGTATGGTTTTCGTTACTCTATCGAATCCTTAAAATGCTTTTAACTTATAAATGAAGTGGACTTATTGTTGAAATAATGTATACGGAAGAGTATATGAAATATGATAAAGTTAAAAACGAGATGATCTTTTGTACCCTATGTGACAAGAATGTCTTATACTTGTTGTGTGATCTAGTATGTGATGCTTTATTCTTGTGGTGTGATTTGGGATAAGATGCTCTATTCTTGTTGTGTGATCTTAAATAGAATGCCCTATACATATTGTGTGATCTTGAACAGCATGCCACATACTTTTGTGTGATTTGGTAGCGGATGCTCTTTGCTTGTTGTGTAATCTGGCATTGGAAGACACGTTATGCATAGTGGAATTAATGAAGTTTGATAAATGCGTTGAGTTTACTCTGCATAACTGCAAATTGACAAAAGAGTGATTCTATGCTATGATGAAATGATGAGTTCATAAAATGTGTTCTATGCAATATGAACTTTTGTGCATGATTTTCAAGGGCATGATTTACAAGGAAATGGTTTCTATGCGATTTACATATAATTGATGATGAGATTTAACTTGTGTTGAATTTCTTAAGGCATTGGGATGATTGATTTGAGACTCAACGTTTCACCATTGATACTTATACTATTTGTATCACATAATTTGACAAAATGATTTATAAGCGTTAATACGAAACTTTGATATAATAAAGTCGATGACCAAAGACCCCATTCACTAGACATTTTGTCTAACCTTTCTAATTTTTTGTTTTACCCCCCCCCCCCCAAAGTAGCGAAGGACATTAAGTGTTGAACTTGTAGCCTTGATTGCGTATTGTGTCTGCGAGACGAGTCTAAATGTTATTAAGTTGTGTTTTGTTTTCTTGATAATTTGTAGAAATACAAGTTATTATGGCCTTTAGGTAGAACAATGAAGCTAAAACGCAAGATAAAGTGTCAAAACGCATAGCTTCTATCGCAAATTTATAAACATAAGAGAATATAACTTGAATAATTCATATGCCTGTTTTACCCTGCTTTTGAGTGCTTTATCGTAGCATTATAAAGAAAAGAAGAGATATAGTGAATCACAAGAGGAGCGTGTACAAAAGCCCTGCAACAGGAAACTTATCTGGCGATTAACATCTCTAGGCAAGGAACTACATCAACACGCGATGAGGATTCATTAGCAAACAATAATGGTAGTTGGAGTTTGTGAGACTTGAAAAAACTGCAATCAGTACTGACATGAATAGAAGAATAGAATCTTTCCGCCTAAAGTAGTTTATATAAAGCCTGCTTCCATACTATGTAAAATTGTCTGGTCTAAATAGACTAAAACCTGGAGAGCTTTATGAGAGTAGGCGGAAAGGACTACTCTTTCTACGTTCTGTAAAACATCTTCCACCTCTTCTTAGGTCAATTATAAGTGAGAGATCAGAAAGAGAATCTATTATCTTTTTCCCCCTAACTTGTAAAAGAGCCAAGGAATGATTAGGCATTTTACAGCTCGACTCCCATCCCTCGACTTTCCATTTTTATATTTCATTGTAATGTTGACATTTATCATATTTTACAATGGCCTAAAGGCCTACATTCTTCAATACATTGCAGCTTTATTCCATTTCAATCTATCATTTCTTTAATGTTCTATTAGAACTTATGTTTTAAAACTTGTAGTTTGTAGTTTAAAATTATGTTCTATTCAATAAAGTGGTTGTTGAGGACTTATTAGTGAAAATAGAATACTATAATATTGAATCCAATAAACTAATGTCTTAGGACTATCTAGTGTAAATTTAAACTTTATGTAGAGACATAAATTGGGATCAAGTTCAATATATAGCTCAAATGGTCTATAGTGTATGAATAAGGTTAGGTGTCTTATTCTAGGGCCACTATGGACATGGACCACTTTGTAGTTAGTACAAACGATGTGATCCTGACTTGTAAGACCGCAATCAATATTGACACGAAATTATCTTTAGATCTGTATAGGTGATGGTAGCTCAATAGCACTGGCCCAATAAGCCTCTCATTACAAGGGTAAAATTGGGTGGATGGCTAAAGCACATAGGGTGCAAGATGGAACTCACTCCTACTTGCTTCAGGGTAAGACTGAGAAGGATTCAGTTTACTGGTTGGACCTAAAACCAATTGTTCAATAATGGACTAGTGGAAATTAAGAAGTAAGATGTAGTCTCAAGGGTAAAACGGTATTTTAACCCAGTCGATGTTACGAACAACTTGTGAAGGATTAACTTACTGATCATGGTTATATCAAATGGAAGAAATATATTTATAGTGATGGAGTGCAACTACGAGAATTTAGTTGAATGACCCGTTAGTTAACGAATGTTGATTAGTGTAGTCTAAAAGAGTTTAGTCAATTAATCTCAAATCGTTTGAGCCATAATCTATAGGTCTATTAGGTTCCCCTGCTAGCTCATATATGGAATTAATTTAGAACAATATGTTGGAATAATTCGAATTGTTTGAATTAGGTAAAGAGAGAGAAACCAACAAATATATGTGATATAATTGACGGTTATCAATTTAAGATAGAGTTTTATATTTAAATTTGATTTAAATATAAAACTATGAATCTGGATTCATATTCGGAAACACGGAATTGATGTAAATAGTCAAAGTTGAAAAAATTCAAAATGTTGACTTTTTGACTTTGGAAAGTCAATATTTAACTAGCCTTATATTCAAATGTGATCTGAATTTCTAAAAAGTGAATACGAATTCATGATCGAGAGGTCAAAATTAGTCAAAATATTGACTATTGACTTGAAAAATTCAAAGTTTCCCCTTGGGCTAAAGTTAGTGGGAAAATTCAACATTTTGTTGGATAATCCTATTAACACTTAGTGATTAAGTGGCTATATAAGATGTAAACACGTAGCTCATTAAAATTCAGTGGAGAATGAGGTGTATTAATCATAGGTGAAGGTTTTTCTTGCATTTTGCATGTAATTGTTTTATAAAATTGTTTTGAAAATTCATTTTTAAAAACTTTTGATAATTTAGTAGAAATTATTCTTGTTCAATATTTTTTTCTCACCTTTCTCTTAACCAAAAGTTGGTTTCCTCCTCCAATGTCCATTTCTCTCTTAATTCCTTCATCTAATCAGGTCTCACAACCTTGTTCTATGTCTGAAGAATAGCGGATCAACACTAGTAGTGGTCCCAAATTCAAGTTCATGAAGAGATTACGAGGAACGAAAAGCTTCAAAGGTATGTTTTTTCTTCAACCCTAATTTTATTTAATTATGGTAGTTTTTCAGCATGTTAATTTCTAAATTGTTTACTTACATTTAGAGTAAAATTTGATCCATTTTTTTCGATGTGCGTGTCCCGATTTCCTTCATGTTCATTTATCGAAGTGTTATAAGTAGTTAGGCTTATGTTAAGTTCATGATAAAAAAGCGTACGTATGAGGTTCATCGCGTATAGCTAAGCTAAACTCTATCACATGGCTAACGTATGTTGCCAACTGCTCGAGAGAGTAAGTAGTAAGATCATTGCTAAATGCGCAAAAGAAGTTTGGAGACAAACTCCATTTTTGTGATTAAACCTCCATCATTTTTGTCCTGAAAGGAGAACAAGTGTGGTAACTTGGTGCCAAGAGGTTTCCACCCTTAAAAGAGAGGCAATATGACCCTTACAAGTAATGAAGTCTACATAACTATCGCATAGCTAATCATTATCATTTACATCCCAAGAGGAGAGTAAGTGTGGCGTTGAGACAGTGACAGGTGCTCACCGTAATTAGAAAGTGGTTACGTGACAACAATCGCATCAAGGACCGCCACATAGCTTAATCACCTATAACGTAGAAATTTTCCTTCCTATTTCCTTAACACAATTTAGTTCATTCTCCATAATATCACCACTCCATGTCACCTTTTACAGAATCTCTAGTATAGATATTAGGTTAATACACATACACCTTTACTTTACCCTATTGATATTGTATACTGCCTAGATGAGAAGTAAACTTTATAGCTAAGGTTTGATGGAATTTCCCTGTGTCCGACCCTGGCTTACCAGGAAATGTATCACTTTGCTTACACTTGGAATAACGATAGAAAAACTTTTATTACACACATATCATGAGAAGTTTAGCAACACATAGATAGTGATTGCATCTTTTATCACATAACCCTATTCTAACTACCTAGTAGAACGCTTAGTTAGAGCCTTAACACAACACATCTACGAATAATTGTATGCACATAACTCAAACCAAGCAAGTTTTTGGTGTCGTTTCTAGAGAACTTCTTTTTCAAAATTAGAGATAAGTTTAACTTTGATTTTGGGCAAACACTCAATTTTGTTGAATCACACGTTCAACCGAATAATGTGTGAACCAGTATGTGGTACTAGAGTAATCTATGATACAGGGACTTGACCCAAAGATTGAGTGAATCTTTTGACGATGACAAGAGGAACCTATCTTGATGTGATATAAAGGAAAAATGTTAAAGGTATCTCAAACGCCTGGGGCTAGAACTTTTAACCTCCTTTGTAGAGAATCATTATTAAGGCGTTACAGGAAATGTCTGCGAGATAGACCCAATGAGGCACCTAGTCATCGCTGGCTATGCGAGACTGGACAAAATTCAAATGAAACATTCGAATGATTGGGAGTAAAGACTGATTGCGATGAGCATAAATGCTTTTGTAATGTGTCCCTTTCTCTATCACCCTCGCAATTGCATCAATTATTTTGTATTTGTTGTTTTTATTTATTGCTTTCTTTTAATAGGTCTTTTATTGCTTTTTAGCTTAGAAATTCTGGCAAGTTAGAAGAAAAGTTAAGAGTTCTATCGCATGAAAGTTAGGCAAAGAAAGAATAAGGTTCTACGCGATGAGACCACTGGGCGAGTTAGGATCAAAGTCAAAATGCATCATGTGTTATAGTTATCTCGCGAAGCTTATCAGGTAAAGAAAATCCCATGGGCTAATAATTAGAGTTTTGGAGAATATAAAGCTGGTAACCTATAGAAATACAAATTTTTATACCCTTTTATGTAAAATAATGAAGTCTTATCACATACGAATAAAAGAAAACAAAGGAAACAGTAAGTGGTTTAATTAACTTGTGTATTGCACCTTTCAAAAGAACTTTATCCCTATTTTTTCATTTTTTAAATGATTTTACCGCGGATACAGGCAAAAAGAAGTAGAACTCAGCGATAGAATGCTACACACAGAGATGTATCCAGTCAACGCGGCGACAAGCAACTAAGCTAGGCAATCAGCACTTGCAGATAAATTTGGTTAGCATGAATGTCAGAGAAAGGACAAAAGGATGTCTACGCTGAACTAATACAACTTTTCAGATGCAAGCTCCCATCACTTTCTCCTTTTATTTATATTAATATTTTCTAAGTTGTGAAAAACAAGTTTAAATCTAATTGCCAATTATTTAAGGTTGATTTGTTTTAATAAGGAAATTGGAAAAAATTTAGTTTGGGGTAAGACTTGGAAATTAGAATGTTGAAAGAAGAATACTAAGGGCAAAAAGATAAGTTAATATGGAGAGAGGGGCATAATGGTCTTTTCTTAAAATATTTTTATTATTATTTAAGTTTAAATAAAAAAATTAGGGGAATATTTTTTTCTCTCTTCTTCTCCTCCCACAAGCTTTTAGAGATATCAACTACCCCTGATTTCCTGCCAACCATCTCTCTCTTTACTTCTTCTCCGTTCACTATCTCTCTATCTATAACTCCCCCACCAACTCGAAAACGACGCGGCTTGTCGATGATAACACATTCGTGTCGCTCATCTCCTCCACACCACCAGGCATCTGCAATGCACCTCTATTCATCAATAATTGAAGCGTCACTCAATTCACCCGATGACAACCAACAAGCCTCGCCTTTGCTATCCTTGCAGATCTAAAGATGGAAGCCTTTGCATCGTTGTCATCCAGCTCGCGTCGCCCTTGCCATTTGCATCCAACCAGTCGCAAGTCGCTCCTCCACGATGGACGACAACAGCATGCCATGCCTAACATCTGTGAGTAGTTGAGCCGTGAAACTATGTCTCCTTTGCCATTGGTCAGCATTCCTTACTGCCGAAAGTTGAACCCCATGGTTGAATATCTCTTGTGTTGAAAGTTCACCCTTCGAGTTTCGTGGGTAAGTTTTTTTGTGAGAAATTATGGAATTCATAGAAATATTGAGCACCCATAAGCTTTTGACCCAAATTCGTTAATACACATCATGTTTCGTTGCCAAATTTGAAATCATGGGAGATTTTTAGCTGCTGTCCAGCCTTTAGGAAGTTCAAAATTGGGCATTTTCACACAACTTGGGTAAGATTTTATGTTTTATGGAGTCGATCTTGAGTATCCATCTAATTTTTATGATGATATTGAATAACCCATAATGTCGGATGCTAGATTTTGAATTTAGAAAGTACTTATGGTGCTATGCATTGAAGCTTAGATTACTTGGTTAGGTTCTTGGGAAGTTTTGGAGTATTTTCGTTGAGTTGTCCTAGAGTTCTTGAATGCCCATTAAGTTTAAGTGTTAAAAGTGAATTATCAATGATACTTAGGTCATTGAGTTGAATGTTAAAGTTTAAAAATGGACTTTCCATTAACTTTAGATTTTACTTGGGTGTTACTTATATAAGCTTCGAAACATACAATGATTTTAGGTACTAGATTAGAACTTAGGAAGTCGTTAATGTACTGTCAAGACAATTTCAACAAGGTTTCGATAAGATTTTAGATAAATTTAGTGGGTTCTCTCATAGTTCCTAAATATCCATTTAGTTTTAGCGTAAAATTGACTTTACCAATATTGTTTTGTATGAGGAATTGAAGATTTAGAGAACCTGGAAGCATTGATCAACATGGTTAAGGTTGTTTTAAATGAGTTTGGGTAAGTTCCTAAGTTATTTACTCATTAGTTTGAGAGTGAGGTTGTTAATAGATCTAAATCTCTAAGGTAAGGATATTGGGTATAAAAGCGTATCTACATCAAAGACACATTGAATTTGAACTATGTTGGTGCTCATGGGGTTAAGTATCTAGATTTCAAGTCCAAGGGTTCGTAGGTAAAAGGCTGAGTCTAATCCTAAACCCTTTGAAATTTGAGGACCTTAGAAACATAAAATAAATTTAGGTGGCCTCATGAAGTGTACAATTAGTTGACTCATGTTGATTTAGTGGAACTAAATCTAAAAGTCATCGATAGTTGAAATAAAAGTGTATTGAAACGAAAGACCCAATGAGTTTGACTTTAGTTTGGACATCCATTTTACTAAGGAATTAAAATTGACTTTTAAAGGTTTGGAAGTAAATGTTTAGTCTGGTCTAAGAAGATTCGAGAATGTAAGGACTCTAGAAATGTAAAACAGCTAGAATGCTCATAATGAAGTGTTTTTAGAGTTTAGTGTGTCATCTTGCCAAGTGAAGATAACTGAGATAACTTAAATCTTTTTTAGGCCAACTTGAAATGGAAAATGCATATAATCCCGAGGGATCGAGTCATTGATAGTGAGTGGTTCATTTTCAAACTTTCTTTGTAGATATACATTTTATTTTATGATATCGCTTGGAAATTATCATGATTTAAACTTGTTACGACTACACTTTATTATATGTTTAAACAATGTGCTTATGTATCGTAATTTGGATAATGTTTATGACTTGGATTTTATAAAAGCGGGTTTTGAGTTCTTGTTTTCATTTATACTAAAACAATGTGTTTATTCATCACAATTTTAAGAATGTGTATGACTTGAACTTTATAAAATCATGTTCCATGTTTTGATTATCCTTGATCTTGAAATATGTTTAACTGATAGTTATGGTGAACGAGAAGGGTTGACTACAGGTTTGTTGGTTGATTCGTGGCTACAAGAAAATGATGTTTTAACTGATATTTCATTGCTAATGCATATTTACAGATTTTCTATTTAAGCATGTTTTACAAGTTTTACTTCTAAGAAACTTGCCACTCACTTAGTTTTCAACTTATGTTTTCAATGTTTTCTCCCCCCCCCCCCTCAGGTAGCGGTCGTGAACCGAGCTTTGGTTACGTTTTCCATCATTAATTTGAACTCTGATTCTCTTTGTATGTATACATTAAGTTCTATATTTCCTTCATGGATAGTTAGAAGTAGCGAGAGTCACACTATGATGTGTGTTTTGAGAAATTCTTCTTTGAATTGTAATTATTTTGTAAATGATATCTAGTGTGGATATGAACTTTGCTTGAAACTCTAGAATAGTCTGGATAAGTGTGTGGTGAGATACACTTGATGAGATTTTGAGTTTGAGGATTGCATAGCTGTATAGAAGTGAAAATCTCTTCTCTTTTTAGGTTTGGCTAACCCATATTATAGGGGAGATACTGCCGAAATTTTTATAAAAATTATTGAAAAGTGTTTTACCAATGTTACAGTTTAAAAGAAATGTTATCTAGGTTAGAAGGGAAAACTTAAAACGGGATGTGACATCAGAGGCATTAATGAAGCGTGATTTCCTATCAACATCATTCCTCGCATATAAATAAAGGTCTTTACTTCAAAATTGGTGTGCATTCTTTGGCTGGAGAGCCCGTTCATTTTGTTCATTCTTTCTTTTTACATTGAGTTTAGGTGAGAGCTTTGAATAAAAAGAGAGAGAGTTCTTCCCCCTCCATTTCTCCCTTAAGAACAAGCAAAAATCAGAGCCAAAGAGTATAAAATATCATACTTTGAGGCTTAATACATTTCTCTGTGTTCCATTTTCTATTTGTATTGTATTGCTGCGTAAAATGTACTCTATGGATGAAAGGCATAAAGTTTTCTTTATAATAGTAATGCATTTCTTCTTTCATTCTCTCGTTTCTCTTCTACTATCCATGTTCAATCTGTTTAGTTAGTTTATGAGTAATGGAATGAGTTTTTAATACTAGAGAATCTTTTTGTTTCTCTTATAAGTTTTGTTTAGTTAAACACAAATGTCAACACATTGTGTATTTGAAAGAAAGACAATGATATCGATCTTAATCATCTAACAAGTGAGGCCACGTAGTTAACTAAGCGACAAGGTTGCAAAGAAGTTAATGTGTGCGGCAAAAGCACTGAAAGGTTATATGCCTTAATTAAGGATGATTTACTAATAATGCAAACCAGACGATTAGATATAAGTCATATCTTAACTTTAAGTATTTGGATCCCAAAAGACGAGCAAGTATGGCAAAGGCACTAAAGGGTAGCTCGCCATAATTTAGAAGTTAATACATATTGCTTTGTATCACCTCAAACTATTAAAGCACAATCTATTGCAATTAAGCAGGAGATTACCAAGTGGCTTGACGCAAGGGTCATCTATCCAATTGCAGGCAATGAATAGGTTAGGCCAGTCCCATATGTTCTAAAGAAAGGAGGGATGACTAACGTAAAGAATGAAAATAATGAGATAATTCCAACGCGAACAGTCACGGGGTGAATAATTTGTATGGATTACTGCAAGCTAAATGCGGTGACGAAGAAAGACCACTTCTCCCTACCGTTCATAGACCAAATGTTAGACATGCTTGCAGGGAAGAAGTTCTACTACTTTCCAGATGGTTATTCTGGTTATAACCAGATCACTATTACCTCTGAAGACTGGCAGAAGACCACGTTTACATATCCCTATGACACATTTGCATTTCGCCGCATGCCTTTCGGCTTATGATGGATATCTTCTTAGACTTCCTGGAGAGATCAGTTGAGAGCTTTATGGATGACTTCTCAGTTTTTTGGGAATCTTTAAAAAAATGTCTCTGCAGTTTGGAAGAAGTACTAAAGAGATGTGAAGAGACACATTTACTGCTTAACTGGGACAAGTGTCACTTCATGGTCACAAAGGGAATTTGATGGAATACCAAACATGTGCAGTGGAAAACAAAGATTGAACTTTACTCTATATAAACCTAAACACTTTAGTGACTAACATGCTAAAAAAGACCTAATTCAAACTCAATTAGGGTTAAGAAAAATACTTACCTTTGAAGCTTCCCAATCCTCGAAATCTCCTCATGATCACGAATCTAGGATCACCACTAGTGTTGACCCGCTATTCTCCGAACTTAGAACTGGGTTGTGAGAGTCGTTAAATGAAGGAATATAATGAGAGAATGATGGAAAAAGAGGAAGAAACCAACAATTTGGTTATGGGAGAGAGGTGAGAAAAATTTGAATGTTGTTAATAATTTCTCCAAAATACCAAAAGTATCAAAAGAGTATTCAAAACATATTTTTATATACAATTTACATGCAAAATGCATGAAAATGTTTCACAAAAAATCAACACCTCATTTTCCATTTCATCTTAGTGGACTTTGTTGTTTACATCACATGTAAACACTTGGCCCACTAACTCTATTCCAAGTGTAATATGGTCATTTGACTAATTAAGTCAAAGTCAAACTTTGACTTTACAAGTCAAAAGTCAACATTTTGACTTTTTACCACTTTGTCCATTTTGACTGATTTCGACCTTCCGAGCATGAATCCACATTCATTTTTCCAAAATTTAAATCACATTTGAATATAAAGCTGGCTAAAGTTTAACTTTTCAAAGTCAAAAATCAACATTTTGACTTTTTACAACTTTGACATTTTCCATCAATTTCGAGTTTTCGAATATGAATACATATTCATATTTTTAATATTTAAATCACATTTAAACATGCAGCTCTATAACTAATGGCTATATCACATATATTCGTCGATTCTCTCTCTACCTAATTCGAATAATTAAAATTATTCCAACATATTGTTTTAAGTTAATTCCATATGAGCTAGCAGGGAAACCTAATGAACATATAGATCATGGACTCCAACGATTCAAGATTAATTGGCTAAACCCTTTTAGATCGAGCTAATGAACATTCGTTAACTAACGGGTCATTCCACTAAAGTCCCGTAATTGCACTCCCTTCACTATAGATATATTTGTATCCATCTGATATAACCATGATCGGTAAGTTAATTTTTCACAGGTTGTTCATAACCTCGACTGGGTCAAAATACCATTTTACCCCCAAGGCTACATATTGTTCCTTAAATCCCACTGATCCACTATTGAACATTTAGTTTAAGGTCGAACTTATAAACTGAATCCCTCTCAAACCAATGAGAGGGAGGAATCCCTTGTTCAAGACTTGGATTTAGTCCTTAAGGGAACAACCTATCTACTAACCCTAAAACGGGTAGGAGTGACTTTTGTCTTGCACCTATGGACCTAGCCATCCACTTGTCTTATTCCTAAAATGGAAGGCTTAGCTTATTGGATTAGCGTTATTGAGCTACCCACATATATGAAGATCTAAGGATAATATCATTTGAATAGAAGTTCATAGTTAGCTCAGGATTAAGATTAAGTTACCTAGGTCATCATAATCAAAATAGTCAGTTTATATAATCAATAGTGTTTACCTTAAAAGTGACTATTTCATAGTTCCAGTCTTATGTAAACTCTTTACATAGGATACCCTCACTCTCATGTCTCTACATGAACGATTCAGGATCACATCGTTTGGACTAACTGCAGAGCGGGCCACACCATAGTGTTCCCAAAATAAGGCGACCAACCTTATTCGTACACTATAGATCGTTTGGACTATAAACTCAAACTTTATCCATATTTATGTCACTACATAAAGTTCAAGTCTACACTAGATAGTTTCAGGACCTTAGTTAATTGGATTCAAGATTATAGTATTATATGTTCACTAATAAGTCATCAATAACAACTTTATTGAATAGAATTTAATTTTGACTACAAACTACGAGTTTTAGGACATAAATTCCAACAAAATTGTGTTTGGGCACAAAATCTCTAATGTGGGATTAGAAGTGGATCCCGCAAAGATTGATGTGGTTAACAAATTACCACTGCCTTCAGATGTCAAGCCTTTGAGGAGATTTTTGGAAAATGTTGGGTTCTACAGAAGATTCGTCAAGGGATTTTTCCAAGTCGCCAAACCTCTCAATAACCTACTATGCATCGATTAACCCTTTAACTTCAATGAGAAATGCAACCTAGCATTGCAAACCTTAAAAGACGTGTTGACCTTAATGCCTATCCTCATTACTCCTAATTGGTCATAACCATTTGAACTCATGTGTGACGCGAGTGATGTGGCGGTAGGGGCTATGTTGGGTTAAAAGCAGGATAAAGTAATCCACCCCATATACTACACGAGCAAAACCTTTAATGATGCACAAGAGAATTATACAATCACTGAGAAGGCATTACTCGCAGTAGTCATCGTAGCAGAAAAGTTTAGAAGTTATATTATTGGCTCCAAAGTTACAGTACATTCTAATTATTTTACGATCACATATCTCAAGGCAAAAAAGGACGCCAAATCGTGATTGATCAAATCGGTGCTATTGCTCCAAGAGTTCGATCTAGAGATTATAGACCACAAATGTACCATAAACCAGGTGGCGGATCACTTATCCGTCTGAACTATAAACTATTCCAACACAAAAGGAAGGAGATTGAAGATGGATTTCCTAATGAACAACTCCTCCACATTGAAGCAAAGGGGCCCTGATACACAAACATAGTCAATTACCTAATTTGCAAAACATGGCCACAAGACTTCAACAACCAACAAAGAAAGAAGTTATTTCATGATTGTCGTTTCTATGGATGAGATGAGCCCTTCTTCTACAAGTTGGGGCCAGATCAGATATTGAGAAGGTGTGCCCCTGAATATGAAACAATTGAAATAATCGCCAAGTGTAATGAAAAACTTTATGGATGACACTTTGGCGAACAAAAGATGGCTGCAAAGGTCTTGCAGAGTGGATACTTCTGGCCTACTCTATTTAAGGATTTAAGGAACTTTGTGGTCAACTGTGATAGGTGCCAAAGAACAGGAAACATGTTTCATCTCGATGAAATGCCTCAACAGCCCATCCTGGAGATTGAACTCTTTAATGTGTGGGGAATTGACTTTATGAGATTGTTTCCTCAATCTGGTGAATACTTATACATCTTGTTGGATGTGGACTATGTCTTGAAGTGCGTTGAAGCTATCTCTTGTACGAAGAATGATGTGATTACAATCAGAAATTTTTCAAAAGAACATCTTCTCGAATTTTGGGACACATAGAGCCTTATCAGAGATAAAGGTTCTCACTTCATAAATCACATCATGGCTAAATTACTAACGAAGTACCGAAGAGACTTCATCTCCCACAAACTAGTGAATATATAGTCCAAACAAACAAACAACTAGAAGGAACATAGGATTTCAGTCAAACCTACAAAAGACGAGCCGAAAAAAGAAACACACTTGCCCACACACAACGAAGAGTAGATCGAACGATAGACGAGGTACAGCAACACATGAGCTTCACACGCTACTTAGATGGATGTCGAATTTTATGGTTTGATTTTGCAAATTGACGATTAGGCTTCTTTTTTGAATGGGAGGTGTCAAAAATTAGATGCAAACAATGGCAAATGATTGCAAAATAGGTTGACAATGACGTAGACAAAAATTCAAAATTTTACAAAACTGTACATGAAATAAGACTTCTGGACACCAAACCCTAAGGTTCGCATGGAAAAAAAAAACATAACCACCTAGAGTGCTCTTATACCTTGAATCTATTGGATGGGATTGGTGTTCTTATTCCACTCACTAATGAGATATATATATACGTACAAGAGCGTCCTAATTAGGAAAACATAAAAAATAATAAAGGAAAGAAAACTAACTATACTTACAATATAACCCTAATATTAACACTTCAACAAAATTATTAAACCCATGGAATATTTTAAGTCAAATTTCAAGAAAATTAATTTTCATAAATATAACAAAACACCAAAATATTTATAGCTCACGTAACAAAATCAAAAAGCTTAGGAAATAGATAAAATATTTTCATAAATTTCAGATTTTTCCTTGATATTGAAAACGATTCATAACTTCTCTTTCTTTTTCTTTTTTTCGATTTATTCATCTTCTCGCTGAAATTTCTTCGGCTTCTCTTCTAGATTTTCTTCTATTTTTATTCATCTTCTTTTTCTTTCTTTCTCTCTTCATCTTGTTTTTCTTTCTTTCTTTCTTTCTTTCTTTCTTCATCTTCTATTTCTTTCTTTCGACTCCTGTACTAGAATATCAAGATCATTTAAATATCACTTTCATATGATCTAAACGATCGCTTACCTAGTCAACGTGATCATTTAACATGGTGTACACGACTGTTAAGATTTGAAATCCCTTTTCTATCGTCTAAAAAAACTTCATAATCGTGTGGATATGATCTAAATGTTCACGTACTATAGTCAACCCGATCATGATCATTTAGCATGGTCAACACGATCGTTTAGATTTGAAACTCTTTTTGCATCATTTAAAAAGAACTACACGATCATGTAGATGTGATCTAAATGATCGTGTACCGTAGTTAACCTGATCATTTAGGGTGAACAACACAATCGTTTAGATTTGAAGCATTTTTCTCATCTTTAAAAGGTATTACACGACCATGTAACAATGATCTATATGATCGCATACCATAGTTAACCCAAACGTCTAGGGAGATCAACACGACCGTTTAGATTTGAAGCACTTTTTCCATCATTAAAAAAACTACACGATTGTGTATCATTTCCTACATAAGCGCATATCATGATCGTTTAGAAAAAAAATTACATGTGCACGTATGGCTGATTAACCGCATATTGATTAAAGCATTTTTTGTATTTTCCATTGTGAGCCTATGAATTATATTTTTTCCAAAATTGTTACATACAGTATAAATATTTTGTCAGTTTGTTATACTTTTGAAAAAACTCTTCCAAAAATTACATTAATTTCAAAAATGTCAAGTAATTTCTGAAAACTTGCATTTGTTATAAAAAGTTGACTAAGAATTCAATTCCTATTCTTGAGAAAGATGCAAATTGTGCTATAAAATTGAAAGAATAAGCATAAGTTTAAAAGTGAAAAACTAAAGAATAAAATAGTTCCCGAACAGGTGCTAAATATATATGAAATGAGAAATACTTTACACCGTAAATTTTTATCTACTTCCTACTCAAGTTTTCAAAAAGATAAAAGAATTTCTGAAAACTAAAAAAATATAAAATATAGGTATAAAGTCTTCTTTTAGATGTTGACTGGGAATTCATGTTTTTCTTCAAAATAGGTGACCATTAGGAGAAAATTTCCTACAGCTACTACAAGAATAAGTAGGAAAAAAATCGAAAAAATAAATGGAAGTAGCAAAGCTAAGAAACACAAACGGAAAAAAAGATTGAAAACTTTTGAAAAATCACAATCCAACATAAAAAAATATCCGTGTAAAAAATTGTCACAATTACATTAGAAAGAATTCAATTACAAGATCACGCTCAAAATTTAATGCATTTAAAAATTGACTGAAAATTCAAGTGTTTCTTTGAAACATACGGAAACCATATTAGAGAATTGAGGAAAACCAAACAAAAATTTCAAAAGTAAAATCTGTCATCAAACAGCACCTAACTAGAGAAGTAAGGAACAAGTAGAAGGGAGAGAATTAGAAAGACAATGAGCAAATATGCATTATACAAGGCAAATTGAGTCACCAACTGCGTATTAGCGAAATGTTGCCAACATCCCCATTGGTTTTTCACATATTGCTTAAAAATAATAATCGTTGCTTCTTCACATTAATTAATGAATCCCTAAAGAAAAGTGGAGATTAGAAAGCGGGGATGGGGACGACACCTTTTCCTTTTCCTTTTTCCAAATACATTAAAAACTAAAACTCTTACATCTTCAACCAAAGCAACAATTCAATGGTTTTTGACAGCCCTACTAAAACCCTGCTATCAACACACCATTGTTTTGCTTTGCCTTTGCTTTTTGCCCTATCAATTAGACAGCTTCCATCCGCACCATACTCTTTCTTCTACCCATACAGACACACACACACACTCCTCTCCATGTATTTTCCATTCCCTTCATGTCATATTCACAGTCACTGGCTTCCCCCGCCCCATCGCAAAGCCTCTTGTCCCATCTGGCATTCGTGGCCCTGGAGGCTGCTGTTTCATCGTACCTGCCTGCTCGATGGTGGTTGAACTACTTGGAGGTGGTGTTCCCACATGGTTCCCATGGTTATGTATATTATTGTGATTATGATGGTATTGTGATCGACCACGCCCTTTACCACGTACCCTATTTCGAACTCTTCTCTGCCCACCACCATCCTTCTCATTTCCATGCTCTTCTCGCTGCAATAAACATAGTAGTCAACAGAAAGAAATGCCTTCTATTTGGTAGGTCAGGTGGGGAATCAAAAGTTTCGCAATCCTTTTTTTTCAAAGTTCGGAAAATTAAGAGATTCGTGGATAGTAAGATAGTTCATATCACTAGTGTTTTTTTCCATTCACAAGTATTTTTACAACTCAAGGACGTAAATGTTTTACAATTTGCACAACAGTTCCTGTTCCAGTAAGGTTGCTTTTTCTTTTTTCCCACAACTATCTGCCTCCCTATATGACCATTTTTCCTCATAAGAATCTGCTCAATATAGACATTAGAAAATTTAATGTTTTTGCATTCCCTGAAACTATTTTGTATACCCCTATTCTTTTATGGGGCTTCCTTTCGTGGGCTTTGATTTTCATAAGTTTTCTTTTTCTTTTCAAGGCAAATATTCTTTTCATTGAAAAAATGAAAAAGAATTCCCAAAATACAGACACACCGAAACATAGCAACAAAAAACAATAGACAACCGAAAGGTAATTAAGCATGAAAAGTAGATGGTTCAATTCAAACAACGATATTGAATAGAAAAATCTACAAAATGTTCATAAAACACCAAGATGAAAATGCAAGAAGAGCAGAACACCAGCGATCCATCCAAAGAAGAGGTTTATCATGAAATATCCCCAGATTCCTATCAAGAAACTAATAATGCATTTGAATTGACTTTTTATGTGTTTGTGAACACTTTTTTTGCACTTAGAAACACTTTTTCAAATACTTATGAAGTCGAATCAAACATGCCCCAAATCTCTGATAGAATAGTTTTGACTGCGTTGGACCATAAAAGTGGAGATTTACTTTACCAAAAGTGGACTAACCAGAATATGAGAAATGTGAACCCTAAACGAGCCACAAAGACCCACTGAAGATGAAAAACGGAAAACAATAGGCGTCAACAATGCCTTGAAGAAATACAATCAAAGATTGCTGCAAATTCACAGGGCAAATAGATGAAAATAAAGCAAGTGTTGATAGCTTTCCTTGAAGAGTTGTGGAAAATTATGCAAACTATGAACATCACCCAAATGAGAACATTTGTACGTTTAAGGCACTTTGATTTCCACAAAGCAAGAATAGACCACCTTATCCAATGGAAGCAGTAAGTGTTTCTAGCAAGACCGCAAAAATTTTACCCAACATCCTGGAAACTCAAAATTTCAGCATTCTTTAATAACCTCTCAAAGGAAACATTCTAAGAAATTGTAACTTCATCCCAATGCACAAAAACCAAACCATTGGGCAAGGAAGCAATGTTGAAAAGGCGTGGAAAGCATGATTTCAAAGGAGAGCCATTAATCCAGGGGAGACAATATTAATGGAAAGATTTGACAACATTACACAATTTAATGCAGATAACTTTCTTCTTTGGTCCCAAAATGTTTGGATGAATATTAGTGGACAAGGGAAGATTGATTACATTCCTGGTGAAAAAGCTACCCCTAGCCCACCTAATCCTTTATTTACCGGGTGGGATGCTGAAAACTCCATGGTTATGACCTGGCTAGTAAATTCTATGGATGAAGACATTAGTGTTAACTACATGTGCTACTCTAGGGCCAAGAAATTATGAGAGAGTGTTACTCAGATGTATTCTGATTTGGGCAACCAACCACAAGGATTTGAGTGGAATCTTAAAATGGATGATATACGACGAGGCAACTCCATTGCACAATACTTTCACTCCCAGAAAAAGATTTGGCAAGACCTTGATCTCTTTGATATATTTGAGTGCAAGTCTACAAAAGACCAAAAGCACTATAGGAAAACTCTAGAAGATGGTCGTATTTACAAATTCCTTGCCGACCTCATTGTTAAGTTTGATCAGGTGAGAGGTAGGATACTTGGGAAAACTACTCTTCGATCAATTAATGATGTTTTTTCTGAAGCTCGCAGAGAAGAAAGTCATCGAAATATTATGATTGGCAAAAGACCTGTTGATTCAGTTGAGAGTTCTATGGCAAAAGACCTGTTGATTCAGTTGAGAGTTCTATATCAGACTGAAAATACTGCTTTGAAGACGTCTTTGACCAATTCAACACAACACATGAAAAATCTCGTGTCTGGTGCGATTATTGCAATAAACCTCGACACACGCATGAAACTTTTTGGAAAATACGCAAATTGGAAAAGCTCCAAGCAAGAGGAGAAGAATTAACATCAATATTCCTTTAATGCTACTGTTGTGGACTCCATCCCTTTTAATAAAGAGCAAATTCATCAAATCCTGAAGCTGATAAAAACTAATTCATCATCCAGTAATCCTAGTGTTACCTTGGCACAATCAGGTAATTGTTCTCAAGCCTCTCTTGCATTAACTCCTCTCCATGGATAGATTCTGAAGCATCAGACCATACGATTAGTCTCTCTTGCCTTTTCAAATCATACTCTCCTATATATTGCAATGAGAAAATTCGTATTGTCGACGATAGTTTCACCTTATTGCAGCAAAAGGAACTGCTCATTTGACAACAAAACTTATGTTACATTATGTCCTTCATGTTCCAAAATTAGCCTGCTATTTGTTATCTATTTGTAAAATCTCTAAGAATGCTAACTGTAGTGTTGTCTTTTATGAATCTCATTCTACTTTTCAAGATCAAGATTTGAGGGAGACGATTGTACTTGTTAAGATGATTGGTGGTTTCTATTACTTTCATGAAGTTTCAGTTAATCATAAAATAGCTCAGGGCTTCGATAGTGTTTGTTCTTCTGCTCTTCAAGAAACTATAATGCTTTGTTTCTTTTACTTGAAGCATTTGTTTCCAAATTTATTTAAAGTTCTTGATTGTTCAATTTTCAATGAGATTAGTTGCATTTTTTCTAAACATCGTCGCTCCACAACCTTACAAGGCTTGCCATTTTACATAATTCATACGGATGTGTGGGGTCTGTATAAAGTTGACCCATAATCGTAAACGTTGGTCTGTTACTTTTATTGATGATCACACTCGTTTAACTTAACTTTATCTTTTAACAAAAAAAAATCGGAGGTAAAAGAGTTTTGGTTCGGTTTTACAATATGATTGAGACCCAATTTCAAGCTAAAATTCGCATTCTCCACTCAGATAATGGTATCGAATACTTTAACGAGCAATTAACCACTTTTTGGCAAGATAAGGGTATTTTTCATCAAGCTACGTGTCAAGATACTCCTTAACAAAATGGCATTCCTGAGTGGAAAAATACACACTTACTTGAAGTTGCTCGTGCTCATTCTCTATGCATGTACCAAAGTATTTGTGGGGTGATGCAGTCTTTACGACTACGTATCTCATAAATCGAATGTCAACTAAATTTTTGAATTTCGAAACTCCTCTAAATCACTTGAAAGATTTTTTCCTACTGTTAGGTTTCTTTCAACTTACCCATTGAAGTTTTTGGGTGTACTACTTACTTATGTTTGTTACATTAAATGCATTTTTGTAGACTATGTCTCCCATCAAAAGGCTTACAAATGTTTTGACCCTTTGACCAAAAAGCTTTTCGAGAGTATAGATGTCTATTTTTTAAAATCAACCTTCTTTTAGCCAAAATTCTCTTCAGGGAAAGACACCTAACCTTGAAGATAATTTTTGGGACATTTCACCTACCCAAAACATTATTGGTCCTAAAATTATGAGTTCTAATCCTTTGATGCCAAAGTGTGGAAAGTTCTCAAGGGCGAGAAACACTACAGAAACTTGAACTTTGTGTTTATACCAAAAGAAACTTGCCTCAAAGTAATCAAGAACAAACAATTGAACTTTCACAAGACCAATCTAATATTCTAATGAACGATTTTGAAAATCCAGGTAACATACATTATTTTTCTCATAATTCTCCCACTACTCATAATTTTCCTAGTCCTCCTCTGAATTCCTTATCGAATGTCTTTGATCTTGACATTCCAACTGCCCATAGGAAAGGTACCCATCATGTGCCAAATATCCCATGGCAAACTATCTTTCTTATCAGATATTGTCTAACACTCATAAAGCCTTCACATCTAAAATAACCGATATGTTTGTTTCAAGGAATATACAGAAAGCCCTAAATGATTTGGATTGGAAATTGGCAATAACATAAGAGATGAATGCACGAAAACAAAATTGCACAAGGGGGCATAGTTGAACTACCTAATTACAAGAAAATAGTTGGATGCAAGAAGGTGTTCATTGTAAAATGTAAAGTTGATGGTTGTATTGAAAGGTACATAGCCAAATTGGTTGCTAAGGCACTTACTCAAACCTATGGAGTTATCAAGAAACATTTGCTCCAGTTGCTAAAATTAAATCCACCAAAGTTTTACTATTTGTTGCAGTTAATTTTTTTTGAAACAGAGACAAGCCTCTTAAATTATTATTAATAAAAGAGCCTTAAGTTCAAAGTATAAGAGTATTATACTAAGACCAAGAGAAAAGAGAATTCAATCTATATCTACAACAAAAGCTACAAATTCCAAATAGAAGAGATCAAGCTAAGCATAGAAGAGACCAAGCTAAACAAAACCATGTCCGAAGAATTGTAATTACAAAGCATAATGCAAAATCCTCTCATAAAGAACTAAATTTAAACTAAAAACTTGCAAGAAAATGCAACCCGCTGCCTCGAAACTGCCTAACCAAATTAATCCATAACCAGAGGAAGCTTGAAAAAGTCTTCCTTGATTCAGCATTGGCATGAAGGATTATCGAAGGTTTTTATAATTTCCTCCCAATCATCAAACTCAATAATCTTGAAATAATCCATAGATTATCGAAGTCTTCTTTTAAAACTTCTGGATTTTTAATGACCAAGTGCTAAGTTGCACGCTGAAATTCTGAGGTTAGAACAAGGAAAGAATTGCTCGGTTTCTGCCAATTCTTGAACAGAGGGTCCATAAAGCATGAAAATTTCATAGCAAAGAGGCTTGTAGCTACTCTAAATCTGAAGGTAAAAACACATCCTAATCCCTACAAGATTGCTCGGGTAAAGAAGGATGGAGAAACTTTAGTGAGTGAGATTTGCACCGTGCCACTTTCCATTGGAAGCGGATACAAAGATCAAATTATTTGTGATGTAATAGACATGGACGTATGTCATTTCCTCCTAGGAAGACCATGGCAACACGACATTCAAACCTTGCACAAGGGGAGAGAAAATACCTATGAGTTCTATTGGATGGGTAAGAAGATTGTTCTACTTCCTCTATCAAAAAATAATGAAGGAGCAAAGCATATGAAGACTAAGGGACAGCTATTTACAACTGTCAGTGGAAAGAAATTGATCAGTGAAAGAGAAAGAGACATCCTAGGGCTAGTTGTTGTTGATAAGTCCATGGGAGAACAACCGAGAATTATGGAACCTGAGTTACAACAATTACTTGCTAAATTTCCTCACTTGAAAAGAGAACCACATGGCTTACCACCTTTACAAGATATTTAACATCAAATAGACATCAGGAACATCTTTGCCGAATCTGGCCCACTATCGAATGAGTCCTCATGAATATCAGATTCTTCATGAACATATTGAAGAATTGTTGAAGGGACACATTAAACCAAGTCTAAGGCTCTGTGCAGTACAAACTCTACTCACACCTAAGAAAGATGGAAATTGGAGGATGTGTGTAGACAGCCGAGTAATTAATCAAATAACTATAAAATACAGGTTCCCTATTCCTTGAATTGGTGATCTTTTAGATCAATTGGGCAAGGCAAATATCTTTTCGAAGATTGTTCTAAAAAGTGGCTACCATCAGATACGAATTAGACCGGAAGATGAATGGAAAACAGCATTTAAAACAAATGAGGGCTTGTTTCAATGTATGGTTATGCCATTTAGATTATCCAACGCACCCAGCACCTTCATGAGATTGATGAATCAGGTGCTCCATCCTTTCCTTAATAAATTTATAGTAGTTTACTTTGATGATATACTTGTTTACAGCAGTAGAAAGTATGAACACATGCTGCATCTCAGAAAACTATTTCAAGTGCTAACTGAACAAGATTATATACCAATCGAAAAAATGCATCTTTCTAAAGGAAGAAATTTCTTTCCTTGGGTTCATCATCAAAGAAGGGAAGATTAGTATGGAGCCTAAGAAAATTGAAGCAATTGGAACTTGGCCAATCCCAGATTCTATCAAAGAAATCCAAGCCTTTCTTGGATTAGCTTCTTTTTACAGGAAGTTCATAAAGAATTTCAGTTCTATTGTTGCTCCATTTACCGATTGTTTAAAGAAGGGAAATTTTAAGTGGACTTTACAGCAACAAGAAAGCTTTGCAAACATCAAGAAGAAACTAACTTCTAGTCCCATTTTACAACTTCCAGACTTCACTTCACCTTTTGAACTTGCAGTCGACGCTTGTGGCATGGGAATAGGAGCTGTTCTATCTCAAAAAGGACACCCGGTTGAATATTTTAGTCAAAAGCTTAGCATATCTAGACAAGCATGGAGCACATATGAGCAGGAATTATATGCCCTAATCCAAGCATTGAAACAGTGGGACCATTACCTATTGTCTAGAGAATTTGTCCTCTGAACCGATCACTTTTCACTAAAATATCTTCATTCCCAAAAAAGCATCAGCAGGATGCATGCTCGATGGATCTTCTTCCTACAGAGATTTGATTTTGTTATCAAACATTAGGCCGAAGAAGAAAACAAGGTGGCTGACGCCCTTAGTAGAAAGAATTCCCTCCTTACATTGCTATCTTCAGAAATCACAGCCTTTAAACATCTCCCTGATCTCTATAAAGAAGACGTTGACTCTGTGATGGTTGTAGTAGACCGATTCAGTAAAATGACCCATTTTGCTGCTTGTAAGAAAACGAATGAGATATATATTGCTAATCTCTTCTTTAGAGAGATGGTACGATTACATAGGAATCCTAAGACAATCGTCTCTGACAGAGATGTAAAATTCCTCAATCATTCCTGGAGAACCTTATGGAGGAAGCTTGATACCTCTCAAATATAGCACCACAGCTCATCCTTAAACAGACGGCCAAACAGAGCTGACTAATAGAACATTAGGGAATCTCATAAGATGCCTTAGTGGACCTAAGCCTAAACAATGGGATTTATCACTAGCACAAGCAAAGTTCGCATTTAACAACATGAGAAACCGGTCAACAAACAAATGCCCCCTTTGAAATAGTCTATACTAAACAGCCAAGGTTAACCTTTGACCTTGCTTCCCTCCCTACAACAGTAGACATTATTCAAGAAGCTGAAAGCTTGGCAGAGAAGCTTGAACAACTACACAAGGAAGTCACCGATCACCTCATGAAAACTACAGATTCCTACAAGGAAGCTGATATGAAAAGAAGGCAAGCTAAATTTGCTAAAGGAGACCTAGTAATGGTGCACCGAAAGAAGAGTAGATTCCCATCCGGCACTTATAACAAATTGAAATATAGACAGATCGGCCCAGTACGAATCCTAGAAAAATATGGAGAAAACGCTTTCAAAGTGGAATTACCACCAGATATGAATATACACCCAGTATTCAACGTTGCCGATTTAAAGCCTTACTATGCACCGGACGAGTTCAAGCTTGCACACTAATGGACTTCGGGGCAAGTCCATTCTAAGGAGGGTGGAATGATGTAAATTGTGTAATTAGAATAATTGTTACAGCCATTAAACAGTCTATTGAAGCTATTAAAAAGACTGTTATAAACTGTTAGAAAAGACTGTTAAAGAAGCTAACTAATCAGCTGTAACTGATTAGTTATCAAGCTGCCTAACCACTTGTAACTACCCCTAGTAACTACTTAAAATTCATCTATAAATACATACACTCTCAGCAATTAGAGGCAGAGAGTTCTTTTGATAAAAATTACCATTTGGAATCACACCATCTTCTATATGGAAGTAATCATCGTCAAACAAAATACAGTAAAAGGCATTCGGTACTTTGCATCTTTCTATTTCCATTTTCACCAAAACTAGACTGTGACTGAAACAGGGATGGACAAGAAGAACCAAACTCTAGGGAACTTACCAAAGAAGAATCATGAGGAACACCGGAGGAAAAAAAGGGGGCCAGAGTGTGGTTAGGGACGAAAGAAAGGAAGGAAGGAGAGAGGAGAGAGCCATTCTTTTTTAATACGTAACCCTACCGGTTGTAATTAATTTTGATTGACCTTTTTATCAACTGGATGTTAAAAATGCCTTTCTTAATAGGGATCTTGAAAAAGAGGTATTTATGGACTTGCCACTTGGCTTCATGGTGGATCTCGAGATTAACACAATTAGGTCAGATTAGTTCGAATGACTCAAATAAACTTGGCAGTTACGATCCCTCTCTTGAATTGCTTAGTGCCTTGACAAAGGGCACGAGGTCCTGCATAAAGCAATCTATGTGTAACTAGCTATCTTACAATAGTCTGTCATCGAAGTTCAAGGCTTTCACTACAAGTCTTGATGCTGCAATAATACCAAAGAACACATATGAAGCTATGGAAAGTCCTAAGTGGAAGGCGGTTGTGGTGGAAGAAATGGGAGCTCTCGAGGAAAACAAGACATGGGATAATGTAATCTTTCAGAAGCGCACAAAGCAGTAGGATGCAAATGGATATCCCATCTGAAGTATAAATCAAATGGGACATTAGACTGGTACAAGGCCAAACTAGTTACAAAAGGGTTCACACAGACATATGGAATAGACTACTCAGAGACGTTTTCACTTGTGGCAAAGTTAAACACAGTTAGGGTTATTTTGTCCGTTGCAGCCAATAAGGACTAGCCTCTTCACCAACTTGATGTAAAATGTCTTCCTAAATGGTGATTTAGAAGAAGTGTAAATGAGTTCCCCTCGATTTGAGGTCCAATTTAACCATGAAGTGTGTAAACATGGAAAATTTCTCTATGGCTTGAAACAATCTCCCGAGGTTTGGTTCGATAGATTCACCACATTTGTTAAGTCCCCAAGGTTATACTCAAGGAAACTCTAATTATACGCTATTTACGAAGAGATCTGAATTTGGAAAAATCGTTTTGTTGATTGTTTACGTCGATGATATTGTCTTATCAGGGGATGATACTACTAAGATTACCTGGTCAAAAAGGAAGATGGTGACAAGCATGAGATTAAAGACCTAGAAAATCTAAAGTACTTCCTTAGGATGGAGGTTGCACAATCAAGGAAAGGAATTTTGGTTTCACAAAGGAAATATACACTTGACCTGTTGAAAGAAACAGAAACGATTGGATGTCGTCAAACAAATACCCCTATGGAGTTCAATGTAAAACTGGGAAATTATGTTGATAAAGTTCCCGCTGATAAAGAAAAGTATGAGTAGTTAGTGGGAAAGTTGTTTTATGTATAACATAGTAGACCAAATATCTCCTTTGCAGCTAATACAGTGAGTCAGTTTATGCTGGCACTGTACAAAGAATACATGGAAGCTATGAACCGTATTATAAGATATTTGAAAACTACTCCAAGAAAAGGTTTGATGTTCAGGAAGACAAGCAAAAGGTGCATTGAGGTCTATACTGACTCAGATTGGGCAAGATCAATGGCTAATAGAAAGTATAGCTCAGGATACTGTACCTTTGTATGGGGCAACATTGTAAGTTGGAAGGAGCAAGAAGCAGGGGGTTATTGCTAGGACTAGTGCGGAAGTTGACTATCGAGCTATGAGTTTGAAAATTTGTGAAGAGATTTGGTTACAGAAGGTCCTTTTGACCTTCACCAGGACAATGAGTTACCTATGAAGCTAGTGATAACAAAGCTGCTAGCAGCATAGCTAATAACCACGTTCAGCATGACAGAACTACACAACCACATTCAGCATGACAGAACTACACATGTTGAGATTGACAAACACTTCATTAAGGAGAAACTTGACAATGGCAATACTTGTATTCCATGCATTTGATCCAATCAACAAATTGCTGATGTTATTACTAAGGGGTTACTCTGGTAGAATTTCAACTCATGGATTAGCAAGTTGATCTACGCCCCAACTTGAGGAAAAGTGTTGAAAATGATTGTACTAAAAATATTTATAATCTTTATACCCCTATTTATTTCCTTTTTTGTCAAGGCCCATTACGGCCTATATATTCCATCCCTTGTATTCTTTCGATAATAGAGAAATATATCGACTCATATCGTGATTTTTTTCTCCATGAACTAAGGTTTTCCACGTAAACAAGTGCTATTCTATCATTCATCTCCTTTTATTAATTTTTATAAATATAAACTTCTATTTGGAAGTGATTATCTTTTCCAAGTGATCCTTCAAATACCTCAAAATTCTGTAAACAGCCTTAAAGTCACTTGGTCCAAGAGCATGCATAAATTGATTTATCTATCTCATGTGCATCTTGATATTGCTCATGACATATGCAATACTAGGACACGTACGAGAGATAAATCAATCTTTCAACAAGTTTATGGTAATGTTCCTTGTCCTTTTCTTCAGCTTTTGCTTCTTGCTCAAGATCCCCGTTCAGAATAGCATTTTTTACATCTAGCTGATAAAGTGGTGAATCTAAATTAACTTCAAGAGACAAAAAAACTCTAACAGAGTTAATCTTGGCAACAAGTGCAAATGTTTTCCGATAATCTAGTTCGTATATCTGAATGAATCATTTAGCTACGATTTATCCTTGTAACAACACTACCATGTGCGTGACATTCTATGGTAAACAGGTATTTACAACCCACTAGTTTCTTATTTGTAGGTAGTTCGTCTCCTCCATAATTGCTACTTTCCCATTTGGATCTTCTAAAGCCTCTTGTATATTCTTTGAAACAAATAGGTCATCTATCTTAGATGTGAAGGCTTATGACTGTTTGACAATTTCTGATATGAGATGAAGTTTACAATAGGTGTCTGGTACAACTATGAACTACCTTTCTAATAGCTGAGGTAACATAGAGATAAGAAACGACTGATAAAGTATTTCGAATGGTAGAAGTAGGAATGACAAAAAGAGAAGGATTACCAATTTCATTCGTTGGAGAATCAGATTGGCTCAGTGAAGGATCAACTATCTGGTCTTTGTTCCTTTGATTGAAGTTCAAGTTTCTTCTAGTATAAAACTTAAACTCATGAAAGTGACCAATATGATCATCTTGTAGTATTTGTCCCCCCCCCCCCCCCCCGAGAAGTTTCTACACTTGGCATCACAGAACTAGATAAAGGAACACTAACATCCCAAAAATTATCATCCAACTTTGATTTCTCCCCTTGAAGAGGATTTTGGGTAAATAAGGTGTATTTTCAAAAAAGGACACGTCCATACTCACAAGAAGTCTTTTTAGTTTGAGAATAAGAACATTTATAACATTTTTTACATGATGAGTGTTAAAAAAAATGTACTTAACAGGCCTATGATCAAGTTTGGACCGAAAGTGACTAGGTATGTGAATATAGATGGTACACCCAAAAACTTAATTCATAGTATACGCGAGAGAATGGAAAAACATTTTTTAGGCAGTCAATGGTAGATATAAAATTCAAGGGCTTACTCGACATTCTATTTATCAAGTAGGTAGCCGTGAGAATGGCTTCCCCCATAGATATTTTGGAACATCCATTGAAAACATTATAGCACGTGCTACTTCAAGTAAATGCCTATTTTTCCGTTCAGCAATCTTATTATGTTTAGGAGTATCTCGATAGGTAGACTAATGAACAACCCCTTTTTCTTTTAAAAATTTTCCAAAAAATTCATTGAAGCAGACAGTTCCATTACCAGAGTGTAGAATCCAAACTTTTGTTAGAAATTGGGTCTAAATCATATTGTAAAAGTGTTCTAAAATATATCACCTTAGATTTTTTTTTCCACTAAGTCAACCCAAGATAAATGAGTATGATCGTCAATAAAAGTGAAACCATCTTTTTCCACTCTGAGTTGCAATTTTAAGGCCCCAAACATCGTTAAGATTTAAATAAAATGGTTTTGATGTTTTGTAAAATTTTTGAAAGATATGTGGACAGTTGATTTTTTGCTAAAATACAACTTTCACAATGAAAGGGGGAACAATCAATTCCCATAAATAATTTTCGAAATAAATATTTGAGATGAGGGAAACTAGGATGCCCTAGCCTACGATGCCAAAGTTTGATTTGTTCTTTAATAGAAAGAGAACTAATACTAGTTAGATCCTGAGTTATTTTACAGCTAAAAGAACTTTCATCAAAGTAGTAGAGGCCATCAAGCATCCTAGCACTTCCAACCATATTAAAAAAAATAATTTGACAGTTAGAATCTTTTGGGTTTAGAAACGGATAAAAGATTACTGGCTAATTTTGGAGTATGTAAGACAGATTGTAGAGAAATATTATCGGTCAATTCAGTAGTTCCTTTTCTTGTTATAGAAGAACTACCA
This sequence comes from Cucumis melo, assembly GCF_025177605.1. Lineage (NCBI taxonomy): Eukaryota > Viridiplantae > Streptophyta > Magnoliopsida > Cucurbitales > Cucurbitaceae > Cucumis > Cucumis melo. Next base: position 22,219,005 of record NC_066857.1, on the reverse strand, counting down.
TTGGCAATCCTACTTTTCTCATTGCAAAATGACGGAACTAGTCATGTGATCTGAAGCTTCAGAATCGATAGTCCATGGAGAGGAACTACTACACAAGAATCCCTTAGGATAATCACCTATGTGAGTCAAAGAAATACAAGAATTATTAGATGAGAAATTGGTAGGTAGTAATTTTAAGGTTTGATGAATTTGTCCTTGCAACATTATATTAGATAATAAAGATAAAGAGAAAAGTAAATCTGCCAAACCAAACCAGATTTCTTCAGACCAATTAAATTGAACTGAACCAGCAAGGCAAAAAAACAGAACTCTTGAACCAAACCACGCGATGAAACCAGCAACCCACAAAAAACTGACCTGGTCTGAGCTTGCTTTGATTGATCGAACTGGTCTGACCAAACCGAAGGGCGAAACTGATCTGAAACAAAAAGCTGCTATTAGGTTTGAGCAAAGGCGACGGTTTGAAGCGTGTGTCTATCAGTGCGAAACCTTGAATGATGTATTTGTGCACGTTTGTAGGAGGGAGATGTTGACAGAAGGTGATGTCGATGAAGGTGACTTGACAGAAGGTGATGCAGATAAACCTCCAACAGTTATCTGCTTAGACACAAGGGAGGTTGCAGCAGAGGCTGGCAATGTGCACGGCGAATCTGGGCGAGCTAGTGCGACAACTAGGAACCCGGCTCACCTAAATAGCGTTGTGCAGTGGTGTTGGCAGTGTTGACAATGGCAAAGGCAAATGTGTTGGGTGATGTGTGGCCAGGGTTCGAATGCGCCAACACAAATGCTAAATTGTGTATTTGATACCAACTTAAATTTGAGAGAATAAAATAAATTCTTTTATTCTTTATTCAGAATCTTAGATCTTCTTATATAGGAGAAAGACCTCTTACAATTATGGAAAATAATAAACACAATAAAGGAAAATATTTAACAATTAATATTTCTATTTTTAAAAAAAGGAAATCAGCCTCTTATTAATAATATATTCTTTTTAAACGGAAACAAATCTCTTTATAAATGATAACGAAACTAAATCTCAAAGTACAAGAGTATTATACCAAGAGGGAAACAACTAAGGGAAAAAACAAGCGAAAACATAAACAAATTAAAGACTATAATCGGGCAACATAGATATGATGGAAACCTAAAAACAAAAAAAACCCATCAAAAACCCAATCAATTTTAAAGATAGGGAATATACTATCCAAGCAGTAGGATGGAAAAGGACAGGTCATAAAAAGATGAAGCAGATCCTTGTTAGCCTCCACAGAGAGAGGACAACCGAAGGAAGAAGGCACTTTTTAGGGGATTTCTTTTGTAAGATTTCGGAACAATTAAGGAGCCCAAAAGCCATTATCCAAACCAGAATATTGATTCCCCGGGGGCTGCTTGATTTCCAAAGGGCTTTAAAGATACCTTTATCCATCGGAGAAGCTATATAAAAGTGAACCGAGAGGGACTTAACAGTGTAACAGCCTTGGTGGTCAATGGACCAATACCTATAATCATCTGAATCTATCACCTTTTCAGACGAGGAGGTATGATAGGGATTGAAATTCTGCAAGTTCTTCTTTTAAACATCTTCTAAAAGATAAAGACCATGACAAAGTTTCATCGTCCCGTTCAGCAGCAGAGCAATTTTATAAAGCTTGGAAAATTGATCCTTAAAAGGGATAACACCAATCCAAGAGTCTGTCCAAAACCTGATTCTACAACCATTACCAAGTTTAAATAAAGTCAGTGATTCCACCGACCTTCACACTCTTGAGATGCTTACCCACGGGCTCCTTAGGCTATTTCCAGACTTTCTCATTGTAAACCAATTGAATACCTCTTTTCCATGGATACTTCTTATTATTTGCCTCCATAAAGTTGTCTCTTCCTCTGAGAATCTCCAGCCCCACTTAGCAAGCAGAGCGGTGTTATATACTTTGCTGCCACCTAAGTCGAGTCCCCCATCCTCTCTCTTTTGATAATGTAACCTTACTCCAATCCACAAGATGATTGATTTTACTGCCAGCGTAACCTTCCCAAAAGAAATTCGTCAGAATTTTCTCAAAAGAGGCAGCCACTTTATCCGGAATAGTAAATAAAGATAAATAGTAGATGGGGAGACTAGCCAATACTGATCTGCACAAGGTATGCCTACCCCCAATAGAAATGTTAAATCTTTTCCATCTATCCAATTTCTTGTGAACTCGGTCAATAACTGGTTGCCAAAACTCCTTTTGCCGTGGGTGGCTCCCAAAGGGAAACCTAATACAATAAAGGTAACTTTTCTACCTTGCACCCTAACCGACTTGCTGTTTGAAACAAGACTTCCTCCATATTGACGCCGTCAAGGCTGATTTTTCCTAATTAACTTTCTGCCTTGAACACCATTCAAATAGCCTGATTGCATCCTTTAGCTTAAAGAGCATCTTCTTATCATATTTGCATAAGAGAATTGTGTCATCAGCGGATTGGACCATTGCAATAACTCAAGCATTGCAGAAAAGAATTCTTTCATTAGAGAGAATGACATTACCAAAAGATGCAATAACTCAACCAATCCATTTTCGAAGTTCGAACCAATGTAAGGATGAGGAAATGAAGATTTTCTGCTTATGACTCATTGTCTTCCAAGAAAAATTTGTTCTGTTCATGCTAAAATACAAAAGAATGTATTATGGATACAACAAATTTTAAATCCTAATGCCTTCTGAACATTTTCGCTTCCTTTTCTTCCCTTTCCATCTTGTTGGCATACAAATTTTATCTTTTCGCATTCCTAATATCCTTGATTGCATAGTAATACTTGGTCCTCTTCACTCCTTCCATCAAAAAATAATTCAAGAAAAATATAAAGAGAACATGCATTAATTTTAAAGCATCTAGGAATTTAAAGAAGCTTAGTGGGAGTTCAATTATACTTGTTCAGGTGGATGAACATCGACTTGATCAGAAAGATCATCTACATGCTTCTCAATAGCCGGCTGTTCAGAGGCATCCACATCTTTGTAGTTCATCTCCCCATTATGTCCCTTCTTCCCACGAACTGGAGCAGATTTTGACTGTGAACAATGATAAATTTTAATTACGACACACAACCAAAATAAAGAAAGAAAATAAATAAAGAACGATGCTTCAAAAATATAATTTGGAACTAGTACACATTTTTGCATACATAAATAAAAAAATGGTTAAAAATGTAAAGAAAGCACCTTATCATAGCCAATGTGTTTATTTGGTATTGACTTTTAGTATGAGAGTAAATAAACCCATGGAATCAAGACACAGGAAATGCAGTAATATATTAAGCTATGCAGCCAAAAGCTACTCAAGCATATGGAAAAAGTATTTGTACGTACTTTTTGAAATGGGAAGAGTCAATTCACTTTATCCTGTTGGAATTTAAAGACGCTGAAATATGTAAATGAATGACAAAAAATTATTCCAGCTTTCCTTAAGTACTATTGTTAAAAAGGTGACTCAATTCATGTATTCCGCAGTAGAAGTTAATTTTTATCTCATTGATGAAGGTTGTACTCACGCACAAGTGTCACTAGATTAAAAGTTAACTTTTATGTCTATTGTTCATTATTTCCTATTTTGTATTATATTTTAAGAAGAATAGGTTGTATCATTTTTGCCAACATTATTTTTTTCCTTCTTTGTAATGGATTTTACTTCTATTTAAGAAAACTCTTCTCTCTTTGTGAAATACACAGAAAATTACATTATTTGGAATGATATTAGGTTCTTGAAAACCTAAAAAACCCTAAAACTCTTACAGCCGCCGCCGTCGCCTCGATGGATGTTGCCGTCAATCATACTACTCCGACCGATTGCCACTGCCGACCACCACTTGCCAGCAGCCGCTTTTCTTGTGTGTTTTTGTTGTAAGTTGGTGTTTTTTTTGTCTTCATTGTGGTCCTTGCCGGTCACCCGTTTCTATGCCGTCAACCGTCGTTTTCATCGTTGTCTGTCACTGCTCTCTGCCAGTGACAAGTTAGGTTGGTGTTTTCAGATCTGTTCTCTTCGTTTTTCGACCTTTGTTGCTTCCACCATGCCAGATACTAAGTGAACAATGGCTAAAGTCGACATCGTATCCATTCCAACAGCCCCACTATCCAAATCACCACAATCCAACTTTATGGATACAATTTTCTTCATTGGTATATTCGTGGACAAGGGAAAATTAGCTACAATAAAGGAGAGAAAACTGCCCCAAAACCAGACGATCCTTTGTTTGCTACATGGGATGCTGAAAACTCCATGGTTATGACTTGACTTGTAAACTCCATGGTTGAAGACATCAGCTGTAATTACATGTGCTTGTAAACTCCATGGTTGAAGGCCATAAATTGTGGAACAGCGTTTTTTTCTTTCTTTTACTTTCTTTTACTTTTTGTAACAGAGACAAACTTCTTTATTAAAATAAAACTCAAAGTACAAGAGAATTACACAATGAGAGCAATAAAGAAGCAAAAAGGAGGATTAGGAGACACGTCCGGACATCTCAACTAGGTTAACACTCCTTAGAGCCAATATCATAACTGATAGTACACCCAAAAACATAGAAACTCCAACTAAACCAGAGCAACTACCAAGAAAGGAAAATACAAAACAGAAAGTAAAGAACAAGAAGATAAACAGTTCCATAACAAGCCCAAAAGAAATAGAAATAGGTGGTCTTCCACTAACAATCAGCAAACTTGCGTATGGTCTGAAACTCTTAAAGGAGATTATACTTTATCTTTGTAGTGTATATCTCATGGTAAGAAGTTCCATTGGGTAACTAATGTCTATGGTCTGAAAATTACATGGAAAAAAGTCTTGCGGCGTGGTTTGATGTCCTTGTCAGAGATGTCTTTAATTTTACTCGTTGGGCTAGTGAGTGTTCTCCAATAAGTAGACTTAAAAGCACCGAAAATGCACTTTCTTGAACTAACGATTCAGTTATTTTTGTTTAGTAATCATGTTCTTTTTTTAAAAAAAAAAAATTTGCAAGACCTTTTCTTCAGCCTTTAAGTTTCATCTGCCTCTATCAGTTTAAAGATCCATTGTTAATTGAAAGGCTGTCCTTTGTTCTTCAGCATTCTGTTAAGTTGAGTTAAGTTGATACCAAAGGATTTCTATTTCTTTTCAAGGCCTAGTTTTGGTTGTATTGGTTGTATTTGCTATTTTCTATTTCTTTGTTTATCTGTAATTTAAGCATCAGTCTCTTTTCACGTTATCAATGGAAGACCTTGTTTTCTTTTAGGCTTTATTTTTTTATTTGCTAGGAACCAGGTGATTGGACAGATTTGGAAGAACTTGAATGAATTACGGAGGAAAAAAGCCTGAGGGAGGTGAAGATAGACCTAAGGCATGAGGAGAGAGGAAAATAGACTGAATTATGCAAGGAGGACGAATTACAACACTCAAAACGGCAACGCTCAACGTTTGAAACCCGAGAGCTCAAAAGGCAAGATCGTCACGACACTAGGGGTGGAATTGCGATGCTTTGAAGTGGATATTCCGCAAACGTGGGTCAGCACTGCGGCATGTTGAGAATGCTCAATTAATGTTTTCGAGCATTAAAAGGTCTTACATAAGCTATTTGAAAGGGGTCGATTTGGAAACCGTAGACCCCAAGCACTAGTACTCCTTGAGGAGCATATCAATCAAGTTCGAATCAGATAAGACCCATTTCCTGCTTCTTGTGTAAGGAATCCCGTCGAGTAGTCGAGTGTCTGCACGAGCGCTCATTAACAACATTATAAGCCTCCTTGTAGTGTTCTAACAATCCTAAGGCAAAAACAGAAGTGGAAAAGAAGGATGAGGGGGAGACCCCTCAAATAGGTGCGTTAAAATTCTTATCGGCAATTCAGAAGGTCTGTCACGAAAAAGATGCTATCGAAAAGAGACTCATGTTTGTCAACACGGTCATTAACTCCAAACCCCCAAAAGGCACCATTACCGATTTAGGTGCAACTCATAATTTCATTTAAGAACAAGAGGCGTGTCGTTTGGAGTTGAAAGTCGAGAAAGGCACAAGCAAGATGAAAGTTGTTGATTCCAAAGCTTTGCCAATTGTTGAAGTATCAAAAAGGATGACTTTGACGTTGTACTCGATATGGAATTCCTCTTGGAATAAAATCACTCCCATGTCACTAGCTTAGTGTCTGGTAGTAACAAGCAGTAAACCGACATTGGTCCGCAAAGATCAAGCAACCGAATGGGGTGAGAATGATTTCAACCCTGCAACTGAAAAATGGGCTCAATAGAGGGAGCCGACTTTTACGGCTATCCTATTGGTGGATAAACGAATCAAAGTGGGGCCTGTCCCAGTATAATTCCAGGAAGTTTGAAACAAATATATTGATATAATGCCGCCTGAACTGCCGAAGACATTGCCTCCTAGACGGGGATTGATCATGAGGTTGAGCTTGTCCCTGGAGCCAAACCTCAACAAAGAATGTCTATCGAATGGCTGCACCTGAGTTAGCTGAACTCAGGAAACAATCGGATGAGTTGTTGACTGTCAGATTCATTAAACCAACGAAAGCGCCCTATGGGCCTCTGTGTTGTTTCAGAAGAAGATAGACAAGACACTCTGACTATGTATAGACTATAGAGCTTTCAACAAGATTACAGTTCAAAACAATTACCCACTTCCGATCATAACCGATTTGTTTGACCAATTGAATGGAGCGTGGTATTCTACAAAGCTCAATTCCGATCAGGCTATTACCAAGTTCAAATAGCACAAGGGGATGAACCTAAGACTACTTGCGTAACAAGGTATGGGGCTTTCGAGTTCCTCATAATGTCCTCCGGCTTGGCAAACATCGCACCCAGATGATCTAGGTATTCCACGAGTATCTAGATTAGTCTGTGGTGGTCTATCTTGATGACATTGTGATTTTCAGTTCCAGTTTGGAAGAACATCAAGTTCATCTTCGATTTGTTTTTAACAAACTCTGGCATAATCAATTATATGTAAAGAAAGAGAAGTGTGCTTTTGCCCAAGGCCAGTTTTTTAGGTCACATTATCAAATATGGAAAAATTCGAATGGATGAGGATAAGTTACGAGCTATCCAGGAGTGAAGAGCCCCCACTTCTATGACAGAATTATGCTCTTTAGGATTGCCTAATTACTATCACGATTCACTGAAGAATTTTCAAAGACTTCACCATTGCCAGAGTTGTTGAAGAAAGGTACAACCTGGAAATGGCCAGTTGAATGTCAAACTACCTTTGATGAACTACAGACGACGATGATGAGGGGTCCTATTCTCAGATTGGTTGACGTTTCTAAGTCGTTTGTAGTTGAAACCAATGTGTTAGATTGTGCTCTCGAAGGCGTCCTTACCCAAGATCACCATAACTAGGGGTGATCATCGATCGGGTGGAGGCAGTTTTGTATAAAAACAGCCATCGAAAATCGACTCGGTCAGTTTAGAAGGGTAGAAACCAACCACCGAGCGCCAACAGTTTGAACTGATCGGCCGAACCACTGGTTAATTTCAGTCAGTTCGGTTTTTCCCAGCCGAGATGAAGAAAGAAGTGAAATCAGGGGCTAATCTTGGTGTTTCCTGGCCAAGATGGACAAAAAAAAGCTTTAGAGATTGAGTTCTCGAGCTAATCCCAGTGCTTGTCCAGTCGAAATGGAAGGCAGAGAAGTTATTGATCCCGAGCCATCTCGGTGCAATTGACCTGAGATCCAATAACTAAAAACAGAAGTCTTTCATTCTGGGGCATCTCGAGGCAATGTATGCCTGAGATCGAATAAAATAAAGGTAAAATTCTTTCACCTCGAGCTATCTCAGTGCAATTAAGGCCCAAAATCGAATAACTAAAGGCATAAGTTTTTCATCCTAAGGCATCTTGGGGCAATGTCTGTCTGAGAACGAATGAAACAAAGACAGAATTCTTCCATCCCAAGTCATCTCGATGCAATTAAGGCCCGAGATCCAATAACTGAAGGAAGAATTTTTTCATCTCAAGGCATCTCGAGACAACGTATGCCTGAGTTCGAATGAAGTAAAGGTAGAATTCTTTCATCCCGAGCCATCTCGGTGCAATTAAGGTCCGAGATCCTACTAAAGGAAGAATTCTTTCATCTCAGGGCAATGTATTCCCGAGATCGAATATAACAATATATATATTTATATATTTTTAATATTTTCAAATTTTGAGCAGGTTTAGTCGGCAAGGATATAAATTCAATCAGTTTGATTCGATTTTTAAAAAACCTCCTCCTTAAACCAACCACCGAGTGTTGGTTCTTCGGTTTTGGTCATTCAGATCAATTTTTCAGGTGTCGATGCTCACCCCTACCCATAGCTTACGAGAGTCGAAAGATCAATAGTGCTGAAAGAAGATATACTGTCTCCCATAAAGAAATGCTTGCAGTGGTCCATCATGTGAGGGCTTGGCGACAATAATTATTGGAATCACCCTTCATTGTGAAATCTGACAACAGCGCTATTTGTCACTTCTTCAGCTAGCCAAAGTTGACCTCTAAGCAAGTGAGGTGGCAGAAATTGTTTGCTGAATTCGACTTTAAGTTCGAGCACAAGAAAGAAACCAGCAATCAAATTTCTAACACTTTTAGTCGTAAAGGCCAACATGTGGCCCTGTGTATGCTAGACCTCATTCATACAAGTAAAGTTGATGCATGAATGCCCAAGTTGTTATTGCTCTAGCCAAAGCCTGTAAAACAAGATAGTTTAGGTCGAAAAAGACTCGTTATTGACAAGAGGAAACCAGCTGTATGTTTCGAGGGCAGGTGATCTGAGGAAAAAGTTACTACAAGAGTGTCATGACAACTTGTAGGCCGGGCATTCTGGGTGGCAGAGGACCTGTGTGCTGCTAAAGAAAGACTACTTCTAGCCTAATATGTGAGACGATATATAAACCCTAGACCTAAGAATCCTTAAGTCATTTAGGAGCTTTGGATGGATAAGTTGAGGTTGGAGTTATGTTGAGAAGATAGAAGGAAAGTCAAAAAGATGGTTGTTAGTCAAGTGACCTGGTTTAAGTGCCATTGTAGCAAAGGGGAGTTTGTTTAAGTGTTAATGGTAGGTAGTTATAAAGAGGTTAGCAAGGTGGAAATTTGGCTTAGTAAATGACTAGTCAAGTAAGGGTTGTGAGCTAGGCCACGTGCACAGGGGAAACTTTGCAGCCAAGTGAAGAAGGTTAGCAAGGTGTTTTAATTAAACACTTGAGGGTGTGGAACCTTAAGTTAGGCGAGTTGGTGAGACTTGTAGACGTTCTAAGCATGTCGACTAAGTGGAGAACAGGTGCCCACAGCATGCAAAGCCATTTTTACGGCAAGCAGGAGGTGTCATTGGTTGGCATGCAAAATGCACTATCAAAGGGTCCGTTCAGACAAGGAAAGCTCACAATCTACTCGTGCACTTTGCTTCAAATCACTTGCAAAAGTTTCCAAATTGAGTCTAATTTTCAGTGTGAGGCTAACAGACAAAAGCAAGGCGATGAAGCTTGACTTTGAGTTCAAGAAAGAGTGAGGTCAATTTTCGAAAGAATCTGAGCAATGTGGAGCTTTTTGGAGCCTACAAATCGGTCCCCTTTGAATTTGAAGCTGAAATTTCGAGGTAAACAAGTTAAAACAATTCTAAGCAAAGTTTGAAGGAACTTTTTCAGATGGCTGGATTAAAAGTTATGAGCGTTGGAAATTGAAAGATGTTTTTTGGAATTTTCATAGTTTCCGGGCAATGTTTGGGGTTAGCCGAGTGTCAAGAAGGGTGAGGCGAGCTGGGCTTGAGATTTAAGCAAAATAAGGGTAAGGCAACAGGGCCCAATGCATGGCCAAGTAGCACAAGGCGTGCGCCATGCCCTACGTGCGAGGTTAGCACGCGGCCACGCTTTCCAGAGCCTTACGTGTGTGCCAACCTCCTTACTGCCCATGCCTGCATGCTAGCCAATGCCAAAATGCATTTTTTAGCCATTTTGGATATTTTTGTCATTTCTAAGTATAGTTTTGATATTTTCTTGATCAAAGGGCTTAAATTGGACTTAATTACCATTATTTCAAGTCAAGAAGGAATTGGACAAATCTATAGGTCAAGGATATGAATTTCAAATAGAGATTTATACATGCATTTGCTAACCTTGCATTTTAACATGCTTTGAGTTATCTGATTTACGAATTATTTCTAAAGTGTGTGACTTATTTAAAGTATTTGATAAAGCAGTAAGTGTTGAGGTATATTTCTGATTAGCAAGAAGAAGTGAGTTTGTAAAAGTTTAGCAAGGCATGGTTTATGGTTTATGGTTTGAGATTTGCTTTATGCAAAAGATTTTTTAACATACTGAGACATTGTTTTCAAAGCTTATGATTCTACACATATTTCTAATCCAAGTTATCTCTACAGCCTGCGGGGAAGGATATTAGGCGCCGAGGAACTTTGAGGTAAGAACACCTATCTCTGAGGATTAGAGGTAGGGATGCCTATCTCTGAGGTAGAGTTGGGGATACCCATCTCTAAGGTTTACAACTTCTAGTGGGTTTAACGGAAGCGAACATTCATCTCATTCTACCTTTGAGCAAAAGAAAAGAAAAACAGCTCCAAGTGCAATAGAAAGATCCTTTAATATGGCTTTGAATGACCAATTGCATTCAGCTTATTGCACAAATGTTTTGTCATTTAGGATTGACTTTTCATTTAGCTAGAAATTCATACTACGTACACTCATACCCTTATTCTGCAAATAATTTATTGTCTGGATATTTGCCTCCTGGATATAATTTGAGAACTCTTATTCAGAGAGAAAAGGCAAATAGTGAAAGATTGTTACAACCCATTAAAGATACATGGAAGGAAAAGGGCGTCAGTATTGTGAGTGATGGTTGGAGTGACTACTAACAGAGACCTCTGATAAATTTTATGATAATTTCATATAGCAAACCAATGTTTTCCAAAGCAGATGATTGCTCAAGTGAGGTCAATGATAAGTATTTTATTTCAAATTTTCTGAAGGGTGTGATTATTGAAGTTGGCCCTCATAATGTGATTCAAGTAATTACGAATAATGCTCCTAACTGCAAGGGTGCAGGACAGCTTATTGAACCATAGTTTCCCACAATTGTATGGACGCCATGTGTAGTACATACTCTTAATCTTGCCTTGAAGAATATATGTGCAGCGAAAAATGTTGAAAATAATACGCTTGTTTATGAGGAATGTGGTTGGATTTCTGATATCACTAGTGATGTGATTGTGGTGAAGAATTTCATAATGAATCAATCGATGAGGCTTGCTATTTTTAATGAGTTCGTACCTTTGAATTTACTTTCCTTGGTGGAAACACGTTTTTCATTAAACATTATCATGCTTAAAAGATTCAAGCTTATTAAAGGTCGGTTGCAAGCTATGCTTATTAGTGAAAACTGCAGATAGTATCGAGAGGATGACATGGAGAAAGCAAGATATGTGAAAGGACTGATCTTAGACGATATTTGGTGGGATAAAAATGAATACATCCTTTCATCACAAAACCTATATACGACATGATTCGGATTTGTGATACGGATGCACTTATTCTTCATCTGGTTTATGACATGTGGGATAGTACAAATGAAAAAGTGAAGACTAGAATCTATACGCATGAAGGCAAACGTGGAAATGAAGACTCTTCCTTTCATGATGTTGTCCATAATATCCTCATTGATCGTTGGAACAAAAGAAATACTCCACTTCATTGTTTGGCTCATTCTTTGAACCCAAGGTACTTTATAATAATTACATCTTCCTATTATAATCGTATTTTACTTGTCTTATAATTTCTAAAATTGATAGATTAAAATTTGTAACTTGTAATTAGGTACTACAGTGAACAATGGCTTTAGGAAGATCCTAATCGAGTACCTCCAGATATGGACATTGATTGAAGTAACTCGTGAGAGAAGGAAATGCCCCAAAACATATTTTCCTAGCGCAAAAGATCAGGCAAAAGTGAACTTGGAGTTTGCCAAACTTTCAACTATAGGAAAAGATTTTAATGATATTGATTCTACAACGGCCAAGTATGATGAGGATTATCCGCATATGATTGGTGGGATATACATGGTGTTTCTGCACCAATGCTTCAATCAATAGCTTTTAAGCTACTGGGTCAACCTTCCTCATCTTCATGTTGTGAAAGGAATTAGAGCACGTACTCTTTTATTAATTTAGTTAGGCAAAACAAGTTGCTAGCTCAACGTGCAGAATCTGGTATATGTTCATAGTAATTTGCATATTTTGTCAAGAAAACATCCAGAATATTCACAAGGGGAGACGAAATTATGGGATATTGTTGGAGATTCTTTTGAAGATGTTGGGATGCTTGAAGTGACCAATGTGTCGTTAGATGAGCCAGATTTAGAGGCAGGAATTTTCACTGGTGATGGTAGTGGTCCTAGTCAAAATGAATTGTGGGGATGAAGATGTCATGGAAGTTGAGGATGTTTTAAGCTTCTAGTTTAGTTTTTACATTTTGTTTTGGATGAAAGTGTGATTTCTATTTAGGATTTTCTATTTGTATTGTACTTTGGAACTTTTTGATGAACTGACACAACTAAGGTTCTCTTTATTTATGTTTTAACGAAGTATTGTTATGTCGTAACATATAGAAGCAATTTATCAACAAGAATTATCACATATATAATTTTAGAAAAATAAAAAAAAATTATGTGTCTTTAACGTGTCGTGTCCTACTATTTTAGAAATTGGGCATATCGTTGTGTCGTGTCGTGTCGCATGTTGCGTGTTGGTGTCCGTGCTTCCTAGTTTCCTTGTATTTTGAGGATTCTCTCTTTTCATTTCTTCATTTCTGTTTCAAAAAAAAAAAAGATTTCGTTGTACTTAAGGTATTTTCATTTTATCGATAAAATGTCTTGTTATGTTTTTTTTAAAAAAAAAAAGTACACGGAAAAAGTATATTAGCCTTAGATTAAGTACCGAGCATGAAAGCATCAAACGAAGCCTAAGCGCATTTCTCCAATTCCCTTCATCATTTAGTTCTGCAACCTGAAAAATTATGAAACTTCGTTTACATCTGAATTTCCTTTACAAGAATTAATATACTATCAGGTGTAAAGAAAAAGATAAAGCACTCACAGCCTTCTCCGCCAGCTCCACTGATTCATATTCTACAAATGCATGCAACTGAAAAAGAAAATGTTAAGTTATAAGCTATTAGTTATGGTAAATTTAATTTTATCAATACTTTAACAGTCCCCCTCACATTGTGGAGACAGTCAACTATAAATTTGTAGAAGACTCACAAGTGGATATCATCAATATTATTTGAGGAACTGCATAGATACCATGTAAAATCACCAATCAAACCAGAAGTTTAACCTTTTTGGGTTAATTGGTGACTTTACATTCCATCAAAAAAGAATAAAAACTATTGTAAGTGAATTTAAAATCTTGTGGATATTCAGTTGATTTGCCTGTTTAAGGCTACAAAGTTATATTACTCAAATGTACCCTGATTATTCAATATTAATAAACCCAATTATATATGGACATATTACACCAGAACAGTTATACTTAAATTATAGGGTTTAGGGTTTATTTAGGCCTTATGTTAGGTGGATACCTGAGGCAAGAAGCCTTCTGGCAGCGGTGATTGACAAGGTTCACAAGAAACTCGATAAATGGAGGAGATTTAATTCGTCTAGAGGAAGAAGAGCAACAATTTGCCACTCCTTTTAGCCAATCTTCCCACTTACTACATGCCTCTATTTGCAAAGCCGGACAAGATGATTTCTTCTCTAGAAAGACCCAGTGAGAAATTTTCATTGGGTAAGACATGCTAGAAGTAAAATTAATCATCTCGTGAAGTGTGAGCAAGTCACTTGCTCGTAGAGGGATGGAGGCTTAGGTGTGGGTGGGCTCAAACGTAAAAATATGGCCTCCTTGCCAAATGGGGCTGCCATTTAACAAAGGAGGAAGCTTCCTTGTGGAGACAAGTTATAAGAAGCATTCATGGGCAAGAATCCTTTGATTGACATACGGCTGGAAAGTCCAAAAATAGCTTGAGAAGTCCTTGGATTTGCATTTCTAGGACTTGGAGAAGAAATGTGGAAGCTTTGGCTACATTCAAACTTGGAAATGGCTCGTGCATTGTGTTTTGGCCTTATCTGTAGGTTGATGCCATTCCACTCGGTATCTGATATCAAAAACTGTTCAAGGTTGCACCTATGCCAAATGGCTCAATAGAAGCTCATTGGGACCATTCAATTTCTTCATGGCCTATCATTTTGATGGAACTCCTTCTGGTAATCAATTACAATCTCTCTTTATTGATAGTAATTCTCAATTACAAGTAATGATCCTCTCTCTTGGTTATTCTGTCTTTCAAGAATTAACCAAAGACTTCCTCGTAAGATTTTCCTCTCTATTCACTGGACTTCTATAGCTATTTATAATGCACATATTCAACTACTTCTTTAACAGATTTTCTAACTAATTTGCTAAATGACCATAACAATTTTCTGTTAACAGATTTACTAAAAAACTTAATTGCTTTTCTTTCTTCTACTGTACGTTTGGATGATAGGGGGTCTATCATTACACCCCTTCTCCAAATTCACCTTGTCCTCAAGGTGAAGATCAAGGTAGCGTTGCTGAATTTCATCGTAATCCTCTCATGTTGTCTCCTTTCTCGATAATCCTTTCCATTTAACTAAGACATCCCATCCAGCTACTTTGTTTTTTTGATATCCACAGATTTCTTCCGGAATTGCTTGCCATTCATGGTTTTTTTCTGTTACATAGGGCAGCTCAGCTATTTCAACCTGATGTTCTCCCTTCAACTTCTTTAATTGAGATACATGGAAAACTAGATGAATGGATGATGATTCTAGCAATTCCAGTTTATATGCTACTGGACCAATCTTTTCTATAATTTTGTAAGGTCCAAAAAACTTTGGAGCTAGCTTTTCGTTCCTTTTTTTGCACAGTGAGACTTGCTTATAAGGCCTTATCTTTAGGAAAACCATATCACCCACCATGTATTCTACTTCTCTCCTCTTTTGATCTGCATTTCTTTTCATCTTTTCTTAGGTGATCCTCAAATGTTCTTTTACTGCCCTTAGGGCTATATCTCTTTCTTTCAATTGTTCATCCAGTGCTGAATTTAGAGTGTCTCGAACTCCGTAGTAGATTAGAGGTGGTGGTGATCTGCCATAAACTGCTTGAAAAGGGGTGATCCCCAATGATCTTTGAAATGTAGTGTTGTACAATATTCTACCCAATGTAACCATTTGGCCCACTCCTTTGGTTTTTCATCACAAAAACAGCATAAGTATGTTTCAACCACTCTATTTACTACTTCTGTTTGACCATCTGATTGAGGATGGTAAGTTGTACTTCTATGTAACTTGGTGCCAGCCATTTTAAAGAGTTCTTTCCAAATTTGACTTAGAAAGACCTTATCCCTGTTCGATACTATAGACTTAGGATATCCATGGAGTCTTACTATTTCTTTGATGAATAGATCAGCAACTGTCTTTGCGGTATAAGGGTGTTTCATCATCAGAAAATGTGCATACTTGCTGAAACGATCTACAACCACAAAGATGATCTCAAATCCGTTGGATTTAGGTAGACCTTCGATGAAATCCATAGAAATGTCACTCCATATACTGTTCGGTACCTCCAATGGAAGCAAGAGGTCGGCTGGTGATAGAGCTAATGATTTATTTTTTTGGCATATTAAGCGTTGTTCTTCACATCTTGTTTCATCCCTTCCCAATACAGTTCTCCAGCTAATCTCTTATAAGTTCTAAGAAATCCAGAATGTCCTCCAAATATGGAGTCATGGTAAGTGTGTAGTATTGTTGGAATCAATGTAGAAGTCTTGGATATCACTAGTCTGTCTTTATATCTTAGCATACCCTGTTGGATGGAAAAATTGTTTCCCTTGCCCTCTCTTTTTTCTTTCAATTCAGCAATTGTTTTCTGCAATCGTTCATCTTTTAAATCCAACCAATTCTGGAATTTGAATCGCTCTTCCTGCGCTCTATACCAATTTAAGGCTGGTCCTGTTGCCACAGTCATCTTCTCAAAATCTGTCAATTTGTGAATCTGAAAATATCGATCCGCACAAAATAACCACGCGTCTAGATCTTCACCATTAAACACTGGCATCCCGACTTTTTTGAACTTACTTCGATCATTATTTTTCTCTTCACCATCTTTTTCGTTTCTGTTTACTTCATCGATCAATTCTGCCACTTTTGTCTTCATTTTGCTCGACGAACCTTCTGATTCACATGTTGTCGACTGTTCTTTCATCATTCCTTTGATATACTTCAGGATTAATTGTTGCTGACGTTGATTCTGTTCATTCTGGGAATCTATCTTCTCTAAGTGTTCATGATTTTCGCTTCGAGTATTGGTATTCTTTGTAATTCGGTTTGGATGTTGATAATCTCCTACTCAATAGCTTTGAATCTCTCTTCGGCTTTCTTTGCCATTTTTTTTTCTTGCCCAAGATTGAACTGCTATGATACCAATGTGATGGAACTCCTTCTGGTAATCAATTACAATATCTCTTTATTGATAGTAATTCTCAATTACAAGTAATGATCCTCCCTCTCGGTTATTCTATCTTTCAAGAATTAACCAAAGACTTCCTCATAAGATTTTCCTCTCTATACACTGAACTTCTATTGCTATTTATAATGCACATATTCAACTACTTCTTTAACAGATTTCCTAACTAATTTGCTAACTGACCATAACAATTTTCTGTTAACAGATTTACAAACTTAATTGCTTTTCTTTCTTCTACTGTACGTTTGGATGATTGGGGTCTATCACATTTTCCATCACTTGCTTAAAGATTATGAAATTATGGAAATCCAAGACAATACCTGCTGGAATTGATTTCGGATAGGGCAGTCTTGGAGGGCAGTCTTCAAGAGCTTTGTTTAAATTGGAGGGCTTTTATTTTCCCAAATAGCTAGTTTTCAGTAGCGGTCAAGTCAACCATATTGTTGTTTATTTTTTGCTTTGTTAATCAGTTTTTTGTAATGCTTGTTTGTTTATTTTCAGCCCCTTTGAACCTTTTATGGTGAACATTTTTCGGGGGCCTTTTGTCTATCTGCGGGTTTGGCACTTGCTCTAGTTTTTGTTTTTTTAAACGGAAACAAGTCTCTTTATTAATGATAACGAGACTAAAGCTCAAAGTACAAGAGTATTATACTAAGAGCAAAACGAACTAAGGGAAAAACAAGCTAAAACTTAAACAAAGACTATACTTGGGCAACATAAATATAACGGAAACCTAAAAACGAACCCGAACAAAAAATAGCAAACTAATCAAAGCTACTCAAAGACAATATGTCAATAGAAAACTAAATACAAAACAAAACTTAAACTCTCTCTCAAAATTAGCCCACTCAAATTTAAAATCTTGCACACCCAAATCTTCAAGATGAAAGGAGAAAGGGATAGCTAAGAAGATGCAACCAACTGCCTTAAAACTATCTTGCCAATGCAATCCAATGCTCAGAGGAAGTCAAAGCAGTCTACCAATCCACAAGATCCTGCCAGCACTGCCTTCAACACATTACTCCAGTCCTCAAAGAGAAATCTGCTTTAGCAATGTCAGTCTTTGAAAAAACCTTCATCCATCCTTGTAAGAATCCCCTGAACTTCCTTAAAGTTAATACTATGGACTGCCTTGCGAGAAAGTTCTTCATTAGGTGGCTCATTTTGCTGTAGTTTCCATCAAAAAGCATACAACTTCGATCACATTCTTTGAAGATGTGATTTAGCCAATTCCATCTGGAATCTTTTGGCTTTTCGTTTGCTTAAGCAAATGGAATCAGTGATTTGATGGAGAACTTCCTCCTCGGACCCTTTCGAGAAAAGGGTTAGTTCTTATGGCTTATTGGGGTGGGTTCTATTTAGTGGGACCTTTCAAATGTGTGGGATGAGATATTTTTAATTACTCTTTAGACTCAATTTTGTATAGATGAAACCCTTTCCTTTAGTGAGGCATCCTTTTGTGGGCTTGGCTTGGCTCTTTGTATACTCTTTTCATAAATTCTATTTAGTGAGATCTCTCATTTTCTTTCTCAATGGAATTCGTAAAAAATAAATAAAAAATAAAAAAAGAAAGCATGTGGTGTCTTTTTGCTCTCAAACTAATGTTAAGTTGGTTGGCTACCTATTATTCTTTTTTTAAACAGAGACACGCCTCTTAATTTATTATTAATTATTAATAAAAGAGCTTTAAGCTCAAAGTACAAGAAACAAATTCCAAACAAAAGAGACCAAGCTAAACAAAACCATAACCGTAGAAATCTAAATACAAAGAATAATGAAAAATTTCTCTCATAAAGAACCAATTTGAAACTAAAAACTTGCAAGAAGTTGAGTTGCCTCGAAACCGCCTTGCCATATTATTCCAGAATCCAAAGAAAGCTCGAAAAGTCTTCCACCATTTCAGAATCGACATGAAGGCTTTACTTGCCACCCACATGAAGGGAAATCCAAGAAAGACTAAAGTTGGACCAACATCGAGGAGGAATACATTAAACGGCTGAAGAATCAAATTAGAAAAATTCCACAATCCGCAACTATTGATTTTAAATGATTTGGTATTTTGTAAGAATGGGACAAGAATGAGTTGAAGAAGGCAAATTTGTGGATCTTGGCTCTTCCTCACATTGAAACAGGAGATTTAGATCTGTTTCTAGAGGTTCAAAATGTTTTTGACTTTCAAGCTCGGTTGACCTATCCAAATGCTCCAATTTCTCACAACTAACGTTGAAAGGGGAGTCGAAAAAAGGCTCACCCTTCTTGTTGGATTGATTGAGAGGGATTTTCTCGAAAAGCCCATCAAAAATTTTACCTTGGAGTTGGGCAAAGAGAACTCATAGTACTTTAACTGGGTAGAGTGAGAATTATGAGAAATCGACTTAGAAGAATGAGTTGGGGCTTGAATTTGAGTGCAACTAACTTCCATGTAAATTTGCATTAGCCCCTAAGAACAACTTGGAGCTGCTGGAATAAACTGATGAAAGAGAATGGACACGATTTTCCTCAATCAGATCGAGTACTTGATCTTCAAAGATTTGGGTTTTTAAGGAACGTTTTGCCAAAATCTTCTTTGCTTTTTTCTTCCAGATAAAGTACTTCAGGTAATGTGGGAAGATCCTAGCATATTTCTTTCTTTTCAAATTTGCTTTGCAGCATGACTTTGTTGAGGAATAAGGAGAAGAAGAGGAAAGGGAAACAGAAATGAAGGGTTGAAAGGAGGAACATCCGTTGAAACGGGAACAATATCGTCTTTCTTTAGGAAAATATCAGTCGAATTAATTTGAGAGTTTAACTTCTTGCTCAAAGGATTAGAGGAGAGAGATCACCAAAAGATGGGTTGCTGACTGGTTGTGGTGACTTTCCAGCTGTAAAAGAAGACACAGCCGGTTTTAATCACCCAATGCTTGGTTGCAATTTATGAGGTCAGAGCAGAGGAAGAAATGTTATGTTTTACCAATTTCTGAACAGATGATCCATTAAGTATCACCTTTTCAACATAACTTGCCCCTAGTGACTCGGAAGGAAGCTGCAAGGAGGTTTAAAGATGCTTTCTGTACCAAATCTATTAACCATGCTTCATCAAGAAACTTTCCAACATTTTGCGAAAGGATTTCCAACCTTGTCGAGAGACACTAGAAAAAATATGGATAAAGGATAGTTTTTTGTTCGTCTTCCAAGCTACACAATTCATAACCCCAACCTATTTTTGACATAAATTTTAAGAGCCTTATACTTCCAAATCATCAAAATCATTCTCAAGGTCAGACAAGAATTTTGAAATCTCCTTCAAGAATCATCTGAATTGAGTGTCGGATAATGTCAAGATCTTTCGAGCTTCCATGTCTTCTATATGGAAGTATTCTTTGTCGAACCAAACACAGTAAAAGGTGTTCATTAATTTGCATCTTTCTACTTCCATTATCACCAAAACCAGACTGCCACTTAAATAGGGATGGACAAGAAGAACAAGCTCTATAGGACTTACCAAAGAAGAAGGATGAGAAACGCCGAAGGAGAAAAAGGGGGGCGGAGTGCGGTTAGGGGCGAAAGGAAGAAAGGGAGAGGAGAGGAAGTTTCAATTCACAGTTTCTATTCTCCAACAAACATAATGTATTCAATGGTTGGCTACCTATTATAAAATTGAATTTAAGAAAGAGTAACAATGGATATATCTCCCTAAGATTTAGCTAGCGCAGGGCAGACACACATGCTATAAATAGTTAGACAAAGGTTTGTTTTTCTCATTTATTTACCGTGTGTGACCTGCCTGGTCCATTGTAACCATCCAACTAGAGCTGATATTAAAAAAAAATGCATATCAAATTGCTCAAACAAAAATGGATTGGCAAGGGGGACATCCCCAAAAAATCAAATAAGGGGAAAATGCTCCCCTTTCCCTCCAAATCCATTGCCAACCGTTGTTTCCCACCGGATTTGGAACAAGTTATTATGAGTTATGGGTTTGAAACGGTGTTCCCCATTTGATTTGGAACCAATCATTATGGAAATTGTGGATAATCCCTACAGCAGAGACTTTAAGGAAATCATTCATTGTCCCTGCAATGCAAGAGGTTAAAGGAGAAAAAAGATTGCAGCAGAAATCCCGGATATCCCTAGCTACAGCAAATAAGTATACCTTGTTACTGTAATGCATTCCATCAGCTTTTGCAGATTTAGATGTTGAAGAAGCTCCACTATCTGAGATTTGAGGTTGACAAGTTCGAATATTCTTAACACTGGCAAAGAGTACAGCAGCATGGTAATTCAATATAACTTTAGCAAGTTGCTGAAGAACATGCGACAAAATCATGCAATACTTGTACCTCCCAACAGCAGAAAATATCTTCATGAGGTTTTGGTGGCAATGATCCTCTGGTAAGTTCTCCGCAATTACTATACGAGACTACAGGGGGAAAGTAAAACAAGAGACAACATGCAAAGATTTAATACATTGGTTTGAAAATCAATAATATATTATTCTGGACAGTGGGATGGAACCGTCAAAAATGTGTAATGCAAAACAGAACCGATCCACAAGGTTAAAATTAAACTAATTTTTACAAAATATATCGAAACATTAATTTAAATTTTAACAAAAACACAAAAAAAAGAACAAACCATACTTGCAGCTCCTCCATATCTGACTCAGAAAATGGCTGCTTACGTTTGACTTTCTTTCCATCTTCACTTACCAACTACAGCATATTAAACCAAAAAACATGAGGTGGACAAAACTAGAAAGACAACTGAGAATAAGTCGAGAACAACAATGGTAAAGCACGAACAGATGAAATACTCACAAGCTTAGAAGAGTTCCGCAAAATATTGGCTAGCTGAAAGTGACTATTAATGAGAGCCTTAATCTTCTTGAATGATGCAACAACCGATATAGGAACTGAATTAAAATGGACCTTACTCAGGTGAAGGGTTCATAAGAGAGAGACGGCGAAGGCAGTCCAGTTGACTATTCTAAGAGGTCATTCTAAATTACCATTAAGTTGTGAATTTAACACCAAACAATCCTCCTGTGGTGGGATGGTAAAAGCAGAAGTTCGACACATCAACTTGTGAAATTCAAACAAAGATGCCATGAGAGGATCTTACCATATCCATCGGGATCTTTATTGACGAACCTCATCAAATGATCAGTAGTCGCCAAGTTTAAATCACTGAAATAATATTCCACCTAAAAACCATGATTTTGCAAAGAAATCAATGAAGTGAAAAAGATTATATGAAAAGTAAGTACAGAAAGTAATATCTTTCGTTTTTTTTCAAACGGAAAAAAGAATTTTCATTGAAAAGTACAAAGGAGGATACAAGCATAATACTCAGACTTGCAATAAAAAGAATAATACAAGAAGAAAACAAAGGTTTAACTATTAGAA
Organism: Cucumis melo; assembly: GCF_025177605.1. Taxonomy (NCBI): domain Eukaryota; kingdom Viridiplantae; phylum Streptophyta; class Magnoliopsida; order Cucurbitales; family Cucurbitaceae; genus Cucumis; species Cucumis melo. The sequence goes on along the minus strand of NC_066857.1, from coordinate 22,197,073 downwards.
AAGATAAAAGCATTCCAGTTTAACAAAAATATCCAATTAATATTGGACGTTTAAAAACATAGTACCAGGCATAAAACGTACTATATCAACCATTCAACTTCTAAGGAGCCGTTTGAGGCAAGGAATTGGTTATTATATGTGGACTATAATAATTTGTGTTTTTGGGATGTAGATTATTTTAATTTAAGTTATAATAATATGTGCTTGAGATGTAAACTACTTTAGTTTGAGAAGGAAATAGTAAACACAGTAGCAAATAATAAAAAAAATGATGAATGTAAAACAGTAAAAATTGTTGCAAATAGAGAACCCTGTAGCCAATGAGGATATCGAAATAGTGTTTATTGTAGCTAATTTGGTACTTTTAAATAGTACTTACTAACTTCAATTTTCAAAGTACATTTGTTAAACAACATCCTAGACGGACAGTCACAAACATTTAACTTTATCATTTCAAAGTCATCAAAGAAAAACGCCAAAGTTAAACTATTTGAAAGAATATTGAGCACCAAAAGCTTTAAGGAATAATCCAACTTACTAAAACTGGCAATCATTAGAAACTTTCAACATAAATTTACTTCAATAATCACAGAAGTAAAACCCAGGGACTCAATGTCAAAAACCTCAAAGTGTTGGATTCTACTGACACAGCAAGCATTATATATAATCTTGAAAATGTCGGCTCCAACATCCTTAAAACAAGTAGTAGCTGCATTTTGTAATTAATTATGAGTAGAAGATTTAAATTTTATTCAATTTCCAATTGTAAGTGGTAGTTTTCCAGTCATGAGGGGCATTAGCTTAATTATTTCAACGATACCAACCTCACCACAATTACATAAACACTAGGAACAGCACCTCCAGGCCAAGGAGGCAAATACGTGAAGCAACTCCCTGTTTTAAGAATTACATCATAAAGAGACTGAAAAAACAGTTCACCACTATAGCAACTTCAAAAACCATTGTTCCACAACCCACTTCCTTTTTTTTTTTGCCCCTTAGTGTCAGGTATAAGGTACCTACTTCAATCATCACTCCTGGAAGATATACGGTAGATGTAGAAAATCCATTTGACAGCTTTAAAGTCTTTTGTAGCATCACCTTTCAATTTGCAACCAATCAATTAGTCTTCTGGATGACAATGGAAAGTCATCATCCAGCAGATAAATGATCCAATGTGTTATGGTGTAGCATGTTAATTATCGTCCCAAAAAGCAGAGGTTGATATGCAACCTTCGAGATCATGTTCTTCAGTCCCTTCAATAAGCAAAAGATATTGATATACTAACAGCTTTGAGCCTTCCAAAACATCAGCATATTGAAGTAGATCAGTAATTATACAATGTTGGATCCTAGATGCCCTAGTCAATCAACGGACTAAAAGGGAAAAGGATGAGTTTGGGAGAGAGTTTAGAATTGGGCGGCATGTTTACCTCATTAGTTTGTCAAACTTGGGTTTATTAGAAAGGTTCAATGGTGCCCCAAACATATTTGAATATTTCCCATCTCGTTACTTTTAAAATGGAAACACAATTTTCATTGATTTAATGAAAAGAAACGAAGTCTCATAGTACAAGAACACGCTAGGATCAATAGATGCACACTAGCATCTCAACTAGGTTGGAACTCCATCTCTTGTTCTTCAACCAGTTTTTTTAAACTTAGGTTTTCATTTACACCTCAAACATAAATTTCTTCATTTTCTCTTCTCGAAATGCCATCCACATCCCTAGAGTATGCCTCAAAGTGTCTACCAATTCGTCCAGTGAGTCCCATAAGTGTCACGACCCGCCCCGCATGCATCCTAACCTCGCATTATGACACGCAACGCAACCTGAGCAGCCCTAACACCTCAGGTGAAACACCAAAACATTCAACTTAAGTCCTAGATCTTGGCATTATTGCCTAGTTCAACTTAACAACTTAAACTACTAAGCAATGAAAATAACACAACGCATTTGAAATATTAACAACAATCTCTTTATTAAGTTAGCACGATCCAAATACATTTTACATGCTTTCTTAAATACATGAACTAAAACAATAAGCTTTTAACGCCTTCCATAGCTTCAACGTTTGGTAGCTCGCCTTTCTTATCCCAGCTTAGTCTTAACACCTTGGGGGGGGGGGGGGGGGATCTTAAAGCATAAATCAAAACTTAGTGAGTGATAGTTTTGAAAAACTTTTTGGCACATTATACAAAATCATTTTCATAAGCATGGCTTCCTTCGCCTCATTTCATAAAACAGAAATCACACATTAGTCTTTCATATTCCTTTCTTCCAAGAACATGAACCATTCCCACGCATAGACTATTATGATGTCCTTTTCATCAACAGCATCCCTTGGAGAATTTCTTGGTTCACTTCCCGTTGCTTAGGCCGCTAAGCTCAATACGCTCCTTTTACGCATTGGCCAACTTCAATCCACCATGCAATCCTTTTTTACATGGTTGCCTTTACTCCTTATGTGCACATAATAGTTAGCTTCATTGATAGGAAAAAGACTAATGGTTTACAAACAAACATAGCATACAGTACAATCATTAAACATAATACAAGCTTTCTTTCAAAATCATTCCTTTATAAACATTAACATATGAACATCATTACAAATCAACAAGAAATTTAGAAGAAAACTTTAAATCTTTGAACATTTTGGAAAATCACTCACTACGTTAAGTTCTTCCTTCAGAACGCCTAGCTTCGGGTCTCTTCTTCTCGCCTAATACTTCTTCTTTTCAGCAGAGTAACTCTTAAGAATTTCAACGTAATCCTCCTTTCTACTAACCTTTCTACTTACCTTTCTCCCCTATTTATACTAATCCCAAATTGGATTAGTCATCCTCAATTTCTCATAAACTCTTTAAATCCTACTTAAAGTACTACTCATATGAGCCTAATAACTTTTCAAACCATGTTTAGCTTAAACTCTTACATGTGGCCCGTTAATTAAGTTCAACTAGGAAATTTCCCAGAAATTCCTATCTTTCAACGCCACCTCCTTTCCTCGCATCGCCTAGCTCCAACGTGATTCATCAGAACACTTAACTTCTCAAAACATTGCCTCATGACGCCTTCTGCAAAATCCTTTACTCAAACTCTTATTTGAAGAATGAACCTTCTATTTCAAACATGGTCTCACAATAAATGTCTAAAATTGGGACAAATTAAAATGAAAATGAAAAACCCACATAACAATAGCTTACAAACAAGAAACCCAACTAGTATTTGGGTTAGGCTATAATTAAAAGAGAATTTAGAAGTAAAGGATCAAGTAGAAGCAAAAAGAGTGACCAAACTCCAAAAGAAGTTGCTGTTATCTTGATCATGAAAAATTCTAGAGTTTCTTTCAATCTATAGCCTCCAAAGGAGAGTGAAGATCCCATTGAACCAAAGGATTTTCGCCTAAGTCTTAAATTGAGAACCTTCAACTAACTGTAAAAGGGCATCTGAAGCTTTCTGGCAATAAGGAAAAAGACCATAATTTCAAAGGATGCACCGATCACAGGTGTTTAGTCTTTCAAAAGAATAGATCCACAAGAAAACCATAACTTTCTTAGAACAAAAGGCCTCAAAGCCCTATTTAAGCCTACGTGACCAAAGCTAGGAAGAAATTAACATCTTTCACCTCCCTACACCTGAGGTAGAAGCTTTCTTTATTGTGAACTAGGTGTTTGCTTTGCTTTAGCAGATGGACCAGACCATGTATGTAATTGTCCGACTTAAAGAATAGACTTTCTTCTCTGAAACATGATATGATTTAATTGAGCAGTTTCATCAATAGTGGACAACTGAGCCATAGAAAGCAATTTGGAGGCATTTTCATCTCCTACGAACTCTATGGCACCTAACGTACAAGCTTAAAGAAGGCACTCTTGGAAAGATAGGTCTTAGTTGCTACAGTTACTTTGTAGTTTCGTATTCCCTCAACCATAAAAGGTAGCAATCAATTACGGATAGCAGACACTCTTTTTCTATCCAAAGATATAACATCAGAGAAGGCAAGTTGGTAGCTAATCTACAGTCTCAAGCAAACATAAATTTTGCAGATAACGACAATATTAGTACAACAGGAAAAGAGAGACCAGAACAAAATTCCCAGCAAGTTCTGAAACCTTTCTCAAGTAACCACGACTAGCAGCTAACTGAATGTATGCCTATAGAAGCAACAGAATTCGCAGGCCCAAAATACAACAGCTCCATTAGCAGAGTAATTATAGCAAAATATTAACAAAGAAAGAAGAACATAAACATAAAAGATCTAGTAGTCCAAAGAAAAAGGCAACCTGATTCAAAAGCTTTTGGGAGACTTCATCGGTGAGTTTACTCCTAGATGGAGCAGCGTAGTCGGACTCAAGCAGAGGCTTCTGAGCTGGCTGCACAACCGGCGTGTCGGGGTCATGAAACCCGCCATTGTCCGCATAATACTGAGGATTATGAGGGTGATAGAGCACAGGAACGTGATGAGAATGGTGGTGGTGGCGATGATGAGGATGATAGGGATGATTCTGAAGGGAAACGACGTGAGTGGGGACAGGGACAGGGGTTGTCTGAATGGGAACATGGAAGGGAGATCCAGGAGGAGGGGGAGGATAACCATGCATCATAGCCGGAGGAGGAGGAGGAGGAGGAGAAGGGATGAGAATACGTGGAGATTGCTTGGGTGGAGGGGGCAGTGGTTGTAGATCGGGACGAGTGGAGGGACGAGTGGGGACGAACTCAGGAGCCTGAGCGTTGAGACGACTGAGAGAAGAGTTGCGAGAAAGAGATAGATCGGATTGAGAAGAGGAAGAATGTTGTGCCATCTGGTCGAAGCAAAGGGATGGCTATGGAGTTTGAGATCGACTCCAAGAGGAACAGAGACTGTCCTCTGCCTCTGACAACCAACAAGAAGAAGAACAAAGTAAATATTAAAATTATATATAAAAATTAAAACTAAAAATTAATACTATATATGAAATAAAAGAATAAACCCAGTGAGGGCGAAGATGGCAACTGAGGTCTCCGAGGGAGAAGATCTCTCAATTCAAAAGAATCGCGTCACTAGTACTTATACTACTTTTTTCTCCTATCCGAAGCCTTTTTAGTTTTTCTCGTAATCTACCAGTAATAAGATGAAAATTAAAATTGCACTACAAATATCTCACGGGCATTTAGTTTAAGATTTTATGGAGGTTAGAAATTAAAAAAATGCCTTAGAATGGAATACCTAGAAATAAAATGTATGAAAATTAAATATCACTGTTTGAAAATCTTTTCACTTTTTACTTCTATTTATTTTTTCCTATTGTATTTATTTATCAGAAAAATTATAAAATTAAAATATCCTAGATATTCTTCCAATTCTCAGGTTTTCATGTAAGCCTCGTGTTGGTGTTAATTGCTTTCAATAAATGTCAATTACAATAAAACCAAAGTTGTAAGTAAGTAAATCCAACTTTTAAAAAGACCAAAATGGTGAGAACTAATTCTCCGTATAGATTTTTATATATAGTATAGGTTAGTTGGGCTCAAGAGTCAGGTCCATGAATAAACTAAGGAATTCTCTTCATTTGAAGAGTTCATAACTTTTAAATTTACTAGAGGCTAGAGAGAATTCTCCCAACGATCAAAAGACTCCTTAGCTCCAGAGGTTGAGCTACATCCACTTACACATTCAACCGAGAGAGTATCCTAAAACAATTGATGGAATCTCCTAAAACTGGAATTGTCATTAAGGGTATTCCCTTGTATGATAACTATGATTTTTCCTCTAGTAGATCAAGGAGAGAATCACACCCTTATGTGATATTTGTCAAGATGGCTGATGCAACAGCCGAGGCTGCCACGACAGAGATGGAAAGAATAATTAATATCTTGATGAAAGTTATCAATGAATGAGACCATGAAATCGTAGGTTTGAAAGAGCAAATGTAGACTCGTGAAACCGCTGAGTTAAGTCAAACTTCTATTGTTAAAGTTAATGAGAAAGAGAAGAATGTACGGCAGGAAAACCAATCACAACAACAATAAACTTTTGTTGCCTCCCCGTTAATCCAACAATTATATGGTATGATCGCGAATGTCATTAGAGCTCAGTATGGAGGTTTGTCTCAGGCATCTTTTATGTACTCTACACCAAAAGAATCGACAACTTGAGAATGCATGTCAAATACCAACCTCCAACGTTCTACTAGTTTGATGGAAAGGTAACTCAAAGCAGCACATCACCTACTACGAGAATGCAGGATCAAGAGTAGACCAACTAATTAGACAATTCATTTAAAGCATGAAAGAGAATGCTTTTGAGTGGTACACTGACCTAAAGCTCGAAGTGATTGACATTTGGAAACAATTAGAAAGAGAGTCCTTAAATCAACTTTATAGCACCAAGCACACTATAGGCATGATGGAGCTTACAAATACAAAAACAATGAAAATGAGAGCTAATCATGAACTACATAATTGATGAAGAGCTCTGAGTCTTAACTGCAAAGATCAACGCATTATACTATCTGTTGTAGAGATGTGCATCCAAGGTATGTACTTTGGACTTCTCTATATTCTTTAGGAAACAAAACTCTGCATCTTTGAAGAAATGGACACGTGCTCATGTTGAGAAGTTGAGCATTGCCTACATGGGGACTAAGAATTTCTCAAGGACTAAGAATTTCTCGGTCTTTAAATTAAAAAAGATAAGATGGTGAAAGCATGACAATGGAATTGAATGGGGTTTTTGAGGCAAGGGTCATTATTGTTTTAAAGATGCAAGAATAGATTCAATTGCAAAATAAATTAATGGTACAAAAATCATGCAAGAGTAGTTGGGTATTAGTTGATATTAATTGAGTACTAGAAAATACCACAACCTCAAACTCTTCAAGAAAATGAGAGATTTATTGAATAAGTGATGAAATAAGAGGAGAATTAAGCTACGAAAAGTAAGTCAAATATAGCTCTAACAGAAATCTAAGGTCATTAACATGACCCCTTTGAAGTTTTCTAAATAGAAAGAAGTAAGAACATAAAAGAAAGATGATGGAGGCAGGAAACCTAACTTTGAAGGATAGGCAAGAAAAAGTGTACCCATTTCCTGATTCCAATATTGCAAACATACTAGAACAACTTTAGATGAAGTAGGAAAGGTAAATGATCTCAACTACTTTAAGTATCATGAGATCATTAGCCACCCAATGGAAAATTGTTTTGTGATGAATGAGTTGATTTTAAGGTTGGCTCATGAGAAAAAGATTGAGCTAGATTTAGATGAATTAGCTCTAACAAATCATGTGACTGTGACAATGATTTCAAATGTTTCTCTATCATGGTTGTTTTATGAGCAAAAGGAAGCTTGGTTCAGTTTAAGACTTTTGAGCTCGTAGTGGTCTAGTTCCATTAGAAAATTGTGATTAAAGATTTTCAAACAAAAGATAAGACAATAAAGGGTGGGTAAGTGTGACCCGTTGAAAAAGAAAACAACTAAATTTAGTCTAAAAGGAGTCCCGCTCTTATCAAAACTATAGAAGAAGGAACATGCTCGAAATAATAAGAGGAAGAAGAAGACTTGGAAGCCTAAGCTTATGCAAGAGGAAAACAAGAATTTCCTCGACCTCAACACTTAGTAACTTTAATAAACTTCCTTTCGAAAATTTTTGCTATGAATGTTTTAGATGAAGTTCCAGAACCGTTTTGTGTCACGTTATCAGCGTGGGAGAAGGTGAAAGAGTATGTTCAAGTTCAATAGAAAAGGAGGGAGTGTTGAACAACTTGTCAATGTTCAATGTAAATGACTTGTTATCACTTCCTCAAGAAACTAAGAGCATCCTTATTTATGCATTGCTAGATTTATGAGCATCACATTCAAGAACTCCAAACTTTATAATGAGTGTGAATGCTTCTTGTTGTATGTCCATAGGCTTCTCAAATGAGGATCTAACGTTGGATCAAAACTTCATAATAGGCTCTTGTATGTTTTGTGATACGTTCGAGAACAGAGGTGTTGATTGAATTTTCATTGATAATGGATCAACTATCAACATAATGCCAAAGTTGACTATGAAGCAGTTAGGCATCTTGATGGACGAACTCTCCAACAACAAGTTAGTAATTCAAGACTTCAACAAGGGCTGCCAAAGAGCGATAAGCATGATATGCTTAGAACTCATCATTGGCGACCTAAAGACTAGAGCATTGTACCATGTCATAGACTCAAACACCACTTATAAGTTGTTATTATAGCGTGAACCTTTTTTATGACACCTTAATGAGCATCCTCCATAGAGGAGGACGCGAAAAGCTTTGCTCTGGGCGTTTGAAGAACCTTTTATGTGTTGCTTTAATCGCATGCATCATAGCTCCACATGTTTTTCGTTAAAAGACGCACTCAATTTCTGGCTCAAGCCTACACTTGCAGACTTCTCCGTTTCACGTAGACTCATACTTGTGTTTTTCGGGTGAACTAGCGATTCAACACAAAAATTGAGTGTTAGTTTGAAATTAAAGTAAATTATTATAACTAATTTGAAAAAGAAATTCCTCGGCAATAGAGCAAAAAACTTGGTACTCTTGGGTTTGTTCATTGAGGATTTTTATTTTGTTTCTTAAATTCATTCGAAAATGCATCATGATAGGTTCTAATGATGCGACTCAGCTAGCGTCTAGGTTAGAGTAATGCGATAAAAGGTGCATGTCCTAATTATGCATTGCTAAATGCATAATGATCAACATTTAGTACAAGTTTTCCTCATGTTTGTCCAAGTGTAAGTGAAATGAGAGGTTTCCTAGGTAAGTCAGGGTTGAACACAAAGAATTTTTATCAAACTTAGTTATAAGGTCTACTTATAATTTTAGGTGGTATAAATTCTATACAATATAAGTATAAAACTATGCTAATCAAATTATTTACCATGAGAATTCTGTAGTAAATGAATGGAATAGGATTACTATGGAACATGAACTAACTTGTATTAAAAAAGATGAAGAAAAGTATATACATTATAGGCAATTTAAGACATGTGAGATGTCCTTGATGCGATATAGATCACTTAACCATCTTTTATGAAAGGCAAATAACCTATCAGCGTCTAAGCACCACACTTATTCTCCTTTTCGGACACAAATGGTAAAGATAGATTAAGTGATATATATCTAGGTTTCCTTACTTATAAGCTTCATTTTGACTCTCTATTTAAGATGAGTAACCTTTCGGCACCTAAACACCACACTTGTTCTCCATGCAGGACACAAATGATTGGAGACAAAATGCTATAATAAAGTTTTTTTTCAAACTTATTTATACGTGTCTTTAGCGAGATCCTTGCTACTTAGTTTCTCGATCAATTGACGATGAGTGTTAGGCAAGCGATTGTTAAGCTTAGGCTAAATATGATGAGTCTTATAATTAAAGATTCCTGATCAAGTACATAATATATACTTAAAATATTTCAACAAGATGAACAGTAAAGAAAATGGAAGAAATATAGTAGATAAAACTATCACATCAACTCTAACTACCACTCTTGTCTTTTAGAGAATCATCTCACGTAATAATATGTTGGCATCTCACCTTACAACGCACCAAACAACTTCTTATCATTAAGTTCTCATGAAATTCTTCTTGTGATTCGCTTCTTTTCTTCTTTTCGATAGCCTGCATGGAAAAACACTTGAAATTAAAGTTAATCGGGCGTAATGACTTATGTAAGGTGAATTCTCTTAACATCATAAATTTGTACTAAAAGCTACACGTTTTGGTCCTTTATCTCGCGTTTTGACTCCATTATTTTACCTAAAGACCCATAATGACTTTTATTTAAGTTTCTCTTCCCCAAGTAAGTGAGGCATTGAAGCTGCACTATGAAGGTTAAGGCGAGCTGCCAAGCAATGAAGTGTTAAAGCAGCGTTAAGAGCCAGAAGTTTTTTATTTAGTATTTCTTAAAGTATAAGTTCGTATCTATATTAAGTTCAATGTAATGATTGAATAAAAGTTATTTAGTTTCCTCAAGTTTAAGTGTTATTGAAGTTTATCACATTGCATGCTCTTAAGTTGTGGAAGTCCAAGTTAAGTTTAAGCTTTAAGTCCGGGTATTTTGGCGTTTCAAGTAGTGGTACCAGGGCTGTCCAAGTCATGTCCACATCCGAAACGTGAGAAGGTGGCATTGCAGGTGGGAGCATGACATGTTTAATTCCTATCTTGCTTTTAATAAAGAATTCATTACTTCATTGAATTAGCTACCCAAGAAAGCATGAATTAAAACTTAACATTAGAGGCATTAAGCACAAAAATAAAGCATGATTATTTGATGATTTTAGAATAATCTTTTGCATAATCATCCTATTAAATTGTCTTTAATTGTCAATTTGAGATTTACATAAAACAATCTTCTTTTAGTTGGAGGCATTCCTCGCTTAAGAAAGTCTCAACTTGATTCCAATCGAGCATGTGGAAACGGTTAAGATGAAAACATTTCATTAAAAATAGGATGAATTTTGATGCATGTCTTAGTTTATCATTCTAGGACAATTGGTTCTTGGACTAATTAGTTGAGGATTGATCTAATTAGCATTGAAAAGAATTTTGCTAAAACATCCAATTCCCTTATTTTACTATTGGAAAGAATCAAATCTTTTGTTGTGCTAGTTTTAAATCTTGAAAATTTATAAAAACATCTTATTGCTTTCTTTCCTTTTCTTGTCGACATCATAAATTTCCCTCCTATATTGTGTATAATCTTGATTCTTGAATCTTTTGTATTCCATTTTTTCCTTAAATTGAAATCCCTATTGATGAAATCCTTGTGGGTTCAATCTATTTCTTTCACTATTCTACTATTCTTTTTTAATAAATCTTTTAAATAGTGGAATTGGCTATTACCTTTAAAGGGTTTTGAGGTTGTGGGAATTTCTTTTACTCAATCAATATTAATTTTTTGATTTACACTCCTTTCATGTACTTTTGCTTAATCTTTGTACTAACAATTCTTTTATACAAATTGTACTGATTCTTACTATTGGAAAACAAACTAAGGCTAAACGCAACATAATTAACATAAAAATTTTATCTAACCCTAGAACATAAACAGATTGTGCATAAACAATTAAATCACGAATAAACATGCCATTATTCCAAACTTCTTCAAATCGAATTGCCTCTATTCTTGATAAGAACAATCCTTTAATTCGTATCACCAAAACGCTGCAAAATCACAACCGTTCTCTGACAGTATCCACACGCGAATTGGAAATTCAACTCCTCGAATTCGAGTTTGCTAGAACCTCACAAAGTGAGAATTTCGACTCTCCTTTCTGTGATTTATAGGCTTCTTGGGGTTTCCTAATAAGCTTAGGATTCCTAATAAGCTTCCAATTCTCCAATTGAGCTTATTAATTACATTTTCTAATAAGTTTTCAATTCTTCAATTGGACTTATTAATTACTCAGTTCAAAGACAAATTCGACCTAGTTCTTTTGTGTGTGATCTGTTAGGTTAATTTAATAAGGCAATGGGCTCATAACTCGTTTTATGGATTATAATTGGTCTTTAGCAATACATCATGGCTACCCACATTAAATTAAGTTGGTGATCCAACATAATCTAATATAATTATTGTTTTAATTTTTTATCACGCGATATCTATAATTGAATATAAGGCATGGACAACGTCACCTTATCTAATCAATTGATTTCTCGATCAATAAGCATACTAAAATAATATTAATACCCTTATTAATTCATTTCTAGCACGACCATGCATTTCTGCAGTCTTGCTTAATCGAGGGGCTAGAGATATCTCTCCATAACAAGAGGGATTAATTCCATCTTGATTAATCATTGTCAACTACATAATTCAGAACGTATTTGAGTACAATCTTTATAATTATCCCGTTAAAGATAACCTTTGATTGCATCATAATAGATTAATTCTTATGTTTGACACTATGATAGTCTCAGGTCTAAGGATCAAAATTTGAGATTATTTATGGCACATCTCCATGTAATAATTTCAAAAGGGGTCAGTCTAATTCTTATTCTCTAATAAGAAAATATGATTATAATTTATGTCTCTACATATATAATCATCCTATGATTATCAATTGTAACTCATGCTAATCTTAATTTATTATTGTTCTCACAATATTAATCGATTAGGGACATTTAGAATATAATATCATATTCATGCATATTATTATACAATAACATGCAATTGAATAGCAAAGAGAACAATAACTTTTATTAAATAATTAAACAATAAACCAATTATCCATAAAATTATTGTAGAGCACAATAAAAAACCAATAGTTCTCCCACTTGCTCTACATAATCGACTAGGTATCTAATACTCATGCTCTTAGTATAATAATCATGTTTTAACTAAGGAAGAGCCTTAGTCAAAGGAGTTGCTACATTATCATCCGTAGGTACTCTGCAGATTTTCACATCTCCTTTTTCACCAATTTCTCTAATGAGATGGTATCGCCTAAGTATGTGTTTCAACTGTTGATGTACTCTAGGTTCTTTTTCTTGTGCAATGACCCCGTTGTTGTAAGAGTACAAGGCAACATGGTTTAAAATACTGGGAACAACTCCTAGATCCCCGATGATCTTCTTTATCTAAACAACTTTCCTTAGCTGCATCCGAGGTAGCTATGTACTCAGCTTCTATAGTAGAATAGGCAACATTTACCTTTTTGGAACTCTTCCAACTCATAGCACGTCCATTGAAACAAAACACATATCCTGATTGTCCTTTATAGTCATCTTCGATAGACAGAAAATTTGCATCCACGTAACTGTTTGTTTGATTATGTGCTATATTTTACAAGTTTTATGCTTGTAGATTTGTCATGGGGGCTCTAATTGAGCAATTAGTAGGTGACTAAATAGGGTTATGCGTTAAAAGGTGCACTCCTATTCATGCATTGCTAAATCACTAGAAATATACGTTATCGTGCAAGTTTTCCTCATTATCGCCCAATTATAAGCAAAAAAAAGGTTTTCTGGTAAGTCCAAGGTCGAACACAGGGAATTTAAGCTCCTAATTTATCCTATCGTGTAACTAAATGTGATATAAGCTATATAGTATTATTATGAACAATATACTAATTATCCTAACTATTTACACTACAGTGCTTGGTGGTTCAAGGTGGAGATGGCGAGATGGAAAAATTGATTATGAACTCATTATAGACATGGCAAAGAAGGAAAAGTTTAATTGTCTAAACACAATAACTTGTGCTTTAACACTTCAAGGCGATATAAAGCATATATTAACTCAGAATTAGGGCGAGTAACCTTTCAATGCTTTTACCATACTTGCTCACCTTTCGGAATGCAAATACACAAAGTTAAGCTATGACTTATATCTGATCATCTTGAGTGTGCTAGTAGTAACTTATCCTTAATTAATGCGAGTAACCACTAGGTGCTATCGCCACATACATTATCCTCTCGGTGATGTATGTAAAGGATGAGTTTGGCGATAAGATCGTATTGCTACAATCTTATCAACACTCGCTTAACTAAATGTTGGTTTTCACTTGTTAGGCAATTACAATCTATATCATTGTTCTTCTATCGAATGTACAAAGTTAAGATATCTATTTCTCTAAGTATTAAAAACACATTTCATTGCTAGCTAGCTAATCAAACATATTGAACATGGAAAAAATAAGAAATATGGGAGAATGAAAGAAGAAATACATTGCTTTATTAAAAATAACTTTAGGCCTCTTGCCATGGTATACATCTTACAAAACAATACAATAAAAATACAAATTGGAATACAAGAGAATGGAGAAGACAAATGATGTAAGAACTTGCTCTTCAACCAAAATGTGCACATTTTGTTTTGAAGTGAGAGACTCGATTAATAGGCGAGGCTTGATGTTAACATGACATTCCATGCGTCATTAATGCCTCTAAAAAGCTGCCTTTAGCACCATGCAGTCGTCCTTTGTCCTTTTCTGACATTCGCACCAACCAAATTATCTCCTTGTGCATCGTATCGCCTAGCTCGTACTACTTATCTTTGCAAAAGTTGAACAGGTCTTCTCGTGTAAACATTATATTGTCGTGCTTCACTTCTTTTTGCCTAAAATCCTGCGATTAGAGCACTAAAACATAGTAAAATAAGGACAAGGTTCTTTTGTATCATGCATTTCGCAAATTAATCAAATCGTTAAATTTCTCCTCCATTTTCTTCTATTTTCATGTGATAAGACATCATTATTTTACCTAGAAAGCTATAATAACTTGGATTTCTACAAGTTATCACACCTCTAATTTAAAATAATGCTTGTTTTCAAGCATCTCTTAGGATTTTAAACATGATTTCTTTTGTGCACAACGCTAAACCTTTCATAATGCTTTTCCAATCTACCTCGCACTCTGGCATTTCTTCTTTTCTTTGCCTACTCTAAACTTGAAAATATTTTTAGATTCTAAACGCTACGAGCTTAAGTCTCAAAATGCTGCAAGCTTGATATGCCTTGCTAGATTTCAATAACGTACATGTTGAGTATTTTAGAAAGCTATTCTTATTAGTATACATTTATATTTACAGCTTGATTAAAGAGATTTATATGTGTAAAGTTTTCACGTGCTCTTATCTTTAGATTTATAGTTTTAAACTGAGTCACTCGCCAAGCTTTATAGCTTACCCTTCCAAAATATTTTTCCCACTTTCCAGGTAGAGATCGAGCTCCTAGTGCCTGATAGACTGCCTTAGTTTGTTGAAGCTCTCATATCGATTGCCAGTACGTGGTTAAAGTTGTACATAGAGTCTGTTGTGTTATGCTATATATGTCTTTGTAAGATATAGATATGCTACAGTTTGTGTAAGCTCTAGGTGTTGTAGTTGTGTAAATCTTTGTTGGTTATGTTTTTGGTTATGGTGTCTTCATCAGGTTTACTTGCTAAATTAGTTATTTCAGGGCTGCACTTCATGTATGTCTATGATTGGTCTAAGTTTCACTATATTGTGTTGCATGTAAAATAGTTTATAAACAAGATTAGCATGTTTATCAAGTTCACAATTTAGCAGAGTCGGCAGCTATTGTTAGAAGAGAGCAATGTCAGTTCAAAACATTTTAACTAGCATGACAAATCTACATTGTGTAGGACGCAGTACAACCATTGTTTACAAGATCTACGATGTAGTGGGACCCATCCAACACTCCCATCGTCTTTGTTGTGGTGGGGCCCACTCAGCACTCACGATAGCATCGTTGTTAAGGAGTACGCTCAACGTCAACAACAAAATCTAACATGTGTGCACACGTTACCATATTGCCTCGGGCTCAACATCTCAGTCATATAGTCAACAAAAACATTAGAAAATCATATGAAAACATTAAAACATGCGTACTATCTTTATTTTTCATAAACTCAAGCTTACTTAGATTGTTCGTGAAAAATTGTAGTTCTTAAAACAAAACTTGCTAACTCATGCTTTACTTGAAACATTGTGGTTCAAATACTTTCCAGACATACGATATTCACGTGCTAGCATAAATTTTCAATAAGAAATCTAGTCTCAAAACACATACTTGAAAATCGTCATGGAATTCAAATGATTTTCATAGCTTCATAAAAAAACGAGTAAAGCGGTCAATCATAAATAATATTTAGGAAAAATATTTTCAAAACTGGTTTTGTCACTCACTGTCTTAAGTTGGATCCTTGGTTTGTAAGCTCGGTTTAATTCTTCTCGACTTATCAACAGCCAAATCAAGTATTAGAACCCTAAATATTCTGGTTTTCTAAAGATAGACTTAACATGACACACTAAAGATGACGCTCACGAATTCAAAGTTTAAGAAATAAAATCCTATTCCACAAAACTCTCTACTTTTTTTAGATTTTGAGTGCAAACTTCAAATGACCACAACTCCCTCAATACTTAACCAAAATGTGTGTTCTTTATGTTAAATTCTTCATTTGGATGTCCTCTATAATTTATCTGAAGACGTGTAAACCAGATTGCTAGTCAAAAATCTCAGAAACACCTCGAAACTGAACCGCCCTAAAATCACGCACTCTGCAACCCTTCAACTTGTCCCTATAATTTAACACATTTTCAGTCATAATTGGCTCTTAACATCTTTATAACAGTTATAAGAAATTGAATAAGTTTTCCAACCATACCACATAGAGAGTTGAACTTAATGTGTACACACCAAAACGGATATTTGATTTAGCGTGGAAAGCATCTACTCTGTCCTCTCTGTCAAATTTCACTCAAATAACAACTAAATTGACTCAAACTTCCTACATGAAAATTGTTTAAAAATGAATTAGATTTTAGGAAATTCAAACCTAGCCTCTTAGTTCTTCTTGAGAAGATCAAACCGAATTAAAAACCAGAAGTGTGCAGTGTGTGCAAAATCTGCTATGGTTGCAACTTCCATTGAGTTTTTCCCCTTCTTCTTCAACCTTAGAACCAACAAAACTTCTTCTTCTTACTCAGGTTCTCTCCAATTCCTCTCTCAAAAGAAAGCTCTAAAAGTTTGGATGAAAATGGTGAAGAATTTTCTTTGGGAGGTGGAGAGAAATATGCACCGAAAAGAAGTAAAAAAAGAATTTGCTTCCCTCCTTTCCTCTTTCTTCCCTTTTATCCTTTCTTTTCTTTTTCCTTTTTTTTAAATAAAACCTTTAATTATATAAAAATATTATATAATTACTTTCCATTTCCTTTTTGTTTTCTCTCTTTTCTTTCTTTTATATAAAACTAATAAAAATAATCCAAAAAAAATCTCAAGTTTACAACTCGTGTGACACATAATTTCAAATGGTTGTGACCAATCTAGCGTGATGAGGATAGGCGCTGAGGTCAACACGTCTTTTCTAGTCTGTAACATCTGGTTGCATTTCTCATCAAAGTTATAGGGTTGATCGTGGCATAACTGGTTACTAAGAAGTTTGGCGATATGGGAAAATCCTCGGATGAATCTTCTGTAAAATCCAACATAACCTAGAAAGCTCTTTAATGGTTTGACATTTGAAGGCGGTGGCAACTTACTTACCACATCAATATTCACGGGGTCCACTTTCAATCCCGCATGGGAGATCTTATGCCCAAGCACAATTTCCTCTTTAACCATAAAGTGACACTTCTCCCAATTTAAAACGAGTTGCATCTCTTCACACTTCTCCAAAACTTCTTCTAAGTTGCTTAGACATTCTTTGAAAGAATCCCTAAATACTGAAAAGTTATCCATGAATATCTCAATTGATCTCTCCAAGAAGTTCGAGAAGATAGTCAGATTGCACCTTCGAAATGTCCTTGGTGCATTGCATAAGCCGAAAGGCATTCAACGAAATGCAAATGTACCATAGGGACATGTAAACATCGTCTTGTGTTGATCTTCCTATGCAATTGTAATCTAGTTGTATCCAGAATAACCATCCATATAGCAATAAAACTCCTTTCCATCAAGCTTGTCCAACATTTGGTCAAAGAAAGGTAAGGGAAGTGGTCCGTTTTTGTCGTTGCATTCAGGTTTGTGGTAGTCGATATAAATCCTCCAACTCGTGTTTATTCACGTAGGAATCAATTTAATTTGTTTGTTCTTTACAACATCCATCTCACCTTTCTTAGGAATGCATTGGACTGGGCTAACTCATTCACTATTTGCAATTACTTTCGAGTTAAGCCATTTGATAATTTGGTCAATGAAAGGTAGGGGTTTAATTGCCTTTGAAACTGAATGGTTCCCGTTTGACCCTCTTCCAATCTGATCTTATACATGCAATAGGATGGGCTTATGCCTTAGATGTTTGCCAGGGTTCATCTTATTGACTTCTTGTGGCGTTTTAACATATTCAATAAAGGCTTCTCTTCTATGGCATCCAAATGGGTGGAGATGATGATGGGCAAGGTGTCTTCTTTTCGCCTTTGATTTGTAGGTCCAAAGACTCGAGCTTCTTTTTGCTAGACACGACGTTTACTTCTTCCAGTACACAGTCTGGTTCATCTTCTTCGAGGAATTCTTCAACGTTAAATAGCTCATAATGGGCTTCTTCCTCGCAATAGTCTCATCCAAGGGACTCTATCGCATTGCAATTTTTAACATCGGAAGGGAACTTCATCGCGCTGACAATGTTAAACTTAATCTTTTCATCATTAAAACGCATTGTCAACTCCCCTTAGTGGACGTCTATGAGGGTGCGATCTGTTGACAGGAATGGTTACCCCAAAATAATTGAAAGCTCCTGATCAGCTTCGTAATTCAGAATAATAAAGTTTGTGGGGAACAAAAACTTATCCACCTTTACCAAAACATTTTCAATTTGGCCCTCTAGCTTGGCAATGGATCTGTTAGCAAATTGGACCTCATATGAGTTGGTTGAACCTCCATTATCTCTAATTTCTTGAAGATAGAAAGAGGCATCAAGTCGATGGTTCCCCTAAGGTCACATAGAGCACGACCCAAATCCATTTTGCCTATTGAGTAGGGGACTGTGAAGCTATTATGGTATGTAATCTTCTCTGGTACCCCATTCTTGAAGACGTTGCTTGTTGCCTATGTTAGAGCCACAATTTCAAAATTATTAATCTTCCTCTTCTTTGCCAAGATGTCTTTTAGGAACTTGACGTAGGAAGGCATTTGCTCTAATGCGTCAACAAACAGGATGTTGATGTGTAACTACTTCAAAACGTCTAAAAATCTGAAAAAGTGTCGATCATCGCCATTTTTCTTAAGGCAACGGGAAATGAAGGAGATGACAATGGGTTAGAGCTCATCGCCTGATTAGACGCTTAGCCGCGTTGTTCTTCTTGCCTTATGCTCTCCACTTCCTTGTTTTATACGTTTTTATTTTGCAAAAAAGAAGCAGTGTTAGTTCAAGAGAAGTTTAAAGAATTGGAATCATTACTTGAGCTGCCAATCTCGACAGTAGAAGTAGAAGTAAAATTTATATGTTTGGATTCTAGTTCGCGGATGGTTAAGTTCCTTCCGCTTCTAAGTGTTACTACATGACACTTTTCTTTTTCTGATCCCCCGCTTGATTAGGTATTTCTGTGTTGCTTGGGAGGGATCCCTTGGGTCTTTTAGAGATGTCACTGGCGAGTTGCCCAGTTGCGCTTATTAATTACGTTTTCTACTATTTTTCCAATTCTAAAATTGGACTTATTAACTACCTAACCCAAAGACAAATTTGACCCAGTTCTTTCGTGTGCAACTCGTTAGGTTAGTTTAATATGATAATGGGTCCATAACTCGTTTTATGGCCCATAAGTTATAATTGGTCTATAGCAAGATATTATGGCCACCCATATTAAATTAAGTATGTGATCTAACATAACCTAATATAATTATTGTTTTAATCCTTTTATCACGCAATATCTATAATTGAATATAAAGCATGGACAAAGTCACCTTATCTAAATCAATTGCTTTCTCGATCAATAAGCATATTGAAATAATAAATGACACTAATACACTTATTAATTCATTTATGGCACAACCATCTATTTTCACAGACACGCTTAATCAAACGGCCCGAAGATATCTCTCCATAATAAGAGGGATAAATTCCATCTTATTAATCATTGTCAACTGCATAATTCATAACGTATTCTAGTACAACCTTTATAATTATCCGATTAAAGATAACGTCTAATTGCATCATAATAGATTAATTCTTATGTTTGAAACTATGATAATCTCAGGTTTAAAGATCAAAACAATCAATTATTTTAGATTATTTATGACACGTGTTCATGTAGTAATCTCAAAAGACGTCAGTCCAATTCTTATTCTCTAATAAGAAAATATGATTATAATTTATGTCTCTACAAATATAATCATCCTATGACTATCAATTATAACTCATACTAATCTTAATTTATTATTGTTCCCACAACAATAATCTATTAGGAACATTTAGAATATAATAATATATTAATTGATATTATTATACTATAACATGTAATTGAATAATAATGAGAATAATAACTTTTATTAAATAATTAAACAACAAACCAATTATCCATAAAACTATTATAGAGCACAATAAAAAATCAACACTTGGATCTTTATTTTAATTACGACCCCACCTCAAAAAAGCTTTTTCATTCATTCTACTTGATTTCCATTTGTAATAGTTATTCATGTTGTATTGATACTTTGAACCCCATGACCAATAGGCCTAAAGTTTACATTATGAATACAATGAATTTTCACTTTTATTCTCCCATATCTTTACTTTTCGAATGCTTGAGTTCTTTGTAATTAGTAATAGTTCTAATAAAATCTGAATGTTTTATTACTTGTCTTATTTAGTCAAAGCTTCATTCAACACTTCATTCCATTATGCATCATTGTACTTGGAAGAAGGAATGAGGCATTGAGCATTACCACTTGAGAGAGTTAGTAAATAAGACTTCACTAAACATCTGGTGAAAGAATTGTAGTAATACAATCTCTTCATTTGATTCCTCCTTAGCATACTTATCATAAATATGAGTATATTCGGCAATAAGTCACTGAGAGGTTGCTTGCCTTAATATAGGATGGATTGCAATTAATGCAACTAATAACTTGTAGAAATACAAGTTATTGTAGCCTCTTTTATAGAATAACGAGGCCAAAAGGTTTGTGTATCAAAACGTCATGATTATGTTGAAAAAGCACAAGTATTTAGAAATACACTTTACATAAGCATCCATGTCTGTTTAACAACGTTTCAGTGTCTTAATGCAAGAATAAAAGCAAAAGAAGAGATTAGTGAATCGTAAAGGATATCAAGCAAGAGCTACGCGAGAAGAGCCCGTCTGGCGAGAACAAATTCTTGGAGAGAAGCTTCATCATTAAGCGAGAATGGTTCACTAGAAGACAAAAATGGTAGTTGGAGATGATGTGACTTGACAATGGCAGCTTTCTATGCTGACATGATTAAAAGAATAGAAGTTTCCCACCGAAAGTTGCCTATATAAAGTCTCCTTCTACCTTAAGAGAAAGCGTGGTCGACTGTGTGAAAAAGCCATATGATTATTTTCGGTCGAGATCTGAATGGACTTAAGAGGCTCAATTAGGCCAAAATCTAGAGAGTGAGAGAAAGGAGTAGACTTTTCGCCATCTGTAAAGAGATTTCTTCTTCTTTGTCGACCAGGTTGTAAGTGTGGGCTTAGAGTTTGAAGAAAATGAAGTCTATTTCCCACTTTCCCTAACTTGTAAACATTTTCCATTCACTTTTCTTCCCATTTTTTTTGTATTCTTTGTAATATATGTTATTCATATTGTACAATGGTTGAAGGCTTACATTCTTTAATATATGTTACATGTTTATATCTTTTCAATCCATTTATCTCTTTACTGTTCATATATCAATGTGTTACTTGTAGTTTAGTCTTCTGATAAGTTCTTGATAAGTTGCGTTGCTTATAACTCTTATCGCGTTAGTTGAGCTATTTTCATCACTAGGCCAATTCTTGTCGTGAACTACCCGAGAGGACAAGTAGCAAGGATATGTCTACCGCGTGCAAAGGACGAGTTTGGAGATAAACTCTACGTCGGTGAGATAACTTCCATCATTTGTATCTCAAAAGGAGGACAAGTGTGGACAATAGGTGTCGAGAGGTTGCTGTCCTTAATCGCGAAGCTCTATACATTTTGTAAGTGAATCTTCTAGATATATCTTGCCTAACTAGGTTAGTCATTTGTACCCCAAAAGGAGGACAAGTGTGGTGTTTAAAGACTCCAAGAGGAGCTTGCCTTAATCATCAACTAGTTATGAGAGTCATATCGCATCAAGGCTTTTATGGTCTAATCGCCTAGACATGCATCGACATTAATTCACCAATTCTTCATACAAGTTAGTTTGCATCTCCATTTCGCATCCATATAATTCCCTTTTACAGAATTTCTAGAGTACGTAAGTAGTTTTAGTTCCGCTTACATTCATTTCTTCATTATTCATTATTCTTTTATACCGCCTAATTGATGAGTAACTCCTAGAACTAATCGTTGGTATCAATTCCCTGTGTTTGACTCTGGATCATCCGGAAAACTTGTTGTTTCACTTATACTTGAGCAAGCAACAAGAAAACTTGTACACAACAAGGACTTGGCTTTAATATGATGAATAGAGACATTAGAAGTATTTTGCATGCAATGATCATGCCTGAACGCATAATGAAGAGATTAATAAGGAGCATTTTGTATGCAATGATTTTGAATCAATGACAAATTATGAAGGATAGTTTACCTCACTAAGTCTGCAACAACAAACAAACAAGTAGTTGGCAAACACAACAAACAAAAGACAAGCAGCAACCAAAGGCGTATTAGATATAGATTGCATGGTAATTTCAAGTATTTGCATCTCAAGGGGTGAACAAGTATAGCGAAGGCTTGAAAAGGATGCTCACCTTAATTTGGAATTAGCCAGGCACTTTATATCGCCTGAATGAACTATTTACTTTCTTTGTACTACACCATTCTATACTAAACTTTCCTTCATTATCTTGCTAAACACAGACTGAGTTCAAATGCATACATATTAACCATCTCCATTCCTTCTTTCACTTCACACATTTAGTGTAAATAATATTAAAAGAACTAGATTATACTGTAAACCTCAAACCCTAAAGAAGCTTAAGTCTTTTGAAAAGATTGGAAGGAAATGTTGTTTGGAGTTACAATTTAAAAGAGATTCAAAAGTATCATTTAAGTATGTTTTGGTAGGTGGGAAGAAGGAAAACTAAGGAAGGATGAAGAAGTTGAGGTTGAAGTTTAGTTGAGAGTTTGGGAGTTTTGCTAGATCTTGGGATAGAGTGTTTAGACTCGGTTTTGTTCGACCAAGAGAAAAGGCAAAAAGCAAATCTCGATGCTCTTAGGGCCATGACAGACTGAGATGAAAAATATAAGGGTCAAGGAGTGAAACCCCAGTGTAATCTCAGGGTTGTGGCAAGCCGAAATGAAGGACATAAAGATTTGGAGTTTTGCTCTCGAGCAATCTTAAGGTCGTGTCCGACCGAGATCTAAAGCTCGAAGTGAAAGGTAAAGAGTGCTTAGGTCATCCCGAGGCTGTGTTTGGCTGAGACTGGAAGCAAAAAAGAGATTTAGGGTTCTCGAACAAGATCTCAGTCCTGATCTCGGTGGATCTCAGGGCAATCTCAATTGAGATCATTTAATGGACACATGACATACATTGTTATAAAAATTTCTAACGTGCAAGGTTAGCATTTTTCGGACACAAATAGTGTTTTTAAGGACAAAAAACTCTCATTTCTCACTATTTTCACTTTCAGGGTAAGGTAAAGAGAAGAAGTAGAGAGAAGTTGAATTGCTTGCAAGAGTTGAAGCTAAAACAAGAAGGTAGTTTGGCACCAAGCTTCAGTTTGGGTGTTTTTTTGGCTGTTGTGTTGATGTTCAAAATTTTCTAAGCAAGTTTCTAATGTTTTTCTTGGTCAAGGGAACTTAATGGATTATTTTTACCATTATTTCAAGACAAGAGGAGATCAAGCATATTTATAGACCAAGGATCTAAGGCTTGTATCTGTGAATGAAAAATGAATTTATTAAGTGATTTCAAAGCATGTTCTTAAAGGTGATGTTTAAAGAAATGTTTAAACTAATGTTTGGGCTAAATGTTGAGTTATCTGATTTATAAATGATTTCTAAAACATGGCTCTCATCAATGTATATACAAGTTTGTTCACTGTTAAATGTTTAAAGCTAAAGAGAAAATGAGTTTATTAAAGTATAGTTATGTTTAAAGGTTTGCTTTATGCAAAAGGATTCTTAAAAGGTTTGATGGTTATGTTTAAATGTTTGCTTTATGAAAAAGAATTCTTAAAAGGTTTAAAGCTTGTGGTTTTATAAATGTTTTATTGGAACCAAAATAACTCAAATTAATCCTTAATGGGGTAGGTATTAGAGCTCCAAGGAATTTGAGGTAAGGACACTTATCTCCAGGATCAAGCTAGGGATGCCTACCTCGCAGGAACAAGGATTGAAGATGTCTATCTCTGAGATTTGGAGGGGGTATAAAGTAACCTTTACCTCCTCCCAGGAGTAGATACTTGAGATTCGAGTAGGAAAAACAAGGATTTAAGTTACTATTTTCTAAATGTTTATAAAGTTCAAGTATTCATGTTATTGTTCATTGTTTACTGTGTCAAAGGGTTATCAAATATCAAGGATTTGAATTACTATTTCTTAAATGTTTAAAGTATTGATGTTATTGTTTATATTATTGTTCTAAAAACCTTATGAATTAAGTTACTGTCTTTGAAAAGGTTTATGAAATGTTATTTGAAAACCAATCATTCACGGGGCTTGTTTAGCTGATACTCTTCAAAATGTTTTCTAATTTTCAAGTAGAAACTACGTCTTTGGAGCCTGATTTTTCACCGTCTGTCTACTGAAGGGTTTTTTTCTTACTTTTGAATGTGTCTTGTCGGTTTGACTTTTATGTATATTTTGGTCTTTTAGTTGTACTAGACTGAGGTAAGTTTTGTTGAAGAAGGAGTTTGTTTCATGTATTAAGGGTTGATAAAGGTCTGTGTAAAACTTATGTAAAGTTTATGTATTCGAAAGGAGTTGCTTCCAATTGTGTTTAAATGTTACGTTTAAGTTTTACGTCTTTTAGCTTTTGCTTTCATTTTTATTTAAAGGTTAAAGGTTGAGGGTTAGCTAGTGTCATTCAGAATAGGGAGCGACATCGGTTAACTTCAAGCCACATCTCGGGCCTAGTGAGGAGGTGCTATAAAATGGAGTGTGACAAATATTGTATAGACACCACATGAAATCAACTTATGCATTATAATTAAAAGAAACCAAAATTACTTATGTTCAATCCTGGCTTTCCTAGAAAACTTCTTTTTTTGCTTACACTTGAATAAGAGAGAGAAAAACTTGTACATAAATGACACATTTATAGAATTAAGCAACATATAAAATAAAGTTTGCCTCTTTTATTGCATGACCATAACTTAGTTGCCAAGCTTAGTCACATACTCAGAGTCGTAACTTTATATTCACGATAACGCTAATGAACATGTTCTAACAAAAAAGTAAGTTTTTATATTGTAATTTAAGCGGTACAATCAACGATAGTCTTGCTAAAAAGGGTAACGTTGTAACAGAATT
Organism: Cucumis melo; assembly: GCF_025177605.1. NCBI lineage: Eukaryota > Viridiplantae > Streptophyta > Magnoliopsida > Cucurbitales > Cucurbitaceae > Cucumis > Cucumis melo. The sequence continues at coordinate 22,171,997 of NC_066857.1, read as the reverse complement.
TAATCGACACTATCATCATTAATGTTGCTAGGCTATGGTGGAGTGCTTGTAAGATTATGTGTGTGCGCATTACGTTGCTCATTTTCAAATAACAATCATGTAGGACAAGTTTTCCTATAGCTTGTCCAAGTGTAAGCAAAATGATAGGTTTCCTAGAAAGTCCAGGATCGAACACAAGGAATTTCTATCAAACCTTAGCTATTAAACCTCCCTCATTTGTATCATGAAAGGAGAGCAAGTGTGATAACTTGGGGCCAAGAGGTTGCCACCCTTAAAAGAGAGGCAATTTAACCCTTGCAAGTAATAAAATCTAGATAGTGGTCGCCTAATAAATCTTTATCATTTGTATCCCGAGAGGCAAGCAAGTGTCGCATTTAGGCACTGAGAAGTGTCCGGCTTAATTATAAGATGGTTAAGTGATCTTTATCGCCTCAAGGACTACTACATGGCTTAATTGCCTACAACATGAAGACCTTCCTTCACATTTCTTTAACACAAGTTAGTTCACTCTCGATATTCACACCATTCCATGTCACCTTTTACAGAATCTCTGGTGTAAACAGTAGATTTAATATACATATACATTTACTTTATACTGTATAGATATTGTAGACAGCCTAGATGAGAAGTAGACTTTATAACTAAAGCTTAATAGAAATTCACTGTGTTCGGCCTTGGCTTACAGAGGAAACATCTCACTTCGCTTACACTTGGGCTTACTAGTAGCCTACTAAGTTGCTCACTTAGAGCTTAATATGACCTAATTGTGAATGAACGTTGCAGTTAACAACAAGCATCGAACCCAAGGGATCTTGTTGAGCAAGAATCAATCAAATCATTAGTATCAGGAGCACCAAAAGAATTGTAGGAGTAATTTTGGGGATTTTTGGAAACAAGCATGGAACAAAGTAAAATGCTTAATAAAAGGGGAAGTATTAAGAAGTGTACTCCGAGAATCAATTAAAATTAAAAAGAGCTTTTCTTCATGATTGAAAAATTAGGAAACTTTGGTGTGCAACATCCATTATGTGTTGAAGTTTTAAAAAACAATTGCAACAATCGTGACCCTTGAGCAATTAATTCAAGAATCAAAACTATTATTTGATTCTTGGATTAATTGCCTCAAGTTATTAATTAATATGTAAAACTTACAATTAACCAATCTAATTCTTGTTCACAATGCTTCCATTTTGAACAATTTTCACATAAGAACAAAGAAATGCTTTAAGATCAAGAGGATTCCTATCAAGACTTATTAGAATGTGAATAACCACTAAATCCTAACAAGATTTATTGAAGCAATTTTAAATGACCAAAATATGCAAGGATCAATTTTAGACAAAAGAAACTTAGAAAAGATTCATCAACAATTATTTCTCAACAATGGTGTTAAATCACTCTAGTAATTAGGATTTAATATCAATGAATTAGGGTGATCAAGACTAATTAAAAGCTATTATTCCCTCAATGAAATCAAGGAAGCATGCTTCAAGATCACAATTAAGCAATTGAAAATTAAAGAACTCTCAAGTATTGAAAATCACACACTTAACTCCCTAAAAAACTACCTTAGGCCTTGCATTTGGAATGAAAAATCTTCGCAAACTGATAGAAGAAATTGGGTAAAATCTTGAGAAAATAAATGGAGATTTTATTACTTTGAGAGAGACTTTACAATTGGTAATTGAGTATTGGTGTAGAATTGAAAAAAATGAGATTTGATATGAATTGATTAATGTAAAAAATGAGAGAAAAGTGTGTATTTATTATTGGTGTAAAAATAACCCGACAATTCGAATAACTCGGACTATCCAACTCATATTATAATAGTTGTGTTGGGTTAAAAAAGTTTGTTTTTTCGAGTCACATCTCTCTAACTCATCATCTCCCTCTTGTCTTGGCTTCTCATCTCATGTCGTCACCGGCGTTACCTTCTCCCTCTCATCTTGGCTTCTCATCTCACGCCTATCCTTCTCAGTCTCTGTCGTCGTTGGCTTCTCATTTCACATCCTTCGATCATCTCTCCTTCTCAATCTCCATTGCATTGTCACCGACGTTTCGTTGCGTTCTGTTGTGTTGTCTCACTGCGTTGCCGTTGACATTCTCTCAATCTACTTCTCAGTCTCTGAAGTTTGAAGTCCATATATTAGTTATTATTTATTTTGAGCTTTTTTTCTTCATTAAAAATTTCATAGATCTGCATTTCTTAGTAGTTATTTGTTTTGAGTTTGAAAATTTAGTAGATCTGATTCTGTAATTGTCTCAAGATGTTATATCACATGTTTTGATAGAATGGTTGGAATGCGTTAAGACAACATTTGATTTATAAAAGTGTTCATAAAGAACCCCACTCACTAGACATTTTTCGTTTAACCATTCAAATGTTTTGTTTTATCCCCCTAGGTAGTAAGGACATCTAACATTGAACTTGTTGCCTTAATTGCCTGACGTGCCCTGAACGCATCACTTGATAGTGGCCACTGTCAAATTGCATAACATGTAAAATTAGGCGAAAGGATTTAAGATCGTTATTTTAAGATCATTGTGTTTGAACTTAATTAAGAAGGCTTGTACTCATGTTTAATGTACTGTTGATCCACTATCAATCAAATCCTTTTGTTTTTCAATTGAACTCTTTTCGCATTAAATTTTTACGAACATTTAATTTGCTCACTAGGCTTTCTATATATCATCTCGTGGAGAGGAACAGGTAGAATGTCTAGGCGGCCACATCTTTCCTTAGCTACATAAAGTGGTTTTGGATAGGGCATGACAAGTTGGATCATAGCATAAGTTTGTAGGAAAAAATTTTAGAATCATGCATTGAGAGTCACATGATAATATGGATGCCTAAACATATGGATGTGTTATAGGAGTTATGGCACCACGAGGATGACCAAGGTGGGTCAGACAAGCAGTAACAGATTTTTCGGCTACTGAGAACGCTAATAGAGAGCAAGGGTCGGGCGAGATGTCTAGTAACCCATAAACCCTACGGGGCAAAACGTGGAGGAAAACATGTTTAACTTCTTTGCTTAAAGAGTAGCCAATCATTTTATGCCTTTGAACCCCACCATAAACATGAGGTTTAGCATTGGATGGTTGAAGGGGTTAAGGACAATGACCTTTGAAGGGACCACTCACTGACGTAGCGGAAGCAAAGAAGTGGTTGAGTTTGATGGAAAAATATTTTGAGGTGATGGAGTGCCCTGAGGAAAGGAAGGTGAGGTTGTGGATATTCTTATTGAAAGGTAGTGCAGGACTGGTGGAATCTCCATGTGTTGAGAGCGGGCGGAATGAGATGTGTTACATGGGAGGAGTTCTAGAAAGCGTTTAAGGATAAGTTCTATCCTGACCTTTGGCGACGCAAAGAGGAAGGAATTCATGAGTTTGGTTCAAGGCAACATGATCGTCATAGAATATGAGAAAAGATTTACCAAACTAGTAAAATACGTTGTAGCCTTTGTAATTGATGAAACTAATAAGTGCAAATGGTTTGAGGAAGGTTTGCGGACTGGGATCAAGGCACCAGTAATGGCCACATGAACTAGTCAGACTTTTTAAATCGATGGAAGCTGTCGTGCGGGTCGAGAGATGCTTGGTGGATGAAAAGAACTAGGTTTTGAAGGAAGACCTATACAGTCAAGATTTTAGCGACAATGCAGAGTGGCGAACGACGTAATGAGGCTAGGCGTCACACACTAGGCATTCAACAGCCAGAAAACTTCAAAACTCGCTCCCAAATTGTGCCTAGGTCTAGAATGAACTAAAGAGGAGGCTTTTAGAAACAAAATGGAAGTCAAGAAAGAGGAAAGACTTCCGTTTAGACATGGAATGTCCCTAAAAAAGACAAGCACCTAGACCAAGTCCAAATTTAAGTAAAGGGGCGATCTCCAAAAGAATTGATTCAGTTGCGGCCAATGATAACTTGTAGAAATACAAGTTATTATGGTCTTTTAGGTAAAACAATGGAACCAAAAGGCATGATAATATGTCAAAACTTACACCTTCTATCGCAAATTCATAAATATAAGAGAAAACAACTTACATAAGTATTCACGCCTGTTTTACCCTATTTTCAATATTTTATTGTAGGATTGTTAAGAAAAGAAGAAACAGTGAATCGCAGAGGAGCGCGTGCAAAGGCCATGCAATAGGATCCTTGTTTGGCGATTAGAATTCCTAGGTGAGGAGCCACTTCATCACGCAAGGAAGATTCACTAGCAGACAAGAATGGTAGTTGGAGTTGATGTGACTTGACAAGGTTGCAATCAGCACTAACATGATCAGAAGAGTAGAAGTTTCTCACTAAAAGTAGACTATATAAAGCCTCAGTTTCCCACTAAAAGTAGACTATATAAAGCCTCCTTCTACACTAAGGAACATTGTCTGGCTTGAATGGGCCAAAACCTAGAAAGCTCCATTGGAGCCGGTAGAAAAGATTAACCTTTTCGCCCTCTGTAAAAGTTCATCCTCTTCTCCGGTCAATCTTGTAAGTGAGAACTTAGAGAGAAAACCAGAGAAAGATCCACAATTTCTTCCCCCTGACTTGTAACATCTATCATCTCTCTTACTTTCCATTTTTGTATTTCATTGTAATGTATGATGTTCATATTGTACAGTGGTTTAAGGCTTACATTTTTTAATACATTGCATATATATTCACTTTCAATTTATCATTACTTTAATGTTTACTTGTTAAATTGTTATAAGTAGTATAGGCTTGTGATAAGTTATTAATAAGAAGTCTAACTTATAAGGTTTATCGCATTAGTTGAGCTTTACTTCATTGCTAGGCTAGCGTCTATCGCCAACTACTCGAAAGAGAAAGTAGCAAGGATATAGCTAGCGCACAGAGGAGTTTGGAAACAAACTCTACCTTGACAATTAAACCTCCATTACTAGTATCCTGAAAGAAGAACAAGTGTGGTGACCTGGTACCGAGAGGTCGCTACCCTTAAAAGAGAGGTAATATAAGTCTTATAAGTAACAACTTCTAGATAGATATCGAGTGATCAAGCTTATTCATTTTCATCCTGAGAAGCGAGTAAATGTGACATTTAAGGCACCGAGAGGTGCTCACCTTAATTAAAAGCCAGTTACTTGATCTCTATTGCATCAAGGTTGCCACATGGCTTAATCGCCTAGTAATGGGGAGACATTCCTTCACTTTTCCTTAATACAAGTTAGTTCATTCCCCATCTTCTCACCATTAAGTTAGTTCATTCCCCATCTTCTCACCATTCTTACCAACTTCTACAAAATCTCTAGTATAGATATTAGGATTAACACATAGATATACTTTTACTTTATATTGTATAGATATTTTATACCCATAAATGAAGAAGTAAGCTTTATAACTAAGATTTGATATCAATTCGTGTGTTCGACCCTGACTTACCCAAAAAACCTATAGTTTCGCTTATACTTGGGCAAGTGAAGGAAAATTTGTACTCAACAAGGATTTGGTAATTATGCGAGAATAGGAGCTTGTACCTTTTATTAGTCAGCCCTGACCTAGAGACATAGTGAGCATCTTGCATGCAATGACCATGACTTGCCACGTAGAGAGGTTTATGGCATGAATTTTGAAGGAATAAATTCCCATAGTGGAAGCGTATGAATGTCGTGCAAATGAAATTCAATTTGAACACAAAAAAGAATTCAAACGAAACAACAGTAAAGTCTAAACATGCTTCTAAGGAGAAAAAATGAAACAAAAACTAACCTTTATAGAATCTCCCAAGATCTCTTCTTTGATTATCCGAACACCACGAAGTCTTCCTCATTATTTTCAAGGCTAAACAACAGAGAGTTGTAGGCTTCTGTGATTTGGTGAGGGAAACTTTTTTAGAGATTTTTTTTTTGGAATACAAAGTTCATCCAAAAAAATAATAGAGAGCAAAGAAATTGTTCTTTGTTTATTGTATATCTCAACCATTTTAAGAGAGATGGGGGAAAGTTATCAAATAACTTCCTCCCTTTCTCTACACGTAGAATAACTCCCTTGAGAGTTATTTTATTGATTAAAAATATATTAATTAAAAGAAACCAAAATTAATATAAATTTAATCCATATTATATCTCATATAATATAAACTTTATATTATATCATATATAATATAACCAATAGTTTAGATCTCTCATATGATCTATAATACTAATTTGAATCAAATTCATATTAATTTTAACCTATATTTTATTTATGAATCTTATTCATATTATTATTATTTGAATATATTCAAATATTAACTTCTATCATAAAAACCTTATATTACAATGTATCAAATACATTATATTAATTGTATCATATACAATTTATTCCTTTTAATCAATTTGAATAATTAAAATTAAATCAAAATAAATTTTATTCTCATTTATCTTTATTGAGCTAACAAGGAGATCTTAAGGACCTACAGATTGAAGCTCCAATGATATGACATTAATTAATTAAACTCTTTAATTAAATTAATCTTTGTTCATTAACTATCAGTCATTCTAGTAAAGACTAATAGTTGCACTCTTCTTACTGTAAATATATTTTTTTATCGATTTGATATAACCAATCAATAGTCCAATGACCCTTTACAAATTACTCGTAAGTATAGTTAGGCCAAAAATTACCATTTTGCCCCTGTAGTTACATTTAACTCCTTAAGTACGACTAATTCCTCTAATGAACAATAAGTTATAGTCCAATTATAACTGAACTTCTTTCAGGCCAAGAGAGGGTGTGAAGCCTTAGAATTAGCTCTTAAGAGAGTAATTGCTCTACTTACTCTATCTATATAGAAGGAGTGAATTCCTTCTTGTGTAATTGTATTCCCAACTCCCCAATCAGACAAATCCCCAAAATGGTAGGCTTATTAAGTTGGCGACATAGGCCACTCTCACCCATGAAAATCAAATGATCGCCTTCATAGGCAGGAGTTCACAACTCACTCGTGATTCAGGTCAAGTCACCTATGGTCATCCTAGTGAAATGTAGTCTCAACTAGTAACGGTGTTAATAAGAGAGATTATTTATTTCATGGTCTGATCTTATACAAACTCTTTGTATATAATACCTCCGCTCTAATGTTTTGACATGAATGATTAGGATCAAATCATTTGAAGCACTTTAGAACAATTATAACAACTACAAAGCAGACCGTATTCATAGTGTCACTAAGATAAGATATCTAGCCTTATCTATCTACTACAGACCATTTAGGTTATCACCAAACATGATTCACTTGTATGTATCCACATATATGTTTAGGTTACAGAAGATAACCTTGGATGTTGGTTTATTGGTTTTTAGGTTAATGCAACTAAATGTCAAATAAAATAAAACACTTTATTTGATTAGATAAATAAAATGTTTGTATAATATATACAATTACAAACTACAAGACCCCAAGATTTAGGGCATCAACCCCAACAAATTTAACTTACACATCTCACTTATGCAAACCCATGCAATAAGACTATAAATGAAACGCAACAGATTTCCAAACACGAATCAAACAAGCAGCCAATCGGGACACTTTGCTAGAAACTGCCCTAATTTTGGGATCCCAAAGAACTCACGGATCGTACACAATCCGTCAATCAACCTTATCGCCTAAATGTAGCTGAACCTAAACCGAGTAGAGTTAGAGGATCGGAAGGCCAAAGACATAGGGAAAGATCTGTGCTATGACCCAAAGTGAGGTCAGGAACAACTCTCATGTGATCTCAAGTTTGTTGATTATCTATAATTCCCCTGCTCTTGTGTTATTTAATTTTGAAGTCATACATTCTTTTATTTCTTTATCGCATGCTAAGTTTTTGAATCGCAAGATAGAACCTATAGAGAGTGGATTGTTGATTTGCATGTCTTCAGGAGAGGTGTTTTGTAGTAGAATCGTTGTGTAGGAATTGCAAAGTACAAATCGAGAACGTTATGTTGAAGGCTGTCTTGATCCTATTTGAACTCGATGAATTGGATGTGATTTTAGGAATGAATTTCTTGACCCAATACCATGCGGTATTAGTACTAAGAGAATCGAGAAAATTTGAAGTTAAATTTGTAGCCGATAAGAAAGTAGAATTAACATAGAAGGGTATTAAAGAAAGGGCACACTACCAACCTAACCCAGGTGGATGTCCAGACAATAGAAAGTGATCCAAGTCGTGCACATAACTTGTGAGTATTTGGATGTATTTTTGAAAGAGAGGAGCGGGTTACCTCTAAAAAGAGAAATTGAGTTTACCTCTAAAAAGAGTAATCATGCAACAATATGTGCTAATTATAATGGACAATGGAACACTAGTTGCAAGTAAAAATAATTAGGAAAATGGTAGAGAACTACCAATTCACCTTGAAAAAAGATTATTTATAAAGACTCTTACTTATTACCATAGTGTGGTGGCAAAGGTGTCGAACCCAAAGAAGCGGAGGTGATTCTAACTTGAATTCAAACTAGGAAAGATTGTTAGACAAACTAAGAAAGCATTAAAAGATTAAGCAAGAAATTTAAAGAATCATGTTGTGACGAGTAACAAAGTGAAAAATAAGTTGTTCCAACTGAAAATACTAAAATGTGGGAAAAAACTACTTAATTAATAAAAGCGAGAAAGAATAATTGGACATTTGATGGTTTTCTTTATCATTGGGGATCTAGAAGTGCAAAGTAAAAATTGAGAGGTTTTAAAGGTTCTTGGTGAAATTAATTTTAGAATCAAATTGCATGAACATCAAAATTAATTTGTATAAGATCCACACCTTTTTACATTGCAAGAATCAAACAAATGTGCAAAAAAGAAATTGCTTCATTCACACATCATTTGTTTAACAAAAAAAATATTGAGAAATCTTTATTCCAAGAAATAGCAAAGCAAAAGATTGTCAAACACTACAAAGAGGAATAATCCCAAGAGGAAGAACAAGGTTGCTATATTGTTTGCAAAGTTCTGCTAGACTTCCCATAGCCCAACCAACAGTACCATCACCTCCTGCAACCAGCTCCACCAGTTCAAGTTTTCTTCATCAATTTTCCAATACGAAATAGTTCCATTAGATAACAAATATGTAAAAGCAAAAGAAACAATCTTTTTATGTAGGGTTAGTGTGAATATCAAAATACCATAATCCTTGTCTTTTGACGAGCATGTTTAGCACAAACATCACAGTGATCAGCTAAGATTTCTAGGCAACACAATCCAATCCGTACTGCACAAATTCATGAGGCTTCACATCTAAAAGACCAAACACCTACAACAGTACAAAGATTTTGTAGATACCCACTCCGGAAGCAAGAGAAACTCGAAATCAAGATCAACAATACCATCCTATCTTAAACACTCAATAACCCCACCCTTTTCGTTATTGTACGCCATATAGTTACCAGTTTCAACATAAGGAATTATATCTGCCAAAAGAAAAGTTAAAAACAGATGGGCATAGTTGTTAATTCGGTGGAAATGGAAAAATAATCTAAACACTAGTCTCAAACTACAAAAAAGCAACGAGAATCAAAACCCAATGAAAGCCACTCGAAGCATAAAATTGGGGAGTGCAAGTAAGTCGAAGGCAAGAAGGAAGGAATTAAAGGAAATACATAGGAGATTACCAGATTCAGGGTAGATGAGATTGAAATCCAAATAGAAATAAAGATTGGCAAATCTTTGACTGAGAATGAAAATAATGAAACCACCCGCTAATTAGTCCAGACAATCAAATGAGCAAATTAAGTTAGTCTCAAACGAAAATAAATAAAATTTATCAAGATGGGACATCAATCATAACCAAACGAGAAATTCATTGTAAAAGTGAAAAGGATAACGACTGGAAACATAAAGGCGAAATAAAACATATCTCTCATACGAACATATCCTTATTATACTAGATTTAATCTCCCATTTTAAGATAGTTACCGGGAAAACGAGAGAGTGGGAATCACAATAATAAGAAAATCTACAACAGTCGCACCTAAGTATCGCTTCAAACTATTTGAGCAAATAATTAGACCATCACTTTTCTTTGATGAAGCATTTCCAGCAGTATGATCTGCAAGAGCAATGAGATTGAAGATTTAAAAAATATCTAGAACAACTCCCTCATACAACCAAATACCTAAATAATGAGAAACCCAAAATATCAAGATCTTTCTGCACTAATTTTTTGCGTTCATAATTTCAAACGTCAACTAAAATCTTTGTACGACAACTTTATGTTTGATAAAGAGATCACAAGGTTGACTGCTTTTGGTAAAAATATTAAAATTCAAATAACAATTATAGCAAACAAATAACAGAGGAATTGACTAACCTTCAAATGAGCAGCAACTTTGTCTTTGTCGGTGAAAACACCGGTGAACTCTACAATGTATTTCGCACCAGTCTTACTCCATAGGTTCTCCCCCGAATTTCTATATTCAAGATATATTCAACTTTAAGTTCCAATCCGTAGCAAAGAAACTCTCATATTCAAATCAATTAGCACTCAGAAATTGAATAAATTACCATACCTGACGCCAAAAACAATGACAACCTTTTAGGCGGCGGACGAATGCAACTTCACTGGAAAGCGGCGCACGAACGCAACAAAGCTTCAGCGGCGGTGGCTTGTGGCGAACTTGTGGCTTGCGACGAACTGTGAACGGCGGCGGACGAACTTACGATGCGCGATAAACTTCTGAACGGCGGTGGACAAACCCAACTTTGCTTGAGCGGCGGACGAACGCAACAAGTCTTGAGCAATGGCTTGCGATCATATGGAAGAGATGATCGTGAAGTCTTCGATCGTCAAGAGAAGGGGGGGGGGGGGAAGTTAGGGTTTTTTTACAAAAATTTGGGAGAAAAGGGAAAATGTGAGAAAATAAAATTAAAAGAGGAACAAATTTAATTGAAATATTGAAAAGTATATATTACTTACTTTTTTACATTATTTGACAGTTTTACGTTAAGTTTATAAAAACGTCGAGTAAACCCAGTTTTGTACTAGTGAAAAATAGTACTAGAAAAAGTTCATCATTCAACTATCTTTACTTTAAATTTACAAAAAAAACATATTGAATGGTTTGAATTTCGTGACAAATAGAGTTCAAAAAATAAAATTGGCGAAAGAGAAAATATACCATTGAACATCATTTGTATAGAATTTAAAGTAATTCTAGCAATCTCAATCCAAATTATGAAAAAGAATCAAGAATTATCAAAAACTAAAAAATTCTCAACTTTATTTCTCTAAAATGAATACATTGCATACAAAGCAAAATCTTGCTTGAATTTAGAGCATCATTACATAAAAAAAAATAAATTACAAACAATTTTATGAGAAAGTAAAGTGATAGTTGTTGAAGAAACAAGCAAAAGTTATACAAATTCTTACTAAAAAGTAAACCCTCAAACGAAAACTCAACTCACTATTCTTTACCTCAGAAAAGTTTTACCCCTCCACGAGAATCTCAAAAATGGATGAAGTTTTATGGATTTGGAATGGATTCGGAATGAGATTTGAGAGAGTTTTGGAGGGTATTTTTCAAAGAATTTTTTAGTGATTTTTGAATGAGAACTTGATAGATGAGTGAATGGGAGTAAGGAAAGTTATTTATAGGATTTTAAGGCGATGGAAATGTAACATACGGTGAAAATCTTGGAAAGAATTGGCAAAAAATGGTGAAGAAGACAGAAGGAAAATGAGCTGGAAGAGTCAGATTGGGGTTTTTCACACGGATAAAAGAAAATGGAGCGTATTGGATTCGAACCGATAACCTCGAGGACGCGCCGGAGGACCAGACGTCGAAAAGTGGCGAAAAATTAATGGCAGAAGAAGGGCGTATGAAGTTTTTGGATTGAAAATCCGAATTATGTTTTCAGCGGGTGAGATTCGAACTTGTGATCTCAGAGTGCCGAACACGTGTTGATGGAAGACACGTTTCCAGGTAAGTTCGCGATTTTACCAAAATACCATCCGATTAATGCTGAAGAAATTAATTCGCTGATTAGAACATGCGACCTTAAGGTAAAAAATGCTGGAAAATAAAGGACAACTATGATTCGAAATCTCGACCATAAGGTGGATTGCGCGCGTGAATTTTTTAATTATTTCTGGTTATTTACCATTTTTCCCTTCAATTCTAATTTAGCCTATTTTCCTCGTTCGGGCTTCGTTTTAAGTGCTTTTTGTTGCGTAGCGGAGTCTACAATCATATTCTGTATAAAAATATCAAAATAATAAATATATATACACTATGGTTCGGGAATAAGCTAGTAATAAAGAGTTCAAAAATTTCCCCAACAACCATCAAGATTATACTTGGAATTAGGTCAATTTCTCAAAACTCTTACTACATGGCACTGAGCAAATTGAAGGAATTGAAGAATCAACTGGAAGAGTTACTTGAGATATGTTACATCCGACCTAGTAGGCCCTTGGGGAGCCCTTGTCCTGTTTGCAAAGAAGAAAGATGGATCATTGAGGTCGTGTATCGACTATTAACAATTGAACAAAGTGATAATTAAGAATAAATATCCTTTACCACGTATAGACGACCTCTTCGATCAACTGAACGGAGCCTCTGTGTTCTCCAAGATAGATTTGTGTTCAGGTTACCACCAACTGAGGATTAAAGAGTTAGATGAGCCTAAAACAACTTTCAAAATGTGTTATGGAAATTACGAATTCTTGGAAATCTTTTGGGTTGACAAATGCCCCAACTGCCTTTATGGACTTGATGAATAGAGTATTTCATCATTACTTGGATCAGTTCTTCATAATCTTTATTGATGATATCTTGGTTTATTGGCAAGACACGAAGAGGCACTTGAAACACTTGTGAATTTTGTTTCAAACCATACGAGAGAAGTAACTATTCACAAAGTTTAATAAGTGCGAATTTTAGCTAAATCAAGTGGTATTCCTTGGACACGTTATATCCTTAGATGGGTTGAAGGTTGATTCATAGAAAGTTGAGGCGGTTGAGGGTTGGGAGCACCTTAAGACAGTTTCTGAAGTGCAGAGCTTTCTTGGCTTGGCAAGCGATTATAGACACTTTATTGAAGGATTCTCCAGAATAGTCCTTTCATTAACAATACTTACAAAGAAAGCAATAAGATTTGAGTGGACCAATGAGTGCAAAGAGAGTTTTCAAGAACAAAAACATATACTTACCTTTTCCCCTATTCTCGCATTGCCAACGCCCAGGAAGGAATATAAAGTCTTTTGTGACGCATCCCACCAAGACTTAGGATGCGTTCTAATACAAAAGGGAAGAGTAATAGCCTATGCATCCAAACTATTTAAATTACATGAACGCAACTACCCAACACATGACTTAGAACTAACTGCCATAGCCCACGTATTAAAGATTTGGCAACATTATCTTTTTGGAGGAAAGTGCAACATCTTCATTGACCATAAGAGCCTCAAATACATATTTGACCAAAAGGAGTTAAATTTTAGGCAAAGGCATTGGATGGAACTTATTAAGGATTTTGATTGCACTATTGTGTATCATCCTGGAAAGGCTAATGTTGTAGCTGACCCATTGAGCAGAAATAGCTTCCATGCAAGAAGTAGAGGAAGAATAGCCTTACTACAAGAGTTCGAAGACCATAAGGTGATCTTGAGTTCGGGATCTCGATTGAGAATTTAGTGGCTCCATTTCAAGTTAAGCTTACCTTCGAAGAAGATATTGTTAGGACATAACCCGAAGATCCCGTACTAAGAAGATTGGCCGAGGAAGTAAAATGCAAGAAATGATCAGACTTCCCGTTTAGAAATTATGGCACATTGCTAAGGAATGATAGATTATCTGTTCCAAACAATCAGGCACTGAAGGATAGTCTTTTGGTGGAAGCACACAGCTCGACTTATATGATGCATCTTGACAGTATTAAGATGTACATGACTTTAAAGGCCCATTACTAGTGGCCAAGAATACGAAGAGAGATAACCGAGTTTGTGGTCATGTGTTTGATTTGTTAACAAGTCAAGCCACAACGCCAAATGATTGGTGGATCATTGTGTCCCTTGCCAAGTACCGAGTGGAAATAGGAACATATTACTATGGACTTCTTATTTGGGCTACCTAGAATCCTAGGCGGTTTTGATGGAATCTGGGTAATTGTGGACAAATTCATTAAAACAGCACATTTCATCCCAATTAAATAGACTTTTCCATTAGAAAAATTGGCTAAGTTATATGTTGACAAAATTAAAAGCCAATACGGAATGCCTATGTCTATAGTTTCGAACCGAGATTCACATTTCACCTCCAAGTTTTGGTCGAAGTTGCAAGATGCACTGGGGACTAAGTTGTGTTTTAGTACTACGTTTAACCCTCAGACGATGTTCAATCTAAAAGGACCATTCAAACATTGAAAGATATATTGGGAGCTTGCGTTCTTCAATTCAGGGGGATTTGGGATGACCATTTGTTTTTAATCGAGTTTGCTTAGAATAATAGCTACCATTCCAGCATTGGGATGATCTCTTTTGAGGCGTTATATGGGAAACGATGTAGAGCGCCAGTATGTTGGTGAGAGAAATCTTTATGGATCGAAGTTGGTCTAAATGATGACAAAAAGCTTAAAAGTAATCAAGGATAATTTGAAAATTGTTTGCTATATGCAAAAGAGCTATGCGGACAATCGTCACAGAACACTGAAATTCAAAATTGGAGACAAGGTTTTCCTAAAACTATCACCATGGAAGGGAGTGATCAGGTTTAGAAGGAAGAGAAAACGAAGTCCAAGATATATAAGACCTTATGAGATTCTAGCACTCGTAGGACCAGTAGCTTATAAACTAGAGTTGCCTACGAAGTTGTCTAGAATTCATAATGTCTTCCATGTTTCCATGTTGAGAAAATATGTATCAAATCCCTTACATGTCTTCCAAGAACAATCCATCAAAGTCCAAGAAAACTTGGCCTAAGAGGAAAGACCTTTACGAGTGTTGGATAAACAATAACAGGTAGTGAGAACAAAGGTGATTCCTAAGGTGAAAATTTTATGGAGCAACCATGGCGTTGAAGAAGCCACTTGGGAAAATGAAGAGCTAATGAAGGCTAAGTATTGGCAACTTTTTCCAATAAACTTACTAAATTTCAAGGACGAAAATCCAATAAGGAGGTAGTAGTTGTGAGGCTTTGATCGTGATCTACCCTTTATGTGGTAAGGCCCTATACGGCAAGGACAATCTACACAGTAAAAGGAAAAATCTTATTGGAAAATTTGACGCAATGAACTGTTAGGCATTGGGCTCACTTTACCCGAAAAATAGTGGTATAGCCCTTGCATCAATAGGCCACTGATTGATTTGACCTTATGCTGCCTAATTTGAATCTAGAATAAGGATTTTACAGAGACACGTGCCACCTTGTGAATGGACTACCCTCCCCACCAAATAGAAGCCATCATTTCTATATAAAAAATACCACTAGAAAGGCTTATAAATAGGTGAAACCCGACCATTTTAAAGTTGCTTCTACTTTACGACATTTGAGAAAGAATTGAGAGAATTTCTAGGATTTCCAGACATCTTCAAAAGCTTAAAACCAACGTGAAGTGCAAGGAAATACATAAGGATTTGGGGCTAAGGAGTAGGCAACAAAGCCAGCTTATTTGTGAGTGGTTCTCGGTTAAAAATGTTTCCAAAGCAAAAAGGAATTTCCAATGTATTTAAATATTTTAACATGTTTCCCTTGAGACCTAGAATATAAATTATTTCTACTATGCTTCCAAAGATATGGATTTTAAAATGTGTAAAATGATGAATTAAGATGACCCTTGTACACTATGCATGAGAAACCTCGCACTTGCTATATGTTTTGGTGTGAGATGCCTTAGCCTTGTGGTGTGATCTGAGATAAGATGCTCTATTCTTGCTATGTGTTCTGGAATAGAATGTCTCATACTTGCTATGTATTATGGTATGAGATGCCCTTTGTAGCGACGTGTTCTGGCATTGGAAGACGCAATAGACTGGAATTGATAGAAACTTGTTAAATGCATTGAGAGCTCTCTGCATAGTTGTAGCTTGGCAAAAGAGTGTTGTAAACGCTTGAGTCGAGAAAAGGATACAAAGATGTAACTAACATGAAGAATGATTTTGTGATAAGATGAGAAGGTTGTAAGAACAAATGCATCTCCACGCAATACGAGCCTTAAACTTGATTTAAAAAGGAAAACATCCTTCCATATGATTTATGAATGTTACTAAAGGAATTCAAAATGTGTTACTACCTAACCTATTGGAAGAAATTGTTTTTAACCTATTGGAAGAAATTGTTTTGAACCTATTGTATTATCTATTGAGATGCAATATATTATATTGTATGTTTTAATATAAATGGTTGCAACGTGTTAAGACAACATTTGATTTGTAAAAGTGTTTATAAAGAACCACACTCACTAGATGTTTTTTGTCTAACCTTTCAAATGTTTCATTTAACTCACACTACAAGAAATTGAGAGGTTTCTTATGCACAAAACAACGTCAGAAGAGGGGACGTGGGAACAAATGCCTATACCCGATGTCATTTTGCATACGTCTGGACACAATGAAAACATTATTTTAACATTACCTTGTTCAGACGTTTCATGAAGAAGATCGAGAAATAAAAAGTCATTTCCGACGTTAGGGTCTAGGGCATCAAGAATAGTTCACAATTAAAAAAATATTTAATGTTTCCCGATGCCCTAGCATGGCATCGAGAATGGGCACACTTGGTCCCAACGGTTCTCGTCCAACATCGAAAATGGGTAACATAGTTCCCGACGACTTGCATGGGGTGTTGGAAAAAACTCAAATATTAATTATGTTAGAGCAAGGTTCCCGATGCCTCATGCACGACATTAGGAATGATTATATATGTTCTCAACACCATTAGTGATTCATTGAAAATGTTTCAAACTACTCCCGAAGAATCCATAATGGCGTCGGGTAGTGGGAAAAACTCTCGATGTCTTCAAGGTACGTCGAGAGTTCTTCTATATATTTTTTTTAAGTTCTGTGAAAGAAAAAACTAAAATGAAGGACAAAAGAAGAAGAAGGAGAAGTTCGAAACGAGCAATTTACCACCATGCTTGCCTTCCCCTTGCCCCAAATCGTCGTTCTTCCATTTCTGGTAAGTTTAAAATATATTTTTTTAGTTTTGAAGTTAGTTTAGGTTAATTAGTTTATAGCTTTATTTTTTGAAGTTAGTTTAAGATTGAATATTGAATTAGTTTTAGGATATTGAATTAGTTTTGGAATGTGGGTTAAAAATTTGAGGGGGGATTATTTTAGAAATTGGGTTGGGAAATTTAAATATTGAGTTGAAAATTTAAAAATTTGAGGGGGAATGAGGTTTAGAATTAATTGAATGGAATGGAATGAGTTAAGAATTAGAGGGGGGGTTGAATTAGAATTTTGAAGGGGGAATTTATGGATTGAACTTTTCAAGGGGGTGAGGTGAGTTTAATTGAATATTTGAAGGTGATGGGTTGAGAATTAGAGGGGAGTTAAGGATGAAATTTTAAAGGGGGTAAGGGTTATTACTATTTTTAAAATTTTGTAATTTGTGTTAAAATTTGTTTTGGCTATCTTGCAGTTATGGTAGTCTTTAGTTCAATTTTAGTTGTTTATTTCTTAGTAGTTTTGAATAACTTTGTTGTTGATTTGGGACAGATATCTTGCAGTTATGATAACCTTTTTTGTTTTGAATTTGTTTGTATTTCCGAGGGTTTGAAGATGTGGTAGTAGAGTAGCGTTGTTGTAAGGGATGGGTAGTATGCGAAGATTGAAGTTATTTGTGGTTAATTAGGTTGTGGTGGCTAATTTGAAGTTATGGTAGCCTCTGTAGTTTGAAGTTAGTTTGAGTGAAAAGTTTGGGAGATTGTATATTCAGAGGAGTAACTTTAAGATGTGAGAGGAGGAATATGCTTCTAATCAAACCTATTTATGTTTTAGGGCTTTAACAATGGAAAAAGGTTGGATGAAACTTAGGAATAAGTTTTTCCTTGAGAATAGAGAGGGAGTGACCTAATTTTTAGAAGTTGCTAAGTTTCACGTTGATGCCCACAAACGAATAAGGTATCCATGCAATAGATGTATGAACTCAAATTGAAACTGATTAGAGGGTATGGAACGACATCTACTTACTACTGGAATAGCCTCCTACAACACAGAATGGGTGTATCATGGAGAGTTGGTTAACTTTAGAGGTACAGAAAAGTTTGATAAAGAAACTAGTAGTAACCCTTTTGATGAAGGAACTAGTAGTAGCCACTTTCATGAAGAAAATGATATGTCTGATATGCTAAAAGATTTACAAGCCTCGATTGAATAGGAAGAGGAAACAGAGGAAGGTCATTTGGAGGATGAAATGCCGAGGAATATTGGGATAGATATAGAAAAAGATACAACAAATATGTTTCAGGACTTATCGAATGAAACACCTAATGAGTTGTACCCCGGTTGTTTTGAATTTTTCTCCTTGGATTTTTTGGTTAAGTTGATGCATGTGAAGGTTTTGAATGGTTGGAGTAACAAGTCCTTCAACATGTTGTTAGAACTCTTAAGAGTAGTATTTCCAATGTATAGTAATATTATCCCTAGTTCATTTTATGAAGCTAAACGAAAACTTCGCTACTTGAGTTTGGGATAGAAGACTATTTACATATGCAAATACGACTATGTATTGTACTGGAAAGAGTTTGCTGATTTGCAACAATGTCCTAGATGTGGTGAGGCTTAGTACAAGGTTAATCATAACAGAGGATTTTTTTTTTGCATAAGGTATTGCGCCACTTTCCTTTGGTATCGAGATTACAGCGCTTGTTTATTTCGTAGGAAGGGTCCATTGACATGAGATCATAGGGATGAAAGTGTCAAAACAGATGATGTGTTGAGACATCCAGCTGATGCAGAGAGATGGAAGCACTTTGATTGTGAATTTCCTGATTTTACTTATGATCCACGGAATGTGTGCTTTAGGTTAGCTTCAAATGGATTTAATCAATTTCATGCAGGAGCAATCACAGACCAAAAAGGCTGCTAAACAGAAGCAACCTTACAATCATAGCAGCGGATCAAAGTCATTTCTGCAACGATTGCATGAGCTCATTGAGCAAAGAGGGGAGTCGATTAACCGTATGGAGTTGTTCTGACAAACACACGTTTGAGATGAGACTTTCATATCGCAGACTGCAGAGGATGCACATGTAAGTTATCCAAGCAATAGTTCTGCTCTTATTTATCATCTTTAATTTATTTGTGATTTACTAACTTTAGTTTTTAAATTTGTTGCAGAATTAAATGTTGGAACTCTGGTCCCAACCTACCCCAGAAGGTTCTCAGCCACTCTTTAAGGATGAGATATGCAAGACTGTGTTGGGTAGACGACCAGGCTACTCAAAAGGCCTTGGTTAGGGGCCCAAGGCTCGCAAGACGACCAATGCGAGCAGTGCCATGACCTCGACACAATCCACGATAGAGCTCCAATTACGAATTAAGCTTGATGAAGCTAAGCGAGCGATTGAAGAACAAACAAGAAAGCAAGATATGTTAGCTTTACAAATAGAACAAATGCGAAAGCTTATAGAAGACACTACTCGGGCACAGAAAGGACCACCACATGATCCCTAGCTTTGTGGTATGTATATATATTTTCATTATTCTTCGGTTCTTCAAGTGACATCGTTTAATAATGATATGCATATGTACTAAACTTAGGCACTTTTGTATCATTATAGGTCCCGCGGTGTAGAATGACGTACGAGGCTCGTTAGAAGACATACATTATTTTGTATGAACTTTTGTGTACTTTTTTTTTGGAACATTTACTATTTTTTATTTGCATTATGAACTTTGTTTAAATTTTTTAACTTTGTTGTATTACGAACATTTACTACTTTTGATTCTGTAATCATATTTAAATTTTTGTTCAATTTGATATTTTATTTCGATGTTTACTAATTTATTGTGAATTTTCTATAATTTAATATCGCATAAATCGTACTAGAATCGAAAACGAATATGAATATTATAATTGAATAAAAATATTTCAAAAAATAAAAAATATATATATTTAAACTATTTCCCAACACACCACATACGTCGAGAATAAGGTATATATCCCGATGCACCCAAGAAAGTATCGGGAACAAGGTTCCCAACGTTGCGTCAGGGATGGTTATTTTTTATGCATGGCTAATGTCGGACGTTAGGGATGAATTGTTGGACGTTATTTTTTATGCATGGCTAACGTTGCGTTAGGGACGTTAGGGATGAATTGTTTCCAACGCACGGATGACGTTGGAAATGCTGCTGTCGGGAGACATATATTCCCGACACCGTGTTGGTGATGCATCGGGAATCTATCTCTCGATGCATTTCTTTCGACATTCTTTCTGACGTCTCTTTTGGCGTCCAAAACTTAATTTCCGACGTGATTTACACGTCTTCCGATGTTTTTATGCATCAAAAGTGATCCCACTTCTTGTAATGAATTGCACATATAAGTTGAAATCAACAAACAGTTTGCTAACTGCTTTGCTAGATCTTGAACAAATAAAAATCACATCCAACCAAAGAGAGAACCAATAGTAAGTCTACCTTATTCCGAATAAGAAACAAGTTAATAGTAACTTTAAAAGGACCATTATTTTCGTAAAACATAGCCAATTCACTACTACATCCTGGGCCCCCAGTTAACCAAATAATGATAGGATCTGATTTACTGTTGCGGGACTCAAAGAAAAAGTAGAACAACCTACACAAAATTTCCGTGGGTATTGATAAACACTAACACAACTTTGTACTATACTCATCCTAAACATAAACTACATCGCAACAAGTGAAACATGCATAAAGTATTCCACATGAAGTGATTGTTATCAAATAGATAGTAATTTGTTAGAATGCACAGTTACATCCAAAGATTGAAACATGTTCATTGACATAGACAAATAGAAAAAGAAAACATTTTCCATAGGACGTGAACAACACAAGGATATGTTTGATTTGATCGAATTATTTTTGAAAAATCCATATGCTTTGGTTTACTCATTTTTTTCCCATCTCAGTTGGTAAGATGTTAAGATGGGAACACTAACCATATCTAGTCCCTGAAAAACCGTCCTTTTGTTTCCACCTTCTTCACTTTATTGACTTTTATCGAAGCCAATCATTGGTTTCCCTTGACACTTTTTTGCTTAGTTGTGACCATATGCTATAACAAGACAAGAGACATGCTAATCAGATGATACATTATACCCCGAAGGCCCAAATTATGAGATATTGTGCCACAATTGTCCGATAAACATAAATGAATAATCACAAATAGGAAAGCAAGAAATCAACCAATGCTATTAGTTTCCTAAGAAATAAAAGCCCAATAAGTTGCTACCAATAAAACAAGAAATAAATTATACAATACAAAATGAACTTGAAAAAAGATACAAGGTGTTCAAAATGAAGCCCGACAGTTGCTTCTGTCGCATATATCTTTGTAGAGAACTCTTTCATTCTTCCTTTCTTAAACCTTAAAACTTTATGAGGCCAAGTAAATTGTAAATTCTTTCAAATTTTTTAGGAAAAAAAGAAAAAAGTACCAACGACTGGCGAGGAATGCCAGTAATTGATGGCATGTGAGGAATGCTAGTGACAGACGCCTGAGGAATGGCCAACAGCTGGATGTTGGAATTGTGTTTTGGTTGCGGTGTTTGAAGAGGTTGAAAGGGTTTACGTGAGATGGGATCCAATTTGGGGGAAAACTGAATTAAATTTTATTTTAATAAAATAAGTTTTATATTTTTATGACCACAAAAAACTATCATAGAAAAGTGGAATCTGAAAACAAAAATGCAAAATTTAACATTTATGACATTTTTGTTCCCTCCTTTCAATTTGGGTTATAGTGAAGTGTCATGGTATGTCATTTTTCTTGTAGTGCCTCCTCACCTAGCTCATTACCTGATAATTGGTTAAGTGTTTGTTGTTGTCTTCCCTTCTCGCATTATCTTGTTGTACCGTATTGCATTTCTTCACAACGCGTTGTCTGATTCCTTCGAATTCTGCCCCTTTCCTCACTTTGTCTCAAAATGCCTACTAAAGCTTAATTCTACTAACTTCTTAATTTACAAGAAACTCCTCTATTAGGACACAAGTTTCTCAATTACAACATTTAAGAAATAATCGTGAAGTAAGAGAAATCGTGAGATAACCCTAGCTTGTTTTAAAGACCAAAAATTTTCATTAAATATAATTTATATTTTCTTAACATTCTTGACATTTAAAAATGACAAGAAAATATCGATTTCACTTGATCTTTTAAAAATGTCAATGTTAAGACTATATTTAACATGATTTTTAGTGTGTAACTCTTCCCCTATCACTCTATATATTCACTAAATTCAACATTTTAAAGGGATAATAAACTAAACATCATAACAAGTCCAGCACAATAAGAATAACTTAAAATGAAGCTAAAACGAGCAAGAACGAGTTGAAACGAGTTTTAGGGGCGATTTGGTAAATTTTTGGAAGAGGTGTGTTGCCCCAGCGCTACGGAGCACCGCGATGCCAAGGCAAAATCTGGGTGAGCGTAGCGCTTTGAGATTTTTGATGTGAATTGAGGTACGTGTCTTCGTGCATCTTTACCAAAATAACTGCCATTATGGTGTTAAATCCTCCATTTCACTCCACTAATTGGAACTTTCAATCACTCTTTAGTTTGTAAGCAAAAATTCTTGAAACTTAGTGTAAAAACTTTCTTAATTACTCAATAAAATTCTCTCCAATTTGCTTCAAGAATGTCTACCTTTCTCCATAAATTCACTTTAGCATCTTCAATCTCCATGATGGGCGAAGGTAACTTTTAGGAAAAATGGGTATTTGTTTAATTCTATGAGATTCATTGTATAATTTTGCATTGATAATTGATATTGGGGCTTTTTCCTTTTTTACTTTTTAATAAAAGATTCTTTAAAAGTAGGCTTGATCACCCTATGATTTTAGAATTTAAAAGTAGGCTTGATGTGCTAAACTCATTGTTAAAGCATGAATGTTGATAATCTTAGATTGAATTCTTTAGCATCACTTAGCATGCTATCGAATATACCCTTGATTGTTAATTTGAAAATGTATGAATGAATCTTTTTAAAAATAGAGGCTACCCACTTTAAAAAGTCTCTATTTGAAACTCTTGATTTTAATGCAATTCAATGTTTGTTGAAAATACTAGATGAATACTTAATTGCATGAATTAATATGGATTTTATTCTTTTACATTGTTCAAATTAGGGTAATTGGTCCTAAAAAAGACAAACTGATTGAGGATCAATTTGATTACAATTACCCTTTTGTTTCAATGATTAGAATTAAAGTGAATAACCCAATTCTCTATTCTTTTTAATTGAGAGAAACATTTATATTCATTTCTTGAATTTCTTTGCTTCCTACTTGCAATTCAAATTCTATTTCTATAAAGATTGATAGTTCTTCCAATTATTTTCATGTTCTTTTGCTTGTGACAATGAAACCTCCCCTTTTACTGCTACTTTCTTTTAGATTCTTAAAATTATTGACCCTTTTGATTTCTTGATTGAAGTGCTTATCAACATTTTTCTTGGAACACGACCTCAACTTCTAGTATACTACCCACAATTTTATTGAGAAAGTTGGGTAAAATATACTTGAAAGTCTTTTAGGTAGTGAATTCTTTCGTTCCCAATTGCTTAATTCTTTTGTATAGTTCTTTTGCCTATTGTATATATGTTGTTGTAATCCCTTGATAATCTTTTGTGCAATAGCTATTATCTTTTGTATACATTTTATTCTTCAAATGACCCAAATCAACGTATTTTTAGTCAAACAATGTGCCACGTGAAAAAATTGAGAAAATTTATCCCACCTTTACGTTTTTAAAAAAATTCATGACGTTTTTGTTTAAAAATTCACCTATTACTTAACGTTTTTGTTTAAACGGCAAGAGAATCTGTTTTTGTAGTAATATTAATTTAGAGTAACAAAATACTAGTGAATCATATATAATCGATTTTATACAATGTTTAATATCAAAGGTTGTGAAAGAAGATTCATAGTATATGTATGGTCGTGCAAAATATGTATCCATCCCAATCGGACTTTTTTTGGATAACTTATAGACCCACCACGTAATTTGCACATAGATTTGGTATTTGTTATTTAAACTCCATACGAGCTCGATGTTCGTTGAAAAACTATGTTGTATTATCTTCTCGGCCATTACAATAAATTTGAAAGAAATAGTGTTATTTACAAGCTACTAATGTAATTTTGCATATGTACTAATTTTGTGAAAAAGCAAATTTAGAATCATGTCATTTTTAACTAATTTAATATATTTACAATTATAAATTGAAAATATAAATTATCTTTGAAAAATAAATTGTAACGACCCAACTTTTCCGGACTAAGCTGAGGTCACTACCAAATATCAAAACTCGACCATTCAACATAAAAACTTAAAACAGACCAGTTACGATTCATTAAAACATTAGAAACCTTACAAAAGACAGTTTCGGGCCCTATTTTAAATAAATCAAGAAAGTCACAAAATAAAAATATCAAGGCACCAGTTCAAAATCACAAGTCAAAATATTCAGACAAAATACATAGCGGAAGCGATTAAGAAAACCAGACGCGTCCATATGGCCTTCACGCATCCTTCCTGCCTCTCGTCGGTCTGCCCCTCGCTGTGCCCCTACCTGAAAAGTTAAAGAAGAGAAAGGGTGAGTATAAACATACCCAGTAAGGGACCCACTACTGGGCCCGTTAGGGGACAACAGTTAACTTCCTATTCGGGGGTACCCTACATATCAGTCTAATGCTCCCGAAGGATGCACATATCAGTCTAGTGCTCCCGAAGGATGCACATATCAGTCTAGTGCTCCCGAAGGATGCACATATCAGTCTAGTGCTCCCGAAGGACGCACATATCAGTCTAGTGCTCCCGAAGGACGCACATATCAGTCTAGTGCTCCCGAAGGATGCACATATCAGTCTTGTGCCCCCGAAGGATGCACATATCAGTCTAGTGCTCCCGAAGGATGCACATATCCGTAAGGCACACTACCCCATAGATGAAGCTAACCGTTACCCCTCAGTCCAAACTAAACTGTCTACGTCAATCACATCCCAACGACATTCATATCACAGTCCCGCCCTAGGCTTTATCAGTCAGATAGTATAAGTTTAAACATCTACACCCTCAGTTGCTATATGCATTACCGATTCGCACACCAATAGGGAAAACCCTAGGTCCAAACGACTAACCAACCAAAACCGGACTCACGGTCCATCCCCGTCCAAATTCCATGAACCACATCCAGACCGGTGTTTACTACATACTGAACCATAACTTCAAGGTCCATCAACATAAAATCTCAATCCACAATTATCAGTCACAGTATAATCACATCAGACAGCATATAATATCAGTATTTAACAGCCAACACGCATACAATTATTCAGTACAGTCACTAACGTGTAATTCCCTGTGAATTACTACGTTTTCAGCCTGGACTCGGGGTCCAGTAGTAGGAAAACCCTTACCTGATACTCGGTTATGCCTCTCGATTGAATCCACTCTCAACAGATCAACCTAAACGAAAACACAACGGTTTTAGTTGATGACGTTAGTAGCAGTTGTTTTAAAAAGGTTATCCGTTGACTTACTCAAGGAAAGGAAGCTGTCTCCAACCAGGTCTGCCGCGGAACCCGAGGACTTAAGCGTCAACTCTGTACTACCTTCAAGGGAGAAAAGTAGGGCCACATCTTAATCCAACGTTCAAACTCGAATCGGACGAGGTAACATTAGGGAATTCATCAAACAATCCTTACCGAAGACTCACCGTGAACCGAAGTGGAGGAAAGAAGGCTTAGGTGGCTCGGCTCGGCTCGGCTCGGCTCGGCTCGGCTCGGCTTGGTTCGGCTCGCAGCTCGGCTCACTCGGCTCGCGGCTCGGCTTGGTTCGGCTCGCGGCTCGGCTTACTCGGCTCACGGCTCGGCTTACTCGGCTCGCGGCTCGGCTTGGTTCGGCTCGCGGCTCGGCTCACTCGGCTCGCGGCTCGGCTGGGTTCGGCTCGCGGCTCGGCTCACTCGGCTCGCGGCTCGGCTTGGTTCGGCTGGCGGCTCGGCTTGGTTCGGCTCGCGGCTCGGCTCGCGGCTCGGCTCACTCGGCTCGCGGCTCGGCTTGGTTCGGCTCGCGGCTCGGCTCGCGGCTCGGCTCGCGGCTCGCTCGGCTTAGGGCTCGGCTCCGACAAGGATGGCGGCTCGGGTACGGCTCGGACTGGAAACAGGTTCCGGTCGGGTCAGCTTGGAACCGGGTCGGGTTGGGCGAAACGGCAGCACGGTTCTGAGACTTCTTTCTCCCGGCGAACGACGGCGGCGGCGAATCGCGGACGACACACGAGGGATGCGGGTGGCTGCTTCGTGGAGCGGCGACGAACGGCGGTGGCGTTGGCTGGGATTCGACGGACGACGACGAAGAGACGGGTTGCGGCTTGCGGATGGTGGCTGCGGCGAATGTCCGGCGAGGCTACGCACACCGACGGAGATGGAGATAGGGGCAGAGGACGGAGACAGAGAGGATGGTGATGGTAAGGACGAGAGATGGTGGCGGAGACGGAGATGGAAGCGAAAACGGTGAGGCGCGGCGTGGCTTGAGGAAGACGACCGAAGAAGAAGAAAATTTTGGAGGAGGGGGGGGGGGAACGGCGCGCGTCTCCTTTAGGGTTTCTCCCTCCCCTTTTTTTTTAAAATATATATATATATATATATTTATATATTAAATTAAGAAATTAATAATAATAATAATAAAATAAAAAAAATAAAATAATAATAATAATAATAATAATAATAAAGTAATAATAATATATTAATAATATTAATATTAAATAAATAACAATTTATTATATTTCTATAATATTAATTAATAATAATAATAATTATAATATTAATATTATAACAAATAAAATAAATATTAATAATAATAATATAATTAATATTATATTATTATTATATCAACTTGCACATTACGTAAAACGAGGAAAATTTTACCTTAAATTTTCGGAGCGTTACATTCTTCCCTCCTTGGGGAACTTTCGTCCTCGAAAGTTTACTTCTCGAACAGTTCGGGATAACGGGATCTCATGTCGTCTTCACGCTCCCATGTAGCCTCTTCTACCCGGTGATTCCGCCATAAGACTTTAACTAGGGGAATTTGTTTATTTCTCAACGTCTTCACCTCTCTAGCAAGCACCTCAACAGGTTGTTCAACATAGCTCAAGTTTTCATCAATCTCTAGTGGCTCGTAATCCACTACGTGAGATGGATCTGACACGTACTTCCTCAACATAGAAACGTGAAACACATCATGGACTGTCGAGAGTGATGGAGGTAACGCCAAGCGATAAGCTACAGGGCCAATCCGCTCCAGAATCTCAAACGGCCCAACAAAACGGGGACTCAACTTTCCCCTCCTTTCAAAACGCAAGACACCTTTCATAGGTGCTACCTTTAAGAACACCTTATCCCCTATCTCAAACTCAAGGTCCTTCCGCCTCACATCTGCATAACTCTTCTGTCTACTCTGAGCGGTATGCATGCGTGATCTAATCTTCTGAATCGCTTCATTAGTAGACTGAACTAACTCAGGACCCATCAATCTCTGCTCACCTACCTCATCCCAGCAAACCGGGGATCTACAACATTTGCCGTACAGGGCCTCAAACGGTGCCATGCCAATAGTAGCCTGATAGCTGTTATTATAAGCAAATTCCATCAAATGTAAGTGGGAGTCCCAGCTACCTGGAAATTCCAATGCACACGCTCGCAACATATCCTCTAAAACCTGGTTCAGACGCTCAGTCTGACCGTCAGTCTGTGGATGGAAAGCCGTACTAAAGTCCAATCTCGTGCCCATAGCAGTCTGCAAACCCTTCCAAAATTTGGAAGTGAAACGGGCATCTCTGTCAGAAACAATCGACACTGGCACTCCGTGCAATCTCACTATTTCAGACATGTACAACTGTGCCCACTTACTAGCAGTATAGGTGGATTTACCCGGAACAAAGTGCGCTGATTTAGTAAGTCTGTCCACCACAACCCAGATCACTGTAAATCCCCTCAGAGTTCTCGGTAGCCCTGTAATGAAATCCATGGACACGTTTTCCCACTTCCATTCCGGTATGCTCAAGGGTTGTAATAAACCCGCTGGTTTCTGCCTTGGTGCCTTAACCTGCTGACACACCAAGCATTTACTGACAAATTCTGCTACTTCCCTCTTCATGTTACGCCACCAATAAACCCGCTTTAGGTCCTGATACATCTTCGTACTACCTGGGTGCATAGAAAATGGGGAACTGTGAGCCTCAGCTAATAATTCTGTCTTAACCGCACTATCTGACGGGACACAGAGGCGCCTCTCAAACAACAGTCCACCATCAGAGGATAACGAGAACTCAGCCGTTTGCCCTGCCTCTGCTAGGCCACGTTTCTCAACCAGATAAGGATCGTTACTCTGAGCATCAATGATCTTCTGCCTCAAAGTCGGCTGTACCGTCAACTGGGCTAACTGCATAGTAACTGCACCCACTGACACTGCAATCTCAGCCCGCTCAAGATCCCGATGCAATGGGGCCTGTCGGGTAATAAGTGCTGCCGAATGTGATACCTTTCTACTAAGAGCATCAGCTACCACATTCGCCTTGCCTGGATGATACAGTATCTCACAATCGTAATCCTTCACTAACTCAAGCCATCTCCGCTGTCTCATATTCAATTCTTTCTGAGTAAAGAAGTACTTCAGGCTCTTATGATCTGTGAATATCTGTATCTTTTCACCGTATAAATAATGCCTCCATATTTTCAAAGCAAAAACCACTGCTGCCAACTCTAGATCATGTGTAGGGTAGTTCTGCTCATGACTCTTCAACTGACTAGACGCATAAGCGACCACCTTACCCTGCTGCATCAAAACACAACCCAGACCCTTCTTGGAAGCATCACTATAAATCACGAAACTGCCAGAACCATCAGGTACCGTAAGAACCGGCGCGGTAACTAGCTTCTGTTTAAGGGTCTGGAAACTGTCCTCACATGCCTTGCTCCAAACAAAAGGAGCTCCCTTTCTGGTCAACTGAGTAAGAGGAGTAGCTATACGGGAAAAGTTCTCCACAAACCGCCGATAATAGCCTGCTAAACCCAGAAAGCTACGAACCTCACTGACTGTGGAAGGTCGGGTCCAACCGGTGACTGCCTCTATCTTAGCTGGATCCACAGAGACTCCATCCTTAGAAACCACGTGGCCCAGAAAGGACACCTGCTTCAGCCAAAACTCGCATTTCGAGAACTTTGCATACAACTTATTATCCCGAAGTGTTTGCAAAACCATACGTAAATGCTCCTCATGTTCGGCCTCCGTCTTGGAGTATATCAAAATATCGTCGATAAACACGATAACAAAAGTATCTAGGAACTCCCTAAACACTCTGTTCATCAAGTCCATAAACACTGCCGGAGCATTCGTCAAACCAAAAGACATCACAATAAACTCGTAGTGTCCATATCTGGAACGAAATGCTGTCTTCGGTACATCCTCATCCTTAATTCTCAGCTGATGGTATCCCGACCGAAGATCAATCTTAGAGAACACTGTGGCTCCCTGTAACTGGTCAAATAGATCGTCAATCCTGGGCAAGGGATATCTGTTCTTTACGGTTACTTTGTTCAACTCCCTATAGTCAATGCACAGACGCATCGATCCGTCCTTCTTCTTAACGAATAAGACTGGCGCACCCCAAGGCGACACGCTCGGTCGAATGAATCCCTTATCAAGCAATTCCTGTAACTGTACCTTCAGTTCTTTCAGTTCTGCGGGGGCCATTCTGTAAGGGGCCCTGGATATAGGGACCGTGCCGGGCTCCAACTCTATGGCAAACTCAACCTCCCTGTGCGGAGGTAACCCTGGAAGTTCCTCAGGAAAGACATCCGGATAGTCCCTCACTACTGGTTCTGATGACAGGGATACATCGGCCTCTCTAGTATCCACCACGCTCGCTAAGATACCCCAAGTACCCTGACTGAGCAGTTTACTGGCCCTGATGGCTGAGATTACCTGAGGCAACGACTTTGACCCTCCTCCCTTAAATTTAAAACTGGCCATCGAGGGAGGGTTAAACGTTACCTCCTTACGTGAACAATCTATACTGGCGTGGTTAACGGCCAACCAGTCCATACCCAGGATTACATCAAAGTCTAGCATATCCAGAACTATCAGCGTTACTTCAATCACATGACCTGCTATCTCAATCTGACATGCCTTCACCTTTTCCTTCGACAACATACATTCCCCGGAAGGAGTAGATACTGACAGAACATGGTGTAAGGGCTCTACCTCTAAGCGGGCATGCGACACAAACGCGGAAGAGATAAAAGAATGCGACGAACCCGAATCAAACAAAACTAAGGCGTAATGCCCCAACACTGGGAGCGTACCTGTTACTACTGTGCCTGCCTTCTCAGCCTCGGTCCTGTTGGTAGCAAAGACTCTACCCTGATGTGGAGCACCTGCTCCCTGATTCTGCGCGATCCCCGTGACTCTCAACGGGCATCTATCAGCTGTATGACCCTCTTGCCTGCACTTAAAGCAGGTCCTGGTCCCGAATAAGCAACGGCCCAGATGGTGCTTCCCACAAGTGGTACACAACGGCTTTCCTCTGGCAGCCTCTCCTGTCTCAAAAGGTTTCTGCTGGAAGCTGCGAAACTCACCACCGGGTCTGAAATTCCGCTGTGGCACTGGAACAGGCTGCTGCTCAGCCTTCCTCTTCTGTCCAGACGTCGAACCTCTACCAGCGGTCTTAGACGAGTTGGCCCTCTCCTGTAAACTGAGATCCACTGCCAGGCGCAGTGCATCGGCATGAGTAGCAGGTCTGAAAGCTCGGACCAAACCCTGAATGTCCAGTCTGAGGCCTCTAACAAACTTGTCAGCTCTGGCCGCCTCGGTCGCTATCATCTCGGGAGCGAAGCGGGATAACATGTCAAACTCCGCATCGTACTGCTCCACGGTCATGTCACCCTGCTCTAAGTTCAGGAACTCCTGCCGCTTGGCATCTCTCAAACTGGCAGAGAAGAATTTCGCATAGAAACTCTCCTTGAACTGCTGCCACGTGATCTGACTCACATCACCACCTAGCATCCTCTCTGTGGTCTCCCACCATGCAGTACCTCTGTCAGTCAACATAAAAACAGCACACTGAACCTTCTGATCCTCAGGGCATTTCATGTAACGGAATATGGTTTCTAAGGACGATAACCACATCTGAGCCCTGGTGGGGTCCTCCAAAGACCCATCGAACGTCGTGGGATTATACTTCCTGAAATCCCTCAGATGCTTAGCCTCTGCCGACAACTGATCCGGCACAAACTGGGGCGCAACTGGTACTGGAGCCGGAGCTGGAGCAGGAACTCGTGCTGGAGCTGGCGCCGGAGTTGGCGAGGCAGGCTTCTGCTGCTCCCGCATCTGCATAATCATATCTCTAAACCTCTGCTCCATGGCGGCTAGGTCCGCATGAGTAACTGGCGCAGCCGGGTCAGGGGCTTGGGCTACAGGCTGCACCTCAGGCTGAACGCGTCCTGCTCCCCTTCCTCGGCCTCCTCGGCCACCCCTACGTGCACCTCTCCTTGGTGGCATTTTCCTAACAACCACCAAACGATTCCTTTAGTCATAAATGGTGATTGAATTTGCAGTTTAACTTAGGTAAGGTAATGCATGTAGAGTTATACATATACTTTCATGAGAGCGTACCTGACGAGCGGCAAGGATCGTTTCAGCCATAAGGACACAAAACACAGACTCACATTATAAGTCAGTCTACAGAACCTAAAACTTAGGCTCTGATACCAACTGTAACGACCCAACTTTTCCGGACTAAGCTGAGGTCACTACCAAATATCAAAACTCGACCATTCAACATAAAAACTTAAAACAGACCAGTTACGATTCATTAAAACATTAGAAACCTTACAAAAGACAGTTTCGGGCCCTATTTTAAATAAATCAAGAAAGTCACAAAATAAAAATATCAAGGCACCAGTTCAAAATCACAAGTCAAAATATTCAGACAAAATACATAGCGGAAGCGATTAAGAAAACCAGACGCGTCCATATGGCCTTCACGCATCCTTCCTGCCTCTCGTCGGTCTGCCCCTCGCTGTGCCCCTACCTGAAAAGTTAAAGAAGAGAAAGGGTGAGTATAAACATACCCAGTAAGGGACCCACTACTGGGCCCGTTAGGGGACAACAGTTAACTTCCTATTCGGGGGTACCCTACATATCAGTCTAATGCTCCCGAAGGATGCACATATCAGTCTAGTGCTCCCGAAGGATGCACATATCAGTCTAGTGCTCCCGAAGGATGCACATATCAGTCTAGTGCTCCCGAAGGACGCACATATCAGTCTAGTGCTCCCGAAGGACGCACATATCAGTCTAGTGCTCCCGAAGGATGCACATATCAGTCTTGTGCCCCCGAAGGATGCACATA
This sequence comes from Cucumis melo, assembly GCF_025177605.1. Classification (NCBI taxonomy): domain Eukaryota; kingdom Viridiplantae; phylum Streptophyta; class Magnoliopsida; order Cucurbitales; family Cucurbitaceae; genus Cucumis; species Cucumis melo. The sequence continues at coordinate 22,139,456 of NC_066857.1, read as the reverse complement.
TCAGTCTAGTGCTCCCGAAGGATGCACATATCCGTAAGGCACACTACCCCATAGATGAAGCTAACCGTTACCCCTCAGTCCAAACTAAACTGTCTACGTCAATCACATCCCAACGACATTCATATCACAGTCCCGCCCTAGGCTTTATCAGTCAGATAGTATAAGTTTAAACATCTACACCCTCAGTTGCTATATGCATTACCGATTCGCACACCAATAGGGAAAACCCTAGGTCCAAACGACTAACCAACCAAAACCGGACTCACGGTCCATCCCCGTCCAAATTCCATGAACCACATCCAGACCGGTGTTTACTACATACTGAACCATAACTTCAAGGTCCATCAACATAAAATCTCAATCCACAATTATCAGTCACAGTATAATCACATCAGACAGCATATAATATCAGTATTTAACAGCCAACACGCATACAATTATTCAGTACAGTCACTAACGTGTAATTCCCTGTGAATTACTACGTTTTCAGCCTGGACTCGGGGTCCAGTAGTAGGAAAACCCTTACCTGATACTCGGTTATGCCTCTCGATTGAATCCACTCTCAACAGATCAACCTAAACGAAAACACAACGGTTTTAGTTGATGACGTTAGTAGCAGTTGTTTTAAAAAGGTTATCCGTTGACTTACTCAAGGAAAGGAAGCTGTCTCCAACCAGGTCTGCCGCGGAACCCGAGGACTTAAGCGTCAACTCTGTACTACCTTCAAGGGAGAAAAGTAGGGCCACATCTTAATCCAACGTTCAAACTCGAATCGGACGAGGTAACATTAGGGAATTCATCAAACAATCCTTACCGAAGACTCACCGTGAACCGAAGTGGAGGAAAGAAGGCTTAGGTGGCTCGGCTCGGCTCGGCTCGGCTCGGCTCGGCTCGGCTCGGCTCGGCTCGGCTCGGCTTGGTTCGGCTCGCGGCTCGGCTCACTCGGCTCGCGGCTCGGCTTGGTTCGGCTCGCGGCTCGGCTTACTCGGCTCACGGCTCGGCTTACTCGGCTCGCGGCTCGGCTTGGTTCGGCTCGCGGCTCGGCTCACTCGGCTCGCGGCTCGGCTGGGTTCGGCTCGCGGCTCGGCTCACTCGGCTCGCGGCTCGGCTTGGTTCGGCTGGCGGCTCGGCTTGGTTCGGCTCGCGGCTCGGCTCGCGGCTCGGCTCACTCGGCTCGCGGCTCGGCTTGGTTCGGCTCGCGGCTCGGCTCGCGGCTCGGCTCGCGGCTCGCTCGGCTTAGGGCTCGGCTCGGACAAGGATGGCGGCTCGGGTACGGCTCGGACTGGAAACAGGTTCGGGTCGGGTCAGCTTGGAACCGGGTCGGGTTGGGCGAAACGGCAGCACGGTTCTGAGACTTCTTTCTCCCGGCGAACGACGGCGGCGGCGAATCGCGGACGACACACGAGGGATGCGGGTGGCTGCTTCGTGGAGCGGCGACGAACGGCGGTGGCGTTGGCTGGGATTCGACGGACAACGACGAAGAGACGGGTTGCGGCTTGCGGATGGTGGCTGCGGCGAATGTCCGGCGAGGCTACGCACACCGACGGAGATGGAGATAGGGGCAGAGGACGGAGACAGAGAGGATGGTGATGGTAAGGACGAGAGATGGTGGCGGAGACGGAGATGGAAGCGAAAACGGTGAGGCGCGGCGTGGCTTGAGGAAGACGACCGAAGAAGAAGAAAATTTTGGAGGAGGGGGGGGGGAACGGCGCGCGTCTCCTTTAGGGTTTCTCCCTCCCTTTTTTTTTTAAAATATATATATATATATATTTATATATTAAATTAAGAAATTAATAATAATAATAATAAAATAAAAAAATAAAATAATAATAATAATAATAATAATAATAATAATATAATAATAATATATTAATAATATTAATATTAAATAAATAACAATTTATTATATTTCTATAATATTAATTAATAATAATAATAATTATAATATTAATATTATAACAAATAAAATAAATATTAATAATAATAATATAATTAATATTATATTATTATTATATCAACTTGCACATTACGTAAAACGAGGAAAATTTTACCTTAAATTTTCGGAGCGTTACATAAATTGGTCGACAAATTTAAGTTTTATAAGCGTACAATACATATTCAACTTCATCGATGTTTCCAGTAACAATTTTATATCAAAACTATATCATTTTTTTTATGTTTCTTGTGTCGTTGAACTCCTAACCTAAACTATTATTGTTTCAATGAAATTTACAAGTTTGTATTTAAAATATTGTCCTAAAATTAGCCTAACCACAATATCATCGAATATCATCGTGATAAATCCTAAACATGAAGACTTTACATTGAAAACCAAACATCTTTTCAATTTCTCAACAAAATTGCATGAAAAAATATTCATTAGAAAGCTATTATAATAAACTACTAAATGAAAAAACCGCACTTAAATCAATCAAGTATAGTAGAAGTTATGATTATATTAATCAAGCTTAAAAGCACAACCAATTTTTCTCAAATTCCTCCCCCATCCAAACTCTTTCCATCAATGCCACCCAAATCTAGCGCTATTAACCGTCGACGTTTGATCAAACCACCGTAACTTAAACTTGGAAAAGGTAGTGATCCGCGTGATAGGCCCAAATCCAATCAGATTTGAGTATCTGTTTGTTGAACATGACAAGCCGACTACTTAACCTTTAAACATTTTAGTCATTTCATCGCAACGAAATTACCAGCAACGTATTAGCTTCCTCTCTTTTCTTAATATCCCAATTTTTCATTTCGATAATTTTCTTCTTCTTCTACCCTAATCCAATTCAATTCTTCTGTTCCCTTAACCCTAATTCTACTTTCATATTGTTGGATTTGATTTCGTTTCTACTCCAATGGCTACTGAGGAACCGGTGGTGCCGGTGGAGTATGCGGCAGAGCTGACTAACGCCGAACAAGCGGAAGAAAATCCGGCCAACGAAGCTGCGAAGTCTAAGAAGTCGAGAGAGCCTAAAGAGAAGAAACCTGCTGCTCATAGAAAACCAAGAAGTCCTCCAACTCATCCTCCATATGAAGAGGTGTGTTGCTCAATCGAATTTGAATTTTCTTTTGAATTTAATGTTAGGTGTATTGGATCTGTTTTGTTGATTTTGTTTGGTGTTTTGATTTCAGATGATTAAGGATGCGATTGTTACGTTGAAGGAAAGGACTGGTTCGAGTCAGTATGCGATCACTAAGTTTATTGAAACAAAGCAAAAGCAACTTCCATCTAACTTTAAGAAGCTTTTGTTATTCCATTTGAAGAAACTTCTCGCCTCCGGGAAGTTGGTGAAGGTTAAGAGTTCGTTTAAGCTTAAGCCGGCAGTTGCGAAACCTGCTTCTCCTGTGAAGAAGCCTGTAGCTGCTAAGCCGAGGTCTAAAACCGTAGCTAAGCCTAAAGCTGTGGCTAAGTCTCCTGCGAAGCCGAAAGCTGCTGCAAAGCCGAAGCCTAAGACGGCTGCCAAACCCAAAGCTGCTCCTAAACCTAAACCTGCTCCAGCCAAGTCAAAAAGCAGTGCTGTGGCGAAGCCCAAAGCTGCGACAAAGACCAAAGCCGCTCCCAAGCCGAAAGCCAAGGAAAAGCCTGCGAAGGTTGCAAGGACTTCGACCAGAACCTCACCCGGAAGGAAGGCACCAGCTCCAAAACCGGTAGTAAAGAAGGCGCCCGCGGCCAAGAAGGCTCTGGCAAGAAGTGTGAAATCTAAGAAAGTGGAATCGCCGGCGAAAACGGCTCCGGCTAAAAGAGGAAGGAAGTAAAAGGGGGTAGATCGTGGCGGCGGTCCTGTAAATTCGTAATCCCTCCCGTACAGACCCTTACATGCCGTGCTACAGAGGAGTTTACTTCAAGCTTTTCGAAAATTTCTTTTATTTGTTAATTTGTATAACTTTTTCTCTCCCCAAGTTGATATATCACTCAGATTAGTTTTTAATAGATATTCTGTGATCATTTAGCGACGTTGATTCCATTTCTCAACCTATTATTTCTATGGGCAATTCGACTCCATCAATTATCAAGGAAATTATTTGTTTCTCTTAACGCTCGAAATGGACTTGGATTGGATTTCGTAACTGAAGTTTGAAGCCTTCTTGCTAAGCTTGGTAAATCTCAATCCTTCTTGTATTTCTCGCCCCAATTTTCCGTTTGTATGGTTCAGATTTTGCCTAATATCTGTCTAAAAGATGAATTCTTAGATATATTGTTAATCAACTTGTTATATTTGATGGTTTTGATCATTAGTATTAATTCTTTGGGGCTGATGATTTAGCAGCATTCTCACAACTTATGGTATTTAATCTACAGATGTTTGCATTAGTTGTTCCTTGTAGTTAGTTTTATTTGGGTATGTATTGATTTGCTGATGATTTTTCTTCCACAAGGGATGGATTTATACAAAATACTGGATTAAGAAGTCGTTTGGAACACAAATTTTTGAAGGATAAGAGAAGCTACCCTTATGAAAACATTAAGTTTCGGAAGATTGAGAAGGTGATTGGTGGATAAGAACACGGGTTGGAATTTGGCTAAGAAGTCAAATTTGGTAGGGAGAGATTTGGAGAAAAAAAATAATTTTAACTTATTTGGGATGGGTTTGGGGATAACGGAGAAAAGGATTATAATAATATTAAAATTATGATAATCTTAATGGTATGATAATGAGATAGTTGCAAATATAATAATTATATTTAAAATAATGAAGTATATAACAATATTTTAAAAAAATTGCAAATATAGCAAAATTTGTCAAAATCTATTAATGATAAGAGTATATCACTGATAGACCATGTAGCAAATGTTGGTTTATGACTGATAAATCATAAGAGTATCAATGATAAACCATAAGAGTCTATCGGTGATACACTTTGCTATATTTGCAATTTTTTTAAAATATTGTTACATACTTAATAATTATTCTAAAATTTGCTACTCATTATAATTACCCTATGATAATATGTGTTTTGGGAAAAAGTTATTATTGGCAATGTTAGGATAATATGTGTTTGGAGGAAGAAATATGAAAGCTAATGTTACGATAGTGTGTTTGGAGAAGGGATTATGATAGTAGTGTTATAACAATATATGTTTGGGGGAAGGGTTATGATTATAGTAATTTAAAAAACAATAATAGAATTTGGATTGAGTTATTTGGGTAGGATAATGTAGGGTTGTAAGAAAAGAAAATAGAGGCGAAGATAACGTTATTTGGAGATTAGGATAACCTTAATCTTCATTTATCATAACCGTGTTTGGCCCAATTTCCTAACCTTTTTCTCCCTAAACCCTCCCCCCACCCACCCCAAACATACCCTCGATGGTTATCCAACGAGGGTTTATCATTCTTTTATATGATTAAACTAAAATTTGATTTTCTTACTCGACCTCATTTCTTATATATGTTTGTGACTGTTTGAACCATTTTGCATGCACTTTGTAGGACAATTGTCGTTTGCTACATTTGATTTTTGAAATAACTTGTAGGACATTCATTTGGTTTCAAAAATAACTTGTATGATATTGAGTAGCACTTGACTTTAGTCTTAAAACAATAAAAGAAAATTCTTGGAGAGAATTCACGACACATATATTAAAGGAAAAACATATGTTATCAGTAAGGTGAGTCCTAGATCCATTGGACCCTATCAGGTAACGGAGCGAGTTGGACTAATAGCCTATAGATTCGAATTGCTAGCAAAACTTGTTCGAATACATGATGTTTTTTTGTGTATCCATGTTGGGGAAATATATTTTAGATCAGTCACATGTGTTGCAAGTGCAACCAATTTAGCTGAAAGAAAATTTGAGTTACTAGGAAGAAGCAATTCAGATCCTCAACAAGAAGGAGCAAGTATTGAGAAACAATACGATCCCACTCATGAAGATTCCTTGAAGACACCACGGAGTGGAGAAGGCAACCTAGGAGATAGAAGACTATATGAGAAGGAGGTACTTGACACTCTTCACTTGAGAATTTCTAAATTTCGACTCTTCACTTGAGAATTTCTAAATTTCGAGGACGAAATTTCATAAGGAGGAGGTAAGTTGTAAATCCAAGACTTTCTTAATCTTTTTATTCTTTTCGAACCATAGAATTAAAGATTGTTATTTTGTTATAAGGAAAAATGGCAAAGAAAGACGTATGTTTCTTTTTTTATTTTGAAGTTAAACAAAAGAAAATAAGATAAATATCAAAAAGAAAAAGGAAGAAATGAAAATAAAATAATTATTGGTTTTTGTTTTAAAATAAACAAAGAAATAAAAGAAAAAGGAAAAGAGAATAAGAAAGTAAATAAATAAAGAGAAGAAAAAGGAAACGATTTTTTTTACAAAAATGGAAGTGGCCTACTTTACTACACTTGGGTATTAGACCCACTCACTGCCAAACTTGTAATTCATCCATTTCCTCATCATTTCCATCCAAATTTCAGAGCCAAATTGAGGGAGAAGCTGAGAGAGAGCAGGAAGAAGAAGATTACTAAAGATTTAAGCTAGAGAAGACAAGGAGAACTCAAAATTAAGCTCATCCTTAGCAAATTTGAAACACATAGCTCACTTCTAATGTGTTGTTGATTGCAAGCTACACAAGAGAATCAGAAGATGAGACCTATTAGGTTTAAAAGCTCATTGCTTGCTACTGGTTATTTGTGGTGTGCAACGTTCATTCGTAGATATGCCATGCTAAGTTCTAAGTGAGCGACTCAATGGATGACTAGAACAGAAAGATGGGATAAATGGTGTATGTCCTATCTATGTGCTGCTAATTCTTAATGATATGCATGTAGTACAAGTTTTCCTCTTGCTTGCCCAAGTGAAAGCGAAGCGAGAGGTTTCATGGATAAGTCAGAGTTGAACACAGAAAATTTCTATCAAACTTTAGTTATAAAGTCTACTTCTCATTCATATGGTATACAATATTTATACAGTATGGAGTGAATGTATATGTGTGTACTAAGTCTACATTTACACTAGAGATTCTGTAGAAGGTGAGTGGAGTGGTGTAATTGTGGAAAATGAACTAACTTACATTAAGAAGGATGAAGGAAAGTCTTAGTATTCTAGGTGATCTAAGCTAGACAGCTTGTCCTTGATGCGATATAGATCTCTTGACCATCGTATATTTAAGGCGAGCAACCTCTTGACGCCTCAACACCACATTTGTTCTCCTTTCGGGATACAAATGGTAAAGATCGATAAGTCAAGCGATATTCATCTAGGCTTCCTTATTTATAAGCATCATATTGACTCTCTATTTAAGGTGAGCGACCTCTCGACGCCTAAACACCATACTTACTCTCCTTTCGGGACACAAATGATTGGAGTGAAAATACCAGAATGGAGATTGTCTCTAAACTCCTTCCTATGCATATTTAGCTATGTCCTTGCTATTTACTATCTTGAGCAGTTGGCGACCAACGTTGGCCAATTGCTTGAGTTAAGCTCATCTAAACACAATGAAACTTATAATTAAAGAATCTTTATCAAGTACCAAACAATAACTTAAACTATTCAAAACATATCAACAGGATGAATAACAAAGAAATGAAAGATAGAGAATGAATAAAGGTGCAATATATTGATTGATGAAGGCCTCTAGGCCATAAGAATATATAAGAGTCAAACGTTACAATGAAAGTACAAAATGGAAAGTAAGAAGGGAAGCTCAGCTACAAAAGTTACAAGTTAGAGGAAAGAGAATGGTGGTTTCTCCCTTTCAAATCTCCCTTCAAGCTCTCACTCAAAGGTTGACTAGGGAAGAGGTGGAAGAACTTCTAGAGAAGGCGAAGGGACTATTCCTTTCCACTGGTTCTCATGGAGCTCTCTAGGGTTTGGTCCATTCAGACCTCATGTTCCTTGGTAGAGATGAAGGCTTTATATAGGTCACTTTGGCGGAAAGTTTCTATTCTTTTGTGCATGTGAACACCAGATGCAACATCGTTAAGTCACATCAACTCCAACTACCATTCTTGTCTTCAAATGAATCTCTTCGCTTGATGGAGTGACATCTCGCCTGGTGATGTTAATCGCCAGGTAACTTCATATCACTTAGCTTTTGTACAAATACTTCTTGCGATTCACTATATTTCTTCTTTTCTTTCTTATCCTGCGATAAAAACACTAAAAGCATGATAAAATAGTATGTCGACTTATGTAAGTTATATCATCTTATCTTCATATATTTGCAAAGAAAACTACGTGTTTTGACACTTTATCTTGCGTTTTGACTCTATTGTTCTACCTAAAAGGCCATACAACTTGTATTTCTACAAATTATGAGTTGTGTTGTGTGCTTACAACGTCAATTCGTGAATATGTCATGTTAGACTGATCTAATTATGCGACTAGGTGTTGAAACAAATATTAACCAGTTTAAAGATAGCCTATTCTCAATCCATATCATGCATATGTTCATTATTTTGATATTTTTATGCAGAATATGAAAGTAGACTCCGATAGAACCTAATGACATGAAAATCACTTAAATCAGAGTTTAAACGAAGGAGAACGGACAAATTGAACATTAGGGGGCAAATTGGTAAATATTGAAAAGTCATGACACGCATCATCGGTCTTACTCCGCACGCCCGTCTCCCTCGTCACGTGTTTGATCTCCAGTCGATGCAAATAAAATAAAAAATTTTCATTGCCCCTAGCAGCGTACACCACGTGTCGAGCTCCAGTCGCACGCGCCTCTTCCTCATCCTCAGCTCAAAACCCAGCCAACGTAAACAATTTTTTTTGCATTTCTTGAGTGGCATTATTGTAATTATTTGCCAACTTTATGAAATTTTATAATTTTTCGTTAAAATCAAGCGCGTCTAGGCCTAGAGATGATGAGTTTAGAGATGATGAGTTTGGGCCCACTTGACGGTTACTTCCATTATTTTCTATATAAGGCTCTGTTAACTCCTAATTTCAAGAAGAAAAATCATCAATCCACCATTTTCCCCCAAATTCCCTCAAAACTCTCCAAATTTCCACAATCCTATCCATCATTCTACTATTTTTTCTTTCTTCTAAATAAATTTCAGATTTCTTGATGATGGAGGGCTAAATTCTTGAGGTAAATGAGCTTAGGGTTTAATCCTTTGAGAATTTCTCTTTTAACTTTTCATGTAATTAGGGTTTGATTCAATTTTTATATGCAAGATACTTAGGTATGACAATTAATGCAAGACTAATTGGATTACAGTATGACAATTAATGCAAAATTAATTGGATTACTCATCTCTACACAAATATTACTTGATTCTTGACTGTTTCTCCAGTCTTGAAATTGAATGATGCTTGATGAATTTCCCTTGTTCTTGGCATTTTTCTTTGAAATTAATTGGATATTTTTTTGATTGCACAATTAATTTCCAATTAATTCTTGATTTGTCAAAAATTGTGAAGGAAACTTCGATTTTCTTTAAAGAACAAGTTAAGGGTTTTAGTTAATATTGCAAAGATTAAACTAATTATCTATGGAAATAATCTCTTTTCTTGTCTTGATCAAAATTCATTCTTTCAAGATCGTGAAAAATCTTGAATCAAGAATCCCTCTTAATTAAACATGATTCAATTCTTAATCATCTTTGATTCAATGATAAGAATAGATTAATAGTCGAATCCCATTCCTCACTTTTTTTTTATTGAATTTCAATATTTAATTTTTTTTATTGTGAATTGACTTGCAATTTAAAGTTTTCCTTAATTCTTGGTCCGATTGACTTCCCCAAATTGTTTTCAATGCTTTTTTTACTAATCTCATCTTTTTGAAGCTTTTATTCCAAAAATTTTACTTAGCCGTGCTCTATTGGGTTCGACACCTGTGCTTGCACTTATGTACCGTAAGAGCAAGGGTAAACTATAAATAATTTTTTGTCAAAGCGAATCTAGGTAAGCACGAGCGTACTTGTGTTTAATAACGACCTTACTTACAATTGCATATTTCTTTACGCATACAAAATCGCCTTTGTAAAAAATGGCGCCATTGCCGGCAAGTGGTACGACATAGTATATTTCTTTAATCTTTAATTTTTTGTTAGTATTTTTAGAAAAACATATTAGATTTTTAGTCTTTCTTTGATATAAAAAAAATTGCATGCTATTTTCTTTTTCTTTGCTTTCTGTAGTGCATGATTAAGTTGTCCAATGCATCTAGTTTAGTTGTTGAAGACATAACCTTGCATGAAAGAAGACTAAGGAAAGAAAAGAAAAGAAAAAACTAGTTGTTTATCTTTAGAATCTCACATTTATACATTTGAACCATCATTTGAAGAACCTTTAGAGCCTTCCTTAGAGAACAAACTGAACAATCCAATAGAAGAAGAGACACTCGAAAAAACCCTTAGAGCACTACAAGAAATAAGGCTTTTAATAGCATGGTAAGATAGCCCATTTCAAATTGGGCTATTAAAAAGAATAAAAAAGAGAAAAATAATTAAAAAAAGAATTTTAAGCCCGACCAATTTTTTTACCCTTCCCCTTCTTTATTCGTGACCCTAAATTTTTACCCAATTTTTCCTCTTCACACACACACAACTGTCGTTCTCTTCTACTAATCTTCATTCCTCTCCTTTTCGCATTTCGCAAGTTCAACCGGCCACCAAAATGTAAAACCAACAATTGTCATTCGCGAGTTATCGTTGTCTCTCTATCGTCCGACGCTAACCAAAACGTAACCGGTCTCTTCGTCGTTCAATCGGCCACCGAATCGTAACCGGCCTGTTCGTCGTTGTCGCTGAAACGTAATCGGCCACACTGTGCATCGTTCAATCGAAGCCCACGTCGGAACGACGACTGCTGAGTGGTCCCACCCTGTTCGTCCTTCAACCTAAACCCACTTCGAAACCACCCTGTTAGTTTAAATACTTCTCGTTTGCTTCACTTATGATCTGGAATCTGATTGTTCCCATGTTTGTGCAGATAACGAAAATTTCTAGGGTTTTTTACGTTGTTTATAGAATGTTATGTAATCGTTTTGTTTGTGGAACGCTGTTTAGTTTCAGATTCTTGAAATATTTAGGGTTTTGATTTTGATGTTATTTAGAGTTGTTGATATCATAATTTATGTTTGTAGAATCGCCATGTCTGAAATTGGTATGACAATTCAAGGTGTCGTCGGCCTCACCATTCTTCTTACCATCCTCTTCTACAACCACGTTTTTGTCCCCGCCGCCAGAAACTTTACAGGCCACCACTCCGGTAACTACTTTTTTTTTCATATATAAAATTAATTTTCAATGTTTGAAAATATATTGCAAATTTGGATTGTGTATATGGTTTTGGTTTCTATGATTTGGTTTCTGGGTTTCCATTGTTTCACTTAATTTATTGTAGGATTTGCGTGCCTTTTTTGAAATAGAATTAAACAATACAACGACATAAAGTATATATAGTGTAATTAATTAAGTTCACATGATCATGCATCATTCGTTTAATAATAGAAGACGACATTGCAATAATAATAATAGTAATAAAAATGTAACTGTCTAGTTTGATTATCTCACTGCACATACTTTTCCATTATGTTGCTCTTTTGGTAGATCTTCTGGTGCTGTGTATGTTGTTGAACCAACATTTATGTTTGGTTTTGAATACAACATGGATGACTGCCAAACCAAATTCACCATACCAAGAACATAAAAGTAAGAACATAAAAGTAACAACACACGTTAACTTGAAACCAGCAAATAAAATTCTCATATATTCAATTCAAACAGACCTTGGAGAAACCAAAATCACAGATCTTCAAGTGTGGGGCTGGAATTTTCATGTATTTTGTTGGTAAAATATCCATTTTCTTCTAGGTCCTCTCTCTTTTTCTCTTAGCATTTATAATTTTATCTTTCATTTTTTACTAGAAACTGTTTCATGAAATGCTTGTTTAGCATTATAATGTGATCCACCGCCATTTTTTTACATACGAGTTTGACCACCAATAATATCTTATCTTCTTTATTTTATTTTATATATTTTGTTTTGTTTCATCATCTGTCATGTCCTTCCCCCTCATCATCTGTTGACACTTTATCTATTGGTTAACTGGTCGGCCTAGTCCTATATTTAGATGGTTTAGCTGGTGCTTGAACCTTGTCCTTCAAAAGAAAAAGGAAAAAGATTGAATTTTTGTTTTGTTGTGTTGATCTGTTTCTTGAAATATCTTTTTAACGTCAAACCAATTCGAAGAAGTGAGAACAATCACTAGTACAGATTTGGGTTTTAACGACACTACAAATCAAAACATTATGCCCTTAAAAATAAGAAAGGGGGAGGGTAGGAGTAAAATGTGTCGTTGAAAATAGGACACACTATTTATTGACACAATTTATTGTCACAATTTAATTTTTCTTGACACATTTAAACTGTTGTTAATTATCGACAAATTCTTTGTGTCATTAAATAAAATTTGAAATTAAAAAACCAAAAAATTCAAAATTTTCAAGTTCCCTCTTCGCGCGATATTCAAAAAGAGTTTTACAATTTGCTTAACATTTTCTCTTTCTCCCTACCAAAAAATGGGAAACAACGTAACTCATCTCCAAATCTAAGAGACTGTCGTCAAACCCACTAATCTCACACCGAACAAGCAAACCCCATCGAACAAGCAAACATTGTCTAAGGGATTGCCATCAAACTCACCAATCTAAGAGACTGTCGTCGAAGAATCTTGGCCGCTCTGATTTCTCCTCTCCCGACTACTAGAAAAATGAGTTTTAATGACACTACTAATCAAGATATTGTGTCGTTGAAAATAAAAAAGGTGGGGTGAGGTACAATTGTGTCGTTGAAAATTATTAATTGACACAATTTAATTTTTCTTGACACATTTAAAACGTCGTTAATTATCAACAAATTTTTTGTGTCATTTAAAAAATTTCGAAATAAAAAAACCTCAAATTTCAAAATTTGTTAATTCCCTCACTCACGCAATTAAAATTTGTTAATTTTTGTTTGACATGTACTTAACGTTTATGAACTTTAGACGCTTATTTTGAAAAGTTTATTGGTTTGCTTATTAAGAAGGTGATTTTTGTTTGACATGTACTTAACGTTTATGCTTATGCTTATGTTTATGCATTTTCTATAATGAATGTTAGCTAAAGTTCATTTTCTTCAAATTTGCAGGTAGTTGAAGAATTCATGGATCATAGTATCAATCAAGTTTTCATTTATGCGTTAGTTTGATTAGATTAGGTCACATCAGTAAATTTATCTTTTGGATTATTGTAAAATCTTTTAAAATTTTATTATCAATATAAATATCTTTCAAAACATATGCGGGTAATGCTGAAATTTAGTATTTAAACTTTTTTAAAAGAAGAAATATATGACAGAAAAACATGTATTTCGAAAATGAAGAATAACGATATCAAACATATGTTGACATATAAACATTTATTAAACAGAAACAGTGTTATTAAAGTACATTTCTTGACAACACAATTTTGTGTAATGAAATATTTACAACGATAATATATAAGTGTCGAGTTATATTGAAAGGTGACACACTTAAAGCGTCGTTATAAGAGTATTAATGACAATATATTGATGTTGAGTGATAGATAACGGTGACACATTTAAAGTGTCAATGAAAGGATATTAATGATAATATATAAGGATATTAATGACAATATATTTGTGTCAAGGTATAGATAACGATGACATATTTAAATCGTCAATATAAGGTTATTAATGACAATAAATTCGTGTCGAGTAATAGATAGCGGTGAGATGTCATAAATTCGTGTTGAGTAATAGATAGCGGTGAGACATTTAAAACGTCAATCTAAGAGTATTAATGATAATATATTAGTGTCAAGGTATAGATAACGGTGCGTCAATATAAGGGTATTGATGACAATATATTGGTGTCGAATTATAGATAACGATGACATATTTATTACATTAAGGTAAAGGTATTAATGACACAATTTTGGTGTCATCTAAGTATATTTAATAATACGTTTTTCAAAGTGTCGTTAAATAGCTTTTTTTGACAGTGACTTCAATGACGCGAAAATTGTGTCGTTGAAAGTCTTTATGACGCAAAACTTGCATCGTTAAAACCCTAATTTGTAATAGTGAATTGTGAATGATATAAGAAACTATGATCTCGCCTTTATTGTTCTTTATTTGAGGAATTTTTTAAAGAATAAAATGAATATATACATTAGTTAATCAATAAAACAATTTCTTAATTCTTGCTTGTTTTTGGTGGCTTAAAAGCGAGGAAAAGTGCCTTTGCAATATATCCTCAAAACAATTTCTTAATTCTTATTTTTTAGTGTACAGTTTTACTGGATCTTTTTCTCAAGTTGTGCCAATTTGCTATCTCAAAATTGTGTATGATTGATGATGGTGGTTAGGAATTTTAAGATAATTGTAGAATCATCTCAATTTCAAAATGTTGGTTCTGCATTGAAAATTATGACTTATGTATTGCTTTAAGTTGACAATTTTGTTTTGGCCTTTTCAGTATCTCATATTCTTTGTAAATCTGTAACGACTATTCTTCAATTACTGGGTTGAACAACAATAGCTATCAAATTACTAGAGGAGAGGTACGTGTTGCTCTATTTCTCTTATGTAGCATTCGACAGAGTCACATTTTGTTCTTGGCATTTTTATTGCCAGTCACTTTGCAATTATCTGTCTACTTTTGCTTTTTACTGTTATTATGATGTGTTTGATTTTTTCTATATTGAGTTCTTTTCTGAAATATGCTTTGGTTGCTGAATTAGAGAGTTGACGTGCATGAAATAATTAAAGCTTAAAATTGGTCTAGACCTTTTAAAGTTGATTTTGGGCTTCTTTTGTCATTTTCCAAAGAATTTCTTTGGTTGAGTGTGATGTTTAAGTCAGCTACGTAAGTATATCTTTCCTAAGGTACATTTAAAGTATTCTCTATGCTAAGGGGAACCTTTTAATTGATTAATTTTTCTAGGAAGGTCATTCATATTTTCGTGTGGGTTGTGTGAGGAGTGAATGTGAGACGATGGCAATGTTCATTTTTCTTTGGATGCGGATATCCAGAAAGATACTTTATTCTGGTATGCAAATTGTTGAATAGCAATCATATATTTTGGCTTTGTTAAACTTGGAATCCCATTACTATATTTCAGTCAAGTTCCCTTCCTCTCTCCTAAGATGTTGATAAGCTTCTATGCTAGCGAATAAGTTCCCAATTGTATTGTAATTTGTCTCTGAGATAAATTATTACAGATTTATTTGACTTCTCAAATGTCAGATATTCTTACTTCTTATATCTACAGGCAGTGTTGGAGACAATAGCTAAAATCACACATGACAAGGGCAAGAAAAATGATAGTCAAAAGACAAAGTATGGAACTATAAAGTTGCTTTTGTCCTCAATACTGAATTGCTTTATTATAATCGAGTGAGAACATATATCCGTTGGAGTTATTATTACATCTTTATCACTTGCACTCTTCTGTTATTGGACAGTGGGACAAGAGCATTCCAATTACAGGATGTTTTTCTCTGGAAAATGAAGAATCCGATGTTACGACGTTGATTGATAAAAAGTAAGTTTGAAATGAGTTTTAGTATTTGATAATGGATGGATACTACGACTAACATTCTATGTATGATTTCCCTGTCACTAGTTTGGTTGCTTTGGTTGTTGAATTGCTGAATCATTCTTTTAAATTAACTGCTGCTTCCCCTTTGACAGTATGACTGCTTCAAGGTGATCTATAGAGTACTAAAGCCTGGCCAACGTTTTTCTACTTATGAATGGTGCTTGAACAACTCCTTCGATCCAAAGAACCAAGATCACAAAAAAAAAAAAAAAAAAAAAAAAGGTTATCTTGCTGATTTTGTCTCCATTTCTTTTGATCTTATACACTTATATTGACAATGTCCATATCCATAGGCTGAAATTGAGATTGGCAGTGAGCTTTCAGATATCAAGACATTAGGAAAGTGCCTGGAAGCTTTATGTAGGTGAATGCAATGGTTTCTTAATCAGAGGACTAAAGAACCAACGATGACAGTTAGCTCATACCTATAATATAGTCTTGAACACTTATGGTGAATTTTGAGGGTTGATTTGTGTTGTTGGTATATTTACTAAACTTTGTATTTACCTTCATATCATTTAGACTTCAACTTTAATTAAGTAAATTACTAAATATTTATTTTTGTAATTTTAACACATTATGAATGGAAGTTATTAGTATTCATTGTGCTATGAAGTATTTATGTATAGATTTAACTAAAGTTGGTCTTTGAACTAAAATTAATCAAAAGCTAATTAATTCAAAAATTATTTTTGAGAAAAAAGTTACCTCTTTCGTAGCTATAAGTTAAAGCTATAGAAAGATTTATATAGCCAGAAATGAAATGCTATCAAAAGGTTATTATAATCATTATAATAATTGAAAACAATTAAAGAGCAGTATTATAGCTTAATATTACAGCTGTAAATATGATATTATAGCTTAATATTACAGCTGTAAATATGATATTATAGCTTAATATTACGGTTATATATACTATATTATAGCTTAATATTACAGTTATAAATACTATATTATAGCGTTGAAAAAAGGCTATTATATGTCAAAGATAGCACAATATTTAAGCTATATAAACTTATTATAGCTTTAATGAAAATGCTATCAAATGTTTTTATAGCAACCTATATAAGCTATATCTTCATACTCTACGATAGCATTAATTATAGCTTCGAAGAAACGCTATAAAAAGCCTCAGACTTTTAATAACAGGAGTTGTCAGGACTTTCTAAAAAGGGTATAAAAACTCTATTATAGCCTTTTTCGTTAGCTATCGAATATGTTATTTCTTGTAGTGGAGAACTATATGAGCTCGATGTCCATCAAAGACCAATAGGTATAGTGATTCCACCTACCTTAACTAACGTTCACCTTAGGTTAGATTTGATCTCGAATTTACCTATCTTTAGAGGATTCAATGGAGAAGACCCACATAAACACCTTAGAGACTTTTCTTGGGTATGTGATCTCCTTAGACGTCATGGGGTAACCGAGGAACAATTGAACCTTAGGGAATTTTCCTTTTCTCTTGTTGATAGTGCCAAAATTTGGCTTATAAACCTAGAGCCTCAAACCATAACCATGTGGAAAAAATTTAATAAGAGATTCTTAGAAAAATTCTTCCTAATTACTAGACAATCTCATAATGAAACATTATTTGAATATTGGGAGAGGTATAATGAACTTTGTGCTAGGTTGCCTTACAATCAATTGACCGAGAGGGACATTGTGCAATATTTTTACTCGAGATTGTTGTCATCGGTTAGGGACTCAATAGATGCCACTTCGGGAGGGGCCTTGATAGATAGAACCCTCTTCGAAGCTAGGAGATTACTATCTAGAATGGTCAAAAACTCTCAAAACTTTTCTAGTAGAACATTTGTGATAATTCTATTAAAGACCAAATGAATCTAATAACTAAACTTCTTACTTCTTTTGTGAAGGTGGAAGTGCCTAAGGTGGTCTCTAGTTGAGTATGTGGCATGCTAGGCCATCATAATTATCAATGTCCTGAGATTAAAAAAGTAAGTGCCATAGGAGGATATAGAAGAAATGATTCACAGAGTAACATCTAAAACTCTAGATGGAGGGACAACCCAAGTCTTAGATGAGATCCTTAAGTACCCAAACCAAACAACACTTTTTCTTCCTCGTCATCATCAAAGGGTACGTACTTAGAAGACATAGTCTTTAGGTTAGCTCTTAGCTCAAATAGTTTTAAAACTTATTTTGAAAGAACTTAGCTAAGTTGAGTGAATATACTGTTAGTTCAACTAGAGTCATGAAAAATGGTATGGAAACCATGAAAGCATCCATCTTTGAGTTAGGAAATAAGCTAGATCAATTAGCAATACATGTTCTTAAAATGGAAGAGAGAGGCAAACTTCCCGCCCAACCTAACCATGCTAATGTAAGTGCTATTACTTTAAAAAGTGGCAAGGCTTTAAATAAAAAGGATGATGTTACTTTGCCTCAAAATGAACCTAACTTGAAAAGAAGCAATTCAAATATCAAAGAAGAAAAGAAGGTACATACTAACCCCTCTTTTTCTAATGCTTCTTCTCCTAATAATGATTCAAAGAATATTATTGATAATTCTCTACCTCCTTTTCCTTCTAGGTTATCTCAACCAAGGAAAGAATTCAAGAATGATGAGGAACTCCTTGAAGTTTTCAAGAAGGTAGAGGTAAACCTACCTCTCTTGATAATTTCTTAAGGAGTCGTGTACTTGCAAGAGGAGGAGTAGAAGCCAAGAAAAGGTAATGGTTAGTAAAAGTGTCTCTTCACTCATAAAAACAAATCTTCCAGAAAAATGTGTTGATCAAGGTATGTTTTCACTTCCTTGTACTATAGGAAATAAAGACATATCTAATGCCATGCTTGATTTAGGTGCTTCAATTAATGTCATGCCTCTTAGTATTTTCAAAGACTTAGGATTGAATAAACTTGAAAAGACTAGCATTTGTATTCAACTTGTCGATAGGTATTTTATTTCACCATTAGGGGTAGATGTCCTAGTTAAAGTATGACATCTAATATTCCCCCTCGATTTTTACATAATTGAAATGAACAATGAATTTGCATGTACATCTCCTACCATACTGTTAGGAAAACTACTCTTAAAAACCACTAAAGCCATAATTAATGTTGATAAAGGTCTTGCTAGAGTTGAGTTTGACGGTGATGTTGTGTCTTTCAATATTTTTGATGATGTAAAGTCCTCTAATGATCATGTTTCATTATGTGCACTTGATACTTTAGAATCATTAGAGACATTATAAGAGCATGATAAATTCAATGGGCTTATAGATCAAGCAACTACAGAATATGTTGATAATGAATTTGCTAAGGAGAAACCTAGTGATGATGATCTTTCTATCTTCTTTGACTTTGTTACTAGTATAAATGATGAGCATGCTTTGGTTGATAGTGTTACAACACATGAACAACATGCTTTAGGTAATAATTTTGCATCTAATAATGAACATGATCTAGGAAGAGACATTAAGGATGATAATGAACAAATTTTGAAAAGCATAGGCATTGATAATGATCATGACATAAACACCCACATAGAAGACTTTGAAAAAGAGAATGATTTAGAAAATGATTCTTCTTGTGAGGTTTATTTGCATAAAGAATGTGAGAATTCTAATTCTAATGAACTTAACTTTACCTTTGGTAAATGGGATAAAGCTTAAGGTTCTTCCTTCTCACCACAAATATGTGTTCTTGGGATAAAAGAAACATATCCTGTCATAATTTCGAAGGAACTTACCGAAGAACAAGAAGCGAGGTTGCTTGAAACCTTGAAAAGACATAGGCAAGCTATTGGTTGGAGTCTTGAAGACTCAATCTATCCTTTTGCACACATCGTATCCATCTTGAGGAAGGGGAAAAAAACAAGGTTCAACCACAAAGGCGCTTTAATCCTACCTTGAAGAAAATTGTCAAGAAAGAGGTCTTGAAGCTTAAAGACGCCAGTATCATCTACACTTGGGTAAGTCCTATTCATGTAATACCCAAGAAGACTGGTATGACCATTATGGAAAATAGCCAAGGTGAGTTTGTTCCTACTCATGTTTCAAATAGTTTGTGTAGGTGTATTGATTATAGAAAGCTAAATGAGGTAACTCTTAAAAATCACTTCCCTTTACCTTTTCTAGATCAAATAATTGAACAAGTAGGAGGAAATTCTACTTTTACTTTATAGATGGTTTCTCTAGATTTTATCAAATACCCATTGCATGTGTAGACCAACATAAGACCACCTTTACATGTGAATTTAGAACTTTTGCTTTTAAAATAATGTCCTTAGGACTATGTAATGCTCCTGTAACATTTCAAAGATGCATGTTAATGCATTCAATGATTTCATAGGAAAATGCATAAAAAGTGTTAATGGATGATTTCAAAGTTCATGGGAACGATTTTGATTCTTGCTTGAATAGTTTAGAGTTGATTTTAAAGAGATGCATTGGTACTAACTTAGTACTTAACTTTGAAAAGTGTCATTTCATGGCCTCTCACGGTATAGTACTAGGACACTTAGTATCATCTAAGGAAATAGAAGTTGATAAAGCTAAAATTGATGTAATTTAAAATTTACCCTACCTCACTTGTTTAAAAGATGTTAGATCTTTTTTGAGTAGGACTGGATTTTATAGAAGGTTCATAAAAAACTTTTCTAAGATAGCTTTGCCTTTGACAAATTTACTTAAAAAAGTTGTCCCTTTTGTAATTGTTAATAAATGCATGCATGCTTTTAATACTTTGAAAGATAAATTGACTTCTTCTCCTCTCTTGCAAACACTTATTGGAACTTACTATTTGAATAATGTGTGATGCAAGTAATTATGCATTAGGTGTAGTGCTAGGACAAAGAGTAGATAACAAATTGCATGCTATATATTTCACATCTCGAACTCTAAACTCTGAACTCTGCTCAAGCTAATTACTCCACAACTGACAAAAAGTTTTTGTCTATAATCTTTGCTCTTGATAAGTTTCATAGCTACATAATTGGATAAAAAGTAACTGTGTATACTGATCATGCAGTTATAAAATATCTTCCAAACAAAAAAGAGAGCGAGGCAAAGATTATTAAATGGGTACTCTTACTTCAAGAGTTCAACTTGACACTCAAAGATAGGAAATATATGAACAATCCTGTTACCGATCACCTAAGTAAAATTATTCAAAAACAAGACAAAAATCCATTAAGGGAACATTTCTTTGATGAGTATCTCTTTAAGTTAGATTTGCACACCCTGGAATGATGACATTGTTAATTACCTTGTAATTGGTAAACTTCCTTCTCACTTCTCTTATAATCAAAAATGCAAATTGAAAGGTGAGTCAAAGCATTATGTTTGGGAGTCTCCTTATCTTTGGAAAATAGGAATAGACTAAGTAGTTAGAAGATGTATTGTTGAAAATGAGCATGATTTTATTGTCTTTTTGCCATGAAAGAGCATGTGGAGGACATTTTGGTCATAAACGTACTGCTATGAAGATTTTAGACTATGAATTCTACTGGAAAACATTATTTCCTTGATCTTATGCATATTGTAAAGTATGTAAAAAATGTCAAAAATTTGGCTCTATTTCCAAAAGGAATGAAATACCATTGAAACCGATTCTCCCTTGTGAAGTTTTCGACATTTAGGAAATTGATTTCATGGGTCCATTTCCTTCCTCTTTTGGAAATCTTTACATACTTCTTACAGTAGATTTTGTTTCCAAGTGGGTTGAGGAAATCCTCACTAGAACTAATTCTTCCTCTGTTCTTTCCTCTTTCTTAGTTGTAAACATTTTCTCTAGGTTTGGTACTCCCAAAGCCATAATAAGCGACCAAGAATCCACTTTTGCAACTGGACCATCGAGGCATTGATGAAGAAATATGGAGTCTAACATTGAGTTTCAACTCCGTATCATCCTCAAACAAATGGCCAAGCCAAAATTTCCAATCGAGAGGTAAAGTCCATTCTTTAAAAAACTATTAATCCCAATAGAAAAGATTGAAGCATTAGATTGAATGATGCACTTTGGGCTTATAGGACAGCTTACAAAACACCCATAGACATAACACCATTTAAATTAGTGTTTGGTAAAGCATATCATCTTCCTATAAAATTAGAACACAAAACTTTTTGGGCTATTAAAACGTACAACTTATCCCTTGAAGAAGCCGACAAGAATAGATTGTTAGAACTTAGTGAGTTAGAAGAAGATAGGCTTGATTCTTATGAGAACTTTAAGATCTATAAGGAGAAAAACAAACTTTACCATGATAGCAAGATCCTTAAAAAAGAGTTCGAATTAGGGGATAAAGTGCTTCTTTATAACTCATCTTTATCTTTCATGGCGAACTAAATTAAATCCAAATCGATTGGCCAATTTGTTGTTTCTAATGTCTTTGAATATGGCGCAGTTGAGATTATAAGTGAGAAAACATGAAAAGTTCTCAAAGTAAATGGGCATAGACTCAAAATCTTCAATGAAGGAGAACCTACATCTTCTCAAGTATGCAAGATCACACTCTTCCATCCCACCTACACTTGAGTCGTTGAAAGAATAAACAGTCGAACAACCTACCTAAAAAAATTATGCTTCCTAGAGGCAACCAGACGTCAATTTTACTTGCTTTCTTTAAATTCTGTCTTTTATTTTTTTCATTTGCTTTCTAATTTCTAGTTTATAGTTTCTAATAAAACTAAGAAATATTTTTTTTTCAGGAATAATCTTACCGAAAGCAAATTTTGCATACAAATAAGGATTGACTGCTTTCCCCATTCAAGCTTTCCACCAAACAAACATCAAGATACATCCAGGAGAGTGCACTGTTCCCCTTTCCTTTCTCTTTCACTTTACTTTACTTTTCAAAAGCTTTGAGGACACAGTAAATTTTTAAATGGGGGTGGATAACATGTTTTTTGATAATTAGTTTAGCTTGCATGTGTTCAATATGAGGTACTTTTTTCAAAATAATTTCAAAAATTGCATATCTACCCAACCCTTAAGCGGAGCTCGAGTTTGTGAATTGTCACATTTTGGATTTAATTGTCATATTCTAGATATATTTTTGACTGAATATTCTGAATAGAATGAGAATAATGAGTTGCTATTTTATTTTTTTAAACCCTTTTAGCCATACCATATTGAGATATAAATGCTTGAATGATAATGTTATGTATGTTGTGATTGAATGATTGTGTGTATTCTATTATAAATGCATGGATACATTTCTAGTCTTGTTTTCTTTGTTGCGTTATTATGATATGTCTATGATACACTTAGTCCAAATCTAGCCTAGATAGAGTTAAAAAAGGATAGAAGCTTCTATTTAGAAGTTGAGAAGTCTTTAACACTTTTGTCTTGTCAACACGAATTAAGAACCTCTCGTCTAGCCACAATGAACTAGATCCCTTAGAAAAGATTAGGCATCGATGAAACTTATTGTCACCTCAAAAGAAGCAATCAAACTAGAAACTAAGTTTAGATCCATAGAAAGGTAGCCTACTGGTTCTAGAAAGGCTTAGTTACTGCACTGCATACCAAAGAAAAAAGAGAGGCTTGCAAAAAGAGTAAATGCATATATGAAAAAAAAAAGTGAGGCAACTAAGAGCTAAAAAAATAATACAAAAAAATGAATGCAATATGCCTAAGAAAAAAGCTCGTAAGAAAAGTAAAAAGTCGGTAGGTCAAGTAATTGTGTTGGATTCCCTAATTATCAAAACTTTTAGGAGAAACTTCACTTTTGACCAAAGTAAAACTAGACAACCTTCTCTTAGTGTTCTAAACATAGCATCTAGTTTGACGAGGCCATTAAAAAGATGAGGAATCCTTCCCGATCCATAAGTAGGGGAAAATAAGTCTAAGGTGTTTTCAATATTTTCATAGCATGTCTAGCATTCGAGTATCAAAACTTGAGCGTCTTTCTAAAATGTGCTTGTTCCGAATGAACTTAGTTAAACCCAAACCTTAATCGATAATTTGTAATCTCTTTGATAATCTGAACTAGGTTTAAGCATAGGTTTGGATAGACTGTTAAGGCATTGAGTAACATTGCTTTAAGCATATCTCTTGCATGATTGTTTGTTTTTCTTCTTAAGTTGATGTTTGTTTCCTGTGCATGCTGCTTTAACTATTTGATATTACATATTACGTTGCTCGAGACGAACAAAGCATAAGTGAGGGGTAATTAGTTGGAAAAAATATTGACTCGTTTAAAGATAGCTTATTCTCAATCCATATCATGCATATGTTCATTATTTTGATATTTTATGCAAAATATGAAAGTAGACTCCGATACAAACCTAAAATCAAAGTACAAACGAAGGAGAACGGGCAAATTAAGCATCAGAGGCAAATTGGTAAATATTAAAAAGTCGTGACAAGCATCATTAGTCCTACTTCGCGCGCGTCCCCCTTGTCACAGGTTCGATCTCCAGTCGATGCAAATAAAATAAAAAATTTTCATCAGGCGCTTCTATAGCAGTGCGCCCCCTATTAGCGTGTGCCACGTGTGGAGCTCCAGTCGCACATGCCTCTCCCTCATCCGTGGTTCGAAACCCAGCCAACATAAACAGTTTGTCTCATTTTTTGAGCGACATTATTGTAATTGTTTGCCAACTTTTCGAAATATTGCAATTTTTCCATCAAAATCACACGTGCTTGGGCCTAGTGGTGATGAGTTCAAGCCCACTTAATGGTTACTTCCATTATTTTCTATATAAGGCTCTATTAACCCCTAATATCAAGAAGAAAAATCATCAATCCACCATTTTCCCCAAATTCTCTCAAAACTCTCCTAATTTCCAGAATCCTATCCATCATTCTACCATTTTCTTCTCTCTTCAAATTAAATTCCAGATTTCATTATGATGGAGGGCTAAATTCTTGATGTAAGTAGACTTAGGTTTAATCATTTCTTTGAGAATTTCTCTTCTTTAATTTTTCATGTAATTAGGGTTTGATTCAATCTTGATTTTAATGTAAATTTTTGCTGGAATCCCTAATTTTTTTGTATCAAGAATTAAACCCATATCTCAATTTCAATAATTCTTGTCAAATTTATTCTTGATTTCAATTTTGATTTGATATTTGTATGCAAGATACTTAGGTATGAAAATTAATGAAAGACTAATTCGATTACTTTTCTCTACACAAAAATTTACTTGATTATTGATTGTTTCTCACCAATTCTTGAAATTGAATAATGCTTGATGAATTTCCCTTATTCTTGACATTTTTCTTTGAAATTAATTGCATATTTTTTTTATTGCACAATTAATTCCCAATTAATTCTTGATTTGCCAAAATTGTGAAGAGAACTTTACTTTTCTTTAAAGAATAAGTTAAGGGTTTTATTTAATATGGCAAGGATTAAACTAATTCCCCATGTAAATCATTTCATTTCTTGTCTTGATCAAAATTCTTCCAAGATCAAGCAAGTTGATCTTGTGAAGAAACTTGAATCAAGAACCCCTCTTAATTAAGCATGATTAAATTCGTAACCATCTTTGATTCATATATAAGAATAGATTGATAACCTAAGCTCATTCCTCACTTTTCTTATTGAGTTTCAATCTTTAATTTCTTTTTCTTGTGAATTGACTTACAATTTAAAGTTTTCCTTAATTCTTGGTCCTTATTGACTTCCCCCAAATTGTTTTCAATGCTTTTCTTTTCTTTTTGTTACTAATCTCATCTCTTTAAAGCTTTTATTCAAGAAATTTTACTTAGTCTCATTCTCTTGGGTTCGACACCTATGCTTGCACCTATCTACGGTAAGAGTAAGGGTAAACTAGGTAAGCACAAATTTTCAACAATTTTAATTTACGAACGTATTTGTGTTTAATAACGACCTTACCTACATTGCATAATTCTTTACGCATACAAAATCGCCTTTTTTACTAGGCTACAGTTGTCACGCCCCACTCCAACTTAGTCACTCTCTGCGATCAAGTGGAGGGTTGCCGCCTAGACATCCAATGCATAATTCCCATTTGATAAAATTTTGAATACCTAGTGATAACTTGTAGAAATAATGAGAGCAAAACGCATAAGAAATGTGTTAAAACGCATAGCATAGCTTGTGTTGTAAATTCATAAATATTCGAAAATATACTTTACATAAGCATCCAAGCCTGTTTCATTATGTTTTAGTGTCTAAATACAGGATTATGAATAAAAAAAGAAGCTAGCGAATCGCAGAGGAACTCACGCGAAGACTAGGCAAAGACCATATCAAAAGCAAAAAGAGGTTCACTAGAAGACAAAAGTGGTAAATAGAGTTGATGTGACTTGACACAAAAACCTTTCGATGTTGACATGTTCAGAAAATTAGATTTCTTTCATAAATCTATGTGCCTATATAAAGAACTCCATCACCATCAAGAAATGTGTACCTTCCGGGTTGGAATGGACCTAAGTGCTTGAAGGGGCTCGACCCTAGAGAGTGGTGGAAAGGAGTAGCCTTTCCACCATCTGTAAAATTTTTCTTCATCTTCTCTTGTCAGTCAACGAGTGAAAGCTTGAGGTTCAGTGAAGAAGATCCCATTTCCCACTTTCCCTAACTTGTGATGTCATTTCTATTCGTTCCATTCTTTGTATTTCTTTGTAATGTATTTGTTCATAATTTTACAGTGGGTGAAGGCGTTTATTCTTTAATACATTGCATATTTATACCAATTTCAATCTTTCATCTCTTTACTGTTCATCCATATTTGCTTATATTTTTTATCATATTAGCTAAGCTTTTTCCAGCACTGGACCAGTGTATATCGCCAACTACCCAAGAGAGAAAGTAGCAAGGATATGGCTAATGCGCGCAAGGAAGAATTTGGAGACAAACTCTACCTTGGCGAGATAACTTCCATCATTTGTATCCTAAAAGAAGAACAAGTGTGGGTATTATGTGTTGAGAGGCTGTCGCCCTTAAACGTAAAACTCTATGAGTCTTGTAATTGAAGTGTTCTAGATATAACTTGATTAATACACCTTAGTCATTTGGATTCCGAGAGGTGAGCAAGTGTGGTGTTTAAATACATCCAGAGGTGCTCGCCTTAATCACAAGCACGCTAACTAAGTTATATCGCATCAAGGATCTTTAATTGTTTAATCGCTTGGTAATGCATAGACTTTCTTTCACTCCTTTTATACAAGTTATTTCATAATTCCATTTCGTATCCATCTCAATTCCCCTTTACAGATTCTCTAGTGTAGATAAGTAGATATAGTTTAACTTACACTCATTTACAATGTATAGTTTATTCTTTTATACTGCCTAAATGCCTAGTGAACCCTAGAACTAAGCTTTGATTACAATTCCCTATGTTCGACTATGAATCCCCTAGATAAACCTATACTTTCGCTTACACTTGGGTAAATAATAGGAAAACTTGTACACGTCCAGGACTTAGAAGTATCTGATGAATAGAGACATTAGGAGCATTTCAGATGCAATGATCTCGAATCAATGACACATTATGAAGAGTGAAATATACACATACAACATACCAACATAAGCAACATCACTATTTTCAAGCCGCACCATCAATGTTGCTTAGAATTAAGATAATGCATGCATGCCGCTGCGTTTTACCTCATTAAGTTCGTGGAGTTAACCAACTAGATCAAGTTGTAGTCACAATTGAGTGGGATTGACTTGCAACAAGTGTTCACTCCAAACAACATCTTAAGTTCAAGTTTTTGGCGTCGTTGTTGGAGAATTAATTTTTCAAACACTAGAGTAGGGTTTTACTTTGATTTTGGGCAAAACATTTGATTTTTGGCGAATCACGTGTTCAGCCGAAGATCGCGTGAAGAGGTTCAAGTTACTAGAGTAATCTGTGATTGCTTGAACCGGCCCCTTGATTAAGTGTATCCTTCTACAATGAGCGATTCAACAAAAAAGTCAAAATATATTAACTTCATGCATGCCACTGAGAAAAGTCATGATACATTAAATCCATGCCATGCTGCTGAGATCCTCAAACGCCTAAGATCTTAAATGTCTAATTCGTTAAAATTTAAGAACACAAAGTAAGGCGTCAAAGAAAGTGTCTATGCGATAATTTAGTAAGATCTATATCTTTACTAACTACGCGATTAGGGACCAAGAAAGATCATTTGAACATTATGATGAACGATCATGACAGAGAGAGTCATGCAGCAAATGACAAGGAAGTTCAAGAAAAGACAATGCGGTTAGGAAGGCTATGTGGAGCAATACGCGATAAGACCACAGTTCTTTCTTGCTGAAAAGCCTGAAAGCAAGGATGTACTTCTAATGTATAAACCTTCCCCATCCTTATTACAACTAACATCCATAAATTGTGTATATTAATTTGTCTGTGTTATACTTGTAATTATTTTTATACTTGTAATTACTTATGTAGTTTACATTAGTTTACTAGTTCTGACAAGTAGGGAGCACAAGTTGTCTCGATAAGTTTTTAGGCTAATAAGGATTTTTCGCGACGAAGCCACCTCGCGAGAAGGGTTAGCGTCAAAACGCATTAGGTGTTTTGATCTTCTTGCAAGGTGATTGAGCCAATGGTTTCGTTCAGAATAATTATGATTTTGGGGAATCTCAAACGTCTCATCTCTTTTAAAATTCAAATTTTAAAAGTCATGATTATGCCGTCCTTAAGAAATGAACTGTTGTGTCAGATATCACTTCTCCATTGAAATGCACGACGTTAACCATGTAGTAATCTACTCTTTAACCACTGTTAACCATGTCTATATAAGCCCGTCGTAAACCATTAATCTAAACCTTTAGCCAAATGATCAGGCCCTTGCAAAACCTTCAAGCACCCCTAACTTTTTCGATCATCCCTTCTGGTGAGAATCCTATAAGTTTTCCTCCCCCCAATTCATACATTATGTTCATTTCTCTATTAAGTCTTACCAACCATGTCTGAAGAGCAATCCCTTACTGCAACCCTCAAGAAATACCATGCCACTCTTGGCGAAGCAAGCTCATCCAATGAAGCAGTTGAGCATTCTCCAGCCGGCGATCTTGTGTTAGAGAGAAAAGTAGAATTAAAACTTAAAACGATTGTTATCAATGGAGTGAAGACTCAACTGGCAGAGGATAAGTTGGGTTACCTACTCACCATCGTCTCTAAGGAGACTTCAAGGAAAGAAGAAGAGCGAAAAGAACAAGAATAGCAAGAAAGGTTAGAAAAAGAAATAGCTGAGAAAGAGAGGGTTGAGAAAGAGTAGAAAGAAAAAGAAGAAATAAAGAAGAAGGAAAGAAAGGAGAGAGCTGAGAGAGAAAAATTAGAAAAGGAGAACGAAGAAAAGAAGAAGAAAGAAGAAGAGAAGAAGAAATAAGAAGAGAAGAAAAAGAAAGAAGATGAGAAGAAGAAGAAGAAAGAAGAAAGAAGAAGAGAAGAAGAAAAAGGAAGATGAAGTAGGAAGGTAAAGAAAACACAAGACACAACTGATAGCACCCCTCGCCTATCGCAGAGACCGAATTTGAGAGAGTGGCAAAGAAAGCCTAGGAGAAGACTAAGAAGGTGAAGTTTAGGCTTTTGAAAATAAAAGTCAAAGCGTAGGGCTTGAATGCCTTAGCTGAAGAAAAATTGGAAACAAATAAGAAGCGGCGAGAAGAGCTCCTTAATGAGGTGGAAAAAGTAAGTCAGTCAGCAAAAAAGGGTAAAAGTAAAGAAATGACGTTTGATGAATATTGCAGGGAGTTTGAGAAGGAAATTGAGAATTTAAGTCTTTTGGTGGAAAAGACATTAAAGCCTAAGAAGAAGAGAAATTTTACGATGAAGAAGAAGGCCTTGAGAGCATAGTTTGAGAAGAGGCGAGCTGAAAGGGTGAAAAGAAAGCCTAAAAAAGATGAAGGGGAAAAGGGTGAGGAAAATGAATGAGAAGGACCACTCTCCTCTTCCCATGTCAACAAGCAGTTCATGATAGAGAAGGGGCTCTATCCATACCAAGGAACTATGCCAGGATTCCTTGAGGCACCCATCCAAGTGTTAAGATGGAAGAAATATTTCCAAGGGGTGATTGCAATAAGACCTGACGTATGTAGTGAAGATGTTCTACAAAGGATATATCAATGAAGAAGAATGCTACGCCATGGTCAAAGGGCAGAAAGTAGATTTTAGGCTAGACGCAATTAATGCACTCTTTGGGTTAGAGACAAATGAAATAGGACATGCAATTTTCAAAAACCCACAAGGCGAGATTTAGAATACGCATTGAAGAGAGTCGCCTGGTCTGGGACAAAATGGGACATAACGATAACAAGGAGGTATCATCTCTTCTCGCATAACCTAAATATAGAAGTCAGCATCTGGTTGGTTTTCGAGAAGAAGAAGATCATCCCCACTCGCCATGATATCGCCATCTCTATGGAGCGCATAATGTTGGTATATTGCATAATGGAGGAAATTCCTATGAACATAGGTGAGATAATAAGTGAGCACATTATAGCTTGGGTTAAGCATCTTCATGGAGCAAGACCCTTCTCATACCTAATTGAGAAATTTTACTTAAAGGCATGTTTGGCATTAAATCAGCTTCCTCAAGTAGAGGTGAAGGATGGGGTTTGGCCTGTCGCAACCCTTCACCACATAATTGTCGTCCACAAGAACAAGACAAAGTTAAAACACCTCAAAACCAAATAAGATGGTAAATCAGAGGTTGAAAGAGTGGATGATGAAGAAGAGATAACGGAAGACAATGACTCACTAAAACTTAAATGACAAGACGAGAAGGAGGCCTCGGAATAAAAAAGAATAAAATCCTCCAAGGCCAAGGACTCTAAGGAAACCTTGCCGCCTGCATCCACAAAGAGTCCCAAGAAGAAGAAGTCCATCGATCTTTCCTCACCCGATAAATCCAAGTCCTCTAAGGCCACCAGCTCTCAATCTCCCACCCAGTCCAAAATGCCACCACCTCCCAAAAAATCCAAATTACCAACCTTAACCCAAGAAATCTAAAACACCTTTTCCTCTCTCGGGCAAGATCCAAGTAAAACCTTGCCATTGTTGTACACAATAAGGAAGGAACCCTAATCTCGCGACAAGAGGAAAATTCAATCTCTCTTGCCATGGACCCAACCAGCCAAAATAAATTCATGAGCCCTGAAGAATCCAATCAAGATATCTTTCAAGAATACCCCTTAGATCCTGCCGCATTTATTGATGACATGTTTAACGACCAAGAAGATAGGGTGGGAAGCCTAGTTTTGTCCCCTAAAAGAAAAGAAGTTATAGAGGAGAAAGTTAATGACCCGCTCCAAAGGGAAAAATAAATAAACTCTAAGGTAGATGACGTGACACGCCTCCCCTTACCACCAAAGTCAACTCCAGAAGCCTCCATGAGAGCATAATAAAGGAAAAAGGTGATAAGAGGAGATGAAGAAGAAGTTGATGAGGACTATATCTTCAAAATCATGGGTGAGTTTATATACAAGCCTATAGAGAATGGAATTGAAGATATAATCCAGCGCCAAAGTAATCTACAAAAGACCAATTTGTGAAGTGAAAAACAATTGAGCGATTTAAAGTTAAGGATAGACAATGCAAATGTAATTACTGAAGCACAATTACATCAACTTAATGGGGAAATGATTGAACTAAAAATGCAAAATTAGGAGTTCCAAACACAACTTCTTGCAATGAGGGAAAAAAATAAAAGGATGACTAGTTTGGTAGACGAGTTGGCCGCGAGGTGCGACACACAATTTACCACCCTAATAGGATATGAACACCTTTTGTTTCGTAGCACCATTCCAGTACCTCATGTTTCATACAACATAGTAAGACCCCTGCCACATTTTGATTAAGCGGTTGGTGCTAGAAGAAATCCACAACCTCCACCACCACCACAAGAGCTACAACCACCACATCCACCGCCACAGCTTTAATGAAGGGATTATTTTGTAGTTTTGTATATATCTTCTTTTAGTGAATTTTTAATTTTCACTTATGTAAATTACATTTCCTTGTATTTATGATAGTTTCAATACAAGTACATACTTTGGCACAATTATTATGCGTTTAGTTTATCTTGTTGCAAGTTTGTCTTACCGCCTTTTAGTACTTTAATTTTTTCTTGCGTCTCAATGATAACTTCAGTGAAATAAACCATGTGAAATAAAGTTTCATTTGTTATTAGGCATTTAACTTGTTAAGGAAACTCTGGAAACAATTCTAAAGTTCATTAGGCGACCAAACTTTACCTCAAACCCTTTTTGTAAGATTTTTATGTGAATAATCTTATCATTTATTTTTAGCAATGAGGATATTGCTAACCTCTAAATTTGGAGGCGTGGAAGGTCCAAGCTAAAGCTTTTGAAACTTTTTAAAAATTTCTATCAAGGTGTTTTAACAAAATTTAAAGCAAAGCCAAAAAGTGTAAAATATTTAAAATTTTTGTCATTCTTTTGTTCAATTAAAAATAACAACTTCTATGTTGTCTCCTCTAACAAAAAATAAGAATCAAAGCTTCAAAAGTAAATAGTAGAGAGTTGAGTTCTAAGAGACGATAAAAGTTATAGTTGAGTAGAGGAATAGATTCATAGAATGTCTATGATTTCTCACTCATCGCCAAACATTGCAGTAAATAAATAAAAATCATTCTTTTTCCAAATAAAAGGATTCAAAATTCTTCGGGAACTTCACCCATTTCTAAAAATTGAATATAAGATTCTTGTAGGGAATGAAATATGGTATTTTGAGTATTAAGTTTGGAGCGTTTTGAACCTAGAAATGTTTTCATAGTGAGAAGTACGCGATGAGAGTAGACTCTTAATAACAAATAAAACTTGATCGCATTTTTAGAAGTTTAGAAACATAAGGAGGAAGGTGAGGCTTTGAGTAGGAATTGTGATCCAGGACAAGTATAATATGGAGTGATGCTTGAGGACAAGCATTATTATAAATTTCAAGGTGTGATAACTTGTAGAAATACAAGGTAGTATAGCTTTTTAGCTAGAATATTGAGATCAAAACACAAATAAAATGTGCCAAAACGTGTAGCTTATGTTGTAAATTCGTAAATATTCAGAAATACACTTTACATAAGTATCCAAGCCTGTTTCATCCTATTTTTAGTGTCTTAATGCAGGATTATGAACAAAAGAAAAAGTTAGCGAATTGCAGAGGAACTCATGCGAAGACTAGATGAGAATACCATATCAATAGGCTTGAAGAGGTTCGACAGAAGATAAAAGTGGTTGATGGAGTTGATGTGACTTGACACAGAAGAAGCTTTCGACGTTGACATATTGAGAAGACTAGATTTTCCACCTAAATTTGCCTATATAAAGAACTCCATCACCATCAAGAAATGTGTACGTTCCAGGTTTGAATGGACCCAAGTGCTTGAAGGGGTCCGACCCTATAGAGTGGTGGAAAGGAGTAGCCTTTCCACCATCTGTAAAGTTTTTCTTCATCTTCTCCGATCAGTCAACGAGTGAAAGCTTGATGTTGAGTTATCCCATTTCCCACTTCCCCTAACTTTTAATGTCATTTCTATTCTTTCCATTCTTTATATTTCTTTATAATGTATTTGTTCATAATTGTATAGTGGCCGAAGGTGTTTATTCTTCAACACATTGCATATTTTACCAGTTTCAATCTTCTATCTCTTCACTGTTTATCCATCTTTGCGTTATTTGTAGTTTAAGTCTTATGATAATTTCTTCTTAAGAAGGTTAGCTTATATTTCTTATCGCATTATCTGAGCTATTTTCATCACTTGGCCAGTGTATATTGCCAACTACCCGAGAGGACAAGTAGCAAGGATATGACTAATTAGCGTAAAGAGGAGTTTGGAGACAAACTCCACATTGGCAAGATAACTTCCATAATTTGTATCCCAATAGAAGAACAAGTGTAGGTACTAGGCACCAAGAGGTATCACCCTTAAACGCGAAGCTCTATAAGTCTTATAATTGAATAAAAAATATATAACTTTTTTAACACAGCTTGGTCATTTGGATCTCGAGAGGTGAGCAAGTGTGGCATTTAAAGACACCGAAAGGTGCTCGCCTTAATCATAAGCATGCTAATAAGTTATATCGCATCAAGGATTTTTAATTGCTTAATCGTCTGGTATTCCATAGACTTTCCTTCACCCCTTCTTTTATACAAGTTAGTTCATAATTCCATCTTGCATCCATCTCAATTCTCCTTTACAGATTCTCTTGTGTAGATAAGTAGATATAGTTTAACTTATACTCATTACATTGTATAGTTTATTCTTTTATACTACCTAAACGCCTAGTGAACCCTAGAACTAAGCTTTGATATCAATTCCCTGTGTTCGATTCAGGATCATCCAGATAAACCTATTATTTCGCTTATAGTTAGACAAGCAATAGAAAAACTTGTACAAGACGAGAAATTAGAAGTATGTGATGAATATAAACATTGGGAGCATTTTGCATGCAATGATCATGCTGAATGCATAATGATGAGATTCAAAATGAGCACTTGGATGCAATGATCTTGAATCAATGACACATTATGAAGAGTGAAATACACATACAATACACCAACAGAAGAAACAACACTATTTTTAAGTTGCATCATCAATATTACTTAGAATTAAGATAACATCCCAAGTTCATCTAGTAAGCAGAAATAGATGAAACTATAGTTTAACGCAGAGTTTAAACTTGAATGAAACAAAGAAACTTCATTGATAATCAAATCATAAGAGTACATTTGTTTCTCTTTGTACACAAGTTGAGACTTAAAACAGCGACTCGATGCTTCTTGGTTAGCTTCTATATGCTATGTGGGGTAATAGTGGCCACTACCAAAATGATGCGACATCAAAGGGACAACATGCGATCAAGGCTACAAGTTCAATGTAGGATCTCCTTCAATACTTGGAGGGTAAAACAAAAGATTGAAAGATTGACAAAAATGTCAAGTGAGTGGGATCTTTTCTCCATGCCTTTGATTCAACAAAGTTTACATTAATGCATTAAATTCATTTTGCCAAGTTGGGTGGTATAAATAATATTATACAGTACTATCAACAAGACATTGTTTTAAATCAAATTAATTTTCTTGTGATTCTTCCATTGTAATTTATGTCTGATAACTTATAGAAATACAAGTTATTGTAACTTCTTTTATAGAATAGCGAGGCCAAAATGTAGAAGAAGTGTATCAAAACTCCATGATTATGTTAAAAAAAGCATAAGTATTTAGAAATACACTTTACATAAGTATCCATGCCTATTTTATTGCATTTTTAGTGTCCTAACGCAAGAATAGAAGAATAGAATAGTCAATTGCAAAGGATCTCGTGTAAGAGCTATGTGAGAAGAGCTTGTTTGGTGAGAACAACTGCTGTGAGGATCTACGTTGTCATGCAAAAAAGGTTAACTAAAGGACAAGAATGGTAGTTGAAGCTTATGTGACTTGACAAAGGCTGCAATCAACAATGAGATAATAAGAAGAATAGAAGTTTCCTACCAAAAGTTGCCTATATAAAGTCTCCTTCTACATCAAAAAATCAGAAGTCTGAATGGACCCAAAGGGGCTGGCTGTGTGAAAAACCATATGTTTGTATCCGACCAAATCCTTGTAAAGGACATAAAGGAGTAGTTTTTACCCCATCTGTAAAAATATTCTTCTTTTTAATTCTCTGGTCAATCTGTAAATTAGAGCTTAGAGTATGAGTAGAGAAGATGTCATTTTCCATTACCCCTAACTTGTAATGTTCATTTCTACATTTACCGTTTTTGTATTTCTTTGCAATGTATTCATTCATATTGTACAATGGCATAAGGCTATGTTCTTTACTATATTGCATGTTTATACCTTCTTAATCTGTCATTTCGCTGCTATTCATCTCTCAATGTGTTTGTAGTTTGGTCTTGTGATAAGTTCTTGAGAAAAAACTTAGCTTATAACCCTTATCGCATTAGTTGAGCTATAGTTATCACTTGGCCAGTGCTTATCTCTAACTACTCGAGAAGGCAAGTAGCAAGGATATGGCTAACACGCGCAAGGACGAGTTTGGAGAAAACTCTACCTTGGTAAGATAACTTCCATAATTTATGTCCCGAAAGGAGAACAAGTGTGGGTATTAGGCGCCAATAGGCTATCACCCTTAAAAGAAAAGTCTATTAGCCTTATAAGTAAAACCTTCTAGATTTATCTCACTTAACTAAGTTTAGTCATTTGCATCCCAAGAGGCGAGCAAGTGTAGCGTTTAAGACAACGAGAGGTGCTCACCTTAATCATAAGCTAGTTATTTGATACATTACATCAAGGTTCTCGCATTGTCTAAACGCCTAGTAACGTAGAGAATTCCTCCACTTTCTGTTATACAAGTTAGTTTGCAATTTCATCTCACCTTCATATTTATCACCTTTTACAGATCCTCTAATGTAGGTTAGTAGATATAGCTAAACATACACTTTATCATACTGTATAGATAATTCTTTTATACCACCAGAATGATGAGTGAATCCTAGAACTAATCTTTGATATCAATTCCATGTGTTCGACTTTAGATCATCCAGATAAACCTATTGTTTCGCTTATACTTGGGCAAGCAATAGAGAAACTTGTATTCAACGAGAACTTAGCTCTTATGCGATAAAGAAATACATAGTAAGTACTTTGCATACAATGACCATGACTGATTACTTATCGCATATAATTAATTATGTATATAAACAACCCTGAGTGAGTCTAATAAATAAAATGATTCTCTCAACAAGTTTTTGGTGTCGTTGTCGGGGCATTGATTTTTTAAACTTAGGAACAATATTTTACTTTGATTTCATCTAAAACGCTTAACTTTGGTGAATCTAGCGTTCAGCCGAAGAACGCGAGAAGAGGTTTAAGGCATCAGAGTAATCTGTGTTTGAATCAACCTTAAGGTTAAGTGTATCTTTCGAATAGTGACCAAGAGGGAACTCAATGCATGCATGTCGAAAATGAAGTTGAGACCCTCAAACACCTGAGAGCTTAAATGCTAAATTCGTCGAAGTTTAAGAACCTATATAAAGGCTTCAAAGAAAGTGTCCATGCATTCAATTTAGTAAGTATTATATCTTAACTAACTACGTGATAAGGACCAAGAAAGAACATTTAAGTAACGCAATGAATGATTGGGAGCATAGGCTTATTGCGAAAGCAATCAAGAAGCAGAGAGCCATGTAACAAATGATCCACGAAGTTTAGGAGAAGACAACAAGGCTAGGAAGCTATGAGGAGCAGCATGTGATGAGACACAGCCTTCCTCGCCAAAGAACCTGAATGCAAAGATATATCTGTAATGTATAAATTTTCCTTACCTTATCATGTGCATCCTCAAATTTTGTATTTTTTTTTTATATTATACTTGTAATTATTTTTCTATACTTGTATTTATTTTTGTAGTTAGTCTTGTTAGTAGTCTTTTCAAGTTAGGGAGAGTGATTTTTCTTGCAGAACATTTAGGCGAATTAAGTTAGGGTTTAGCATGATTAAGTCACCAAGCGAGAAGGGTTCGCGTCAAAATGCATTCGGTGTTTTTATCTTCTTGCAAGGTGTTGAGCAAAAGGGTTTCATTATTAATGATTAGGGTTCTGGGGAATTTCAAATGTTTCATATCTTTTAAAATTTGAATTTTAAGAGTAATGATTACGCCGTCATCGAAAACCCAAACAACGCTATCAGATCATATCTTTTTGCATTAATAAGACGTGATGTTAACCATGCAATTAGCCGAAACCCTAACCATAGTTAGCCTTACCTATTTAATCCCTTCATAAACCCTTATTCCAAACTTTTGGCTATGCAAACTCTCAACAAAATTCTTGAGCTCTGATCATCTTTTTTGGCGAGCCAAAAGATTTCATTTCCTTAGCCTTTATTTCTCATCCAATTTATTTTATTTCTTTTCGACAAAGGCCGAAAAAACTGTTCAGAAATCTCGAAAGAAAGAAGCACCAACTACGGCCAATCCATCTGAGAGGGACACTGAAATTGTACCCTTCGATGGTCCTGTATCAGAGTAACCACAACTTGCATCCACATCGCACAATGAAGGATTATTCAGTTCAAGTGACGTTTTTGGAATGGAACAGTGGAACCCTTTCAATGAAATCGGACATGTAATCTTCAAGAACCCTAAGGTACGCGATTTACAAGAGGCCTTGGAAAAAGTCACTTGGCTAAGGACCAACTGGGACAGAATACCAACCCGGAAGTATCAGCTCTTTCCGTTCAACTTAAACATAAAGGCAAGTGTTTGGTTCGTGTTTATAAAAAAGAACATAATGCCAACTCGCCATGATAGTACGATTTCAATGGAGAGGATCATACATCTATACTGCATCATGATGGAAATCTCAATGAATGTAGGTGAGATCATCTGTGAGCATCTAATAGCAAGGGTTAAGCATCCATGCAGGGAAAAGCCTTTCTTATTGAGAAACTCTATATTAATGTGTGTCCAGAGTTAGAGAAATCTCCCCAAGTTCAAGTAAGTGATGGAGTATGTACTAGACAAACTCTTCACCGTGTCATTACAATACGCAAGAACAAAGTGAAAACTCAGACGCCTCAAGACCAAACAAGAAGGTCCAAAAGAGGTTTAAAATATGGATAGCGAAGAAGAAAGAAAAGGGGAAGAAGAAGAAGTCCCACTGAAACACAAGAGGCAAGGTAAAGAGGAGGACTCAGAATCAAAAAAGGCTAAAACCTCTAAGGCCAGGGACTATAAGGAAACCTTGCCTCCTGCATCATCAAGAAGTCCTAATAAGAAGAATCCCACCCATCCTTTCTTGCCCATTATGTGAAAACTCTCCATAGCTACAACCTCTCAAACTCCCACAAAATCTAAAATGCTATCAAAGTCTCAAGCCTCCCCTCAATCCCAAAAATCCAAACCCGAAAAATCCAAATCGCCACCATCCATCAATGATCTCACCACCACTTCCTCGCTAAGGCACAAAACTGACAAGGATCATGCCCTTGTTTTTTAGTTGATTCAATCGGAAACTCCTTTCGACATCAAGAGGAAACTCCTCAACCTCTTGACGCAATCCCTCTCAACCAAACTAAACCCCCAAGCTCTGAAACTTTAAATCAAAACGTCTTCTATGAAACCTCCTCTGGCCCAACAACATTATTAGATGACATGGCTAAGAGTCTAAGGAAGGAGAAAAAGAAAAGGAAGACCTGGAGGAGACTATTGTTGACCCACTTTAAGAAAAAAAGGAAGTAGTCCCCGAGGACGCTGGCGAGAAAAGTCTCCCCTCACTGCCTAAATCAATTCCAGAAGCCTCAACGCGAATATACAAGTTAAAGGAGGTGGTGAGAGAAGAAGAAGTTGATGCAGACTATGTCTTCAAGTTCACATGGATGATTACATCTGCAAACCATTGGAGAGAGGATTTGAAGATATAATCTAGTGCCAGAGTAATTTGCAAGAAATATGATTACGGAGTTAGAAGCAGCTAAGCGACTTGGAACTTAAAGTTAACAACGGAAGTGCTAACAATAAGGCACAAATAGATCAACTCAAAGAAGAAGTAGGAGAGCTCAAAACGCAGAATCAAGAGCTCCAAACATAACCCACCCCAATCAGGGAGCAGAATGCGGTAATGAGAGAACGGAGCAAGATGTTGACTAGTTTGGTTGAAGAACTTGTTGTAAGGTGCGATACAAAATTCCATTCCTTAATTCAATATTACCACCTTTTATTTTGTAGCACCATTCCAGTACCACAGGTTCCGCAGAACTTAGCGAGACCCCTTACGCAATTTGACTGGATGGTACGAGCAAGTTTGAATATGCGATCTACACCACCACCTCAACCACAATGCCATAATCCACCACCTCCTCCACCGCAAACTTAAAAAGAGGACTGTTCTAAAATTTTGTAATTCTTCTTTTTGTAATTTCAATTATGACTTATGTATTTTGTACTTCTTTGTACTTACATTCTTTTCAATATAAGTTACAACTTTTGATGCAATTATATTCTTTTGCGTTCAATATTTCTTGTCGCAAGTTTAGCTTCCCACATTTTAGTACTTTAATTTCTCTTTGCATTTCAATGATAACTTCAGGGAAATAAGATATGGGAAATAAGGTTTCATTTGTTATCTAGGTGTTTCACTTGTTAAGGAAATTTACTAAGAAAATAGTTCTAGAATTTATTAGGCGAGCAAGCTTTACCTCAAACCTCTTTTGTAATATTTTTTTTTACGAATAATCTTATTGTTCATTTTTAGCAATGAGGACATCGCTAACATCTAAATATGGGGGTGTGGAAGGTTCGTGCTAAAGTTTTTGAAACTTTTTAAAAATCCCACCAAGGCGTTTTAAAAATAAAGCATTTTATCAAAAGTTAAAACATTAACAAAAAGTGAAAAAAATTTCAAATTTTTGTATTCTTTTATTCAATTGAAATAACAACTTCTATGTAGCCTCCTCTCGCAAAACTAAAGAAGAAAAGCTTTAAAAATATAAAATTTTGAGAATTGAGTAATAAGAGGCGATATGAGTTATAGTTTAGGGAGAAACATACTCCTAGAGTGCCTATGACTTTCCACTCAATGCCAAATCTTCTGTAAGTATATATAAAAAAAAAAGCATTCTTTCACCAAATAAAAGGATTCAAAACTCTTAAAAAATTTTAGCCACTTTTTATTTTGAAAATAATATTCTTGTGGGAACAAACAAGGGTATTTTGAATATTAAGCTTGTTGCGTTTTGAACTTAGAAATTTCTTCATAGCAAAAAGTACATGATGAGAGTAAACCCTGAATAACGAATAAAACCTTATCGCATTTTGAGAAGTTTGGAAATGCAAGGAGGAAGGTAGTATGCTTGAGGACAAGCGTAATACGGAGAGATGCTTGAGGACAAGCATTATTCTATATGTAAGAGTGTGATAACTTATATAAATACAAGTTATTGTAGCCTCTTTTATAGAATAACGAGGCCAAAATGTAAAAGAAGTGTATCAAAATGCCATGCCTATTTTACCGCATTTTTAATGTCTTAACATGGGAAAATAAATAGAAGAAGAGACTAATGAGTTGCAAAGGCTCTTGTGCAAGAGCTACAGAGAAGAGCCTGTCTGGCGAGAACAACTGCTAGGCGAGGATCTACGTTATCACACGAGGAAGGTTTACTAGAGGACAAGAATGGTAGTTGGAGCTAATGAGACTTGACAAAGGCTACAATCAATGCTGAGATGATTAGAAGAATGGAAGTTTTCCTTCGGAAGTTGTCCATATAAAGTCTCCTTCTACATCAAGAAACCAGAGGTCTAAATGGACTTAAAGGGGTCAGCTCTGTAAAAAGTCATATGTTTGTATTCGGTCAAATTCTAGAGAAGGGCAGAAAGGAGTAGCCTTTCCACCGTCTGTAAAAGTATTCTTCTTCTTCTCCGGTCAATCTGTAAGTTAGAGCTTAGAGTATGAGTAGAGAAGATGTCATTTTCCATTCCCCCTAACTTGTAATGTTCATTTATACACCTACCATTTTTGTATTTCTTTGCAATGTATTCATTCTTATTGTACAGTGGTATAAGGCCTACATTCTTTAATATATTGGATGTTTATACCTTCCCAATTTGTCATTTCTTTACTATTCATCTTTCAACGTGTTATTTGTAGTTTGGTTTTGTGATAAGTTCTTGATAAAAAATTTAGCTTATAACTCTTATCGCGTTAGTAGAGCTATAGTCATCACTTGGCCAATGTTTATCACTAACTATTCGAGAGGCAAGTAGCAA
Source organism: Cucumis melo (assembly GCF_025177605.1). Taxonomy (NCBI): domain Eukaryota; kingdom Viridiplantae; phylum Streptophyta; class Magnoliopsida; order Cucurbitales; family Cucurbitaceae; genus Cucumis; species Cucumis melo. The sequence goes on along the minus strand of NC_066857.1, from coordinate 22,098,188 downwards.
GGATATGGCTAACGGATTGAAGGAGGAGTTTGGAAAGAAACTCCACCTTGGCAATATAACTTCCATAATTTGTGTCCCAAAAGGAGAACAAGTGTGGCTCTTAGGCACCAAGAAGTTGTCACCCTTAAAAGAAAAGTTCTATAAGCCTTACAAGTAAAACCTTCTAGATTTATCTCGCTTAACTAAGTTTAGTCATTTGCATCCCGAGAGGCGAGCAAGTGTGGCGTTTAAGACACTAAGAGGTGCTTGCCTTAATCATAAGTAAGTTATTTGAACTAGGTAACTTAATCTTAATCTTGAGCTAACAATAAACTTCTTTTCAAACGGAATTATCCTTAGATCTATATAGGTGAGGGTAGCTCATCAGCGCAGGCTCAATAAACATCCCATTTCAGGGGTAAGACCCAATGGATGGCTAGGGACATAGGCTGCAAGAAACAATTTACATCTACTCGCTTTAGAGTTAGTAGATGGATTATTCTCTTAAAGATTGAATCCAAGTCTTGAACAAGGGGCCCCACCCTATCATTGTCCCGAGAGGGATTCGATTTATAGGTTGGACCTAAAACCAATTGTTCAATAATGGATCAATGAGACTTAAGGAGCAAGTTGTAGTTTCGGGAGTAAAATGGGTTATGACCAAGCTGAGGTTACAAACAACCTGTGAAGAATTAACTTACTGATCATGGTTATATCAAATGGACACAAATCTATCTATAGTGAGAGGAGTGCAACTATGGGAGTTTAATGGAGTGACTCGTTAGTTAATGAATGTAGATTGGCTTGGCTTAAAAGGGTTTAGCTAGTTAATCTCAGATCGTTGGAGCTCATGATTTATAGGTCCATTAGGTTCCCGTACTAGCTCATACGGAATTAACTTGAACAATATGTTGAAATAATTCAAATTGTTCGAATTAAGTAAAGAGAGAGAAACTGACGAGTATATTTGATATAGTCGTCAGTTATAAGAGCTTTATATTTAAATGTGATTTAAATATTAAAAATATGAATATGAATTCATATTCGAAAGCTTGAATTTGATGAAAATGTTCAAAGTTGTAAAATGTCAAAATGAATACGGATTTGAATTTTGAAAAATGAATACGGATTCATACTCAAAAGGTCGAAATTAGACAATTCAGAGAAAATGGTAAAAAATCAAAATGTTGACTTTTGACTTCAAAAGTCAAAGTTTGACTTTGACATGAATGGTCAAATGACCATATTGCCCTTGGACTAAAGTTAGTGGGAAAATCCAACATTTTGTTGGATAATCCCATTAACGCTTAGTGAGATAAGTGGCTACATGAGATGTAGACACCTAACCCACTAAGTTTCACTAATGGTTAGTGGAATATTAAGCGTTGATATTTGGCCAACTAATTACATTCAATTTTGCATGTAATTAGGTTATAAATAGGTTCTTTTTCATATTTAAAGACATGTGTCATTTTTAGTAATTTTGAAATTACAAAATATTTCAACTTTTTTCTTTAAAAATCTCAACCAAACTTCACCTCCAATTTCCATCCCTCTCTCAATTTTTCCTTCACCTAATCGGGTCCCACGACTCGGTTATAAGTCTTGAGAATAACAGGTAAACTATAGTGGTGGTCCCCGATTCAAGTTTGTGAGGAGTTTACAAGGAACGGGAGTCTTCAAAGGTATGTACTCCTTTAACCCTAATTTAGTTTAATTATGGTAGCTATTAAGCATGCTAATCACTGAATTGTTTAGTTGCATTTAGAGTATAATTTGATCCTTATTCCACTGTGTATGTCTTGTTTTCCTTCATGATATTCTTTTCTTGCTACTGCATGATTCTTGCATCTTTTCTTTTAATAAATGACTGCTACTTTGAAATCCCTTTCAATTCTACATGGACAACACACGCTCACTAAACATTCCAATGGTAGTTCAATCATTAGATGTGAAAAAGGATTTCTTTCGACCTCGAAAAGATAATGAATAACTGTTGGATCTTGAATTATCATACCTTATCGCAATAGATGCACAAATATATCTTGTAATAACTTGTATAAATACAAGTTATTATGGCCTTTTATGTAAAATAATGAAGCATTTATTGCATTAGAATAGAAGAAAACAAGGAAAAAAGTAAGTAATTTTATTAGCTTGTGTGTCGCGTCTTACAAAAGAACTTCATTCTTGTTTTATCGTATTTTACATGTTTTATCGTAGGTAATGGGTAAAAAGAAGTAGAGCTTGGTGGTAGAACGTTACGCAAGGAGACACGTCCAACCAACGTCACGACCAGCAATCAAGCTAGGAAATTTGATGAACTAGTAGAAAAATTGGTGCGAATGTTAGAAAAGGAACAAAAGGATGTCTGTGCAATGCTGATGCAGTTTTGCAGTGACATTAATGAAGCATAGGATGTCCTGTCAACATCATTCCTCACATATAAATAGAAGCCTCTATTTCAGAACTGTGTGTGCAACCTTTGACCAAATTATAAGTCCATTATCTTCCATTATTTCTTTCTAAGATTTAGGTGAGAGCTTAGAAAAAAAGAGAGATAAATCTCTTCCCTTACCATTTTCCTCTTACAAACAGACAACAATCAAAGCTAAGGAGTATGAGAAATCATACTCTGAGGTTTGGCACATTTCCTTGTATTCCATTTTATAAATTTGTTGTGTTACTTTGTAATTTGTATTCCACGAACGAGAGGCCTAAAGATATGTTTATAATTGTAACGGATTTCTTCTATCATTCTCCCATTTCTCTTCTAATATCCATGTTCAATCTGTTAATTAGTTCATGAGTAATGGAATGTGTTTTAAATACTAGAGAATCTGAATGTATGCTTTATAAGTTTTTTTTAGTTAAACGCAGATGTCAACACATTGTGTATTCAAAAGAAAGACAATGGTATTGATCGCAATCACCTAACAAGTGAAAGCACATAGTTAACTAAGCAAGCGGCGATGAGATTGTAGCAATACAATCTTATCGCCAAATTCATCTTTCACTTAAGTTGCAGAGATATTAACGTGTGTGGCGAAAGCACCAAGAGGTTATCCGCCTTAATTAAGGATAAGTTACTTATAATACAAACAAGCAGATAAGATACAAATCATAGCTTAACTTTAAGAATTTGGATCCTGAAATGCGAGCAAGTATGGCGAAAGCACCGAAAGGTAGCTTGCCTTAATTCTGAAGTTAATAAATGTTTTGTATCACCTTGACCTATTAATGCACAATTCATCACGATTAGTTAATTAAGTGTTCCTTCCTACCATGCCTGCAATATGAGTTCATTTTCCATCTCACTTCATTGCCATGTTCACCTTGCACCACCAAAGGCACCTTGGTGTAGATAATTACGATAAATTATACTATTCATACATATATACTATATAGATTATAATACATGAATTTAGTTACGCGATAAGATCATGAGGAATATTTATTCTCTGTGTTTGACCCTAGACTTACCTGAAACCTCTCTTCGCTTACACTTGGACGATAGAGAGGAAAACTTATATTACACGCATATCATTAGATGTTTTGCAACGCATGTATAGGAATTGAGTCATTTATCGCATAAGTCTATCTTAGTCACCTGATGAGTCGCTCAATTAGAGCCTTAACATGACATATCTACAAGCAATTGTAGATGCACATAGTTCAACAAGCACTTGCTAATAACATTAGACCAAATATAGCATTCTTAGAAAATATATTAGTCTTCTACGATAAAAAGACTTTGGAACGGAGTTAAGCTTAAACTATTTTATCTTTAAGGGATGATTGATATGGGTTTTTTTTATTAAAAAACATCGAACTTTGATCTAGTTGGTCATGCATATGTTGGATATCTATCTGACCCACAAAAAGTATGATCTTAAATTGGTTATTTGTTTACATTTGAAGGAACTGTTATATCTTGGCGATCTATAAAGCAAACCATTATAGTCACTTCCTGAAATCATGTAGAAATGTTTACAGTTCATGAAGCTGGTAGAGAATGTGTATCATTGAGGTCAATGGCTCATCATATTCGAGGAACATATGGTTTGTATTCCAATAAAAATTTACCGACATTATTTGAAGACAATACCCTTGTATAGCCCAAATCAAAGGAAGGCAGGTATATGAAAGGAGATAAAACAAAGCATATCTCACCAAAACTCTTCTACACAAGTGACCTTGAAGAAGACCATGACATCAGTGTTCAACAAATTTCTTCAAAAAAAAAATTAGCAAACTTATTTACAAAGGTATTACCCACACCAACATTTGAAAAATTGGTGCACAACAATGAAATACAATGACTCGGAGAACTCAAGTGATGTATTCATGAGGAAGAGTAGAAACACTCTTTTTTCCTTCACTTTTCCATTGGGTTTTCCTACCAAGATTTTTAATGAGACAATTATTAAAGTATATAAAACTATGTACTCTTTTTCTTTCACTAGAATTTTTTTTCCATTGTGTTTTTTTCTAGTAAGATAACGAGACGTTTATTTTATATAATATTGATATCTAAAGAAAAGTATTGTAAATATAATTATAAATGTAGATATCCATAACCTACAAAATTTAGCAATTTTCATAAAGCTAGCATTCAATTCCACGATGTAACATCCTACTGAGTTACATATTGTGACCTATAACTAGGGGTGAGCAGCAGACGGTTGCGGTCGGTTTTCTGACCAAACCGCCCCCGAACCGACAACAAGTCGGTACATATGTTGCAAAACCGACTTCAGTCGCTGCTTCAAACAAAACCGGTCAGTCCGGCAGTCGGTCGGTCGATTTCGATCATTTTTTCCTTTATATGTTTCTTACTTTCTTTTCTTTACCTCCCTTTCTTTTTTCTTTTTCTTTACCTTTTTTCCTTTGCTTTCTGAAATGTGAAATATATAGATTCAATTTATTTTTTTCTTTGACCTTTGAATTTCCTTTTACAAATATTACGGATTGTGGTTTATAGTTGGAGCAAAATTTTAATTGATAGACGGTTTTAAAAATTAAAAATTGCATTATTTTATTTTATTTCTCTTTTTAAACCTAAATTTATAATTATATAATATATTATATGTATATATAATTTTTAAAAAAATACACAGGTCGGTTCAAACCGATCGACTAACCTCATGGTTCAAACCGACCGACCGACAACTCGGTTTTCGAGTTTCTAGAACCGAAACCCAACCGTCGATTGTACTATTTTGACCGTCCGACCTTGGTTCGTTCGATTTCGATCGTTCGTTTTGATTTTTCGACCTACCATGCTCACCCCTACCTATAACATGGCATGTTCTATAGTTAAAGGTGTGTGATACCTTTGTAAGACACACCACAATTGAGTTTAATTGTTTTTCTATATTTTATCTCTTCTCTACTCTTCTTTCTTGTTTTATTCATTTGTTCTTGTTTTTTTTTTTGTTATTATTTAATAATATTTTCATCGTTTTTCATTTTGAAAAATATTTATCTTAATCTCACTGCATATAATATTTTGTTTTTTTTTTTCCAAAATCAAATTATTTTACTTTAGGTCATTAAATTTAGAAGATCATTTTGGTATTTAAATATAAACCCTCACTTCCATAAATTTTGCACTAAAGTTTTGAACTTTAGGTGCTATGAAATAGACTTTGCAACGATTTGGTTTAAAAAATATTTGTATAGTTATCCTTGAAAAGGAGAAAAAATTTAGAAATTTGTTTAGATTTAGTTTTTATAAGCTTAGCATCTCTCACGTTATTTTCTAATATATGCTCTACCAAAATTCAATCACTTACATTTTACTGACGAGCCAATAATTAAGTCAAATGTCTTCTAAAATTGGTTGAATAAAAGAAATTAATTGAAGAACTCTAAAACTGACTTTTTTGTTATTTTCTTTTTCAACTTTTGGAAGTATTAAATTAATGACTTCTCCAAGGTGAACATACACAAAAGAAAATATATATTGATCAATCAAGTTATGCTAAAAATGTCGGTGTTGTCGTTTTTGTTGTGAATTATTTTTAAAATCATCATTTAAATTAGTGATAAGGGTGACCTAAAACACAATATAATTATACATAAGTCTATATATGTATAAAAGCAAATCTAAATTTTTGAAATAACAAACATCAAAATTGTACGGAAAATGATTGTGCAAATAATTTAAAACTTGTTAAGAAAGCACAAAAAATTTTACATTTTGAAAAAGTTACGAGATAATCAATATATCTAGTTAATTCTAAAGTCATTAACTGATGTATTAGCTAGAGGAACAGTAGAAATAAATAACACAGCAAACTTTGGTAACCCAGTTCAGCAAATACCACCTACGTCTAGGAAGTTGCATACAGCTCAGATGAGTAATATTATTAAGATTTACAATAGTCAATATGCATCAATACAACAAGTGGTATTCTTCTCAAATATATGACTATCTTAAAGTACTTAATAACTTAAAAATGTAGGCTCCCCCTGAACATATAAGTGAATCTTCTTGAAGATGTCTTCATACTCCCACTGAGTTTAAGATGATCTCTTGATCACTACTTCTTCTTTCACATTACTCATCATTTTCATCACATATCAACATGTTGATACCATAGATAAAAAGGTCACACTACCTTCTTAACGCTCGTAGCTTCTGCAACAAAACACTCGGTCTTAAATTTCTACAAGAGCTTACTATTCCATTAGCCACACGGAAAACAACAAGTTCCATAGTATATATATACTTCTTCAGATAAAATCTCAAAATGATATTGATATAAGATTCCTAAAATAAATGAAGATCTTTTATCTTTTTGGAATTTAAATAACTCATTAATAAAAGATAATCTCATAAAATCTTTTTGACAAAATCCTAACAAACTCCCCCTTTTGTCAAAAAGAGGTGATTTCTTTTCAAGTTCAAGGTAATACTTCTCAAAGACTTCTCACGGTGCAACGGTTATTAACTAACCATAATCAACCTCATAACAGTTCATCAGATCAACATATTCATCAACTCATTCAGCCACATTAGTTCAACACATTCAACATCAGAATACCCAAACACTTCTGAAGAATATCATTTTTTTTATTAATTTTTTACCAACACAACAGTAGCAAAATAAATAAATAAATAAATAAACATCATACTATCTTCAACAATAAAACACAACTTCAAAAAGAAACATCAACCAAAGCAACACACAGCTTCAGCTTTAACAAAAAAAAAAACAGCAACCAGCTTCAACTCCCAGCTCCAACTCTTCCTTGCCCTACTTCTCCCCCTTTGAACAGAAAAGAATATTACTCTTGATCTTGAGCACCAGTACTAGAAGAGGGTATCAGTGTTTTCAAATGACGTACAAGAGAATCAACCTCCAAACACCTATCAGAGAGTGAGTTTATAAATGTAGATAGAGTGCGAGACTCAAATATAAGTGTATTTATAATTCTGGAGGCTAAGTCTCAATGAACGAAGAAGCCTTCAGCATTTTCGTCTACATGTTTTGTATCAAACATGTAGGGGTTCCTTGAAGGTCTTATATCATGTTCTATATCAGGAACATGACTCCTTTGAAAAAGTTGGTAACACAAGGATAAAGTCTTCAGGTCAGGACCATGAGCATCAAGTGCAGTCAGAATCTCAGCATTCAAATGTATCAGCAGGCTGGAGAAAAAATGAGAAAAAGGAATAGGAATTTTAACTCCAAAAGTTTCCACATACCTTCAGAAGCTTATTGTATATAAACAGTAGGCATCCACTATCTCATCATTGCAAATCTGATAGAGAAAAGTCTCTAAGGCGACAGACACACTTGAGGCATGTGAAGAAGGAAACTAGTTAGCAATGCCAATCTTATGAAGAATGACATATTTTACACTGAGAGATACAGATGAAATTCCATTCACAGACCAAGCAGATAGAGTTCCTTCAGAGTGAACAGAAACTAAAACTTAATTAGATGGGTGTAATGGCGTAGAGTTAGATTCTGCAGTGTTAACAAAGAACCCATTAATCATTATAGGAGAAATTTTTAATTTTAAGCCAAAAATGTGCACTGTTTAATAATCTGAACTACTAAGATTGTTGAAGTCAAAAGGAAAGCTGACAACAAACTCCCTGATCAGCAGATGATAGAAAGGGCCGACATTAGGTATTGTCTTGGAAAGTTCTGCCTTCACAATAACATCTGTAACACTTAAACAAGAATGATGCTTATCTGAGACATTTATCTCATCTGCAATCTGTCGTTGTACAATGTATTTCCATCTTTTTACACTCTATTCAAGATGAAACGATATTTCATCAATAGGAACAGATGGAATACTCTGAGGTATCTTCTTCTTACCAACCTTTGTAGTGATATTCTATCGGTTTTGCTGAAACTTCTTTCCCTTTGGTCTAGATGCACTAGAAGATTGTTGAGTCTCTGGTTAAGGTTCAACATTTTTGGGTGCACAAGTATCAGTAGGTTCAACATATGCATCAACATCAACAGGGTTTTGATTTACAGGATCAACAAAATTTCCACCCAAATTCTCAGTAGATTCACCAATAGGATCAGAGTCAGGAACTGAATGCTGGTCATCAACTGAAGGATTGACTCGAATCGAAGACCTAACTAGTGGAGAGTGCCCAAATTAACCAGCTTCTTCATTTGTTGCAGGAGGATGGCCAGGCGTTGGAATAAAAATTTCTTCAGCAGATGAGCTTTCGTGAGAATGAACTGAAGGGATAGGGTCAGCAATTCCAGAAGGTTCAACATTTGAGAATAACCCCTTCCTCAACAATTTGGCTAGGGAAACATCATCACGTTCATCGGAATCCATCTTAGAATTATGAGACTCAGAAACACTTGGTGCAGTTTCAACACCCTTAGCAGCAATATCAACAATATTCTCATCATGCATAGGTAAAATATAACTTTAAAAATATTCACTTGAGTTTTTTTGATGGTAGGCAATATGATATTCGTGTGGAAGTGCTTTTAAAACGGCGATCCCTCATCTGCACATATGCATGTTAGTTTGTGAAACAGGAGCCTCATCAATGGCTTTAAATGAACGAGCTTGATAGTTACCTTTTCGAGTATTCACATTTGTGGACTTCAAGAAAATGTGTACTCTAAGTTTCTGAAGATGAACAATCGTCTTTAAAACTCAGAAGTTTTAAAATATCAAACACTTCCGCTAAAAAACTATGTACCCTGTATTAATGCCTATTACGAAGCTAACATGCCCATCAAACCTGATCACAATTTCTTTTCTCCACCTTTTTTGAGATAATAATAATAATAATAATAATAATAAATTAAATTTTGCATACTCCCAAACCAGCTCTCAAATGCTCAACTGAATTCGCATCTAATGGGTTAGTGAATATACCTGCCAATTGTAGCTTCGATCGAACATGTTCCAGCGTAATAATTTTATCTTCGATAAGCTCTCTAATAAAATGATGTTTGATGTCAATATGCTTTGTTCGGCTGTGCTGAACCAAATTTTTGGAGATATCAATAGCACTCACTTTATCACAATATAGTGTCATAATATTCTGCTGAATATCATATTCCTACAACATATGCTTCATCCATATAGGTCGAGTACACCCACTTTCTATTGCAATGTATTCAGCCTCAGCTATAGAAAGTGATACACAATTATGTTTTTTACTAAACCAGAAAATTAGATTGTTTCCTAGAAAGAAACATCCCCAATAAGTGATTTTCCTGTCATCTGAGCATCTAGCCCAATCAGCATCACAATATCCAACAAAGATGGAATTTGTGTCATAAGAGTATAGAATTCCAAAATTGCTTGTTCCATGAACATATTTGATTATTCTTTTGACTGCAGCTAAATGTGAAGCACGAGGATCAAATTGAAACCGAGCACATACACCAATAGCACAAGCAATATCATGTCTACTAGCTATTAAATATAGCAAACTCTCGATCATGATTTTGTATAACTTGTGGTCCACAGCCGCACCAGTAGTATCTATAGTGACTTTGACATGTGTCGCAGCTGGAGGCCTTTTTTGTTGAGATTTTTCAAGGCCAACTTTTCTGACTATATTCTTGGCATATTTATCTTGAGTGATAAAGATGCCCTATTTTCTTTGCTTGATCTGAATACCCAGAAAACATGACAATTCACCGACCATACTCATCTCAAATTCTAATTGCATGATATTAATGAAACTTTCAACAAATTCTTTAGGAAAACCTCCAAATATAATATCATCTACATAAATTTGTGCAACGATCAGATCATTGTCAGATCTATTTCCAAATAATGTTTTCTCAGCATCTCTTCTAAAATATCCCTTATGGCCAAGATAAACAGTTAGTCATTCATATCAAGCTCTCGGTACTTACTTCAACCCATATAGAGCGTTATTAAGCTTATAAACATGATGTGGATACTCAGAATCAATAAAGCCCTTTGGTTGGGCAACATAAACTTGTTCGTTCAAGTACCCATTTAGAAAGGCACTCTTAAAATCTATCTGATATAATTTAAACTTACGAATGCATGATATGCTGAGTAAGAGGCTTATAGCTTCGGATTTAGCAACAAGTGCAAAGGTTTCATCAAAATCAACTTCTACCTGTATGTAACCCTGAGCCACCAATCGAGCTTGTTTCTTGTAACATGTCCTTTCTTATTAGTTTTATTTTTTAAGATCCACTTGGTGCCTATAATATTTGCCCATCAGGTTTAGGAACCAAGGTCCACACATTGTCTCGTTTAAACTGGAGTGATTCTTCTTGCATTGCATTTATCCAAAATTAATCTTTAAGAGCTTCACTCACAGACGTAGGTTCAATAGATGAAGTATATCATAGATCAGCAATCATTTTTGTATGACACATTGTCCTTCTTCCTGGTGGTAACCCCTGTTGAAAGATCTCCAATTATAGAACTTGAAGAATGATTCTTTCAGACATGTGAAGATGGAATAAGTTTGATCTCCTCAACTGTTACTTCCTTCGAAATTGACTTTGAGCCATCTTCAAAGCTATTTATATTTGTATCGGCTATAGAAGTGTCAGCAACAGTAGCTTCAGGGACCATAGTAACTTTAGGCACTAGTTCATCATCATCATCAGTTTGTTTATATGTGTGCTCAAAATCATTCACAACCACATTAATCATTTCCATAACCATTTTGGTTCTCTTATTGAAGACTTTGTATGCCCAGCTATCTTATGAATAACCAAGAAATATTCCCTGTTCTAATTTAGCATCTCATTTTCTGTGATACTCTCTGTCAGCTAGAATGTAACAAGTACTACCAAAAACATAGAAGTATTTGACATTAGGTTTCCTACCGTTCCATAACTCATATAAAGTGACAGTTGTTCCAGAATGAGTAGTATTTCTGTTGTGAATATGACCCGTTGTATTAACAGCTTCAGCCCAAAAATGCAACGACAAAGATTTGACATGAATCATGACTTGAGCCATCTCTTGTAAGGTTCTATTTTTCCTTTCTTCTACTCCATTTTGTTGTGGAGTTAACAGAGTCAAGTATTCATGATGTATCTCTTCCATCTCACAGAAATTATTTAGTTCTTCATTTCAAATTCCTTTCTGATCACTCTTGATTCGAATAATATTCTTCCCTTTTTCACGTTGCAAATTCAAACATAAACTGATGCAGAATTTTGCAGTATCAGATTTTCCTTTGAGAAACCTTACCCATGTGAACTGAGAAAAATCATCTACAACTACAAACACATACTTCTTCCCTCAAAGGCTCTCAGTTTGCGTAGGACCCATAAGATCCATGTGTAACAATTCTAAAACTCTATTTGTGCAACACTCCTTCACACTTTTATGAGAAGCTTTGATTTGCTTCCCAACTTGACAGTCGCCACAAACAAATTTTCTTTTTGAGTCAATGTTTGGAATTCTTATGATGGCCTCATGTTTGGAATTCCTATGACGGCCACAAAAGAATTTGCTTTTTGAGTCAGTTTTCTGTGTCATAGCCAAGTCTAATCTTCTCTGATTGAGTGACAAACATTAGAATTGTTAGATATCCAATGGTAGCAATTATTAGCCTGTCTACAGCCATGCATAAAGAACTCTTTTATTTTCATCAGTCATTACACAATAATAAACAAACTCCCCCTTTTTGTCAAAAAGAGAAGATGTCCCATAATAAAATATCATCAATAGAAAGCCAAAGAATGGATATAAAATCATCTTGAGACGTAGAGACTTCCAGAAGCATATATCAACAAGAACTCAATAAACGCCATCAAACTGACTATAGTCGCAAAACTAAAGCCATTGCAGAAGTTAAAACATACATCACCAGAAACATCATCACTAGAAGCATCAAAATATAAGGCACATTATAGAGACAAAATATACTGCTCTTTTGACCCAAAAGAGAATAAGCACATCTACCACAAGCTCCTTAGTCCATCAAAAATAAAATTTCGGCTTCTCGTTCAAGTGGCCCATAAAAAAAAACTTTTTGCACAAAACTCTTCTCCCCCTTTGAACGTAAAAGAATGTCTACTCTTGAGACTGATCAGTTGCACTAGAAGCATGCGACGAAGGAAACCAGCTTTCAATGTCAATCTTATAGAGTATGGCATATTTAACACTAAGGGATACAACAGAAATCTCATTTACCTGCCAAGCAGACAATGTTCCTCGTGATAAGACAGAAGTCAATTCATCGTTAAATAGATGCGAAGAAAGATCATACTCTGTCTCGATCTCCCTCAATTTTTGTTTTAAGGAAGATATCAATGATAATAGTCGTTGATTTTCTTCCATAAGATTCTGTATTTTTTCTTTCTGCACTGCTCTAGCTTCTGAATCTTCTTTTCATTTAATCTTCAATTGTTCAAAGTACAGATTGTCTTCACTTTCTTCTTCAGAATCTTCAACTTCATCTTTAAATAAAATACTAATAAAGGCTTTAGTACATTCACCTTCTTCATCACTTTTGTTTGTATCATCATCAAATAATGTAGCACTAAAACTTTTCTTCTGTCTTCTCATAAAATTAGGGACTTCAACTTGATAATGACCATACCTTTCACATTCTCTGCATTTTAAATATCTGTCTATTTTGACCCTGGTGTTAACAATATCCTTCCAATAAGCATTGATTGTGCTATCTAAAACTAGAGGAGAGTTGTTGATCCACCTTCCCTGATCGACACCATTGAAAACTCAATGAACTAGTGTCAACCCACTCTAATACCAATTGAAAAGTTATGAGATATTCAATATATCCTCTAGTTAATTCTAAAGTAATTAACTGATGTATTAGCTAGAGGGATAGTAGAAATAAATAACACATAAAACTTTGGTAACCTAGTTCGGCAAATACCACCTATATCTGGGGAGCTGCACACAACTCAAATGAGTAATATTATTAAGATTTACAATAGTCAATATACATCAATACAGCAAGTGGTATTCTACTCAAATATATGACTATCTTAAAGTACTTAATAACTTAAGGATTCAAGCTCCCCCTGAACATATGAGTGAATCTTCTTGAAGATGTTTTCATAATCCCCCTACTTCTTCTTTCACATTACTCATCATTAAGTTCATCACATATCAACATGTTGATACCATAGATAAAAGGTCGCACTACCTTCTTTACGCTCGTAACATCTGCGACAAAACACTCGGTCTTAAATTTCTGCAGGAGCTTACTATTCAATTAGCCACACGAAAAACCACAAGTTCTGTTGTGTATATATATACTTCTTCAGATAAAATCTAAAAAAAGATATTGATATAAAATTCCTAAAATAAAGAAAGATCTTTTATCTATTTGAAATTTAAATAACTCATTAATAAAAGATAATCTTATGAAATCTTCTTTACAAAATCCCAACACATTTGACTTGGACATTCACTTTATACCATGTTACCATGTATTTTTTATTGTAATGATAATGATCAAATTCGTGTTTTATAAAAAGATTATTTTAAACATTAATTAATTATAAATATAATTTAATTGATAAAAAAACATCAATAAATTTGTTATGTTAGCTTGCAAATTTGTTTATATTACTTGCTACCATTCAAAATATTACTAGTTGCACGCAATGCAAGTATCGTTAAACTAGTACTCTTTTAAATTTTATAAAAATAATAAAATTTTATAGTCTATCAGTAATAGACATTTATCAATATCTATCAATGATAAATAACATTAGTCTATAAATATCTATCAACATCTATCAGTGATATTCTATTATATTTATAAATATATTAGTTAATTTTGTTATATTTAAAAACAATCTTTTCACAAATAGAATGTGACATATTTTAGAAGGTAAAAATGAGAAACATCTAGTCAATGAGCCCCTTCAATTTGTAAATGTAAGATCTTTTTCCAATTACTAGATTATAACTACAAAATTAAAAAAAAAAAAAAAAAAAAAAAAAAAAAAAAAAAAAAAAACCAAGGAAAACAAATTGATAGTTAATTAATATATTATTTTAATTTAAATTAGAGTTTGAAATTAAATGGATGATCAACCCATCAATTTAAAATAATAATGATAATAATAATAACAATAAATTGCTCAATAATTAATACAACCCGAGCAAAATTACAAATTTGGAAACGAAAATAAACACAGATTATAATAATTATTATTACAAATTACAAATCGTAGATTGTTTTAAACCATAATCAAATAAACAAGAAAATAATTATAAAATATAACAAAAATTTCATAATCTATCTATGATAATACTAATAGACTTCTATCAATGTTTATCAATCACTAATAAATAGTAATAGAAGTCTATTAGGGGTTGTTTGGCCCTCAGATTACGAAGGAGTTAGCCCACTTCATATTTGTTCCAAGGGTTATTATAACCCGAGGATTATGATTATGACTATTATACTCATTCCCCTATTTCTCTTCTGCCACTATTCCCCACTCCTCCATTTTCTTCTCTCACACTATTTCTCACTCTCCCATTTCTCCTTTTATCACTATCGCTCGCTCCTCTAAGGGTTATTATATATTTCACAAATTTTAATTCCGCCACAAAAAGATTCATCTAATGAATTTTGTTAGAAAAATAAATTAGAAAAAATCTACTTTGCAAAAATAACTTAGGAATATGGCTTGTTAGGAAAAATATATTTGCAAAAATAACGTAGAAAAAATTACTTAGGAAAAATTAACTTAGAAAAATATCTTAGAAAAAATTTCCTTTGTAAAAAGAATTGTGTTAAACGGTTAATGCATAAACATAATACAAAAAATCAATTGTGTTAAACTTAAGAAAAATAGTAATTCATAGTTTTATCAATTTATTTCAAGTTTTAAAAAAGAACAAAACAAATAAGACAATCAACAACTTTTGACAGTGTTTGCTATAGAAATAAATAAACATAATAAAAATAAATATTGGCAATTAGGTGGGGTAAAATTAAATTATACATGTATTTTCATTGAATCATTTTTTTTAGCTTTTATTTCTAAATAAATCAAATGAATAATTTTTAGAAAAAATGTAATTCTACTTTTTTTCATTAAAAATCTATTTTATGAAAAGATTTAGCATAAAACAAATTTTGAATAACCAAATTTGTATAATAAATCTAAAGAAGAAAAAATATGCATCATAATGCATTTTTCTAAAACAATTTGTGTTATCAAAAGAATGATAGCATGATAAAAGAGAAAAATAATAATAAAATTCTATAATAAAAAGAATAAATTTGCATCATACTTAGTAATTAATACTCTTCTAATTACTATCATTGCTTGAAATTATTTTGTCATTTGTTCTAAACTGCTAACGTGTTGTGAAATGTATGCACCAGGAACACTCTTAATTTATGTCATTCTTGTGATGTTTACTAGATATGTAATTTCGATTGTGTACAATTAATTATATTGAACACCATAATTAACGAATGAGAAAATTACGTTATAGAGATTATAGTTAAATCTATTTAACGAACTACAAAATTAACGAGATTGAATAAAATAATTTTGAAATAAAATGTGTATTCCAAAAAAAAAGGTGAAAAAAAACACTTTTAATATTCTTAGACTATAATAATCTACATCCCAAACACAGAATATAATAACCAAAACTATAATAATCTGCATAGATTATAATAACTCAAACTATAATAATCTACACCCCAAACAGATTATAATAACTCACCCCACGCCTCAAACGCCCCCTTAATGTCTATCATTAATAAATTTTAAAATTTGGCTATATTTGTCGATACTTTCGAAGTTTTATTATTCACAATAATTTTTCCTCAAATCGATATGAAAATATAATTTTTTTTAATTTATTAGATTGCTATAACAAAATATTTATTAACTATTTTAAAATATAGCAAAATGAATCAAAATCTATACAAAATATAGCAAATATCAACATATCTATAATTGATTGTGATAGACAAATAGACTACTATTTGTGTGTATCACAAAAAAACTACATATAATAGTCTATCGTGACCTTAGTCTATTACAAATATATTTTGTAATATTTATAAATATTTTCAAAAGTTTTCTAAGTTAAAATAACTTCTTAATCTTAATAATTAAAACTTATCTTAAAATTTTTAAAGAAATTTGCTTCTAAGTGACAAAGATGTTAGAAAGGATTACAAATATAACACAATTTTATTTTATATCAATAATAGATTGCAATAAATCCAAATAGACATCTATTGGGTCTCTCACTAAAATAATAGATGTCTATCTAGGTTTATTACATATTGAAAGCACAAATTTACTTAAATTTAAAACAAGTTAGTTTATTTTGTTATATTTGAAAGTCTATTTTGTTATATTTAAAGTTTATTATGTTATATTTGACAACGATTAAATCTTGGAAGCCTATTCAAAGTCAAATAGACAATATGTAAGGAAAACATTTAAGGCGTGTTTGGGGTGGGGTTTTAGAGGGAAAAGGATTAGGAAATTGGGCCAAACCGTGTTTGGCCCAAGGAATATGATAAATAATTCTAATCCCTAAATAACCCTATCTTATCCTATTTTTACTTTCTTACAACCCTACATTACCCTACCTAAATAACCCAATCTAAATTCTATTATTATTTTTTAAATTACTACAATCATAATCCTTCCCCCAAACACATATTACTATAACACTACTATCATAATCTCTCCCCCAAACACAAACTATTATAATACTACCTTTTATATTCTTTCCCCCAAACACATATTATCATAACACTAGGATTATCATAATCCTAGGATTATTATAATCCTTTTCCCCCCATAACTCTTTCCCTCCCCCAAACGCACCCTTAGAAACTAACTAAACCATCAAAATTTAAGGTCATTTAACCTGCAATTTTATGCATATAGAAAAATTAACTCAGATACTACTCTTTCAAACTACATGAACATAAACAAAATCCATTGGACAGAAAATTAGCAAAACCAAAACCAACAATAACTTCTAATTACACATACTTTCCTCGATATTTTGGTTTTGGGTCTTTACTCACATTGCCATTGCCAGCAACACCAAGCTGACGATTAACGGAGGGACTAAAAACTGCAGAATGAAGATTACCATCTTCTAACCACTTCAAATGGTTCTCCCGGAATTCTTCATGTTTTAATCTTGCTGCCTCTGCAATTTCTTCAGTATATGAACTTCTTTTCACCATAGTTAGCAAAACTCGGCTGTATCGAGAGCTCAATATCTGCTCAGACGAACTGATTAATGTAAAGCAAGGATGCTCTGGGAATTGGTTAAACACACAATCTTCTTCCCTCAACATAGGGTAGAAGAATACAAGTCTGCCACCCATCACAAGCATCTTGGCAGCAAGGTCAAGTAAATCATGTACACACTCAACAAGGCTGTAAGATGCAGTTGATGGTATATGGTCTGTTCTCTTGTCATCTGGAACAGTGTAAGGAGCAACGATTCCTTTTAATAATTTCCGACCACCAGATTTACGCCCTCCGGCACGCACTCCGTAAGGAGGGTCACAAATGATTGCATCAAAAATCTGGGCAGAGAGGAAGTTGTAAAAATGCACAAGAATTAGGATTAGAAAATATCAATAGGAGAAAAACAAGGCCTATTAGATATAAGATAGGAGTGTTAAAAGGAGAATTAAGTTTATGAATTATTAGTATTTTCCATTATTATTTTCCTTTTCAGTATTTTCTATATATGAATTTTCCTTTATTGGTTTCTTTGAGGTTTATATATTTCCTATGTAAAAAACATCATTATGTACTCGGAATTATTATGATTTATTCAATAATATAGAAATTTCATATGGCATCAGAGATCTAGGTTCTATTGTAGTTCGGTTGGCCCGGTTCAGTCTAGTTTCAGTGTAGTTCGGTTCGCCCCAATTCAGATTTAGTTAAGATCAGTCTGGTTCAATTTTTGTGTTTAGATTTTCGTTGTCACTATTCAACTTTTAAATTAGTCGATCATGGATTTTATTACAAATCTACCCATGAGGATCTTTTTTATTGTCCAGAAGTTCTTTCGCTCTTCGTAGGTTTTGTTATAGATCTCTGTACAAGGATCTATGGTTCTATCTCAGAAGTTCTTCATTTCGTTCTTCGTGGGTTTGTCTTTAGCCTAGAAGTTCCTTGGATGTTTGGTTCTTCATAGGTTTTTTATTCTATCTCAAATCTACTAATTTGATTAAGATGTTTTCTTAGCAAAATCAAGTTCGTGATTCTAGCACCTTGAGTTTGAGGGAGGTTGTTAAAGGAAAATTAGGGTTTATGAATTATTAGTATTTACAATTATTATTTTCCTATGTAAAACATCATTATGTACTTAGAATTTATTATGATTTATTCAATAATATAGAAATTTCTAAGATAGCAAATATAATGCTATAGCTTGTAACAAGCATTACATCAATGAATAATTAAAACATTCTACTGCGGACGGACTTTCAGACAACTCATGGAAGTAAAATTCTACTAAACTGCAAACATCATGATTTGAAAAAGTCGACCAAATAATACAAGTAAAACATTTTTAAGTGGTAGGGTGAGAAGGATTACTTATAGAAGTTGCAAAAAATGAACTCCAAATATATGTAGCCAGAAAGACGGTATAATTAATTAGAAAAGGAATTTGAATGGTGCACACAAATAAATGCCTTTTTTTTTTTTTGAAAAAAGGACACTAGCCATTTCATTAATGATAGAAATGAGGCTAATGCTCAAAGTACAAAAGAATTATGTAAAGAGCATAGAACAAAAAGGTCCAAGGATCAGAAGACGCACCCGAACACTTCAACTAGGTTGACAGTAGTGTCCTCATCATATCCAAGAATCTAATATAACCAAGTAAAACTTAGGCTTATACATAGCCCGAATTGGACACCCAAATAGTGGGAGAGTACAAACAAGGAACAAAAAAAAATACAAGAACAATACAAAGAGGACTATGATGTAAAAATTAAGGCTCGCCAATTCAAATAAAACTCTTGGATGGAATAGTCTTCAATGACTTAAGACAAAATACACCATGATGAGGCGTTTCCTTAACTTTTGTTTACTTTCATATTCCTATTCAGCCAACAAAAAAGGAAAAACATTATTCAGTCATTTGGTGCATACACCAAAAGTAGAAAAAAGAGGAAAAAAGCTATAACAATCTCGATAGGACACGACCACAAGTATCGACCAAGCACAGCCCCAGAATGCCCCGAGTGCTCTTTAACTTTCGGTTTGTGCTTCTAATCTCGATTGGTCAAGACCCTGAGATTGCCCGAGTTCCCAACTTTTTAAGCTTTTTATCCTTCATCTCGGCCGGACACAACCCCAAAATTGCCCGAGTTCCTAACTTCTTAAGCCTTTTGTCCTTCGTCTCGACCGGACACGACCCAAGATTGCTCAATCAAACAAGCAATGAGATGGCCTCGGGATTACACTTCTATCTTCAATCTTGCCCGTGATTTCACATGGCTACCCATGTTATAACATTCCTCAAATTGAGTCGCTAATGCATTATACTCGCATGAGTCCTGGCTTTTTCCTTAAAACTTTGGCTGTACTATAAAACGGAATTTCAAGGTGCACAAAAGAATCATTGAAACATGAAATATAAACCATCGCACTTTTAGGCTGAAGGGGAAAGGGATGAAAATATAATTGCAAGTCCCTGGACAAGTTCCATATTTGAGAACTAGTGACAGCAATTACAAAAGTTTGAAAGATTATCAATCCACCCATCTGCCCAGAAGGCAATTCTTGAGCCATCACCAAGTTTGAAAGAGGCCAAGGACTCCACCTTCCTCCAAATTCTTGAGATATGAATCCAAGGACTTTCAAGGCTATAACCAGCATTACCAACCATGTGC
The DNA here is from genome assembly GCF_025177605.1 of Cucumis melo. Lineage (NCBI taxonomy): Eukaryota > Viridiplantae > Streptophyta > Magnoliopsida > Cucurbitales > Cucurbitaceae > Cucumis > Cucumis melo. The sequence goes on along the minus strand of NC_066857.1, from coordinate 22,077,850 downwards.
TAGTTAAATGGTTCTTTTCCATGGACGCTTCAGATAACTTGCCTCCATAAAGAATCCTCTTCATTCGTAAATCTCCAGCCCCACTTGGCAAGAAAAGCCAAGTTTTTATTTTGTAGTGCTCACAAACCCAAACCTCCATATCAAGTTGAGCCCGAATAACTTTGGACCATTTAATTAGGTGGTTGATTTTGCTTCCTGAAGGCCCCTCCCAGAAAAATTCCTCATTAGCCTCTCCAAAGAGGAGACTACAATGTCCGGCATTGCGAACAAAGAAATATAATAAGTGGGGAGATTGGTCAAAACGGATTGGCATAAGGTTGCTCTTCCTCCTCTTGCCAGATAAAATCTTCTCCATTTGTCTAATTTTCTCTGCACTTTATCAATCATGGGCTGCCAAAAAGTAGCTTGTCACCGATAACTCCCCAATGAAAACCCTAAATATAAAAAAGGCATCTTTTCATCCCCTTCTTTTAGCCAATGAAGCTTGCTTTATTTAATATGATTCCTTTCCTACACTCAGTAAATACTCATTAATTCAGCTTTCAGTGAGGAACGAAGGGCTAATTCAGCTGGGTTTAGGCCAGAAAGTTGTGTTAAAACGGTCACGATTTTCGATTTCTTTTAGCAGCTCCTCTTCCTTCCTTCTGAATGTCTCCTGTAGATTTCCGTTCCCGGTTTTTAAGGCAGTCTTTACTTTTCTCAATGTGCCAATAAGAACAAAACCAGCCCAACCAGTAATGCTTGCACTATTCCAAGCTTCTGGGATAATTCTATTGCACTCTGGTCATAAGCTTTTTCAAAGTCAATCTTAAGAATCACTTCTTTCTTCCTTAATTTGTAATCCCCAATAGCTTCATTAGTAATAAGGGTTTGATCCACTCGCAAACACTGCCTGTTTAAGGAGATCATCTTTTCTGAGAACAAATAAAAAAGGTAACTCCTCTCTCGTCTCTCCTCCCCTTCCATCCCTTCCCCTACTGACTTTCCTAAGCTACCGGTTCTCTGGCAAAGACCATCGTCACTAGTATTCCCCAGCTTAAAGTTTTCTCATTTCTCAGTTCCCTGCCCAAGGTGAATTCTCAGTCTTCAATTTTCCGGCGAGCAAGTTTAAAATGAAGGTTGAAAGCTAATTCTGGGAGCTCCCTGTTGTATTTGGTATGAGAATTATTTATTCCTTGGTGAAGATATTGAAGCAAAGAAAACCTTGTCGTTGTCAAGCTCCCAACTTTGTTGGATCCTAGAAGCTATTGAGGAGCTTTGTCAACAGCCGGAAAGGCTGTACTTTTATAAGAAAGAAAGATTTGGCAATGGCATAACAGAAGTTTCAAAATTCAGAGTAGGGAAAGAGTGGATTTTAAGGTGCAAATTTTGACCCCAAACAGGTGGAAGATCTGTTAGGACACTAACAAGATAAATCAAATAAATCCTAACCAAGAGGCTAAAACAGAGGCGGCACTCTGATTATTTATATATATATATATATATATATATATATCAGCCAAGATAGGATAACAAACAATCTCAAGATGAAGGATGAAGTAAGGAAATAAACAGCAATAAAAACATACCCAGCTCCTTCACAGGGAGCTGGAAAATACCTCAGGGATACAGCAGCCTTTCACAAAAAGATGGAAAAAATAACCTAGCTACCCAATCCCAATAAAGACATTTTATAGCTCTCCCTATCATTCCTCCCCGTGGGCCCCACACCGCACAATCTCTTTTTTAAATCATTCCCTCATCATTGCTTGCCTGTGCATTTACTTTCCTACCCCACCTTTTATAAGTGCGAATAATAGGTCTTACAAGATCATTCATATATATTCTTCTGAGTGTCGATAAACAGGGCTGGAAACTATTTTTTAAAATGCTCAAAAGCTACAAATCAAAGAATGATTATGCTATTTGGTTTTGAGATCAGAATAAGATGGAAAAGGATATGTCAGGAGGTCCTGTACGATCACAAGAAGAGAAGTTAGACAGCTATACAGAAAGGTTAAGGCATTAAGAAGCATCCCTATTTCAGACCTGAAAAATCCAAACACACATCAACTGTGGATTATTAAGAATCCAAGAGTCTTCAAAGCAGACTTCAACAACTTATGGGTGGGCAGAGATTAAAGATACACTACAATTGTACTTTCAATCCGAGGTATTCATCAATCCGTTATTTGCAGAGAATGCTTTGGTTGATTTTGATCAAGGTACATTAGATGAGGCAGGAGTTTGGCGCTTTTCACTTAAAGTTTGAGAAATGGGATAAGTTAGTTCATAGTAGACCTTTGTATGCAAGAGGCTATGGTGGTTGGGTCTCGTTCAAGAACCTACCTCTAGATTAATACAAGTTAAAAAAATCTATGTGGATTCATTCCACCAACAATAGAGATTTATGATGAAAAGAGGGGGAATTTTTTCTTGAATTTTGGTGATATTTCTTTTTTGGATCCACCTAACAAGTCATAGGGAAGCTACTTTTTTGTGATTTTTCAAACCCTGATGTTGTTATATTAAATCAAGTTATGAAAGGAGGAGGGGGGGGGGGGGGGGGGCTGGGGGCTAATACAAGTTTAAAAAATCTATGTGGATTCATTCCAGCAACAATAGAGATTCATGATGAAAAGAGGGAATTTTTTCTTGAATTTTGGTGATATTTCTTTTTTGGATCCACCTAACATAGTCATAGGGAAGCTACTTTTTTGTGATTTTTCAAACCCAGTTGATGTTGTTAGATTAAATCAAGTTATGAAGGATGAAGAGGTTGAATGTGATTCTTTAAACAATAATTTCAAGTTCCTCTTGCCAGAAAAGTTGCGATCCCAGTTTTGTGATTTTTCAAACCCAGTTCCAAAGCAGTGCAAAGGTCTTCCCAAATCTCAAAGGCTTCAGATTCCCATGTTTGCATTCATTCGCCAGGTTGTACTATGCAAGAGAAAGCTTCCAATTTAGGCATTAATGATAAAGGCATTTCATTGAATGTCACAGTCCCACAGGAAATTCATCAGACAAAGCTGAAGTGTCTGTTTTAAAAAGGAAAGAGAATTTCAGTATTAAAAGTAGCAAAGCCGACAATGGAGAAGAGGAACTTTTAAGGAGGAAAGAGAAGATTCCACCCAAGCTCCCTCATTGCCCTTTGAAACTTCTGCCGTTCCCGTGACCTCAAATTTTCCCTCCAAAAAACCTTGAAACTTCTCCACTCCATCGATTTCAGTTTCCTCCTCCTCACCTCTTCCTTCCTCGGCTAGATCTGGATCAGGAACAAGGTCCAAAAGACTTCCAAAAGCTCGAGTTCAAACCATTCCCTGATCATTTTGTAAGAAGAAAGAGAGCAAAGGGCTTCCTAGAAAAGAGGTTATGAAAGCTTTGTTGATTTCTGATTTGAACCCTGACTTATTGGAAGTTAGATGCACCCAAGCACTTGTTCCAGCCCCTTCTACCGGGTCAGCTTCACAATCTCTTCTTCCTCCACAGTTTAAGCTTTCTATTTTTTCTTTGCCCAACTCTAAGACAAAGTTTTTGAGAGGTTCACCGTGCTCCAAGCATTCCCTCGAAAGACAATGGTGACTCTTCTTTCAACTCTACTTTTAGAAGTCAGTTGAGCTTGAGCTTGAGAGGCAGTGTCAGTTTTGAGCTTCTAGAGACAGACCTTAGTGCTTTATTGCAACGCAAGGAGGATCAGAAAGTTGAAAAGATGTCCACAGTTACTCGCTTTCATTCGCAGCCTTGTGAAATCCCAGATCATTTGAACCTCCTGTTTGTCTTTCTAAGAATTACCTTTTTCACATGAGAGAGAGAAAAGTCTTCTGATTGATGTTGTTAGCTTAAAAGTTAACTTTTTGGATGTTTCCTTTTTGTTATCATGACTATCAGTGGAGGGCAAATAATTATTTGGGTTGGATAGTTTTGAAGCAACCGATTGCCTCTTCTTGGTGTTCCCCTTCTCCTTTCAAATTGAAGCATGTGGAATACAAAATTTCAGTTTGAAGTGGATACTTTTCAACAAAGTATTTATATTTTCTTTGTATTAAGCTCTTTACTAATGTTCCAATTCTCTGTTCCTTTGGTTCTTTCATTGTTTCTCCTTTGTGATCAATTGAAGATTGCTTCACATTTGTATTGCTTGCATTTATCTTTGTTTAGTTTGTATAATACTCTTGTACTTTAAGCATCAGTATCATTGGTTATAAATAAAGAGGCTTGTCTTCGCTTCAAAAAATAAAGTGTTGCCTGTTTAATCTCTTCCACGAAAAACGGCTCAATCAGCCCCTCCCTTTCTCTATCAGCTCCAAACAATCCCATGGATAAAAGGCTTAGGAGATACCACAAACCTATAAAGATTTGAGAAGAAAGAAAAGACCTCCTTCTCTACCTCCTTATCATCCCTAATGACCTCTCGTGAAACCTTTTCTTTTATAAGGAACATATATATTCATAGAACAAAAGAGAACAACCTAATGACAAGGGACAAGAGGGCCGTACCCAAGAAAAACTAAAGAATAAGGACCTTCCAATTGTTGAAAACCATAAAAAGATTGTGATTACAAAAAAAACACTTTGTGTAATTCGTACTCCGCAAGAAGCTGTGTGGAAGCTTTGGGTTGCAGCACAATCTAAAAAGAATCAAAAGAATTATAAATGTCTTCAAAAATTCTAATGTTCCTCTCTTTGCAAATGCACCACAAAAGGGACGGATAGCACAACTCCACAAAATGTTTCCTTTCGAACTATAACCTCTAATATTGAGACCTTCCATCATCCATCTATCAACTTTACTAGGAAGACAAATCTCCATATTAAAGATTCTAAACAAAGTATTCCACGCTTTCCTAGTAAAGATACAATGCAGAAATAAATGGTCCAAGGTCTCCTCGTCTTTGAAACAAAGGCAGCACATCAAAGACCAAGCGTGGTGTGTTGGAATTTTTTCAAAAGTTTCTCATGAGTGTTAAGACTTCTGTAGGCAAGCGACCATAAGAAGAATTTTACCTTTTTCGAGATTTTAGACTTCCCTATGTGACAAACCAGGGGAATGGAAATGATGGGCGATCTCTTGGTTAATTTAAGAAAAGTAGACTTCGGAGTAAAGCTGTTAGCATTAAGATTCCATTAAAGACTATCATGATCGTCCGAATGGGACCCAAGAATGAAAAGTTTCCAAAATAGCAATCACGTTGTCAAATTCATTATCTAACATGTTTCTTCTCAGACCCAGATTCCAAGAATGACTAACATTACACCAGGAGTTGTTCAGCGACAAGGAGAACAAATCAGGAAATTTTTCTGCCAAGGGTTGCACCCGACAACAACCGTCCTTCCAAAATCTGTCCCTCTCCCAACAAAAAGGCCAAGAATTTAAAAATGTCTCCTTATGTTTCAAGATTCCAGCCCATAATCTATAAGACCTTCCCCTATTCGGAGCTTTAGTAGACCAACCATTCTCCTCTATGCGTATATGGTCACAATTAAGCGTCTCCATAAAGCATTGTGTTCCTTACAAATTTTCCATAGTCATTTGGCGTGGAAAGCATTGTTCTTTTGCTTGAAGGAGCCAATCCCAAGGCCACCATAACAGATCGAGCGAGAGGTAAAGTCCCATTTGACAAGGTGAGCAGCTGAATTAGTAGATCCCCTAGTCCATATAAAATTCCTGACCATCGTCTCCAATCTATTGATAACACCAACCAAAGCTTGCGCAAGGGAAAACATATAACAAGCAAGGCTATTCAGAACCGACTGCACAAGAGTTAATCTGCCACCTTTGGAGAGAGACACATTCCTCTATCTGTCAATTTTATACTTGAACCGATCTTCAAGGGAGTTCCAAACCTCTCTCCTATTACATCCCCCTCCAATAGAGAAGCCCAAGTAGTTAAAGGGGAGAGTATCCACCACACAACCTAAGGTATTAGCATAACCTATTAATGACGTTTTGGAACTGTTAAGAGACAAACCAGCTCCCAGATAAAAGAGATTAATCACTCTCCACCAAGTCTCCAAATTTCCATCCTCCCATGAAGAAAAGAGAAGAGTATCATCCGTGTACTGAAGGTGGGTGAAAATCGCTAGACAGATTCTCAAAATGGAAGCCATGTTTTGGTCCTTTTCTCATTACAGTAATGAATAAGGCAACTAAGGACATCTCCTACAATCGTAAAAAGAAAAGAGGCAAGCGGATCTCCTTGACGAATGCCGCTTTTAGCAAAAATCTTTCCCCTAGGCCTACCGTTGACAATGATCGAGAAATTATCGTCGATAAGCATCCCCAAATCCATCTCCTCTATCTCTTACCAAAGCCTTTAAGTTTTGTGGCAATATCAAGAAAAGACCAATCTATCTTGTCATAGGCTTTCTCAAGGTCGAGTTTCAGACGAACACCTTTTCTACCTTTTAAAAACCACTCATCGACGACCTCCGAAGCTATCAGAATAGCATCAAGAATTTTCCTTCCCTCCACAAAAGCAATTTGAGTATCATTAATTGTAGAGGGAAGGACTTTTTTAAGTCTTGTCGCAAGCACCTTAGAAATGATTTTGTACAAGGAGGTTACGAGGCTTATAGGTCAGAAGTCACTGACACATATGACCTCTTTCTTGTTGGAAATGAGGCAAACATAAGTTTCTTTGCACCTTCTGTTAATAATTCCATTTGGAACACCCTTACTAAGTCAGATTTCAGAATGTTCCACGATTTTTTATAAACTCTCCAGTCATACCATCTAAGTCAAGGAACTAAAGACAACCCATCTCAAAAACAGCTTCCCTTATCTCCTTTCCACTAAAAGAGGCCTCAAGAGAACTAGAAGCCTGTAAGCTAAGGGCTTTCCAATTGAGACCATCACAAATGAAAGGATAAGAGGACTTTATGCCACACAAATTAGAAAGGATGCTAAGGATCTTATCCATAATCTCCTTCTCTATGATAAGGGCTTGCCCATCAATGCTCATCAAGGACGAATAATGACTTACTTTTACGGGCCGACCCACCTGTGGAAAAAGCTTGAATTTTCCTCCCCCTCACAAAGCCACTGGATTTTACATTTTTGAACCCAGATTCTTTGCTCCTTAACAATCAAATCAAGTAAAGCCCCTCTACAATCTTCTCTTCCACAGCATTATCCTCATTGAACGAGCCAAACTCTTCAAGCGTGTCAAGAGTGTCAATCTATCAATTAGCGCTTGCTTTTGGGAAAAGATATTGCCAAACTTTTCCTTATTCCATCCCTTTAAGAAAGTTTTCAGACCTTTTAATTTCTCCATGAAGGAATTAATAGGCCAGCCATCAACTATCATATTGCCCCACCGATTCTAAACGTTTCTTAGGAAGAGACGATGATCCAACCACACATTTTCAAATCTGAAGGGAGTAGGACCCAAGACTACGCCCCTAATTTCAAGATAATCAGGAAGTGATCTAAGGTGATATGCAAAAGTCTTCCCACACTAACTTCTCTAAAGAAATCAACCCAAGACTTAGAAAGGAGACATGTGTCGAGCTTCGACACAGCCGGCCTAATCCTGGACCTAAACCAAGAAAACAGACCATTTCAGAAGGGGATATCAACTAAATCCATCTTCTCAATCAAGCAGTTAAAGGTATTCATACTTTTGGTAGATCGATCTCTGAGCTCTTCTCATTTATCCATCTCACCACATTAAAGTCCCCCCCAATGCACCAGCACTCACCACAGAGGCCATATAAACCAAAAAGTTCCCCCTAGAATTGGTCTCTAAGCCTATAAGATGAGGGTCCGTACATGCCTGTGATCCAACCAGAAAAACCAGCATTAGTTTTACAAAGAATAGAGATAGTGAACTGGCCTTTTATAGAGTCAATCACCGTGATCGAGTCCTCTGTCCACATTAGAAGAATGTCACCCGAAAAGCCATAGGCCTCTAAAGCAACCCACCTAACATAACGGCTACTCCAAACCGACTTCACCAAATTATGGTCAACAACACTTACCTTAGACTCCCGGAGAAAAAAGACATCCAGATTGAACTTCACAAGCAAATCTTTCACAACTGCTCTTTTGGGGCGATATTAAGACACCTTTCCTAGAAAGAATTAACATAGATCACCATCGAGGCCCTGGGAAGTACTAGCTTTAGCTGCTTGAGCTTCCCTTTCCTAACAACCAAGCAAGGCTTTAACTTCTATAGTGAGCTTCTTATTACTTGAGGAGGTCTTACCCTTTCTCTGCGGCTTCTCTTTCCTAGTCACTACTCGAATGCACAAGTCATACTCAAGAAGCGCCACAACCACTTCCTTACTCAACAGGAAAGGATTTTGCATAAAGGCCACTTGTTCTAATTTGGTTACACTTTCAATTTCGGTCGTCTCTTCATTAAGTAAGGAAATATCATTGTTCTCCTCTAAAACCATTAACTGAAGACCCCCTCCTTTGTTTATTTCATTAGAACCACCATCTTGAAAAAGCCTCCAACCATCGGAGGAATAGTCAAAGATGAGAAGCAATTCGTCTATTTCTAAGGGGGCGAATTTGTTTTCACAAAGGAGGCTATTGAGGCTTGAGATAGAGACATCCAAGTTTGGATCTATTTCAACTGGGAGGCAGACTAAGGTAGGATTTGAAGTTAAAGGACGATCACTTTGACTTGGGAGCAAATCACACTTTTTATAAACAAAAAAAAGAGAACGAATCTCATCTTTTTCAGCAAATTTAAATTTTTTGGGCTTAGAGACTTTCTAGAAAAATGGTTCTGAACATGGAGTTTAGGCCTTCTCTCTAATAATTATCCCAAGCTGGGCCTCATGGGAGATGCGCCTTTGATCAATATATTCATATATTCATGCAACGCCCCAAAAAATAAGATAATTTTGGAGTTAATTATCTTAGTTTTGTTTAATTAGATTTAATTTATTGGGGGTTATTTTGAACTCATTTAATAAGAAGTATTTGATTTTGTGGGAATTGAAATTAATTAAATATTTGTTGGATGAATATTTAATTAATTTAGAGGTTTTAACATGTGTCGTTTGTTGAGATTTTGATTAAATGGTAGGTTCAGAGGATTAAGTAAAGTTGTGGATTTTCAGTGTTGTTAAAGTTGAATTTAATTAAATAATTATGGATGTTATTTAATTAAATTGTAGAGTTTTTGTTGGAGATTTGATAATTATATGTATATATGAAAATATATATATATATAATTATTATGTTGAAGAAAAAGATAATTACATTTGTTGAAATATAATTATTTAAGGAAAAGATAATTTGATTTTAGAGAAAAGATATTTTTAAGGGAGAAAAAGAAAAATAATTATATTTTGGGTAAATAGAATTATTTATAAAAGGATATTTATTTTCGAGAGAGATAAATAATAATTAATTATTGTGGAAAATAATTAATTATTTAGAAGAAAAATAAATAATAATTAATTATTCTAGAAGATAAATAATAATTAATTATTGTGAAAGATAATTAATTATTTTGGAGAAAGATAAATAATAATTAATTGTGGTGGAAGATAATTAATTATTTGGAAGAAAGATAAATAATAATTAATTATTGTGGAAGATAATTAATTATTTGGAAGAAAGATAAATAATAATTAATTATTGTGGAAGATAATTGATTACTTTGAAGATAAATAATAATTAATTATTGTGGAAGATAATTAATTATTTTGGAAGAAGATAAATAATAATTAATTATTATGGAAGATAATTAATTATTTTGAGAAAAGATATTGTGAATAAAGATATATGTATATTTTGGTATTATATATATATCCTAAAAGGAAAAGGAAATAATAATAATAAATATTATTGTTATTATTTTAAGTTGAAAAGAAAAGGAAAAAGAGAAAGGTTCTTCATCTTTTTCACTAAGATAACCTTCTGCCGCCGTCGCCTCACTTATGATTAGTCCCTTTGGCAAAGCTTGAAGAATTGATGAATTTTCTCATCAACGTTTAAATAATTTTTCAACCTCCATTTGGTCAAGTTTGGTAAGTCAAGCTAATTAAATTAATAATTTATTAATTTAATTTTGGATCTAATTGAGGTTTCTTTAAATTTTTTTAAACTTAAATCTTGAATTTTTCACAATCAAGATTGAATTGGTTTCAAAAAAATTTGGATGATAGCCAATTGTTAATTTTATTAATTAAGTTATTGATTTTCGTTTTATGATTAGGATCAAATTAATTAGAGAATTTTTACTGTCAGCTAGGGAGTACCTTGTTTGGCTAAAATCTCCATGTAAGAGATTCTACTATTGGACCTTCGAACTAAATTTTAAGAGACTACATGTATTTACGATTATGCATTGATGGTAGCTAAGATGCATAATGTGATGCTATAGATGATGATTGATATTGTGTTGATGATGATTGATACTATAATTGATGATGATGACTAATATTATGATTGACGATGATGACTGGTATGTTTATGATGTTTATGATACATGATATATTAATCACATGAATAAGGACGTTATGATTAACATTCATGTCATGTTATGATGTTTTTAATGATGTTACATGTTTTGGATTGTGGTGCGTCGGTTAACTTTATCTGTTGAGCTTTTTACCCCATCTGTAGTGTGTACCTACGGTCACTCGCACGACTAGGGGTGTACCTACGGATCACATGCACGGTTAAGGGATAGTTATATTGTGTATACGGGGTCACTCGCACGACTAGGGGTGTTCCGACGGGACCACTTGCACGATTAGGGTGTACCTACGTATTACATATATGTTTATGGAGTGTGTACCTGCGACCACTCACACGATTAGGGGTGTTTCTACGAGATCACTCGCACGATTTATGGGTGTTCGTACGGTCTCACTCACTCAGGTGTGCTCCATTGGACACACAACGTTATGATTATGTTTCTAACGAAATGTTAATAGATCACCTAACGGGACTAGTAGTGGGTCCCTTACTGAGTATATTATATACTCACTCTTTTCTATATTTAATATTTCAGGCTAAGGTAAAGAACTTAAGAAGCTGGCGCATGCCATATGAGGACACAGTTGTCGCTCGCCATCCGTGGCATGCCATATAAGGACACAGTTCAGCTTCCGCACTCATTTATATGTCTTTCAGTATTTTTAAATTTTAATCATTTTACTTAAAGAGTTTGTCCTATTTATTTGTTTTAGTTCTTTAAAATTGTTAGAACCCACATGTCACGTTTTCAAATTATTTTTTTAATTTTGATAATCTTATGTTTTTGTGAACGTCTTGATATTAATTTTATAAAGATTTTAGTTATCCTCTTTTCAAAAAAGTATTTTGATGTTTATCTTTTGAGTAATGATCTGAACTTAGTTTAAAAGTTCAGGTCGTTACAATTCATCCATCGCAATTCCTTTCCTTTTAAAATTAGAGTGACCCATTTCATCAACTGGGCCTAGTAGAGTCGATTTGGGCGTCAAATTTAAACCAGGTCCATGAGCGTTTGACTCATCTTGGAGAAAAGGATGGTTCTTCTCTGAAACTTCTGTTGCCATACTCGTGCTAGAAATCTACAACACATTGACTGTCAACCTCGAATTCGACTTCTCCATGCGCCAAATATCTACTAGGTTCATATCTGGGCAAGTCGACCCTTTGAAGAATCTCCCAGCTTGTTCCGGCGAGAAGGAGCCATGGATTCTGGCGACTTTGTCTATGAGAAGGTTGGGATCTTGGAAGGTTACAACCTGCACAAGGAAAGTTTCAGAACCATCTATCAAATCGAATTCAACCAGAATAAAACCACAATAATTTTCTTCTACTTTGATGGCCACTTCCAGACATTCAATGAGACTTGAGTTTTCCTCGACGTAATCAATAAAACCTCCGAACATATCACCAACCGCCTTGAATACCTCCTCGTTCCATAAATGCAAAGGAAAGTTCCTCAATTTAATCCATCCTCTATATGAGGGAACAAGCAACATTCTCCCATGTCTTTTCGGATCCCATCTTTCCAATTTCAGTGTTAAAGGACCATAAGTAGCTCATCCCTTATTCATCGTGAGAAGTCTTGCTAGAGTCTAATCAAAGCATTTGAGCAAGACTTTGTCGGGATGAAACGAATTGATGATAAAGGGGTGTTGCATTTGCACTTGGAGAGCTTCCAAAATTCTATGTCAGTCATCATGAAAATCATGTTTAGTGACAATCAGTGTCCTCTCAACAAATCTATCTAACCCTTTTTTCCCCAGTTTCTACTCCCCTCGTCAAGGTGGCAAGGTATCAAGCTTGGAGGTTTTTTAGACTAAGAAATTCACGGAGGAAGAGACTGAAAATGATTTTTCGATTTGGGTCCTTAAGGAGGATTTTGGATTTTTCTCTTCTCGAAAAGAGGGCCCTAGTTTCATCTTCACCATTAAAACAGTCGAGCAACAGGCGTTTGAAGCGTTCCCATCCATTCAACTCAAATGCCAAAAGAAACAAGGTTTCCTTTCTTCCTCGATTTCAACACCTCTGGAATCTCAAGAAAACTCCTTCTCTTGTTTGTCATTTTTTAAATCCAAATGAATCCTCCAATGCAGAAAGTCTTTCGAAAGAACTTTTGGGACTTTGAAGCTTGCAGGACCTCCTCCAAAGAGTCTACCAGCCAAACAATTATAATTTCCTCTCCTAAAAGAGTGTAGAATTTGTTCAGGTGAGATTTAGTTATGTGAATCACCCTCCCTTTGCTATTTCTATGGAACTCATAGGAAAATAACTTATTTTTGACTTTTAATGAGGGCTGTCTTGGATTCATTTTTGTTGATCATTGGAGGAATAATCGTGAAGCGTAGGGCAGTGAAGACGGAGGGGAGGGGTGGATGGAGGAGGACAATGGACAGGAACCCATTTCTCTCTCTCTCTCTCTCTCTAAAACCACGATTAGTAGACTGTAGCAGATATCAATTATATAAAAACCAAAATTGGCAGACTGTATAGACCTCTCTTGAATCCACGACCAAAGGACCAGTTGTATTCCTAGTTTTCCTTCAAATCACCATTCAATGAAAGAAAGAAGTATAGCAATCACCATCTTTATCCCAAGCCACCTTCACCTTTTAAGCCCCAGCACAAGACTCCCTTCTAATCACCTTGGGAAACTGACATTTTAAGGACTATCTCTCCTCTTTCAACATAAAGGCTTCCGAGTGTTTTGGAGGAGGTTCTTTCATGCTTACTGTTGTATTTAGTGCTCTTCCTGCAAGCTTGCTTTGGAAGTTCTTTTTTCTTTTCTTTTTTTTTTCTTTTTTTTTTCTGTTCTCTAAGCTCTTGAGGTTTTTGAAGCTTCGAATTTGGTTGGCGCTTCAAATTCTTTGAAAGATTATTCTTTCAATTTTTTTTTTGGAACACTTCCTTGAAATTTTTTTCTCGTTTATGTTCCTTATTCACTTAGATATGACTTTACATTTTTTTCTTTAGGCATCAGTCGCTTTTCATTTACTCATTGAAACATTTACTCAATGAAAAAATTAGGTTCTTGTTAAGAAAAATAAAAAGTAAATGATTGAAAATCTGTAAAATGGTAGTGAAACTTCAGAATATAACAATGGTAGTGAAAACTTCAAACACCACGAAGAATAAACAGATAGTACAGGTGCTAAAATATTACTGCTGTACCTCCTTCAATCCTGGACGCCAGGGAGGAAGATTATTATCTGCTCTTAACAGTGCAATTGGAGGTGGTAAGCCATACTGCAAGCAGTAATAAACAGATTAGTACCAATACAGCATGAAACATCCATGATCATAATTACATACATAGGAACATAAAGCATCAAAACTTGATATTATCATAATCAGTTGAATCCCAGGAAATTGCACGAGCAAAATGCTAGCAGTACAGTCAGTCATCCTCTATCATGCTTGTCACCCTCACATGTATTTTAACTGTTAGTTCATGCGTTCATAGAGTTTCAACTTTCAACATAAAACATTATAAACCAAGACTGGCACCATGAACAAAATTTCTAAACAGCATTTTAGAGTTTTATTATAAAGCATGACCTTACTTGAACAGGATTTGTTCTATAGGTTGTACATTTGTATCCTTGAGTTCTAAGAATTTATAAAACATATTTACCTGCTTGAAGTTGCTCCAAACATTACAATCAGGGCCACGACCATCACGTACCACCCTAATGTCAATGTCTGCCCCCTGAGACATTTTGGTCGGTTAGAATTCAAATGGTCTCTCTCCCACACGCATTCTATGAGAACTGAAAACTACCTTAAATTAAGTTCCCTAAATGCAATGAATGTCCGCTACAAGATTGAAACCAAACTTATAATTTAATATCCAATGGATAGCAAAAGTACCCCCATGACTCATGTACGAGAAAGAAAGTAAAAGACTTCAGAGGAATGTGTTCAAAGCTATCAATTTAGAATATTAAGCCTCCCACATGTTTTCTATCAGCCAAATGTTGTAAAATCAGACAATTTCTTTATGAGATAAATTGAGATGTACTTAAAGTAGTTACCATTGTCATTGCTCCAAAATGAGCTGCACCAACAAGAATGCTCCCAGTGCCAACAAAAGGATCAAAGACAAGTTTTCCAGATGTTGCTAATGCTTGGTTGGCCATTAAGAAAGCCATTTCAGCATCCATGGCAGTTGGCCCAAGATAAGTGCGACTTTTTAACTGATATGTTGGTATAAGCTTCCTATCGGCGCCACCGACCTCCCGGCCAAAAAAAATTCTCCTTTGAGCAATTGGTGGAAGTCCATTATTGAGTCCATAATCAGCAGTTTCCAAAAGACAAAATTTATGATCTGGACTTTTTAAATTAACTTGACCCTGAAATATTCCATCCACGTCCATTTATTAAAAAATGAAGACATTGACATGTTGAGCTTGTGTAGCAAATGAATATTAAGAAGTGTCAAATTTCAGGTGTTACCTGTAGAACCTAGAAGAGCTAACAGAAGAAAATGACCATGACAGGACTTCTACTACTTTATTTTTTTAAAAAACGAAGACAAGCCTCTTTATTTATTATTAATAAATGAGGCTTGAGCTCAAAGTACAAGAATGTTATACTAAGAGCAAAAAATAGAAAAGAATTCAGTCAACCACAACAAATGCTAAAATTAGGCAAACAAAAGAGATGACAAGCTAATAAGCAAATGCCAACAGAAAAACTTAAGTTAAAGAAAACCAAAACAAAGAAATTTAAATGCAAAGCATAACGAAATATCTCTCTCATAAGGAACCCATTCGAATGTAGAGACTTGCAAGAAGATGCAACTGGCAGCCTTGTAGCTATTGTGCCAAAGTAGTCCAAAAACCAGAAGAGGCTCAAAAAAGTCTTTCAAAATATCAGCATCAGCAAAGAGGCTTGACTTGCCCCCCACATGAAGAGAAAACCCAGAAAGACTAAAGATGGACCAAAATCTGGAAGAATACATTTAACGGCTAAGGAAAGTTTGGTTTTCTAATGGTTTGGCTTCCACAACCCAACCAGTGGAACTACATACCATTCATTTGACTGATACATGGTCTTTTGGCCTTGCCAGATCTCCAAAAGTTGTAACCCCTGGCTTTTGGTATGCAAATGTAAATGCCATTGTAACATAAATGAAGCATGAAGAAAATGACATTGATAGGACTTCTACTACTTAATTGATACCGTTTATGCCATGATAATTGCATGAGACCATGTCTTAACTAAGTTAAGAAGTAAATGTAAATGCAATTGTAACATAAATGAAGCATGAGGTCGCATAACTTCCCCAATTGATCAACATACCACCAAGTTTCTTCAAAAAGAATAAAATTCCCAGGTCAGGAAGTGAAACATGAAGAAAATAAATGTACGAAATTAAGAAAATTGATTGTATTTTCTCATTTGCATGAATGAAACAAGCAAGGGGCGTTTGGGGCAAGGATTATCTAAGACACCTCTTGCTACAATAAATACTATTTTTCTTAAAGGAGAAAAACATCAAAATTTTATTAATAAAATCAAGACTAAAGCTCAAAGTACGAGAATTATACAAGGAGCATCCAAAAGGAAAGAACTAAGAATCAGGAGGTGCACCTGAATATCTCAACTAAGTTGAAACCCCCATAGTGCCCTCATCATATCCTTCTCCCAAGGACAAAAGAGATAACATCTTAACAAAATATACTGTTTTGTAATCCCAATTATCCAAAACCCCCCATTTGCTACATCATTGACTATTTGCTACAATTTATATTTTTACATTCATCATTTTTTATTCTTTACTACCATGTTTGCTATTTCCTTTTCAAACTAAAATAGTTTACTCCTCAAATACATACTATTATAATTGCAACTAAAATAATCTACACTTTGAACACAAACTATTATAACTCAACTATAATAACCTAGGACTATAACAACCAACTACTTGCTCCAACGCCCCCTAAGAAGTTGGGTAGATGGATAGTACTTTCTATTTTCATCTTTTCTTTCTTTTCTTTTCTTTTTGGAATTAAGGGGTTAGTTGAGTGTTTATAGCCCCAAAGGTAATTTGTAATTTATTGTACCCTAGTTTTATTTCCTTTTTTGTTAAGACTTATTACGGCCTATATATATGCTTCCCCATGAATTCTTTTGATTATTTAGAAAATAATAAGAAAGGCTACTATCATGGTTTCTTCTCCCTATACTAGGGTTTTTCTCATATACCTTGTGTTTTCTCTTCTTCCTTCTTTTTGAATATAGTATCAGAGCAAAGAAACAATGAAACCCTAGCTGCCATTAACGAAAAAATATGATTTGGCCATAATACTTCAATTTATTCTCGGTGCTTATAGCTTGTCAAGAGCTACAATTCACAAATTGCTTTGCAATTTTGTTTTATCTATCAATTCTTTACCTAAAAAATGAGTGGTACCAGAATTGATAATTTCTAGCCTGATTGGCTTTGATTCATCACTTAAACAAACTCTTCAAGACTCTTCAAGCTCAAATAGTCTGTCCACATTATAAGAGTTTTAACACATTAATTTGATTCCATCCACTGAAGTATGCATTCCAAACTATAACGATATAGTCTCTAGTATCCATAATAAGCAAAACAATTGGATTTCAATTGCTCAAAAATAAATAAATTAATTAATACAAGGGAGTATAAACTATATTACAAAAACTACCATACCTTGAAAGGGATGTATGCTAGCCCCTGAATACGTTCATTTTGTTCCTGGAAGCTGATAGCCTTCCCAAAGCTCTCTACAGAAATCTTGAAAGAGCTTCCGGGTTGTAAGTATGGGAACTTCCGTTCTTCCGGAAAATTTCTAATAGACTCCTCTAGCTCCTCGTAGTCACTTCCTTGACCCCAGAGTTCATACATCCCCTTCACTAGTATACCTACCCAAAACCAAACCAAACCAAACTAAATGAAAGAAATTGGAACCAATTAAGACAAAAACCAAAAACGAAACGAGATGGCTGACTTCGATTAGCAATGCTCCGAGCGATATCGTCTGAAGAGAGGTCGACGAAATGGAAAGGAGAATCGGGGTGATGGTGAAGAGGAAGCTTCCACTCCAACTTCTTCCCTTTGTGGTCGCCATTTTCACCAAACAACTCGGCCAGAGACTCGACCTCGGTCTTCCGGTAATCCAAAAGACGGTGATAGAACACACAGAGATACCACATTTACTCAACTCTGATATTTGCTCCTATTACTTCTTCAAAAACTGACGAACTGATTCGGAGAAAGAAGAGGACAATGGCTATGACGAAGGAACCTGTGGACTAGCAACAGTGGGATTTTGGTACTGTCGTTGCGCGCAAACCTAAACCCTTTGGGCTGTTTGGTAACAGGTTAAGAATCAAATATTTGTGGACTTATTTTATCGTGTGAATTAAATGTGTGTGAGCTTATTCATGCTGTTTTGATGACTAAGAATTAGAAATGCTCATAGGATTTGAAAATCTGAATTTCTATTGTCTGTGATTGAATGCTAGTTTTAGATTTAAATTGCTTAGTTTTTTTTTTCGAATTGTACATCCTAAATTTTATGTATCAATTATTGAATTGAAATGTTTTTTCAAATTTTGTACCTCTAATTCAATCTTTTTACTCTTCATGACAATAATATAAAAACGATAAATTTTAGTATTCAATAAGAGTACTTTTGATCTAAGTTACATTAACATGGTTGGTCTAATTAGAAATATTACAATCTATCAACAAAATATAACAAGTCATTTAATTTGATAGGGTTTACAAAAGTTATAGTTAAGCAAGGGTTTACTCTGTTTCAAAAGTAAGCATAACCAAAATGGTCAAACAAAAATGAAAGTAGGTAAAGTTACATTTAGATATGGTTATGGTTGCCTTCATAAGATATGCATGCATTTTCTGTACTTCCATTCTACTGGGTAGTCAAGGAATGCGTGCAACATCGTGGGATCAGATAATAGAGACTCAGCTACAATTAAACAATCGTCCACGTCCATTTCAAGAATAGTCTGTAATTCAACATATAATCATTTGTGTATGGATGATTCTATTTCCATTTTTTCTCTCTGCCATGCAGCAACCTTTCCAATTTCCTTGGAAGTTTCTTGCATACTTGCGCGAAATGTGTCCATGAGGTCCCCTGAATATGACCGTCTTTTCTTACTTGGCCTGGATGATCCCGCATCATGTGTCATACTTGTTAGAGTAGATGGCATGTCCTCTCCTAAAGGTGGCTCGAGTCCATGTGGATTTGGAATTTCAAAGTCTTCAAGATTAATGTCCATGTCATCTTCCTCAGTATCTTTTGCAGTCTGTACGCCCATTTCAACGGGTGTCTTACATTTACCACCAGTAGCCCTATCTCTACCAAACACAATTTCCAACTCATAAAAGTAAGAAAATGGTTTGTTTAGTATGCCTCAATCATTGGGGTGTCCCTACATGGAGTTAACAGATGTAAGCAGATTATATTTTACTTTTATAGAAAGTATGAATTATATTCATCTTCTTACCTTAACCCAGTCAGCGAACACGGATTTCTCTGCCTCAATGCACTTTTGTTCCTCATTCCAACCAAACCCACTACATGCTGACCCCATAATCTCTACTATGGCAGTGTACTACTTCTTAGAAAATTTCACTCTCGACTCTAGATTTGAAGTCACTTGTATGTTGCTTCCAGACATTTTTTCTTTCATTAGTTTTTGTACTTGTACAAAATATCCCAGTTTGAATGTTCCATTATCAGCCCTCCAACCACCTTCCTCCACTAGTTGTAGTAAGCACTCAATTAACACCCCATCCTCAATTGTTGTCCACTGATGCTTAATGACTTTTGAATTTGTCGACGCTATCTAAATTAGCACATGAATTTTATAAAAGTCAATGGATACAAAATCTATAGATTGACATATAGATAACTTAGTTATCATAATTTAAAGGAAAACCCTATGTATTTCTGACTCCAATTACACACAAAAAATAGTTCAAGTACAGATCATGTGATAAAACAACAAAATTATATAAGAAACTAAACTACATATATTAGTCATACATTATTCCAATCCTCAAACATTTGGTTTGCAAGATTTTCCCTCCATTCAGTCCAGACATTAGTCGTTTTACCGAAGTTTATATTCTCAATGTTCATCTCGCTTGAATCACCTTTACCAAGATGTGGCTCCTCAAATATTGCCTCTGAACCCATTTCTCTATGTTTCAAGTTATGTAAAAGGCAACATGTGGTTATTATTTTACATTGTATGTCAACGGGGCAATAGGATCTCCCTCGTAGAATGACCCACTGACCCTTCAATGATCCAAATGTTCTTTCAATAACGTTTCTAGTAGAGGAATACCTCATATTAAATAACTCTTTCGGGCATTTTGGTGGGTTTCCTCCACACCATTCAGTTAGACGGTAACATTGACCTCGGTATGGAGCGAGGAATCCTTCAACATTCAGATAACCAACATCACACAAGTAGTAGTAACCTACCCATATTGCACCCATAATGAATTATTAGGGTACACCATATTGAATGAGCATATGGTCTAACACCACTATGTGGGGAGAAGAGAATGCATCATCTTACCCTTTAGAACTTTTAGACAAGTAGGTCGTGATACTGCATCTCTAAGTACCCTCGAACCGGATGCAGACTCTTTCCATTTAGGCATGACAAATATGAACTCACCATTTTAGGAACACACACCAAGTACATTTGAGGTAATGTCACCCTTTCTAAACCTATACCTTGGGCGATCACTCATACTTACATTCACTTTGATATGTGTACCATCTAATGCACCTAGACAATTATATCAAGGGGCAAAAGGCATTTATTCGTCAATTCATAGAATGACATATCCATTGTAAAGTAGTGGTGGGTCGATTATATACCTAAAACCATCGCCACTGCTCGTGCGAACATGAATGGGTCACTGGATCAAGTTGCTTAAGAAGGATTTCATGGAGTCTAAGAACTGTGTTAAGAACAACATTGAAGTGTCTTGACACTTTTTTACCAGACCTTGCAAAATGTCGTCGAGCTACCTTATTCTTAACATCGTGTGCTACAATATGCAAGAAAATCGCAACCATCTCTTCAACATCCACATATTAAGTGGCTTCCAATCCCCCTCTTGTTCTTAACATAGTACACAAGATAGTAAAATATCTTCGGTCCATCTGGGTACTCTCTTGACATGCTAGATCACTTTCATGAATTAGACGAAAAAAGTTAAGTTGCCTAATTTGGTGTCTTAGGTGTGGTGATTGGTTTTCTATTCTTCTGTCTTCAGTCTCATTATCATATTGAACATTAGCATCCATTGTTGTTGTGTTGTGCAAATGATAGAAGTATTGCAATCAACTCGTTTAGTTCTATGTCCATGCTATTTTAGTACTTTAATTAATGATAGTTTCTGACAAAACAAACACAATTGAATTCTTAGTACACGAGGCTCATGAAGTCCTAATAATGCTCGTTTCCTAACATTGTGTTCCCTAACACAACAACAATCTACTTTGATGGTTCAAGTTCTTTTTTTTTTTTTAATTATGTAACTCTTTCCTCTATATAATTTAGTTATGAAGTTTGAAAATTTTCTTGATTTAGTTTTAATTTTAGAAAAGATAATAGTGTTTTTTTTAAGGAAAAAAAACTTGTGAGACTTGATTTTAATTTAGCATTGCTTTTTTAAAAAAGTACAAGATTATCTTCTTTTACAATTTTTTTCTTCAAAACAAAAGTTTTAAAAAGTTGTTTTTGTTTTTTTAATTATGTAACTCTTTGCTCTATATGATTTAGTTATGAAGTTTGAAATTTTTTTGTTGATTTAGTTTTAATTTTAGAAAAGACAATGGTGTCTTTTAAACAAAAAAAAAAAAAAAAAACTTGCAAGACTTAATTGATTTTAATTTAGCATTGTTTTTAAAAAAGTACATCATTATCTTCTTTTACAATTTTTTTTCTTAAAAACAAAAGTTTTGAAAAATTAGTTTTTTTGTAAAATACTAAAAATGTCCCGTGAACTACGCTGTCAACAACATGCGCGTAATATATTTGTTATCGTTTAGATTTGACTATTGTTTGGTATACGATCGTTTAGATATGACTACAATTTATTTTTCAATTCTATCGTTTAATTTTGTTACACGATCATTTAATTTGGTTATGTTTAAATTTGGTTTCACGATCATTTAGATTTGGATTTGGCTATTGTTTGGTATACGATCGTTTAGATATGACTACAATTTATTTTTTCAATTCTATCATTTAATTTTGTTACACAATTGTTTAATTTGGTTACATTTAAATTTGGTTAAACTTTTTCAAATCTTGGTACACGATCGTTTAGATTTGGCTAAACGATTTTCTAAAATTTTTTTGCTACACGATCGTTTATTGTTTTTATACGATTGTTTAAATTTGTCTACACGATCATTTAGATTTGACTAAACGATTTTTTAAAATTCTTTTACTACACAATCATTTATTTTTTTATACGATCGTTTAGATTTGTCTACACGATCGTTTAGATTTGACTAAATATTTTTTTTAATTCTTTTGATACATCGTTTAGATTTGTTTACCGATGATTTTTTTACACGATCGTTTACATTTGACTACTTCAATCTGAATGATTTTTTTCAAGATTTTTTATACACGATTTTTTAGATTTGCTATTTTTTTTTGTACACAGTTGTTTAGATTTGGTTATCCAAATTCAAATGACGTAAAAAAAAGACGAAAAGATGAAAGATAATGGAAAGAAATCACAACGAAAAAAAAAGAAAAGAAGAAAGATGATGGAAAGATTAAACGATGTAAAAAAGAATCAGAAAAGAACAAAGACAAAAAAAATATTAAACAATGTA
This sequence comes from Cucumis melo, assembly GCF_025177605.1. NCBI lineage: Eukaryota > Viridiplantae > Streptophyta > Magnoliopsida > Cucurbitales > Cucurbitaceae > Cucumis > Cucumis melo. Next base: position 22,055,551 of record NC_066857.1, on the reverse strand, counting down.
AAAAAGAATCAAAAAAGAAGAAAATACATCGAAAGAAATCACAAAATAAGAAAAGAAGAAAGACGATGGAAAGAAATCGCAACGAAAAAAAGAAGAAAATAAGAAAGACGATGGAAAGATTTAATAACGTAAGAAAAGAATTGAAAAATAAGAAAGATTATGGAAAGAAACCGCAGAAAAAAAAGGAGAAGAAAATAAGAAAGACGATGAAAAAAATCGCAGGAGAGGAAGAATATGAAAGAAATCGCAAGAGGAAAAAGACGATTTCATCGCGAGGAAGAGAAAAAGATGTAAGGGCAAACCTAAAATATTTAAAAAATGGCTAACTTCATGGACTTTGTTACACCGGCTGTAAATACTTTGGTATTTTGTTACATGTATGTAAGTTTCTTTTTTTTAATTATGTAACTCTTTCCTTCATATAATGTAGCTACGAAGTTTGAAAATTTTCTTGATTTAGTTTTGATTTTAGTAAAGACAATCGTGTTTTTTTTTAAAAAAAAAAACTTGTGAGACTTACTTGATTTTAATTTAGAATTGCTTTTAAAAAAGTACTAGATTATTTTCTTTTACAATTTTTTCTTAAAAACAAAAGTTTTAAGAAATTGTTTTTGTTTTTTCATTTAACGGTTTCCTCTGTATAATTTAGTTATGACGTAAGACAAGTTTTTTTTATTTATTTAGTTTTGATTTTAGAAAAGACAATGATGTCTTTTTTATATATAAAAAAAAATTGTGAAACTTACTTGATTTTAATTTAGCATTGCTCTTTAAAAAAGTACAAGATTATCTTCTTTTACAATTTACCTCTTAAAAACAAAAGTTTTAACATATTGGTTTATTACAAATTTTATTGGTTTATTACAAATTTACCAACGTTTTAAGAAGTTAGTAATAAATTGTTAATTTACCTTTCGTTTTAAAATTCAAAGTAACAAAAATCCTAGTAAGAAATTTGCTTTCTTCTTTAATCTTTTTTGTCATTTTTTTACGACATATCCGTTTTCTGATATTAAAATTTTAATTTTATATGAAATTTAAATTTTATAATTTAATTTTGCTTTTCTAAAATAAGTTAAAGCCAATCGTCTTTAAAATTCAATTTTGTACAAATTTCATGTACTTAGTAAACATTATTATTCTTTGTATAACAAGCCAATATCGCATCAATCATAGTTATTTTTAGGCAATTTTTTTAAGAAAAAAGTTAGTAACACTCATCCCATTTGTTTCTATAAAAAATCAGGATTATTATTATTCACAAACAGAGGTTTCAGGTGAGTTTTTTGTTTATAAAAAACACGTGTAGCCCTTTTGTTTTTATTGCAACAAGTGAACGATATAAAGTAACTTAAAAAGAAAAAATTAATATTACAAATTAAATTTCAAACAAAGTATTCTCAAAAGTTAAAACAAATAATCTGACAAATATAACACAATCATAATATACAAAAGATGAATGTACTAACAAAGAAATTAAAAACGCAAAAGTCCATGTACAAATGTAGGGAAGAAAAGAACACATTACGTAATGGTGAGTGTCTGTGTAAGATAAGGCAAGACAAACCTACAAAAAAAAAAAGCAAAATAAAACGGTCAATGAGATGAGATAAGTGGAACTAATACAATTGAACTTACTTCTTGATAGTTGGAAAAGAAAGAAAAGTCCACATTAACAAAGCAAACTATACATATCCCAAACAAAATATCAAAGAACAATGGAAAAAGAAAGTGCATTAGTTGATGAGGAAAATAATAGTATAAGAAAAAAAAATAATATATGTAAAACAAAGTCTATATAAAAATAGATGGAAAATAATTACCACTCAAACCTAAACTTCAAAGAAAGTAAATTCTAGATAAAAACCAAGAGAGGTTGTGTTTTTAAAGGAGAAATGCTCTATTTAAAACAAATGGTTGTGTGAACTAATAAATTTTTACTTTTAAATCACTCAACCACCGTTAATAAATAAAGAAATAATGACTATTATAATAAAAATAAGATTTCCAAATTTAAATGTCTTAACTACCAAAAGTAAACATTAAATTTTTTTAATACAAATACAATTACCACATATATAAATAAAAATAAGAATTCTAAATTTAAATCTCTCTCAACTACCAAAAAGTGAACATAATTATCCATAGTCAAATCAATTAAATCTATTGTTTTGTCAAATTTAAATTTCTCAACTACCAGATAATTAAAAAATAATAATTAATAAATAATAGGTAAAAATAATACCAATCAAAACAAAATAATAATGTATCAACCTTTTACCATCCCTTGAAACAAAGAGAATAAATAAAAAAGTTCTTCAATTGAAAAGCTTGATGTTTTAAAACAAATGAAGAGTAATTAAACAAATGAGTAACCAAAGGAGTGACCAAAATGTTTTAAAACTTAATCATCAATAAATGATTTACAAACTTTGATTTAGAAAAGTAATAAAAAAAATTAAAGCCTAATGTTTTAAAACAAATCAGGAGTAATAAACTGATAGAGATTAAACGAGCACGGTGGAAGAAAGATCGAAATTATACCCTAATTGCAATTAATTAACAAGAAACCCTACACTGAAATAAGCTTAAAAATAGGGTTTTTTTTTTAAGAAAAACTTACATTCGAAGCTCCGGTTGATGCTTGAACCACCACTAGGGTTGAGCTACTATCCTCCAGATTCAGAAGCGGGTTGTGGGACCCGTTGGATGAAGGAGACGAGAGAGAGAAAGAAGATGGAAAAAATATGGAAAAGGGTTGGGTTTTAATTTTGATTTTAGAAAACCAAATGGGAAATTTAGCAACCTAATTTTGTCTTAGAAAATGCTAAGCTTTTTCCATAAGGCTCCAAGAACCCAATTTATAGAGAATTTACATGCAAGGTTGCTTGTGCATGCAAGCTCATGGGCCAACACATAATCCACTAACCATTAGTGGGCTTAATGTCTTCATAGTGTCCTAACACTTAGCCTATTTTAGTTAGTGGGATTATCCAACGAAATGTTGGATTTTTCCACTAACTTTGGTCAAAGGGTAAAATTGTCATTTGGTTAGATTCAAACTTTGACTTTTCAAACCAAAAAATCAACATTTTGACTTTTTATAATTTTGTCCGTCTTGACTAATTTTGACCTCCCGAGCATAAAACTGCATTGATTTTCTCAAGATTCAAATCACATTTGAATATATTGTTAGTCAAAGTTTGACTTTTCAAAGTAAAAAAATAACATTTTGACTTTTTACAACTTTAACTATTTCCACCATTTTTTAGCTATCGAGTATGAATCCACATTCATATTTTTAATATTTAAATCCCATTTAAACATAAAATTCTACCTCTAAATTGAAATCCGACGACTATATCACATATACTTGTCAGTTTTTCTCTCCTTGCAAAATTCGAACAATTGTACTCATTCCATCATCTTATTCTAAGTTTATTCCATATGAGTTAGCAGAGGAACCTAATGGACATATAAATCATGGGCTCTAACAATCCGAGATTAACTGGCTAAACTCTTTTAGACCGAGCTAATCAACATTCGTTAACTAATGAGTCATTCCACTAAAGTCCTTTAGTTGCACTCCCATCACTATAATATATTTGTGTCCATTTGATATAATCATGATTAGTAAGTTAATCCTTCATAGGTTATTCGTAAGCTCAGTTAGGTCAAAATATCCTTTTACCCCTGAGACTATATCTTACTCCTTAAGTCCCGCTATCCACTATTGAACAATTGGTTTAAGGTCCAACCTACAAACCGAATCCCTTTCGAGCTAATGAGAGGGTGGGACCCCTTGTTCAAGACTTGGATTCAGTCCTTAAGGGAACAACCTATCTACTAACCCTAAAATGGATATGAGTGAATTTCGTCTTGTACCCTATGTTCCCAGCTATTCACCCGATCTTACCCCTGAAATGGGAAGCTTATTGGGCCAACGTTAATGAGTTTCCTTACCTATGCAGATCTAAGGATAATCTCATGTGAACATGAGTTTATAGTTAGCTCAGGATTAAGATTAAGTTACCTAGGTCATCAACAATCGAGATAGTCAATTTTAAACAGTAAACGGCGTTATAACGTAAAAGTGACTATTTTCTAGTTCAGTCTTATATAAACACTTTACATAGGATGCCCCCACTTTCATGTCTTAACATGAACGATTTAGGATCACCTCGTTTGTACTAATTACAAAGTAGACCATATCCATAGTTTCTCTGAATAAGGCGCTCAACCTTTATTCATATACTATAGACTATTTAGGCTATATACTCGAACTTGATCCAAGTTTATGTCTCTACATAAAGGTCGAGTTTACTCAAAAAAATAGCCTCTAGATGTTAGTTTATTGAATTTAAGATTATAGTATTTAATTTTTCAACAATGACTTTATTGAATAGAATATGATTACAAACTACGAGTTTTAGGACATAAATTCCAGCATAAACAAATCAAGAGTAACCAAAATGTTCTAAAAACTTAATCATTAAAACCACAATTGCAAATGATTTACAAACTTTGATTTAGAAAAGTAATAAAGAAAATTGAAGCCTGATGTTTTAAAATAAATCAAGAGTAATATAAACAAATCAAAGGTAATGAAAATGTTTTAAAACTTAATCAACACTAAGACACAGACTTTTATTTTAGAAAAGTAATAAAAATATTAAAGCTTGATGTTTTAAATAAACAAATAAGGAGTAACCAAAATATTCTAAAACTTAATCATCAACACTACAATTGCAAATGATTTACAAACTTTAATTTAGAAAAGTAATAAAAAAATTGAAGCTTGATGTTTTAAAACAAATCAAGAGTAATATAAAAAAATCAATGGTAGCCAAAATGTTTTATAACTTAATCAACAAAAAGTGTATAAATCATTTACAAACTTTGATTTAGAAAAGTAGTAAAAAAATAAAAGAAACAAAAAGTGTATCTTGCAATACAGAAAAACAAACACAGAAAAAAAGAACCTTACAACAAAAAAAAAATGCATGCATTACAGAATAACACAGAAAAATAGAACCTTACAACAAAAAAATGCATGTAAAACAGAAATGATAGAACAAGCAAAAAAAAAAAAAAAAAAAAAAAACAAAGAAAGCATTAAAAAATCATGGATTAAGAAAGTATAGATTAAAATTTTTGCACAGACCACCTGACCCTAAACGTGGTATCATGCAATGATCCAATTCTAGAAACCAATAAAAACCTAAGGGCATGTTTAATAAAAAATCTAAAGGTTTTTTTTTTGTACGGATGGCCTCTTTTCAAAGACCCAATCGAAAAATGGCCTTCTAATTACATCACATCGTGTGAAGTTACATGTTTGCCACCAAGTTCAATATGCTTGTACAAGCTTGATATATTTTTAAGTTACTTGATACTTGGTATATTTTTAAGTTACTCGATACTTGATATAATCTAAAGTTACTTGATACACGTTTCACTCGAATGCACAATACCTCTTGCTCGTTACTCGATCCTCGATTCACCCAGTTAATAATTGAATACTTAAACAAAAAAATCATTGTCGTTCTCTCATAACATTTCCTATCCTCATTTCAAGAATTGTGGTGCTCTAATTCTGTCCTCCTCAAACCATATTCATCGTTTTCATGTGATTCATCATACTTATTTGACATCTTTGATACTTGCTGAAAATATCATTCACTTTGAAGCCAATGCATGTTAGTAGTTGCTTGATACTCTATCTTAGTTGAAGCATGCTCATATCGTTTTCATCTCATTTTTTCTATCCCATTTGTCCTACTGTGGAGTTAAAAAATATAAGCATACTCACAACCTTGTGTTTCTCTCTTGTTCACGAAGAACTAGGGTTTAATGCTAACAAACACGGATTATGTTTATGAACAAGTAACAAGCATCCGTGTCAAGTATATTATGTCGTGTAACGAGTATATAATGGTTGAATACCAAGTTTAGGTATCATGTTTAGTGGGATACGAGGAACATCGAGTATCAAGTATGTCAAGCATCGAGTAACGAGTAAAACGAGGAGCGAGGAGCAAGGATTTATGAGTGGTTAATCATACTCTTTTTTTCATTTTGTTTTCTATGCAGCATGGCTAGTCAATTCAAAATTCCTGTGAAGGATCAATTTCCTGGCCAAGCCACTAGTTTGACTTCCCACATCATACTAGCCAATGAAGGAGAATCTTGCACCTACACAACTTGATCTCTTTAAAATGACGGTGTTCGACAACTTCATCGATATGGACGTAAAATTCAACAGTCCACTTTTTCATTATATCCTATTAGGGGAAGTGAAAGACAACATGAGGGATATCGTGACTTTTGATTTGAATGGCATAATTGTGACGTTCAGAAAGAATGACTTCTTACTAGTGATAGGATTGTGGTTAACACCATCCAATCCAAAATGAGCTTTAAGACTTGAATGTGAACTAGAAGACACGATTCTTAGGTATTACAAGAAGTCTATAATAGGGTATTCACATTAAAGCCCTTGAAGAGGAATTCAAAAAAATTTAGATTGAAAATGACGTAGACGCTGTGAAGATGACAGTGTCCAACATTGAGTTGGCTATGAAGGGTAGGGAGAAAATAAGAGCCTTTGTAGACATGAGGTTGTTCTTGGACGTTGAAAACATTGATTACTTCAGTAGTCTTGATTGGGAAAACATTCTATGGGAGAGGACATTCCCGGAATTGCAACGAGGTTTGGATGGTAAGGCCAAAAACTATAAAAAGAGGTTTAAGAATAATAAGGACTACATTATTAAGTATAATCTACTGAGATTTCTTCATCCATTTCAGGTAATATCATCAAATAAGCAAGTTTGCTTGTTATATTTCTAATACTTTGGTTTTAATACTAAGTAGTTATAATTCTCTACAACTGTGGGCCTATGAGATCATATCGGTTGTGGCTTGGAAGTGTGTGGTCCGAATAAATACTTATGTAACCTTATTTCTTGAGATAGGAATGCACGTACTCCTTACCCACTAAGACAATGCAACTAGATGTGTTTGAGTTTGACAAGGTATGCAATTTCTCATTAAAATTGTCACGCCTCACCCCGCACGAGTCTTGAACCTCACTATGTGACACGCGACAAGACCTAAGTAACCCTAACATCTTAAGATGAAACACCAGAACACTCAACTTAAGTCCTTAAATCTTGGCACTTTATCACTAAGTTCAACTTAACTCCTTTAATTACTAAGCAATAAGAATAATAGAATGTAGCAGAAGAATCAAAATATCTTCTTTATTAACTTAACATCATGCGTTCTACAATACAATTTACATGCTTTCTTAAGTACATAAAACATAACATAAGCTTCAAATGTTTTGTACAGCTTTAACTTAGGGGTGTTAAAAAAAATCAGTAACCCGACTTGAGTTGGGTTGGATTAGAAACTTGAAAAAATAAAAATTTGAGCCAGGTTATCGGGTTGGGCAATTAAGGAGTCGAGTTGACCAAACCCAACTTGGTTATATATTTAACCCAATACATTTGGCCTTCATGCTTTAGCTGGCCTATTTCCCTTTTTCCGTTATTCACACTTTCCCTTGTTTGATAAGTATGTAGACTGAATAGGGGTTCTTAGCACTTCTCAAATCATCTCTCTCACAAAATTCCATTCCCCCTTTCTTTCTTCCTTCTTTGTCACTCTACATTGTTTGGGTCAGTCCATCTCTTTCTCTCCTTTCACTTTTTCATCTCTTTCCTCTCCTTTCACTTTTTCATGCTTTTTATCCTCAATTTTGCATCTGGGTGTCTCTTATTTCCTAAAATCACATGATTCTAGCTACCAATTTTGAGGTGAATATTTTGTTCATGTTGTTGTTGTTGTTGTTGTTGTTGTTGTTTTCTTCTTTAATTAATTGTTTATTGTTCTTTCTAATTGTGGTGGAGTTTTTTTTCTTTCAATTTCTTTTGGTTTAACTCAACTATTTGTTAGTTTCGTACTCTAAACCTTGGTATTTTTGAGAGATTAGAAAAAAAAGACCAACTCACCAATCCAACCTGAATTTTTTAGGTTGGGATGGGTTGGGTTGACTCCTTGCACATTGAACCAGTAGGGTTCATTTTTTTTCTAACCTGGATAATTTGGGTTAGTCCATATTTTTCCCTCAACACGACCCAACCTGACTGATGTACACCTCTACTTCAACTTGCGGTAGCTCGCCTTTCTTAACCCATCTTGGCCTTAATGTCTAGTGACCTGGGGAAGGGAAAACTTAAAACATAAGTCAAAGCTTAGTGATATTTTTTAAAACCTTTTTGTGCGTACATTATTTGGAATCATTTTTATAAACATGGCTTTCATAGCTTCATTTCATAAAACAGAAATCACACATTAGTCTTTCATATTTCTTTCTTCCAAGAACATGAACCATTCCCATGCATAGACTATTGTGATATCATTTTCATCAATAACATCTCTTGGAGAATTTCCTAGTTCACTTCTCGTTGCTCAGGTCGCTAAACTCCACGCTTCTTTCACGAATTGCCCAAATTTAATCCACCATACAGTCCTTTTCTACATGACTGCCTTTACTCCTTATGTGCACACAATAGTTAGCTTCATTGATAGAAATAAGACTAATGGTTAACAAGCATAACATACAATACAATTGTCAAACATAATACAAGCTTTCTTTAGAAATAATTTCTTTTATAAACATTAACATATGAACAACATTACAAATCAACCAAGAATTTAAAAGAAAGCTTTAAATCTTTAAACACTTTGGAAAAATCACTCACAACACTAGGTCTTTCCTTTAAAACGTCTAGCTTCATGTCTCTTTTTATCGCCTAGTACTTCTTTTTTTTTCAGTAGAGTAACTCTTAAGAATTTCAGCTTCACCCTTCTTTCTACTGACCTTTCTCCCCTATTACTAATCCCAATTAGGATTAGTCATCCATGAGTTCTCATAAACTCACAAACTCTTACTTAAAGTGCTACACGTGTAAGCTTAATGTTTCTTATGACCATGCGTAGCATAAACTTTTACATGTGACCCATTAAGTATAATTAGGAAATTTCCCAAACTTTCCCAACTCTTAACGTCTGGCTTCAGCTCGCCTTGCACCAAAACACCACCTTCATTCCTCCCGTTGCCTAGCTCCAACCTGATCCATCAGAACATTTAACTTTTCAAAACACTACCTCAGAATGCCTTCTACAAAATCCTTTACTTAAACACTTATTTCAAGAATGACCTTTCTATTTTAGACACGAGTCTCACAAAAATTCTCAATATTCAATTACGAAATGAAACTAATAACGTTTTTTAATGCAATTGGTGATCACACCCAGACTAATGATGTTAGAGGATGAAGAGTTGTATAGGGATACTCTGATCCATGAGAGGGTGATTTATGGGTGGAATGATGTGAGGACGAACATGTCAGAATCATTCAGTAGTGAAGATGTCTGCAATCCTTTTCATGCTTTCAGGGATCGTGATGATGCCTCACTTGACCAAGCTCATTCCATGCATCATATAATCACACTGATTGTTCACCTCCCACCAATTCTAGTGATCAAGAACAAGATAAACATCAGGTCGACAGCCAACAACGAGATTAGCCTCACTTGGAACCTATGAAAGTCAGTACTTCACATGGAGTATTGAATGAGTTAGTTGAACGAGTCGTATCAGAAAAGTGGAAGATAGAAGATGTTCAAATGGATTTAGGAATCTTGAAAACTAACGTGACCAAAATGAAGGTCAACCTACAACATATCACAAACTCAATCACCAACTTCTGCTAGGTTTGTATAACTCATGAGTCTTATTTAAGCTGGAAGGACTAAGTACTTTACTTTTATTTGTAGGGTGATACTAGACCATATACCGACTTCTAGAGCACGGAATGAGAGTTACTTGGGTCCAATTCACACCCAACCCCTACCGAGTCCAACTTACACTCACATGAGATCGATTCCACTCAACCCCCACCTCTCATTGATTCCATTATACCACCTCTCACATTGAGTCCACCCACTGCCACCTCCTACCTCGTTCAAGGTACACTTACCTCCCTCAAATCTAATCTACCCCAACCTGACACCGTGTTCATTCCACGAAAACCTCCTATTGAGTCTATTCCTCACCATTTCCCATCGAGTCCATTCCACCACCATTACCTCCCACCGATCCTATTCTATCGTACCATCCCACACTGAGTCCATTCCACCACCACCTCCCATTGATCCCGTTCAACCACCATGAAAGGAGTTTTCAAGGTAGGAGTTGCTAATGGTACAAGATGCAAGAATAGGGTAAATTGCACAAAATGAATTAATGGTAAAATAAGAATATCATGCAAATAGTAAAACAAACAATGCAAATAAGAGAAGATATCAATTGGGTACAAGAAAATACCACAATCTCAAAACTATTCAAGAAAATATCCATACTTACAATGGAAAAGAATTATTACCAAAAAGTAGTTGAATAGTGTAAGAAGGGGTCAAATCCTCAAGGATTTCATGAATAGGTACACAACTCAAGAAATAAAAAAAGGTTAGAAAATTTTCAAGAATCAAGAAATTATATGAAATGGGGGAGATTTTGGTGTCAACAAGTAAGTAAAGAAAATGCAATAATTTCTTTTGGGGTATTTTTTAGATTTAGAACTAGCAGAACACAAAGATATTGATACTATGAAATAGTAAAAGATGAGAATTGGGTGTTTTTGCAAAATTCTTATAATTGAACAAAAAGATGCATTACTAGTTAGATCAATCCTCAACCAATTGTCCTACACTAATGAACTAAGACATGCATTAAAATTCATTCAAACTTTAACAAAAACATTTTCAACTTACCAATTGAAAGCTTGTAGAAATACAAGTTATTATAGCCTTTTAGGTAGAATAATGGAGCCTTAATGCATAAGTTTGGAAGAAAGCATGTAGGAAAGTAAGGAAATTGGTCAAGCTGCGCATTGCGAATCACAAAAGGGCTTCATCCAGTTTATCAGGTTTTGTTTATCTTATTATAGGGATTTAGGCCAAACGAAGAGTAGCCCGGTATAAAACGTCAGGCAAGAATGATGCACATGACAAACCAGACGACCAATATAACAAAGCTAGGCGATCTGAAGCATTAGCGGATAAAAAAGTGGTTGGTGCGAATACTAGAAAAGCTAAAAAGATGCTATGCAATATGAATTGCTAGAAGACAAGAATGGTTAATGAGACAGTCGACCAAATGATGAAAAGACTTCTTCGCCTCTACATGGTAGATATTCAAATGTTAAAGAATTAATGGCACGTCAGACCATGAGAGATGTTCCATCATTCCAAAGCCTATAAATACAAGCACATCTATTTCATTTTAAAGAGTGTGAAATTCGGTGAAAGAACTTAGCTTCATCCCTAACCTTTCTTCTCGTGCTTTAGGTGAGAGCTTAGAGTGAGAGTTGTAAAGAATTCAAATCTCATCTCCCTCAATTCTAAAATAGGCATAAATAGAGTCAAAGAACGCAAGACATTATGTTTTGTGGCTTGTCTCATTTTACTTGCTTTCCCATTTGTAGTTTTTATTTATACTGTATTCATATCTTGAACCCCAGGCCGAGATCTCACACCCCGTCCCAAACCTGGTCTCTAGTCCCAAAAGAGGGTGCGAAGCTTGCAAACTTTGCCTTACTTTGACAACAATTACTAACCAACTATTTTAGCCAACTTAACCCTACAATACGAACCTATTTAACAAATGCTTTAATTTTTGAATATCTATGAAATTTAATATAATGCTTTACAAGGTTAAATAGTTGATTGAGGCGACATAAATCATTTGCTAATTCTAAATTTAGGATGAGCCTCTTTTCAATGCATTCATCATACTTGCTTGCTTTTTGCGATGCAAATACTCAACATTACCATATGATTTATATCTAATATATTCGATTGCATTATCTATAACTCATCCTCTATTAAGGTGAGCAACCTTTTGGTGCCCTATCGCCACACACACTCACATTTTTTATATGCATGTTAAGGAGGAATTTAGTGACAAGGTTGTATCTCAATGCTCTCTTCGCTGCCTATTTAGTAAGGTCTAAGTCATTACGCTTTTGAGTGACAATGCCCAATACTTCATTCATTCTTTCAAATAATATGTCATATTGAGTACAACTCCTAACTAAGCAAGATAGAAAATACCAAAATCCATATTCTCTACTAAATATTTATACTTTGCATTTGATCATGATTACAAAGAACGAATATTATAGAAAGGTAAATAAATGGGTAAGTGAAAGTTGTAATGTTTTCGATTCATAAAGAAAAATTTAGGCCTCTCGGCCATGAGATTAAGATTACAAACACAAAATAAGTAAAATTTACAAATGAAAGTTACAAGAAATGAGTCCAGCCTCTAAGCATAATTGCTTATGCTCATTGGCTCCATTTTTTTTCCCATTACAACTGAGGAAAAACTGGGTTTGGACTCCTCTCAACTCTCCTCTAAGCTCTCACCTAAAGTAGAGAAAAAAGGTAAGGGATGAAGTTAGGATTGTTCTCCACAAATTTCGCACATCTTGTTTGGAGTAGATAGTGGTGTGAAGTTGACCGACATCGTTCTCCTTCTAACAATACTTGTCGACCCTATTTAACCTAAAAACTTTTAACTATTTCATTTAAGAACATAACATATACCCTCAAAAAATGAAAAACATTTAAAACTTGAAAATATGAACTTCGAGAAAATCATCTTCGAATTCATCCAACCAATGAACAATCTGTTCATGTAGGTCTTACATAGACAAGAAATAAGTCCGGAGTCTCAACAACATTATTTCCTAATACAACTCAAAAGTTCTTTACTAAGCCATTACAAACAAAAAAAACTAACTCCTTTGCTAACATAATTCAACCCTTTAAATGCATGAATGGAATGAGTCGTACAAAAAATGCTAAGTCAAACTTTTAGAAGAGTAGGTAGATTTGCAATCAAGCACTGGAAACATGATCTTCACTTGTATGGGAAATAAAACAATAAAGGGCAAGCTAATAAGCCCCATGAGTGACAACTTTTAAAACGAAACCCGTTCACTGAAGTAAGTATGCAACACTTATAAAGAAATCTTTATATAGTATTTTTCTAAATATTTCTAGCAAAGAAACTCATGGGTTAGGATCAACTAGCATGACTTTACTACGTTGTGGTAGGGCATACCCGGTACCTCCACCGTTTTCCTTTTTAACCTTAACTCTATGATGTAGTAGGGCACACCCAGTTCTCCCATTGTCTTTGTCGTAGTGGGGCATGCCTGACACTCCGAGCAACATCGTTGTCATGGAGTACACTTAACATGGACAATGGAAAAATCTTCTATATGCACATAATATCATCATAATCTCAGTTTCAATTTCAATCATGCGTCTAGTTTCACTCTTAGAAATATCAGAACATTTAATCATGCTTTGCTTTTAAGCTTACTAGCTTAAATCTCAACATAGCTTAACTTGTACTTAGCTATTAGAGCTCTTTAACTCGATGTCGCTCTTGCATCATGCTTACTTAAACATATCTTTAACTTAGATATTTCTATAAACTCAACATTCAAATAATTTGTTCAGAATTCTCATGTACAAGGAAACATGTTCGACTCGAATGCTTTTCAATGTAGATCATGCTTACTTATTTATAAATCTAATTAAACTCTTTCTAAACTTGAAACTCGTACTTTGTGATGCATTTATAACTCAAGTATAACTCAAATAATTTAACTCAAAGTATGCTATAAATATAACTTAATAAAACAAGTTCAGAAATTCATTTAAAACTCATTTTTGTCACTCACAACTTTTGGCTTCCTTGGCCTATAGATTTGCCTTATTTCTTCTTGACCTTATTTCTCTTGAACTCTTAATGGCCTTGGGCATGCTCAAGACCACTTCTACAAGCTTGCCCTAACTCAAAACAAGCTCTTGGATTCAAACCTCAAGCCTAACTCTTCCTCTTTAGCTTAAACGTGCCACACTACAAGCTTCTCGGTTACTTCTCGAAGAAAACCTAAATTGAAGTTTGCTGAGATAAACCCTTTTTGCTTTGGCTCCACTCTCCCAAAGTCTCAATCTTTCTCTACCTTTTCTCTATACTTTGCTCTTGAAGTGAAATGGTGTAAAATGAGAGAAAATGTGTCACTCCCTCTTCTGGATCACCTTCTCTCAACTCGAGAGACGACATGAACTCAATCGAATTCATTCCTTTTTGAACGTCGCCAACTAACCTTTAAACCCTGACCTCTAAAAAATATACAAACGAAAGCCAATAACATTAATATTAAAATAAATTGATATGCATACCAGTTTTTAAACAAATTTTATAGCGAACAAACAACAAACTTCATTTTACATGGAAACCAAAATCTACCCACAATAACTTTCTAATTCATAACAGAGTAACTTTTTACTCCAATACTAAAACTTAAAATACTGTAGCAACTCACAATAGCCTTGTGTTCACACTAGATTTTCGAAGAAATTTGGTTCGTGGAGTTGAACTTGTGTTGATGTTGTACTATGTTGATTTGATGCGGTTTGATCTTTAGGATTTGATCCTCTGATTCTCTCTCGGCTAAAAGTCTACGCTTGATTTGAGGAAGCAGAGCACGTGATGTTCTTGAAGTTGGAATCTTGAAAGAAAGCTTGTATCTTTAAAGGAGCTTCAATTTTCGAGGGTGGTTGACTTCAGAAGTTGTCGCTCTTGGGAGAATTCTTTCTAGACCTTCTAGAGTCAAAAAATTTCCAACCCCCACAAATGAAGAGAACTCCTCTATTTATAAAGTTTCTTGGTGGGCTTTTATGGCCTTGGACCTGGTCCAGTCCATGGACCATACCCATGGGCTCAATCACATGGATTTGGGTCATATTTAAATTTGGGCTAAATTAAGCTTATTTTTAGGCTCAATTGAATTTTAGCCCAAGTAAATAATATTTTATTGAACTAAATAATTAATTTGATCCAACTGTTATAGTAAACACATGTGACATCATTAGAATTGCCCAACTTATCTTGAAATTTAATTTGGGACACATGCCAACTTTTAGTTAATCCCAAATACAATTATTTTAGTAAATGACGTGGTAATTTGTAATTGATTTCAAAATTTCTTATTCATCAAATGCCCCCTTTCGAGATTTATGTACGTGTATGGGCGGGTGAATCTCGAAAAGATAAATTTTGAAGTCCAAGTACGAGCTTTTTTTTGCTCAATTTGACATATCAAATTAATCAAACTATGAATTTAGTACATGTGAGTTTGATTTAAATTTGGAATAAGGGTTAGAATATGACCAATCCTTCATTTGATAAAAGTTTAAGGTTTTATCCTCGGTTTACTTTGATTTGAAGATAAAAATTTAAACTTGATGATTTTTTTTATAAAATTTGGAACCATATTTTAATTTGAGATAAGGATTAGGTTTCTACCATACCCTAATTTGTCTTGAGGATGCACAAAAATTTGGAAAAACTAATTTTAATTTTGAGATAAAATGACCAAATTTAATTTTGAGATAAATTCAAGATCTCAATCTTGGGATAAAGTTAGAATTATGGCTCCAATTTAATTTGAGATAAAAATGGAGGTAAAATCTAAATTTTGAAATATTTAAATATGCTTAATTATCTCAAAAGGTGGAATTCGAGATCTTATTTTATTTTAAAATATGTTTGAATATCTCAAAAGTGAAATCCGAGATTTTATTCCAAAATAAAATAACATAAGATAATTGAATTTTAAATTTATTTTATTATTTGAAAATTTTAAAATCATTCCAAATCCTATTAGGAATTGGATACAAGCCTTATAAATAGACTCATACCTTGATTATTCTTTCCTTATCAAGCAGAACAAAGGTATGAGAGGAAAAAAAAAACTTCTCTTCTCCCTCTTTTTTATTTCTTCTTTTCTAATAATTATTTCTTTTTAACTCTCTGTCCCTTTCTTTTAGGAACTAAAGTTGTCGTGCCTCTTTTTGCTTCCAAACGCATCTTCAAAAGGTGAGGATTTTTTCTTCTTTCATCTTTTTTTATTATTTTTTTTCGCAATTGTTTGAAGGTGATTCCGTCGTCAGCGATCGAACATCTACTGGGGGACGATCGGGCTTTTGACGTTAGATCCACTGTCCCGGTAGGAGCGATTAGGCACCTTCGTCGTTTGGAAAGATGACTCCGCCGTTAGTGATCCAACCTTTACTAGGCACGATCCGACTTTTGTAATCAGATCCACCGTTCTGGTAGGAGTGATCGGGCACCTTCGTCGTTTGGAGAGGTGACTCTGTCGTCAGTGATCCAACTACTATTAGGGAATGATCGGACTTTTGCCGTCAGATCCACCGCCTTGGTAGAAGCGATCGAACACCTTCATTGTTTGGAGAGGTGACTCTGTAGTCATCGATCCAACTTCTACTAGGGGACGATCAGACTTTTGCCGTCAGATCCATCGCCCTGGTAGGAGCAATCAAGCACCTTCATCGTTTAGAGAGGTGACTCCACCGTCAGTGATCCAACTTCTACTGCGGGACGATCAGCCTTTGCTGTTAGATCCACCGCCCTGGTAGGAGCGATCAGACACCTTTGTCATTTGGAGAGGTGACTCCACCTTCAGCGATCCAACTTCTACTGGGGGACGATCAGGCTTTTGTCGTCAGGTCCACTGCTTCGGTAGAAGCGATCAGACACCTTCGTCATTTGGAGAGGTGACTTCGTCGTCAGCGATCCAACTTTTATTGGGGGACGATCGGGCTTTTTCCGTCAGATTCACCGTCCTGGTAGAAGTGATTAGGCACCTTCGTCGTTTGAAGAGGTGACTCTACGTCAGTGATCCAACTTCTACTGGAGGACGATCGGGGCCTTTGTCGTCAGATCCACCATCCTGGTAGGAGCGATTGAACACCTTCGTCATTTGGAGAGGTAACTCTGCCATCAGCGATCCAACTTCTATTGGGGGATGATCGGGCTTTTGCCGTTAGATCCATCGCTCTAGTAGGAGCGATTGGACACCTTCGTCGTTTGAAGAGGTGACTCCACCGTTAGAGATCCAACTTCTATTGAGGGACGATCGGGCTTTTGTCATCAAATCCACTGCTCTAGTAGGAGCGATCGGGCACCTTCTTCGTATGGAGAGTTGACTCTGCCGTCAGCAATCTAACTTATACTAAGGGACGATCAGGCTTTTTCCGTCAGATCCACCACCCTGGTGGAAGCGATCGTGCACCAGTATTGAAACTTTTATTCTTTGATTGCTCAACTTTTTATTTTCCTCATATTGAATGCAATTTGTCGTTATTTTTTTTTCTCATTTAATTGGTATGGTATTCATATATATTCAGATTGTTTGGGAGCCTCTTTGGTAAATGATGCTCTAATTATGGCCTTAGCTCAAGGTCCTTTTCTTTTTTTTTTATACGACTGCACTTAGATTTCTTTAAGTTGCCTATGTACCCTTTATAATATAGGGATCATGTCATAACATAGTTCAATTGATTTTTTTTTATTGGACTAAACTTAAAGTTTCCATTAAGCTGCCTATGTACCCTTTATAATATAGGGATCAAGTCATAACGTAGTTCAATTAATTTTTTTTACTGAATAATGACGTTAAGCATTAAATTTCTTGAGAAACTTGCCATTGATTAGGCCAATTTTTAATCCACCTCGATCAACAATCTTGTATACGCCATTTGTGGAAACTTTTTTGACAATGTAAGGTCCATCCCATTTAGGTGTGAACTTATTTCCTGTATGCCTCGTTGTGATGATCGGTCTTTTTATAGCAAGTACTAGATCACCAACCTTTAAGAAGCGAGGTTTAACATGCTTATCAAAAGCTTTAGACATTCTTGCTTGGTAACATTCCAATGCTTGCTGAGCTTCTAGTCGCTTTTCATCAAGTCTTCTAACTCTTGAAGACGTAACTTGACATTGTCTTCAGTAGTCAACCCCTCTTGCATTGCCATTCTTAATGATGAGATTTTTTTCGAGGGGAAGGACAACCTATACACCGTAAACAAGCGAATATGGTGTAATCCCTGTAGGAGTGTAATGAGTGGTTCGATAAGCCCAAATGCTTCATCGATTCTTTCTTGCCAATCCCTCTTCGACTTGTAGACAATTTTCTTTAGAAGATAGCATATCGTTTTATTAAATGCTTCTGCTAGTTCATTCGCAGCTGCGTTGTACATACATGACTTGTATTGCTTGGACTTGAATTTTTCACATAATTTATCTATCATGCTATTGGAGAATTTCCTTCCATTATCGGTCATGATTCGGTGAGGAATATCGTATCGATAGATGATGTGGGTACGAATAAAGTTCGCCAGGTTCTCTTTCTTGGCCTCTCTCAAGGGAATGGCCTCAACCCACTTTGAGAAATAATTTGTTGTTGCAAGGATATAAGAATGTCATGCTGATGATTTTGGTATAATAGGGCCAACCAGATCAAGTCCCCAAGCTTCGAACGGCCAAGAAGCAACAGTTGGATGTAGAGGTTTTAGAGGTTGATGTATGAAGTTTGCCTGGTATTGACAAACTTCAATCTTCTTTGCATAGTCCATTGAAGCTTGAACTACCTTAGGCCAATAATAGTCTATTCTTCTCAACTGAAATTGAAGCTTTGATCCCAATTAATGTGCTCCACAGACGCCTGCATGCGCTTCCTTTAGAGCTTTTATCGACTCTTCCTTTCCAAGACATTGAAGGAAGAGCCCTTCAAGAGAACGACGATATAAGATTCATTTGTAATAAATGAAGTGTGCAACCTTTTATCGTACTTCAGTTTTATGACAAGATTCCTTTAAGCATTCCATGTTCAAGATACTCTATGATAGGTTGACGCCAATCTTCTTCGTCAATCAAATGAGATGTTGTTATGTTCGCTTCTTGACATTTAGACAAAATTGGAGGCATAATCCATCATTGACAAAGTGGTATATTCAGAGCTACGTCATCTGGCATCGTTAAGGTTGTGGCCAAATTTGCCAATACGTCTACTCTCTTATTTTCTGTTCTAAGGACATGCTCCAACATCACGCTATCAAACCTTTCCATAAATTATCGAGCATAAGCGAAGTATGGCTTCAAGTCTTCATGTTTCACATCATACTGAAGCGAGAGCTGATTGATTATCAACTTTGAATCACCGTAAATTTCTATGAATGATACTCTGATCTTTAATGCCATTTGAAGCCAATTATCAAGGCCTGATATTCATTCACATTGTTTGAGCACAGTTCAGCAAGTGCAAAGTTATAAGGCAACATATGTTTCTCATGAGAAGTGAGGATGATGCCTGCCAGCACCACTTCTTCCGTTGCACCATCAAAATACGTAGTCCAAGGTTTCATAACTTCCATAAAGAAAACTTCATCATTTGTTAAGTCTTCACATAACTTTCAATTTGAAGGAATTGGGTGGTCTGCTAGAAAGTCTGCCAACACTTGTCCTTTTATCGTCATTTAAGTAATATAGACGATGTCATATTGTTGGAGTAAAACTGCCCATTTGGTTAAGCATCCAGAGATAATCGAACTAGACAGAACATATTTTATAGGGTCTGCCTTTGCTACTAAATGAATTGTGAACGTTGCATATAATGCCTCAACTTATCGATAGCAAAGAAAAGTACAAGGCACATTTTCTCAATGTGAGAATAGTTAACTTTGGCCCCAACTAAGGTTCTGCTTAGATAGTAAAGAGCACGTTCCTTTCTCTTCTCCTCTTGCTCTAACAATGCGCCTAGAGACCTTTCCTGTACAGTAGTGTACAATATTAATGGCTTGCTAGGTACTGGGGCTCTTAATATTGGGGGATTAAGTAAGTATTTCTTTACGCTATCAAAAGCATTCTGACAAGCCTCATCTCACACAAAAGTTTCTCCTTTTCTCATTAACTTTTGAAAAGGTTGGCATCGACCGACCAGGTAGGAGATAAACCTTCGCATGTAAGCCAATCGTCCCTAAAGACTTCTTAGGTCATGCAAACTCTTTGGCCTTGGCATCTTCTGAATGACATCAATCTTGAACTGGTCTATCTCAATCTTTCGGTGCCTTACAATGAAGCCAAGAAACTTTCCTGAAGTCACATCGAACGCGATTTGAGAGGGTTCATCCTCAGCAAACATTTTCGCAAGCGGTCGAACACAACTTTTAAATCCTTCAAATGGTCTAGTCATCTCTTGGATTTGACCACAAGGTCATCAACATAGCACTCGACATACTTATGTAGCATATCGTCAAATGATTTTTGCATAGCACATTGATAAGTGGCGCCAACATTTTTCAATCCAAAGGGCATCACCTTATAACAATATATTCCCTTTGGAGTTCTAAAAGCTGTCATTTCTTCATCAGAAAGAGCCACTCGTATTTGGTTATATTCATATGACCCATCCATAAAGGATAATACCTTGTGTTCAGTAGTTGCATCAATCATGATTTTTGTGATGGGCAAAGAAAAATCATCTTTAGGGCATGCATTATTCAGGTGCTACACAAACGCGAAATTGTCCGTTCTTTTTTCTAACAGGGACAATGTTTACTATCCATGTTGGATATTTGACATCACGAATGAATCCTGGTTCAATCAACTTGTTAACTTTAACCTCAATCTGAGGAATAAGCTCTAGTCGAAAACGTTGTTGCGCTTGCTTAATCGGTCGATACCCTGGTTTAATTGTGAGATGGTGGACTACTACTTTTGGATCAAGTCTTAGCATCTCCTTGTATGACCAAGAAAAAATGTTCTTATACTCTGTGAGAAAACTCATATACTTATCCTCCTCTTCACTAGAGAGAGATGCACTAATGAAAATTGGGCGTGGTTCCTCTATTGTACCAAGGTTTACCTTTTTCAGCTCATCTACGGTAGATTGGCCACCATCCTCTAAACTCTGTGGAGCATCTTCCACGTCTTCTTTAGGGGTTCCAATCTCTAATTCCTTAAGAATGGTGATACGATGACATGAGGTTTCACTTTCTCCTTGTTCTGAGTCTTCGTTTTTTAGGATTAGTTAGTATAACATCATGTCTTTTTACCTTCAAGGAACCTTGACTTGTATTGAGAGTAACAAAAGTTTTTTTTCATTCGGAAAGGAAGATTGCTACGAATTTCTCTCTCTCCCTTTATCTCACAAGGAAACTCCTTATCATGATAATTCTCGGCGTCTGTATGCTTAATTCAGCACCAAACTGACGCGTGAGATGTTGATTCCTTCTTCTTTGTGTCTATGCTAGAACCAATCTTGACATATGGGCCTCCATCCCCAAGACGATTAAAAATTTGAGCATGGTGGTTGTACATTTTCCTTTTTAGCCACAATGCCTTTTAAAGGCTGACGGTCTTGTAGTCGTCGATGCCTGACATACGCCTTTCTCTTTTTTAAAGGTCTTAGTTAGCATTTGAAAGGTTGATCGTTGGTTAAGGCTAGATGTTGATTGGAGACCTTTTCTTTCTGCCTCTGTCATGCTTAGTCTTTCAAATAACGGGGCACGTGCAACATGCGGTCTAATTCGGTCAAATGCTGAAGTTCTCTAATTGTCGCCTTTTTTTCCTTCCATACTATCAATCTCCTCTACAGTTATATGATTGCTGTCTACCACTTTTTCCTTCTCCTTTCTAGTTATACGAATTGGCTCTGGCGACTTGTATCCGAGTCATTTTCTTGACACGGGTATAACATGTCCTTCATGTAACAGCTTCTTTTGGATTAAGGAAAGCTCAGGTTGTTCATGAATTTTTGAGCTTTTAAACTCGGTTTGATCTATGAAGTTATAACCTGCTTTCACCATCAATTTATAAGCCTTAGGGTCGAACTCGTCTTTTATCCACCTTTGAGGCAAGCTTGCTTCTGTCAAGTTTATCTTTATCTCTTTCTTAGTTATTTTGGTAAGTGGTGTAGTGAAGCTTTCTTTTAGGACTTCAATGTCACCAACCTTCGAGCCTTGTGGGAACTCTACAGATGGTGAACCACCTTTCTTGCGTCTCGATAGAGGGACATAGTGCAAAATCGGTGGGTTTGACGTCTTTTCATCGATCAAGATCATACTTTTTATTGTGCTCGTGGATGCCTCACCCTTTCTAAAGTTAAAGTTTCCTGTACTTTTATGTGGTTCTTTGCTTGCAAGTGATTTCATTTGTAAGTTATCTTCTCTGTTTACAAGAGGAATTTCTAAAGGCACGACTTCTAGACTATTGTCATTCTTCAAATAAAACTTTGCATCTGCAAAGTGAGACTCAACCTCTGAGAACGGGTTAGAGTCGGCCTTAACCTTCTTTACGTTGTCTTGATAAAATTTGATGCACAGATGCAGTGTTGAAGTTACTACTCCATTTCCATGAATCCAAGGAAGTCTGAGTAACAACTTATAAGTGGTCCTCAAGTCTATAACATAAAACAATGCACTAGCCTTTAGGTCACCAATTATGAGTTCTAAGTGTATCATACCTATTACTCTTGGCTGCCCTAGTTGAAACCTTGAATTACCAATTTACTATTTGAGAGTTCATCCATCAAGATGCCTAATTACCTCATAATCGACTTCAACATTATATTGACAGATGATCCATTATCGATGAGAATCTGATCGACTCTCTGTTCTCGAACATATCCAGAAACATACAAGGGTCTATTATGAAGTTTAAATCCCAATAGTAAATCCTCATCTGAGAAGTCTA
Organism: Cucumis melo; assembly: GCF_025177605.1. Classification (NCBI taxonomy): domain Eukaryota; kingdom Viridiplantae; phylum Streptophyta; class Magnoliopsida; order Cucurbitales; family Cucurbitaceae; genus Cucumis; species Cucumis melo. The sequence goes on along the minus strand of NC_066857.1, from coordinate 22,032,843 downwards.
TAGACATGCAATAAGGAGTACTCTCGTCTGTCACAGTTGGAGCACTCGAATTTGATGTTGTTGATTAACAATGCATTAATAAGGATGGTTTTGGTTTCTTGAGGAAGTGATAACAAATCATCCACATTGAACCGCGATAAGTCTTTTGACACTCCATCCTCTAGTGATTTTGGCAGGATTCTTTCTTCCTTTGTTGCGTTAATAGCATGACATGCAATAACTTCTAGGTTTTCATTCTGATGCTCACAAATGAATCTTGTTAGAAAGAAGTCTGCCAAGGTTACTAAGCGTTGAGGTCGAGGGAAATCCTTGTCTTCCTCGTGCACGAGCTTAGGCTTTCGAGTCTTTTTTTTTATTCTTTTAAGCCTTATTCCCTCTTCTGTAATTTCCGTAGAAACGAGACTCTTTTTTGGGTCGGAGTTGACTTTCTTTTCTTTCGGTGAGTCACAACGATCCACCCTTCATCGTCTTCTTCGATTGATCTTTCTTTTTCTTGAAAATCCTCGGGTGCAACATCCTAATGGAATTGGACCACTATAGGCTCGAAGGTCTTAAACTGGACCAAGCTTTTCCTTTGCTCAAAAGTCAATCTTGGCGAAAAGGCCTTAGACATTATCGTTACTGCTGCATGGTTTGTTTGAGCTACCTCCTCTAGGTCTAGCTCAATCTTTTTCTCATGAGCTAACCTTAAAATTAGCTCCTTCAACACAAAACATTTCTCTACTGGCTGACTAATGACCCGATGATACTTGTAGTAGTTAGGATCATCCACCTTTCCTGCTTGCTCAGATCACTTACATTCCGGCAGTTAGATCAACTGCTTCTCTAGTAGTTGCTCTAGCATGTCAGCAATATCTGAATTAGGAAATGGGTAAACTTTTCCTGTCTTTCTTTTAAAGTTAGACATCGTCTCTCACTTCCATCATCCTTCTTTTCATCTCTCCCTTCTTTTCTTTTGGAGAACTTCAGTTGAGTCGTGTTTATGACCATAGATTCTTTCAGGGTGCTCTTCATTATCTTTTTAGCACCCTTCGTCTCTTCCTTATCTTTTCGTACTTTAGGAACCTCTTAGTTCCTCTACTAACGATGCTCAATTCTATATCTTGAGCGCGAGTTGCTAACTCTTCAAATGTGTGTGGCTTTATTCCTTGTAAAATGTAGAGGAGTCCCCAATGCATGCCTTGGGTGCACATTTCTACAGCCGACAGTTCGGTGAGTCGATCTTTGCAGTCAAGACTCAGAGCTCTTCATCGATTTATGTAGTTGATGACTGACTCTCCCTTTTGTTGTTTTATGTTTGTAAGCTCCATCGTGCTTATGGTACGTTTTATAACGACCCGAACTTTTAAACTAAGTTAAGGTCACTACTAAAAAGATAAACATCAAAAGACACTTTTTTTAAAAGAGGATAACTAAAATCTTTATAAAATTAATATCAAAACGTTCACGAAAAACATAAGATTATCAAAATTAACGAAAATAATTTGAAAACGTGACCCGCGGGTTCTAACAATTTTAAAGAACTAAAAACAAATAAATAGAATAAAATCTTTAAGTAAAATGGTTAAAATTTAAAAATACTAAAAGACATATAAATGAGTGCGGAAGCTGAACTGTGTCCCTATATGGCATGTCACGGATCCCTCGCTGTCGCTCGCCAGCTTCTTAAGTTCTTTACCTTAGCCTGAAATATTAAACATAGGAAAGAGTGAGTATATAAATATACTCAGTAAGGGACCCACTACTAGTCCCGCTAGGTGATCTGTTAACTTTCCGTTAGAAACATAATCATAACGTTGTGTGTCCAATAGAGCACACCTGAGTGAGTGAGACCTTACGAACACCCTTAAATCGTGCGAGTGATCTCGAAGGAACACCCCTAGTCGTGCGAGTGATCGCAGGTACACACTTCATAAACATATATGTAATACGTAGGTACACCCCTAATCGTGCTAGTGGTCCCGTCGGAACACCCCTAGTCGTGCGAGTGACCCCGTATACACAATATAACTGTCCCTTAACCGTGCATGTGATCCGTAGGTACACCCCTAAATCGTGCGAGTGATCTCGTAGGAACACCCCTAGTCGTGCGAGTGACCCCATAGATAAGACCACAATACAGGTGGGGTAAAAAGCTTAACAGACAAAGTTAACAGACACACCATAATCCAAAGCATGTAACATAATCATCATAAACATCATAACATGACATGAATATTAATCATAACGTCCTTATTCATGTGATTAATATATCATGTATCATAAACATCAACAGTCGTCAACAACATACTACCGGTCATTAACATAACATCAGTCATCAACATCAATCATCAATACAATGACAGTCATTATCAATAACATCAAGTTATGCATTTTAGCTACCATCAATGCATAATCATAATTACATGCGGTCTCTTAAATTCAGTTCAAAGATCTAGTAGGAGAATCTCTTACCTTGAGATTTTAGCCAAACAAAGTACTTCATAGAGGACAGTAAAAATAATCTTTAATTAACTTGATCCTAATCATAAAAGAAAAACTCAGTATCTTAATTAATGAAATTAACAATTGGTTAACATCCATAAATTCTCCCAAATTAATTAACTTCTCAAACAACAGGGGTTGAAACCAATTCAACCTTGATTGGGAAAAATCCAAGATTTAAATCTTAAAAAAATTAGCCAATTGAACCTTTAAAGAAACCCCAAAAAGATCCAAAATTAAATTAATAAAATATTAATTTAATTTCATTGGCTTACCAAGGTTACTGAGATGGAGGTTGAAAAATCCTCTTATCCTTGATGGAAAAATTCATCACTTTAAATCCTCAAGTTTCCAAAAGAGACCAATCTCAACTTTAACTGATGAGGCGGCGACAACATAGAGTTATCTTAGAGAAGAAGAACCTTTTTCTTTTTCCTTTATTTTCTAACTTAAGCATTCCAATGTTATTTATAGACCCAAATGATAACAATAATATTTATGATTATTATTTTCTTTTTCTTTTCCTTTTAGGATATATATATATATATATATATATCTTTATTCCCATTATCTTTCCTAAATAAATGCCTTAAATGCACAAAATCTTAGGTATTTATAACCAATAATAATAATAATAATACTTCTTTATTATTATTATTTTTCTCTCACCAAAATCTACAATAAACATATATATTTATTTAAACCATCATCCTCTCTTTTAAATAAATATATATTTTTTTCATCCAATCAAATCAACTATCTCTCTCCTCATAGATTATCTTCTTTTCCAAACAAATATAATTATATTCCATCATATAAATAACTTCACTTTTCCAAATTATTAATTATATATGTATATATATATATATATCCACATATATATATACTCAATTAAATCCAATTCCACCAAAACTAACTTTTCCCTCCAAAATCTCAAATTAACTTAAATTCTCAATTAATTTAATCAATCAAATCTTTTCCAATAAATCAACTTCCAACATGAATTATCTTAACCCAACCATAACAACTCCACTTCATAATCAAAATTTATCTTTCTGCAGAATAATTAATTATCTTCCACAATAATTAATTATCATTTATCTTTTCCTTAAATAATTATATTTCAACAAATATAATTATCTTTTTCTTCAACATAATAATTATATATATATTTCCATATATACATATAATTATCAAATCTCCAACAAACTTTTCACCCCACAATTTAATTAAATAACATCCATGATTATTTAATTAAATTCAACTTCAACAACACTAAAAATCCACTACTTTACTTAACCTCTGAACCTACCATTTAATCAAAATCTCAACAAACTACACATACTAAAACCTTTAAATTAATTAAATATTCATCCAACAAATATTTAATTAATTTCAATTCCCACAAAATCAAATACTTTTTATTAAATGAATTTAAAATAACGCCCACTAAATTAAATCTAATTAAACAAAATTAAGATAATTAACTCCAAAATTATCTTAATTTTTGGGGCGTTACACGTTTGGTGTTGTAGAAATGGTTGAGGAACTCTTTTTCTAGATGTTCCCAGCTGTCAATGACTTCTGACTTCAGATCGGTGTACCACTCGAAAGCATTTCTTTTAAGCTTCGAACGAACTGCCTAACAAGGTGGTCTTCTCTTGATCCTGCATTCTCGCATGTTTCGACGAAGTGGGCGATGTGCTACTTTGGGTTGCCCTTTCCATCGAACTGCTGGAATTTAGAGGTTGGTACCCAAATGGCATTCTCAACTTGTTGATTCTCTTGGTGTACGACTTAAAGTACATGAAAGAAGTTTGCCGCGGTCCTCCATACTGAGCTCTAATGAAATTCTGATCATATCCTGTAGTTGTTGAACTGAGAGAGAAGCAACAAAAGCTTATTGTTGTTTTGGTTGGTTTCTTTGCACCACATTCTTCCCTTTATCAGTAGCTTTGACAATAGGAGTTTGACTTGACTCAGCAGTTTCACGAGTCTGCATTTGCTCTCTCAAAGTTGTGATTTCGTGGTCTCGTTCCTCCACAACCTTTATTAGGAGGTTAATTTTCCTCTCCATCTCAGCCTCGACTATTATATCAGCCATCACACACAGACATCACGTTAGGAGAATTATCATACAAAGGGTTTTTTTTAGAACAATCCTGGCTTTAGAAGACTCCATTAATTGCTTAAGAATGCTCTACGCGATGGCAAAACTTTGATCTTGCTCTTGGGTGATTCCCTTAGAATGACTGCGGATGATGGGTCTTGTGTAAGCGTCACTTGCAACAGAAGATTTGGATGCAACCTTTTTTTATGCCAATAATTTTCTTATAGATTTGGATGACGAGAGAAAGATGAGAGGTAGAGATGTCCCATTGGGCGTGCCAATTTATTCACTAGGATTTCCAAAGAAATTTGGTTCGTGGAGTTGAACTTGTGTTGATGTTGTATTTATGTTGATTTAATGCAATGTGGTTTGATCTCTAGGATTTGATCCTCTGATTCTTTCTCGGCTGGATGCTTATGCTTAATTTGAGAAAGCTGAGCACGTGATGTTCTTGAAGTTGGAGTCTTGGAATAAAGCTTGTATCTTCAAAGGAGCTTCAATCTTTGAGGGTGGTCAACCTCAGAAGTTAGGGAGTCTTCTAGCTCTTGGAAGAATCCTCTCTAGATCTTCTAGAGTCAAAAAATTTCCAACCCCCATAAATGAAAAGAACTCCTCTATTTATAGAGTTCCTTGGTGGGCTTTTATGGTCTTGGACCTGGTCGAGTCCATGGACCATACCCATGGGCTCAATCACATGGATTTGAGTCATATTTAATTTTGGGATAAATTAAGCTTATTTTTTGGCTCAATTGAATTTTAGCCCAAGTAAATAATATTTAATTGAACCAAAATAATTAATTTGATCCAATTGTTATAATAAAGACATGTGACATCATTAGAATTGTCCAATTTATCTTTAAATGTTAATTTGGGAAACATGTCAACTTTTAGTTAATCTCAAATACAATTATTTTAGTAAATGACGTGGCAATTTGTAATTGATTCCAAAATTTCTTATTCAACACCTTGTCTTTATGATTTGTATATATTTTGCGTTGAAAGAACTCTTGTATTTGTTAAATGTACTTTTGATCAAATATCAATGTAGTCGTTATTCTAATTGAGTTCTCATTTTGCATTAAGGTTGATGTTGTGTTCATTCTGCTCAATAGGTGTTTTGCATACAATCTCCCGAAGAGGTTCACATAGAATGTCTAGGCGGTCACATCTCCACTTGGTCGCATATAGGGACTTTTGAGGCGGAGCGTGACATACATACTTAGAACCTTAATAAAAAATCTACGATATAATGGAGCGTGATTCACAAACAAACAAGCAACCATTAATGTATATCCTGAACCTTGGAGACTTAAGTCTTTTAATAACTTGGAAGGATAAGTTTATATTGAAGTTAAGATTGAGGAAGTAACTCAAAGAGGGTCATTGTAAGTATGTCATTGTTGGTAAAAGAAGGAAAGTCATAATAAGGTTGTTAAGATGTTCTTAATATTTAGGGTTGTATGATTTAAGTAAGCCAAGTGATGGAAAGATAAGGGAAATAAGGTTGGTGGGGGTTGGCAAGTGAAATTTTGGCTAAGTCCATGAGCTAGGCAAGATAGGCATGTTAGGCAACCAAAAGGAATGTTGAAAACCTCCAAGGACATTGTCAGGAAACAATGGCATGCATTGAGTTTATTTGGGGGAGAGAGCCTCTAAATGAGTGTCTTGTGCAACCAATTGCACCTAGGCGAGAAGAAGCTTGGCATGAAGGGCTGGTAGGCTAAGGGTTGTGGAAAGAAGGCCTAGGCATTGAAGCTAGGTGGCCATGTGGTTAGGTAAGGAGACCATTGTGCGCGAGGAAGGCTTGGGCGGCCAAGTAAGAGAGGTTAGTTGGTGTTTTGCTTGATGCTTGTAGGCATGGAACCTTATGATGTGTGAGGTTGTAAGGGTTGTGGGCACTCTTTACATGTTGGTCAAGTGGTTTACAGATGCCCACAATATGCACAGTTCATTTTTGTGGCAAGTAGAAGGTGTCAAAGGGTTAACATGTAAGACTCACTATAAATAGGTAACTTCATATGAGGAATGTTCACAAACCACTTGTGTGTTTTGCTTCAAACCACTTGCAAAAGTTCAAACTTTGAGTCTAGTTTTAAGTTTAAGGTTGCTGAACAAAAGTGGGTGAGGAAAATAAAGTTTGGACTCAAGAAAGAGAGAAAGGCAATTTTTCAAAGTAATCTAAGCAGTGTTCACTTTTCAGGAGCTATAGGATTCATCGCTTGGATTTTTAAATTGAATTTTTCAGGTAAGCAAGTTAAAACATTCATAAACAACTGTGTAGAAGAAAATTTTCCATTAAAGTTATGAATTTTAGTTTTAAATTTTCAAAGTTGGGTTAAAGTTCTAGATGAAAAAGTGGTTATGAGCAGTGCTTGAGGTTGGTTGAGTGTCAAGAAAGGTGAGGTGAACTGGGCATAAGTTTAAAGCAAAAGAGGTTAGTTGGTGGCACAATAAGAAATTGAGGTTTTCTCGATGCACAAAATGCGTAGGAAGAAATGACGTCGGGATATACGTCTTATCCTGACGACACTTTTTGCACGTTGGGTAAAGGAACTTTTCCCGACGCCGTGATAGAGTCGTCGGGAAAGATGACAACATTTTCGATGTTTGGGTGAATAGCATCGGGAAAGTTAACTTATCTCGACGCCTCCTGAATGCATCGGGAACTGTCAATCTGAAAAGTTTATAATTTTTTAATATATTTGACTTCTTCCGATGCCGTACATAACGGCGTCGGGAGAAGTTTCTAATTTTTTAAATATATTTAATTTCTCTCGACGCCATACATAACGGCGTCGGGAAAAGTTTACAATTTTTTAAATATATTTAATTTCTCCTGACGCCATGCATAACAGTGTCAGGAGTTCCCTTTAAAACCCATTTTTCAGATCTGTTTGACAGATCTGAAAGAAAACTGAAAAATGAGAGAGAGAGAGAGAGAGAGAGAGAGAGAGAGAGAGAGAGAGAGAGAGAGAGAGAGAGAGAGAGAGAGAGATTCCAAAGTTCCAAAAGAGAAAGAAGTGCCATCCACCATCCGGTCTTCGCCGTTAATGTTCGTCGTCCAATCTTCACATTTGCCCGCCGCCCCTCACCGTCGGTAAGTCAATCCCTTCTTTTTTTATTTATTTATTTTGGTTTAGGTATTAGAAATATAATTAAACTTGTGATTGTCTTGTGGATTTGTATCAATAATGTTTAAACTATGTTCATTTTATTGTGGATTGTGTAAATTTTGTTCTTATTGTGTTGATTTTTTGTTATTGTTCTTGATGTTCTCAATCCTCCCTTCCGGTGTAAATGTTTTGTTATTTTTGTTGATTTTCTTATTGTTTTTATTGTTCTTTATGTTCTTTATTATTCTTTATGTTTAAACTATGTATCAATAATGTTGATTGCTAAATTTTCCATTCGTTTGTTTAGATCTCATTCTCAGTTGTGCAAAAAAAATTGTGGATCTCCTAACGCATAAATATAGTGTCGGGAGATCCCTTGACATCTTCTGACGCTATATTTGTGCGTCAGGAGATGTCAAGGGCTCTTTCGATGCTATATTTTGGTGCGTCGAGAAAGCCTCTCCCAACACTATATTTTGGTGCATCGGGAGAGGCTCTCTTGACTCATTTCCCCCAACGCCGTTCTCGACGTGGATTAATGCATCGGAAAAAGATTTTCCAACGCTTTTCATATATCACCCAATGCTTTTGTGCGTCGGGAGACCTCTATTTTCTTGTAGTGTGGGTAAGAGCATGCGACAGAGGGCCAGTGCATGGTCAAGCAGCGCAAGGCACACGACAATCCCTAGGCGGAAAGATGCGCGCGAAGCATCAGGCACAAGGTCGAGTGATGCACACGACACACCTTATGCGTGAAGTTAGCACGTGACAAGGCTGGGCAGAACACTGCGCGCACAACAACCTCCTTATTACTCATGCCTGAGCGTCAGCCTATGTTAAAAGGCATTTTTTAGCCATTTTTGGTGATTTTTGGCATTTCTAAGTAACGTTTTTATATTTTCATGATTAAAGGGAATTAATTGAAATTAATTAACATTATTTCAGGTTAAGAAGAAATCAAGTAAATTTATAAGCCAAGGATCTAAGTTTGTATCTGTGAGTGAAAAATGAATTTCTTAAGTGGTTTCAAACCATGTTTTACACGTTACTGTTTAAAGAATGCTTGAGCTAAATGTTAAATAATATTGATTTACATGGAAATTTACAAAAGCATATTTTTGAAATGTTTATCATGCTTTGAGTTATCTGAATTACGAACTATTTCTAAAGCATGTGAACTGTTTAAAGTATTTGATTAAGCATAAATTGTTGAGGATTATTTATGGCTAAGAAAGAGAAAATGAGTTTGACAGGACATGGTTATGGTTTATGGTTTTTTTTAAGAAAATTGATTCTTTAAATGTTTGAAACATTGTTTACAAGGTTTATGATCTTATACATATTTTATCTAATCCAAGTTATCCCAAATAGCTCTACGAGGTAGGTTATGGGGCACCAAGGGATTTGAGTCACATACACTTATTTCCAGGAACAGAGTTAGAGATGTCTACCTCTGAGGAATAGTGAAATGATGAAAGTTGGTTATGTTAAAAAGTTTAGAATATTAGTCTCAAATCGTTGGAGCTCATGATTTGTAGGTTCATTAGGTCTTTCTACAAGCTGTTAATGAAATTAAACTTAGAATAGTATGATTGAAAAATTAAAATTTTCTGAATTAATAAAACGTTAATAGTATTTGATATGATTAACCACTTTGTATTAAGAGAGAAATGATATTTAAATAATATTTAAATATCAGAAATTCAAATTAAGTCAATCGGATTGATTGAGATTATTGATTTTTTATTTGATATTAAATAATAATTAGTTAAATAGTTTAATTAATTATTTTTATTTATTTAAAATATATTTTATAAAATAAATAAATTAGATCAATTTAGAGGTCTTTTTAAAAAATATAACAAAACGGCAAAATATTTATACCGTATAGAACAATTCTAAAAACGGAAAAAACCCACAAGCCTACAATGAAAAATACCAAAAATGTCCCGTTAACCACACATTCAACAACGTGCATAATATGCGTAATATATTAGGTACACGATCGTGTAGATTTGGCTATTGTTTGGTACACGATTGTTTAGATTTGGTCGTTTAGATTTGACTATCCAAATCTAAACGATTTATTTTTTTCAATTATATCGTTTAATTTGGTTACACAATCGTTTAATTGAGTTACATGATCATTTGGATTTGGTTACACAATCGTTTAGATTTGACTACACGATCGTTTAGATTTGGCAACCCTAAATCTAAACAATTTTTATTCAAAATTTGGTACATGTCATTTAGATTTGGCTAAACGAACTTTTTCAAGATTCTTTTGGTACACGATCGTTTAGATTTGTTTACACGATTGTTTATTTTTTTTAGGATTTTTTAGTACATGATCGTTTAGATTTGGCTAAATCATTTTTTTTAATTCTTTTGGTACACGATTGTTTAGAATTTGTTACACGATCATTTAGATTTGGCTACTTTAAAATTGAATGATTTTTTTTTTCAAAATTTAGTACACAATCGTTTAGATTTGGCTAAAAGAATTATTTTTCAAGATTCTTTTGATACACGATTGTTTGGATTTGTTTACACAATCGTTTATTTTTTTAAGATTTTTTGGTATACGATCGTTTAGATTTGACTAAACGATTTTATTAAATTCTTTTGGTACACGATCGTTTATTTTTTTTACACGATTGTTTAGATTTGGCTACTTCAATCTAAATGATTTTTTTTCAAGATTCGTTTATATTTGGTTACCTTAATTTAAACGACGTAAAATGAGAGGAGGAAAAGAAGAAAGACGGTGGAAAGAAATTACGACAAAAAAAGAGAGAAAAAGAAGAAAGACGATAGAACGAAATCAGACTTGGTTACCCAAATCTAAACGATGTAAGAAGAAAAGAATAGGAAAAAAAATAAAGACAACGAAAAGAAATCGCAGCGAAGAAAAAAGAAGAGGAAAGGCAGAAAGACGATAGAAAAAAATCGCAGCGGAGAGGAGAAGAAAGACTAAAGGGCAAATTTGAAATATTTAAAACTAAGGTTATTATAGTTTGTTATATTTTAGTAGTTTGTTATATTTATGAAAATTTCCCATCAATTTATTATAAAATTTTACTAATTAAATAAATATTGGAATTATAATTTGGAAAATTGTAATGGGTAGCCTTTTGAGAATATGTTATAGCAAATAGAGCACATTGTTTTAGAATTTTGAAAATATGGCAAATTTGTTATTTTCTAAAATACTCTCCATCTTAAATTTGTTATTATTCCCACACTACACTTCAATAACTTATTTCTTTCCTGCTTTTTAATGCCCTAGTCATCCCTTATTTCTTCTCCCACTTTTTAAGGCTTTAATTATTCTCTTTTATGGGAAAAATAATTTGTCTCTTCAATAATGTATGTATTTCTTTTCCCTTTTTAAGTCTCTAATCATCCTCTCTTATACGGAGTAAACAATTTGTTCTTCCTATCTTAATCTTGATTTAAGGATACCAATGACACATTATTTTCAATATGAAATATAATGGTTGTTGATCAGAGTAATTTAACTTCGTTTGTGATTTTTCTCTACTTTCTTCGATGTGTATTTTGTGAGACCTGTATCTTAATTAGAAAGGTCATTTTGGAAGGAAGAGATTTAATTGAAGGATTTTGACAAGAAAAAAAATAAACGTTTTAAGAAGAAAGTGTTTTGAAGAAGGTGTTCTGAGTAGTAGTTCGCTTTGAAGCAAGGCGACACGAGGAAGAAAGTTGTGATCAAGATAAAGTAGGCATTTTGAGGTTCCACGTGTTTTGATAGCAAGTGACAAATGTCTAATCTTGATTTGATAGTTGTTTACGCGTAAGGTTAAGGTTAAGCGTGGTCATGAGAAATATTAAGCTTACACGTGTAACACCTAAGCTGAAGCTAACAAGCTTACAAGATCTTAAGGATGACTAATCCAACTTAGGACTAGTATAAATAGGAGAAGAAGACAAAGGGAAAAATGATGTTACTCTGATATTTTGTTAAGGAAAATCGAAGTGTGGTGCAGCTTAAGTGTTATCAGGCGAAAAGGGCTAGGCGTTTTGAAGAATGAAATTAGTATTGTGAGTGATTTTTCTAAATTTGAATTATTTTTTAAAAATGCTTTCCTTCTAAAGTTTCATGTTGTATTGTAATGTTGTATTTCACGTTAATGTTGATGAGAAATATGTTTTACAAAGAAAGATTTTGTGTAATGTTTCAAGCTAAAGCTTTATGTTTGATTGTATGCTATGTTTGTGAGTAAACCATTAGTCTTATTCCTATTAATGGGCTACCTATTATCTGCACATAATGAGTAAAGACAACCATGTAGAAAAGGACTGCACGACGGAATGAAGCTGGTCAATGCGTAAAAGGAGCATATTGAGCTTAGTGGCCTAAGCAACGAGAAGTGAACCAGGAAATTCTTTAAGCGCTGTTGATGATGAAAAGACCATCACAGTAGTCTATGTGTGGGAATGGTTCACATTTTTCATGAAAGGAATATGAAAAACTAATGTCGGATTTATGATTTATTGATTGAGACGTTGAAGCCTGATTTATGAAAATGACTTTATATATTGTATGCCCAAAAGGTTTACCAAAAGTATCACTCACTATTTATTTGAATTATGTTTATGTAACGCCCCAACAATTGGGAATTTAATTTTGTTACCTTAAGCATAGTTATTGAAACCTTGGATGTTGTTATTAATGAATTTTGGTGGTATAATTATTTAAGTTCGAGAATAAAATAATTTCTCTAATTGGATAATAAAATTTGGTAAGGTTGTTTGTTGAAGATAAGATAATTGAGTTAAGATAATGTGATATTTTAATTGGGAAAAAATATCTATATATTTATGAAAGGGAGTGTTGTGGTTGGTTGATTTTGAAAATTTAAGATATTGGGAGTACTAATTGAAGAGAGAAGATTTATTTGTTTTGATTTTAATGAAGGAAAAGAAAAAGGGAAATTATTATTGGGTTCTTTTATAAATGAGCCTTGGGACCCGTGCACAAGAAAAACAAAAAAAAAAAGAAAAAGGAAGAGGAAAAAAAACCCTAGCCGTTGCGATCCGCCCAAGCTCCTGCCGTTAGCCGCGTCTCCAGCCGTTCGCGTGGAGCCCGTCGCTCCATCCCCCGCGTCGCCAGCCGATCGTTTCCCCCGCAGATCGAAAATCCGACCGCACCGCCGATCGTGCAGCCGAGCGAAATGCTCCGTCGACCGCATCTCCTTCCCGTCCGGAAGCCTTCGCCGAGCGGCCGCACTCCGTCTCTGCCATCGCTCGAACCCAAAGACGCAACCCGCGCGTCTGTAAGTCCGCCTTCGCCCGAAGCCGACCCGACCCGCGCTTCTCCCTCACGACCCGAGCCGTCCCCCTTTCACGTCGAGCCACACGCAGGCGCGCCTGCACTGCAGCCTAGCCGCACGCCGCGTGAGCCTATTAGAGTCGTGGGTCCCTTACTGAGTATTTTATACTCACTCTCTCCATGTCATGTTTTTCAGGTAGAGGCCGAGGTAAGGGCAAGGGCAAGCTGGCAGGCGACCAGAAGTGACCGTGGCGAGCCATAGGGATTTCTGCTTCCGCTTACACCCCGTTTTAAACATTTAGTATTTGAGTTTTATTTTTCTTCTTTATTTACTATTTCGTTTCTTTAAAAGTAGATAGGGCCCGAGTAGGATTTTAATATTTGTTTATATTTCGCACTTTACCCCGATTTGATTTTTATAAATAAAATTCTGAGGTTTTATTCATTTTGACCAAACTTTATGACTTAAATCATGTTATTTACATTTAGTAATGACTTCGGCTCAATATAAAATGTTGGGTCGTTACAGTTTAAGTATCCCTTCCCCTAAGTAAGTAGGCATTAAGGCCAAAGTGGGAAAAGTAAAGCAAGCTACTATGCGTTAAGGTGAGCAAGCCAAGCGTTCTATACATGAAGTTTGAGAAGTTGTGCTAGCCGTTTTAAAGTCTTACTTTAAGCTTTTTGAAAGGAAGCATGTAAAATATATTTGGAATGCACATTATTGAGTAATAAATTGAAATTGTTACAATTATCATACATGTTTTGTTCTTTAAAGCTTAGTAGTTAAAGGACTTAAGATTGAACTAGGCGATAAAGCCAAGATTTAAGAACTTCAGTTGAGCATTCTAGCGTTTCATTTTGAGGCTTCAGGGTTGTTTAGGTAGCGTTGTGTGCCGCATCGTGAGGTTAAGGACGTAGTGCAGGTCGGGATGTGACATATTTTGAGTTAAATCTGATTTCAAATAATTTTGTTTTATTTTTTACGTTGGTTTTGTTTTGGTTTTATTTTGTATCAGTTTTTTTAGATTAGCATTATGATGTACTTATATTATATGTATTAGTTGGTTGATATACTTACAACGTGATTTTAATTTTTTCAAAATTTATGCAGTTTATTGTGGTTTATTGATTAAATAAATATATAAACGATATAACTCAATGTATCATTACAAAGTATATCAACAATATATTAAAGTATATCAACATTTAGTAAAATAAATCTTTATCAGACATATCAAACATATCACGCGTGTATCAAACATATCAAATTTGTTGAGTGTACGAATGAAGCATAACAAATTTATTAGCAGGATATCAAGTGTAGTAAACTTATTACTGAAGCATTTAAGTGTATCAATGTCGAAAGGGTATCAAATGTATCAAGAATAATCAAGTGTAACAAAGAGTTATTAGGTGTATCAAGGTGTTTTAGGTTTATCAAAGAGCATTATAGTTCATCAAATCTATGAAGGTCCAAAAGTTAACAAGAAGCATCAAATGGATATCAAGTGTATCAAGGAGTATCAGGTGTCTCAAATGTATATCAGTAGCAAGGATATTTGTGACATTTACATCTTGTATATGTGAGTTGGGTTTTGTTTTTTCTATTTTTGGAAATAATAAATGTGTGTACTATGAACTTAATTATTATAACTTGTTTTTATCTTTTTTTGCAATTGCCCCTTATAATTTTGACCTCGAATTATTAGGTTGGCTAATTTAGTGGGAATTTCTTATGCTCGGTGGATTTATTCGTCAATTAGTGAAAGGATGAAAGGTGTTTGCTTGGAGTGGGTGTTCTTCACCAAAATCATCCACAAATATCACTAAATCTTACTTGATGAATGTCAGATTTTTATATGCAAATTAGATTTACACGAATTTGGCTGTATAATCAAGAGGTTTAATTTGATTAAAACTTCTTGGTGGATAGCAAAAACTGTTGAAATTTTTTCATTGTTTCTGTTTACTTAAAAATACAAAATTTTCTAAAATGGATCACTTTCAAGATCTCACAATCTTGTTCTAAACCTTGAAAATAATAGGGAAGATCCTTGGGGTGGTTTACATCTTGTTTTTAACCTTTTCCATCAACTATTAAAGGGGAATTTTAAGTTTCAAAGGTAAGTGTTCTTGAAATTATGTTTTCCCCCAATTTTAAACATGCTTTAATTTTCAAACTTCTTGTTAATTAGAGTGTTCTAAATCGATCTTCTTCCACTAGCATATTTATTTATCTTTTAGCAAGAGGACCCAATGGACCTACAAGATTAAAAATTCTTATAATATGAGATTATTAATCAATATTCATTAGGGATTTCAACTAAAATAGCCTAAATTGCTATATGATATTACACAATGGACCTTTATTTCTAATATATTACATAAAAGTTCTAAATGGGTTAACATTTTTCACAAAAGAATGGGCGAATTTAATTTATTACCCAAATTTCATTAATCTTGAACAATATTTTCCTTAATTATCAACAACCATATCTATTATATCAATGTAACTTCCTTAGTTATTAATACACAAATATATATATATATATATATATATATATATATATATATATATTTGTATTTATTAATTAATATTTATTAACTTTGGAATGATCTAAATATGATATAAATTATTATTTTATATGGTAACAATATTTTTAACTATCCTACAAAAATAAATATTTTCAATTTCGTGTCCAACCAAAAGTTAATTTCTCACGATAATCAATATCGGCGCCGACATTCTTATTCGGTTTCTGTTACAAAAAAAAAATTGTTCTTTCTTATTTCCTTTTGATTTGCTTCTTGTGATACGGGTATTCTTTTTTCTTTTGTTTCGTATATTATTTATTCTTCCTTTTCGTAGCATATATGTTTTTTCTTAAAACTTTGTTCTTTCTTCTTCCATTTATTAGCATGTATTTTTTTCCTTCAAAATTTTGTTTTTTCTTCTTCCGTTTCGTAGTATATACTTCGGTAATAATGTTCCTCCTATTTTGATTTTTTACGTATGCTACTGAATAATACATTTATGTTTTGTGATTTGTTATATATATACTACTGCATATATTCAATAATACATAAATGTTTTTTCTCATGTTTGTAATTTTTTCTTACTCAATTTAACAAATTGAAAACACAACCTTTCATTCATAAAATATACAATGTACTATTTCATATTACTATTCATAAATCAATTTAATATATCCTATTTTTCGGTAATTGTATGTTAATTTATATGTATTATTGTATATATGAAGGGGTATATATACACTAAATAACAGAACTGATATATTACTACAAGAAATCGGGCTTTTCCCGACGTCGAAAAAGACGTCGGCATAAAAGATGTCGGGAATAAGAGGTTCTTCCGACGCGTTAAGTAAGACGTCGGGAGAAAAAGCTATTCTCGACGCATAAAGTAAGACGTTGGGAATAAGAGGTTTTCCCGACGCACAATTCTTGCCGCGGGTGCAACTTCAGCTTCAGCCTTTCTCCGTCCGTAGCTCGCCGCCAACCTTCTCTTTGCTGTCTTTCAAGTTCTTCTCTCTCCATTCTCACTTTTTCAGGATCCCGTTTGTCACCCTGTAGCTAAGTCAGTCAATGACTTTCGAAACAAATATATCTTAAATGGATATTTTTTTTTATTGAAACAACTTTCATTGAATGAATATGTGTGCGTCTGTGAATCATAGAGTTGGCCTAACATTGGACAACAAGAAAAATCTCAAGTTTAACGAACCTTTTCAAGTGCCTTTTCTCGAGCTTTCAGTATAGTGTCGGCAAAACGGTTCCTTAACAAAGCTGCACGATAAAGCAGACGAGGTTTTCCCGATGTCGTGGATTGCATCGGGAAAGACGGCCTCGGGAGAGGCTTTCCCGATGTGTGACCAACACAGCGTCGGAAAGCCTATCCCGACTCACCTCCCCCGACGTTTGTCCCGACGCCGAGGACTGCGTTGGGAGATCCGTTCCCGACGTATTTTTCACTTCCCCCGACGTTTTTCGGCGTCGGGAAAATCCCGATTTCTTGTAGTGTATCATATTTTTTCAAAACTGTATGTCAACATATATTTATAAATTGTATATATCAAGTGGTATATATCTAAATGCAATATTACGGATTGAAGTTTAAAACGTTTCAGAAAATCTACGATGTAATAAAGTAAGGAAAAATATGAAGAACTGAGGAAGACAACTAATCGAAAGTATGAGGATAACAAAAAGACGAAATAAACTGAGAAACGGTGAAGAACAAAATCAGAATTGATGATGCAGAAAATAAGATTACGTGAATAAGGAAATTGGATGTACCGAAATTGAAAGAATGTTGCGATTTTTCGGTGACAGAATCGAGCTTACTTGAAGAAAACATATGATATTCTACGGTTACTGGATGTCCATATATATATGTATTATAGTAAATAAGAAGGGGTATATATCTAAAAAAAACATAACACACAGACCATATTCGTCAATTACTCTATGTCAATTTATGTATATTATTGTATATATGAAGGGGTATATATTTAAAAAATAACATAACACACATATCATATTAATCGGTTACTGTATCTCAATTTATATGCATTATTATATACATGAAGGGGTATATATAAACTAATTCACATAATAGACAATTGAAATTCCTTGGGGACTATATATAATAAATATTTGCATTGTTATATATGTATAAAGTGGTATATGTCTAAAATAAATATTTCGAAATATAACGTTAAACATTCTAGGAATACTACGACTTAATGGAGTACATAAAAATATAATGAATTAAGGAAGACAATTAACCGGATGCATGAGGAGAACGAATGGACGAAATAAATTGAGATTCTGTGAATAACGGAATCGAAATCGGTGATGGACGAAATATAAGGAGGTAAAGAATGAAATTGGATGGAATTGGTGAAGAAATTCGATAACTTTCCGATGGAGGATGTATTGGAATTGGTGGAGAAATTGGATAAATTGCAAGCGACGGATGTAACAGAGAAGAATGACTGTTGACAACGAAGATGAGGATGTAATAATTATAGGGGTGAGCATGGTGAGCCGAAAAATCGAAACGAACGACCGAAACCGAACGAACTGAAGTCGGACGGTAGGAATAATAAGGTTGGCGGTCGGTTTTCTTTTCTAGGAACTCAATAACCGAGAGGTCGGTCGGTCAGTTTGAACAATAAGGTCGGTCGGTCGGTTTTGAACCGACCCATGTAATTTTTTTAAAATAATATATATACTATATTATATAATTATAAGTTTAGGTTTAAAAAGAGAAATAAAATAAAATAATGCAATTCTTAATTTTTAAAATAGTCTATCAAAGAAAATTTTGCTCCAACCATAAACCACATAATATTTGTAAAAGAAAATTCAAAAGACAAAGAAAAAAAGAAATTGAATCTATATATTTCACATTTAAAAAAACAAAGAAAGAAAGAAAGGGAGGAAAAGAAAAAAAGAAAAGGAGGAAAAGAAAAGAAAGTTAGAAACATAGGAGGAGGAGAGAAGAAGAAGAAGGAAGGAAGGAAGGAAGGAAGGAGAGAGAAAAAAACCGACCGAACCGACCGACGGTTGGACCGGTCGGTTTTCTTGGAACCGACGGTTGAAGCCGATTTTCCAACTTTCGTGTCGACGAGGTGTCGGTTCGGGGGCGGTTTGGTCGGAAAACCGACCCCGACCGCCCGATGCTCACCCCTAAAGAATTATGCGGCTAATGAATAATTAAGAAAGAATTTTGGAAATTATTTTCATATTCAAAGAAATATTATTTGATGATAATTTAAAATAAATTATATAAGGTAACGTTTTCTCATAAATAATTAAGATTTTATATTAATTAGAATCATAATTAAGGAAGTTATAATTTACACAATAATGATAAATATAATATAAATAAGACAAAATATACCTTTTAATTTCGAATTACCTATATAATTAATGTTAATCATAAGGTTAAAATTGTCCTATAAATATGTGAATTCCTAATTAAGTAAAAAAAAATCTTATTTTAGAATATTTGTGAAATTTTATAGTCAAATTAGGTCTTTTGTCTAAGTCTTTCATATTCATTAACTACCGACCAATCCACTAAAGACTGATAACTGCACTCTTTGCGCTATAAATATATTTCTGTGTCCAAGATCATTCATAAATCACTTATATCTACAATTGTGTCAGATTACAGTTTTACCTTTATAGTTACATCCAATTTCTTAAATAACCATCTTTCTTAAAGCGAGATGAATGAGAAGTTATCGAATAACTTTCTCCCTCTCCCTCAAGTGAGAGCTTTTCTATTAATTAAATATATATTAATTAAAATAAAATAAAATTAATATAAACTTAAACCATATTATATCTCATATAATATAAACTTTATATTATATCATATATAATATAACCAATGGTGTATATCTCTCTCATATGATTTATAGTTCTAATATGAATCAAATCCATATTAATTTTAACCTATAGTTTATTTATGAATTTTATTCATATTCATATTATTATTATTATTATCATCATCATATTCAAATAATAACTTCTCTCATAAAAATTTTGTATTATAATGTATCAAATAAATTATATTAATTGTATCATATACAATTTATTCTCTTTAATCAACTTGAACAATTCAAATTAAATCAAAATAAATTTGATTATTATTTATCCTTATTGAGCGAATAAGGGGACCTTATAAACCTATATATTGAAGCTCCAATGATATGATATTACTTAATTAAACTCTTCAATTAAATTAATCTCTATTCAATAACTATCAGTCGTTCCACTAAAGGCTAACAGTTGCACTCTTCTTACTGTAGATATATTTTTGTGTCAATTAGATATAACGAATCAATAACGCAATGACCCTTCACAATTGCTCATAAGTACAGCTAGGCCAAAAACTATCATTTTTCCCCTATAATTACATCTAACTCTTTAAGTACCATCGATTCCTCTAATGAATAATAAGTTATAGTCCCACTATAATTGAACTCCTCTAAGGCCAAGAGAGAGTGTGGTGCCACATTATTCAAGCCTTGGAATCTACCGTTAAGAGAGCAATTTCTCTACTTACTTTATCTATAGAGAAAGAGTGAATTCCTTCTAGTGTAGCTGTGTTCCTAACTCCCCATTAGACGAATCCTTAAAATATGGTAGGCATATTGAATCGGTGACATAGGTCACTCTCACCCATGCAAATCAAAGAACCACCTTCATAGGTAGGAGTTTACAACACACTCAGGATTAAAGTCAAGTCACCTATAGTCATCCTGGTGAAATGTAGTCTCAACTAGTAACGGTTTCAATAAGAGAGACTATTCATTTCATGGTCCAGTCTTATACAAACTCTTTATATAGAATACCTCCACTCTAATGTCTCAACATAAATGATTAAGATCAAATCATTTGTAGCACTTTAGAACAATTGTAACAACCACAAAGCAGGTTGTATTCGTAGTGTCACCAAAATAAGGTATTCAATCTTATCCATCTACCACGGACTATTTAGGTTATCACTTAAATATGATCCACTTGTATGTCTTAGCATACATGTTTAGGTTACAAGAGATAACCTTGGATATTAGTTTATTGGTTGTGTGGGTTAATGCAATTAAATGTCAAACAAAATAAAACACTTTATTTTATTAGATAAATAAAATGCTTGCATATTACAATTACAAACTACAAAATCACGAGATTTATGACATCAATCCCAACAAAAATATTTAAAAATATAGCAAAATTTCAGATTCTATCAATGATTTCTATTAGTGTCTATTAACTCTCATAGACATTGATTGAAGTCTATAAATGTCTATTATTGATGAAATCTAAAATTTTACTATATTTCGTAAATATTTTAGTCTATCTTGCTATATTTACCAAACCGTGATAGTTTTTGTAAAACAATTTGCCTTAATTTCTTTAAATACAATGTTCATTTTCAACCTTTTTAATGTAATCAGTACGTGCGAATATTTTTTTCCTAAAAAAATCATATTCTAAATCCAATACACGAATTTTGTATATTTAATTTACAAAATCGTCCTAATTTTTGTAAAACAATCTGTCTTAATTTATTTAATTACGACGTTCATTTTCAAAATTTGTTAAATATACGTTACGTTTCAATAAATTGGTTTTTAAGAATGTGACACGCAACTCGTAAACATGTAAATAAGTGCAAATAACAATTTAAAATACGAAGTACCGAAAACAGAAAATAACAATCAAGACTTTTACCAACTCTAGTTTTGTTTTCTAGTGAACAATTACAATGAATCTAGTTTTAGGTTTCTCTTCGATTTATTTTAGTCTACTTTTAAAATATTAACTTTAACTTTTATTCTTTTTAATAGTGATTATATACTTTGAAAATATTTATTTTAGTCATTATGCAACAATTATGGGGTAAAAAATTCTTGAATCTACCATCTCTCTAACAAAAGATTTGTTATATTAATTTAACCAAACTTAACTTGATAACCAAAATAACATTATGAAAGTGGAAAAATATAGACAAACCACCTCTAAATAATAGATTTGTTGAAATTACAATCCCGCTAATTTTTAATTTAATCAAATAGTCCTTATAGTTTGGTAACTGTTGTAATCAATTTATGGTAGTTTGTTAAAATTTTACCATTTTTGTTTATTGAATTGATATTCTTTAGATATTTAAGCTAATTAAAAAAATACAATGAGGTTGAAATTGATATCAAAATTTTCATTTTACAATTATATTGATATGAATTCGAATATAGAATTGATTGAAGGTAATTAAATTAAAATTTTAATTGTGTAATCATACTAAATTACTTAATTCAAGATCAAAGGAAGAAATTAAAATTTTAACAACGTAATTGTATCAAATTCATAACTTAAAAAAAACTATGTTTTTAAAATAAAAAGATTAAAATTAACGACACTAATAAGTTTATAAATTATAAATGAGGGAAAAAAACGTATTTAGGAAGGGTTGAGGAAGAGTTGAGGAGGGGTTGAAGAAGGGTTGAGGGGGAGGTTAAGAGGTAAAACTAAGGTTAAGAGTTATATGTTGAAGATAAAGATATTTGGGTTGAGGAGAGAGAGAATTGAAATTTTTGTTAAAGGTAATGGTGATATATTATTTGGAAAAAGAAAAAGAAAGAGAAGGATTGATGTGATTGGTTGAAATTGAATTTTAAAGAGGAAGATTTTGATGGATTTAATTGAAGAAAGAGAGTAGGAGATTTTTAGGGAAAAAAAGCTAATAATAATAATAATAATAATAAAGAATTATTGTGGCATTAAATTCATTGCACTATTCATCTTCCTCTTCAACCAAACCCAAAAGAAGAAACCCTAGCAAGTCGCCGCCGCCGCCGCCCCTCCCTTCTCCGCCAGTCGTCGCCGTCGACCGTTTGTCACAGAACAACTGAGCCGGTAGCCGAGTCGATTGCCAGCCCGATTCCTTCCTCGCAGCCGTGTCTCCCTAGCCGCCAGTCGAATTCCTCCGTCATCCGTCGAGCCCCAGCCAAACGCCGCTACCGTGAAGCTCCACCGGTCGCCGCTGTCTCCGTTGCCTACCCAACCGATCGTCTCGAGCCAGTCGAATGCCACCCGCGATCGCAGCCGACCCGAACAGCCGCGTCGCGCCTTGCCTCGACCCAAAATCTGACTCGCGCCTCTCTTTGTGAGCTGAACGCCAGCCGTCCGCATCTGCAACCCGTACGCACGCCGCGCCCGCACCACTAGCCGAGCCGCATGCCAGCGCGAGCCGCACGCACGCGTGAGCCCTACCTTTTGCCGCAAGCCGAGCCGACGCCTGCCTTCAAGCCGAGTCGATCCCTGCTCTTCCAGCCGAGCCGCCAAACCCTTTTGAACCACCTAGCCTTTTTCCGATCCTTTGCACCTATTTTGGTAAGTCAAATGGGTTTTTAGCATACCCAGCCAAGACTTGAATTTTTAACCTAAATAATTTAATTTGGATTAAATTAAATTATTTCTCTTAAGGAATATCTTGGACCAATTGATTTTGGAGCGTTGGATTTCTTCAGTAAGGGCTCAAGCGTTGCAACCTCGACCTAGGGTAAGTCATCTTAACTACATTTTTGGGTCTTGGGTCGTTTGGTGAATTCATTATGAAAATTTGCGTTATTAAACATTTAGGACCTCGCTGCTTGGAAAGCGCATTTTCTTGCTGTTAGAACTCGTTGAGTAAATCTCCAGGTAAGAGATTTCTACTACTAACTCTGCGACTAGAATCACGAGATCGCATACATCCTTAGTTATGCACGTTGAGGACTAGACTGTATACCGACATGTTAATTAATGAAAGCATGATGTGACTGATGATGTGATTTGATATGATGACATGGTATAGTGTGATGACGTGGCTTGTTATGACTTTATGTTTGGATATTGTGATGAGATGTGACATGATGATTAGACTGATATGATTGCGAGATGATGCTATGTTATATGTATGCTATGGTTAGGGTACCTGTTAGCTTAGCCTATTAGAGTCGTACCGCATGGGTGTCCTTTGGGATCACCACCTATTTAGGACTGCGTAGTCCGACAGAACCGCCAGTCTGGCATGGATATAAATATGATTCGAGTGATTCGATGGGATCCTCGAAGCCCGATTGTCTTAGCGTTTCCTCCGGGTTCGTTACAGGCCAGTATGTCCTAGGTGCTCCCTCGGGACACCGAAGACCATATTATGTTCCTATGGAAGCACATGTTGCACGTGTTCGGGAACGTGCCAGTTATTGGGTACTATTTTTTAAGACTCTAATAGGAAGTTAACAGGCACCTAGTGGGACTAGTAGTGGATCCCTTACTAAGTATTTTATACTCACTCTTTCCATGTCATATTTTTCAGGTAGAGGTAGAGGTAAGGGCAAGAGCAAGCTGGCGGGCGACCAGAAGTGACCGTGGCAAGCCATAGGGATCCCTGCTTCCGCTTTACACCCCAGTTTAAACTTTAAGTATTTGAATTTTTATTATTCTTTATTTATTATTTCGTTTCTTCAAAAGTAGATAGGGCCCGAATAGGATTTTAATATTTGTTACGTTTTGCACATTACCTTTGATTCGGTTTTTTTAAAAATAAATAAATTTTTGTGGTTTTGTTCGTTTTAGCCAAACTTTATAACCTTATTTGTGTTTAGTAATGGCTTCGACTCAGTATAAGGAGTTGGGTCGTTACATTACCTTTGTAGTGCACAACTTCTTCTTCGTTCCAAAGCTTCTTTTCTGCCTGAAGATCACGAGCAAAGGACAATCAATAAGTTGACCTACTAATCTCAGGACCAAGAACCGAGTTGTGGGACTCGTTTTTATAAAGAAAATCGTTTAGAGAGAAGGGAGGAGGTAGGTGAACCATTTAGGTAATTTTCTGAGAAAAAATCAATCCTTTTCTCATTTTGTAATGAGAAGTTTATATATGAAAACTACATGCAAATTGCATGCAATTTATTTCATATAATCTCAACACCTAATTAATCCATTAACTATTTAACAGAATTAGTGGCTTCTAATTCACAATAAGCTGCCACATTTCCCACTAACTTTTAGTTAATTAAGGAATTAGTCAAAGAGGCAATTTAAACACAAAGCTTAAAGTTTATATCTACCAACTTATATCATATATACTTGTCGGTTTCTCTCTCTTTTCCTAATTCGAACAATTTGAATTATTCCAACATACTGTTCTTAGTTGAATCCATATGAGCTAGTAGGGGAACCTAATAGACCTATAGATCATGGGCTCCAACGATTCAAGATTAACTGACTAAACTCTTTTAGACCAAGCTTAATCAACATTCGTTAACTAATAAGTCATTCCACTATAGACTCATAGTTGCACTCCCCTCACTATAGATATATTTCTATCCACCTGATATAACCATGATGGGTAAGTTGATCCTTCACAGGTTGTTCGTAATCTTGCTTGGGTCAAAATAACGTTTTACCCTCGCTATTATATTTTGCTCCTTAAGACCCACTGATCCACTATTGAACAATAGGTTTAAGGTCCAACCTTTAAAACTTGAATCCTTCTCGGGCCAATGAAAAGGTGGGGCCTCTTGTTCAAGACTTGGATTCAGTCCTTAAGGGAACAACCTATCTACTATTCTAAAAGTGGGTAGGAGTGAATTTCATCTTGCACTTATGTCCCTAGCGATCCACTCGATCTTACCCCTGAAATGGAAGGCTTATTGGGCCAGCGATGATGAGTTGCCCTCACCTATGCAGATCTAAGGATACTACCGAATGAACAGAAGTTCATAGTTAGCTCAGGATTAGGATCAAGTTACCTAGGGCATCATAATTGAAATAGTCAGTTTATAGTTTACGGTGTTATAATTAAAAGTGACTATTTCGTGGTTCCAGCTTAGGATGCTCCCACTCCCATGTCTCTACATGAACGATCCAGGATTACATCGTTTGTACTAACTACTAAGCGAGCCGCATCCAAAGTGTTTTTCTAGAATAAGGTGTCCAACCTTATTCATACACTATAGACTATTTGGGCTATTAACTCGAACTTAATTCATGTTTATGTCTCTACATAAAGTTCAAGTATATTGACAAACTTAGTAAAATAGTCTCGGGACCTTAATATATGTTTTAAGATTATAGCATTCAATAATAAACATTATTGAATCAAATAACAAAGTACAAGTTTTAGAACATAAATTCCGACAAACTCCCACTTGGACTAAAACTCCTAGTAGGATATACAAAGTTAGAATTTTAACAATGAGAGAAGAATATATATGAGTCCAATAAACATATATATTAAACTAGGGCATAATCCCAATAAGTCTCCCACTTGTCCTTGTTTACAAACAACGTAGACCTAAACCATGTAGGTGGCTCTCAAACACTTTAGCCGTGAGAGCTTTTGTAAACGGATCAGCCATGTTTTGCTTAATGTACGATTTCCCAGATAAGATGGTACTTTCGTTCAATGTGTTTCCCTCGTTTATGACTTCTAGGTTCTCGTGAATTTGCAACTGCACCACTATTGTCACAGTATAAGGTAATTGGCAGATGCATATTTGGAACAACTTCCAAATCTGTTTAGAACTTTTTAAGCCATACTACTTCCTTTTCTGTTTCACAAGCTGCTACATACTATCGCTCCTCTATTCAAAGTGAAAACTGATTTCGATGTAGACTTTCTAGCATCTTTATCAGATTGAAAAACAAAGTCAGTGTATGTAGTAAGGATCAGATTCTTAGAACCATACACAAGCATGAGTCTTTTGTTCTTCTAAGATATTTTAGAATTTTCTTAACGACTGTCCAATGATCACATCCAGGATTGGACTGATATCTACTAACCATCCCTACTGAATAGCAAATGTCAGGTCTAGTACATAACATTGCATACATCAGGCTTCCAACAACAGAAGCATAGGGAATGTTACTGTAACGCCCCGAACTTTCGAGGTAAAATTTATTTTTGTCGTTTTATATAAATTCTCGGGGATGTTAAATCTTGAATTAATTTCTGAAATTCTAAATTTATATTTGTAAATTTTATAATAGTAATATAATAAGTAATTATATTATTATTACTATTGGTATTTATTATTACCTATATATATAATTTAATATTAATATTTTCTATTATTATCATTATTATTATTAGTATGATTATTACTAATTAAATCTTTTTGGGTTAAAATATGTATAGGTATATAATAATACTTTATATATTTTAATTATTAATTAGGATAAGTAGAAATTAATATATATATATAATAATAATATCTTATTTATTATTATTATTATTAAAAGTTATATATATATATATAATAAATTTTTTTTAAAGAATAACCCTAAACGCGCGCCGTCTCTCTCTCCCCCCCGATTTTCTTTCTTCACTTTCGCTTCCTCCTTCTTCTCCACCGCGCCGCCAGCCCCTGTCGTCTTCTCCTTCTCCGGCGTTCTCTTCTTGTCTCCGCCACCATCACCATCCTCTCCGTCTCCGTCCTCTGCCCCTATCTCCATCTCCGTCGGTGTGCGTAGCCTCGCCGGACGTTCGCCGCAGCCACCATCCGCAAGCCGCAACCCGTCTCTTCGTCGTCGTCCGTCGAATCCCAGCCAACGCCACCGCCGCTCGTCGCCGCTCCACGAAGCAGCCACCCGCATCCCTCGTGTGTCGTCCGCAAATCGCCGCCGCCGTCGTTCGCCGGAAGAAAGAAGCCTCAGAACCGTGCTGCCCGTTTCGCCCAACCCGACCCGGTTCCAAGCTGACCCGACCCATAATCCGCTTCCAGTCCGAGCCGAGCGAGCCGCGTGAGCCGAGCCGAGCGAGCCGAGTGAGCCGAGCCGAGCGAGCCGAGTGAGCCGAGCCGCGAGCCGAGTGAGCCGAGCCGCGAGCCGAACCAAGCCGAGCCGCGAGCCGAGTGAGCCGAGCCGCGAGCCGAACCAAGCCGAGCCGAGCCGAGAACCAAGCCGAGCTGAGCCGAGCCGAGCCGAGCCGAGCCGAGAACCAAGCCGAGTTAAGCCGAGCCGAGCCGAGTCGAGTCCAAGCCGAGTCGAGCCGAGCCACCTAAGCCTTCCTTCCTCCACTTCGGTTCACGGTGAGTCTTCGGTAAGGATTGTTTTGATGAATTCCCTAATGTTACCTCGACCGATTCGAGTTTGAATGTTGGATTAAGATATGGCCCTACTTGTCTCCCTTGAAGGTAGTACAGAGTTGACGCTTAAGTTCTCGGGTTCCGCGGCAGACCTGGTTGGAGATAGCTTCCTTTCCTTGGGTAAGTCAACGGATAACCTTTTTAAAACAACTGCTACTAAAGTCATCAACTAAAACTTTCGTGTTTCGTTAGGTAGATCTGTCGAGCGTGGATTTCGATCGAGGGGCATAACCGAGTTTCAGGTAAGGGTTTTCCTACTACTGGACCCCGAGTCCAGGCTAAAACCTTAGTAATCCACAGGGGATTACACGTTAGTGACTGTACTGAATATCTGTATGCGTGTTGACTGTTAAGTACTGATATTATATTTTGTCTGATGAAAATTATACTGTGACTGCTATTTGTGGATTGAGATTTTATGTTGATGGACCTTAAAGTTACGGTTCAGTATGTAGTAAAACACTGGTCTGTATGTGGTTCATGGAGTTTGGACGGGGAAGAACAGTGAGTCCGGTTCTGGTTGGTTAGTCGATTGAATTTAGGGTTTTCCCTAATGGCGTACGAATCGGTAATGCATATAGCAACTGAGGGTGTAGATGTTTAAACCTATACTATCTGACTGACAAAGCCTATGGCGGGACTGTGATATGAATGCCGTTGGGATGTGATTGATGTAGACAGTTTAGTTTGGACTGAGGGGTAACGGTTAGCTTCATCTATGGGGTAGTGTGCCTTACGGATATGTGCATCCTTCGGGAGCATTAGACTGATATGTGCATCCTTCGGGAGCACTAGACTGATATGTGCATCCTTCGGGGGCACTAGACTGATATGTGCGTCCTTCGGGAGCACCAGACTGATATGTGCATCCTTCGGGGGCACTAGACTGATATGTGCATCCTTCGGGAGCACTAGACTGATATGTGCATCCTTCGGGAGCACTAGACTGATACGTGCATCCTTCGGGAGCACTAGACTGATATGTGCATCCTTCGGGAGCACTAGACTGTTATGTAGGGTACCCCCGAATAGGAAGTTAACTGTTGTCCCCTAACGGGCCCAGTAGTGGGTCCCTTACTGGGTATGTTTATACTCACCCTTTCTCTTCTTTAACTTTTCAGGTAGGGGTACAGCGAGGGGCAGACCGACGGGAGGCAGGAAGGATGCGTGAAGGCCATATGGACGCGTCTGATTTTCTTTCGCTTCCGCTATGTATTTTGTCAGAATATTTTGATTGTGGTTTTGGACTGGTGACTTGACATTTTATCTTGTGATTTTTTTTTGAATTATTTAAAATAGGGCCCGAAACTGTCTTTTGTAAGGTTTATACTGTTTTAATGAATCGTATCTGGTCCGTTTTGAATTTTACGTTGAATGGTCGAGTTTTGGTATTTGGTAGTGACCTCAGCTTAGTCCGGAAAAGTTGGGTCGTTACAGTTGGTATCAGAGCATAAGTTTTAGGTTCTGTAGACTGACTTATAATGTGAGTCTGTGTTTTGTGTCCTTATGGCTGAAACGATCCTTGCCGCTCGTCAGGTACGCTCTCATGAGAGTATATGTATAACTCTACATGCATTACCTTACCTAAGTTAAACTGCAAATTCAATTACCATTTATGACTAAAGGAATCGTTTGGTGGTTGTTAGGAAAATGCCACCAAGGAGAGGTGCACGTAGGGGTGGCCGAGGAGGCCGAGGAAGGGGAGCAGGACGCGTTCAGCCTGAGGTGCAGCCTGTAGTCCAAGCCCCTGACCCCGCTGCGCCAGTTACTCATGCGGACCTAGCCGCCATGGAGCAGAGGTTTAGAGATATGATTATGCAGATGCGGGAGCAGCAGAAGCCTGCCTCGCCAACTCCGGCGCCAGCTCCAGCGCCAGCTCCAGCACCAGTTCCTGCTCCAGCTCCGGCTCCGGTACCAGTTGCGCCTCAGTTTGTGCCGGATCAGTTGTCGGCAGAGGCTAAACATCTGAGGGATTTCAGGAAGTATAATCCCACGACGTTCGATGGGTCTTTGGAGGACCCCACCAGGGCTCAGATGTGGTTATCGTCCTTGGAAACCATATTCCGTTACATGAAATGCCCTGAGGATCAGAAGGTTCAGTGTGCTGTTTTTATGTTGACTGACAGAGGTACTGCATGGTGGGAGACTACAGAGAGAATGCTAGGTGGTGATGTGAGTCAGATCACGTGGCAGCAGTTCAAGGAGAGTTTCTATGCGAAATTCTTCTCCGCCAGTTTGAGAGATGCCAAGCGGCAGGAGTTTCTGAACTTAGAGCAGGGTGACATGACAGTGGAGCAGTATGATGCGGAGTTTGACATGTTATCCCGCTTCGCTCCCGAGATGATAACGACCGAGGCGGCCAGAGCTGATAAGTTTGTTAGAGGCCTCCGACTGGACATTCAGGGTTTGGTCCGAGCTTTCAGACCCGCTACTCATGCCGATGCACTGCGCCTGGCAGTGGATCTCAGTTTACAGGAGAGGGCTAACTCGTCTAAGGCCGCTGGTAGAGGTTCGACGTCGGGACAGAAGAGGAAGGCTGAGCAGCAGCCTGTTCCAGTGCCACAGCGGAATTTCAGACCAGGTGGTGAGTTTCGCAGCTTCCAGCAGAAACCTTTTGAGGCAGGGGAGGCTGCCAGAGGAAAGCCGTTGTGTACCACTTGTGGGAAGCACCATCTGGGCCGTTGCTTATTCGGGACCAGGACCTGCTTTAAGTGCAGGCAAGAGGGTCATACAGCTGATAGATGCCCGTTGAGACTCACGGGGATCGCGCAGAATCAGGGAGCAGGTGCTCCACATCAGGGTAGAGTCTTTGCTACCAACAGGACTGAGGCTGAGAAGGCAGGCACAGTAGTGACAGGTACGCTCCCAGTGTTGGGGCATTACGCCTTAGTCTTGTTTGATTCGGGTTCGTCACATTCTTTTATCTCTTCCGCATTTGTGTCGCATGCCCGCTTAGAGGTAGAACCCTTACACCAGATTCTGTCAGTATCTACTCCTTCCGGGGAATGTATGTTGTCGAAGGAAAAGGTGAAAGCATGCCAGATTGAGATAGCAGGCCATGTGATTGAAGTAACGCTGATAGTTCTGGATATGCTGGACTTTGATGTAATCCTGGGTATGGATTGGTTGGCCGCTAACCACGCCAGCATAGATTGTTCACGTAAGGAGGTAACGTTTAACCCTCCCTCGATGGCCAGTTTTAAATTTAAGGGAGGAGGGTCAAAGTCGTTGCCTCAGGTAATCTCAGCCATCAGGGCCAGTAAACTGCTCAGTCAGGGTACTTGGGGTATCTTAGCGAGTGTGGTGGATACTAGAGAGGCGGATGTATCCCTGTCGTCAGAACCGGTGGTGAGGGACTATCCGGACGTTTTTCCTGAGGAACTTCCAGGGTTACCTCCACACAGAGAGGTTGAGTTTGCCATAGAGTTGGAGCCGGGCACGGTTCCTATTTCCAGAGCCCCTTACAGAATGGCCCCCGCAGAACTGAAAGAACTGAAGGTACAGTTGCAGGAATTGCTTGATAAGGGATTCATTCGACCGAGCGTGTCACCTTGGGGTGCGCCAGTTTTATTTGTTAAGAAGAAGGATGGATCGATGCGTCTATGCATTGACTATAGGGAGTTGAATAAGGTAACCGTAAAGAACAGATATCCCTTGCCCAGGATTGACGATCTATTTGACCAGTTACAGGGAGCCACAGTGTTCTCTAAGATTGATCTTCGGTCGGGATACCATCAGCTGAGGATTAAGGATGAGGATGTACCGAAGACAGCATTTCGTTCCAGATACGGACACTACGAGTTTATTGTGATGTCTTTTGGTTTGACGAATGCTCCGGCAGTATTTATGGACTTGATGAACAGAGTGTTTAGGGAGTTCCTAGATACTTTTGTGATCGTGTTTATCGACGATATCTTGATATACTCCAAGACGGAGACCGAACATGAGGAGCATTTACGTATGGTTTTGCAAACACTTCGGGATAATAAGTTGTATGCAAAGTTCTCGAAATGCGAGTTTTGGCTGAAGCAGGTGTCCTTTCTGGGCCACGTGGTTTCTAAGGATGGAGTCTCTGTGGATCCAGCTAAGATAGAGGCAGTCACCGGTTGGACCCGACCTTCCACAGTTAGTGAGGTTCGTAGCTTTCTGGGTTTAGCGGGCTATTATCGACGGTTCGTGGAGAACTTCTCCCGTATAGCTACTCCTCTTACTCAGTTGACCAGAAAGGGAGCTCCTTTTGTTTGGAGCAAGGCATGTGAGGACAGTTTCCAGACCCTTAAACAGAAGCTAGTTACCGCGCCGGTTCTTACTGTACCTGATGGTTCTGGCAGTTTCGTGATTTATAGTGATGCTTCCAAGAAGAGTCTGGGTTGTGTTTTGATGCAGCAGGGTAAGGTGGTCGCTTATGCGTCTCGTCAGTTGAAGAGTCATGAGCAGAACTACCCTACACATGATCTAGAGTTAGCAGCAGTGGTTTTTGCTTTGAAAATATGGAGGCATTATTTATATGGTGAAAAGATACAGATATTCACAGATCATAAGAGCTTGAAATACTTCTTTACTCAGAAAGAATTGAATATGAGACAGCGAAGGTGGCTTGAGTTAGTGAAGGATTACGATTGTGAGATACTGTATCATCCAGGCAAGGCAAATGTGGTAGCTGATGCTCTTAGTAGGAAGGTGTCCCATTCAGCAGCACTTATTACCCGGCAGGCCCCATTGCATCGGGATCTCGAGCGGGCTGGGATTGCAGTGTCAGTGGGGGCAGTTACTATGCAGTTAGCCCAGTTGACGGTACAGCCGACTTTGAGGCAGAGGATCATCGATGCTCAGAGTAACGATCCTTATCTGGTTGAGAAACGTCGCCTAGCAGAGGCAGGGCAAACGGCTGAGTTCTCGTTATCCTCTGATGGTGGACTGTTGTTTGAGAGACGCCTCTGTGTTCCGTCAGATAGTGCGGTTAAGACAGAATTATTATCTGAGGCGCACAGTTCCCCATTTTCCATGCACCCAGGTAGTACGAAGATGTATCAGGACTTAAAGCGGGTTTATTGGTGGCGTAACATGAAGAGGGAAGTAGCAGAATTTGTTAGTAAATGCTTGGTGTGTCAGCAGGTTAAGGCACCAAGGCAGAAACCAGCGGGTTTATTACAACCCTTGAGCATACCGGAATGGAAGTGGGAGAACGTGTCCATGGATTTCATTACCGGGCTACCGAGAACTCTGAGGGGATTTACAGTGATTTGGGTTGTGGTGGACAGACTTACTAAATCAGCGCACTTCGTTCTGGGTAAATCCACCTATACTGCTAGTAAGTGGGCACAGTTGTACATGTCTGAGATAGTGAGATTACACGGAGTGCCAGTGTCGATTGTTTCTGATAGAGATGCTCGTTTCACTTCCAAATTTTGGAAGGGTTTGCAGACTGCTATGGGCACGAGGTTGGACTTTAGTACGGCTTTCCATCCACAGACTGACGGTCAGACTGAGCGTCTGAACCAGGTTTTAGAGGATATGTTGCGAGCGTGTGCATTGGAATTTCCAGGTAGCTGGGACTCCCACTTACATTTGATGGAATTTGCTTATAATAACAGCTATCAGGCTACTATTGGCATGGCACCGTTTGAGGCCCTGTACGGCAAATGTTGTAGATCCCCGGTTTGCTGGGATGAGGTAGGTGAGCAGAGATTGATGGGTCCTGAGTTAGTTCAGTCTACTAACGAAGCGATACAGAAGATTAGATCACGCATGCATACCGCTCAGAGTAGGCAGAAGAGTTATCCAGATGTGAGGCGGAAGGACCTTGAGTTTGAGATAGGGGATAAGGTGTTCTTAAAGGTAGCACCTATGAAAGGTGTCTTGCGTTTTGAAAGGAAGGGAAAGTTGAGTCCCCGTTTTGTTGGGCCGTTTGAGATTCTGGAGCGGATTGGCCCTGTAGCTTATCGCTTGGCGTTGCCTCCATCCCTCTCGACAGTCCATGATGTGTTTCACGTTTCTATGTTGAGGAAGTACGTGCCAGATCCATCCCATGTAGTGGATTACGAGCCACTAGAGATTGATGAAAACTTGAGCTATACCGAACAGCCCGTTGAGATACTGGCTAGAGAGGTGAAAACGTTGAGGAATAAGGAAATCCCTCTAGTTAAGGTCTTATGGCGGAATCACCGGGTAGAAGAGGCTACATGGGAGCGTGAAGATGACATGAGGTCTCGTTATCCCGAACTGTTCGAGGAATAAAACTTTCGAGGACGAAAGTTCCCTAAGGAGGGAAGAATGTAACGCCCCGAACTTTCGAGGTAAAATTTATTTTTGTCGTTTTATATAAATTCTCGGGGATGTTAAATCTTGAATTAATTTCTGAAATTCTAAATTTATATTTGTAAATTTTATAATAGTAATATAATAAGTAATTATATTATTATTACTATTGGTATTTATTATTACCTATATATATAATTTAATATTAATATTTTCTATTATTATCATTATTATTATTAGTATGATTATTACTAATTAAATCTTTTTGGGTTAAAATATGTATAGGTATATAATAATACTTTATATATTTTAATTATTAATTAGGATAAGTAGAAATTAGTATATATATATATATAATAATAATATCTTATTTATTATTATTATTATTAAAAGTTATATATATATATATAATAATTTTTTTTTTAAAGAATAACCCTAAACGCGCGCCGTCTCTCTCTCCCCCCCCCCCCCCCCGATTTTCTTTCTTCACTTTCGCTTCCTCCTTCTTCTCCACCGCGCCGCCAGCCCCTGTCGTCTTCTCCTTCTCCGGCGTTCTCTTCTTGTCTCCGCCACCATCACCATCCTCTCCGTCTCCGTCCTCTGCCCCTATCTCCATCTCCGTCGGTGTGCGTAGCCTCGCCGGACGTTCGCCGCAGCCACCATCCGCAAGCCGCAACCCGTCTCTTCGTCGTCGTCCGTCGAATACCAGCCAACGCCACCGCCGCTCGTCGCCGCTCCACGAAGCAGCCACCCGCATCCCTCGTGTGTCGTCCGCAAATCGCCGCCGCCGTCGTTCGCCGGAAGAAAGAAGCCTCAGAACCGTGCTGCCCGTTTCGTTCAACCCGACCCGGTTCCAAGCTGACCCGACCCATAATCCGCTTCCAGTCCGAGCCGAGCGAGCCGCGTGAGCCGAGCCGAGCGAGCCGAGTGAGCCGAGCCGAGCGAGCCGAGTGAGCCGAGCCACGAGCCGAGTGAGCCGAGCCGCGAGCCGAACCAAGCCGAGCCGCGAGCCGAGTGAGCCGAGCCGCGAGCCGAACCAAGCTGAGCCGAGCCGAGAACCAAGCCGAGCTGAGCCGAGCCGAGAACCAAGCCGAGTTAAGCCGAGCCGAGCCGAGCCGAGCCGAGTCGAGTCCAAGCCGAGCCGAGCCGAGCCACCTAAGCCTTCCTTCCTTCACTTCGGTTCACGGTGAGTCTTCGGTAAGGATTGTTTTGATGAATTCCCTAATGTTACCTCGACCGATTCGAGTTTGAATGTTGGATTAAGATATGGCCCTACTTGTCTCCCTTGAAGGTAGTACAGAGTTGACGCTTAAGTTCTCGGGTTCCGCGGCAGACCTGGTTGGAGATAGCTTCCTTTCCTTGGGTAAGTCAACGGATAACCTTTTTAAAACAACTGCTACTAAAGTCATCAACTAAAACTTTCGTGTTTCGTTAGGTAGATCTGTCGAGCGTGGATTTCGATCGAGGGGCATAACCGAGTTTCAGGTAAGGGTTTTCCTACTACTGGACCCCGAGTCCAGGCTAAAACCGTAGTAATCCACAGGGGATTACACGTTAGTGACTGTACTGAATATCTGTATGCGTGTTGACTGTTAAGTACTGATATTATATTTTGTCTGATGAAAATTATACTGTGACTGCTATTTGTGGATTGAGATTTTATGTTGATGGACCTTAAAGTTACGGTTCAGTATGTAGTAAAACACTGGTCTGTATTTGGTTCATGGAGTTTGGACGGGGAAGAACAGTGAGTCCGGTTCTGGTTGGTTAGTCGATTGAATTTAGGGTTTTCCCTAATGGCGTACGAATCGGTAATGCATATAGCAACTGAGGGTGTAGATGTTTAAACCTATACTATCTGACTGACAAAGCCTATGGCGGGACTGTGATATAAATGCCGTTGGGATGTGATTGATGTAGACAGTTTAGTTTGGACTGAGGGGTAACGGTTAGCTTCATCTATGGGGTAGTGTGCCTTACGGTTATGTGCATCCTTCGGGAGCATTAGACTGATATGTGCATCCTTCGGGAGCACTAGACTGATATGTGCATCCTTCGGGGGCACTAGACTGATATGTGCGTCCTTCGGGGGCACTAGACTGATATGTGCATCCTTCGGGGGCACTAGACTGATATGTGCATCCTTCGGGAGCACTAGACTGATATGTGCATCCTTCGGGAGCACTAGACTGTTATGTAGGGTACCCCCGAATAGGAAGTTAACTGTTGTCCCCTAACGGGCCCAGTAGTGGGTCCCTTACTGGGTATGTTTATACTCACCCTTTCTCTTCTTTAACTTTTCAGGTAGGGGTACAGCGAGGGGCAGACCGACGAGAGGCAGGAAGGATGCGTGAAGGCCATATGGACGCGTCTGATTTTCTTTCGCTTCCGCTATGTATTTTGTCAGAATATTTTGATTGTGATTTTTGGACTGGTGACTTGACATTTTATCTTGTGATTTTTTTTGAATTATTTAAAATAGGGCCCGAAACTGTCTTTTGTAACGTTTATACTGTTTTAATGAATCGTATCTGGTCCGTTTTGAATTTTACGTTGAATGGTCGAGTTTTGGTATTTGGTAGTGACCTCAGCTTAGTCCGGAAAAGTTGGGTCGTTACAGTTACTCATACCCTCAACTTCTTGAGGTGTCTTTGAACATTGTTCTTTTGATAAATGAATTCCATATCTGTACGGCAACAGACTCTTTTTGGAATTCTGCATCTTATATCATGACAACATTTTGTCTATATAAGATGTTTGAGACATGGCTAGTGTTTTGTTCTTTTGGTTCCGAACTATTTGGATACCAAGAACGTATTAAGCATTTCCCAAATCTTTCATTTGGAATTACGTAGCTAGCCATTTCTTATAGTCCACATCATTGATTGCCTGTTTATAGGTCAATGGATCCTCTATCCCATCATTAGGTATGACGATTTGAGCTTCACTTAAACCCAAATAGCGATTAGGTTGTCGTACAACCCTTCCACTACATCGAGGTTCTCCCAACTCTTGAGAAGGATGTGTTTGACCAATATTTCTAGTTTTATCAACTACTTTAGTGGATGAACTAGGTCTATCTGTAGTATTTTTGGAAATCTCTTATAATACTAGTTTTATTGCAAGTTTGATGATTTCTTATGTGGTCTTCCTCTAAGAACGAAGCATTTATCGATACAAATAGGCATAATTTTGAACGACGTTCTAACTTTTTAGGATTTTGCACCAACACGTGTGCTGGACATCCCTAAATCCTAAAGTGACGTAAACTACCTTTACGCCCTTTCCATAGCTCATAAGGTGTTTCAGAAATACTTTTAAAGGGAACGTGGTTTAAAATATAGATAGTTGTTTCTAAAGCATATCCCCAAAAAGAATTTGGCAACTGAGCAAAACTTATCATCAAGCGAACCATGTCTAACAAAGTTCGGTTTCTTCTTTCTGATCACCGTTCTACTGAGGTGTATTAGGTGTAGAGAGTTGTGATTGGATTCCATGTTCTATCAAATAATTTTAGAATCGCAAGTCCATATACTCTCCACCTCGATCTGATCAAAGTGTCTTTATTGTTTTACCTGATTCATTTTCAACTTCAGCCTTATATTTTTTGAACTTTTTAAAAGAATCAGACTTGTTCTGAATTAGGTAAACATGACCATACCTCGAATAATCATCGATAAGACTGATGAAATATTCATATCCTCCTTTAGCTTTGACATTCATTGGTCCACAGAGGTCTGAATGTACGAGCTCTAAAGGTGTCTTGGTTCTAAGACCTTTTCCAGTAAAAGATCTTTTGGTCATTTTTCCTTCAAGACAAGAATCACATGGAGGTAAGGAGTTATCTTCTAACTGACTTAGAAGTCCACTCTTAACCAATCTCCCAATCCTATTGAAATTTATGTGTCCAAGTCTTAAGTGCCATAAGAAGGCATTAGAAGAAACTTTTTGTCTTTTATTCTGAGTTTCAGCTGTTCTAAACATTTCAATATTTAAGATAAAATTTGTTCGTGTTGGTCTTAACTTATGTAAGTTGTTTTCTAGTATAGCAGAACAAATATGAATACCTTTTCAGAAAATGAACGCTTCATTAATTTCAAAAGATATTCTGTACATATGTTCTAACATACAATAGATAGATATTAAATTTCTCTTCATCTGAGGTGCATACAAGATATTCTTAAGTATGATAAATCTATCATTAAAAAACAACTTCAAGTCTCCCACTGCTTTAGCTGAGATCATTTCTCTAATTCCAACTTTGAGAGTGATCTCGCCCTCTGAAAGCTTTTTCCAAGAACTATTTTCCTGAAATGAGAAGCAAATATGATTAGTGGCTCATGAATCTAATATCCAGGTAGAGTTTTCATTTTCCACTAAACATGTTTCAAGAACAAGTAAATCAAATTTACCTTGTGTTTCCTTCTCTGCTTTTTTCTGAGCAATGTACTTTAGGCAGTTTCTTAACCAATGCCCATCTTCACCACAGTGGTAACACTTACCTTTCTTTGCAGTCTTCTTTCCCTTTTTCTGTTTGGGAGTCTTCTCCTTTCCCTTCTTTTCTATTTTTCGATTAGGTTTTGAGGGTCCAACTTTAGGTTTAGAGGACGATCCTCTTTCGAACTTTCTTTTTGTAATAGCAACATTTGCTTCTACTTCCTTTCCCTTACCCTTGATAAGATTTTGAAAACGCTGGAGCTCATTCAGAAGGGTTGTCAAATTAAACTCTATCTTGTTCAGGGACGCATTTGTTTGAAATGGTATGAAGCTCTTCGAAAGAGACTATAAGATAAAGCTAACCTGATTAGCCTCATCGATGGCACCACCATTTACTTCAGCAATATTGAAGTGCATCATCATGTCCAAGACATGTTC
This sequence comes from Cucumis melo, assembly GCF_025177605.1. NCBI lineage: Eukaryota > Viridiplantae > Streptophyta > Magnoliopsida > Cucurbitales > Cucurbitaceae > Cucumis > Cucumis melo. The sequence continues at coordinate 21,994,038 of NC_066857.1, read as the reverse complement.
TCTAACGGAGGTCCCCTCCTTCATTCGCTTAATGTAAATGTATTTGATTGCCTCGTGTCTTAGGGACCATTCTGGTTGCCCAAACATTCCTTTTAATGAATCCATTATCTCTTTAGCCGTGACTAAGGATTCATGTTTCTTTGCTAAAACATTAGACATGCTAGCAAGGATATAGACACGGGCTTTCTCATTGGCTTTTATCCATCGATCGTATGCTTCCCGACTAGTTCGGTTTGCATTTGAGGCAGGGGTTTGAGGACATTCCTCAGTTAAGACAAATCTTAAATCATCAACCACTAGTATTGTGTTAAGATTTGATTTCCATGCCGCATAATTATGGTCGTTAATGTAAAAACCCAACTTTCCGGACTAAGCTGAGGTCACTACTCAATACCAAAACTCGACCACACAACATAAAATTCATAACGGACCGGTTACGATTTCTTAAAACGTTAGAAATATTACAAAAAAAACAGTATCGGGCCCTATTTTAAATCACAGTCACAAAAGTTTCAAATAAAAACTCAGGTCATCAACTCAAAATCACAAAACCACATATTCTAACAAAAAAAAAACATCAGCGGAAGCAATAAGAAAACCAGACGCGTCCATATGGCCTTCACGCATCCTTCCTGCCTCTCGTCGGTCTGCCCCTCACTGTGCCCTTACCTGAAAAGTTAAAGAAGAGAAAAGGGTGAGTATAAACATACCCAGTAAGGGACCCACTACTGGGCCCGTTAGGGGACAACAGTTAACTTCCTATTCAGGGGTACCCTACATAACAGTCTAGTGGTTCCGTAGAACGCACATATCAGTCTAGTGCTCCCGAAGGATGCACATATCAGTCTAGTGCTCCCGAAGGATGCACACATCAGTCTAGTGCTCCCGAAGGATACACCTATCAGTCTAGTGCTCCTGAAGGATGCACATATCAGTCTAGTGCTCCCGAAGGATGCACACATCAGTCTAGTGCTCCCGAAGGATGCACATATCAGTCTAGTGCTCCCGAAGGATGCACATATCCGTAAGGCACACTACCCCATAGATGAAGCTAACCGTTACCCCTCAGTCCATACTAAACCGTCTACAACAGTCACACCCCAACGGCATTCATATTACAGTTCTGCCCTAGGCTTTGTCAGTCAGATAGTATAGGTTTAAACAACTACACCCTCAGTTGCTATACGCGTCACCAATTCGCACACCATTAGGGAAAACCCTAGACCCAATCAACTAACCAACCAATACCGGACTCACTGTCCTTCCCCGTCCAAACTCCATGATCAACATCCAGACCAATGATTACTACATACTGAACCGTAACTTCAAGGTCCATCAACATAAAATCCCAATCTACAATTAGCAGTCACAGTACCTTTACATCAGACAAAATATAATAACAGTGCTTAACAGTCAACACACATACAGTTATTCAGTACAGTCACTAACGTGTAATCCCCTGTGGATTACTACGTTTCCAGCCTCGATCCGAGGTCCAGTAGTAGGAAAACCCTTACCTGATACTCGGTTATGCCCCTCGATCGAATCCACGCTCAATGGATCAACCTAAACGAAAACACAAAGGTTTTAGTTGATGACTCTAGTAGAAGTCGTTTTAAAAGGTCCGAAGCGACACCCGTTGACTTACCCAAGAAAAGGAAAGCTATCTCCAAACAAGCCTGCCGCGGAAATCCGAGAACTTAAATGTGAACTCCTTAATACCTTCAAGAGATGGAAGATAGGACCAAAGCTTATTCCAATATCCAACTCGAATCGGATATAGCAACATTATGGAAAATCATCAAAACAAACCTTACCGAAAACTCACCGTGACCCGGAGTGGAGGAAGGAAGGCTTAGGTGGCTTGGTGAACAGGGAGCTCGGCTTGGCTTGGAGGCGTTCGGCTCGGCTTGGCCTCGGCTCGGCTCAACTCGGCTCGCGGCTTGGCTCAACTCGGCTCGCGGCTCGGCTTGCGGCTCGGCTCAAATTGGCTCGCGGCTCGGCTCAACTCGGCTCGCGGCTCAGCTTGCGGCTCGCAGCTTGAAACACGGGTCAAACTGGAAGCGGGTTCTCGGGTCGGCTTCACTTCATGGCTCGGTGTATTCCTTCCTCCTTCCGGCAACGACGGCGCTCCCCTCGGTGTTCTGTCTGCGTCGGGAACACGAGATGAGGACGGAGAGGCTACCGGCGGTGGCAGAAACGAAGAGAGAGAGAGACGTCGGCTGTAGATGGACGGCAGACGGTGCAACGCGCAGATGGTGGCTGCGGCGAACGACCGGTGAAGCTAAGAACGCCGACGGAGATGGAGACGAGGACAGAGGACGGAGACGGAGAGGATGGGGACGCGCGAACGGAAAGGAAAAAGGAAAGAAAACAGCGGCGGCGTGAAGGCTGGGAACGGAGAAGAAGAAGAAGAAGAAGAAGAAAATTCAGGGGGGGGGGGAGAACGGCGCGAGTTAGGGTTTCTTTTTTTTTTTAAAATATATATATATATATATATATTAAATTAAATAATAATAATAATAATAATATTCAATAATAATAATAATAATAATATAATTATTAATAATAATAATATAATAATAATATTAAATAATAATACTAATAATATTAATTAATAGTAATAATAACAATAATAAATTATAATAATAATAATAAATAATAATAATAATAATATAATTAATATCATATTATTATTATAACAATTTACAAAACATTAAATTAAAAAAAAAATTCGTATCCCCACAAAAGATAAAATTTACCTCGAAAATTTGGGGCGTTACAGTTAAGTTTTTCGGAAGCTAACAATTGAACTATCGAGCTATTCATGCTGAAAAACAAACATACTTTATTTAAAAACTATAATCTAAATAAACCAATCTTTTAAGCAAAACTTAATAAAGTACCCATCTTTTATGTTTTGCAACGATAAATCAAAGGTTCAGAATAACCTCTACCGAAGGGTAACCGATTACTCGTCCTTTGAATCAAGACGATCTTGACCAAATGCTCCAAATGCTTCACAAATATCTTATATTTACTTAGCATTTAGTTACCATTATTTCGGTCAAGAATATACTAACTTTTTAGTAATTCTTGTAAGTGTAACCCTCCATTTTCGGTCTTCAGATATGAGAATCATTATGCTCCTAAAAGTGGAAAGACAATATGGAAAATTATCCAAGAAGCCCTATCCAAATATGGAGTTTGCGGTGTTCCGAATCTTATAATACAACCCTCCGAAGGGTACGTCGCTCCAAGGCAGACAAGCAGGCGCATTATAAGAATCTCACGATGCAACCCAATGGAAGAGATCGTGGGATGTATTGTCATATATCCCTCACCCACTTACTATGAACTACTTCCCCCATTCACCTTGTTCATAGCCCATGCAAACATTCCCTGAAGAAAGTCCGCTCCTATGCACGATCCAAAGCCCTGCATGAATCTCACGTTGTGAACTCTGGGGGACGCTAAAGCTAAAAGTACAATACTTTTCTCCAGCTGAAGTGTACTATAATGATTTTGGGTAATTTAACCAGGATTTAATTTAGGCTAACTTAAACAAATCCTAAATCTAGGTAAAACATCCAAACATAACTTTTATACTGGATTTTAACCTACGATGTCTAGGAGATAAACCAATTTTATTATCTTACATCTCTCACGCATGCTCATAAAATTAGGTTAATTAGGCTCAAGAACTGATTACGATCTCCAGGTAGGAGGTGCTCCCTAAAACCGTCAACTTAAAAACCTCCACTCCTTAGTCATCTTATCTGACTTTTTGAAAAGATCGAATCAGGTGTGCCTCTTATAACTTAGTTTTACAAGATATCGACCTAAATCTAATTTTGGAAGACATGATATTAACCTAAGTGAGCATGCATTTTATCTTTATTATAGATTTTAAAGTCTAATTTATTTTATAACAATTATAAAACTCTTAGATAAACCTATAACATTCATCTAGGAATTCAACAATTAATATGGTATTTTTGATTTATTTAACTTTTAAATAAATCTATAATTGATTAATTTTTTCAAATCATATTTAATAAAATTAATTCAATTAATCTTTAAACTAATCATATTAATTTAAATTTTAAAAATTAATTAATCATATTAATTAATTTCCAGATTAATTTCTCAACATGCATGAACATGTTAAGGTGGGATTTTAAAACTATATGTCATACAATATCCACATACATTTCAGTAATAATTAAATCATACATCACATGCAAGATTAATTAAAACACTCTAAAATGGATTGGTTTTGGCTCTCTAAATTAAGTTGAAACTAGATTATTACAATAATAATTTGATGGAGTACATGAACCGCTCTCGAACACTTCGAACCGGCTGAAAACTACGGAGCGGGCAGCATCCATAGTGTTTTTCCAGATAAGGCGTCCAACCTTATTCATACACTATAGACTATTTGGGTTATTAACTCGAACTTAATCCATGTTTATGTCTCTACGTAAGTTCAAGTATATTGACAAACTAAGTAAAATAGCCTCGGGACCTGAATATTTATCGGTTTTAAGATTATAGCATTCAATAATAAACTTTATTGAATCAAATAACAAAGTACAAGTTTTAGGACATAAATTCCAACATACTCATTCATCATTTAATTACATTCTAAATATTTTCAACCACATCTAGGTTACTTTCTTTTTATAATAAATTAAAACAAATACATAAAGTTTTGGATAATTTTCATAAATGTAACAAAACACCAAAATATTTACGGTCTGTATAACAAAAACTAAAAGCCAATGAAGTCGGTAAAATATTTTCATAAATTCCAGATTTGCGCTTGATATTACTGACTATTCATCATTAATTTTTCTTCTTCTTATTCTTCTTCTTCTTCTTTGCGATTTATTCATCTTCTCTTCTAGATTTCTTCAACTCATTTTCTAGATTTTCTTTCTTCTATTTTTATTTATCTTATTTTTCATTATTTCTTCATTTCACTTTCTTTCTTCTAGCTTCTCTTCCAGAATATCAAGATAGTTTATATATCACTTTAACATAATCTAAATGATTGCTTACCTAGTCAATACAAACGTTTAACATGGTCAAGATGATCATTTAGATTTGAAGCCCTTTTACCGTCGTTTAAAAAGGACTACAAATCGTACAAATATGATCTAGACAATTGCTCACCTAGTCAACATATTCGTTTAGATTTGAAGCCCTTTTTCAATCGTTTAAAAGGAACTACACGATCAACACTCGCTTACTAAGTTAACACAATTGTTTAACATGGTTAGCACAATTGTTTAGATTTGAAGCCATTTTCCCATCGTTTAAAAACAACTACACGATCATGTATATACGATATAAACGATCATGTACAATAGTCAATAAATTCATTTAGCACGGTCAACATGTAACGCCCAAAAAATTTTGAGGTAAATTTTATCTTATGTTAATTTTCGGGATTTAAAATTCTTTCGGTGTTAATTTTGGTTGGTTTAGAAGAGGAAAGAAAAAGAAATTGAAGGGTATGATTTTATTTAATATAATATAGTATAAATTAATATAATAATATAATATAAATTATATTATTATTATTATTATTTAACTTAAATATATATATATATATTATTTTTTAAAAACCCTAAACGCCCCCCCCCCCCCCCCCCGTGTTCTTCAATCTTCTCCTTCTTCTTCAGATCGTTCACCGACGCCGCCACCCATGGTCTTCAAGTTTTTTTCTCCTTTTTCCGTCAACGCCAGCAAGCTGTCCCCGTCTCTGTAGCTGTCCGCCTCGCAACGCCGCCGTCCGCAGCCGTCCCTGTTCTCCATCAGTGCATGGCCAGCCACCGACGAGATCCCCGAATCGGTCATCCGACCGTGCACAGCCGACACTCTCTCCCTCCCACTTCGTCTTCGCCACCTTCGATGCTTCCTCTCTCCTCATTCCGTGTACTCGACGTAGCCCAGAACAACCGAGGTGAGCTGCTCACTTCTGCCGTCGTACGTTCCTCATTTAGTCGTCGTCGAGTGAAGCAGAGAAGGCCAGCCGTTCGCGTGTACGTCTGCTACTTCGAGCAAGCCGAGCCCAAACCCAAGCTGAGCCGAGCCGCGAGCCGCGAGCTGAGCCGAGTTGAGCTGAGCTGAGGACTGAGTCGAGCCGCGAGCCGCGAGCTGAGGACTGAGCCGAGCCGCGAGCCGCGAGCTGAGCCAAGTCGAATTGAGCCGAGCCGAGCCGAGCCGAGCCACCTTCCAAGCTAAGCCGAAGTCCCTGTTCATCGAGCCATCTAAGCCATTTTCTTTCCACGTCGTGTCCCGGTAAGTCTTGGTAAGGTCAATGTGAGGAATTTCTAATGTTTTCAATATTCCGTGAGAGCCTAAATGTCGGATTAAAATGTTGAACTGATTGATTGGGTTATCCGTTGATCCTCTAAAGGTGTTGGGGAGGTGACGTTCGAGTTCAGGAATTTTACGGTAAGCACAGTAGAAGCCAACTCTCATCTGCTTGGTAAGTCGGTAGTTGTTGCTTTGGAGTGTTTTGTAATGTGGATTGTGGTGATGTCATTGTTAAACTGTATGGTTGTGTTTAGGTGGATTCGTTTGGACGCGGACTTGAATAAGATTTTAGCTACATCTCAGGTAAGGGATTTCTTACTACTGGACCTCGGACCGAGACTGGAAACGTAGTAACCCACATGGGAATTATACAATAGTAACTGTATTGAATTGATTGACGCATGTCTGACTAGTACATATCACTTATATGCTCTTGACTGATTAAAGGTAACGTGACCGTTAGTTGTAGCCTATGTACTATTATATATGTAATGAGTTGTTCTGTTGATGGGTACCGATGGCCTGATATTCTATGTATTGTGGTTATGTTGATGGGTTGTGCTGTCAATTAGAATAGTAATGCCGATGGATTATGAAAATCTTAATGTTATATAAAGTTGAGGTCTGTTATCAAGATACTGGTTATGAATTATGTCGTGGAGGTCAAGGGTTTGGAAATCTCTTGGGTAGATTGTGTATACGCGGTTGATCGGTGCTGTAGACTGAATACGACTGTTATGCCTAATATGGACGTTATGCATAAAATAGATTACCTGTAGATGAGCTAGGGTTTGATTTGAGACGAAGTACCTTCAGGGGGATTTACAAAGTGGCGATTTGACTATTAGACTGAATTTAGGGAATGTCACGATGAAGTGTGGGTTGGACATACATATAGCGACCGAGGAGACTGTTGATTAAGCTTAAACTGTCGGTCTGGTTAAGCTTATAAACTGAAACGCTAACTTGAATGTTATTGTGATGTGACTGTTGTAGACGGTTTAGTATGGACTGAGGGGTAACGGTTAGCTTCATCTATGGGGTAGTGTACCTTACTAATATGTGTATCCTTTGGGATCACTGGACTGATATGTGTATCCTTCGGGATCACTAGACTGATATGTGCATCCTTCGGGATCACTAGACTGATACGTGCATCATTCGGGATCACGAGATTGATGTGTGCGTTCTAGGAACCACTAGACTGTTTATGTAGGGTACCCCTGAATAGGAAGTTAACTGCTATAACCCTAACGGGCCCAGTAGTGGGTCCCTTACTGGGTATATTTTATACTCACCCGTTTTCTCTTTAACTTTTCAGGTAAGAGTATGGCGAGGGGCATACCGACGAGGGGCAAGAAGGATGCGTGAAGGCCATATGGACGCGTCTGGTTTTCTTTATGCTTCCGCTGATGTATTTTGTTACTCGTTATTTTCATTGTCGGATCGAGTCATGGTTAGAACTTTTGGTTTGTGGTTTTGTTTATAGGCGATTTGAGCACTATATTTTAGAACTCCCGGGAATGTGATTTAAAATAGGGCACGAATTGCTTTTGTGATATTTTAAACGTTTTTAATGAATCGTAACCAGTCTTTTATGAGTTTGTGGGTTTTAGTGTCGAGTCTTAGTACTACGTAATGACCTTAGCTTAGTCCGGAAAGTTGGGTCGTTACACAACATGATTGTATAGATTTGATGCATTTTTTCCATCGTTTAAAAGAACTTCACAATCGTGTTGATATTACCTACACGATCGTGTATCATTTCCTACATGATCGCGTATCATAATCATTTAAAAGAAGAATTACATACTCATGTGTGACTGATTAATCGTGTGTTAACTTGGGCACTTTTGGTATTTTCCATTATAGGCATGTGCGCTTTTCTGTTTTTAAAATTGTTCTATCATTATATTTTTTTTATAGAACCCCTATAATTTTAACGACTATTTTTGGTACTATTCATGTCAAATACTTAATCAAAAGTAAATGAAATATATATTCGTTGAATTAATTTCCCCATAAAAAAGGAAATTCTAACAAACATCTTTTCAACTAGTATGCTCATTCACCTCAGTTTTTTTTTTCATTACTAAATTTATGTTAAATACTTATGATTCAAACTAGATCAAAATATATTCATCGATATTTAAATTTCACCATAAAAATTTAAATTATAACCGAACGTCTTTTTAACTAATAGTTTCTAAATTGCACATATTTGCCAATGATTTTATCAAAATTTCAATATCTTATCTCGTTTATTCTCTAATTATAAATAAAAAAGAAATGCAATGCACCAAAACAAGGCTATATACTTTAATCTTTGAAATTCCATCCCACATCTGCCCATATTAATTATAATTAATAATTTGAAAAACAGTGTGAGATAATCAGACAAACCTTTAATTAATTTTAAAGTAAATAACTGTTGTAATACTAGAGGGATAGAAGAAGAGTATAACACAAGAAACTTTGGTAACCCAGTTTGGCCAATGTTGCCCACGTTTAGGGAGCTACGCATAGCCCTGATGAGTAATATTATTATGATTCCCATTTAGTCAATATACATCGATACAACATATGATCTCCGCTCAACTATATGACCAATTAACATGCTCATTAGCTTCAATCTTCAGGCTCCCCTAAATGCATGAGTGAATCTTCTCGACAACATATTCATCCTCTCTTGAAGTTTACTATGACCACTTTGATCACTGCTTCGTCATTCACCTTACTCATCACAATCATCTTAGATCAACATATTGATACCATAGATAAAAGATTGCACTACCTTCGTTATGCTCGTAGCTTTTGCAATCAATCTCACAATCGATCTTCAGTAGAAAAGTCTTCCTCCCGATCAAAAAGATATTAATGCAGGGTTCCTAAAATTTCACAAAGATATTAATGCAAGATTCCTAAAATAAAGGAGGATCTTTTTATCTTTTGGAAATTAAATATCTTAGCACTTAAAAAGATTATCTCAAAAAAAAAATATTTTTGACAAAATTCCAACATAATCTATATCTAGAATCATTTTTTCTTTTTTAATAATGTGTTTTTTAAAAGTAATGTCAAAAATAGGGTAGAAGGAAAATTATTGACAAAAATAGAGTAATTTGAGCGAAGTCGTGTAGGGGGTACACGGCTTTGCTTGAAAGTTGTGGACGAGGTCCATGACTTCAATGAGATGGCATGTAGACCCCACACCTTTTTCTTTTTTTTAAAGATATTTCAAAAATAGGATAGAAGGAAAAGTATTGATAAAAATATAGTAGACTTCAATGAAAACTATTGGCAAATATAGAAACATTAGTTTTCATTGAAGTCTACTAAATTTTTGTCAATAGTTTTCCTTTTACCCTATTTTTGACATTAGTTTTAAAAAACACATTATTTAAAAAAAAAAGGTTTCTATATCTAGATATACAATATATAAAAAGGTCTATGTGGAGAAACTTTTTCCCTCCGCTTTGTCCCTTTTATTTTAGTAATTCTAACAAAAACATTAATGATTAAAAATTGTAAACAAAAAATTCAAAAGAAAATTGTAAAGCCACGTGATTTGTTAATTAATTAACAATTAATATCTAAATGTTAATTACTTTAAAATTCTATAACAAATTACCAATATATGTTCTTTACTTGTAGATATTAATTACACTTTATTCTTTTTAATTCTAAAAACCTTTTAGCTTCCCAAAGTTTCATTCATTCTTTTAGAAAATGATTTTCATTAATTTTTTGTCATTACAAAACCATTCACTAACTAAATTAATTAGGAAGTTCACAATGAAATGTTTGCATCTAAGGTTTTTTCTCATTCTACAAATTTAATTCACTATATAAAGTCTATTATGCTAATTGAAAAATATCATTCTCTCAAACGTGCAATGACGGGCACAATATAGAAATATGAGAATGTTTGAGGTCACACCATTGGAGCGTCAAGTCACATACAAGCCAATCCATTGAGACAAAAACCAAAATAGAGGAATTAATCAAGCACCAAAAGTCACTAGCTAGCAAAATTAATAGAGATTTTCGTATTGGAGTATTGTTGATTAAAGTAAGTATACATAATAGTCATTAGAATAATATCAAGAATAGCATTTTAAAATTTTTTATTCGACAAATAGTGAGCAAAAGATTTTTGTCATGACGGACGATGCCAATTAATTATTACTCATAGTAATTGCATTTTGACTACTTATAGCAGTTTGATTTGGAGATTGCCTTTGCTTTTGCCTTTGTTTTATCACGTGAAAATAAAGAGATGATTCTATGATTTATTTTCATTGTCTTTCATAATATGGGTTATGTTAAAAAAAAAAAAAAAGGTAATTAATAACTGATTGTTATTAGTATAAAAAAAGATTATTTGCAATATGTAAAAAAGAGCACGCACATACCTCCGACAAACTTCTTTTCCATCTAGAAATTCATTGTTCTAATAATTTACTTTACCTTGTGTACTATGTAGAAAATATTGTATTTGTACAATGTAAAAGATATTTTATGAAAATATATACTTTAATAAGAACGTAACGTAGAATATAATATAAGTATTTGAAAATATCATTAAAAATATTTGATTTATTGTGTATATTACAATACCTAATCTGTCTATTAAACAAATAATTTATTAGCATAATTTCTATGATATTTTTTAAGGTAATTTTCATGAATATAACAAACCACTAAAATATTTAGTGGCCATGTAACAAAGCCTTAGCTATTTTTAAAATATTTCAGGTTTGTCCTTTCGTTTTTCTTCTCCTCTTTGCTTTGCTGCGATTTCTTTCTATCGTCTTTCTTATTTTTTTTTTTCGCTGCGATTTCTTTCCATAGTCTTTATTCCTTTTTACGTTGTTTAGATTTGGGTAACCAAATCTAAAAGATCGTCTATAAAGAATCTTGAAAAAAATCGTTTATATTTGACTATTGGAGTATCTTAAAAAAAATAAACGATCGTATACAAAAGAATCTTGAAAAAATAATCAAATTTTGAAAAAAAAAATTCTTTTAGATTTGGCTACCAACAATCATAACCGAATTAAACAATCGTGTAAAGGATAGAATCGAAAAAATAAATCGTTTTTAGATTTGCGTATCTAAATATAAATGACCAAATCTAAACGATCTTGTAACAAACAATATTCAAATCTAAACGATCTTGTATCAAATATATTAGACGTTTCGAAATTGTTATGTTTTTGCTTTATTATATTTTTGAAAAGACCCATATTTTTTTTTAACTCCAGACAACTTTATTAAAAAAGGTGTAGGTTATAAATATAAAAAGAAATAAATATTATTTCCTAAATTATTTTTTAAAAAAAGTATATTTTAAATTTTTAATGAAAATCTTGACATTTGACGTTGTGTTGTTACTAGTAAATAAATAAATGCAAATAACAGTTGCGTCATTGTGTGATGTGCAATGGAATTTTCGAAGGTGGGATTCACGAATCCGAAAAATTATAATAAAAAAAAAGAACTTATAATAACAAAAAATAAAATAAAAAACTGGCGTATGCCATTGGGCGGCACCTTATGAAATTGCCGCCACCATTCTCCTTCTTCCTTCTTCCTTCGTCCTTTCTCCGTTCCTTCCTTCCTTCCATGGCTATGGCTTCCTCTTCTAAACTCTAGCTCCACCTACTTCCACTTCACACACACACACACACGAAATTCCTTCTAATATCACCGAAAGTTCTCATATCCTCTTATCGATCATCACAAATTTATGTTTTGTCCCATTTTACAACCAATGTCCGCAGATTTTTCTCGTGGACACCGCAGAGATTCGAGTTGATACAATGTTGTAGAAATATTTGTTGTTTTTTGTACTGTTTTCCTTTCGTGTTTCTGTGAATAAGAAAAATAATTTTCCTGCTTCTTTCGTCGCGTTAACGTTGATACTAAGGCATTTGTATGGAGAAAGAGATGGAAACGGATGAAGAAATGAAAGAGGTCTACGACAAGCCATTTGTTTGGGAGGAGATTGATTTGGATTACGAGTTTGATGTCGCTATGTATTACGATTTCACTCGTCCCGAGACAGAGAAAGAGATCAAGGAAGCCGAGGATTGGTTCAAATTTGCTGGAACCTATCCACCCTCTCGTCAGTATTTCGTTTTCTTATTCATCATTTGTCTGTTCATGCTTTCGATTTTATTTTTATGTGTTATAAATGTTCATGTTATGGAATTATTCTGTTCTGCGGAATCTGATTATTTTATTTTTGAGGACGCTGCTTTCTCTTAGAATAGTTTTTAGTGCATTATGATTATTGTGAATATAGAATCAAATTATTTTCCAAAGCAGATTAAAATTTATTGGTCTTTCATGCTAATTCTTATGGTATGATTTTTGTTTTTCCGTCTTTTAGCATTCGTCCTAAAACTGAAGGGGGAAGAAGAGGTTCAAGCAGAGTGCAACTCTATGGAACTCAAGAATGTCCAGAATCACTGGGACGACCATAAAAATTCTGAGATTAATGAGAATGATCCAGGTATAATGTGCATTTATTTTTTTTATTTATTCGTTCAGTTGGATCCAACCTCGTCAATATGTTGTGCTGGAAGTATTATTTTAATTGTTAACGATTAATATGATGGTGGAAAATGTTGATCTTATACCTTTCCCCGGACCGGTGGGGGGGGGTTTGATTTTGATAAGGCAGAGGTCTTTTCATCAGTCTCGCTCGGAGGCTCAAAGATCATTGAATAAAGTCAAAAAAAGTAGCTCGGTCAGGATAGGTATTCGAATATGCTCGACGGGTAAAGCCTTAAGGAAGGCAAGAGGTAAGCACTACACTATTGTCTAATAGGTTGAGTTTTGGTCTCCCTCTTGAGTACCCGCCCGGGACGTCTTTCTTGTGCCTGTACTGCCAAGGGAAGGTGCCCCATATAGTTAACAAGACTTTTGAGAAACCCCTACAATCCATACTGCCATTGTGCCAGTTTAGATCCTTGTTCCTTTTTCTGTATTTTTTTTTTGTTTGTTTGGTTCACCAGTGGTGGGGTTTTGTATATTTCGTCGCCTAGGTAGCTAAGTTTTTTTTTTTTTTTTTGGGGGGAGGTCTACTTTCTAAAGGAGTTATAGATTATTCTTGTATTGCACTTCATTCAGTTAGGATTATTCATCTGTCTGGAAGTTTCTCCTAGTATTTTCAAACCTCTAACTCCCACCCGTCGATTAACTTCCTCAAGATATTCTAGGAATTAATTTGAAGTCTACTATCAAGGTAAATCCACCAAGGTGTTCAACTTTTATGAAACCAACAGCAAGCTATTTGGCCAAGCAAAATCAACCTCGGGGAATACATTCCAACACGGTTCTTCGAAGGTGATGTTCATATCTTAAATACTGTTCTCATGCCAATAATGATGTATGCAGTGTCTCTTTCTCTTGATATATGATGGGTTCATTTCTCATTCCACTCGTGAAGATAGGTTTATATCAGGATAGTTGGTGATAGTTGTGGCTCATTCATTATTGTGGAACATGTTACTGTGAAATAAGGGTTCAATATAATCATTATTTATTGTTATAGTTTATTTTATGTTCTTATTCAATTTTATTCTCACTTATCATTTTGTAATGTTTCTTAGATTTCAGTTCAGCTTGGGCGATAGTATAGAGATCAGCTCTCAGCGGTCTTCATTGAATATTAGTCATGCTACCAAAAGGCAGAAGTTGGAGGCTGGTTATTTTTCCAATGTATGTGGAAATTTCTATTTCTACATTTATTTTTATTTATTTATTTATTTTTATTTTTATTTTTATTTTGTTTTGGTATTCTACAAATCTCTTACATGTAGCTGTCTTTATTGAGGCAAAGGGAATGAAACATTAGTGTGTCAGACAGAAGAAGACAGTATTCAACCTTTTCTTTTTCCAAACCAAATATTCTTTCTAACAGCGTGCCCATCTTTCCTGTGTTAGCTTAAAAGTGTTTTGCGTAGGACAACAATTAGGATAGGAACATATGAACCACATACCTTATAGCTATTAATATACTCACTCTAGTTGAACTAAGCTCTTACTGGCAACCTCCAAGATTTTGAAACCCATTCATTTAGATGGTTTAGTTACCTCCTTAGCAAATATTGCTATCTGTTTCTCTTGCATTCTTGTTTATTACTGACATCATTTTAAAAAATATTTGAAGATGCTGTTAAGGGTACGAAGACTTAAAACTGATGGGTTTCTAGAGTGCTGACTACTGTCCAATCGCCAAGACTTGTGTTTTCTAATTGGCGTATTGTTTCCATCTAACTATTGCTATTGCTTTCTTCGTCTCATCTCACACTCTGTAACATCATAAATGCAGCATATTTGAGTGGTTTGATTAGTTTTATCTTGGAATTTCATTTTTGTTTTATCAACCTTTTAATAAATACATTTTTCCTAATCCTAAAATATTAAAAGCAGAGAGACAAAAAGGAAAGGGATTTCGTGGAATTTATTTTTCTTTAATATGCTTTTGTAGAACGGGCAGTTACTCATGTTCCAGTCTATCAAACCTGCAGAGTGAGTCTATTAGTCACAAGTTTTTAAGGAACTTTTAACCTTCTGCTGCAGGTCCGACATTCAAAGCGTCAAACAAGTTTGCTTCACAAAATACCTAAAAAGGTAATCAATGCATCTTCCTTCAATATATCATACTTGTGAATCAAACATTGTACTTATGCAAACTTATCATTACGGTAGTAGAGTGTTAGTATGGAAAGTTTTTCTTTTTTAAGGTAAAGAGTCTTTTATTAATATTAATATTGAAAGTAACAACAATAGCTAACACAAAGATTTACGTGGAAACCCTAATACAAGGAGAAAAACCATGAGAGAATTTTCAATTTTCTTATTATTTTCTTATGCCACACAATAATACAAGAATGGAGATTAATAGACAACATGAACCTAAGATAAAAAAGGAAAGAATAAATAAGGTTACGTAGAGTACAAAAGAACCTTTGGGCTTTCAACATACAACAAGCCCACTAATTCTAACCATTAATAATGACACAAAAGCACAATGTACAAGAAGATTATACATTACAAGAAATCGGGCTTTTTCCGACGTCGAAAAAGACGTCGGCATAAAAGACGTTGGTAATAAGAGGTTCTCCCAACGCATAAAGTAAGACGTCGGGAGAAAAAGCTATTCTCGACGCATAAAGTAAGACGTCGGGAATAAGAGGTTTTTCCGACGCACAATTCATGCGTCGGGCACAAGACGTCGAAAAATAAGGGATATTTCCGACACCGACCTAACGCGTCGGGAAATGTCGTCGGGAAATAAAGGGTATTCCCGACGTTGGCCTAACGAGTAGGAAAAGGCCTAGGTATTTCCGACGCCGTAAGTGTGCGTCGGGAAAGGCAAGTAGTGCGTCAAGAAAGACCTAGGTTTTCCCAACGCCGTAAGTAGTGCGTCGGGAGATCCCCTTAATATTTATTTTGTTTCTATTTTACACAGAACTGAAAACAAAAGGGAAAGGGTTCGGACAAGAGAGAAGCATTTGTCGCCGTCCGTAGCTCGCCGCCGTCTGTTCCATCATCGTTGTCGTCCATCGTCGCCGTCCGTCGCCGCGGCCGCAACTTCAGCCTTCCTCTGTTCGTAGCTCGCCACCAACCTTCTCTTTGATGTCTTTCAAGTTCTTCTCTCTCCATTCTCACTTTTTCAGGATCCCGTTTGTCACCCTGTACCTAAGTCAGTCCTAAACAAATATATCTCAAATGAATATTTTTTTTATTGAAACAACTTTCATTGAATGAATATGTGTGCGTCTGTGCATCATAGGGTTGACCTAACATTGGATAAACAAGAAAAACCTCAAGTTTAATGAACCTTTTCAAGTGTCTTTTCTCGAGCTTTCAGTATAGTGTCGGCAAAATGGTTCCTTAACAAAGCTGCATGGTAAAGCCTGTCGAGAGAGGCTTTCCTGACGCAGTGCTTTCCCGACGCCATGGATTACGTTGAAAAGGATGCCGTCGGGAGAGGCTTTCCCGACGCGTGACCAACACAGCATCGGGAAAGCCTATCCCGACTCACTCCCTCCGACGTTTGTCCCGACGCCGAGGACTGCGTCGGGAGATCCTTTCCCGACGTATTTTTCACTTCCTCCGACGTTTTTTGGCGTCGGGAAAATTTCGATTTCTTGTAGTGATATAATGAGCATAAGAACCTAAGGATTACTAGACGCACCCGGACATCTGAACCAAGTTGATACCTCCTTAGCATCCTCATCATATCTGTATAAACTATTAAGAACATATAATATGAGGATAAATGAAGGTCAGCACAAGCTGTAAAAACCCAGAATCCAAAATCTAATACACCAAATCTACACTGACCAAAAGGCACCGATAAGGAAGGAGACCAAAAAATAATGAACCTTGATTAAATTGTTGAAATGAAGGCACCCTAGTTTAGATTTAAATCAGAGATGTTGTACATGTTGAATTCCTTAGAAAGAATGTACCACAAAGAGGCATTTTGATGAGCATTTTCAAAACGATCGAACCAACTTAGAGATTTGTTGTGAAAAGTCCTTTGGTTTCATTCAATCCAAAACTTGGCCAATAAGGCTTTGTCTGCATTCCACCAAAGAATTTGTGCAGTCTTCTTAAGATGGGGTCCTCCTACAAGCAGTCTAACCCATTCTCTACTCTCCAAGAGAGGCATCCAAGACATTTTAAAGATGGAGAACCAACTTCTTCCACCAATTGGCTGGATATGATTAAAGAAAAAAGAGGTGTAAAGGGCTTTCTTCATGCTAGAGACAAAACGAGCAGATTGAGGGTGAGAGACAACTATTTGGCAATTTTATCTGTAAAATTATATAAATGTTCAATTGACCAACCAACATCACTCAAACTAGAATATTCACATACCCAGTGGTATAATATACAAATGTCGAGTTTAAGTGAGAAAATGGAATACAATAAACTCGGGTATACTTTAGATACATATCCAATAAAAACAAGGATAGTGGATATGGATAATATCCTTAAATCTTGAACAAATAAAGAAATTATAATAAAGAAATGTGATAAAGTTATTTGACTAATACATCCCCTCAAAACTCAAGACAATGAAGTAGTCATGAGTTTGGAAGAGCATGACGGAAAGGGACGTGATGGAAGAGCCTTGGTGAAGAGATTAGCAACTTGGTCTTGTCAAGAAACAAATTGGATGACAAGATATTTCCAAAGAACATTCTCTCAAATAAAATGATAGTCAATTTCAATGTATTTGGTATGAGCATGAAATACGTGATTGTTGGCTAGTGAGATACCAGACACATCATCACACCACAATAGAGGAGGGTCTACCAAGAAAAAGGATAAAATCATTGGTGGTTGATACAATCGATAACTATTCTAATTTAGATCAGGGTTTAAGCTTGTTGCCATTTATTCCTAGCCCATGCATCTAATGATTTTTTTTGAATTCGTGAATCCCACCTTCGAAAAATCTCGACAAATCTTGCTCTAATCATGCTTGTTTACTTCATAAAAGTCTCTATGGTCTCAAGCAGGCAGCTCGAGCATGGTATGATTGGTTGGCATTTTATTTACTCACACTAGAATTCATTATGTCCAATGCAGACAACTGCTTATTTGTCCAATCTGATGGCTCTTCATTGACTATTTGTCCAATTTGATGGCTCTTCATTGACCTATCTTTTACTCTATATTGATGATATTATCATCGTTGGCTCAGATTTCGATCCTGTGCTTCTTTTAAAAGATCAACTTTCTTCAAACTTTTAGATATTAGGCAATCTTAGGCATGTCCATGACAAATTCTTGTCACATACTCATGTCCACGACAGTTATTCTCCATGCATCAGATCCACTTTTATCTAATGTTACCCTATACCGAAAGTTTCATTACAGTATCTCACACTAGACCTGATATTGTATTTGCGGTCAATCGTGTTAGCCAATTCATGCAACAACCTACTGCGATTAATTACACGACTATTAAACACATCATTTTGATATCTTTGTGGAACACATGATCTTGGTATTTTGTTCAAATCTGGCAAGCTTTTTGTAGAAGCATTCTATGATGCAAATTGGGCAAGTGATTCTTCAAATCGTCGCTCCACGACAGAATATGTTGTTTTTCTTGGCTTCTCTCCTATAACCTAATCTGCCAAGAAGCAACCTACTATTTCTCGATCGTCTACCAAGGTCCCTTGGCTATGTTATTTTCATATTTTCTTGGCAGATCCTCCTCTCTTGCAGTGTGACAATGTGTTAGTTATCTCACTAGGTATTTCATGTTCTTACCAAACACATTGAAATTGACTATCAATTTGTTTGAAAAAGGTTCTTAGCAAAGATCTTGTCATCCGATTTGTTTCTTCACTAGACCAAGTTAATGATCTCTTCACCAAGGCTCTTCCATCGCGTTCCTTTCGGTTATTCTCTTTAGTTTGAGGGGGTATATTAGTCAAATAACTTTATTACATTTCTTTATCATCATTTATATATTCACTATCCTCGTTTTCCTCCCCTTTTTCAGCTATATTATCACCATCCATTGTTTGTATCGACCACCCATTATAAAAAGGGAGCGTACATAATTTCAAAAGATGTGCAGGAAAAATTACAATTGAAAGTTAAAATTACTTGGAAGTTCATTTCTAATTGATCGAGAAAGCTTGTTGTAATTCCATGAAATATTTGTACCTTTTGTAAATTTCACACAACAATGAAGTTGCGTTGTTTCTTATTTCTTATAAGAAAAAAACAAAATATCTTCAGGAGTAAACAAAATATTACCTCGAGTTTTTGCTTAAATCTTTGTGATGGTTGTGTAGATTGAAATATATCTAGTTGACATTGTCCTTGAAGTCACTAAAGTAATGTAAGATCTCTAGACGCACAAAATCGTCGGGATGTACACAAAAACGCATCGAAAAAAGATCTCTCGATGCAAATGCTTGTCAAGATCGTGGTTGGACGAAATGCATTGAAGAAACCTTCTTGACGGCAAGAAATGCACCATCGGGAGATCGTATGTAACTCCCAACGCTACATACGACATCGAGAGTTTGATTATTTTAAAAAAAACATTCCATCATTACTTTTATTTTATTTTTGTAACCTAAAATTTTGAGCCCAAATAAAAAATAATCAAATAAATTGTATTTATACAGTATCAAGACAATTAAAATATCAAAATTTTCAACTCATAAAATTAAATAATCAAACAAATTGCATTTGTACATTTATCTTTGTAGAAAGCATAGAATTAAAGGCCTAGCACCTCATTACAACTTGGGATTAATATAGTAGTTTGAACTTTGGTGCACAACTTTTCAACAATTATAATAATAATGAGAGTGAAGTAATCCACATTTGTCTCAACATTGTTACATACCATTGTTTCCTTGCTCTGATAAAATTATAAATAATTCACCCTTCAAAGTCCCACGTTGCAGACCATATTTAGACACAAGGTCCATTTCCTTGTAAAAGAACAAGAATGAAGGGTACTCATGAAAGTATACAATGAAACATAACGTGAACCATTCACAATATCTGCCCACATTAAGTTTGTAATAAAGCAGAACAAAAGGATGAGTGGTTTAGGTTCTGAATCTCCAAGGTTCGGGTTCTCTGCTTGGCCTTATTTTGAGCTGTAGGATTATTTGGGTTGGATTAAAATTG
The DNA here is from genome assembly GCF_025177605.1 of Cucumis melo. Lineage (NCBI taxonomy): Eukaryota > Viridiplantae > Streptophyta > Magnoliopsida > Cucurbitales > Cucurbitaceae > Cucumis > Cucumis melo. Next base: position 21,974,010 of record NC_066857.1, on the reverse strand, counting down.
CATCAATCCAAGAACGTTGGAAATGTTTAGCAAGTCGCAAATCTAATATGATAATAAGCTAAGCAGAACCTCCATCCTTCCAAGATTTTAATCAAGGCATTTAGGATAAACTAGAACTAGAACGACCCACACAAACTTATAACTAACAAGCAATGCTATTTTCTCATTAATCTAACCAGAAGTCATAACCATTCATCCTTCAACAATAGGACAGACAACATTACAACTTGAAATTTCACGTCAAGCACCCCTCATGAGTTAAAGCAGGATGGTCAGAATCTCTCCTATAATACTATGTAGGGAAAGGGCAATTGTATCTACTTTCCACTAATTGTGTGAAAGGAGAAGAAGATTAGACTAATGAAACCAACTATGCAACTTGGTGGTACCGAAAACAGAATCGATATATTAGGAAGTACATGGACCAGCTTTAAAACTCTTCAAACTTCAAAGCTGTTGACTGAAATAAAAATGGATGAAGCTAATATTTAAGAATCACAATTAGAAAGCGTTCTCTCTTGCGAGAACCGTCATGTAGAACAAACAAATACAACAACTAGAGAGTTACTGATCAATCAATATTCAATAAGAAAAAATAAACATAAACACAGAACTTGTTCAACTAAAATATAGAAAAGCAACCTGAAACTATTCTCTTAGGTGGTAGTAGTGGTGCTTTTGGATTACAAGGCATGCTAAGACATCTCTCCCAGAAACCAGCAAAGGTAGCAAACGGATTGCCATTGGCATCCTTAACATCCCACAGTTCCTACAGTAAACCTCCTTCACCCATGATCCCGAATGAGCGATGAAGGATCTAACAGAACAAATTCACTTTCATAATATATGTATATCCAAATCATTACCAAGACATCAAAGAAAACACCATAATTCACCAATTCTAAAGGAAGAATCTATTCACAACACAACCATTTAAGAACCCCCTTCCCTCTTTCCAATCCCATGAAAACTGAAGCACTTGCAATTAGAATCCGAGAAGACAGTTTATATCAATAATAAGCAGAGTTCACCTGGTAATTAATAAGAATTAACAAGCAGATGAATAAAAATCTCAGTATAATGTCACAAAATATCTTCCATCCTTGAAAAAACCCCACAAATAGAAGAAAATTAGATCACTATACAAACAATTTCAAGCACATCCAACAACAAACAAATCAATTGTAGAAGAAAAACAAAGAAACCCAGAAAGAAGAACAAACCGTATAAGAGATTGAAGAAGAGGTGAGAAGCACCGATGGGCTTAAAGGCGTCAAGCAGCAAAGTAGAAACGGTGTTTGTGGATCTCTTAGTGAGAAGAAAAGTACCAAGGATTCTACGAGAGGAATCAAGACGAGCTAAGCTTTGTTTAAGCCACCATCAGGAAACTCTACCATGATAATAGTGACCCTCTTCTTTAGGAGCCTAGAAGAAGACAGCGACGACGGCGCCAGTAAGAGGTGGGTTATAGACCTAGCACCTCTCTCCATAGAATTATACCCATCCCCTTCCCCTTCTTCGCAGGTTTGTGAAGTACAAATCTGGGAGGGTTTTTAAAGACTAACTCCCGACGCCGTCCAACATGCATTGAGAGTTATCCCCAAAACTGTCGACGCTTTAATTAATGCATCGGGAATTCGCTTCTATCTCCCGATGCCGTGAACTTGCTGATGGTTGCGTCAGGAGAGGCCTTATCTCCCAAAGCATCATCTCCTGACGATTTAAAGTGATGTCGAGAGATCCAAAATTTCATGCAGTGAGTTCTTCACGATAGAGTAACACACATAGTTCCAAGTCATAACAATGGCGTTTTCAGTATCCAAGTAGCAAACAATGGATCAACTTTGGCCGGTGCCTTTCTCTCTGGTAAGATATCCTATTTTTACTTGTCTATGAATATACATTTGAACACCATGGGACCAACGAAGAAAGTTATCTCCATTAGGTAAATAAGTCAGATCGTCAGAGTGTGGACATTCGGAGCATAACGATTTTCAGAAACGTTAGCCATCAATGACTTGTCTTGCATACTGCACATTGAAAACATGAAAATGCACTAAATAAAGGGAAAAAAAGCTCCAAAAACAAGATTTCAGCAGTTAAAACCAAACAAAATAATAATAAAAGGAGCACTAGCAGAGACGATTGAAGATGTCAGCAGACAACGCAAAACCCCTGTCAGTGGTGACAAGGATGTTTGCGAACCATTGGAATGGTGGGTAACTTGGGGATTATAAGGGATCACCGATGCACATCCCCGTTGTCGGGTGGGTATGAGTTAGAGGTATGGGGACGGTGGCTGATAATGAAGTAATGGCTAGGGTTAGGATTTATATACTTAGGGATTTATTATATGTGTTTGCATCGATACCATGTAGGTCATTATTCAAGGAGCAACAAGATTTAAAATCAAGACAATGCATTCTATTCTTTAAGAACATTTTATTTGAGAAACACAAAAGACAAATCAACAAAAGAAAATAAATGTTCAAATCCTGAAACTATCTATCCAACAAAGTGTTAAAAACAATCTAAAATCTTAAAAATATAGCGGAAGCAGCAATATAGTGTCAAATGGCACGATTGCGGGTTCCTTTTGAGACCTGAAGCTGCAGGGACGACGAGAACGGCGGCGGTGGCTAGACGCTACGGCCGACAGACGAGCTACGATTGACGGCGCGACGACAAGAAGAAAAGATGGAGAAGGCAACGCCAACCGTTTAGATGTGAGGAAAAAGAAGATGAAAAATATATTACTTTTTTTTTTAATTGCGCATAATACGAGGAGAATTATTTATTTAAATCCTAAATTCTTTTGATTTATTTTAAAAAATATAATAAAACTTCAAAATATTTACATAGAATAATTCCAAAAACGGAAAAAGTCCACGATCCACGATGAAAAATACCAAAAATATTCCGTCAACAACGTGCCTAATATACTTGTTATATGATTGTTTAAATTTGACTAAATTTTTTTTTAAAAATTTAGTACATGATCATTTACATTTGGCTAAATGAATTTTTTCAAGGTTCTTTTGGTACGTGATCGTTTAGATTTGTTTACACGATCGTTTATTTTTTCAAGATTCTTTGGTATATGATCGTTTAGATTTGACTAAACAATTTTTTTGGTACATGATTGTTTAGATTTGTCTACACGATTTTTTTTACACGATCATTTAGATTTTGCTACTCCAATTTAAACGATTTTTTTCAAGATGATCTTTTAGATTTGACTATTTTTTTTTGTATACGATCGTTTAGAATTGATTACCCAAGTTAGATACCAAATCTAAACGAGGTAAAAAAAGATTACACAAATCTAAATCTAAACGACGTATAAAAAAGAAGAGGAAAGAAGAAAGATGATGGAAAAAAAATTGCAGCAGAAAAAAAAATAAGAGGAAAAGAAGAAAGACTCGAAAGAAATTTCGAAGCGAACAGAAAAGAAAGACGGAAGGGGTAAACCTGAAATATTTAAAAATGACTAACTTCATGCCCTTTGTTACAAGAGCGTAAATATTTGAGTGGTTTGTCATATTTATGAAATTTTCCAAATTCTTTTCCCTTTTCCCAAAACATATATATGACTTTTATAAATCCAACAAAAATAGAAAATGGGTAACAAAAACAAAACAAAAAAAAGCACGTGAACCCAACATAAAATGTAGATTTGATTTTGATACTGTAGAAATTCGTCGCTTCTATTTCTTATTTTTCTTTGTGATTTATTTATCTTCTCTTCGAGATTTCTTCTACTATTCTTTCGGTTTTTATTATATTTTTATTTAGTTTTTTCTTTCTTTCTCATTCTTTTTTTTTCTTCCAGCTCTCCTAGAAAATTAAGATTGTTTAAATATTATTTTGATATAATATTTGATTTGAACGATCACTTACTAAGTCAACATGATCGTTTAGCAGGATTAATACAATGGTTTCGATTTGAAGCCATTTTCTCATTGTTTAAAAACAATCGTTTAATGTGTTCAACACGATTATTTAAATTTGAAGTCATTTTCTCATCATTTATAAAAAACTGATCGTGGAGATATGATCTAAACAATCTGTAACGACTCAACTTTTCAGACTAAGCCAAGGTCATTACTTTACTTCATCAAAACATTAAAAAAAAACTAATAAAACCTGTTTAAAATCATTAAACATAAAAAAATAAGGAAATCTGTCTTTAGGTCCTATTTCAAACAATTTCAAAAGTTTACATATTTTATGAAATCATCAAAGAAAAAAACCAAATAAATAGATATCCTGAACCTGACTCGTTTTCAATCCTCAAAACAAAATAAGTAAAAGAAAAAAACACTAAGCGATAGCATTAAAAGAAAGACGTTCCCATATGGCATTCACGAATCCTTCTTGCCTTTCGTCGGTCTATTTATCGCATTATCCTTGTTTGAAAAAGTAAAATATAAAAGAGTGAATATAAAATATATCCAGTAAGAGACCCACTACTGGTCCCGTTAGAGGTAAAAACAATTAGCTTCCTATTAGGGGTACCCTGCAACATAACAGTCTAGTGATCCTGTAGGATATGCACATCAGTCTAATGATTCCGTAGGACGCACATATCAGTCTAGTGATCCCGTCGGATACACACATCAGTCTAGTGATTCTATAGGGTACACATCTTAGTTTAGTGATCCCGAAAGATGCACAGCTTGTGGTGATCCCGTAGGACACCATGCTTGCAAGGTATATCACCCTATAGATAAAACTAATAGTTACTGCTCAGACCATTCTAAACAGCCCACGATAGTCACATCAAAATACATTTTAAACTAACAATTTGTTCTTTACGCATAACCAGATAAACAGTCTAAGTTTAGTCAACAGTACCGTCCATCAATATATGTAACTAAACTATAAATCACAGTTACACCATCTAATTCCAATCCATAGTACAAACCATCAATATTTAAGTACACCTGACAGTAAAATCATTTACATTCAGTCAACAGTGCAACTCTACATGACAGTCAAATCATTATCATCTATATTCAGTCAACAACACAACCCATCAATATATTTAAACTACACATAACAGTTAAGTCGTCTATACTCAGTCAAAAGTGTAAACTAACAATACTTTCTATCTACACATAAGAGTCGAATTAGTGCATTCTTTATATTATAACTTTCATATCAGTCATTACGTTCCAATTCTAAATTGAGTCTAGCAGAAATCACGTTCCAAGAGTCTAGTAGAAATCCCTTACTTTACGCTTAGCTAAGATTCTCGATAAAAGAAGTCCAATGAACCAACCTTCAAACACCATATTAAGCAAAGCCATCCAACCAAAATATCCAATTGCGAATTCAATTAGGCTTGGCTTCCCTGAGGATGGAGATCAATTAGGCCAGACGCAGAGGATGGGTGGAGGATCTTCACGGATGGAGATCAATTAGGCCAAACGAATCGTTCGACGGCGTGTGCGACAAACCACAACCTGTGCGAACGAATCTGATGCCTTGGCTTAGCCGATGAGGAACATGACAGAGAGTGGACAGAGAACTAAGGTTGGTCGGACGAAGAAAAAAAGGCGAAGGGTGAGGGCGACACTGTGCAATTTCGAAGGAGAAAAGGCTGGGGCACACAAGTAAGGGTTTTTTTTTAAAAAAATATAATAATAATAATAATAATAATAATAATAATAATAATAATAATAATAATAATAATAATAATAATAATAATAATAATAAGGGATCTTTTAAAAAATATAAAAAAACGACAAAGTATTTACACTATATAAAAATAATTTTTAAAACGGAAAAAACCCAGAGGTCCACTATGTAAAATGCCAAAAATGTCCTGTCAACCACGCCAACAACGCAGACGTAATATATTTGCGATCGTTTATTGTTTGGTACACGATTGTTTAGATATGGCTACAATTTATGCGATCGTTTAGATATGACTACAATTTATCTTTTCAATTTTATCGTTTAATTTTGTTACACGATTATTTAATTTGGTTACGTTTAAATTTGGTTACACGATCATTTAGATTTGAGGACCCAAATTTAAACGGTTTTTTTTTTTTCAAAATTTGATACACGATTTTTTTAATTATTTTGGTACACGATTGTTGATCGTTTACTTTTTTTACATGATCGTTTAACTTTAGCTACTCCAATCTAGATGATTTTTTAAAGATTCTTTATACACGATTTTTATTTTTTTACACGATCGTTTACTTTTTTTTACACGATCGTTTACATTTGGCTACTCCAATCTAAATGATTTTTTACTTTTTTTTACACGATCATTTACATTTAGCTACTCTAATCTAAATGATTTTTTTTTTCAGAATTCTTTATACACGATCGTTTACTTTTTTTACACGATCATTTACATTTGGCTACTCTAATCTAAATGTTTTTTTTTTAGATTCTTTATACACGATATTTTAGATTTTGCTATTTTTTGTACACGGTCGTTTAGATTTGGCTACCTAAATTTAAACCACATAAAAAAAAAAAAAGAGAAAATGAAAAAAGACAATGGAGAGAAACACAGCGAAAAAAAAAAAAGAAAACAAAGAAATACGATAGAAAGATTAAACGACGTAAAAAAGAATCAAAAAAGAAGAAAGGCGATGAAAAGAAATCGCAGTAGAAAAAAAGAGTAAAAGAAGAAATACGATGGAAAAAATTACAGCAAAAAAAAAAAAGAAGAGAAAAAGAAGAAAGACGATGGAAAGAAATCGCAGCAGAAAAAAAAAGAAGGAAAAGAAAAAAGACGATGAAAGAAATTCCATGAGGAAGACGATGAAAGAAATTGCGAGAAAGAGAAGAAAGATGGAAATACAAACCTGAAATATTTTTAAAAATGACAAACTCTATGAGCTTTGTTACACGGGTCATAAATAGTTTGGTGTTTTGTTACATTTATGTAAGTTTCCCTAATAATAATATAATATAATATAATAATTTTATTTTATATTATATTATCTTATATTATTATAAAAGGGAAACTTACATAAATATAACAAAACTGTACACTATTTACGGTTCGTGTAACAAAAACTCATAAGATATGTCATTTTTTTAAATATTCCAGCTTTGTCCTTCCATTTTTCTTTTCCTTCTCGCGATTCGTCTTTCTCCTGTTATTTCGTCTTCCCCGTCTTTCCTGTCTTCCCCTGCGATTTCGTCTTTGTTCTTTTCTCTTTTTCTTTTTTGCAATTTCTTTCCAACATCTTTAATATTTTTCAATTCTTTATTTATGTCGTTTAATCTTTCCATCATTTTTTTTCGCTACAATTTTTTTCCACCGTCTTTTGTTTTTTTACGCATTTACATTTGGTAACCAAATCTAAATGAATGTGTATAAGACTGTGTACAACAAAATAGCAAAATCTTTTTAATTCTTTATTTATGTCGTTTAATATTTCCATCGTTTTTCTTTTTTCCTCTTCGTTTTTTTCACTTTGATTTCTTTCCCATCGTCTTTTTTTTTTTTTTTTTTTTTTACGCATTTACATTTGGTAATCAAATTTAAATGACTTTGTATAAGATTGTGTACAACAAAATAGCAAAATCTAAAAGATCGTGTATAAAAATCTTGAAAAAAAATCATTTAGATTGAAGTAGCAAAATGTAAATGATCGTGTAAAAAAATAAAAGATTGTATATAAAAAATCTTGAAAAAAAAAACATTTAGATTGGGTCCCCAAATCTAAACGATCGTGTAAAAAAATTAAACAATGAAATTGAAAAGATAAATTGTAGTCATATCTAAACGATCGTGTATAAATTGTAGCCATATCTAAACGATACCGTTGTAGTCATATCTAAATGATCGCGTATAAATTATAACAATATCTAAACGATCACCTTGTAGCCATATCTAAACGATTGTGTATATATTGAACAATATCTAAACGATCGCGTATAAATCGCAAATATATTACACGTCTGTTATTGACGGGACATTTTTAGTATTTTACACGGTGGGCCTCTGAGCTTTTTCCGTTTTTGGAATTGTTCTATAGAGTGTAAATATTTTGTCCTTTTTTTTATATTTTTTAAAATACCTCTTATATTATCTTATATTATTATAAAAATATATTTTTCTTTTTCTTTTCTTTTTTCTCACAAAACTCAATTAACATAACACCCAACAACATTAGAATCTTAGTAACATAAGATGATTACCTTGAAATCTTGGGGCGTTGCACAATCGCCTGCCATAGTTAACACGTTCGTTTAGATTTAAAATATTTTTCTATCGTTAAAAAGAAACCATAATCGTGTATCATTTCCTATACGATCGCGTATCATAATCGTTTAAAATAAACAAATATGCGCGTGTGTGGTCGATTAATATTGGGACATTTTTGGTATTTCTCATTTTCGGCTTGTGACTTTTTTTTCTTCTATATTTTTGAAAAAACCCCGATGTATTTTAAAATGATTTTCTTTTCTTAATTAATTTTTCAAAATTTTCAAATTCATTTTCAAATTAAAAACCATTTTGGGTTGGTCTAGTAGTAGAAGGAAGATACAGTCTTAATATCTAACTAAGTAGCCCAAACACTCACGGGTATAAAAAAAAAAACTCGAAATCGAAGATCTTAAATCCAAAATTTCAAAATATCCAAATCTTCCTAAATTTTAAATTGAATTACTGCAACATTCTAATTTAATTTAATATTTATAAAACCAAAATATAATTTAATTGATCCAAGATAATTAAATAAAATTACCTCAATTTTGAAATGTTACGTGTAATCTCGGTTCTTAGTTCGTTCATCAACTAGAACTTAACCCTTATAGCTACTGCAGGTTGTTTCAGAAGTTTTTCCACCTCTTACAAAAATTAAAGCTACCATACCTAGAGAGCCCAATCTTGAGACAGCAAATAGAGCACAAAGAGACAGGTAGTAACTTTATTTGAACCAAAATAAAACATTTTTTTAACTCATTCAGCATTTAATAATTTGTGATCTGAGCTGATGGCATCAACTTGCAAGTTTGAATTTCAGGTCTAAAATCGACATGACAACAACTGAACATAATAAATTGGATGCTTCTAACTTTAAAGCACGGCCGCTGAACCGAAAAGTTAGTATTGATGTAGTGCTTGGCACAATTTCTTTTATATTAAAATTTATTTATTCATATTAGATTTACTCCATTCGTTGTATGATATTATAGCACTTCTCTTGACTCGATCAGTTAAACTCTTCCTCATGGTGCTCCCCTTCTAAGAAGTTTGAAAGGTTTTAAATCCAAGATATCTATTGCAACTGGGCTGCTTTTATTACACCATTATAGTTTTGTTTCTTTAAGTTTCTCTTGTTTCCCTTATTTTGTTGCAGCTTGACTTATGATTTTGTTAGTTATGAACTTATGATTTCAGTTGTTTTATTTTTGTTTTTCGTATTGTAGAGCGCTACTCTCTTTCATTCTTTTAATGAAAACTTTCGTGTACTCTTCTAAAAAGAAAAGAGTTACAAACATTATTGCACTTTTTGGCTTTACAGATCCTTGAGGCTCCTACTTTGCTCCCACCAAAGAAGAGTATACCGCAGATGCCTGAATTTCAAGTAATTTGTCTGAGCATTGTTTTCATTTTTTGAGCTAATGTTTGTTCCAGCACCTTGACGGAAATTTTTATTTTACTTCAGTGGGCAAGTATTTTGTACCTTAAGTTTATTTACAACTTTTATTTGGTTGTTTTAGGTGTTTCATCTTAAGACATCAGAGAGGGCCGCACAACACACATATGTTGTAAGTTATCAGACTGTTTTACTAATGGTCACCATTTATGTTTGTACACATTTCAGTCTATGATGATTAAGCCGGTGTGTTTAGTGGTAAATAAACAGTCTTGATTGAGTCTGTTGTAAACAATTTGAAAATGGTATGTTTCTTTTTTAAATGCTAAAAATTTCTTGTAGCACTGACACACCAACTATTGCAGGTAAGTAAATCCTTACGTAATTCACAAAGTGAAAGCAAGTGCACAAGAAGGTAATTGAGGTAGATCTTTCAGCAATTGTAAATTTATAATGTAAAAGGCCTTTACTTTGAAGATCTAATTAATGATTATAGATGGGGCAACTACGAAGTATATTTATATTGCTTTGAGTCCGTATAAAGTATTGGTGTCATACCGGTGATTGTATGCATATTAGATTATACATGTTATTGAATGTAGGGACAGAGAATACACAAATTTACGTGGAAACTCGAGTACCGAGAGAAAAACTACGATATTTTTCCTTTTATTATTTTCTGACAATAATACAATAGGTACAAGAGGGGGAAATAAATAGAAAAAGATAAAAAAAAAAAGGAAAGAATATTTAGGGCAAATCTTATAATGGGCTAAGCCCACTAATTCCAACACTCCCCCTCAAGTTGGGACATAAATATCAATGAGGTCCACCTTGTTAAGATAAAAGTCGAAGTTTGGTTTGAGAATCTTCTTGGTGAGGACATCAACAACTTTTCTGTAACGCCCCGAAGTTCGAGGTAAAATTTTAGCATTTTAAGTGATTTGTTCGGAAATTTGAGTTTTGGTAAAACAAAAAAAAAAAAAAAAATAATAATAATATAATATTGATTAGATTATTATTATCGGGGTTTATTATTATAATTTTTAATGTTAATATTTTCTTTTTATTTATTTAAAATAAATATTAATATTCTTATTTAATTTTATTATAATTAATTAATATTAATATTCTATTATAAATTATATTAATTTTATTCAATATATATATACATGTATCATTAATTACTGATATTATATTTAATATTATTATTATTATTATTCATTTTTTTTATTAAATATATATTTATTATTATTATTATTTATATATATATATATATATATATATATATATATATATATTTGTAAAAAAAAAAAAAAAGAGAAAGGAAGAAGCCCTACGCGCGCGAGCCATCCATTTCGCTTTCTCCCTTGCGCCGCCGCACGACCCGAAAACCCCACCGCCTTCACGAAGCGCCGCCGCCCGTTCGCACACAGCCCATCTCTTCTTCTTTTTCTTCTCCTTCTTCTTCTTCTTTACAGTTCCTCACCGACGACAGCAGACGCTCGTCCGCCGCGGCCTTCATCCATTTCCGTTTCGCCTCCAACCGCCGGCAGCCGACGCTTCTCCATCTCTCTCTCTTCGTTTCTACCACCGCCGGCTTCCTCTCCGTCATCAGCTCGCGTTTTCGACGCCGACAGAGCACAGAGGGAAGCACCGTCGTTCGCCGGAAGGAAAAAGCCTCAGAACCGTGCTGCCGTTTTTCGTCCAACCCGACCCGGTTCCAAGCTGACCCGAACCCGTTTCCGGTCCGAGCCACACAAATCCGAGTGAGTCGCGAGCCGAGCCGCGAGCCGAGTGAGCCGAGCCGCAAGCCGAGCCGCGAGCCGAGTGAGCCGAGCCGCGAGCCGAGTGAGCCGAGCCGCGAGCCGAGTGAGCCGAGCCGCCAGCCGAACCAAGCCGAGCCGCGAGCCGAGTAAGCCGAGCCGCGAGCCGAGTGAGCCGAGCCGCGAGCCGAACCAAGCCGAGCCGCGAGCCGAGTGAGCCGAGCCGCGAGCCGAACCAAGCCGAGCCGAGCCGAGCCGCGAGCCGAACCAAGCCGAGCCGAGCCGAGCCGAGAACCAAGCCGAGCCGAGCCGAGCTGAGCCGAGCCGAGCCGAGCCACCTAAGCCTTCCTTCCTCCACTTCGGTTCACGGTGAGTCTTCGGTAAGGATTGTTTTGATGAATTCCCTAATGTTACGTCGTCCGATTCAAGTTTGAATGTTGGATTAAGATATGGCCCTACTTTTCTCCCTTGAAGGTAGTACAGGGTTGACGCTTAAGTTCTCGGATTCCGCGGCAGACCTGGTTGGAGATAGCTTCCTTTCCTTGGGGTAAGTCAACGGATAACCTTTTAAAACAACTGCTACTAAAGTCACCAACTAAAACTTTCGTGTTTCGTTAGGTAGATCTGTCGAGCGTGGATTTCGATCGAGGGGCATAACCGAGTTTCAGGTAAGGGTTTTCCTACTACTGGACCCCGAGTCCAGGCTAAAACCTTAGTAATCCACAGGGGATTACACGTTAGTGACTGTACTGAATATCTGTATGCGTGTTGACTGTTAAGTACTGATATTATATTTTGTCTGATGAAAATTATACTGTGACTGCTATTTGTGGATTGAGATTTTATGTTGATGGACCTTAAAGTTACGGTTCAGTATGTAGTAAAACACTGGTCTGTATGTGGTTCATGGAGTTTGGACGGGGAAGAACAGTGAGTCCGGTTCTGGTTGGTTAGTCGATTGAATTTAGGGTTTTCCCTAATGGCGTACGAATCGGTAATGCATATAGCAACTGAGGGTGTAGATGTTTAAACCTATACTATCTGACTGACAAAGCCTATGGCGGGACTGTGATATGAATGCCGTTGGGATGTGATTGATGTAGACAGTTTAGTTTGGACTGAGGGGTAACGGTTAGCTTCATCTATGGGGTAGTGTGCCTTACGGATATGTGCATCCTTCGGGAGCATTAGACTGATATGTGCATCCTTCGGGAGCACTAGACTGATATGTGCATCCTTCGGGGGCACTAGACTGATATGTGCGTCCTTCGGGAGCACCAGACTGATATGTGCATCCTTCGGGGGCACTAGACTGATATGTGCATCCTTCGGGAGCACTAGACTGATATGTGCATCCTTCGGGAGCACTAGACTGATACGTGCATCCTTCGGGAGCACTAGACTGATATGTGCATCCTTCGGGAGCACTAGACTGTTATGTAGGGTACCCCCGAATAGGAAGTTAACTGTTGTCCCCTAACGGGCCCAGTAGTGGGTCCCTTACTGGGTATGTTTATACTCACCCTTTCTCTTCTTTAACTTTTCAGGTAGGGGTACAGCGAGGGGCAGACCGACGGGAGGCAGGAAGGATGCGTGAAGGCCATATGGACGCGTCTGATTTTCTTTCGCTTCCGCTATGTATTTTGTCAGAATATTTTGATTGTGGTTTTGGACTGGTGACTTGACATTTTATCTTGTGATTTTTTTTTGAATTATTTAAAATAGGGCCCGAAACTGTCTTTTGTAAGGTTTATACTGTTTTAATGAATCGTATCTGGTCCGTTTTGAATTTTACGTTGAATGGTCGAGTTTTGGTATTTGGTAGTGACCTCAGCTTAGTCCGGAAAAGTTGGGTCGTTACATTTTCAGCTCGAAGGGATGTATGGAATGCATATGTTCCTACTGTCAAGTCTTTCTTTGATGAAATGTGGATCAATCTCAACATGTTTAGTTTTATCATGCTGAACTGGGTTGTTAACAATACTAATAGCGGCTTTATTATCATAAAAGAACTTCAATGGTGTCTCACATTCCTGATAAAAATAAGACAGGACTTTCTGGAGCCAAATTTCTTCACATATTCCTAAACTCATAGCTCTATATTCTGCCTCAGTGCTGCTTCTGGCCACAAAACTTTGCTTCTTACTCCTTCAGGTTACAAGATTGCCCTAAACAAAGGTACAAAAACTAGAGGTAGACTTTCTGTCAACAATAGACCCTACCCAGTTCAAGTTAGTATATGTTTCAATGGTCTTTCTGTCTGTCTTTCTAAATATCAACCCTTTACAAAGTGTCGTTTTCAAGTATCTTAGAATTCTTTTGACAACTTTCATGTGTTCCTCATAGGGAGCTTGGATAAACTGGCCGACAACACTCACATCAAAGGAAATATCACGACGAGTATGGGATAAGTAAATCAATTTACCCACAAGATGTTGATATTGTTCTCTATCAACTGGAACTTGATCATCAGAGTCTCCTGGTTTACAATTGAATTCAATAGAAGTGTTAGCAGGACGACATCCCAAGATACCTGTTTCGGTTAGGAAATCAAGGGTGTATTTTCTCTAAGACACGGAGATGCCTTATTTAGATCTGACCACCTCCATTCGAAGGAAATATTTCAAATTCCCAAATTCTTGATTTCAAATTCATTACCCATTCTTTGCTTAAGTTGATTGATTTCAATTTGATCATCTCCGGACAAAACAATGTCATCCACATAAACTATCAGAACTACAATATTTCTTGTCTTGAAAATTTCTGTAAATAAAGTATGATCAGAGTGCTCCTGACTATCTCCTTGGGACTTGACAAAGATCGTGAATCTGCCAAACCATACTCTGGGTGATTGTTTCAGACCATATAAGGATTTCTGGAGTTTACAAACCTGCTGACCAAACTGGGCTTCAAAGCTAGGTGGGGGGCTCATGTAGACCTCCTCTACTAGGTCTCTATTCAGAAAAGCATTCTTAACGTCCAACTGTTATAGAGACCAATCTTTGTTTATAGCAACTGATAGAAGGACTTTGACAATATTCAACTTAGTAACAGGAGAAAAAGTTTCTAAATAATCAACACCATAGGTCTGAGTAAACCCTTTTGCAACTAACCTTGCCTTGTGTCTGTCAAGTGTTTCATCTGCTTTGTATTTGAGAGTGAACACCCATTTGCATCCTACAGGCTTCTGTCCCTTGGGTAGAGCACAAATCTCTTAAGTGTTATCTTTTCAAGAGCTTTCATCTCTTCCATGACAACATTCTTCCATTTAGGGCACTGTAAAGCAATATGAATATTTTTCAGTATTTTGGTAGTCAAGGCTGGCAATAAAAGCTCTGAATTGCGTTGAGAGATTCTCGTATGACACATAATTAGATATGAAATGCTTTGTATAGGACCTAGTACGTTTCCTTAGTGCAATAGGAAGATCAAGAGATGGATCATACTTGCTAGTATTTTCAGAATGGTTGGACTTAATTTCGTTTTCAGTATGTTTAGTAACAACCTCGTTCTCATCAATACTGTCATCTCTGTCGATAATGACCCTATCAATACTATCCTGCTCACCCATATCTTCTGGAACAGTTATCTCGGACCCGTCATTCTCACCTGCCTTATTGTCGGTATGTGAGTTAGTTGAATTCATCTCAGACCTATCATTCTCTCTCATTTTGTTATTACTATGTGAGTTAATGGAACCAGTCATACCTTGATCTCTTGTTGGTTCAGAATCCTAGATTGGAGCTGTTAGAACAATAAGAGACTCAACTCTCTTTTCGAGATTCCTCCTATAGTAGGTTTTTCAAAGAACTTGATTTGTAGGTAGGACTGTACTGTGAGGGCTAGGTCAGGTAAGGTAACCATAGTAGGACAAGTAGACTCTAAACAAAGCATATAGTTAGATTCTTCACTCAAACTCTCCCCCTTGAAGTAGGCTAATGGGAAAGAAATGACGATCTTCAATAAAGGTGAAATCTATGGTACCAAAGTACTTTCGTGAAGATGGGTGGAAGCATTTATAGCCTCGTTGGTGTAGAGGATATCCAACAAACACACAAGCCTGAGCCCTAAGGGTAAATTTAGTTTGGTTAGGACCATGACTATGGACATAGGTAGGGCATTCGAACACCTGAAGGGGAATATCAAGGATGAGACGGGTGGAGGGATAGGATTCTTTGAGGCAATCTAACGGTGTCTGAAAGTGAAGGACATGGAAGGGCATGCGGTTGATGAGATGAGCGGTAGTGAGATGACATCACCCCAGAAATAGGAAGGAAGAGAAGTTGAAGGGCACGAGCAACTTCCAAAAGGTGATGATTTTTTCGTTTAGCAACCTCATTTTGTTGGAGGGTGTAAGCATAGGAACTTTGGTGAACAATTCCTTTAGAGGATAAAAACTCGTTAAAAGAGTGGTTTTGAAACTCACGATCATTATCGCTCTTTAGGTTTGCAATTTTTGTATTGAGTTGTGTTTCTATGGTGTGATAGAAGTCTCAGAAAGTGGATGTAACTTTGGATTTGTCGGAGATCAGGAAAACCCAAGTAAGACGAGTATGATCATCAATAAAGGTCACAAACCATCGTTTCTCGGAAGAGGTAGTGACATTGGATGATCCCCAAACATCATTATGGTCAAGAGTAAAAGGTCGGGTTGGTTTATAGGATTGTGAGGGAAACGAGACTCGGGGTTGTTTAGCAAATGCACACATCACAAGCTAAGGAAGAAACATCAACTTTAGAAAAGAGATGAAGAAATAGGTATTTTATATATTTAAAGTTGGGATGGCCTAAATGGAAACGCCACATCATAAGATCTTTTTCAGAAGTGGTAAAGTAGGAAGATAAAAGACTTGTCCTAGAAATGCTACTAGAGGAGGCATCATCATAAAGAAAGTAAAGACCCCTATTGTGTCGGGTAGTGCCAATCATCCTCCCTGAGCTCAGGTCTTGAAAAGAAATAAAATCAAGTAAGATTGTTGCTTTGCAGTCTAATTCACGAGTAATCTTGCTAATTGACAAGATTATATGAAATTTGTGGCACATGCAACACATTATGTAATGAGAACCCGTCAAAAAGAGAAATCAGCCTTTTTCTGACAATGGGAGCCAATGAGCCATTAACAATTCTTATCTTCTCATTTCCAGTACATAGAATGTAGGACACGAAGTGTTTAGAGGAATCAGTTAAATCATCTGTGGCCCCAAAGTCCAGGATCCAAAGATTCTTACCATCAATACTAATGAAAATAAAGGGCTGAGGTATACCTGACTGGACAATAGCTCGAAGTGTGGTTGGACTAGCATTCACATAGGAAGAGGATAAAGTAGGGAATAAGGTTACCAGATTCTCAGAATACATTAGTATAAGAGCGTTGGATGTCGTCCCTAAGGTAGCCTCAATTGTTGCAATATGTTGTCGAAGCTCTTTCAGTTGTTGTTGAGCTATTCCCGAAGAAGAAAAGGAAGCTTGCATGTTAGGGTTGGAATTTGTCGAAGGTTTACCAACCTTAAATATTGACTGAATTTGAGGGTTTTTAACATCGAGATGATAACTAAGGTCAGTGGGTGGCAGGGAATACGGATTTGACTGTCGAAGCGATGGTGGTCGATCGAAACTAGGTGGCAGCACATGAGTCTGCACGTGGGGGACACTATAGGCTGTCGATGAAGACAAAGGTGGCACAGTTAGGTCGACCGACGACGTCTGAACAGAATTGGCTGACGTGTGAAGCTCTGACGACAGTTTGTGGGCGGTTTCTAGCAGTGCAGACGACAAGAAAATCTGCAGAATTATGTTTCCCGACATTTTCTGAAGGCGGCGGAAAAATTCGTCCATGACACCATTGATCCGAGCATCGACTGCACCTACGATGGCGGCGTTAAAATTGGCCACTGTCCCTTCTGTTTGATTTCCATCACTAATTGTGTTGCTTAGGGTTTGTTCACTGTCCCGCTCTGATATCGTATTGAAAGTAGAGACAAAAAACACACAAATTTACGTGAAAACTCGAGTACCGGGAGAAAAACCACGATATTTTTTTATTATTATTTTCTGACAATAATACAATAGATACAAGAGGGGAATGAATAGAAAAATATAAAGAGATAAAAAATGAAAAGAATATTTAGGGAAAATCTTCCAATGGGTTAAGCTCACTAATTCTAACACATGTAACTCATAGTTTTCATTGATACCGTGGAATCTAGATGTCATATTTGAATATAATGTATTTTTCCAGTTTAAACTCTTGTTAACCATTTTTCTACTCTTGCTAACCATTTTAAGGATTTGATGTATGTATTCTAGTTTTTGTTAGTGTTGCTTGACAAACCATCTGTTGGGCCTCCTATTATCTTTTAGTATCAACTTAAGAGTAAAAAGGGACAGTTAGATTGTGAATAAGATAAAGGTTATATGTTATTGAAAGTTAGGAAAGGAGGGGAGTCGATTTTATTTTCACTTTGGAAGTTGTTTCCTTCTCAAAGAGTGGGACCAAACTTTGTATTCGTTTAAGTGCAAGTTCTTAATTTGAATAAGAATCACTATCTCGATTTCTATCACTAAATACATATGCACCCAAGGACATTGAGAAGATGACCTTTAGGACACATGAAGGGCATTGTGAGTTTTTGGTTATGCCATTTAGGTTAACTGATGCACTATCTACATTTCAAGGTTGATGAACAAAATCTTCCATTCTTATTTGCAGAAGTTTATTATTGTATTTTTTTTATGGTATTCTAATTTATTATTCAAGGATTGGAGGAACATTTGTCTCACTTGAAGGTGGTACCATCAGTTCTTAAAGATAACCAATTGTATGCCAACAGTCGTAAGAGCCTATTTGCTTGAGAATGAGTGTATAGTAGGGCATTCGATTTTGGGTAAAGTTGTAGAAGCTAATCCTGAGAAATTGTGAGCGATGCTTGGGTGGCCTATACTTACATCCATCAAAGAAGTTCATGGATTGACATGTGGTCATGAGAAATATCTTGCTTGACATGTTGTTATCAACACTTTATGCAAAACTATGGGAGTATGGTTTCCCCATTAAGTGAAGCCTATGTACGAGAGGGAGTTTATGGTAGTTGTCCTAGCTGCACATAGGTGATAATTTTATTTACTTGGACAAATTTTTTTGGGGAAAAACGATCAGTATGCCTCGTCATTTCTCTTAGACCAAAGTGTTGTTCACATCATAAAAAAAAATTTACAAGTTATTAGTGTAACACCCATCTGTGGTGATAGTTGGCACCAAGGATGAGGCGGTGCAGTAAGGGTAAGGCGAGGAAAGGCATTTTTGAAAGAAAGAAGAAACTACGTTTTGAAATGGGAGTTTAGGCTGGTGTCGAGAAGGGTTGCTGAGGAGTCAGGCGTTGAAGGCCTGAACACAATGAGAATATGCAATAGAGAAGTGGCTGCTTGGAGGGAAGAATGGAAAAGGGACAGGTGTCGTGTAGCTAAAATCTTGGATATGAGGTGGCAAAATTAAGGAATGCTAAATTAAGGATAAACCAATGAGGTGACATTTTTCGGGGTTTAGTAGGAGGTGACAGCAAGATAAAAGTCAAGTGTTGACTAAGATTTTTGAAGAAAGGTATATAGAGAAGGTATGGATCATTTTAAGGAACAGAAAGTAGAGATCAAGGAAAGAATGAAGTGCTAAAGAAAACATTGATTGAAGTGCTAAAGAAGGCGTTGACATTGTTGAGAAGAAGAAAGTTGGGAAGAGAACTGGAGTTAGAGATGAGTTAACCCTTTGAACCAAAATTAATTTAAAATGATGTTTAAACTCAAAATGTGTTGAAATTTATTCGAGCGTAATGATTTTAAATGTTTTTAAATGATGAAATGCTTTCCCAGAAAATAATTTTTTTAAAAGAGTTTCAAACAATTGGATTTGTTAATCAGAATAATAAGTCGAGTTTGCGTGCACCTCTGACAAACTGCTAGGCGTTGAGATGTGTCGCCATGGCAAATTGAATGTGTTGAGTTGTTGTTGACCTTATTACTTGAGTGTTGTCCACCTTAGTGGCTGGCAGTGTTGAGCTGTTGTCCACATTCAGGACCTCGGTGCGTTGAGTTATGCTCGGCCCAGGGGTGTACAGGTACAAGTTTGATGAGGTTTTGGCACATGGTGTCTTTAGTGAAGAGCTCATTATTAGATGAGTGCCAGGGAAGAAAGTGAATTTTAAAAGCGATTTTTTATTATAAAACATCTATTTTCTTCCAAATGTTTTAACTCATGTCACTCACTAAGCTTATTGGCTTAGACTTTCAAAGTTGTCTTCTTTTATTTCCTTTAAGTAGCTAAGAGTTTCAGGTGCCTTACAAAAGCTGTTGTTGCCTATGTTGTATAGAAATCTTGCATCCGCATCCCATATAGTTCCTCATTTTTTATATCTTGCTCTTCATAGCTGGTCAGTAAAAAGTGTATTGATTACAATGTGTTCAGTTGTACATTGAGGAAAAGTTGTAAATTGTAACAAGCATTTAATTCAATAAGAGTGATCATTATCTTTGTTGCTTCTTCACGTTGTTCGCTTTAGGTTTCCATTTGAGTGAAGTTTCAAGGATGTTAAGAGCAATTAAGTGTGTATCGCCAAGAAAATGAGTCATGCGTTGAATCTGGGAATTGTGTTAGGCGTCGAGTGTTACTTCACCAAGGGATGTGGATGTTGTGTAACGACCCAACTTTTTATACTAAGCTGAGGTTATTACTGAAAAGAAAACAAAAACTTTCTTAAAAAAAAATGGAAAACAAAACTAAATTTTATAATCAAACCTCAAGTACTCACTCAAATCATAAATAAACTAATGTAAGTAGAAATAAATCTAAAAAATAAAATCCTAATTCGCACCCTATCTAGGTTTAAAAGAATAATAATGAAAGTACAAAAATAATGAAATAAAAACTAATAACATAATGGTGGAAGTAAAACGTTTCCCTATGGCACGCCACGGTCTCTTCTTGTCATTCGCCAACTTTCCTTTACCTCTACCTCTACCTTTACCTTTGCTTGTAAAATTAAACATTAAAGGGTGAATATAAAAAATATACTCAATAAAGGACCTACTACTAGTCTCGCTAGGTGTCTGTTAATTTTTCTATTAGAGTCCTGTGAAGTAGTACCCCTCAACTGACACGTTCCCAAATACATGCAATCTGTAATCCCATAGGAACATCTCTGGTCTTTGGTGAACCCAAAGGAACACCTAGGACAAACTGGTCTTTAGTGAACTTGAAAGAACACTAAGACAATTAGGCTATGGGTGATCTAGTTGGACTACACAATCATAAAAGGTAGTGATCCCAAGGAACACTCATGTGGGTATGATTTTGATAGATAAAGCTAACAGTACACCTTATCGATAACATGTAGCATAACATAACATCATAAGCATGACATGAATATTAATCATAACATTCCTAATCATGAGATTAATATTTCATGCACTAACATCAACAACATCAATCATTATCATCAACATAATTCAGTCATAACTCTCGGTCATCATAACATAAACTCAGTCATGACTATCAATCATCATAAATATAAGCACATTGTGCATATTAGCTACATCAATGCAGAATGAAAAATTACATGCAAGCTCTTAACTTCAGTTCGAAGGTTTAGTAGGAGAATCTCTTACATGGAGATTGGAAATTAGCTTAATCCAAAAATATAATCCTGACAGCAAGATCAAGCTTCCCAAGAGAAATCCTAAACAGTAAGGGTAAAATATACAAAGTTCAATAACTTAATTAACAATTGCTTAAAGACCCAAGAATCCTATTAATTCAACTTACCCAGAGTTGAGGTTGAATTCCAATTTAACCTTAGACTTAAGAAAATTTCACAACACAAACTCCCACTTGATCTAACCAGTCATTTAAGAAAAAAAATCAACTTAAACCAAAACTAAACTATTTGGGATTCAAAACTAATATTTGTTGGACATGAACCAAAGCCCAAACAAATACTCACCAAAACTTACCAAAACAGGTGGGAGAAGGCAAAAACTAGGCTTGACTAGAAGAAGAGATCGGCTGGGTTGGGCTTGGATTGGCTGAAGGTGCGTGCGGCTCGAAATGAAGAAGATGGCTCGAGCACGGCTTTAGGCTATGAACGGGCTTGGCTCGGACTCATTAGAGGTTGCAAAGCAAGGAAGACGGCTCGGGTCGTTTGACTGCTTTCAACGACGATTGACGGAGGGGATATGACAGCTGACGGGTGAACAGAGACCACGCGATGGCCGATGGACGAACAAAAGGATTGGCTTCGACAGATAACTCGAACAGATGGAGACGGGCGAAGAATGGCGTGCAGCGAAGGGATCGGCTTGCGGCTTCACGACGACTTGACCGAGACGATGGAATCGACAACAAGAAGTGGCTGGTGTGCGACAGTTGTTGATCAGAGATGGGTGGCGACGGACTTGAGTGGTTAGGATTTGTGAGGAAGAAGACGGTGAGTTAGGGTTTCCAATGAAGAAGATGATGAATAGTGAGATTTCACGTTTTCCAAGGACATATTTAATTGAAAATAATAATAATTAAAATTATTATTATTATTTTCTTTTCTTTTTTCCTTAATTCAAAACAAAATTCAACTCTTCTCTCTCTTCATTTAAAACCCATTAAATCTCCTTTTCAAACTTAAATATTTTCTCTCTTCAATAACTCCCACCAAATCACACATCTTCTTTTATCCTTTTCTCCAAAAAATAACTATATTTTTTTCCAAAAATTATATTATTCTCAAAAATTATATTATTCTTAATTTATTCACAATTTAATTAATTAATTAATTAATTATATATAATTATAATTCCCTCAACTTCACCAATAAAAAAAATCCACCGAACACAATTCACTTAAATCAAATCTTTCCACCAAAAATTCCAAATTTCAAATAATTAATTTAATACTTTCCCAAAATATCTAATCAATTCTAATTTCTACATTACATAATTTCAACAATTAAATCAAATACCCAAAATAATTTCAGCATTAGTCAAAATTAAACTTAAGATAAGTAAGATTTAAAATTACTTTAATTTGGGGCATTACATGTTGATACTTCTCTCACCTATTGCATCTCCTCTCGGTTTAAGTAGGTAAATTAGGAGAGGTGTGATAATAAGACTATGACTTTGAGGTGAAATATAAATCTAGTTCTTCAAATAAGGTAGCCAATAATTTGTCTAGAGTATAAAATTAGTGGGCTTGGCCCTTAAGGTATTGATGGAAGATTATGAGAATATTTTCCCTTATTCTTAAATCTTTTCCTTTTTTTATTCCCTTGTATATTCTATTTATTTTCCTCATTGTACCTATTGTAAAATTCATTAGAAAATAATAACAACAAAATATCGTGGTTTTTCTCCCGGTACTCGGATTTCCATGTTTATCGGCGTGTGCTCTTTGCCTCTACTTTCAATACTTTCAATGTGCAACACTCTCATCATTTGGTTCCAACACTTTTGAATGTTCAAAAGATAAGAAATGAGATAGAAAAGAACCCAAAATTGGTAAGTTTTACTATCCAACTAAAGAATGACAACAGTAGTGTGTCCCATTATATGTTGCAACAAGGAGTACTCAAATAAAAGGGAAGGTTAATATTGTCTAAATCATCTTCACTGATCCTTACAATTATACATACTTATCAATTTTGTCATAGAGTAAACTAACTCTCATGTAGAAAAGAACCCAAAATTGGTAAGTTTTACTATCCAACTAAAGAATGACAACAGTAGTGTGTCCCATTATATGTTGCAACAAGGAGTACTCAAATAAAAGGGAAGGTTAATATTGTCTAAATCATCTTCACTGCTCCTTACAATTATACATACTTATCAATTTTGTCATAGAGTAAACTAACTCCCATGTAGCTTCACTTTCGGGCTTGAGGCTCATAGAGTATGGTGTTGTTTAAAAAAGCTTAACTGTATGATAAGTATGTATAATTGATAAAATTGATAAGTATGACAAAATGGATAAGTATGTGTAATTGTAAGGGTTGCCCGAAAGTGAAGCTACATGGGAGTCAGTTTACTCTATTTTTGTCCGTCTAAATCAATAGTTTCCTACATTTTTGTCCGTCTAAAAAAGCCTAACTCTATGTTTGTCCTCAAGGTGAAATGTAGGAAACTGACTCCCATGCATTGTCTAAATCAGTTCCATGCTCTTTCTGTTTGTCCGTTTGTTTGTGGGTGAAAAGTCGTGCTCCTTTTAAGTATGGTGTCCATAGTGTATAACAGTTCCTTCCAAAAGTTGCTAAGAAAACTTTTGTCTCTATCTGAAATGATTGACTTAGGAATGCCATGCCTTCTTACTACCTTATCAATGAATTCTGCTGCTACTTGCTTGGTTAAGAATGGGTGTTTCAAGGTGATGAAATATGCATATTTGCTTAATCGATCTACCACCACCATAATCACATTCATGCCCCCTGCTTTAGGAAGTCCTCCTATGAAGTCCATAGTCCAATCTTCCAAAATTCTTTCCAGTATGGGTAGTGGCTGAAGAACTCTTGCTGGCTTGGTAGCTTCATACTTATTTCTTTGACATATCTCGCATTGCTCTACATAGCTCTTAATGTCGGCCTTCATTCCCTTCCAATAAAGCTCTCCACTCATCCGTTTGTAGGTTCTTAGGAAACCTGAATGGCCTCCAAAAATAGAGTCATGGAATGTATGCAAAAGGCTCGGTTGAGAGATGATGATTTGGATAACACTACCCGTCTCTTATACAATAGCTTGCCGTTAACCCATGAGTACTTTCCTTCAGGTGGGTGGTCAGATTGAAGTTGTTGCGTTAGTTGTTGGAGTTCTTCATCTTTCTCAACTTCTTTGGTGACTATTTCCATATCCACAATGCCTGATGTTGACATTGTATTCAGCTCCGGTAAGTTTTCCACCTTTGAGAGTGCATCGGCTGCCTTATTTTGTAGTCCGGGTTGGTACAGAATCTCAAAATCATACCCTAAAAGCTTGGTTAACCATTTTTGGAACTGTGGTTGGACCTCTCTCTGTTCCAGCAGAAACTTCAAAGCTTTTTGATCCGACATATTCTTCCCAAGAGATAATGCCGCCATTTTTGTACTGATGACACTACCGCCATCAATTCTCTTTCGTAGATCGATTTGGATTGAGTCCTTGGCGATAGCTTTTGGCTAAAGAACGTGATGGGGTGGCCATTCTGTGATAGTACTGCCCCTAATCCACTACCTGACGCATCAGTTTCTACCATGAAGGGCAGGGACCAATCAGGGAGTGCCAGTATTGGTATTATGGTCATAGCCAGTTTCAAATTTTCAAAAGCAATAGTGGCTTCTTCATCCCATTTAAAAGAGTTTTTCTGCAACAATTTGGTCAAGGGGTTTCAATATCTCCATAACCTTTGACAAAACGTCTATAATACCCAGTCAGCCCTAAAAACCCTCTTAATTCAGTTACATCCTTAGGTTAGGGCCATTGTAACATGCTGTGTACTTTATCCTGATCGACTTCCACCCCTTTTTTGGATATGATATGGCCTAGATATTGTATTTGGGAATGGGCAAACACACATTTTTTTTCTATTAGCATACAACTGGTTATCCCTCAATACTGCAAACACCATACTTAAGTGCTTCTCATGCCAAGTTATGTCTGAACTGTAAATGAGTATATCATAAGAAAAAACCAGTACACAGCGTCTGAGGAATGGTTTGAATACCAGGTTCATGAGGGATTGGAAAGTGGCCGGGGCATTCGTCAGTCCAAATGGCATGACCAGGAATTCATAGTGGCCCTCGTGTGTTCGAAACGTCGTCTTTTCAATATCCTCTTCTTTCATTCTGATCTGGTGGTAATCAGATTTTAGGTCCAGTTTTGAAAAAATCGTGACCCCATGTAGTTCATCGAGTAGCTCTTCAATCACTGGTATGGGGAATTTATCAGCTATTGTGATTTTGTTCAATTTTCAATAGTCCACACAAAACCTCCATCCACCATCTTTCTTCTTTACCAACAGCACGGGACTTGAGAAAGGGCTATGATTGGGTCTGATTATCTCTGTCTGTAGCATATCTGCCACCAGTTTCTCTATCTCTTCCTTTTGAGCATGACCGTACTTATAGGGACGTACATTGATAGGTTTTTGTTCTGGTAATGTGAGGATGCGATGGTCTATATGTCTTTTGGGTGGTAAGGTTTTTGGAGTGTCAAACAGGTCAGAATATTGGTTTAATAGGAATCTAATCATCGGTAAGTCTTCCTCTTCCCCTTGTGGGTTCTGTGTTTTACTTCCCCTGAAATCATCCTCTGTCTCGTAGTTTTGCCATTCAATTAAGAATCCCTGGTCCTCCGATTCCCATGTTTTTTCTATTGTTTTCAATGAGCATTCGGCTCTAATCAGGGAGGGATCACCCTTGAGAACCACCTTGCTTTCCCCATTCCAAAACACCATTGTTAATGAGGGCCAATGGACTTTCATGGTGCCAGTCGTATCTAACCATTGCATTCCCAAAACTACGTCCACTTGTCCTAACTCTACGGCTAGGAAATCAGCTACAATAGTCAGCCCCTTCAGTTGGATTCCTACTCTTCGGCAAATCCCCTTCCCCTTACAACTCGTGCCATCCCCAATGGTAACCCCAAATTGAGTGCCGCTGTCCATGGGAATCTTCTTCTCCTTGACCAACTCATAATGGATGATGTTGTGGGTTGCCCCACTATCGATCAATACGATTATCTCCTTTCCCTTGACTTCTCCCCTCAGTTTCATAGTTCCTTTGGTTATCAAACTGGTAATGGTTCGATATTCGACCACAACTTCTTCTAAGTCGTCCATCTGTTTGAGTTCCATTTGCTCTGCCTTTTGGGAATCTATATTTTCCCCTTCTTCGACACTTTCTTCTTCATTCAGTATAAAGAGCATGAGCTCCCTTTTTTCTTTAATCATACAACGGTGCCCATGAGAGTATTTCTCATTACACCTAAAACAGTGTCCCCGTTCCAGTCTCGACCTGAACTCTGCATCCGAAAGCCTTTTAACCGGTGGTTCCCCCTTGTGGTAACTCCCTTTTAGAGGTATTATAATCTGTATCATCTGGAATCCATTTTTTCGTATGTTCCTTTTTCGTCGTTCCCTGGGGTCTTAGTGTTAGCCGGTTCTCCTCCTTTAGACTCCTGAATTCCCAGCTCCGCTCGTGACAATTTGAGAGCCAAATTGCGGTCGTTCACCAATTGTGCTGCCTTCATGCATTCTTCTAATGTCTGAGGGTGGCGACTAACCACTTCCGCTTGCAATGCTGGCTCTAATCCTGTCAAGAAGGCGTCCCGGAGTACACTCTCTGCCATGTGAGGGAGGGATGCTGAGTAGTTCACGAACTTTTTGACATAATCAATGTAAGATCCATCTTGTTGAATCCTTATAAGTCCGACCCCCAAACTCTTCTGTCCGGTATCCCTAAAGAACTCAAACATTCAGGTTTTTAAGTCCTCCCATGATTCCACCTTCTTACGGTTGTGACTCCATCTATACCAATCTACTTCATCTTGTCCGTAGCTTACCACCGCCACCTTCACTTTCTCAGCTTTTGACAGATTATTAATTTCAAAAAACTGTTCTGCACGATATACCCAGGACTCTGGATTTTCTCCCAAAAACATGGGCATCTCCAACTTCTTGTACTTGCTTCGATCGACTGTGCGTGTGTTCACCTCAGTTATCACGTCTAACTCTTCCATTTTGCCTTTGAGTTTCATGTCGGATCCATCGGAGGTGCCTGACTCTTCTTTTTTCTTGTAATATTGGCTTCCGTTTTCTCATTTCTTCCGTCAGGCATCCATGCTTTTTTTCATTTCGAGTATCATCTCCTTAAGGCTTAGTACTTCTTTTTCCGTTCCTTCCAGCCTTTCTTCCACTTGTCGCTGCGCCATCAGTCTTGTAATTATTCCTAGCTTGTCGTGGCTCTGATACCAATTGTGAAATTCCTCACTTCTATAATACTATTTTAATTACTTTAATGGCAGAAACAGAGGCAGCACTCTGTAGTTATATATTTATAATGCCAAATAGCAATAGATACAAGATGATGAAGGAAAATAACAAGGAAATAACAACAGAAAACAATAAAACATACCCTCAATCCTCTAAAGACTAGGGTAATCCTCCTCAGCCGCCAAGGGCTTTCTCATCATGAAACTCATAATATTTTTCCTACCTCCCCTGGTCCCTTACCTCTAGTACTTATAGGACAAGCTCCTAAATAAGACAAAAGACATTATCCTGTCGGGCCCACATGCTATTCCACTATCCCATTCTAATTCTTTCTTCCATCCAGGTTGTCCTATGGGATTACATTCTTACCCTTTCTTTTATATACATTAATAATAGGAGGCCTAACAGTCTACTTGGCTTCCTTGGGGTGAATGGTATAACAAAACATACCATGCTTCTACGGGAGTTACCCCCGTTTCAAGTTGTTTATGGTCATATGCCCCACCATTAGTTTACTAGGGATTTTTCTACGTCTAGTTTGACTTAAAGATCAGCAACTTCGTGATTGAGATATAGCCTAATTAGTTCTGAAGGATAGTTTAAGATATTGCGTTATTAGTTTTGAAGGATAGTTTGAAGAAATTTGCTGATTTGTTCCAAGTTGGGGATTGAGTTTCTGTATAGATAGACATACTTGAGCAGGTTTACAAGCAAGAAGTTGTCCCCTGAATTTTTGGCCCTTACGAGGACAACAGGTGACACCTATTAGTCCATATTAATCCCCAACCCCGATATATGCCTCTCATTTTGCTCTCCTAACAAAACAAAATCAGTTGTTACCGAACAAAATTGATCTAAGCTGATGCAAAATGGTTCGGTTTTCGAATTAAAACCATGGTACCTTCGGTTTTTTATTGGTTCAACAAGACTAGAAATCAATATGCTCAGTTCAGTCTACAGTTCCACCCAAGATCGGGCCATGAACACCCCTAGCGGTAGCATTTATTAGTAAGGTTAGTTAAGTTTTAAAAATCTAAATTAACTTCACCACTGGCGACAATTCCATCTATGAATAAAAGCACTCAAAGATCCCTATTTCTCTTGGCACCAAGGTTCTTGTTTCATGGTGTTTATAGTAACAGATACCACACCTGTTTTCTGTCTATTGTCCCACATAGTTTGCTCATTTGAGTTTGTATTATTTAACAATATTTCGTATTCTCAGTTGCAACTGCAATCGACTTCCCATAGACTTGTGAATATACAATTTTTTTTTTTTTTTTTTTTTTATCTTTTTAATTTGCCAGCAGGTGTTACTCGTGTTTATCATTTATTCTAATATTGTTGTTATCTTACAAAAGCTATTCTCCATCCAACAGGCCAAGTCCTCTTCACGATATGAAACAAGAGAAATGTGTAAAAGCCGAAAAATGTAAAGCACGACCACTTGATAAGGTTGTAAAACTCATAGTATTTGAACCCGTTATTTTCTGAATAATTTGCCTGATTTGAGTCCTAAGCTCCTTCATACAGATGCTCTCAAATAATGAAGAATGTGATGTCTTTGTGAGTCGTAAAGATGGAACATCTGTCTACAAGGTGAGTCTCATTTTATCCCATAGAATTGCAATTGCACAAATAAATATAAATCACATTTTGATACTTTAACTTTCATGTTTATTCTACTTTGATCTCTAAATTTTCAAACATTTCGTGTTCTATTTTGTTCGTCGGAGTATTCTAGGAATTCAACTGTCTAGATCAAAAGAGATGTTCGGACGAGCTACCAACCAAATTACTTAGCAAGGTACCAAAAAATTATGAATCTCAAGATTTCTTCTTCATCTTATCTAATATGTGAATGTATTATAGTAGATATTCTAATACTAACTTGTTTTATTTGTGTCAACAATTTTACGTCATCCTCAGCTCACCCTTTCGTCGGATTGTAATCAATGCGGTACAAAATTTCATTGCAAAATGCATTTTCCGGACAACATACGTTAGCTTCTTTTATCATCTCCATTTCATTAATTATTACCTGAAAAAACTTATTCATATACCCAAAAGTCGTTTTAATTTCTTTTATTTTAGTGCTCAAAAGAGAATGTCACGGGCTTCCGTAATCAAGAGCATGAGGTATACTTGAGATGTCTTTATTATAGTTTAGGATTAATTAATTATGTTCTCATCATGTCATTGGATTCAAATTGTAGGTCATTGATACTTTTGCCAAACTCACGATGGCTTGTTGCGAAGCGAGACCTAACATTGAGATCACACTAACAGGTAATGCTACAACCTTTAATCTAAACCTAAAATTAGGATTTTAACTAATAAAGCCTTGTCTATTTTGTTTTTGGTTTTTTTTTATATATAAATTAAGCTCATTAGAGTTAGGTATTTCAGTAGTACTCGTTTTAAATAATTTTTTTTATCAAGGCTAATTCCCCTGAGTAACACTTTTAAGGTTAGAATTGAGTGAATAACATTTTTAAAAGAATTGCATATATAAAAAAACCTATAGGTAGTATGTTCTATTGCTTAATAGGCTCCTATTGGTGATATAGTCATACTTTAATAATAGTTGGTTAATTTTTATAAATATAATAAAACACCAAAATAATTACGGCTTGTGTAATAAAATAAAAAAGTTAATGATATTTTCTTGAATTTCAGGTTTGCCCTTGAGTAATGTGGATGATTATTCACTTCTTTTCTTCTTCTTCTTAGCAATTTAATTCATCTCCTGTTCATATTATTAATTTTTTCATATTTACTTCTTGAGTTACAATATTATGATTATTTATGTAAATATTTACTAATTTCTTCATTTCCTTCTCCAAAGTTTCTTCCTTCTTCATTTCTCATCTTCTTTTTTCTTTTTGGTACAAGATTTAAATGATATTGATACAAAATATAAACGATCGTATGTCAATATCTAAACGACCAGTTGTCTATCCCAATATAGATAGAGATAAACCACTATCGTTAATAAATCGTTTAGATTTGGTAGAAGATCATTTAGATTGGGTACAAGATCATTTAGACTAGGTACAAAGGTACAAGATCGTTTAGACTTGCTACGAGATCGTTTAGATTTGCTACGAGATCGGTTTAGACTTATTACGAGATCGTTTAGATTATGTACAATGGTACAAGATTGTTTAGATTTGGTACAAGGGTGCAACATTATTCAGATTTGCTATGAGATCGTTTAGACTTGCTATGAGATCGTTTAGACTGAGTACAAAACCATTTTTTCATGTTGGTGTGACCGATTAATTGCGGCGTATTTTTATAATGAAAGATTTAGAGAAAATACCTAATTTGACTAGGATATTTCACAAATGTCCTAAATTAAAATTTTTTATCTTGATTAGGATTTCCTATATTTTTAGGACAATTTTAACGTTATCATTAACATTAATTATATAGATTTTTCGAAACTGAAATATATATATATATATATATATATATATATATATTATTTACATTATATTGCTCATTATTGTCTAAGTTCTAATTTCTTTAAATATTATAGTAATTAATGTGAAATTATCATTGTAATGAATTAAACGTTACCTTATTTTCTTAATTATAATATTATTCATTATTAACAAGTATGGAAATAATTTTTAAAAAATATCATAATGAATTCCAGTAATGAATATTATATTTCATATTATTTTCGTCACCGCCTAATTCATCCCAATTTTCCATCCGATGCAGGTAACTTGGTATTCTTCAATTACGTTAATTTCTTCAGTCAAACCCATTTTCTTCAAGTAAGCCCGACTCCGTCATTGAAAATTCTCAACATTCTTTCAATTTCGGTACATCTAGTTTCCTTATGGGACTCTTGCAAATATGAGAATTATAGTATCATAAATTAGGCCAATAGCACATCATTTTTACATTTGCAAAAATAGCAAAATTGAAGCTCAGCCCGCATTTTAAAATTACGAAATTACGAAGTTACCCTTCAGTCATTACTGATACACCAATATATACGGTTGATACACCAATATGTACGGTTGATACACCAATATGTACGGTTGATACACCAATATATACGGCTGATACATCAATATATACCATTGATACATCAATATATACCGTCGATACACCTAATTTGATGTACTGCTTGTACACTTTGTTTTACTCTATAATACTTCACTGATACATATTATTAGTTTAAAACACTTGATATGTTGTTGATACACTCAATCAATTAAATACACTTGAAGCACTAAGAATGATACGCTTTATATATCGTTGATACACTTGTTATCGTTTCTTGATACACTCGATAGATTTAATACACTTAATCACTTGCTAAACTTTATTGATACATATTATTAGTTTGATACACTTGATATGTTGTTGATACAGTTGCTCAACTGTTGATATACTCAATCAATTAAATACACTTTGATGCAGTAAGAATGATACACTTTATATATCATTGATACATGTTATATATCGTTGATACACTTGTTATTGTTTGCTGATATACTTGATAGATTTAATACACTTAATCACTTGCTAAACTTCGTTGATACATATTATTAGTTTGAAACACTTGATATGTTGTTGATACACTCAATTAATTAAATACACCTGATGCATTAAGCATGATACACTTTATGTATTGTCGATACAGTTGTTATGATATGTTTACAATCTTAATAACATGTTGAACATCATTATCGCCTATAGTCAACAATTTAAAACTGAAAATTCAATACATGACTCAACCTGAATTTCAGTATGAATCAAGTTCACAAAAGAATCAAATGATGATATCGCTCCATTAACCAAAACACAATTTGTTTTGTAATCCACGTAGTAATGTTGCTCATCCCATTGACCACTTATTGACCACTTTGAAAAACAATTACAGCCAATTTAACCATAACTACAATAAACTGCAACAATTTTAGAAAAATAAAAAACACGTAGTAAGTATATCAGTCAACTAATACATATCATACCGTTGATATAAAAAACTGATACAAATTAAAAAAAAACAGAACCGAACGTAACTAAATAAGACCAAACTGATCTACAAAGTTAATTTTGATAAAAGATATTATGAACAAATAAAAGAGATGAGGAAGAATTAATCGTAGCCCTAATTTTAATAAATAATATATGAGAAATTTACAGAAATAATATTAGAGCTTCAAAAAATGGAAAGAAATACATACATAATTATTGTTTTCCCTGAAGAAAAAATGAGGAGAATAGGAGAAGAAGACGAGGAGAAGATGATAAAAAAAAAAAAAAGAGAAGCCGACGAAGGGGGAGAAATCTAAGAGAATGAAACTAAAGAGAGAAGAGAAGGACGGTGGAGAAGAACAGTGGAGAAGAGGCAGAAGAAGACGAGGAGAAGAGAAGTAGGTGAATAGGAGAAATGGTGAAGAAGAACGATAGAGAAGAGAAGAAGAAAACGAAAAATGAAGGAGAACAATAAAGAAAAACGAAAGAGGAAGAGAAAACACTAAAGAAGGGCAATTTTGAAATAAAAAGAATAAAATAAGAAATATCAACCAAAATTAAAAAGTTGCTATAATTGCAAAATTGAAAATGTTAGTGTTAATATTGTTAAATTTGATTTTTATTGTGCCACCCAATACAATTTCCCTTTCCTTATTCACGTAATCCTATTTCCTCCATTATTGATTTCGATTTCGTTCTTCACCAATTCTCAGATTATTTCGCTTTTTCGTTATCCTCATACTTTCGATTAGTTATCTTTCTCAATTCCTCATATTTTTTCTTACTCCATTACATCATAGATTTCCTAGGACGTTTTAAACTTCGATTCCGTAATATTTGCATTTCGATATATATCACTTGATATATACAATTTATAAATATATGTTAACGTAAAGTTTCCAAAAAATATGATATACCGGTTATGTTATTTAGTGTATATATACCCCTTCATATTGGAATAATACATATAAATTGACATACATTTATTGTAAAATAGAATATGTTAACTTCATTTATGAATAATATATGAAATAATACATTGTATATTTTATGAATGAAAGGTTATGTTTTCAATTTGTTAAATTGGTTTATGTATTTTATTTCAAATATTCATATAATATATAAATAATAGTAAGTTATGTTTGAAACAACAGTGATTATATATGAAGGATGATATATTAAATGTAATAAATTAAAGAACTTTGATTAGTGTAATGGAAATTTATCAAAAATATATGAAAATAAAATAATTGAACTAAAAACTGAAATATAAATATTTCAAATAAAATTCTAAAACAATATACTAAAATCTAATAATAAGAAGGAAAAACTAATTCAATAAGAAAAAATTGCATCTTTTTCGGCTATGACCAACATGTCTACAACGGCTACATTTAATACGTCTCTTGAACTCTATTTTATTCGACCAATTGAACGTTTTACATTCGGTGGGAGGATGACAACTTTAACTTCTATATTATTGAATATATGCAGTAGTATATTTGTAACAAATCACAGAACATAAACGTATTTTGCAGTAGTATATATGTAAGAAATAAAAGAAAATACTAATGGAATCAAGAAAAAATAAAGAAAACGATACGAAACATGAAGAAAAAAAAAAACTGAATTATATATGTCACTAAATACCTGTTATTGTATATATATAGATGTATATACTGATAACATCATCTATGTATGCAGTGATATATAATGAAATTCAATAATTTATGTATTATTGAATATATGCATTAGTATATATGTAACAAATCACATAACATAAA
Organism: Cucumis melo; assembly: GCF_025177605.1. NCBI lineage: Eukaryota > Viridiplantae > Streptophyta > Magnoliopsida > Cucurbitales > Cucurbitaceae > Cucumis > Cucumis melo. The sequence goes on along the minus strand of NC_066857.1, from coordinate 21,939,877 downwards.
TATGAATAAGATGTATATATCTGATAAATCACATAATAGAAGTAGATTAAACAGTTGTATATAAATGTATATATTGTTCATGAAAACTTTACTAAACAAAAATATGAATAAGATGATCGAAATATACCGTAATTATTGAATATATGTAGTAGCATATAAATTGAGTAAGAAAAAATTACAAAACATGAGAAAAAAATCTGTGTATATATTATTGAATGTATGCAGTAGTATATATGTAACAAACCACAAAACATATATGTATTATTCAGTAGCATATGTGAAAAATCAAAATAGGAGGAACATTGTTGGAATATATGCTATGAAACGAAAGAAGAAAGAACAAATTTTTGAAGGAAAAAATTGTATATTCTACGAAACGGAAGAATAAATAATATAAGAAAAAAAAAAGACTAACCGTATCACAAGAAGCAAATCGAAAGGGAAAAAGAATGAACAATTTTCTTTTGTAATAAAAATCGAAGAAAAATACCGAAGATGGAATTGATGATCGTGAGAAAATAACTTTTGGTTGGACATGAAATTGAAAATATTTATTTTGTAGGATAATTAAAAATATTATTACCATAAAAATAATATTTTATACCATATTTAAATCATTCTGAAGATAATAAATATTACATTAATAAATGAAAATATATATGTATTAATAATTAAGGAAGTTACAATTGATATAATAAATATGATCGTTGATAATTAAGAAAAATATTATTCAAGATTAATGAAATTTGGGTAATAAGGTAAATTTGTCCATTCTTTTGTGAAAAATGTTAGTTCATTTAGGACTTTTATGAAATATATTAAAAAAAAAAGACCCATTGTATAATATCATATAGCAATTTAGACTATTATAGTTGAAACTCTTTTTATTATTTTACGTTGTGGGCCTATTGACTTTTTCCTTTTTCAAAATTATTCTATATGGTATAATTATTTTCGTTTTTTATTCTATTTTTTAAAAAATTCATTAGTGGTTGAATCTAAATTTTGTTACATATGCAAATTTTGCACCATGTTGATAATATTTTTGGTTTAATAGTTCCAAATTTAAAATAGATAGTAAGTAAAATCTTCCTCGACTTTTTGTTTGATAAGTAGATTAATTAAAAGCATTTATAAATCGGTGGCTGTATTCCGTTTTGAATGTTTACAACAAAATATATCCAACATTTGATCCAAATTTGTATTTATTCCTTTGGTTAAAAACTAGTTTTGGTACCTAAACTTTCACAAAAGTAACAATTTGGTCTTAAACTTTGGTTTGTATCGATTTAGTCCATGTACTTTCAATTTTATATTAATTTAGCCTTTAACTTTGGTATGTAATAATTTAGTCCATATACTTTCAATTTTGTAACAATTTAGTCCGAACGTCAAAAAATTCATCAAAATTTGATGTTAATTTTTATTATTTTATGATAGAGACTTTGTATTTTATAAAATTATTGAGTCTTTGATTAGTTTATCGGTTTAGTTATGCATGCAAGAAATCTTATCAGATTTCCAAAGTAATTTTTATGATGGGAACTAAATCGTTAAAAAATTTAAACTGCAAAGACTAAATAGTTATATAATAAGGACTCAAGTTTAGAGACTAAATTGTTACTTCTATAAAAATTTATTTACCAAAAATAATTTTCTAGGAAGCACTGACACATTACTTTTGATGGAGTGTTTGTGTTTGACACTAAAACGCGTTAGCGATTACAATCACACTTTCGCAAGCATCTCAATGTGATTGTGAACAAATGTTTCGGTCCGAGAAAAATGTTTTAGGAAACAAGTTTAAGAGGAAAAGGTTTTTGCAAACATTTAAAAGCGTGTTTGACGAAATAAGATGGGTTATAAGACTATAAGCTACAAGGGACAACAACTCGTGAGTTTTAAGCTATGATGATAAGTTTTACCCTCATATAGTAGGTGGCAAGCGATCATACAACATAATAGTTACTTGTAAAGCAAACTAACAAACAAAATGAAATACATAGGATGAAACGCTGTGATAAAATGAAGTGGGAGCAGGCATTCAACTATAAGCGACCGGCTTTGAATAAAGTATGACCATAACATTATCCCCTACTCAAATGGTTGATGACCTCGCGAATCGACTCTGTTCGAACTCAACAATACGTTGAGCAATTGTCTGGAGGATTTTTGTGTATTCTACATTTGACTTCTCTATCTTAGTGGCTCTTCCACTCCTCTTGGGAAACTCCCATCTGTTGCTTCGGTATTCTAACTTGGTTGCCAAATGTTGGGGGCCTTCTACTGACTTTGTTCTTGACATCTCTCTTTAACATTGTAGACGGATGCTTCGAAACATCACATTGTTTTCCAGTATGGTCGAGATAATAGAATTTCAAATTTCTCACGTGGATGACAAGATGAACCTTTATCCACAAAGTCAAATACACCCCTTAAAGAGGCTTTTCCGACTTTGTCGGCAACTTTCACGGATCTTTTATATTCTCTTGTGCTTATTCCGTAATGTGGTAAATCATTGGCCATGATATCCTATTTCTATTACATCATTCTATCCTTAAAGAAATTTGTCTTTGAGTTTTAAAACGGAAATGAAGGTAAAAATAAAAAAGTAAGCCACCCGAAAGGAAACATCTTGGAACATTCAACATAAAAAACATCCAATCTTCGTGATCAAGCCAGTGAACCCAATAATTAACTTGTTCAAAATATACTCTATTTTAAAAAGAATGGGTAAAATTTTCAGAAAATGAGGAAAAGTCCATTTTGTAAGAGTGAAGAAAATCCAACTGGGGATGTGTTTATTGCACTTCATTAAATTTGTGTATGCGTCGATCAATAGACTTCAATGAAAGGGAATGGGGTCCAAATTTGAACTCGATTGGGGTTTGTGTTTTAGGCAGAAACAGAATACATGGGTCATGGGTCTGAAGAAAGGGTAAACATTTTGCGAGACCAAATGGGTTATCAAAAAGTTGTGTCACCTTCTTCTCCTTTGTGTACAATTGCAAATGAGTTGTCAACACGCTTTTGAGGATCTTCTTCATCAACCACACTGTTTTCTTCTTTCTTTTCTATAAACGATGTGCCTTTCATCTTCTGGTTTGGTCACCTCTGCCTTGCAGACGAAATACTAATTTTTTTTTAATCGAGACATGTTATCTCCCCTATTATTTCTTAGTTGACTGTAATTAGATTTTCAAGTTTCTTCAAATTAGTTTGTCCATGGGTATTTTCTTCTTTTTTAGAAATTTTGTGTGGAATCTATTTATTTCATCGTTTTCTTCCTCGTAATAAATTTAATAAGTTACATCCTTTCTAAGTTCTTGCAAATGTTTCGAAAATTCTCCACTTTTGGAGTTATCTCTCCCAAAAAACATTGGATTTTCTTGCTCCACTTTTTGAGTTATCCCTCCCTGGATTCTCTTGACATCCTTCTTCATTTCTTCAAAAACTTCATGATTGATGTACAATTTGGGTGTTCTTGAATAAGCTTCTTCATCATAATTGTTGTAGGACGGATTCGTGAATTTTCTTACATATTTATCGGTCTTTCTTGGTTGTTTTCCATAACAAAAATAATAATTTATGTCCCAAATTGTAGTACTTTTATAAAATTTCATTCCTGCAACTCCTGATGTTTTTTTTTTCTTTTTTTTGTCTTTTGAAATTTTAAGGGTTTCCCTCGTTAGATGTGTGTTGCTAAGTAATGAGCACAACTCATAAAGCCCCCTCTTGTGATTGGGGTCACGAAGAGTTTCTCATTCTTCAACCCATGGTAGTTAACATTGGCCCAGATGGTTGCTTTGAAACGAAAATTGATGTATATCAAATAAGAGAATTTTATTAATGTTTAAAAGTTGTGAATACACGAAGACAAGTGCTCTATTTATAATTGAAAAGAAAACAAATTTTAATTATTATGTTAAAGAAAAAGATAATTATATTTGTTGAAATAAAACGACTTTTGGATTTGTTGGAGATTTGATAATTATATGTATATGTGGAAATATATATATAATTATTATGTTAAAGAAAAAGATAATTATATTTGTTGAAATATAATTATTTAAGGAAAAGATATTTTTTAAGGGAGAAAAAGTAAAATAATTATATTTTGGGAAAATATAATTATTTGTAAGAAGATAATTAATTATTTTGGAGAAAGATAAATAATAATTAATTATAGTGGAAGATAATTAATTATTTTGGAGAAAGATAAATAATAATTAATTATTGTGGAAGATAATTAATTAGTTTGGAGAAAGATGAATAATAATTAATTATTGTGGAAGATAATTAATTATTATGCAGAAAGATAAATAATGATTCTGGAGTGAAGTTGTTATGGTTGGGTTAAGATAATTCATGTTGGAAATTATAAATGATTTATTGGAAAAGATTTGATTGATTAAAATAATTGAGGATTTAAGTTAATTTGAAATTTTGAAGGGAAAAGTTGGTTTTGGTGGAATTGGATTTAATTGAGTATATATATATATAGATATATATATTCAATTAATAATTTGGAAAAGTGTAGTTAATTATATTATGGAATATAATTATATTTGTTTGGAAAAGAAGATAATCCATGAGAAAAGAGATGGTTGATTTGATTGGACGAAAAAGATATATATTTATTTATAAGAGAGAATAATGGTTTAAATAAATATATATGTTTATTGTAGATTTTGGTGAGAGAAAAATAATAATAATATAGAAGTATTATTATTATTACTAATGGTTATAAATGCCTAAGATTTTGTGTATTAAGACATTTATTGAGGAAAGATAATGGGAATAAAGATATATGTATATTTTTTTGGTATTATATCTATATATCCTAAAAGGAAAAGGAAATAATAATAATAAATATTATTGTTATTATTTGGGTCTATAAATAGCATTGGAATGCTTAAGTTAGAAAGTAAAGAAAAAAAAGAAAAAGATTCTTCATCTTCTTCTCTAAGATAACTCTCTGCTGACGCCACCTCATCAGTTGAAGTTAAGATTGGTCTCTTTGGAAGCTTGAGGATTTAAAGTGATGAATTTTCTCATCAAGGATAAGAGGATGTTTCAACCTCCATCTGAGTAACCTTGGTAAGCAAATAAAATAAAATTAATATTTTATTAATTTAATTTTGGATCTTTTTGGGGTTTCTTTAAAGGTTCAATGACTAATTTTTAAGATTTAAATCTTGGATTTTTTTCCAATTAAGGGTGAATTGGTTTCAACCCCAATTTTTAGAAAATTAATTTGAGAGAATTTTTTGGATGTTAGCCAATTGCTAAGTTCATTAATTAAGATACTAAGTTTTCCTTTTATGATTAGGATCAAGTTAATTGGAAATTTTTTACTGTCAGCTAGGGAGTACTTTGTTTGGCTAAAATCTCCAGGTAAGAGATTCTCCTACTAGACCTTCGAACTGAATTTAAGAGACCGCATGTAATTATGATAATGCATTGATGGTAGCTAAAATGCATAATTCATTATATTGATTGATGATGATGACTAATGTTATGTTAATGACTGATAATATGTTGTTGACGACTGTTGATGTTGATGTTAATGCATGATATATTAATCACATGATAGATTAAGGACGTTAAGTTTAATATTCATGCCATGTTATGATGATTTGTTATGATACATGCTATGGATAGGGTGTTCTGTTAACTTTATCTATTAAATTGTACCTGCATGGGTGTCATTCGGGATCACCACCTTTTTAGGATTGCGTAGTCCGACGAGACCGCCAGTCTGGCATTGACATAGACATGATTCGAGTGATTCGACGGGATCGCTCGCAGCCCGATTGTCTTAGTATTTCCTCCGGGTACACTACAAACCAGTTTGTCCTAGGTGTTCCTTTGGGATCACCGAAGACCAGTTATGTTCCTCCGGGATCACATGTTGCACGTGTTCGGGAACGTACCAGTTCTTGAGTACCACTTTTTAGGACTCTAATGGGAAGTTAACAGACACCTAGCGGGGCTAGTAGTAGGTCCCTTACTGAGTATATATTTATACTCGCTCTTTCTATGTTTAATATTCCAGGCGAAGGTAAAGGTAGAGGAAAGCTGGCGAGCGACAGGGAAGGATCCGTGACATGTCATATGGGGACTCAGTTTTGCTTCCGCGTCTATGTATCAGTGTTTCAGCATTCTGTTTTTAATGAAAATGTAGTTTCTCTTCTTTCAAAAAAGTCTCTTGTCATTGTTTCTTTTTAGTAATGTCCTCAGCTTAGTATAAAGAGTTGGGTCGTTACATGTATTGACTCTAATCAAATTATTTTGTTGGTATTCTCTAGTTTGAGAGTAGTAAAAAGGGCATGAGTAGTCAAAGCTTTAAAAAGATTGGTTGGTGCTTTTCTTCGAGTTGGTATTTTTTCATGTAAGTTCATGTAATTTTCAGTTTTATTGCTTTCTTTAATTAATTAATTTATTTATTTATTTATTTTGTAATTTTACTACTTATTCATGAGGTAAAACTGCAAAGTTTTTCCTAACAATTGTTTTTATTTAAAAATTATTGAAAACAGTACCAATTGACATAGAAATATCAATGGTAGATGCACTTTAAAGAATGTCTGGCACCTAAATGCATTTCTATTACTTTTTCAAATGAAAATTAGTTTAATTTTACCATAGATATTATGATGATTTAAAAAAAAAAAATAGTATTAGAACATTACAACTCAATAGCAACAGCTTGTACTTTAAGGAAACTACATAGCTTGAGGTTAAGTCACAGAAATAGTACACTAAACAAAAATCGGCCAAAAATAGCTCATAGCCTAAACAAATCAATTATAATAATAGATGCAAGAGGAAAAGAGCGCAAAGAAAGCCCTACAAAATATACGAAAGATTTAGAGAAAATATCTAGTTTGACTAGGATATTTCACAAATATCTTAAAATAATTTTTTTTTTCTTGATTAGGATTTCCTACATTTTAGGACAATTTTAACTTTATCATTAACATTAATTATATAGGTACTTCAAAATTAAGTTATATATATATATATATATATATATATATATATATATATATATATATATATATTCTTATTTACATTATATTGACCATTTATTAACTAATTTATAACTTCCTTAATTATTATATTAATTAACGTAAAATGTTTGGAAAAAACGTTATCTTATATAATTTATTTTCATTTATTATCAAATAACATATCTTTTAATATGGAAATAATTTTCAAAATAGATCTTGATTAATTTCGGTACTAAATATTTCATCTAAATTGTTCATCCGCTGGCAGCAACTTCTTGAATTTCCTCACTAGTAATTTCTGCAGTCATTCAGTTTTGTTCTTCACCAATTCCAGTACATCCAGTTTCGTTCTTCGTCGATTTCTATTTCATCCATCACCAATTCTAATTTCGTTATTCACTGATTCCCAATTTATTTCATTATTTTGTTCTCCTCATACTTTCGGTTAGTTGTCTTCCTCAATTCCTCATATTTTTCAGTACTCCATTACATCGTAGTTTTCCTAAAACGTTTAACCTTATATTCCGGAATATTTGTTTTAGATATATACCACTTCATATATATAATAATGCATATATTTTGACATACAGTCGCCAAAGAATATGATATGTATGTTATGTGATTTAGTGTATATATACCCCTTCATATATACAATAATACATATAAATTGACATATAGTAACCAATAAATATGATATGTGTGTTCTATGATTTAGTATATATTTACCTCTTCTTATTTACCATAATACATATATATTGACATCCAGTAACCGAAGAATATTATATGTTTGTTCTGTGATTTATTATATATATACATCTCCTTAATTGCAACATAAATTATTAGTGACATATATTTCTAATATTTTTTGGTAGGATGACCAAAATTGCAGTCTACTTCGATGATTTTTTCAATGAATCAACAATTATGTTTGTTTTAGTGTGTCCAAAATAACAGTTAATGGACATATGTGCTATAAAGAATTGTACACTAGCCTTAGATCCAAGTTAGGCAGTTTTATTAATATGAACAATATTGATATATACCTTTACCTAGGTCCTATAAAATGTGTTAAGAAGGATTTGTTATTTATTGTCTTTTTTACTTTCAATTCCAATGTTTAATATCCGTTATATACATAATATTGTTACACATATACGATAATTTTCCATTATACTTTCAAATTCAACTCTTTAATTAATCATCTAATTTCCTGAATATTCCATATCTACCAATGATGTTTTGATTATTTTCCTTAGTTTTATAGTTGAAAATTTGCATTGCACTATTACATGCGTAATATTATTTACAAACACTTTATCACATTTTCCATTTTAATATATATCCAATTCTAAAATATATAATAGACATGATATTATTATATATACACGATATTAAATCCAATGTAACGTATTCATTCTGGTCAACAAAAAAATGGTTGAATAGGGAGGATATGTTAAATTGATTTATGAATAGTATATATGAAATAATATATTGTATATTTTATGAATGAAAAATTGTGTTTTCAATTTGTTAAATTGGTTTATGTATTTTATTTCAAATATTCATATTATATGTAAAAAATAATAAGTTATGTTTGAAATAATAGTGATTATGTATGAAGGGTAGTATATTAAATATAATAAATTGAGGAATTTTGATTTTCTGGAAATTTTTGGAAAAAGATAAAAATAAAATAATTGAACTAGAAACTAGAATATGAATAAATCAAATAAAATATGAAACAATCATATATACTAAAAGTCTAATAATAAGAAGGAAAACCTAATTCAATAAGGAAAACTTGTATCTCTTTCATTTATCGCCAACACGTCTATAACGGTCACATTTAACACTTCTCTTGAACTTCATTATTTTAGAAGGAATTTAATCTTCTTTGGTCGACCAACTAAACGTTTTACATTTGGTGTGAGGATGAAAACTTCAATTTTTGTATTATTAAATATATGCAGTAGTATATTTATAACAAATCACAGAACATAAACGTATTATACAGTAGTATATATGTAAAAAATCAAAGAAAATATTAATCAAATCGAGAAAAAAAATAAAGAAAACGATACAAAACATGAAGGAAAAAAACTAAACTATATGTGTCACTAAATACCTATTATTGTATATATACAGATATATATACTGATAACATCATTTGTGTATGTTGGAATTTATGTCCTAAAACTCGTAGTTTGTAATCATATTCTATTCAATAAAGTCGTTATTGAGAAATTGAATACTATAATCGTAAATCCAATAAACTAAGATCCTAAGACTATTTTGAGTAAACTTGAACTTTATGTAGAGACATAAATATGAATTAAGTTCGAGTAAATAGCCTAAATAGTCTATAATATATAAATAAAGGTTGGGCGCCTTATTCAGAGATACTATGTATGCAGCCCGCTTTGTAGTTAATACAAACGATGTAATCCTGAATTGTTCATGAAAGTGGGGGCATCCTATGTAAAAGGTTTACATAAGACAAAACCATGAAATAGTCACTTTTATGTTATAACGCCATTTACTGTTTAAAACTATCTCGATTATTGATGACCTAGGTAACTTAATCTTAATCTGAGCTAATTGTGGACTCTTGTTCACATGAGATTATCCTTAAATTTGCATAGGTGAGGTGAGGGCAACTCATTAGCGTTAACCCAATAAGTCTCCCATTTCAGGGGTAAGATCGGGTGGATAGTTGGGAACATAGGGTGCAAAACGAAATTCACTCTTACCCGCTTTAGGGTTAATAGATAGGTTGTTCCCTTAAAGACTGAATCCAAGTCTTGAACAAAAGGACCCCACCTTCTCATTGGCCCAAGAGAGATTCAATTTATAGGTTGATCCTTAAAACTAACTGTTCAATAGTGGATTAGTGGGACTTAAGGAGAAAGATGTAGTCTTAGGGGTAAAACGGTACTTTTTGACCCAGCCAAGCTTACGAACAACCTGTGAAGGATTAACGTACTAATCATGGTTATATCAAATGGACATAAATATATCTATAGTGAGAGGAATGCAACTATGAGACTTTAGTGGAATGACCTGTTAGTTAAAGGAAGTTGATTAGCTTGGTATAAAAGAGTTTAACCAGTTAATCTCGGATCGTTGGAGCCCATGATCTATAGGTCAATTAGGTTCCCTTGCTAGCTCATATGGAATAAACTTAGAACAACATGATAAAATGAGTTGAATTATTCAATTTTGGAGAGGAGAGAGAAACCAACAAGTATATGTGATATAATTGTCGGTTTTTAGATTACTAATAGAGCTGTATGCTTAAATGAGATTTAATATTAAAGATATGAATGCGGATTCATACTCGGAAGCTCAAAAAATATGGAAATAGTCAAAGTTATAAAAAGTCAAACTTTGACCGGTAATATATTCAAATGTGATTTGAATCTTGAGAAAATAAATACGGATTGATGCTCGGAAGGTCAAAATTAGTCAAGACGGACAAAATTGTTAAAAGTCAAAATGTTGACTTTTTGGTTTGAAAAGTCAAAGTTTGACTTTGACCAAATGACAATTTTACCTTTTGACCAAAGGTTGAAAAATCCAACATTTTGTTGGATAAACCCACTAACTATAATGGGCTAGGTGTTAGCAAACTAATGAAGACATTAAGCCCACTAATGGTTAGTGGGTTATGTGTTGTTGACCCATGTGTTTGCATGTACATGCAACCTTGCGTGTGAATTCTCTATAAAATGGGCTCTTGGGGCCTTAAAGAAAAGGCTTAGCAATTTTTTTAAAACAAATTTGGGCTGCTATTTTTCTGTTTGGTTTTTTAAAAATAAAAAATTAAAACCCAACCCTTTTCCATATTTTTTTCATCTTATTTTTCTCTCTCCCAGTTTTCTTCATCCAACGGGTCCCACAACTCGGTTCTAAGTCCGGAGGATTGTAGGTCAACTGTAGTGGTAGTTCAAGCATCAATCCGAGCTTCGAACGTAAGCTTTTCTTAAAAAATCCTATATTTAATCTTATTTTAGTTTAAGATTTTTTTGTTAATTAATTACAATTAGGGTAAAATTTCGGTCTTTCTTTCGCTTGCTCGTTTAATCTCTATCAGTGTACGCAGTGATATATAATGAAATTCAACTACAACTTATGTATTATTGAATATATGTAGTCGTATATATGTAATAAATCATATAACATAAATATGAATAAGATGTATATATCTGATAAAACACATAATATAAGTAGATTAAACAGTGGTATATAAATATGTATATTGTTTACGAAACCTTTACTAAACAAAAATATGAATAAGATGATCGGAACATGCCGTAATTATTGAATTAATGCAGTAGTATATATGTAACAAATCAAAAAACATAAATGTATTATTTAGTAGCATATGTGTACAAAAGCAAAATAGGAGGAACATTACCAGAATATATGCTACAAAACGGAAGAAGAAAGAACAAATTTTTTAAGGAAAAAAATATATGCTACGAAATGAAAGAAGAAATAACAAATTTATGAAGGAAAAAAATATGCTACAAAACGGAATAATAAATAATATACGAGAAAAAAAAAGACTAACCGTATCACAAGAAGTAAATCGGAAGGGAAGAAGAAATAACAACTTTTTTTTTATAATAGAAATCGGAGAAGAATGTCGACGTCGAAATTGATGATCGTGAGAAAATAACTTTTGGTTGGACATGAAATTGAAAATATTTATTTTGTAGGATAATTAAAAATATTATTACCATATAAGATAATAATTTATATCACATTTAAATCATTCAAAAGGTAATAAATATTATATTAATAAATACAAATATATATGTAATAATTAAGGAAGTTATAATTGATATAATAAATATAGTTGTTGATAGTTAAGGAAAATATTGTTCAAGATTAATGAAATTTGGGTAATAAGATAAATTGGTCCATTCTTTTGTGAAAAATGTTAGCACATTTAAAATTTTTATGAAATATATTAGAAAGAAAGGTCTATTGTGTAATATCATACAACAATTTAGGCTATTCTAATTGAAAGCCCAGAAGATAATTAACCCAGAGGATCAATGAAAAAAATACGTCCCACTTAATTGTTCTAAGCATAAGTGAGGAGATTATGATTTCATGAAGTCAAATGTTACATCTTGCCATAAACCCATAAGTGATAGATGACTGCACACTAGCCTAGCCCTCCAAACCCGATGATGAAAACATTTTTCAGCGCTGATGTCACGAGTCTAAATGAGCTTCATATCCCACTAAGAGATCTAACAGGTGGACTGGCTCTAAGCAAGCACCTCCACCCAAATAGACATGAAATGGTTACTTGAAGAACATGTGATCAAAAGGCTCATTTGTCCATTTGCATAGAAAACACGTCACGAAGATTAAGGTATTCCAACTATGTGATTGAGTTTGTGTGTAAAGTCTATCTTAAACAACCAACCACGAGATAAAGGAGTGTCAAAGATTGTTCCTTCGAACCATTGAAGTATATTAGGGATGGGCATGATAGACCATTAAGCATTGCCAACCAACCAAATCGTAGGTGATTGGTCAGAAATAAGGAGAAGTTCAGTCCGTGCCGGTTAGAGAAAAGTTCAAACCAACAACATTTAAAAAGATTCTAAAGGCTTAAACCATTCGACTGCTGATCGGTTTGCACTCCTCCATTGTTAGGGCTAATTTGAACATTTACTAAACCATAATCGATTTTGTTACAGTTTGGGCCAAAAATTGACTCTGACCGATGCATGCTCCTAGAAGTATATACCAATATACCTAATGTAGAAGGAATGCGATTATTTGGGTAATATCTGAGGTTAATTCTCTTTTTACCCCCATTAGTAACAAACTCTATAAATAAGAGTTCTCCCATTTTGTATAGAAAACCTAGAAAGCACAGACATAGATGCACAACATAACGACACCGAGTTTTTTAAAAAATAGGACACAACATGTTGAGGACACGCTATTCTTTTATTAAAAAATTAAATATATGTCATGCATTTAAGAATATTGTGAAATATTCCATTTAAAAACGTCAAAATATCAAATTAAGCACCAAGGTTTGAATGTATGTGAATGATTGGGTGTGAACGTTTGGGCGTGGAGGTTTGTGTGTCATGAAATGAGGTGTATCATAGTCGTTGGAGGTTTATTTTTAGGAAAGTAAAAGGATAGAGACAATAGTAATAACCTTAACATGTGGGGTTAATGGTCTGTCTTTGGGATGAGCAAGTGGGCTTTTAAAATAGTTTTAATAATTCTTTTCCTCCAAATCTATAGGTTTCGTTTCCCTAGATTTGTCCTAGTTATGTTCCTAGATGTGTGCAGTTGTGTCTAGGCATGTCCGAAATTAAAAAAAAAACTAAATAAAATAATTGACATGCTAGTTGGCATGTCGAAACGTGTCCGACACCAATACTTGGCCATCTTAGGAGTGTTAGTGTTTCTTAGTGAAACACATTATCATTTTAATAAAAGCTCCAAAATCAGAAGACCACCTCCAGCCAAGAACACCACTGCCCTCCTAAAAAATCCAAACTTTAATGTCCTCAAAGTCCAAAACGCCAAGCCCTTCCCGTCAAATCGAAATTACCCCTCCATGGCAAGAGGAAAATCCTTAATTTCTTGTCGCGTCTTTGCCTGACCTACTCTTAATGTCGCCTGATGTGAATGATCCCTTAACTGAACAAAGGGATGTTAAGTTGCCCCAAGACTATTTTGAAGACTCCGTTTGCGATCCTTTAACCCCATCTGAAGAATTGGTTGAGGATCAATAAGACGCAACCTTAGTCCTGTTTAGGTCACCCTGCTAAAGAAGTCTTGGAGAAGACTCTTGATTACCTACTCTTCAAAGGTGACGAAAAAGCCTCTAAGGTAGCAGGCGAGACACATGCTCCTTCACTACCTGCACAAACAAGTAATCAAAAAAACTCAGCGGGAGAAGGTGAAGATGAAGATTAATACTTCAAATTCACTGGAAACACCTTTGGAAAACCAGTGATGGATAGATTTGAAGAGATGTTCGCATACCAAGTTGATCTGCAAGAACGCGCGATGAGAAATTAGAAGCAACTTCAGACTTGAAACTAAAGATTGACATTTGTGACCAACATCATCAAACTCAACTTGACAAACTCACTTTGGATGTTGCGCTTCTCAAAACGTAAAATGAAGCAACCCAAGCACAAACCAAAGCGTTGAACAATTTGGTTAGGTGAGCTCAATGCGGAATGATGCATAATACAAATCCCAGATGAATTATCTCTATGCGGCCATTGTAAGCCTCGTGCCTGCTTCCATTTTTCTGCCTAAATTTGAGGAACTCCTACCTAAGTGTGAACCTTAAATTTGGGGGTGTTATTTTTTCTTCTTTTGTAATTTTGTTTTTGTCACTTATGTAGTTTATCATTCTTTTGTAATTATATTCTTTGCAATTCAAGTACACATTTTGATGCATGCGAGCTTAAGTTTTATTTGTCACTTAGGTATCCAACTTGTTAAGAAAACCTACTTAGGAAATATTTCTAGAAAAATTAAGTTCACTAGATTAGCAAGCTATACTTTAAACCTCTTTTATAAGATTTTTCTAAGTAAATCTTATCATTCACTTTTCAGCAAGGTCCTTTTAAGCAATGAGGACCTTGCTATATTTTAAATATGGGGTGTAGAGGTCCAAGCTAACGCTTTCGAAAAATTGAAAGATTCTTTTCTAGTTGTTTTAAATAAGTCATTTTCACAAAAGTTAAGAGCATTAATAATAATAATAATAATAATAATAATAATAATAATAATAATAATAATAATAATAATAATAATAATAATAATAATAATAATAAAAGTTTCAAATTCAATTGAAATAAAACTTCAATGTTGTCGCCTTTCAACAAAAAATAAGAAGCAAAGCTTTAAAAATCTGAGAGTAAAGTAAATAAGTGGCGATAAGAATTATAGTTGAGGAGATGAACAAATTTATAAAATACCAATGATTTCCCACTCAACGTCATACACAAATAAATAATAAAATTTTCTTTGCCAAAAAGGAAACTAAAATATTTCGAAAATAAAGCCATTTCTAAAAATTGAAAAAAAAAAGATTTTCTGGGAATGAACAAGGATATTATGAGACTTAAGCTTACCGCATTCTGAACTTCTAAATATTTCCATAGTTGGAAGGTCATGACTTGAGTGGAATTGTATGACGACTAGAATTAGGATGCATTATGAGAAGTTTAGTGGATGCGAGGAGGAAGGTAAGTCTTAGGTGTGGAGCTATGCTTGAGGACAAGCATTATTTTAAATTGGGTGGGGGGGGGGTGTGATAACTTGTAAAAATACAAGATGGTCTTTTAGGTAAAACAACGAAGTCAAAACGCGAGATATATAAAGGACCAAAACACAGGTTTTTTTGCAAATTTATAAAGTTAATAGAATACAACTTATAGAAGTCACCATTTCTGATTAACTATGTTTTAAAGTGCTTTTAAACGTAGGATGATGAAAAGAAGAAGCGAAGTGAATCGTAGAAGAAAGCGTTCAAGGGCTTAGCGACAAGAAGCTATTTGGCGATCCAAATCGTAAGGCGATTTGACAAAATTCATAAAGCATGGTAATTCGCTAAAAGACAAAAGTGGTAGTTGGAGTTGATGTGACATGAAACAACTACTTTCTATGCTGACAATTGCAGAGGATAAGGACAATTGTGCAGTAGGACATGATTATTTTGGGCCCGTTTGGTAACATTTATTTTTCCTGTTTTTTTGTTTCATGTTTCTTGTTCCCTATTTCTTCTTTTTTTAGAACAAGAAACAGGAAAGTTTTTTATAACCGTTTATGTTTCTTGTTTCTTTAAGAAAAGAAACAAAAACAGAAAATGTGTTTGGTAACTGTTTCTTGTTTCCTGTTTTTATTATTTCTTGTTTAATAGTTTGTTTGATTGCTCCTCTTTAAGATTTATTTTTATTTTATTAATTTTATTTTATTCACAAGTAATTCAATTAAAAATTAAATAAAAATTAAATAAAAATTCTTGTCCTACATTAAACATAAAAATGAAAATTATCAAAAGTACTTTATATCATTTAATACAAAGAAGTCCTAGTACACAAATAAAATAAATAACATAAACATAAAATTGTTTTTATCCTTTAAATGTTGCCTAAATTATATTCAGACCATTTCTCGTAGATGCTGTCGACTCACATCTAATTCAATTATATCAATCTGCAAATTGGCTGACAAATTATTTGTATCTTCAACGATCATTAATTCATTGCTAAAGTCATTGAAAGATCATCTTGACGATTATTCAATCTAATATAATTGTGAACTGTGCAACATGCTATCAGTATATATTTTTGTGTCTTGATCGGGTAAGGAGGCATTTGCTTAAGAATAGGAAATCGAGCCTTCAGCACACTAAAAAAATGTTCGATGACATTTCGCAGTGAAGAATGTCGATAATTAAACACTTCTTCTCTACCTTAAGGGTGATGTCTCCTTTCTCTAAAATCTTGTAAATGATATCTTTGACCTCGAAATGGTGCTAAAAATCCTGGCATATTTGAATATCCTAAATCAACAAGATAGTATTGATCTTCATATAATAAAGCAAATAAAAAATTATTACAAAGTCTACAGTAGAATTAAAGTTCTGAAAAACACATAATTATTTACTTCTTTTAGGTATAGGAAATTTATTCTCAGGATTCTTGATACATTCTAGAAGTATGAGAGAATCATTGGCTGATCCTTCCTAACCAGATATGACGTACGTGAATAACATATCAAATGAGCAAACACACATTATATTCCATGTTGTGTTAGTTTTTCTTCCACGAAACGGTATTTGTTCATTTTGGAGAATACTTGCAGGAACATGAGTGCCATCATAGCACCAATACAATCCTAAAAAAAAAAAAACACAAATATATTTCAAAACATTATATTTCTGAAAATAAATCAAAACATTAACGCATTACCTTAAAGAAAGGGTAATATTTGGAATTTGATACGATCTCCATTGGTACAGTGTCTATATTGGGTGGGCGAATAATTTCTCTATCAAGCTTGCAAACTTTGCTCAAAACAAGGTTAAAAGCTAGAGAAATAGTATGACCCAAATGTTGAAATCTTTCTGCTGCTATACGATTGCTTTCATTATGTGATATGATTAACAAGAATATAGCAACTTTTTCTTGAACAGTAAGATACCTAGATGATTTCAAATTTGTCTTTGATTTTAAATCTTCACACAACCTTATGAATGTAATTCTTTTCTTCCTAAAACAATCAAAGTATCTTCTATCGTTTCCATTTAACAACTCGATCACATAATCATGTCCTCTCAATGCAGAAGTTCTACATGGTTGTTTTGAAGATTGTATCCTGTGCAAGCTCATGTAGAATAAAGTTAAAAGAAATGCAGATACTATCATTGATCGTCGTCGTCAGAATCAAAATTGTCATCAGAATGATTAAATTGAATCAAGTCCATATCAATTCACTAGTATATCCCTAAATCAAACACAAAAACATACAAATTCATCTTAGTACATAAAACGTAGCCATGTTAAAAAACAACACAAAACCATAATGTCAATTCAAGTTCATATCAATTCAAAGTCAAACATACAAATCCATGTTCAAGTCTAATATTAAAAAGTAAATGACATAATCCTAAAACAACCCTAAGTGACATCTAAAGCCTATTTATGAAATCTCTCTTCTTGAATCGGGCATGCATAAAATTAGCTTTCTCCAAGCAAGATCTCCGTGCAAGAGTTTCGGTATTTTGGAATAACTCTCTCCAAAACATCCTCCATTGTATTTAAAATGTCTAAACATTCCATCAACTCTTCATGGAGATCATCTTTTTTACTTGATGTTTGGCTCTCGTCAACTTGACTAGATGTACAACCAAAATATCTTTTCTCAAAGATGTCATTTTTTCTCTTTGCATTCTTTGTATCTACATCTAAGAATGATGAGAAGAAACAACCAAATTCGTCTTTCTTTCTTTGAACTCGTTTTTTTCTTTTTCCTTTATCATTCTCTTCAACACCAACGTTTGTGTTGCTTGCTACATCATTTTTTTCAAAATCTGAAATAAGTCTTGTTGATGGGTAAGCATTTACACCTGTTGCAGTAGTATCTCCAAAAATCCTTACGAGCTTTTCATAATGTGGGCAACCACTTTTTCTAAACTTTTTAGCTCTCTTATTCACCTTAAGAAAATAAAAACTTTTTACTCTCTTATTCATCTAAAGATGATTAGAAATGGAAAAAAATGCAACTATTATGTCTTAAAAAGCTCGTTTCATTGCTCCTTTTCAAGATTGATGGTACCTAATAATGGATCCCAATCATTTCATGTGATATCACTCAATATCTTTTTGAAGTATTTGTAAATTTGTCTTAATTTGTTGAATTTATTTTTCAATTGATCATGAGAATAATTATATCATGTACTAGCATTTAGTTGGCTTCTCATATAATTCCAACTAGTCTTTGTAAATGTTGTAGTTGGTCGATTGCCTTTTGTAACCTTTTCATCCATTAAGTCTACAAACAAAGCTTTACTCTTATTTGACCATGGTCCCTCACTTTTTAATCCATCAATCTCAACAACGTCATCGACACAAAGTTGTTGAGTTGATTTTTGTGACATCCTTTTCACATAATGGCAAATCTAAAACTTAGTGGCAAAATTAAAATAAACAAACAAAATATTCATACTTTACATACCCTTTCTACATAATGAAAAATCTAGGTCAAAATTGAGTATTAAACTTTGTGGCTATGGATTATAACAGAGACTTGACCATTTATGAGCACTTACTATTGCTAGAATGATTAGGAATGATTACGATTGATTTTGGCAAAAGTAGAATGCAAAAGTAGATCTTCATTGCGGCCAATTTACAACAGTATTAAAAGCTTTGCAAAAGTAGAATGCAACTTTAGAATGATTATGATTGAGTTTCAAATGAACCAATTTATAACAAACGGTTCTATTAATCTATCTTCATTGAGGCCAAAATTAACTAAAGATTGAACTTAAAAAAAAAAGTAGATTCGCACTCTTAACAAAAAGTACCCTGCCAATGTCCCATTGACAATTGATCACCATCTCTTCTTCACTGTTGGGCTAGGAATTAACCCATCTCCCACTTGTTATTCGCACCACCCCTCTCCTACAAGCACATTTCTTCAAAACTGAAGGCGTTTTCACCATAGATTTCCTAAGAAACCCCCCTCTCAAATTCAACTATTTAGGACATGGACCTAAAAATTTGCAGACTACAACTGCAACTAAGCTCTATAAATTACAATACAACTCTACAAATTACAATACAACTCTACAATGGAACTAGTTCTGCAAGATACAGGCATGAGGAGCAATGGTATCTTAAGCAAATTGTTCAACACTTTCTTTAAACTACAATTAATTAATCAATTCTTTTAAAAAAAACTATACAGAAACAAAAAATTCCAATAACATTCTATAAGGCTTCCTCAAAACCAAAAATGATAAATTACAATCCAATCATCCACAAACGAAACTAACAAATTGAGCATCGCCAAGGAGCTAAATTCACATAAAAAACCAACTAATCAAACCTAAAATGAAGATTCTCCAAACTAAGTTAATCGAAAAAAGTCCAAAATACAGGTAAAAAAAGAAATTCATTGGAGTTACTAATTAAATTTTCATGGAACCTAATGCTAACAGTTACTTCCCATTACAAAATCTGGTGAATTATGATTTTAGGTCTTTGAGATAAGCCCATTGCTTCATGCAGTTGAACTGAAAAAATCTTTTGGAGATTCGTTAGCTTACAGACGGGAACAAGACAGAACTGTTATGATAGAATAAAAAACTAGAGACATGCAGCAGCGGAGTTTAAAGGATCATGATTTACTCTATATACATCTAAACGATTTAGCAGTTAACATGCATCTACCATGCAATGAATCTAAACGAAGAGAGAGGAAGGCGATGTACTTACCTTTGTAGTTCTCAACTTCTTATTTGGTCCAAAACTTCTTCTCTTCCTGAAAATCACGAGCAAGGACAACCACCAAGCTGACCAACTATGCTCAGGACGAAGAACGGAGTTATGGGACTCTGTTATGCAAAGAGAATTTTTAGAGAGATATGGAAGTCAATCGTTTAGGTATTTTTCCAGAGAGAACCTCTTTTTTCTCATTCGGTAATGAAAAGTTTTATATGAAATTTTCATGCAAATTTTCATGTAAATTATTTCATATCTTATTAACACCTAATCAATTTATTAACTCTTTAATGAAATTAGTGGCTTCAAATTCATAATAATTTGCCACATTTCCCATTAACCGTTAATTAATAAAGTAATTAGCCAAAGGGGCATTTTGGTCATTTGACCAACATAAGTCAAAGTCAAACTTTGACTTTTCTTAGTCAAAAGTCAACATTTTGAATTTTTACTATTTTTCCCGTTTTGACTAATTATAATCTCCCGAGTATGAATCCGTATTCATTTTTCTAAAATTCAAATCATATTTGAATATAGTTCCGGTTAAAGTTCAAAATCAACATGTTGACTTTTGACCGTTTTCTAAACTTTTCAAGCTTTTAAATATGAATCTATATTCATATTTTTTTAAATCATATTTAAACACAAAACCGACTTATATCTTATATATATATATATATATATATCAGTTTCTCTCTCTTATCTTTATTCGAACAATTCCAATTACTTCAACATACTTGTTCTTAGTTGAATCCATATGAGCTAGTAAGGGAACCTAATGGAACTATAGATCATGGACTCCAACGATTCGAGATTAACTGGTTAAACTCTTTTAGACCAAAGTTAATCAACATTCGTTAACTAAAGAGTCATTCCACTAAAGACTCTTAGCTGCACTCCCCTCACTATAGATATATTTCAGTCCACCTGGTATAACCATAATGGGTAAGTTGATCCTTCACAGGTTGTTCGTAATCTTGGTTGGGTCAAAATATCGTTTTACCCCCAAGATTACATCTTGCTCCTTAAAACTTACTGATCCACTATTGAACAATTGGTTTAAGGTCCAACCTATAAACCAGAATCCTTCTCGACCCAATGAGAAGGTGGGGCCCCTTGTTCAAGACTTGGATTCAGTCCTTAAGGGAACAACCTATCTACTATCCTAGAAGTGGGTAGGAGTGAATTCCATCTTGCACCCTATGCCTCTAGTTATCCACTCGGTCTTACCCCTAAAATGGGAGGCTGGGCTAGCGATGTTGAGCTTCCCTCACCTATGCAGATCTAAGGATACTACCGAATGAACAGAAGTTCATAGTTAGCTCAGGATTAAGATCAAGTTACCTAGGTCATTATAAACGAAATAGTTAGTTTATAGTTTACGGTGTTATAACTAAAAGTGACTACTTCGTGGATCAAGTCTTATGCAAACCATTTACATAGGATGCCTCCACTCCCATGTCTCTACATGAACGATTCAGGATTACATCGTTTGTACTAACTACGGAGTGGGCCGTATCCATAGTGTTTATCCTGAATAAGGTGCCTAACCTTATTCATACACTATAGACTATTTTGGCCATTAACTTGAACTTAATCCATATTTATGTCTTAACATAAAGTTCAAGTATATTTGACAAACTCAATAAAATAGCCTCGGGACCTAAATTTATTGGTTTTTTAAGATTATAGCATTCAATAATAAATTTTATTGAATCAAATAACAAAGTATGAGTTTTAGGACATAAATTCCAACATGTTAAGCATCTTCCCCTAACTTCTAACCTTCAATTCAATTCAAACCTTACAGTTGTGTGCCCAAATTAAATCACTTGAAATGCGCAAAAATGTTATCAAATTCAATTCAAATCGATTTTGGGCACATTATTAGAAAAAAAAAATTCCTCACAGCTAGAAAATCGGAACAAAAAAACCCATCGACAAAAAAAACAAAAATTGAAATGCACAAAAATGTTGTTTGAACAACAGATCTGAAAATGCATCAGAAGAAAAATGCATCAACAAAAAAATCTGGAAACCTGAATTTTAACATATATGAAGATCGACATGAGATAGATCAATCAAGAAACAGAGGTGAAAGAGGAACGAAAAACAAACACATACCTTTAGTCGGAGAACGAAGGTGAAAAAGGAATGAAGAGCCGGAGAAGAGAGGAGAGGAAATCATAAAGAGAAGTCATGCGGAGAAGAGAGAAATGCTAGCCGACCATGAAAAGAGAAATGCAAAGAAAAGAGAAACGAAGGGAAAATTTAGTTTGGGAATGGAACAAAAGAAACTTGTTTTAATTGTTCCCACTAATCCTTAACTAAAAAGAAAACGTTTCTAATTATTTTTGGGAAGGAGAAACAGGAAACTTTATCAAACATCTTCATTTCTTAAAAAACTAGAAACAAAAATAGAAAACGAGAAACAAGAACGTTACAACCAAACGGGCCCTTTACTGCCCAAATATGCTTATAAAAATCTCTAACTTCACCATGTAAAAACTCTCTTCGGGGGTCGATGAAAAGGTGTTGGAATTTATGTCCTAAAACTCATACTTTGTTATTTGATTCAATAAAGTTTATTATTGAATGCTATAATCTTAAAACCAATAAATTAAGGTCCCGAGGCTATTTTACTAAGTTTGTCAAGACACTTGAACTTTATGTAGAGACATAAACATGGATTAAGTTCGAGCTAATAGCCCAAATAGTCTATAGTGTATGAATAAGGTTGGGCACCTTATTCTGAAAAAACACTATGGATGCGGCTCGCTCCGTAGTTAATACAAACGATGTAATCCTGAATCGTTCATGTAAAGACATAGGAGTGGGGGCGACATATGTAAATGGTTTGCATAAGAATGGAACCACGAAATAGTCACTTTTAGTTATAACACCGTAAACTATAAATTGACTATTTCAATTATGATGACCTAGGTAATTTGATCTTAATCCTGAGCTAACTATGAACTTCTGTTCATTCGGTAGTATCCTTAGATCTGCATAGGTGAGGGCAACTCATCATCGCTGGCCCAATAAGCCTCCCATTTCAAGGATAAGACCGAGTGGATAGCTAGGGACATAGGGTGCAAAATGGAATTCACTCCTACCCACTTCTGGGATAGTAGATAGGTTGTTCCCTTAAGAACTGAATCCAAGTGTTGAACAAGGGGCCCCACCTTCTCATTGGCCCGAGAAGGTTTCAAGTTTATAGGTTGGACCTAAACCAATTGTTCAATAGTGGATCAGTGGGTCTTAAGGAGCAAGATGTAATCTTAGGGGTAAAATGGTATTTTGACCCAGCCAAGATTATGAACAACCTGTGAAGGATCAACTTACTCATCATGGTTATATTAGGTGGACAGAAATATATCTATAGTGAGGGGAGTGCAACTATAAGTCTTTAGTGGAATGACTCATTAGTTACCGAATGTCGATTAAGCTTGGTCTCAAAGAATTTAGCCAGTTAATCTCGAATCGTTGGAGCCCATGATCTATAGGTCCATTAGGTTCCCCTACTAGCTCATATGGATTCAACTAAGAACAATATGTTGAAATAACTCGAATTGTTCGAATTAGGAAAAGAGAGAGAAACCGACAAGTATATATGATATAAGTCGGTAGATATAAACTTTAAGCTTTGTGTTTAAATATGATTTAAATAAATATAAAACTTGGAAAGTTTTGAAACGGTCAAAGTTGTAAAAGTCAACATGTTGAGTTTTGACTTTGAAAAATAAAACTTTGATCGGAATCTATATTCAAATATGATTTGAATTTTAGAAAAATGAATGCGGATTCATACTCAGGAGGTTAGAATTAGTCAAGACGGGTAAAATAGCAAAAAGTCAAAAGGTTGACTTTTGACTAAGAAAAGTGAAAGTTTGACTTTGACTTACTTGGTTAAATGACCAAGCTGCCCTTTGACTAATTTCATTTTTAACTAAATGTTAGTGGGAAATGTAGCAGCTTATAATGAATTAGAAGCCATTAATTCCATTAATAATTAATGGATTAATTAGGTGTTGAGATTATAAGAAATAAAATTGCATGCATTTTGCATGTAATTTTTCTATATAAACTTCTCATTTCAGAATGAGAGAAGGATGATGATTCTCATAAAAATTATCTAAACAATACACCTACCTTCATTCTTCTCTCTAAAATTTTTCTTCATTAAACGAGTCCTACAACTCGATTCTTAGTCCTGAGATTAGTAGGTCAACATAGCGGTTGTCCTTTGCTCGTGATCATCAAGGGAGAAGAAGTTTTAGAATGAAGAAGAAGTTAAAGAACTACAAAGGTAAGCTCATCGTTTACCTTCTCTATTCTTCGTTTAGATCTATCGTTTAGTTGTTACATGTTAATTTCTAAATCCTTTAGATGCATATAGAGTAAAACATGATCTTTTTCTTCCGCTGCTGCATGCTCTCTGTTGTTTTTCCCATCAAAAGGAAGTTTTAGGACTCTTTCCCGTCTATAGAAGTCTCCCTACCTTCACCTCTTCTCTAATCAACTTCTTAGTGAGAGATTAGAGAGAAAAGCTCACAAACAATTTCCCTAACTTGTAAAAGAGCCAAGGAATGCACATCAATGCATTCTACGACTTGACACCCTTCTTTACTCTTTATTTTTGTATTTTTTTAATGTATTATTTGAATGTTATTATTCCCATGGCTGAGAGGCCTACATTAATCAATACAATTCATGTTTATTCACTATTATTCTCTCATCTCTTTACTATTCATCATCTTGCTGAAGTGTTGTAAGTAGTTTGAGTCTCTGTTATGCACTTGATAAGGGTTCTTTGATTATAAGACTCATTATGTTTAGCTTGGGTTTAATCCCAATGCTTGATTCTCTTTAAGAGAAGGAATCAAGCACTGGTTGCCATCCACTTTAGAGAATAAGTAGCAATGATCTCACTGAACACGTACAAAAGGAGTTTGAAAACAAATTTTTGTTCTGGCATTTTACATTCGTCATTTATGTCCTGAAAAGAGAACAAATACGGTGTTTAGCCGCTTAGAGGTTGCTTGCCTTAATTAGAGAGGAAATGTGATGCTTATAAGTAAAGAAACCTAGATATATATCGTGTAGCTTCTCTTCATCATTTGTGTCCCCAAAGGAGAACAAGTGCGGTGTTCAGGTATCGAGAGGTTGCACGCCTTAATTAAAAGATGGTTAAATGATTTATATCAAATCAAGCCATCTCACATGGCTTAAATCGCCTACAACGCATAGACTTTCCTGCACCTTTCTTTAATGCAAGTTAGTTAGCATTTCATAATCCTTCCATTCCACTTCACAATTTCTGTAGAACCCTTAGTGTAAATAATAGAATTAGAATGCATTTACATTTATACTGTATATATTTATACTGCTTGAAACTAGAAGTAGGTGTTATAGCTAAGATTGATAAGGAATTTCCCATGTTCGACCCTAGTTTACCCAGGAAACCTCTCGTCTCACTTACAGTTGGACAAGCGAGAGAAAAAATTGTACTCAACACAAACTCATTAGAAGTAGCTACAAGTGGTTAGGATGTGTACCTTTTATAGCATGATTCTCATCTAGAAGCATAGTTAGCACCTATTATCGCATAACCATGTTTTCTTGTGTAGCCTAGTTGCAGACATAGAACCTTAAATGATAAATTAACGAAATTATTATTAAACGAATGAGAGGCACACTAACTAAATCGCGTATTCCATCTCGCATGCGATCTACAAAGAGAAGAACGTAAAATCAAACAAATACGGGGAGGTGGATCTTTTTGAGGCAGTGGAGGAGGAATTTGATCTTTTGGAAGAGGAGGAGACGTTTGTCTTTGTGATGAAGAGGAGAAGATTTTTCCTTTGAAGCTTAGTAGAAGCGGGAAGTAAAGACACTTTCCTCGGGGGGAGGATGTTGGAGACCTTTCTTGGGGCAAGGAGGATCTTATTGGTGAGGGGATGTATGACTTTGAGAGGCTTAGGGTTGGGGATCTCATCAACCTTTGGTTTCTTTGCAAGCTGTTTAGAGGTTGATCCGCCATTTCCTTTTAGTGGCAGAATTAGGGGCAGCTCGTCATCATCTTCATCTCCTTTAAGGTCTTTAGTTTGACCCAACGTCTTCAGGCAACAGTCTTTCTCCTTGTTTTGATGTAATGTAATCATTATCTCCACCCAACTAAATGTTGTAAAAGAGAAGGTGTTATTGAACCATAAGAAGGCGATAAGGTTGACCCTGGTGGATATTCATGGTATAAGCCCATCCTATTGCATGCATAAAATAAGGCTGGAAGGACACACAAGCACCATCCAATATCAAAGGCGATTAAACCTTGCGATGAAGGAAGTTGTAAAGAGAGAAATTATCAAATGGCTCGACACAAGGGTTATCTACCCAATCGCCAACCGTAAATGGGTCAGCCCAGTTCATTATGTGCTAAAGAAAGGCATGATAACCGTAATTCAGAATGAGGACAATAAGTGGATTCCAACTCTAACAGTCATGGGGTAGAGGATTTGTATGAACTGCTGCAAGCTAAATGCGCGATGACGAAGAAAGACCACTTCTCTCTATCGTTCATTGATCAAATGTTTGATAGGGTTGCTGGAAAGAAGTACTAATGCTTTTTGGATGGCTATTCTAGTTACAACCAGATTACAATTGCACCCGAAGTTCAGCACAAGACCACGTTTACATGTCGGTATCGGACATTGTCATTTCGTCGTATGCCAGTTGGATTGTGCAACATGCTAAGGACATTTTAAAAGTGCATGATGGTTGTATTCTCAAACTTCCTAGAGAGATCGATTGAAATTTTCATGGATGATTTGTTAGTTTTTAGGGACTCCTTTAATGAATGTTTGAGTAACTTAGAAGATGTTTGTGAAGAGATGTGAAGACACATGACTCGTGTTGAATTGGAAGAAGTGTCACTTCATGGTAATAAAGGGAATTGTGCTTAGGCATAAGATCTCCCATACAGGCTTAGAAGTAGACTCTACGAAGATTGATGTGGTAAGCAAGTTGTCACGGCCTTCAGATCTAAAACCACTATAGAACTTTTTGAGACATGCGGGATTTTTTTGCAGATTCATCCAAGGATTTTTCCAAATTGCTAAGCTGTTAAACAACCTATTGAGCGCCACTAAACCCTATGATTTTGATGATAAGTTCCACCATGAGTTCCGGATATTTAAAGGCGTGTTGACCTCATTGCCTATCCCCATCACTCCTAATTGGTCACAACCTGTTGAACTGATGTGCGATGCCAGTGATCCACCCAATATAATATGCGAGTAAAACCTTAAACAAAGCTCAAGAGAACTACACAACTATAAAGAAGAAGTTTCTCGATGTAGTATTTGCGATTGAAAAGTACATAAGCTACATTGTTGGTTCCAAATCATTTTGTGATTAGATATTTGATCGCGAAGAAGAATGTCATACCGCAGTTGATTAGATGGATTTTATTGCTTCAAGAGTTCGACTTGGAGAATATAGATTGCAAAGGTACCGAAAACCAAGTGGCTGATCACTTATCACGTTAAGGCAACGAGCTTTTCCAACGCGAGAAGAAAGACATTGAAGACTGCTTTTTGATGAGTAGTTGAGCTTCGTTGAAGAGAGGGAGCCTTGGTACGCAAACATAGTCACTTTTTGGTTTGTAAGACATGTCTACAAGACTTCAACAACCAACAACGCAAGAACTTGTTTCATGAATACATATTCTATATATGAGATAAACCATTTCTGTATAAGTTAGGGCCAAACCATATATTAAGAAGATGTTTTCCAGAATATGAAACAAAAGAAATCCTTGCCAAGTGTCATGACGTGCCATATGGAGGACACTTTGGAGGGCCGAAAATGAATGCGAAGGTCTTATAGAGTGGGTATTTTCGACCCACTCTCTTTCAAGATGAAAGGAACTTTGTAGTCAAATGTGACTGGTGCTAGAGGATTGGAAATACCTTTTATCAAATGACCCTAACCTAGATGCCTACTTAAGTCGCATAATTAGAACGCATCACGACATATCTACAAGTTAATTTCGTAATGCAAATTACGAAATAAGCACCTTTCGGAAGACTAATGCATTGGGTAACATTCCAATTGTCGTTCTGTATGCAGTTATATAAGCCTATAATGTCGAATCCAAGTGCTCGGCCCAATCCTTTTAGGATGAATTTACCACTTTTTCCAAAATGTTTTTAATTTTCCTATTGTAGACTTTTGTCTGACCATTTGGTTGAGGGTGGTAGGCGGTGGTCAACTTTGTAGGTTATGTTGTATTTTGACAACAATTTTCCTATAATGCGATTGATAAAGTGAGAACCTTTGTTGCTTATGAGAGCTCGTGGCATCCCAAAAACGCGAGAAGATGTTCTTTTTCAAAAATTTGTTGATTGTGATCGCATCATTCTTTACACAAGAGATGACTTCAACCCATTTTGAGACATAGTCTACGACCAATAAGATGTAAATGTGGTCGCCAGATTTTGGAAAATGTGTTTTATAAAACTGTCACTCACTAACTCCTTTTGACTTAACCTTTCAAATGATTTCTCATATTGCAGGTACAGGATTATGCATACCCTTAATGTTGAGCTTGCTGCTGCTAGGCCAATAAGTGAAAAAGAATTGTTAGAGTATCTTAAGTTTATTATTGTAGTTGGAGAGTTACACGGTTTGGAGTTAGAGTTCGTTGTGAGTAGATTTTTTATTTCCATGTAAATTAGAAGTTTTGTTAAATGTTTGTGTAAGATTTGTCATTAAGAAGTGATTTAATAAATGGGCTGCACTGAAGTTCCATAAGTTGTGTTATTTTGCTTCTGCTTGTGTCTCATGTAAATAGGTAGAGGTTTTTGGTCAGCTAATGTCATTAAAAAGGGAACGATGTTTGTTGACTTCATGTCATCTCTTGGATCGAGAGTAGGTGATCTGAGAGGGGGTGTGACACTTTTCGGATCCCCCCACCTGGTTAAGAATTTCAGTATTACTCAGAAGAGATCTCCATGGTCTTTCGGAGAAGTCGCTGGCGAGTAGCCCTAACTGTACTTTCAAATTTCGGATACACGTGGCTTGACTTTGCAGAAGGGCATCCTTCCCATTCCTCATTGTTGCTAGCCATAGAGTCTCGCATTGTCTTAACTTGATTGTAAGAATTTTTTTCGCATACCACCTAGAAACGTAGCGTCGACAATCTGCTGTGTTTCTTTTTTGAGCCCAAAGTAGAACACTTCCATCAATATGCATTTAAAAATGCCAGGGGGCATGCTTTCACCAAGGGTTTAAACCATCTCCACACGTCATGCAAATTCTCTCTATCCTTCTGATGGAAGGTCATATATCCCTCATTCTCCTGTCATTTTCATGAGGTGCGAAGAACTTATTCATGAATTTATCTATGAGTTGTTCTCATGTTATAACCTCCTCATGCTCTAAGGAGTTTGCCCATCTCTTTGCCTCACCCCTTAGCAATAATGGAAAGAGGACAAAGCGCAATTCCTCCTTTGAGATGCCAGATATGTGAAATGATGCAAAGATAGAGTAGAAGATCCAAATGTGTTCGTGTGGATCCTTACCTTGAAAACTGCCAAACTGTTTAGCAATTTGAATCATCTACCGGATTACAGGTTTAATCTCGAAACGCAAATTCTCGCTGAATGCAGGATAAACGATCCTGGGGTTGAAGTCATAATGATTTGGTGAAGCATACGACTGAATCGGTATGTCTAAGTCATGGGCTATGTAGGCGAGGTTATTTTGTTCTTGGGTAGCTTGGTGTTGATGGACTCCGCTGTTATTAATATTGTTTGCCATTCTCTCAGTTGCTTGTCGCCTATGTCTTCTTCGATTTCGCTAAAAGGTTCGCTCTATCTCAAGGTAAAGTATGAATTTAGGTTTTCACCTTCACTCATAATTTTTTTCACGATCTCTTCAGCTTAAATGTGCGATTAAGCTAAAATAGAACTTTTGCATAAGATTAGCACACAAATTAAATCCACAATAGAATCTACTAATTCTCCTACAACGATGCCAAAACCTTGCTTGTTTATTTTCATAATTTAATTACAAAATCATTTCGTGAATATGCCATGTTAGGCTCTAATTATATGACTAGAGTTAGCGACTAGGCTAGGGTCATGCGATACAAGTGACATAATCCTACCCATACGTTGCTAACTTCATTGATTCAACATTTTAGTACAAGTTTTACTCTCTCTTGTCCAAGTGTAAACAAAGTGAGAGGTTTCCTAGGTAAGCCAATGTCGAACATAGGGAATTCGCGATCCTAAAAGGTTAATCGTGCGTTCTAAACTTATGCGGTATCTATACAGTATATTGATATGAACAATATATTTTTATTCTATATATTTACACTAAGTGCGAGGGAGCAACAAGGTGGAGATGGAGGTGAGATGAAGTGTAATATGAACTCAAGTATTAGGTGATGAGATGCATGAATATTTAACTAATTAAGTGTAAAGCAAGGATAGTGAACGAATCGAGGCGATACAAAGTATATAAACTTTAGATTTAAGGCAAGTAACCTCTCGATGCCTCCGCCGTAGTTGCTCGCTTATTGGGATTCAAATACTTCAAATGAAGAGATGATTTATATCTAATCTTTTTTAATGAATTACAATAAGGAACTCATCCTATGTTAAGGCGAGCAACCTCTCGGTGCCTTTACCGCACACTCTCGCGTTTCTGATATGTATGCTAAGGATAAGTTCAGCGACAAGATTGCATTGTTGTAATGCTTCCGCCGTCTGTTTAGCTAAATTCAGATCATCACACGTCAAGTGACAACAATTAACACTTTGTCTTTTTTATCGAGGAGGACAAGGCATTGATGCGCATTAATGGACACATTTAACTGAACATGATAAATAATGTAGACATCCAAATTCTCTAGTACTAACTACACATTACATTATTTATATATAATTACTTAAACTTAAGTGAAGTGGTGAGATAAGAAAATGAGAGAGTGAAAGTAGGAATGTGTCATATTCATAATTAAATTTTTAGGTCTTTCGAACATGTAGTTTTCATTACAAACTAATGTAGCCACCTAAATTTATCCTACATTTTTTTTTATTATTCTTTAAAATATTAATTGTAGCAATGGTTAAGATATTTTATTCATTTATTTTGTTAAAAAAAAAAGAAAAAAGGTAAAATCTTTTTATAATAATATGAAATCTTATGTTTTTTTAATCTTTTTATTAAAATGGAAAATAAAGTCATTTATGAGAATATTTATTATTTAAAAAAAATCAAATCATTTTTGACTTATCACTTTAGGAAAAAAGAAAATTAATTTATTTATATAAAATCTCTCTTCATTTATCATATTAGGAAAAGAAAAATAATTTATTTTATACAAAATTCTTTTAATACCATATTTGATTTATCTTTATCACTTTAGGAAAAAAAAAGCAAAAAATTTATTTTGGACAAAATCTTTCAATATCATATTTTTACTATTTTAGAAAAAAGAAAATTAATAAAATTACATAATATCTAATTTGATTTTATACTTATTAAATTTTCCTAATTTGTGGCACACCCTGGATCTATAAATAGGACCTTTTGTCATTTGGAAAGGGGGGAGAAGAAATTGTTTTAGAGAAATTCTTGAGGAAAAAAATTGTTTTAGAGAGAATCTCTACGGAAAAAAAAAAAGTGTTTAGAGAGAATTTGAAGAAACGTATTCCTTTGCAAAAAATGTGGGTCATTAGCTTTTTCGCTTTATTGTTTTTATTTTTATCTTCATATCGTCTTTTTTTTTTACCCTAATTCTAATCTCATAAGGAAGAAAAAACTTAGTTGGAGGTTGCATTAGGTAGGGTTTACTCCCAATGATCCGCACCTCATACAACAAGTAATTTTCTTCGGAATTGAATCCTTATTTTTGTTCTTCTCTTTTCAAATGTAGAGAGAAAGAAAAAAATGTATAAGAAAAATTTCTTTTTTTCATTTTACTACCTTTTTAACATCATGCTAAAAAAAGGTCTTTTAACATTTTTCTTCTCTCTAAAACAATAGAGAAAAAGAAAAAGTTATAAACAAAAAATTCTTCTATTATTATCATTTTTATTATTATTATCATTTTTATTATTATGATTATCATTTTTATTACTATTATTATTACTATTATTATTACTATTATTATTATTATTATTATTATTATTATTATTATTTAATCTTTTGTTTCTTTTTTTATTTTCTATATATAACTTTATTTATTTATTTATTTAGTTTTTTTATATTTATGAATTTTTTAAAAAAAATTGCTATTTTTATTCTTATACCATTATCATTATTTCCTTTCATAATTTTTTTTTTATCTCTTTTAACTTACTATCATCCCTATGTCCTCTTTTCTTCACTTATTTATTTAATTTCTTTTTTACATATTCATTTGTTTATTATTTCATTTAGTTCTTTTCTTCATTTTTTTCTCTTATTTTCTTTATCGTTATTATGTATCTTTTCTTTTCCTTTTCTTTTAACTTATTTTTTATTATTATTGTTATATTTAGTATATGCATACATTGATATCCTAAATTATTTGCTTAATTTATTGTGTGGTATATTTGTTATTTCTATTTAACTTTCATTAAAAATTTCTTGAAAATTTTAAAATGCTTTTAACCATAATTGTATTTAATTTTGAAATCTTTTTTTTTAAATTGTTTCTCTTTAAACCATTTAGAATTTTTTTTTTTTGCTTTAAAATTATTTATTTTAAAACTCAAAATTAAATAGATATTTCATAAGGTTTCCTAATCTACATTTTTTTATAATAACCACGCCGATTTCGATAAAAAAAATCCTACAATGGAATCTAGAAATTTCTAGGAGTCCGTTATTTCTAGATTCTTGAGGTGAGGGATCAATATCTTAGGGAGTTCGAGATTTGATCCCAAGAGAAAATATATTTAATCAATTTTTTTAAAAAAAAACTTTATTCAAAGACTAGCCTATGATAGAATTTGAGAAATTGTAACAATTTCTCATTCTCTTAAGGTGAGGAATTTTTCCCCAATATAGTCTAATTAATGGGTGTATCCCACTTATTTTAGGGGATCATGGCTCCAAATATTGGAGTGGTGAGCAATGAAATAAGACATGGTTCTTTTAAAAAAAATTATTGAAGACATTAAATTTGGCCACCGTTTTCTAAAACGGGTGTTATGGGGTGCTAACACCTTCCCCGTACACAAATGACTCTCGAACTCAACTCTAATTTTTTTCGTAGACCAGATTTTATTTTATTTAAAATGATTCACTTTATTTCAGTGTCCAATCACACTGTAAAAAAGATTGGTGGCGACTCCTCTTTTTTCTTAAAAGAAATTAAACCTTTTTAAGGATGTCGGCTGCTCCGCGTCGTCTCGGGTACGTGGCGACAACTAATACAAAAAAACTACAAATGGAAATACAAGGAAATGAGGCAAGTCACATAGTATGATTTCTCACACTCGTTGGCTTTGATTTTTATCTTTTACACTGAGGGAAAGCGGAAGGGAGATCTCTCTCTGTTCTAAGCTCTTACCTAAAACCAAGAAAGGGAATGAAGGTTGGAATTAGCTTGTTCTTTAGTGAAGGTTTCACATGCTCATTCTTGAAGAGGTAGCCTCTATTTATAGGTGAGGTGTGATAAGAGGTAACATAGTATGGACTTCATTTAATTCTCTGATAAAGCCACTTTACACCATAGACATCCTTTTCATCATTTTCTAATATTTACACCAACCATTTTTGTCTGTTAGTACTTCAGAACACCTAGCTTCATTCTTCAGATCGCTTTGTTGGTCTTGTTTTCTATTCGCCTAACATTTTGCTGCATGACTGCTCTTCTCTTTTTTCGCCTGAAAATCTACACAAGTCCATAAACAACGCGATAAACAGGCATAAGACTCTTTTGTCTATGTGTTATCTATTTTTCTATGTGTTTTCTTCCTTTTTTCATGCATTAAGGCTTCATTATTTTATCTAAATGCCTACAATAACTTGTATTTCTACAAGTTATCACATAATCACTTACATGTGGCTTTACAAAATTGATATCGCTCATTCATTAAATAATGATTTTCAAAATTGAAAGATGTTCATCTCTACTAGGGGAATCACAATAAATAGGGGGCAAATCCCTAAATTCAAGATGTTTGTCCCTAGTAAGAAAGTGATGCAATAAATTGAAGATGTACACTACTTTGTGCAAGACTATATTCAAGTTGAGTGCACAAAACAAGTTCGATGGTTTCGTCAATGCTTCATCAAATTTAAATTTGAAATAAAAAAGTTCTTCAAATTCAAGCTCGAACGCTTCATCAACACTTCCTCATATTCAAGTTCGAAGGATTTGTCTTCCTCAAGCTAAAAAAAAATTCATCGTTGCTTCTTCAAGCTTAAGTTTAAAGGAGGCTTCACTTGTGTAGGTATGACCCTGCCTCCTCTTGAAAATGTCAATGCAACAAAGTCTGCCCCCTCTCCAATATGTTGCAAACGAGGTCATCATCTCCCATATCTTGTAGCCAAAAGGTTCATTCATCTTCAATATCTTGCAGACGAGAGTGTCATCATCTCCAATATGTTATAGCCGAGATGATCATCATCTCCATTATGTTGCACTCGAAAGGATTCTTATCTTGAATATGTTGCAACTGAGAGGATCATCATTTTCAATATGTTGCAGTTGAGTGGAGTGGCATGATAGAGTTTTCCTAGACCTTTTTGGGGTCATCTCTATGTGAACCAAACTAAGATACAACAGGACGTCGAAGAATGACATGATAGAGTTGTTTAGTCTACATTAACCAAATCAAGATTCAGTAGTACATCAAGGAATGACACCATAGAGTTACTTAGACCTTTGTAAAAAAAGAAGTCACCTTTTGCGAAGATAAGCTTAGAACGATGAGATAGGAAAAGTTATTTCTTGAAGCTAGGTCCCAATAACAATCCCTGTGGAAAGAAACGAAGTAGAGTTAGTAAATTTAAAATATATATAAAATAAATGAAAAAAAGAGGATGAGAAGTTCTTTTTTAGCATTATCTCATACACCTAATTATATATTACAAAACTAATTTGATTTTTGAACTCATTAATCATAATTAGCTAACAAAAGTCATCCCTTCTCGGAAAAAAGCTGGGTGAATTGGTATACTTTCTCATTTGATCATAAACATCTTAAAATTGTATCTTTAAAATTGTATCTTAAAAATGTAACATTTAAAACTCAGGATCTAAATCAAAATCAAACACAAAAACTTAAGTATGAATATTATATTTTTAAACTTACCGGTCAAATGAAAACTAGACCTAAAATATAGAGATAAAAAAGTTTATTTTTGGAAAATAAATTTTTGGAAAAAAATGTTTCTATTCTCTAAAAAATACATATGACCCAAATATAGAGATAAAAAAGATTAAAATATCATTATGTTCCTATACTTTAGAGTTTGTTCAATTTTAATTCTTTGTGCTTTCAAATATTCCATTTAAGTTTGTAAATTTTTAAAAATTTTAAAATATACTTGCCTATTGTATTTCATAATTGTTATGACTATTTAATCAATTTCAATAAAAATTAATTTTGAGTCATTAGAGTGAGATTTACTAAAACTACAAAGATTAAATTAGACTTTAAAAAAATACAATAATTAAATAAAGATTTTTAATAACAAAATATTGAAAATATTTACAGAATATAACAAAATTCATCAAACTCTCTAGTTCATTAAGTTTATATATATATATATATATACACCATAAATAGTTTCATTTTTTTTCTCTTTTACCATTCATGACAATTTCTCAAGACTAAAATTAAACAAAAGCATAAACATTTGTTATTTTAACAATTATCTCTAAAAAAATGTAGGGCTGACAAGAATAATAGCAAAATAGAAAGTTTACTTTGGATAGATGGTAAATTTTTATTTAAATTGATAAAATAGCAAAATCAGAAAATATGAAAAACTAATTGCTAGAATAATGTAAATGCCCCTACCTAATTGAAAAAATTGAATCCTATATACAATTATTCAAAAAATTACAAATACCCTATAATTAAAATCAAACTCCTAACACATGATTAACACATCAAAATCAAACTTCCATCGGTTGCAGAAACTATTGGAGCTTCCAACTTGTCTCCTTCAAACCTTTCAAAATCTTCATACTTGGATTTTTTTTCTTGTCGGCTCCTCCGATCGGAGACTTTGGAATTTTCGTCTTGCTTGCGGCTAAACCCATGAAAGTTGACTAAACCCACTTCAATAGACGTCAAAACGTTAGAACTCGCCGCAAACCTAAAACCAACATCGGACACCATCAAACGTTACTAAACAAAGCTCGTTGTCGCTGACGTTGAAACTCCAACGTCTTCCTCTGATGGCTAAACCAACCTCTGATGCCTCCAAAACCATGGTTAAATCAGCTGTTAAACACGTTGCAAAGATTTTGAAACAAACGCCGGAGCTGCCGCAGACAGGGCAAAACCGTGATCTTCTATTCGCCTCAAAACCCACGACTAAACCTCTAACGTCTTCCTCTCCATTGACCAACGTTTCTCTTCCTGTTGGAACGCCGAAAATCGTCACACCACACTTTTCTCTATCAATCTTTTTTGCTAGAAAAAACTATTTCTACTATGTTTTTTCAACTTGTGGCTGCCCCCTCTTCCTATTTTTCATGTTTATTTTATTTTCTCTAATTTAATTTAAAAGACATAAGGAAGAAGATTCAATTAATTAATTGCAAAAACGCCATTGAGATATATTTAAGGTCATTTAAGAAATTGTAATAATTACCAATATTATTAATAAATTGTTTAAAATATAACAAACCCCATAATCTTGTAGATATATTTGCATCATTTTAGGGATAATGTATAAAATTTATATTCAAAATAACAATTGTATATTATGTATTATTTATGAAATTATTGTTAAATTAGCAAAATTTGGGATGAAAATGCTGCAAAATGAAGTTTGTTATTTTAACATTATTTTAGATGATAATCCAACTCAAATTTAAGTTTAGTATCTTTAACATAATTTTAGGGATTCAAACTAATTATTTAAAATTAGAGTGTAAAAATTGGATTTAAAAATAAGGTTAAAATTGAGATTAAAACTAACTATTTTAAGGTGTGATATATATTTCTAAACTCAAAAGGTTAATAAATATCAAATATGTATTATGTATTATTTATGTCTATTTTTTATAAATAGCTTGAAGAATAAAAAATGCGAAATAGTTGAATTTATATTTGTGTTATTTTAGAGATACAAGGTAAAATTTGAATTCAAATTGACGATTTTAGGGGTGATATAAATTGTAGATTCAGATTGTTATTAAAATTTTGTAATATGTATTATTTAATAAATTTTTGATAAATAATATGAAATATAAATATTATGAATTAATTGATTTAAATCCTAATAATTAGGGGATGTTGAAACTAAAGTCATATCTTCAGGGGATGTTCCTGAAATCTTCTTCAGCAAGAGATTATTTTTTGATTTAGTTAATATTTACCAAAAGTGAATGTGTTTACTCGTATTTGTACTCTGTGATATTTTGTTTGATTTTTACCTATACAAATACACTATATATATTTGTATGTGAGTAATTGCCCTTTGTAAAGGATATAGTCAGACAAAAAAATTGGAAAAAAAAATACAGTTTTGCCATAAATCAAAATATTTTTGGAGTTTGTTATTTTTCTATTTGCAATCCAATATTTTGCTATTTTGACGATTAATTTTGATAGAAATGAAAAATTGAAACGAATAACATATATTTAGAGATTGTTGGAACAATATAATATTTTTTAATTTAGTTAAGAATTATGAGTATGTTTACAAATAGATTGTATTCGTAATATGTGATATTTTGTTTGATCTTTTAATCTCAACAAATATATTTGTATATGAACAATTGTCATCTATGG
Source organism: Cucumis melo (assembly GCF_025177605.1). Taxonomy (NCBI): domain Eukaryota; kingdom Viridiplantae; phylum Streptophyta; class Magnoliopsida; order Cucurbitales; family Cucurbitaceae; genus Cucumis; species Cucumis melo. The sequence continues at coordinate 21,901,864 of NC_066857.1, read as the reverse complement.
AGAGTAAAGTCGAGAAAAAAAATAAAAAATTATTATGACAAAATAATTTAACATTTTGCTTTTTTTCTTTTTCTATTCCTAAAATTGCTATTTCCGCTGTTTTCCCCAAAAGGGTATTATTTTGTAGGGTAATTAGAATGGATAGCTATTGTTAAAATAATTATTAACTATGTAGCAACATTTTAAAAAAATTGTAAATATAGCAAAATCTATCGGTGATAGACTTTTATCGTTGATAGACTCCTATGGTTTATTAGTGATAGACCAACATTTGCTACATGGTCTATCGGTGATAGACTTCTATCATTGATAGATTTTGACAAATTTTGTTATATTTGCAATTTTTTAAAAATGTTGTTATATACTTAATTACTTTGAATATAATTGTTACATTTACAACTATCCCTATTTTGTAAACTAAAAAAATATATTCCTGGGCCTTGTTTATTTTGGGTTAACATCTCTAGAACGTACCAAGAACTTCAAATCTGTGGTGAAAATAAATTTAGGGTTTAACTTAAGTCCGTCACGCAATTGGAGATGGCAGCTTCAGCGTTCAACCATTCCGATTAGGATTACTATCCAAAATTCTCATCAATCATGGCTTTCAAGACCAACACCGTTGCTTCCGCTTCTTCTATCGTTGCAATTTCTTCCAAAGCTAAGATCTTATCCTCTCTATTTACTCACTCTCCAACCATTCCATCATCAAATCCCCAAATTTTCTCTGCAAATCATCCTAAATCCCTACATGCATTGTCGGAACGGATGTCGCTTCAGCACGGGCTTCCAATGTTCATACACAATTGCAAGAAAGGTAACATTACTGCAACTCAAGCACTCCAATTCTTTCATCTAATGATGCGTTCAATTATTTCTTTCAATCTTTTACTTGGTGCACTTGCTAAGATTAAGCATTACTCTCAAGTGTTTTCTCTCTATAAAAAAATGCACCTTGCTGGACTTTCGCCTAATTTCTTCACACTGAGTATATTGATTAATTGCCTTTGTAATGTGAATCGAGTTAGGGAAGCTCTTTCGGCCATGGCGGGTATTATGAGGAGAGGTTACATTCCTGATGTAGTGACATATACTTCCTTGATTAAGGGCTTGTGCATGGAGCATAGGATTAGTGAAGCCACAAAGCTATTTATGAGAATGCCAAAGTTAGGTTGTTGGCCTAATGTTGTTACTTATGGAACTTTAATCAAGGGCCTATGTCGAACAGGGAATATTAACCTTGCACTTAAGTTGCATCAGGAAATGCTCAATGGCACTAGTCCATATGCGATTAATTGTAAGCCTAATATTGTTTCATATAATATCATCATAGATGAGCTTTGTAAGATTGGAAAGTGGAAGGAGGCTAAACGTTTATTCAATGAGATGGTGGATCAAGGTGTTCGACCAGACGTGGTCACATTTAGTGCATTGATTGATATGCTTTGCAAGGAAGGAATGGTTATCGAAGCTAAGAAGTTTCTAGAGACGATGATGCTTAGGGGTATCGTTCCTGATTTGTTTACTTATACTTCACTGATTGAGGGGTTTTGTTTGGTTGGTGACCTGGATAGTGCCAAGGAGTTGTTCCTTAGTATGCCAAGTAAGGGATATGAACCTGATGTGATTAGTTACACCGTGCTGATCTATGGGTATTGTAAAACCTTGAACATGGAAGAAGCAATGAAGCTTTATTATAAAATGCTTCATGTGGGAAAGTGGCCAGATATGAAAACTTTTAGTGTATTGTTAAAAGGGCTTTTTCTTGCTGGCAAGGTTTGTGATGCAAAGAAACTATTTGGTGTCATTAAACCTTATGCTGTTCCCGAAAATTTATATATATGTGGTGTTTTCTTAGATGGGTTGTGTAAGAATGGTTGTTTATTTGAAGCAATGGAACTTTTCAATGAGCTCAAATCATACAACATGAAATTGGACATTGAAAGCTTCAATTGTCTAATTGATGGCCTATGCAAAGCAAGGAAACTTGAAACTGCTTGGGAGCTATTTGAAAAATTATCTCAGGAAGGGCTTCAACCAGATGTTGTGACTTATTGCATTATGATCAATGGGTTTTGTAAAGACGGACAAGTAGATAATGCAAATATTTTATTTCAAATGATGGAAGAAAATGGTTGTACTCCCAACTTACATACTTATCATGCCCTGATGCATGGTTTCTACAAAAATAATAAATTAGAGGAGGTGGTTCAACTCCTTCATAAGATGATTCAAAAGGATGTGTCACTAGCTGCTGGCATTTACACTATAGTTGAAGACATGGTTTCCAAAGATGAAAGATATCGAGAATGGCTAGACATACTTCAGAGGTTTCCTGTCCAAAAGCATCAAACTTGATAACGAGATACCTATTGATAGACTTATTAGAAGCTATTATGTCTTGGAAACTTCTTATCAATTTCAAGAAGGAACAACACATCATTTCTTGGAGAGAGAGAGAAAAAAAGGCAGAGACGAGAAAGAGTCAGAGAGGAGAAAGAGACATAGAGGCCGACAATGGAGCAACTATACCCGGGAGGATTGAAAAGAAGAAAATTATTAGTATCACAAATCTTTTGCTAACGGGGTGGAGCACAAATCATTTGGTGGTTGAACTAGAAAGCCAACCACCAGCGGGGCGGAGCATGGCGGTCTACAACATTGCTCGTGGGCGTGAGACTGCAGGAAAGATGTGCTGAGAGAGTGAGAAAATGTGGAAATGGACAAGTGCCTAACAGCAACAGCGGACAGAAAGGGACTTTGAGCTTCGAGGCCTCATCAAATCATTTGTTAGTCGAAAACTAACGTTAAAGATTGGTTTTTATGTTTACTCTTCCTGACATTGTACACCAATATCTAGTTTCTTGACCAACTTCAAAGGTCGAATTTATTGTTATCGTTTGAAATGAAGTTTTTTTTTTCCTCTCAAGGATATCACTTCTCTTTTCCATTTATCTTTTTTCTTTCTGTTTAAGAATTTTTTAATGGTTGTCTTCTAGGCACGGTCGAGTGCATGAATGTTGAGAATCTGCAACCAAAGTTTGAAAAGATGATTAATTATGAGTCATGAATTAAAGTTATAAAGTTGTTTAACATATTTAGTTGTTTAACATATTTAGTTGTTTAACATATTTAGTTGTTTAACATATTTAGTCGATCTACTTGATAAGATTGAATGGTTAACTGTGGTACATAATTAAACATAAAAGCAATGTTAAAGTACTCTCATATTTAAGTAATGTGATAGCGATTATTAGTAAATAATTCAAGAGTTTCAACACAACGTAGATACCAATACCAATAGACAGACATTAATAAAGTGGAAATTGTTTAAGGAGTGGATAGTTAGGATGTCAAGCATTTTAGATATGGTCGAATGGGAGATCTTAGAGTGAAGATAATAAGAACTGAATATCTTGGAGTGAAGATGAAGAAAAAAAAGGATCTCCTATTATAATGATATATTGAATTTTATATTAAGTTCAAATAAATGTATGCTTGAATTGACTTTTTAAATATATAAAAAAATGTTTTTATGTGTAAAATAATTTTTTTTTCACGCTTAAAATAATAAAGATGCTCTAATAAATTGTTCATAATATTTTAAAGATGATGATGAGCTTTCTAAGACGGGGATGAGCTTTTTAAATATTCAAGTGTTTCTAGATGCAAATTAATTTTTTTTTCACACTTGAAAAGTTGGTACAAAAATTCTCTACTAAATTGTTGGTCATATTTTAAAGAAGAAACGCAAGATCTAGGATGCTATCGTTTCATATTTTAAACTAGATTCAGGATTATTTTGAACAAATGATTGATGAGGGATATAAAGATATGTTTCATCATGAGTGAAGAAGCTAAAGAGCCATTTGATAATATTTTCATTTCATGTTTTCTGTTTTCTATTCGTTGTTTTTGGTTCCTTGTTTTTTCTTTTTTTCGAACAAGAAAAGAGAATAATTATATTAGAGACAATATTTGATAACTATTCTCATGTCTTGTTTCTTGAAAATTAAAATAGAAATAGAAATTTGTTTGATAATCCTTTCTTGTTTATCGTATCTTATGTTATTTTTCATAACATTTTCACATATTTTTAGTTTAAATATAATTTAATTATGTAAAAAATAAAAATATATACCGAATTCATTATAATATAAAAAGTAATTATAAAATATTAATATTATAAAATATAAACAAATCTCCTTAATTGGTAACAAATTATAATAGATTCTGAATCATATGCTGTTAAGTTTTGATTTGAAATATTATTTCTTATTCAATTCATTTTTCATAAATGATGTTAATTCAAATTCAACTCAATTATATTATTAGGTAAATGTTTTGATCGTAAAATATTAAAGGTAACCAAAATAAATATTTTAGAAAAAAATATATATATGGTAAAATTCTAACTAATTTAGAAGGAATTAAAAATAATAAATTTAAATTTAAAGTAATATATGAACATGTCTATTGCAAAATTGAAAATATAAAATTCAGAAAATATTTGAATAAATATATTAAATATTTAAATTTGGAAGATCAAAATAATATGTAAATTTAAAGATCACACACTTTAAAATTTAAAACTAAATTAAAGATATACATACGGAAAAAAAAAAACAAAAATAAATGTATGTAAAAGAAAAATTAAAAATCAAATAATACATAAATTTAAGGGATTTTTTCAAAAATATAAAAAAATGCAAAATATTTACATTGTATAGAACAATTTTGAAAACAGAAAGTGCCCACAGGTCCACCGTGTAAAATACCAAAAATGCCCTGTCAACAATGCGCACATAATATATTTGGTACAACAACGCGCGCTTAATACATTTGGTACACGATCGTTTAGATTTGACTACTATTTGATACACGATTATTTAGATTTGGTTACAATTTATTTTTTCAATTATATCGTTTTATATTGTTACACTATCGTTTAGATTTGGACAAACAATTTTTTTTTCAAAATATGGTACACGATCGTTTAGATTTGATTACAATTTATTTTTTCAATTCTGTCGTTTAATTTTGTTACACAATCGTTTAATTTGGTTACGTTTAAATTTGGTTACAGGATCGTTTGGATTTGATCATTTAGATTTGGGAGATTTGGGGACCCAAATCTAAACAATTTTTTTTCAAAACTTGGTACACGATCGTTTAGATTTGACTAAACAATTTTTTTAAATTCTTTTGCTACACAATCGTTTATTGTTTTATACGATCGTTTAAGTATGTCTACACGATCGTTTAGATTTGTCTACCGTTGATTTATTTTTTTTACACGATTGTTTACATTTAGCTACTCCAATCTAAATGATTTTTTATACACGATTTTCTAGATTTTGCTTTTTTTTTGTACACGATCGTTTAGATTTGTTTATCCAAATTTAAATGACGTAAAAAAAGAATGAGGAAAAGAAGAAAGACGATGGCAGAAAGAAATCATAGTGAAAAAAAAAGAACCCTAAAAGAAGAAAGACGATAGAAAGATTAAACGACGTAAAAAAGAATCAGAAAAGAAGAAAGACGATGAAAATATTAAACGACGTAAAAAAATCAAAAAAGAAGAATTTGTAACAACGTATGGAATATTTTTTGATTTAGGGATTGTTAGTTCAATCTTCTGCAACAACGTACAAAGTATTTTTTGATTTAATTAAGATTTATCATAAGTGAATTTATTTATAAATATACTGTATTCGTGAAATGTGGTATTTTATTTGATTTTTTGATCTCAATAAATACATTGTATTTGTATGTGAGCAATTGCCTTTCGTGGAGGGCTAAATTCAGGCCAAAAAATTAGAAATAAATTCAGGCCAAAAAATTGGAAAATTTTATCTGGTAAGTAATTTTGCCATAAATCAAAATAATTTTGGGATTTGCTATTTTTCTTTTTTCTATCCATGATTTTGCTATTTCCACGCTTTCCTCAAAAAATAACCCTAAACCTAATCCAAATTTTAAGGGTTGGGTTGGATTGAAGATCTTATTTGAATTGTCAATTTGACCAACTTGAAATTTCGAGTTGGTCCAAAAAATTTCTCTTTTCCAACTCGTGTCAAGATTTGGAGGACAAAAATGATTTTCAAGCGTGCCTCCCTACCTATGGGTCCACTAGGGGTTATAAGAAAATTAAAAAAATAAAATCAAATAAAATAGAAACAAAACTAGGTGAAACTACTTTCATAGTTTCTCAATTTTAATTTTTCCCAATTTTGAGAAATGTTCCATATAATTTGAAAACGAGAAACGGGAATGATTATTAAATACATTTGTTTTTTAAACAAAAACAAAAACACTATCAAACGGATCTTAAAAACTCTCTTGATATGAACATAGTTGATTGTTAGCTTTCTGTTGTTAGATAAGTCATGTTTATTTGAGTATAGTTGAGCAACCACTAACAGCCTTGGCTCGAAGATAGAGTAAACTTGATAGTGAGCTTTCGTGCCAAATAATTGGACTATAATTTTACAAATAGTTTGCCCCAACTTCGCTCAAATAAGAATGGAGTGAGTTGTGCCTTTAACGTAAAGGCCTTTCCATCTACATATGAGACCTATCTTGGACAACCATGTTAGTTACGTTATTGTTTGAGCATCAACCAATCCAATTTCTAAATTTCATTGTTTAAGAAATCTTAATTGTAACTCAATTGTTCATGATTTGATTTACTATGCTGGCACACATGGACTCTTGACGATTTAAATTGAAGAATACCCATCTTGAGTTCCATCTTCTTTTCTTTATAATTACCACGTTCTTTGCTTTGTCTCTTTAGGTTGAAAAAAAAAAGTGTAAGTGGTTGGGGTAATTGTTGACCATTTTATTATTAGCTTATTTTCGACCTATAGTATATATATATTTATTATTTTGATACTTTTATGCAGAATGTGATAGTAGATTACGCTACGGATTTAACATAAGAAAAAGTGTTTAAAACGGAGCCTGAACGAGGAAGATAAACCAAATTGGAATTAAAGGGCAAAATGGCAAGTACGCAGAAAGAACTCAAAAAAATCCTAACGTGCAAATCAACCTCAAGGTCAAGAGTTCGAAACCTACCAACCGTGAATTAACTACTTCAGCAATTACCGAATGACATTTTGGTAAATAAGTCGAACTTCCCGTGAAATGCGTCACCCATCCACTCGAGTGTGCCACCGCGCAGTCATGGCTTCGAATCTCCTCTCCCGCAAATATAACTTTGGGTTTTCAATCCGAAAAAATCTCGTCACACACGTTTCCTTTCTACTATCTTTGTCTGCCACGTGTCGACACCTAGTCAGTCGTGCATCCTTCAGGTTTTCGGTTCACATCCAACACGCATTTTTTTCTGCGTGAAAAACCCCAAATCTAAAGCTCCAACCCATTTTTCTTCATCTTCTTCACCGATTATTTGTCGGTTTTCTTCGAGAAAGTTACATTTACATCGCCTTAAAATCCTATAAATAGCTTTCCTCACTCCCATTCACTCATTCATCAAGCTCCCACTAAAAAATTACTAAAAAATAACTTAAAACCCCTCTCAAATCCCTTTCTGAATTCATTCCATTCATTTTTTTTGAGGTAACAAATCTGTAAATTCAAGTGGGATTTTGCTTTATATGCAATGTATTCATTCTAGAGAAATAAAATTGAGAATTGTTTAGTTTTTTTTTGATAATTCTGGATTCTTTGATGATTCTTGTTCATAGTTTAGATTGATATTGCTAGAACTACTTTAATTCATGTACAAATTGTGTTAAATGATATCTTTTCTCTTGACCAATTTAATTTTTGAACTTAATTTGTCGTTAAATTCAAAATACTCTTTTTGTGAATTTAAAGCAAACATTGTTGAATGATGATCATTTTTCTAGCACTGTTCTCTAGCATTGTCAATTGACAATCTTTTACTTTGCTAATTCTTGGATTAAAAATTTATGCTCTATGTTTTGTTCAACAAATGACGTGGGAATGAAGCAATTTCTTTTATGCATGTTTGTTTGATTCTTGCTATGTAAAAAGGTGAGGATCTTGAACAAACTAATTTTGCGTTCAAGCAATTTGATCATAAACTTAATTTGACCAAAAACTTTTAAAACTCCTCAATTTTCACTTTGCATTTTTAGATCCCAATGATAAAGAAAATCGTCAAATGTCCAATTACTTTTGCCTCAATTTCATTATTAGAGTAGTTATTTTCAAACATTCTATTATCTTGATTTGGAATAACTTAGATTTTACTTTGTTACTTGTCACAACATATTTTTTAAACTTTTGCTTAATCTTTTATTACTTTCTTAGTTTGTCTAACGATCTTTCGTAGTTTGAATTCAACTTAGAATCACCTTCACTTCTTTGGGTTTGACACCCTCCACAGTTCGGCAATAAGTAATGATCTTTATAACTAATCTTTTGTCAAGATGAATCGGTAAGTTTCTACCAACTTACTAATTCTTTTCACTTACAACTAGTGTTTCATTTTCCATAATAATTAGCTTATATTGTTGCATGATTACTTTTTGAACGACCTTACCAACCACATATTACACACACTTTATCATGTCTTGTCAGTGGCGTAAGGAATTTTTTTTAAATAAAAATATTATAATAACTTCATTTAAGTTTTTGTTCTTTCAATTGTAATTACATTAACTTTTTTTTTACACCGAGAAATACTGGAATTAAATTAAATGTTGACATTTATATGAAATACATTGGACAATCTAATTATATATTTGAAGTTCTCAAAAATACTTTTTATGCAACCACATAGAGGGTTTGAATGGTTTTATTATATCAACCAAAAAAAAAAAAAACACAACAATCGAGTCTAATTACCATAATAAAAAGAAAATGTAAAAAAATGACAATTTAAATATGATGGGTTATTTTTACCGAAAGCTCTACTCAAGTCAACCAACATATATTTGTACATTAATGTGGTCACACAATATTTAAATGAGTTCAATGAACATCATCAATAATGAAACACTCAAACTGGTCTAACAAAAACCCCGTAACACATAACTATTTAAGAAACATGCGGTTTGAGTTCTTCGTCCATTTGTTTCCGAACACTGTAGGCTTAGAAACTATGAAACTCAAATACATTTCACTGAAGAAGATAATGACGATATCAAAAGAAGAAAAGAAAAAAGGTTCACATATACAACAACCCATCTTTTCAATTTGAAGCTAAGATCATTATTCAAGAAAAAACAAGATTTTAAACCAAAACAGTGCAATCTCTAAGAACATTTTATTTGAGAAATATAGGAAATACAACCTCAAGGGGAAAATGTTTAAAAATAAATGAATAAATAAACCGATGAATAAACAAATAAATAAAATTTTAGTTCGAGGTTTCCTATTTAAAACTATTTAAAGAAAATAAATGTTCAAATCATGAAACTTTCTATCCAACAAAGTGTTAAAAAACAATCTAAAAATCATGAAAACATAGAAGTTAAGCAGAAGTTATGATCTAGTACAATTACCACTAATTCTCAAATGAACAACTTAAATCGAATCTTTCTCGGACCAATGAAAGGGTAGGGCCCCTTGTTCAAGATCTGGATTTAGTGCATAAGGAAACAACCTAGACTCTAAAGAGGTCAGGAAGGAATTTCATCTTGCACCTTACGTTTTCAACTATCCATCCGATCTTACCCTTGGAATTGGAGGCATATTAGGCTAGCACTGATGAGCTGCCCTCACCCATACAAATTTAAGGATAATCACGTGTAAACATGAGTTCATAGTTAGCTCAGATTAAGGTTAAGTTACTTAGGTGGTGGAATATTTTTGGAACTTAGCGTTGTGTAGTGTTGTGTGTGTCTATAGTTTATTCTATGCGATGTAGCACGGTCATTGTATGCTATATGCTCTCTATGTTTCACGTTGTTACTAAGTCCTCGTTATGTACAAATTTTCTTACTGCTTGCTCAAGTGTAAGTGAAACAATAGGTTTCCTGGATAATCCAAAGTCGAACACACGGAATTGATATCAAAGCTTAGTTATAGGGTTCATTCTTCATTCAGGCGGTATAAAAGAATCATCTATATAGTTTGAAGAACTGTAAGTTTAAACTATATCTACCTATCTATACTAGAGAATCTGCGAATGAGGAATAAGAATGGAGGCGAGATGAGAGTGTAAACTAACTTATGCAAGAAAAAGTGAAGGAAAGTCTCCACATTATTAGGCGTTTAAACCATGTGATAGCCTTGATGCAATGTATCTCAGTTAACTAGCCTATGATTAGGGCGAGTACTTCTCAGTATCTTAAACGCCACACTTGCTCGCCCCTCGGGATGCAAATGACTAAACTAATTTGTTAAGCGAGATATATCTAGAAGATTTTACTTACAAGACTTATAGAGTTTCTCTTTTAAGGATGACAACCTCTCGATGCCAAATACCCACATGTGTTCTCTTTTTGGAATACAAATGATGGAAATCATCTTACCAAGGTGGAAGTTCGAGTTTTTCATATCCTTGCTACTTGTCCTCTCGGGTAGTTGGCGATAAACACTAGCCAAGTAATGACTATAACTCAACTAATGTGATAAGAGTTATAAGCTAAGCTTCTTATCAAGAACTTATCACAAGACCAAACTACAGATGGAATACGAGACATGCACAACGAAAAAGATCGAAATTCTACTCTAATTGCATCTAAACTATTTCAGAAATTAACATGCAAATTGCCCTAATTAAAACAAAATTAATGTTAGAAGAGTCATACCTTTGAAGATTTCCTGAATCCTCGTAATCTCCTCGCGAACTCAAATTGGGACCTCCACTAAAGTTAACTCGCTATTCTCCAGAATCTGATTGTGGGACCCAATTAAGTGAAGGAAATGAGAGAAGGAAAATGGATGTGAGTTTTTTTGGTTTGAAATTTGTGAGAGAAAATAATTAATTTGGCATAAATTTGCAAAAATAAAAAATTACCAAAATTTCAAAAAAAATTCATTATTTGAAAAAATGGCTTTAAATAACCTAATTCCATGCAAAAATGCATGTAATTAGTTGGTCAAATTTCAACACTCAACATTCCACTAACCATTAGTGGAACTTAGTGGGTTAGGTGTCTACATCTCATGTAGTCACTTGTCCTGCTAGATTATCCAACAAAATGTTAGATTTTTTCACTACCTAATCCAAGAAAAATAAGGTCATTTGACCATTTAAGTCAAAGTCAAACTTTGACTTTTTCAAGTCAAATGTCAACATTATGACTTTTTACCATTTTGTCTGCTTTGACTAATTTCGACCTCTTGAGCATGAATCCACATTCATTTTTCTTAAATTCAAATCACATTTGAATATAAAGCCGATCAAAGTTTGACTTTTCAAAGTCAAAAGTCAACATTTTGACTTTTTACAACTTTGACAATTTTCATCAATTTCTGAGCTTCTAAATATGAATCCATATTCATATTTTTAATATTTAAATTACATTTAAGCATAAAGCTCTGTCCTAAGCTTATAACCGATAACTATAATACATATATTCGTCTGTTTCTCTCTCTTACCTAATTTGAATAATTCGAACTATTACACCATATTGTTATAAGTTTATTCTATATGTACTAGCAGGAGAACCTAATGGACCTATAGATCATGGGCTCCAACGATATGAGATTAACTAGTTAAACCCTTTTAGACCGAACTAATTAACAATATTCGTTAACTAACGAGTCATTCTACTAAAGTCCCGTAGTTGCAATCCCCCCACTATAGATATATTTCTGTCCATCTGATATAACCATGATCAGTAAGTTAACCCTTCATAGGTTGTTCGTAACCTCGGTTGGGTCAAAATATCGTTTTACCCTCCAGATTACATCTTGCTCCTTAAGTCCCACTGATCTTTTATTGAATAATTGGTTTAAGTCCAACATATAAATCGAATCTCTTTTAGGCCAATGAGAGAGTGAGACCCATTCTTCAAAACTTGGATTCAGTCCTTAAGGGAATAACCTTTCTTCTAACCCTAAAGCAGGTAGGAGTGAATTACGCTTTTCACCCTATGTTCCTAGCCATCCGCTCGATCTTACATCTAAAATGGGAGACTTATTGGGCTAGTACTGTTGAACTGCCCACACCTGTGTAGATCTAAGGATTATTCCATATAAACAGAAGTTCATAGCTATCTCGGGCTTAAGATTATTTAGGTCATCAAAAAATGAAATAGTTAGTTTTATACCGCCAAAGGTGTTATAACTTAAAAATGACTATTTCATGATTCCAGTCTTATGTAAATTCTTTACATAGGATACCCCCACTTCCATGTGTCTACATGAACGATTCAGGATCACATCGTTTGTACTAACTACATAGCGGGTTGCATCCATAGTTTACCCAAAATAAGGCACCCAACCTTATTCATACACTATAGACCGTTTGGGCTATATACTTGAACTTGATCCACGTTTATGTCTTTACATAAAGTTCAACTCTACACTAGATAGCCTTGTGACCTTAGTTTATTGGACTCAAGATTATAATATTCTATTTTCACTAATAAATTCTTAATAACCACTTTATTGAATAGAATATAATTTTAAACTACAAACTATGAGTTTTAGGACATAAATTCCAACAAGTCTCAAAGTTTAGTGGCATTCATTGGTTTTAAGAGAATTGTCACATTCCACATATCCTATTTCATCCAGCTCCTTTACCACTTATGTAATGTTAGGTGCTGGGTTCACGAATCTACCTGAAAAGTAAGAAAACATTTTTGAGAAGCAGAAGCTAAAGCTTAATGAGTGACTAAATTTAAATAGCAAACATTCTAAATAAATTATAAGTCATCGAATAGTTTCCATAAATACATTTTATCAAAGCAATCAAATACATGGTTGTTAAACTCAACCAGTTTATCTCAAACATTCTCTTTTTATTGCTATACCATAAATCTTTGTGTATCTACGAGACAAAAATCTAGGCATGGAAACCCTATCTCGTGATACGATACTTATGAGACGGAAATCTAGGCATCGGTAGTGCCTTATCTCGTTACAGCTACTTTGAGATGGAAAACCTAGGCATCTGTAGAGGCCCTCATCTTTAACCTAGTTCCAATAATAGGAAATCTAGGTACCTACTGAATACCCTCATCAAATGACCTCTGTGCATAAGAAAATTTTTATCGAAGGGTTGCCAAACAACTCATGTATAGACCAAAACATGCTAAAACATTTCATATTGTGGAATCATAATCTTAAACTCAAAAGCATGTTTATAAATCATTTTTGCATTCAACAAATCACAAGTTCTAAATAAGCTTTGCTAACACATTTAGTAAACTCAACTATTTTGCTCAAATATGCATTCTTTGTAAATCTAAATATGAATTAGTAAAGCTCAAACATTTTTCTGAAGCATGTTTTAAATATTAACTAGTAAAACATGTTTAAAAACTATAACGACTCAACTCTTTATATTAAGTTGAGGTAATTACTAAAAAGAAACAATAACAAGAGCCACTTTCTTTTAAAAAAGGAAGATTAAATTTTCATTAAAAACAAAATATTGAAACACTGATACATAGATGCAGAAGAAAAATTGAGTGTCCATATGGCATGTCACGGACACTTTTTATCGCTCGCCAGCTTTTCTTTACCTTTAGCTTTGCCTGAAATATTGAACATAGAAAGAATGAGTATAAACATATACTCAGTAAGGGATCCATTACTAGTCCGGCTAGGTGTCTGTTAACTTCCCATTAGAGTCTCGTAAGGAAGTATCGCTAAACTGGTGTGTTCTCAAACGCACGTAATCTAGTGATCCCGTAGGAACACATCTGGTCTTTGATGAACACAAAGGAACACCTAAGACAAACTGGTCTTCAATGAACCTGAAGAAACACTTAGGACAATCGGGCAGTAAGTGACCCTATTGGACCACTCATATACATAACATCTCAGAAGACTGGTGATCCCGTCGGACCACAAAATCATAAAAAGGTGGTGATCCCAAGGGACACTCATATGAGTACAATTCTAATAGAAAAAGTTAAAAGAACGCTCATCTATAGCATGTAACATATCATAAACATCATAACATGATATGAATATTAATCATAACGTCATTAATCATGTGATTAATATATCATGCATTATTATCAACTTAAATCAGTCATTATCATCAGTTATCAACATCAACACATTATGCATCTTAGCTACAATGCATAATGAAAAATTACATGCAAGCTCTTAACTTCAGTTTGAAGGCCTAGTAGGAGAATCTCTTACCTGGAGATTTTAGCCAAACAAAATACTCCCTAGATGACAGTAAAAATTCTCCAATTAATTTGATCCTAATCATAAAAAGAATTTTCAGTATCTTAATTAATAAAATTAACAATTGGCTATTATCCAAAAATTCTCCCAAATTAATCAACTTCCAAAAAATTTGGGGTTGAAACCAATTTAACCTTGATTGGGAAAAATCAAAGATTAAATCTTAAATAATTAGCCAATTGAACCTTTTAAAAAACCCAATTAGATCCAAAATTAAATTAACAAACTATTAATTTAATTATCTTAGCTTACTAAAGTTACTCAAATGGAGGTCGAAAAATTATCTTAACTGATGAGAATATTCATCACTTTAAATCTTCAAGCTTCGCCAAAAGGACCAATCATAACTAAAACTGTGAAACGATGCGGTAGAGAGTTATCTTAGTGAAGAAAATTAAAAACCTTTTTCTTTTTTCTTTTCTTTCTAACCTAAGCATTCCAATGCTATTTATAAATCCAAATAATAACAATAATATTTATTATTATTATTATTTCCTTTTTATTTATGGATGTATATAAAATACCAAAATATACAAATATTTTTATTCCCATTATCTTTCCTCAATAAATTCCTTAAATGCACAAAATCTTAAGCAAAATCTTAGACATGTATAACCATTATTAATAGGGGTCTTTTCAAAAATATAAAAAAGCGGTAAATTATTTACATTGTATAGAACAATTCCGAAAATGGAAAAAACCCAGAGGTCCAACGTGTAAAATACCAAAAATGCCCCGTCAACAATGCGCGTAAAGCGATTTGGTACACAATCGTTTAGATTTGGCTATCCCAAATCTAAACCATTTTTTTTCAAAATTTGGTATACGATCGTTTAGATTTGGTTACACAATCGTTTAGGTTTGGCTACATGATCATTTAGATTTGGCTACACGATCGTTTAGATTTGGGGTTCCAAATATAAACGATTTTTTTTTTCAAAATTTGGAATAAACGATTTTTTTGAATATTCTTTATACACAATCTTCTTTTAGTTTTAGTTACTAATTTAAATATCTAACCAATTTTTTCAAGATTCTTATACCATCAGATTTGGTTACCTAATGTAAACGTAAAAAAAGAAAAGAAGAAAGATGATACAATGCGCAGTGAAGAAAAAAAAGGAAGAAGAAGAAAGATGTAGAAAGACTTGCACGCATCTAAAAATATGGAAGAAATTGCAGCTAAAAAAAGAAGAGTACAGGAAGACGATTATAAAATCGGAAGAAAAAGATGGAAGGACAAACTTTGAATATTTAAAAAATGGCTATTTTTATGGCTTTGTTACACGAGCCGTAAATATTTCACTGGTTTGTTATATTTAGGAAAATTTCCCTTATTAATAATACTTTATTTATTATTATTATTATTCTCTCACCAAAATCTATAATAAACACATATATTTAAACAATTATTCTCTCTTCTAAATACATATATCATCTTTTTTCGTACCATTAAATCAATCATCTCTCTCCTCATGAATTATCTTCTTTTCCAAAAAAATATAATTATATTTTGTCATATAATTAACTTCATTTTTCCATATTAATTATTTACATAAAACCAAATAATTAATATCATATTCCACAAAAAAATCTAAATTATTAATTAAATATATAAATCCATATATATGTTCTCAATTAAATCAAATTCCACAATAACTTTCCCTCTAAAATTTCAAATTAAACTTCAATCCTCAATTCTTTTTAATCAACCAAGTCTTCTCCAATAAATCATTTATAATTTCCAACATGAATTATCTTAACCCAATAATTAAATTTTGGTTCCAATCCTTAATATAACACCCAAATAATTAACATAATTAATAAAAACTCCTTGAAGATTTGAGATATTACATTCATTTTTCCCCAATAATTATATTTCAATATATAATCACCAATTTTTCTTTTAAATAAATCAAATTCATTCTCTTTAATTTTCTTATTTACCCAATCATATCAACTTCTTTCCGAAATCAAGATTTATCTTTTTTCAAAATATATATCTACATATACATATAATTGTCAAATCTCCAACAAATTTTTCAATCTACAATTTAATTAAATAACATCTTAGTTAAATAATATCAATAATTATTTAATTTAATTCAATTTCAACAATACCAAAAATCTCTAACTTTACTCAAACCTCGTAACATACAATTTAATCAAAATCGATCTCAACAAACATCATAAGCTAAAACCTTTAGTTTATTAAATATTCATCCAACAAATATTTAATTAATTTCGATTTTCAAAAAATCGAATAATTCTCATTAAATGAATTCAAAATAACACCTAATAAATTAAATCTAATTAAACAAAACTAAGATAGTTAACTCCAAAATTATCTTAATTTTAGGGGTGTTATAATCTTCCCTCCTTTAAGAATTTTCCGTCCTCGAAAGTTCTAATCTTTAAGTTTCTGATGTTGAAAGAGACTCTGGAAGACCTCGGAAGAAATACCATTTTACCCCTGAGATTAATTAATGTTCAAGTTTTTCTCGATGCTCCATGCAAGCCGTCGGCAACTAGCACTAGAACAAATATAGGCTTTAATGTCACTTGGGAAAAATGAAAAAAGACCATTAATGTCGGTTTTGAAAAAGCGGACCTTTAATGTCGGTGGAGAACCGACATTAAAGACTAAGCTTTAACGTCGGTTTTAAAACGACATTAAAGGTCCGCCATTTTGAAAACCGACATTAAAGGTCCATTTTAATTTTAATTTTAATATTTTTACTTTTTGAATAAATTAGACACTTTAATGTCGGTTTTCCACCGACATTAAAGGTCCATTTAATTTTTTTTTAATAATTTTTTTTGTGAAAAAATAACATTCTCTCTCTTACTTTACCCTTTTCGACCGTCTGCTATACGAAACCATTCGACCATATTCGACATCTCCCTCGTCTTCTCCGAACGACTCCCCTCCATTTCTTCTCCGATCGACGCCACCATTTTCTTCGACGCCACCATTTTTATCGCCGCCACCATTTTTATCGCCGTTACCATTGTTCTGTTCGCCCACCCTTGGAATCAAATTCGGCCACATTTCTCTCCTTCTAAAGAAACTCATCCGCTCGTCCGCGTTCACAGCAACCAGCAACCAGGTTCGCCCACCCTTGGAATCAAATTCGTCCGCGTTCACAAAAAACATCCTCTCACATTCACAGCAACGACGGTAAAATTTCCATCTTCTTTCAAGTGGTCGCGACTTTAATTTGGGGTTTTTAGCATGTTTTAATGTATTGTACTTGTTCATTCTTGTTCATCAATTCGAAATATTAATGTATTAGTTTTAGGTTTTAGCTGTTACCAAGATATATATGGAAGATTGAGTATATGGTCGACCATTGGAAAATGAAAAAAATGAAGAAGAAATACAATCCTAATGTTCTGCTACAAGTATCGTGACTGAAAATTTTACCGTTTCAGATTGTTGAAGGAAAAAAGCTTTTGAATCCTCGTACAGACATAGAGAAAGAAAAACTCAAAAGGGTAAAAACACCGATTCCATTGGCATTATAAGCTGAGAAATCAAAATGAGTCAATAACTATTTGTTTGTTTGTTCTTCTTTCTTTTTAAACTTTATTTCTAGTATCAGTTACATTCTTGTATATTTAGTTTTTTCTTATAACAACTGGTGGTGAGTGTAGACATCATTTTCAACCCTTGGATGCTTATTTTATTTTTTCTCATGCGTATATTTCTTGCTTCTGGGTTTTTTATCTGAAAAACTGACTATCTTTGAGTGCCTTTATTGTAATCTCATTAATTTTTGAACCAAGTATATTATATATTGGTATGGATGTTGGAGTTGGAGCAACCATGGACTTATGTTTTCTTTTTAAAAATATTTTTTATTTGAAAAAGCTGCTTACGACAGTACTTTTTGATTGCATCACTTCCAAAGTCTAAGGTTTTGCAATGCACAAGAAGATTTCAAAGCCCATTCCAAACAACTTCTTCATTGTACTAAGAGATAGAAGAAAATGGATTATAGCAAAAAAAAAAAAAGTTAACAAAAAAAGGAAAGGAAGGGTACACAACGCCAAAAATCAAGAGTTTTGGAGAGAGAGAAATAGAAAAAGAAAAAAGAAAAAAAGTTTTAGAGAGAGAGTTTCAAGTCATTCTTCTATTTTTCAAGCTTATCTTGTACCTCATTTCTCAAGCTTTTATTTTTTGTTTGTTTGTTTGATAAGTTTTAGAAGAAGAAGCTTGTTGTGGGTAAGTTCATTCTAAAGCTTTGATCAAAGCTCATTATTATTCACAACTTTACACGTTTCCATTTCTTGTAGGTTGTCTAACAAGCTTAAGGAACTTTTTGAACTGGTTCTATGAGCTTGCCTATTCTCCAAATCAGAGCTTAGTAATAAACGTAACTTTTGTTTTAAAGGTTAGAACACTTTCTTCTTATAACACTTGCATAATTATGCAATTTGATATTCAAATGTTCTTCAACTTGGCGCCGAATTGTTTACGATCAGGGAAGCTTTATAAATCTTCTAGCGAAGCTTAGAAAATGGTTAGTAACTTTCTTACGTTCAGATTTCAACACTTTTCTTTTGTATGCTAGTTTAGTTTAGTTGCTACGTTCGTATGTAAACTCTACTTGACTTATTTCTTATACTTTCATTAGGCTTTTCGACTTGGTATGGTGCTTCTTGTTTTGAATGCTTCTTAGATATTGTCATCTGTGTGAAACTTCTAATTTCTAATTTTATTTATTTGTTTGAAACTTCTCATTTTTGATTGAATTTTGATTGAATTGATATAGAACCTCCCTCTGTTATGTATATACCTTATTTACGCGAATTGGCTTCCCATAGAGCTTGATCATATTTAGCACCTTAATTGCCTGCAAAATCATTGAGAATGGAAAATCAAGATAACTTCCGAAAGCATATAACTATGAGGATAAAAAGGCAAAAGAGTCCACAACATAACATACATAATCTGCATCTTCCTCACTGCGAAACTCAATGAATCCATACCCTTGATGCAAATTAGTGACTCTATCCTTAGGAACATACACATTAACTACAAAACAAGAAGTGGGTACAGTTTGTTTAAGGAAATAATCCAACCAAGAATAAGAAGGGAACAAAAATAACTTCAACAGAATTTTCAGAAATCCCTAAGAGTTCATTAGGAAAAAGAAATGAACGAACTCACCAACTGGACCGGCTTGAACAAACAGCTGCCAAAGCAACTCTTCAGAAACCTGGCAGGGCACACAAAAAACAGTAAAAGGGTATGATAAAACTGAAATTAGAAGAACGGGGAAACCCTAGACGAAGGGTTTTGAAGGTGAATTAGCTGATTACGAAAGGAGAAAGAAGAGAAAATTGATTTTCTGGTGAGTTTTAGTCGTATATGTTCTGTTTTAGCCGTGGGTTCTTCTTGGGTTTGCAGTGGGGTGTTCGTGGTCTTCGGTCTCCTATTTGTGTGAAACTTCTAATTTCTAATTTTATTTATTTGTTTGAAACCTCTCATTTTTGATTGAATTTTGATTGAATTGATATAGAACCTCCCTCTGTTATGTATATGCCTGTTAATGCTCCAAAGAAAGCATTTTATCTATCATTGTTCTTAGAATTGAATGATCCCCAATTTTCCCCATCTTCTACATACCCTTCAAATCTTTAACATCGATTTCACCTTTCTTATGCATTTTCCTTTACATCCTGATTAACTAACGATTTGCCATGGTTACCAGAGATTTGGGACGCACTACGAGCAGCTGCCGAAGCCGAGCTTTCTCTTTCACAAGTAATTGTTTATTTCTTGGGTTTTCAACATCGATCTGATTTTGCTTCAAATTGAAATATATATGTTAAAATCTTGGTCAAACTGGAAGTTCTTACTTTCTACTGGGTTCATAGAAAGGAATCAAAAAACTATTCTCTTTAGAATTAGCTTAACTTAGCCAGGAAAATGAATGGAGAAAATAAAGCTATAACATTGCTGTAGTTGCAAGAAGTTCTTATAAAGTGGGGCAGTAGCTGTGGGTATTTATAGGCTAAAGGAGCTCAAAAAGTGAGGGAAAACTTTTCCTACTAATATGGGTTTAGTTTTTAATTAATAATAATAGTAAAAGGGTAATTGTGCTTAGTGATGTGTCTGAGAAAAAGGTTAATCAATTCTTCGCCGAAAGTTTCTTTTTTTCTTTTGTGTAAAAATGATGTTTCCATTTTACAGAAATCTGTGAAAATATATATTTTTTGAGAAAGTTAAATATATATATATATATATATATATATATATATATATATATAAATAAATGAAGGTAGAAAAGTGGAAGGTAAAAGAAGGTTGGATATTATATTGGTGAGTAAATAGGGAGATGAGTAGATCATGAGAGGAAGGAAGGTAAGGCAAGTGGGAGTTATGGGCTGATCAGTGAGTCAGTCAGTTGGGGCTCTCAAGGGTTTTGTGTTTACTCCATCCCTAACAAAATGACAACTTCCATTACTTATGGAACTTCAAGTTGAAGTTTAACTTTGTGACGTATTTTTCAATACCACTTTTTTTTTCTTCTCTATATCTTTAAAGTTTAAGTTTGAGACACAAACTTCAACTAATTCTAAAACAAAACTAACTTCAGTTTTTATATGAGCTTAGCTATTTTAACGTAATATAAACAAGATAGATGTTTGTAGACATATTATCACTATTAGATTTTGAAAGAAAAGGCTCAGTTCTTATTTATTTATATTTTGGAAATGGCATATTTATTTTGAAATGAGTTGGAAAAGAGATTCCAAATTTCATGTGTGTGTATAGATTTTGGTAGTATAATGTATTTATGTTTAAAGTTCGTAATATAACTGCTATATTTATGGTATGTCATTACTTTGCTTTATAATGTATTTATGTTTAAGTTCGTAACATAATTGTTATGCTTATGTATGTTGACTTTGCTTATTAATGTATTTTTCGTTTTTTGCAGATTCATAGATGGAGGATAAGAGTGAGGATGAAAGAGAAATGCTTCCAGAAGTAAGAAAGAAATCATTTGTTCCACGTGGGCCAACTACTATGTCTGAGTTGGCCTTAGTGAAAAATTCTGGGCAAAAGTTGCCCATTTAATTTAATGAACACGGACAACCTGTTGGAGCCACGTCTAAGAAAATGCAAAGTTACATTGGTGTGTGCGTTCGACAACAGATTCCTATCACATACAACTCTTGGAAAGAAGTTCCGAATGAGCTAAAAGATAAAATCTATGATTGTATATCGGTATGAGTTCTATTATTATATTTTTCATATAATGTAGTTTGCTTTACACTCTAAGTTTAACTAAGCTTAACTAAGCTTTTCTTTTTTTTGTGTAGATGTCGTTCGATTTACAACCCAATGCTAAACATTCTATACTTATGTCTGCATCAAGAAAGTTTCGAACGTTCAAGACCACGTTAACTCAGAAGTATATACTTCCGTCTAAGGATCAACCATCACTCTTGCAGTTTCCTCCCAAAATCTATTCTCATATAAATCAAGAAGATTGGGAATCGTTTGTGGATGCTAGACTAAGTGAAGAATGGGAGGTAAATAAGTTTAATTTTTCACTTTAATTTTGTTTTGATATCTACCTACAAACTAATACGTTGTACAGGATTATAGTCGTATTCAAAGGGAAAGAAGGTCGAAATGCGTATACAATCACCACATGTCACGTAAGGGATATGCTAATCTTGCCGATGAACTAGTGAGTATTTCTAATTAAATTGAAGAATTTATCTTAATATGTTGTTGTTAATTAAATATCTATCTTTTGTTGTAGAAAATAACGCATGATGTTTCCTATCGTTCAACTCTTTGGAAAGAAGCACGGAAAGGAAAAAATAATGATTATTTTGATGATGCTACTCGAGATTGTGCCTCTCGGATTGTAAGTATACTTATGATTACAATATATAATCTTTTGTTAACCTAACTGATGATGAATTGTTTTATACTTGTATTGTTTTATAGGATGAATTAGTTGAAACAAATAAAAATGAGGACATCTTGACTGACGCATTGGGTTCCAAGGAGCACGGTGGACGTGTAAGAGGCGTGGGTGCTTTCGTCTCTCAATCACAATATTTCAACACAGTAAAAGGGAAGGAGAAAATGTGTCATAAAGAAGAGGATGACTCGAGATGCAAAAGTGACAAGAAGAGAAGTAATCACTCGAGGTCATCCATTGGAAGTATTAATATAGATCTTGATGCCGATGAGGACACACCTACCAACAAAGGAGTGGAGGTAATTGACTTTGTTGTCACTTTTAGTTTTTTAACGATATAGGATCAATTGTTCTTAACTATGCTTTTAATATTTGTAAAGGGAACACCATGCCAATTGTCTATAGGATCCATTAATAATATTGTTGCAGTAGCCACAATAGTTGAGGATAACATTGGATGTCCCAATGTTAAAGTTCTAGTAGACGTGGTTATGGGAGAAAATTTGACTATACCCAATCCAGTGAAGGGAAAGATAGAGACTTTAAATCAAGCATTGGGTAACATTATAGAATGGCCTCGTCGGCTTGTTTCTACGATCAATGACAAACAAGTGTGTATCTTTTTTTACTATTTAAGTTTTGATTTTATTTGTATATGTATTTTGAATTTAGAACCTTGGTTGTGATAGGAGCATTCAACTAGGAAGAATGTCGTATACCCTTCAAATTATACTGACGTTAACGGGATTATTAAGCTTTTAAATAGACATGCCATGAACAACATGAAGGATGTAGACATGATTCGCATCCCAATGAACGAGCTAATATTTGGAAGTGACAAATTTGTTTATTTAGCTCGTGAAGATTTGTTGCGTTACTGCGGCATGGTTGAAATCGACTATATGTGTATACTAGCGTATATTACGTAAGTAGACAACTTATACTCATCTCTATCTCCAATACCACTGTTGTAGTTAGTTTGTTGATATTTTAACTATGGTTGCTTTTACTTAGATGTCTTTGGGATAAATGTGACTGTGCAAAGAATTTTTTTGTCATTGACCAATCAAAAATATCGTCACATATCAAAGATCGTGATCTTCGATCCAGAAATTTAGCCAACCAGCTAGAAGCAGTTAACTTGGAACAGAAAGTGCTAATTCCATATAATACCGGGTAAATAAAGAAGAGAAACACATTAATATATTTCCATTGAGCTTAAATGTGTACTCACATTGAAGATGTTGTTTATTGTAGTTTTCATTGGATGTTGCATGTTATCGATCTTCGTGAAAATTGCGTTTATGTTTTGGACTCTCTTCGGAGTAAAGTCAATGAAGACATTCATGGAATCATAAATGTGTAAGTGTATTTACTTTATTACTTCTTATTTAACTTTCTTGTCTTCTAATGTTTCATAATATTTAGAGGGTTGAAGACATGGCAAGCGAAACACGATCTACAACGCTATCGATCAACTCCAAAATGGAGACCTATAAAGGTAATTTGCATTTACAGGTAATTATTTTTTTTTGAAACATAAGATTAATTTGTATTCAATTTATATACATGCAGTGCCCTCGTCAATTGGATTCTGTAGGGTGCGGGTACTACGTGCAAAAGTACATACATGAGATAGTGCATAATTCTAGTACTTCTATTACTAACCTTGTAAGTTTCTACTTTAACTTTTTACATATTACAATTTATGATCCAAACTCATACTTTCCATATCTTTCTCTTTGTGTGTAGTTCAATACCAAAAATGCATATAGGCAGGAGGAGATTGATGAGATTCGAACTGAATGGGCAGCTTTTGTTAGCAGATTTGTGTAAGTAGTTGCTTTTTGTAGTTAGGTTAGTAGTTGATTTTTGTAGTTAGGTTAGTAGTTGATTTTTGTAGTTAGGTTAGTAGTTGGTCAAGTTAAGTTTTTGTAGGGACGGGCAGTCCTATAGTTTTTTGAAGGGCATGTGGTCCCGTACTAATTGTTGTTTGTTAGATAGTTTGTACCTATACTTTAGTTAGTGAAGGAACTTTCTATTGTGTTTATAAATCACGATCTTATATATTATCTTTATATTTTTGAGTTTTCACTTACAGTTGTTGGTTGTTTATTTAAATATGTGATTAGGAGTTGGATGATTTTATTTGTTGTAATACTATGTAGAAGGGTGGAAAGATGTGCTGATATTTTAGGTGTTGGATGATCGTATTTGCTATAGTACTATATGGAAGTGTGGAAAAATGTGCTCGTATTTTAGTGTTGGATCTTATGCATTGTAGGTGTTTATTATTGGTTTGCCATAGATGGCAAGTGTAACGCCCCAAAAATTTAGATAATTTTGGAGTCAGTTATCTTAATTTTGTTTATCTAGATTTAATTTATTGGGCGTTATTTTGAATCCATTTAATGAGAATTATTTGATTTAAGTGGGAATTAAAATTAATTAAATATTTCTTGGATGAATATTTAATTAATTAGAGGTTTTGACACGTGGTGTTTGTTGAGTTTTTATTAAATGGTAGGTTA
This sequence comes from Cucumis melo, assembly GCF_025177605.1. Lineage (NCBI taxonomy): Eukaryota > Viridiplantae > Streptophyta > Magnoliopsida > Cucurbitales > Cucurbitaceae > Cucumis > Cucumis melo. Next base: position 21,877,056 of record NC_066857.1, on the reverse strand, counting down.
AGAGGATTAAGTAAAGTTGTGGATTTTAGTGTTGTTGAAGTTGAATTTAATTAAATAATTATGGACGTTATTTAATTAAACCGTAGGGTGGAAAGTTTGTTGGAGATTTGATAATTATATGTATACGTGGAAATATATATATATAATTATTATGTTAAAGGAAAAGATAATTATATTTGTTGAAATATAATTATTTAAGGAAAAGATAGTTGTATTTTGGAGAAAGGATATTTATTAAAGAAGAAAAAGTAAAATAATTATATTTTGGGAAAATATAATTATTTGTAAAAGGATAATTAATTACTTTGGAGAAGATAAATAATAATTAATTATTGTGGAAGATAATTAATTATTTTGGAGAAAGATAAATAATAATTAATTATTGTAGAAGATAATTAATTATTTTGGAGGAAGATAAATAATAATTAATTATTGTGGGAAATAATTAATTATTCTGTAGAAAGATAAATCTTGATTATGGAGTGGAGTTGCTATGGTTGGGTTAAGATAATTCATGTTGAAAGTTATATACGTATAATTATTATGTTAAAGGAAAAGATATTTATATTTGTTAAAATATAACTATTTAAGGAAAAGGTAATTGTATTTTGGAGAAAATATATTTGGTAAGGGAGAAAAAGTAAAATAATTATATTTTGGGAAAATATAATTATTTGTAAAAGGATAATTATTTTGGAGAAAGATAAATAATAATTAATTATTGTGGAAGATAATTAATAATTATTTTGGAGAAAGATAAATAATAATTAATTATTGTGGAAGATAATTAATAATTATTTTTGGAGAAAGATAAATAGTAATTAATTATTGTGGAAGATAATTAATTATTTTTGGAGAAGATAAATAATAATTAATTATTGTGGAAGATAATTAATTATTTTGGAAGAAAGGTAAATAATAATTAATTATTGTGGATGATAATTAATTATTCTGTAGAAAGATAAATATTGTTTATGGAGTGAAGTTGTTATGGTTGAGTTAAAATAATTCATGTTGGAAGTTATAAGTGATTTATTAGAAAAGATTTGATTGATTAAATTAATTGAGGACTTAAGTTAATTTGAGATTTTGGAGGGAAAAGTTAGTTTTGGTGGAATTGTAATTAATTGAGTATATATATATGGATATATATATTTAATTAATAATTTAGAAAAGTGTAGTTAATTATATTATGGAATATAATTATATTTATTTGGAAAAGAAAATAATTCATGAAGAGAGAGATGATTGATTTTGATTGGACGAAAAGATATATATTTATAAGAGAGAATAATGGTTTAAATAAATATATATTTATTGTAGATTTTGGTGAGAGAAAAATAATAATAATAAAGAAGTATTATTATTATTACTAATGGTTATAAATGCCTAAGATTAAGGCATTGATTTAGGAAAGATAATGGGAATAAAGATATATGTATATTTTTTTGGTATTATATATATATATATATATCCTAAAAGGAAAAGGAAAAGGAAATAATAATAATAATTATTATTATTGTTATTATTTGGGTCTATAAATAGCATTGGAATGCTTAAGATGGAATTAAAGGAAAAAGAAAAAGGTTCTTTATCTTCTTCTCTAAGATATCCCTCTGCTGTCGCCGCCTCAGTTAAAGTTAAGATTGGTCTCTTTGGAAGCTTGAGGATTTAAAGTGATGAATTAAGAGGATTTTTCGACCTCCATTTGAGTAACCTTGGTAAGCAAATAAAATTAAATTAATATTTTATTAATTTAATTTTGGATCTATTTGAGGTTTCTTTAAAGGTTCAATTGGCTAAACTTTTTAAGATCTAAATCTTGGATTTTTCCCAATCAAGGTTGAATTGGTTTCAACCCCAATTTTTAGAAAGTTAATTAATTTGGGAGGATTTTTTGGATGTTAGCCAATTGCTAATTTCATTAATTAAGATACTAAGTGTTCCTTTTATGATTAGGATCAAGTTAATTGGAGAATTTTACTGTCAACTAGGGAGTACCTTTGTTTGGCTAAAATCTCCAGGTAAGAGATTCTCCTACTAGACCTTCGAACTGAATTCAAGAGACCGCATGTAATTATGATTATGCATTGATGGTAGCTAAAATGCATAATTTGATGATAATGATTATACTGAGATTATGATGATAGTTGATGTTGATGATGATGACTGAGATTATTATGTTGATGATTGATGATGATGACTGATGTTATGTTAATGACCGGTAGTATGTTGTTGATGACTGTTGATGATTGTTAATGCATGATATTAATCACATGATTAAGGACGTTAAGATTAATACTCATGCCATGTTATGATGTTATGTTATGCTACATGCTATGGATAGGGTGTTCTGTTAACTTTGTCTATTAGAGTCGTACCTGCATGGGTGTCCTTCGGGATCACCACCTATTTAGGACTGTGTGGTCCGACGGAACGCCAGTCTAGCATGGATATAGATATGATTCGAGTGATTCGACGGGGTCCTCGCATCCCGATTGTCTTAGTGTTACCCCCGGGTTCACTATAGACCAGCATGTCCTAGGTGCTCCCTCGGGACACCGAAGACCAAATTTTCGTTCCTACGGGAGCGCATGTTGCACGTGTTCGGGAACGTGCCAGAGATTGGGTACCATTTTCAGGACTCTAATAGGAAGTTAACAGACACCTAGCGGGACTAGTAGTAGGTCCCTTACTGAGTATATGTTTATACTCACTCTTTCTATGTTTAACATTTCAGGCGAAGGTAAAGGTAGATGAAAGCTGGCGAGCGACAGAGAAGGATCCGTGACATGCCATATGGGGACTCAGTTTTGCTTCCGCGTTTATGTTTCAATGTTTTCATATTCCGTTTTTAATGAAAATTTAGTCTTCCCTCGTTTCAAAAAGGTGTCTCTTGTCATTGTTTCCCTTTTAGTAACGACCTCAGCTTAGTATAAAGAGTTGGGTCGTTACAGCAAGATGTGTTATTTGATATGTGTGATTATATATAAGTGGATATATTGGAGGATTTGGAGTAGTTGGACTTATAGTGTTGAATATAGTTGTGTTTATTGATATGTGATTATATGTAAGTGTTGGATGATGTGTATTTGTTGTAATTCTATATGGAAGTGTATGCTGGAATTTTAGGTATTATTGTGTGCATTGCTGAAATTTTAGGTATTATTGTGTGCATTGAGTAGTAGGCACTATAGCCAGTGTGCAAGCCATTTTTTTATTTTTTACAATATACGATGACGAACATTTCTGGACGTAATTCGACTCAAATAATATCGGTTTTGCCGTCATAAAAACTATTATAAATACGACATGAAATGTATCTTTAACGTGGGTATAAAAACGACATTAAATGTGTCTTTAATATCGGTGGAAAAACGACATTAAATGTGTCTTTAATGTCGGTGGAAAAACGACATTAAAGATGTGTCATAAGCGACATTAAAGACATCTTTAATGTCGGTTTAAAAACGACATTAAAGATAGCTTTAATGTCGGTTATAAACCGACATTAAAGATGGACCGACATTAAAGACCTTCAATAACACCTTCAAAGATGTCGGTTTATAACCGACATAGAAGGTCTTTAATGTCGGTTTATAACCGACATTAAAGACATCTTTAATGTCGGTTTTAAACAGACATTAAAACCCAAGCGACATTAAAGGCCTTTAATAACGCTCACAAAGATGTCGGTCGCCAAGTGACATTAAAGGCCTTTAATGTCGGTTTTAAACCGACATTAAAGGCCAGATTTCTTGTAGTGTAGTTACCCATTTTCAACGTCGGACGAGAACTGTCGGGAATAGGTGTCACAATTTTAGATGTCATGCATGGGCCGTCGAGAACATGACCAACATAATTAATATTTGAGGTTTTTTTGACGCCCCATGCAACCCGTCAGAAAATATGTTACCCATTTTCGACGTCGGGTGAGAACTGTTGGGAACAGGTGTGACCATTTCCGACGCAATGCATGGGATATCGGGATACATTATATATTTATTTTAATTATGAGTGATTGCCGATGCAATAGGCCTACACATTGAGAATGCTTCTTGTTTCTCAACGGCCTTTGTGAAATGTCGGGATAAGGTAATATTAAGATAATGTTTTCATCGTGTCCTGACGTATGTAAAACGGTGTTGGAAATAGGCGTCTGTCCTGACATTCCTTCTTTCGATGTGCATCAGGAACCCCTCGATTTCTTGTAGTACAATTATTTTTCTTCTAGTGATTTTAGTCAAAATTTCTTCCAATATACTCTCTCTTCGTCCGATCTCTCTCTTCGTCTGATCTCTCTCTCCGTTCGATCTCTCTTATAACATTCATCTTCTTCAAGTTTTTTGGTGAGTGCATATTTGTTTCATATTATTAATTTTGTTTATGAAATTGTGAATTATAGTATGTCGTTGAAATTTTTCGATGAAGCTTTTTGATTAAGAAAAATTATAGTGAATGAAGTACATATGTCACATACTTTCTTTCTAGTTTGCATTGTTTTCCATATCTACCACGTACTTTACTAATTTCTGATTTATAATCATTATATTACTTCCATTTTGAATTCTTTTTCATATAGTGAAAAGTTCATTTGATAAATTCTTACAATGTCAGAAACTGATTTCGATTTAAATAGAACAGTATATATCCGTATATATTTTAAAAAGGGAAATTTTCATAAATATAACAAACGGGTAAAATATTTACGATCGGTGTAACAAAATGAAAAAGCCCAAGTTAGGCATTTTTTTAAAAAATATTCCAGGTTTTCTCTTCCCTTTTATCGTCTTTCTTCTCTTCATATTCTTCTTTTTTTCCAAACTGTTATTTGGTTCAAGATCGTGTACCATCTACTTTTATTTTTTTTATTTTTTTTCAAACTGTTATTTGGTTGTTCAAGATCGTGTACTAAATGATTTAGAAAAAATGTTGTTTAGATTAGGGTAGCCAAGTCTAAATGATCGTGTACCAAAGAATCTTAAAAAAACATCATCTAGATTTGGGTAGCCAAATCTAAACGAACAAAATTAAATGATCGTTTAGCTAAATTTAAACGATCGTGTACAGAGAATCTTGAAAAAAATTGTTTAGATTTGGCTATCCAAATCTAACTGATCGTGTACCAAATATATTACGCGCGTTGTTGACGGCATGGTTGATGGGGCATTTCTGGGATTTTTCACTGTGGGCGTGTAGGCTTTTTCCGTTTTCAGAATTGTTCTATACAATGTAAATATTTTGCCTTTTTGTTATATTTTTGAAAAGATCCTTTTTAAATAATACTATACAGTGATTTATTATATTACATCCATTTTCGGTGAGTGCATATGTATGTTTTAAATAATATCTGTATATATTTTAAATAATACTGTACAATGATATAATTATTATATGGGTAAATATGTATATACGGGTAAACATGTATATGCAAGTTAATTGACTCTCCATGATACACTTATTTTATGTAGTAGAGAGATATTCCAATAGTAAGTAGATGTCGTTCCACAAACTCTAATGAGTTTCAATTTGTAGTCATACATCTCTTGCATGGACACCTTATTTGTCCGTAATCATCAACTTGAAACTTGACAACCTCTAAAAATTGGGCCACTCACACTCTATACTCAACGAAAAACTTATTTCTAAGTTTCATCCAACCCTTGTCCATCGTCAAAGCCCCTAAAATATAAATAGGTTTAATTAATCGTATATTCGTCATCCCAAACCCTAAACTTACTACCCTGAATAAGCTATGCCCAATCTTCCAAACTTTTCACCAAAGCTAAGTTTAAACTACAAATGTTACCACAATTGCATGATAGCCACCACAAGCTAACCACAAACAATATCGATCTTTACAACCTACCTACCCTTTGCAACATATATACTTTACAACCCCCCTTAAACAGCTTCAAACCCTCAGTTACTAACAAATTCAGAACTAAGTTGGCACTTAATAGGCTATCATAACTGCAGGATAGCCATAATAAATCAACAACAAATGACTTCAATATTTACAAGCTACCTAAAAGTTCTAACAAACAAAACTATTAAGAAATAAACAACTAAGTTTGAACTAAAGGCTACCATAACTACAGGATAACCAAAACAAATCTTAACCAAAAATTACAGAAATTATAAAATAATAACAACTCTCACCCTCTCAAGTTTTCAATACGACCCTTCTCAAAAGTTCAACCCTAACCCCTTCAAATTTTCAATTCAAAACCCCCCTCAAATTTTTATAATTCGTTCAAATTTTCAATTAAACACCCCACTCCCACCCCCGACCCCATCACCAACCCCACCCTCATCCTCTTCAAATTTTCAACCTACCCCTTCAAATTTTTAAATTCAAAACCGAAAACAAATTTAAAAACAATATCCTAAAACTAATTCAAAATCAAAATCCTAAAACTAATTTTAGAACAAAAAAAACTAAACTGAACTAAAACTAAACTTAACTAACCTTAAACTAAACTAAAATTAATACTAAAATACTTTCCAAAATTAGGAGGAGCGACAACAGATGACGATGAATGGCGACAGGGGAACGACGACGAGGAACAACAAGTATTCTCTCTTCTTCCCCTTCGTTCTTTCTTTTCTCTCTTTCGGTATGTGATTTACTGAACTAGGATGCATTTTTATAGGGGAACTCCCGACGTACAGCGAAAATGTCTAGAAAACTCCACAATTCTCGACGAATTACTAATGGCATCGAGAAAACCCCCTAACATTATTGACACATTACTAAAGGCCTCGAGAGAATGGATGCCCATTCCCGATGCCATGCATTGCACGTCGTGAAGAAAGATATAAATTATTTAATTGTTCACCATTTTCAACGCAATTAGTAGTGCATTGAGAATAACGTCCCACATTACCGAACATTACCAATGGCATTGAAAATATGGAAGCCCATTTTCGACGCCATGCAAGTCGTGTCACGAGAAAAGATACATACTATTTAATTGTTCACCTTCCTCGACGCAATAGGTTTACACGTTGGAAATGGCGTCCTGTTTCTTGATGCCTGCACACGACGTCGGGGAAGGTGAATAATTAAATAATGTATTTTCCTTTCCCAGACATGGACATAATGACGTCGAGGAAAGTTCTCTATCCCGAAGTCCAATCCTTCGATGCCTTTTTGTGCATCGAGAAATCCTCGATTTCTTGTAGTGAGGGGTATATACTATTCTATTTAAATCAAAATCAGTTTCTAACACCATAAGAATTTATCAAATTAACTTTCAATATATGAAAAACAATGCAAAATGGATGTAATATTATAATTATAAATAAAAAATTAGTAAAGTACGTGGTATGTATGAAAAACAATGCAAAACGAATAGAAAGTACGTGACATACATACGTCATTCACTGTAAATTTTCTTAATCGAAAAACTTCAACGAAAAATTTCCTCGACATACTATAATTCAGAATTTCATTGTAACGCCCAAAGAATTAAATTTATGTTGAAATTATTTGGGGTGTTATTTGATATATTTGTTGAGAATTGTTTGATTTGTGGAAATTAGAATTAATTAAATAATTTTTGATGAATATTTAACTAATTTTGGAAGTTGGGAATTTGATGTTGTTAAAGTATTTATTTAAGTTGAATGTTATTGATTTATTTAAATTGGAGGATTGGAAGAAATTTTGGTTATTTATGTATATATAGGTATATATATAATTAATTTTTGAAGTTGTTAATATTGGTTTTGATGGAAATATAATTGTTTAAGAAAATGTGATTGTATTTAGAAAGAAAAGAGTTTATGTGATGGAAGAGAATTAATAAGGAGAGAGAATAAGATTTATTTAATTTAATTTTAAAAAGGAAAAGGAAAATGAAGAGAAAAGGAGAAAATATAAATAGTAGCAATAATAAAAATTTATTTATTTATTTATTATTATTATTATTAGGGCTCTTCGTGAATTCTACAAAATATTATTCATCTTCTCGCTCTTCTTCACCCTCACCAAACCTTAGCCGCCGCCACCCATCTTTGTTCAATTGTTCTTCTTAGTCGAGAACGACTCAGTTTCCGTCAGTCTTTATTTTTTTGTCGAAGTTGATAAATGTCGATCCCTCAGTCCTGTCGCCTCCATCTTCGTCTCCCTACCTATTCGAAATTAGCCTCATTTTTACTTTCATTGAAGCCTCTATCGGTCGTAGCTCGCCATCACACAACATCACCGGTCGCCATCTTCCATTCACGTTAGTGTAGCCTTTGTGTCCCTCTGCGCACATCGTTGTCTCTATCGGTCACTATTACTAGTTTTCCTTTCCCTTACAAGTTCGAGTTGTGTGCATTTTATCGAGTTGACCCGAGCCATTCGAGTCGAGATCTCCTCTTACCGAGCCGCGAGCCGTCATCCTCCCTTACTCTTGTTTAGGCAAACCACTAGTGAGCCAAATTGAGCCACTTTCGTATTTTGGTGAGTATTTGATTAGGTTCTAGTTATGCCCATCAAATATTAATTTTGGTCCTAAATAAATTAAGTTTGGATTGATTTTGGATTATTTTCTTGAAGGGTTGATTGACTAATTTTTTGGAGAAGTCATCTATGCAATTATCCCCAAAGGTTGATTTGGTTTTAACCTCTCTTGTTGGTAAGTCGATTTGGAAATTGTTGGATGTAGCCATTGAGAATCTTTTTTAAGTTATTAAATTGTATTTTAATTGTGATTTTTTTGATTTTTCTTAATATCCAGCTGATGCGGAGGGATGGAAGCATTTTAATTGTGAATTTTTTGATTTTTCTTAATATCCACGGAATGTGCCTTTGAGGTTAGCTTTAGATGGGTTTAATCCATTTGGTCATATGAGTACCTTATAGTATATGGCCTTTTGTGTTACTTCCTTACAATTTGCCATCATGGAAATGTATGAAAGAGACAAATTTCTTCATATCACTGCTCATACCCTGTCCTAGATCTCCTGGTAGGGAAATTGCTGTGTATTTCAAACCATTGATTGAGGAATTGAAAAAGTTATGGAAATTTGGGGTGCATACGATGACTCTCTTACTGGTCATTACTTTCATCTACATTTAACCTTTTTGTGGACGTATAGTGACCTATCAGGATGGAGTACAAAGAAGTATCAGGCATGTCCCATATGCATGGATGATAGATCGTCATTCGGGATACAAGGTTGAATATCCTTCATGGGACATCGATGCTATTTTCCAAAGAACCGCGTGTGGTGTAGAAGTAGGCTACATGATGGAAAGGTAGAGCGTAGAGCTCCTCTAGAGATGATGAATGGGCAGGAAATCTTAGAACAACTAGATCAGTGGAGTTTCCAGTTATGAGTAATCATCCTTCAGTAAAGGATAATAAAAGAAAGAAAGCTCTTAATTGTACAAAGAGAAGTATTTTTTTTAACTTCCTTACGGGTCGAGACTACTGTTACATCACACACTTGATGTAATGCATATTAAGAAAAATGTTTGTGACAATTTGGTTGGTACGTTGTTGAATATCGAAGGAAAAATCAAGGATATCATGAATCCTCGGTTAGACCTACAAGATCTAAAGATAAGAAAGGATTTACACCTTATAGAAGTTGGTAAACGATTGGTCAAGCCACAAGTGAGCTACACGTTGACTAGCAGCGAGTGAGTTGAGTTTTGCAATTTCTTGAAATCAATTAAATTTCTCGATGGATTTATTTTCAATATATCACGATGTGTGACTGAAAGATATGGGAAAATATTAGGTCTTAAAAAGCACGATTGTTATGTTTTATTAAATCGACTGCTAGCTATTGATATTTAAGCATTCTTACCGAAAAATATGTACACTTCTTTTACCGAACTATGTAGTTTTTTCCATGACTTGTGCACTAGAACCACAAGAGTAAGTGAGTTGGACAGATTGCAAGAAGATATAATAATCATATTTTGTAGTTGGAAAGAATATTTCGGTGCCTTTTTCAGCGTTATGGTACACCTTGCCATTCACTTACGATATGAAATCAAGGTTACTTGTCCGGTTTCTTACAGTTGGATGTATCCCATTGAAAGAAGTCTACGCACTTTGAAACAATATGTTTGAAATAAAACACGTCCTGAGGCGTCTATTCCAAAATCATATGTGATGAATGAATCAAACACCTTTTGTTCGCATTACCTAAGTGGTATTGAGACTCGATTCACTAGAGATGAGCGAAATGATGATACCGTTCCACAGGACGAGTTTCATCATTTCACTCATCTTTAGTGAATCGTTAAAGCAGAAAGTATGACCATTAGGTGTGTCAAGTCTGCGAACTCTATCACAGGAAGAGAAACGCTTCCATTGGTACATCCTCAACAATGTAGACGAAATATTGGAATATCGCAAGTAATCATTTTTTACCATCGTATTTCCTAGGTATAGTTGTTCAGTATTTGTTATATATTGTTGTTACACCAAATTTAACTCATAATCATCCTCGTCAGAAAACATTTGGGGTTAATACATCGGCAGACTTAAAACGCTACTGATTTGTATAAAGACATTAACGGGAATTCTCTGAATCATTTCGAGCACAGGTATATAGCGTGCAAGTATAACATGTATGCACTAACGTATTTTCACGTGAATGTATGTCATCATTGTCACATGGATTTCAGGTTATAGAATTGTGTGAGATTAAAAATCTATCTCACGATTTCTTCTCACTTGCAATAGGACCATCACTTGACGTTCGTTGTTATAATGGATGCGTTGTGGGTGTGATGAAATTTCACATGTCAGAACATGATTCTAGCGTACTACACAAAATAGTGGAGTGATGGTAATTGGTGAAAGCAATACAAGTGGAAGTGGTGATAATAATTTCTACGGTGTTCTGGACGAAGTGTTGCACGTCCAATATCCGATGAGGAGAAGTGTTTGGCTATTTATGTGTCGGTGGTATGACATCGACATCAACAAAAGTCAAAGGACACATGTGAAATTAGAGTATAAAGCTATCAACATGTCGTGTTTTTGGTTTGTCGAAGAACCAGTAATTCTTGTGACACAGACACATCAAGTATTTGACCTAGATGTACTAAAAATGGTAGTAATTGAAAAGTTGTCCAAGTGGTCTAGAATAAGCGTATATGGGATGTGCCCGAAGTGGACGATGTTGAGAATGAGCAACTGAATGTACTTAAGATCGTTGTCGACCATCGAGTGGATGAACACATAAAGGATAAGACTCTGTACAGAACTGGCGTTGATCCCATAATTATTGAAAGACCGGTTGTGCGTCATGTCACTGACGACTTCATAGACGATAGGGTTGAACAATTATTACATCAAAGCAGAACAAGTGACGAACCACGTACCCACATGTTTATTTAGTTTATATTTTGAATCTGATTATGTGTTCGTATTTGATTAATGAATGTTTGTTTTCTATGTCCATAGGTACTATGTTGTCATTCCCGAGCGGTTTCGATGAGACAGATGCGACGTTTCTTGAGTTTGTCGAGGATCTAAATAACCATGCGGGAGGGTCATCATTGATGGGCAAAAATTTGGGCGAGTTAAATGGTATGTTAACTCAGAATTTTAACTTGAACTTTTTTCTCACATTAACTTGTTTTAATTTATTTAGCAGATACTGCTCAACTATCTCCGACTTCGACTCTTAAGGAAACGTGCACAGTCTCGACTCCTTGAGTTGAAGTATTACGTTCACGCCAATGGGAGGATTTCGATGTTGATCGTCCCTGACGTGGAGAAGCCTATTTTGCCACATGCTATTCGCTTTAGCCAGGCGATAGGCGTGTGTGTGCGAAATACATTTTCAGTTCGCTACCTTAAGTGGACGGACATAGGTAGATAATAAATTAAGGTCGTCAAAGGCAACCTGTAGGTATATCCACTACACATTTTCACTACACATTTTCATTTTCATTTGAAACATATTTAAGTTAACAAAGCTTATGTTGTTTTTTGAAATATATAGCATTTTTTCATTTTTGATTTCAACGATCAAGCAATGAATAGGTTCACATCAAATGCTCAGTACCTTTAAAGAGTTTAGGGGCGACTGTCATAGGCACTTCAAAAGGTACGGTACGGTGACCCTAAGGAGGCACGTGCCAACTTATCACACATATTGGTGGGATGTATGGAGGATTGACACTACCTGTGTGATCATTTCATGAGCCGTGCATTTTAGGTGAGCAACGATACGCTTTGTAATGGTTAATTCGATTTTTAACTTTTAATATGTATATGAAATAAATAATATAATTGTTTTTATGTAAGAGCAATCACTGACCAATAAGGCTGCTAGACAAAAACAACCTTACAATTATAACAGAAGGTCGAAGCTGTTTCTAAAATGATAGCAAGAGCTCGCTGAGCAAAGTGATGAGTTGTTCGACCGTGTGGAGTTGTTCCGACAAACACATGTTCGAGATGAGACTTTTGTATCGTAGGCCGTAGAGGATACACATGAAAGTTATTCAAGCTCTACTTCTGTCTGGATTTGTCTTCTTTAGTTTATTTGTGATTTACTAACTTAATTTCTAAATTTGTTTCAGAATCAAATTCTAGAACTCCAATCCCAGCCTACCCATATGGTTCTCAGCCATTCTCTAGGGACGAGATATGTGAGACTATGTTGGGTAGACGACTAGGCTATTCAAAAGGTCTTGGTTGGGAACCTAAGTCCAAGTCCTGTAAGACTACCAGTGGGACCAGTGTCTCAACTTCGTGGTCGCAATCCATGGTAGAGCTCCAATTATGGGCTGGGCTTGATGAAGCTAAGCGAGCAATCGAAGAATAGAGAAAGACACAAGAGATGTTAGCTTCACAAGTGGAACATATGTGGAAGCTCATAGAAGACATGAGTCAGGAACAACAAGGACCACCACATGATCCCTAGTTTTGCGATACGTATATATGTTTCAATTCCATTATTCTTAAGTTCTTGAAATTATATTATTCAATGATTATATGCATATGTACTAAACTTAGACATATTTTGTATTATTGTAGGTCCCACGGTGTAGAATGGCGTACGAGACTCGTTAAGAGACTTACGTAGTTTTTATGGCTTTCTGTGTATTTTTTCTTAACATTTACTAAATTTTTATTTGTATTTTGAACCTTGTTAAATTTTTGTTCAATTTGATATTTTATTTCAGTATTTACTAATTTATTGTTTATTTTCTTTAATTTAATATTGCATAAATCGTACTACACACGAATACTAAAATTGAATAAAAAACATTTCAGAAAAAAAATATATATTTAAAAGATTTCCCGATGCACCACTTACGTCGGGAATAAGGTATATATCTGACACATCCAAGAAAGTGTTAGGAACCTGGTTTTCGACGTCGCATCGAGGATGGTTATTTCTGATGCACGGCTGACGTTGGGCATGCAGATGTCAGGGATGGATTGTTTTTTATGCACAGACAATGTTGGAATGTTTGCCATTGGGAGACATATACTCTCGATGCTGTGTTGGTGACACATTGGGAATCTGTCTCCCAATGCATTTCTTTCGACTCTCTTTCTGACATCTCTTTTGACTGCAGAAACTTATTTTCCGACGTATTTTACACTTCTTTCGACATTTTTCTGCATCGGGAGTAGTCTCACTTCTTTTAGTGTTATGATGTACTACATGATATGGACTATGGTGTTATGTTAGCTTTGGCCATTAGGGTCGTACCTACATGGATGTCTATCGGGATCACCACCTTTTCACAAATTTATAACTGTATGAGTTCGACGAAACGATCAGTTTGTCATGACATGTTTTATGAGTGGTCCAATGGGATTACTTACAGCCCAATGTCTTAGGTGTTCCTTTGGGTTCACCGACAGACCAGGCATGTTCCTACGGATTCACTAGATTGGTGTGTGTTCCGAAGCACGATAATTTTGTGTACTTCCTTAAGGGACCATAATGGAAAGTTAATAGACATGTAGCGGGACTAATATTGGGTCTCTTACTGGGTATATGTTTATAATCATTCCTTCTATGTTTAATTTTTCAGGCAAAGGTAAAAGTAGAGGAAAGCTGGCGAATGACAAGAAGGGTCCGTGACTTGCCATAGGGGAATTATGTTGCTCTGCCTTTATGTTTATAATATTTTAAACTTTAGTATTCTTAATTGAATTTATCGAATTCATGAATTATTCTATGTTATTTTTTTAAAAGTTAGATAGGGCTTGAACTAGGATTTAAATTAAACATTTATTTCTAATTTTCCAAGCTATGGTTTTTGAATGAGTATTTGAAAATTTAGTTCTCTTTCATTTATAGATAATAAAATCTTTATTTATTTTATTGACAGTGACCTCAACTTAGTATAAGGAGTTGGGTCTTTACATTCATAAATAAAATTAATAATATGAAACAAATATGCACTCACCAAAAAACTTAAAGGAGATGAACGAAATAAGAAAGAAAGGACGGAGAGAGAGATCAGACAAAGAGAGAGCATATTGGATTGACACAGAAATTTTGACTAAAATCACCGAAAGAAAAAAAATTGGGGGAAATTTTTGATTAAAATCTTACCATAAATGAATTAATTATATACCATATTTACATGGCATATCTAATAAATTTACGATCTTAAAATTAAATAAAAATAAAAATATTAAATAATTAATAGACTAAATAAGTAAGTTGTAATATAAATAATAAACATGAAATAAAATATTATGGCAATAGAGATTATAGATATTTTCAAAATAGGGATCTCTCCCGTTTCCGTATTTTTTTTTCTAATATTAATATTAAATGTGGATAGTTTTGTCATTTGGGCTCAATGTTTACGTAAATTTATAGCCCATTAAGACTTTTATGAAAATTATAGAAATATTGTGTCCAACGTGTAAATAGAGATTCTTATTTAGGCTATTCTAGTTTAAAATATAATTAAATTAATTTCCATTTGTTAACTATTAGTCATTCCACAAAAGATTAATAGTTGAACTCCTCGTTCTGTTGATATTTTTTTGTATCCATTAGATATAACCAAATGACCCTTAACAAATTGCTTTGAAGTACAGTTAGGCAAAAATTATTATTTTGCCCCTATAGGTACATCTAACTCCTTAAGTACCACTGACTTTTCTAATAAACCATAAGTTATAGTCTCACTATAACTGAACTCCTCTTGGGCCAAGAGAGGGTGTGATGTCACATTGTTCAATCCTTGGAATCAGCCCATAAGACAACAATTTCTCTACTTACTCCATTTATAAAAAAAGAGTGAATTCCTTCTTGTGTAGTTGTGTTTCCAACTTCCCAAATAGGACAAATCTCTAAAATGGTAGACATATTGAGTCGGTGACATAGACCACTCTCACCCATGTAGATCAAATGACCGCCTTCATAGGCAGGGAGTTCACAACTGATTTAGGATTCAGGTCAAGTCACCTATGGTTATTTTGGTAAAATGTAGTCTCAACTAGTAACAGTGTTAACAAGAGAGACTATTTATTTCATGGTTCGGTCTTATACAAAGTCTTTGTATAGAATATCTCTGCTCTAATGTCTCACATGAATGATTAGGATCAAATCACTAATTTGTAGCACTTTAGAACAATTGTAACAGCTACAAAGCAGAACGTATTCGTAGTATTACTAAGATAAGGTATCCAACCTTATCCAT
The DNA here is from genome assembly GCF_025177605.1 of Cucumis melo. Taxonomy (NCBI): domain Eukaryota; kingdom Viridiplantae; phylum Streptophyta; class Magnoliopsida; order Cucurbitales; family Cucurbitaceae; genus Cucumis; species Cucumis melo. The sequence goes on along the minus strand of NC_066857.1, from coordinate 21,861,407 downwards.
CTATTACATACCATTTAGGGTATTACTTAAACATGATCCACTTGTATGTCTCCACATACATGTTTAGTTTACATAAGATAACTTTGAATGTTAGTTTATTAGTTTTATGGCTAAATGCAACTAAATGTCAAATAAAATAAACTATTTTATTTAATTAGATAAATAAAATGCTCGTATAATACAATTACAAACTACAAAACCACAAGATTTAGGGCATTCAATCCCAACAAGGACCACATCGTTTCTACTAATGACACAGAAGGGCCATTTCCTTAGTGTCATATTCAAAATAAGGTGTCAAACCTTATTCATATACTATAGACCGCTTAAGTTATATCCTCAAACTTGATCCATGTTTATGTCTGTACATAAATTTCATGTTTACTCAAGATAGATTGGGACCTTACTTTATTGGATTGAAGATTATAATATTCAATTTCATTAGTTCACTAATAATATTAAAATTACAAATTACGAGTTTTATAGAACATAAACTTCCACGGATATTTCATATCAAAACTAGATTACAAATCTCAAAACTTAAACTAGGCCATTGATATCAAAGTGATTGAATGGATACAACTTTAGAGGAAAACGGAAAAAAAACAAAATAAAAAACGCTTCCAACTAAGATACTGCTAAATTATGATTTATCAGTTGCGTAAATGAAAACTCTATGTAAATAACGGATACTGAGATACAAAAAGTAAAATACATTGACATACTAATTATCAAATATAATATACTTTCAAATTAGAATAATAAAAGAAATGGGAAATAAAAAAGAAAAAAAACATCTCTATGGCTTGGGAATATTGCTCACAATCTTCTTACGTCATTGATTCTTTAGTTGCAGCGATTCGATCCTCAAGCAAACACATGTTCTAAGGAGAAACACATGTTCTACGGAACAAGAGCTCCCACTAAAAGTTGTTCGAATACATTTTTCCCAAAATAAAGCTAGCCAAAATAAAGTAGATATTCTCCTAGTGAAGGCACATTGTTTTTAAATAAATTATAGGTCAGTTCATAAATAATTGTCATGACCTAAACTAGTTAAACTGGAAAATTTAAGTTCAATTCTATATCTAACATAATCAGTTATATAACATATATATAAATATTAATTTTTGTTTATTTAGTATACATAAGTCTGTCAACCTAGACATTCTTTTGTTTAGTTTTGATTAAATATTAAAAGTATAATTGCCCTACATCAAAAAAGTTCAAATAATAGATTCAAAGTATTAATAAAAGTTTTAAAGAATGCATGGATTCAAAGTAGTAATTAAAATAGCCTATGTCACCTTGGTGTCAAATTGTAACGTATGTAGAAATACTTTAAGTTTAGTTGGGTTAATTTTGGTTAAATTTTCTTTTGTATTCTCTAGGTTGTGAGTCAGAAAAAATGATATCAATGTTGAAAAGCTTTTAGAGAGAGTATTTTTGTAATTTGGATAGATGAAAATTGATGTGATTGTAATAATTTTTCACATAGTAGATTTCTAGTTCGTGAATTTTTTCTTTCGATTTCAAGTTTTTTCACGTTAATTCTTGTATCTTGAGTTTTATAACCTTTTTTTATTTCTTTATTATTTTTCTTTTTATTCTTGCGATAGTAAGGGTGAAATTATTCCCAACAAATGGTATCAAAACTTTTGGTAAAAGATTTTGTTTTTTAATTTTTTTGACTATGCTACGCGTTTGCAACATATTGTATAAATTCCAGGTCATAAAAGAATTCTTGAAATAGGTTGCCTTATTGTAAATAGTGTGAATTATTCAATATTTTTTCTATTTGTTAGTAGTGAAGCAGGTATGTCAAATTTTACGTAGGCAAATGCAAGTCAAGTATGTGTTTGTACAATAAGGTTGAAAGGGATGAATACCAACCAAGATAATAGATGGTAGTAGAAGCTGTGCACTCTTGAAAATACCTTGTCAAGATGACTTTTATAGAATTTCGAGAAAATATAAAAAGTATATTTATCTTACATTAAAATAGTTGAAGGAAGTTATGAACTCCAAACATTATAAAAGAAATTCAAGCATTTTATTTTAAATTTTTACAGTTTGAAATACTTTAAACTTTCTTGTACAAACTCCAGTAAAATTCACATTATATATTCTCTAGTTTGAGGATGAAAAAATATGTGAGCAGTCAAAAGCTTTAAGATAGAGTTTTGCTATAATTAGAGACGTTGAAGAGAGATTTCTATATGGTTGTAATAATTTTTTTATGCCATTGAATTTTTCTAGTTCGTTGTTTTTTTTCTTGTTTTTCTTTTAATTTTCTAGTTATGTTTATGCTTATTCATCATTAGCAGTGTGGTTCTAGTTTAGTTTGTACTATCAATTTCAAGATTAATAACTCAATTCTTCTCTACTCCTTCACATATCTGTATCTCATATTTTCATTTTATTGCAAGTGAACAAAATATTTGAACTTCTTTCACAAAATTTTCTAAATAAATAGAACATATTAGAACTTTTCAAATCTATATATTTGCTTATAATTCAAACTAGTTGTTAAATGTCAAACTTTGTTGCATAAAGGCAATATATATACTCCAAGAAGTTGGGAATTACTTTTTAATTCTCAGAAAAAGATTAGAGAAAAAAAAAATCTAAAAGAAATCACTGATTTTAAGAGATATTTTTTAATTCGATAAACATATTTATTTTCACAACCCCAAGAAGAACTCATAAAACAAAACAATAATACATAAAGAAGAGAATCTCTTACCAATAATCTTACAAAGTGCAATATTTTGGGAACTACAAACACATAGTAAACTAATTACTCATATCTCATTCAAATAATTAAATTAAGGAGCCCTCCCCTCATATCATCTTTTTTCTGTTTTAAATTTTTTAAAAAATAATCTTATATATAAAGTACCTGTTTCAATTCTTAAAACTTTTGGTCTTAAAATAATTACTAAATCCAAGTTACATTCAGAAAACTAAAACCACGTGAAGTTTCGAAACATTTTTTGTTTTTTGAAATTTGGTTAAAAATTCAAACTCTTGTATTCAAGCAATGTTAAATAGGTATTTAAACTTTTTTTTAATAAAAATTAATTTTTAAAAACAAAATGATTAACAAACAAATATTTAATTTTTTCTTATTTAATTTTTTATATTTGTATTATAATTTAACTCTTAAATGAAAATGATAATATGAAATTCAAATGAAATAAACTTAAACTTCAAAAAAAAAATAAAAAAAATCTAAAGCTTTATTTGGTAATTATTTTATTTCTAGTTTTTTGTTTTTGAAAATCAATTAACCTTTGTTAAATTTATTTTACCTGTAAATTTTAACATTAGGTTGACTACTTTCCTCAATACTTTTAAAATCAAGCAAATTTTTTAACACTTAAAAAAATACTTATCAAACATGACTTAAATGATTACTAAATAAAGTTTAAACAGTTTATCAAACGAGACCGGAATGTCAAAGAAGAATATTTTAGAGAAATACTTAGAAAAGCCTAAGGACTAGGTATGGATCAAGAGGTGGTCCTAGGAAAAGAATCGCAGCCATGAAATCCAACATAGAGATTCAAAAAGGTTAGGATTTCAAGGATATATGGAATAAATTGACAAAGGTTTTTGTAGAATCCATTGCTTTTGTTGAATCTTCATATGTTTTTTTTCATCATGTAATTCCACAAGATCCCTTCTAAAGTAAAACCAATCTCATTCTCAAAAGATACTCCTCCTTTATATCTCTCCGTCTCTCTTCTTCATGGGACAAAAGTATTCAAACACTTCCAACTTGTTCTATATCTACTTTCCCTCCTTTTTTTCTTCACCATATGTTTGCTAACTTTTTTGTTCTTTCTTCTTTTTTTGAGAAAACAGACTTGGTTTTTCTTAACCTCTCTTGTTTATTACCTAAACTCCTTTAACACATTGGATAAAATCGGAACAAGTATAATCAAAACCTATCCAAACTCGAATGTGTAGAATGTGGGCCCGAGAGGCTCAAAGTACGTACCATGCGAAGAAAGTGTCAAGAAAATGTTGGTAATTTTGCCAATCGACGCCCAGTGTGCCTTTAGAATCGTCAAGGGGAGCCTATTCCTCCAATGTGATCATGGCCAACCCCATGCTTCATGGGGCTTTTATTTCTTGGCCTAGCTCCATTCCACCTTTTTTGTGTCTAAATTTGGTAGAGGGTGAGGTAAAACTCTAGGTTTAACCCTATGGATCCGACCATAGTCCCACATCAGTTAGATAAGGGGATGATCTTGGGTATATAAGTGACGACAACTATCTCCATTGGTATGAGGCCTTTTGGAATGATTCCAAAAATCAAAGCCATGAGGGTGTATACCCAAAGTGGACATTATCATACCATTGTGGAGATATTATGTATATATATATATAATAATACTACATCACGTAAGTTCATCTTTATTTTCTCTTAAATTTACTCCGACCCTTATGTTAAAGATTAACATAAGCATCAAAGTATCAACAAACACAAATGTGTAAACTTGATCTTTTTGCAAGTGAGACCTCTCCATCAAAATACAAATTCACCGTACATTGTTTAGGAAGGTTGGTGGATTATCTCTTAGCCAAATTTTGCCATCAACAAATTCTAAATATGATTTAAATACAATATTTTTAGATATGAACCAGACAAAATGAGATTTAATAAAATCATGTAATTTAATAAATTAACAAAAGGAAAAAGTAAAAGATTTATTTTCATATATGTATATAGCAAAATGACCAACTTATTTATACATGCAGCAAAATACACATGCAGCAAAATGACAAAAAGTTTACTTAATTCATTTTCATGTCTTTTTTTTTTTTTTTTTGGTTTGTCTTTGTAGATTTGGAAACATTTCCAGTTTTATCATTTGAACTAACTTCTATGAAGTAAATGGAAAATTATATTGGGTAGCCAAAAACAAACGTAAGACTATTTGCAAGCATAACAATGGTATTTTTTTTAAGTCCTAGATAAAGGAAAAATGTAAACCTAATTTCTGATTTTTTTTATTCTTACAAATTTACCCTTATTAATGTATTAATCAGTATATCTGATATATTGTGAGGCCCATAATCCCAAAATGGAGTCTTGTTGAAGAGGAACTTCATTGGATGAGATTATTTGACTAAGTATAAATGAGAAGTTCCGGGAAGAAAGAATGTGATGAGAGATAAGGTGACACAAAGAGGAATATTTGTCCAAGTGTTATCGCGATGGAGCAAGCAACGTGATGAGAATATCCGGCAAAGAAGAAGTAAGCACTTGATGCTAAGAATTAAGTGATGGGATGGTAAGGCGGGGAGAAGTACCTACGCCTATGTATGTGTTGATGAAGTAAATGTTCTGTTGACAAGACAAGATCACTCTCTGAGGAAAAGTAGATATTTGTCATTTCTCAAGAAGAGAATTAGGCAGATTGAGTATCCCAAAAAGATAAGGTTAGCGTCTCAAGAAAAATGTCTAATCACGAAGGAATAACTAGCTTAAGTGTCGAGCTTTGGTTGGCTACATAGTGTGGCAAAGCGGTAACGTGATGTGTAAAGCGTGGAAATGACCTATGGATGAAAGGTCATTATAAATAGGACCAAACATCGGAAGAAAAGGAATGGGACACTAGACATTTTGGTAATTGTTAAGAGAAGGTTTTGAGTGTTAAAGAAGTCGGTTCAAGAAACCACTAGGCGCGAAGAGGAAGCCGAAAGAAAAAAGGGAGAAAGAGTTAAGACTAAGTGTCTCTATAAGTGGTCTTTTAAATGATTTCATAAGTAAAAGAAGTGATTTGGTATGAATGAATAGTTGTTTTCATGTAAAGAAGTATTTTACAAACGATTGTATGAAAAGTATTCTTTTGTAACCTTATGTTGATGTTTATTCTATGATAATGTTATTGTTGTGATATTATGATATTGTTATTGTTGTGATATTATGCGTTGAAAGTAAGTTGTTGAGCTAATGCTTCTTATTTTTGATGGAATTTATTGTGTGATATGTGGTCATATTGATCTATAACAAGACGTTGGTGAAAATCCTAAGTTTAATGTAAGATGCTGGTGGAAGTGAATCCTAAGTCTAAGCGGGTAAATGCTAATAAAGTGAAGCACAAGTCTAAGCAAGAATGAGTTGTGTACTTGCAAGCTAGATACTTGTGAAGTGAATCCCAAGTCCAGGTGATGAGATGCTAGTGAAAGCGAATCCTAGGTCTGAGATGAGAACGAATGTTACGAGATGTTGGTAGAAATCTCAAGTCTATCACATGACGCTAGTGGAAATCCCAGGTTTAACACATGAATTTGGTGAAGTGATTCCCAACTCTAGGAGATTAGATGTGCAAGAGAGAATCCCAAGTCCCAGCTGTGATATTGTTTGATGATTTGAAATGCGTAGAATTGTTTGCTATCGCTATGTTCATAAATTGTATTCAGAATTTGAGTTGATGTGATGAATGCTTATGTTCATGAGATTAAGATTGTTGTTATTGAAACTGTTGTATTCCCAAAAAAGGTATTGCCTAAATCCATCACTCACTAAGTCTTTGACTTACGTTTTAAGTTTTTCGCTCTCCAGATTGTCAGGCATTGAAGCTAACTAAAGAATAGTTTTTAGGTGCAGAAGCCAAGTAAATGAGGGAAAGTTGGGTTGTTGTATAATCTTGTGTGGCAAGCAAGCTATGTCTTTCCATCTTGCGTTTAAGGAGTCAGTGGTATCAAGTGGTATCAGAGCCAAATCGGCTAATCGACGATAAGACAGAAACATGTCGTCTGCTAATCCATGGGGCAAGTCCCAAAGAGATCGACTAGTAGAGATAGAAGAACAGATGCTCTACCTAGTCGAAGTCCCCGACTCCATCCGCTACTTGGAGTCTCGTCTCGATGAAATTTCCGAGAAAACTAATACGATCGATGCGGTAGCTGGCCGTGTCGAAGGATATCCGATACAAGAGTTGATGGCAAGGGTCGACGCCCTAGAAACAAACATAAACATCGGAAGAACTGTCAACTACGAGCGTGGAGACAGTTCGACGGGCTCTGTTGCCCATATTGAGGAGCGTGTTCAAGAGGTGGATAGCTCTCAAAAGACACTGTTAGAGATGATAAACGGCATGTCAGAGGATTTCTGAGCTACCCTCGATGTCGTCAGAAATGAAATCGCAGATGTGAATGCGAGACTGAGCCTCACAATGCGAGCAATGGCAAACCAAGCTCCCGCTGGGGGAGCCATTCCGGTTAGTAGAGTGAAGATCCCGAAACCAAAGCCCTTCTGTGGGGCAAGAGATGCGAAGGCCCTAGAAAACTATATCTTTGACCTGGAGCAGTACTTCAGGGCCACAAACACGGTTACAGAGGAAGCCAAAGTCACGTTGGCGACGATGCATCTGTCTGAGGATGCCAAGTTATGGTGGAGGTCCGATTTGTTGACATGCAGGAGGGACGTTGCACGATAGATACTTGGGACGCTTTGAAGATAGAACTTCGCTCACAATTCTTCCCTGAAAATGTCGAGATCTTGGCTCGACGGAAGTTACGCGAGCTGAAACACACCGGTAGTATTCGGAAGTATGTGAAACAGTTCGCAGGACTGATGTTGGATATACGTGATATGCCCGAGAAAGACAAAGTTTTCTGTTTTGTCGAAGGATTGAAGCTGTGGGCGAAGACAAAGCTATATGAACAAAGAGTTCAAGACCTTACGTCTGCGTACGCTGCAGCCGAACGGCTGTTTGACCTGTCTAACGACTCTCAAGATACGAGACGTCATCCAAGCTTCTCATCTGGAGGAAGTAAGAACAACCGCCCAAGTTCTCCTAAAACTACGGGAGGGGACAGATGCTTTAATGGAGATCGTAGATCCCATCAATCGAATACTGGAAACTCCTGGCGAGGACCAAGTAACCAGAATGTGTCCAATCGTCCTCTTAGTTGCTTCATATGTAAGGGACCACACATGGCCAGGGAATGCCCGAACAAAACTGCTTTCAATGCATTCCAGACATCTTTAGCCTCAGATTCAGACAATCAACAAAGTCAGACCGAGAGGGAAGTAGACCAAACAGAAGAAGTTAATAACCCTCGAATGGGGGCCTTGAAATTTCTGTCATCTCTCCAGAAAAAGGTGGGGGAGACGAACACACCAGTGGAAAGGGGCTTAATGTACGTTGACACCTGGATCAACCAGAAGCCAACCAGAAGCACTATGGTTGACTCCGGTGCCACCCACAATTTCATAACAGAAGCAGAAGCTAAACGTTTGAATCTTCGCTGGGAGAAGGATGCAGAAAGAATGAAAGCTGTGAATTTTGCTGCCCTACCTATCATCGGACTAGTGAAACGAACGATGATAAGATTGGGAGGATGGAGTGGCCTCGTAGACTTTGTAGTAGTAAAAATGGATGACTTTGATGTGGTACTGGGAATGGAGCTAAAATGAAATACAAGATAATATGTTTACCACTTGAACTCCATATTCTCGAATGAAGAAGGAGGGTTCAAATGAAGTTGATGTTGATTGAGCTAAAATGTGGAAGAAAACTCGAGTTAACAAACAAGGACAGTACGACAACGACGACATTCAGCAAGTCGTCCATAAAATAGTAAGTTATTACATGTAAATCACACATTTCAATTATCCATTACATAAGCAATCATTTCTATAACTTACAGTAATTTTGTTATCTTTTTAGGATGAGATATCAATGAATATAGATTCATCGTTTATGAATAGACACTATTCGAATGATGTGTTAACCCAAGCATTGGGTACAAAGAGCACAATGGTCATGTGCATGGGGTTGGTGGATACATTACTCCGACAACGTACTTTCATTCAGTTAAGAAAACATCAAAAGATGAGGCGAACATTCTAGTTGAGAATGAAGAACTCCGAAGGCTAGTAGTTAGTGAATTAGAGGCACAAATTTGCTGAAACTTGTCTGCACACAGGAGTTGTTCAAGGCCAATAATGTTAGAAGGGATTGAAGAGAAGGGTAAGAGAATAGAAGTGGAATCGATGGACAAATCAAAAGAGAATGAAAAGAAAGGGAAGAAGGTGATGAAGATGATGAACCAGAGTTTGACGTCTTGAAGGCATGTAATCCACTATTAAACTGGAATGTCTAATATTGTACGTCTTACTGAATGTGGATGTTCTTGAATTAGGAGAGGGAGTTAATAAAAATGCCTACAGAAAAAGATGTTGTATGTGAGTCGACATCAACTTTGCCATTAGCGTTGAAGTGGATTCTCAGATATGCTGAGAAGGTAATGGAGAAAGATTCCAACATCACTTTTTCACTACCCGCTTACATTTTTGGCATTAGTCGAAAGAGTTTTGTGCTTTGAGAGGATATCATTGAATTTTGTAACATGAACGAACGTAAAACATTTACATTGGTGGCCTATATGAAGTAAGTCAATTTCATTCCTTTCCATCTAAATTTATGTATCTCGTTTACGAGTTTATATATTTTGTAGGTACTTGTATTCATCTATTCTTGGTTCGAAAGAAAATGTGTAGTATGTCTTCGTAGATCCGTCCCTAATCTCTTTTGGAAACACACAAGAATCTTGAATTCGAAACTTGTCTAGTAGATTAATGGGTCAAAAGCAAACCAAGTAGTTCTTGTTCCTTTTATTCCCGAGTAAGTTCAATTAGGGTATCGATTGCATTGACAATAAAATAGTACTTATATTTTTGTATAATTAGGGGTCACTGGGTACTACTTGCCATAAATGCGTATGAGGATACAGTGTTTTACCTTGACTCGCTAAGGACGACATCAAAATCAACTACAAGATATGTAACCGACACGTAAGTTTAATCTTCTATATCATGTAGTGCTGTTAATTCTAATCCATGTACAATATTTTAAGATATGTGCAATCTTATCTTGACAAAAAAGAGGAATAGCGATATTTCACTCGCAAAAGAACATTAATAAAAGCAGGAAACAAACTTTATGACGAACAGTAAAAGAAAGTATAAATATTTAAATTCATTGTATTTTGTAGATTACTAGCAATTAAGATTAGTCCGTTATTCTAATTTGTTATTTGTATAGTATCCATTACAAGTCGGGAGCACTGCGTATGGATACTATGTCATGAAGTATATGAAAGAAATTGTAAATAGGGGAAGTATTGTCATCTCGGATTCAGTATGTTATATATCAAACTATTTATTTTGTAGGTATAATAATTTTCATGAACACTAATTCATTTATTTTACATGTCTACAGATTGATACACGAAAACCATACTCACAGGCTGGGTTAGATGAGGTGCGGGTTAAGTTGGCTGAGTTTTTGGGTTCGTACATATGATCTAGGACTTATTTGTCATCTCTGAAACAAGGAACTTTATTTTTTGTGACTGATTTTTTGAAATGTTCATATGGAGGGGGGGGGGGGGTTGTTGATTGATATACTTTTGAGACTTTGTTGAGGTTTAGGGTTTAGGTGAATTGTTGATAGGTGAACTCTTCATATGTAGGGGGTTGCAATTATGAAACTTTATATATTGGGATGATATACTTTTGGGCTAGGTTAGTTAATTAGATGATGTTTAGTTCAATTCTTGGAAATCTACCGAAATTGTTTATATATATATATTGGTTTTGTAAATGATATATGAATATGATGCAATGTTTTGGAAATGATATAAATGGATGATGTTGAGTTGCCATTTGATGTATATTTGTCGTTTATATGTAGTTGAATTCTTGGACCAATCGGAGCATAATACAAGAACAAGAACAATAAATAAATTACAATTAAAAAAATGGAAAATTGCTTGATGGTTCTGAAATGTCATGAACAATAAATTTCTTGACTGTTCGCAAATGTCATAAACAACGAAATTCTTGACGGTTCCAAAATGTCATTAAAAAGCACTCTTGACGGTTCCCAAATGTCATGAAAAAGAATACTCTTGACAAGTACAAAATGGCATAAACAATCACTTTCTTGACAGTTAATAAATGTCATGAAAAATGTACCCTTGACGGTTTTAAAATGTCATGAATATTCGTATTGTTGATGGTTTTTGTCATTCATACTCACATTCTTGATGGTTCTAAACTGTCATTAAAACTTATACTCTTGACGATTCTAAACTGTCATGAAAAATTGAATACTTGACGGTTATTGTAAAGACCGACCCCTTATAGTAAGTTGAGGACTTTACTTTAAAAGAAAAGAAATAAAATTTATTTAAAGTAAATAGAAAATAAAACCAAAATTGCGAATTGTTGTTAAAATCATAAATAGAATGTACGAAAGTGAAATTAAAACAAAATCCTATCCGGGCCCTACTCGTTTTAAAGGAAAAGAAAAAAAGGAAATAAATAAAATAGAATAAAATGAAAGGAAATATCAACTCTGAAATCTGACCCATGACGTAAGCGGAAGCAAACGTGTCCCTATGGCTCGCCACGGTCACTTCTGGTCATTCGCCAACTTGCCTTTGCTCTTACTTCTACCTCTACCTGAAAAATAGAAATAGAAAGAGTGACTATAAAAATATACTCAGTAAGGGACCCACTACTAGTCTCGCTAGGTGCCTGTTAACTTCCTATTATAGTCCTGAATAGTGGTACCCCTGAACTGGCACGTTTCTGAACACGTACAATCTATGATCCCGTAGGAACAAGCTAATCTTTGGTTAACCCAAAGGAACACCTAAGACGATCGGGTTGTGAGTGATTCCATCGAATCACTCAAATCATGTCTGTGTCAATGTCAATGTCAGACTGCTGGTCCCGTCGGACTACACAGTCATAAGTGTGAGCTATCCCGTCGGATCTCTCAAATCATGTCTATGTCAATGTCAATGTCAAATTGGTGATCCCGTTGGACTACACGGTCATAAAAAAGAGTGATGATCACGAAGGACACTCATATGGGTACGACTCTAATAGGTAAAGCTAACATACACCCCGTCCATAGCATGCACATAACACATCATCAAATCATATCATAACATATCATGTCATAACATGTCATACCATACATATTCTATCATATCATATCATCCTCAATCACAATACTCTATCATTAAAACATAGGTGATAACAACATTGCATTATCAACTCTAACCACAAAGTCATCCAAGAGTCATATTTACAATATCAGTTCTATCTGTAACCTCAAGTTCTGTAGCTAGCCATCATCTGTACATAACCATTCATACGTGCGGTCTCTTTAAATTAGACTCGAGGATCTAGTAGTAGAATCTCTTACCTAGAGATTAGCTCGGTCAAAATCTATAGCAAACTAACACGCTTCCCAAGCAACAAAGTCCTAATAATTAGAAAACACTAATTTACATAACTTAACCATCAAATGACCAAGGACCCAAGAACTCAGTAGAAATAACTTACCCGAGGTCAATGTTGCAACAAATTAGCCTTTAACTGGAGAAATTCCACGCTCCAAATTCACTTGGTCCAAACTGTCCTTTAAGAGAAATAATTTAATTTAATAAAAAATTAAATTATTTAGGGTCCAAAAACTATGATTTGTTGGGAATTAACCAAAACCTAAACAAAACTTACCAAAAATAGGTGAAAAAGGTCAAAAATAGGCTAAGCAGTTAAAAAAAGCTTGACGGTTCGGCTGGATGGCAGAAACGGCTCATGGATGGGTGGCTCGGCTAAGGCTTACATGGATCAGCTTGGAGAAACCCGGCTCGAGCGGCTGGAAGGTGAAAATTGGCTTGGCGCTGGAAGATACCGCTCGACTCGGCAAGCGTGCACGACTTGGAGGAATGACCGGCTTGAAACACACGTGTGGCTCGACTTCTTAATGACTTTCGACGTGGGTCACGACTATTGGAGCTCTGACGGCTGGCGACGGCAACTCGACGACAGCTGATGGAAGGCTCGGGCGGACGGCTGCTACGACAAGGGTCGACTCAGGTTCCACGGTGAGACAACAGCGACGACCGACGGTTGGTGATGGAGGGGATGAATGTGACAGCTTGCCACCCACTCTCGGCGGCGATCAAACGAACAAGGCGACAGTGAAGTGGCAGCGACGGAGCGACGGCGACAGGGTGGATTAGGGTTAGGGTTTTCCTCTCTTCTCTTCCTTTGTGAAGAAGATGATGGAGCATTAAATGCTCACATCCCAATACCCTATTTAAATAAATAATAAAAAAACATTATTTCCCTTTCCTTTTCCTATTCCTTATTAAATTCCAAGACAACCCAATCTTCTCTCTCTTCATTTAAAACCCACAAAATCACATTTATCTCCTCCAAATATCTTTTCATAAATAATTATATTATTTTCATAATACAATTATTAAATCCTATAATACACCTAAACATAATTAAATCAACCCACTTTAATTAACCAATTAGATATTTCTCCAAAATATCTAAAATTTCTACTTCCCCCAAACCAATTACTTCAAGAAAAAAATTAAATAACACCCAAAATTTCAAATTAAAATTAAGATAATTAAAATTAAATTACCTCAAATTTTGGGGCGTTACAGTTATAAACGGTCAATGTTCACAATTCTTGATGTTTTTTACAACTGTCAAGAAAATTGTCTTTCTTGACACTGGATTCAACAATCATTCTTGACAGTTTAAAACCGTCAAGAAAGTCAATTTCTGTAGTAGTGTGTAAGAAAGGAATGTAATTGTTAAGTGCAAACTCTGTGTAAAGTGTAAAGTTAATAAAGAGAAGAAATGTTTACTCTACTGCATAATTATTTGTACATACTACTGCTTAGTAGTTGAATTCGAGTTAAGTGTTGAAACCTAGGCGATGGAGTATCATCCAAAGGTTAATTATTTTCACTTCAATGAGTTGTGCAAGTCTCTAAAGCTAAAGTTCAAATTTTGCGATGAGACAAGTTGGAATGCGTTGTTCTGTTGACTAAGCGTTCAATGCCTCATTTAGTATATATAAATCAGTTGATATATTTTATTTAAAGAATATCATTTATGTAACTAATATATCATGACTTTAAAGGACTGTTTAAGGCCCTAAGTTGAAATAGGATGTCTATAGTTCATATTTCTACGAAATTTAGATGTATGTGTTTGGAGAGTAGAGTTATTTTGTCTAAGTTCATATGTCGATGTTTAGAGAGTAAAATAGAATTCATATGTCAAATGTTTCTTGTGCAATACTTTGAATTTTAAAGAATCTTTTTTTACACACATATTTATTTCTTAAATTTTTTATTCAATAATTTTACCTATTTTTGCTTGAATGAAATATGAATTGAATTTTTTTCACTCGCTTTTTAATTTTTTTTCTGTTTTTTCTTTTCGATAATGAATAACAATTAACAAACTACATTTTTTGCACTAACATAGATAAATACAATATAAAACAAAAGAGAAATAAAGTCTTGTGATTCCTAATTTTTCTCCATAAATTTCATTATTTTTCTTTTCTTTTTCATCTTATTGTTGCTTTGTATTTTTCCTCTCTCATCATTTCTTTTAATTAAATCTCCCTCATCATCTTAGCAGTCAATGAAATGTCATTGTTCACACGAGATTTTCGAAGAAATTTATTTCGTGGAGTTGAACTTGTATTGATGTTAAATTTATGTTAATTTGATGCGATGTGGTTCAATCTCTAGAATTTAATCCTCTGATTCTCTCTCGCCTGGATGCTTACACTTGATTTGAGGAAGCGGAGCACGTGATGTTCTTGAAGTTGGAGACTTGGAAGAAAGTTTGTATCTTCAAATGAACGTCAATCTTCGAGGATGGTTGACTTCAAGAGTTAGGAGTCTTCTGGCTCTTAAGAGAATTCTCTCTCGATCTTCTAGAGTAAAAAATTTCCAACCCCTACAAATGAATAAAACTCCTATATTTAAAGAGCTTTCTAGTAGACTTTTATGGACTTGGGCTTAGTTGATCCATGGACCAAACCCACGGGTTCAACCACATAGATTTGGGTCATAATAAAGACATGTGGCATCATCAAAATCGGTTAATTTATGTTTTTAATTTTAATTTGGGACACATGCTAATTTTTAATTAATCATAAATTCAATTATTTTAGTCAATGACGTGATAATTTGTGATTGGTTCCAATATTTCTTATTCAACAAATGCTCCACTTTCGAGATTTATACACGTATTGTTTTTTCTTTTTACTCAATTTGACATATCAAATTAATCAACTATGAATTTAGTACGTGAGTTTTATTTAAATTTGAAATAAAGGTTGGAATATGACCAATCTTAATTTGAGAAAAGTTCAAGGTTTTATCCGCAGCTTATTTTGATTTAAGGATAAAAATTTAAATTTGATTTTTGTGATAAAATTTGGAGCTAACCAAATTTTAATTTGAGATAAGGATGATGTTTCTACCATACCATAATTTGTCTTAAAGATGCACAAGAATTTGCAATGATCAATTTTAATTTTGAGATAAATAAGAGACATCAATCTTGGTATAAAGTTAGATTTATGGCTCCATTTTAAATTTGAGATAAAAATAGAGGTCATATATGTAAGTTAATCTGACTTAGATTTTGAACCCAAATTTTAATTTTAAAATTGGGGGTAAAATCTAAATTTTTAAATATTTAAATATGCTTAATTATCTCAAAAAGTGAAATTTGTGATTTACCCCAAAATAAAATAACATAAGATATTTTAATTTTAATTTTATTTTATTATTAAAAAACTAAAATATTTAAATATGCTTAATTATCTCAAAAATAGGCTTCGAGATTTATCCCAAAATAAAATAACACAAGATAATTGAATTTTAATTTTATTTTATTATTTAAAAAACTAAAATATTTAAATATGCTTAATTATCTTAAAAGTGGAATTCAAGATTTATCTCAGAATAAAATAACATAAGATAATTGAATTTTAATTTAATTTTATTATTAAAAAACTACAATATTTAAATATGTTTAATTATCTCAAAAGTGAAATTCGAAATTTTATCCCAAAATAAAATAACATAATATAATTGAATTTTAATTTTATTTTATTATTTAAGAATATTTAAAATCATTCCAAATGTTGTTATGAATTGGATTCGTTGGCCTTATAAATAGATCCATACCTTAGATCATTTTTACCTCGTCAAACAAAACAAATATATGAGAGAAGAGAACTTATTTTCTCCCTCTCTTTTCTTTTTTTTTTTTTCTTTTTCTTCTTTTCTAACTTTTTCTTTTAACTTTATGTCCTTTTTTTCTTTTTTTATAGGAACTACAGCTGCCGCGCCTCTCTTTGCTTCCAAACGTATTTTCAAAATGTGAGATTTTTCTTCTTCTTTTTTTTTTTCTGCAATCGTTTGCAAGGGTGACTCTGACGTCAGCAATCAAACTTCTACTAGAAACGATTAGGCATTTTTGTCAGATCTAACTCCTAGTAGGAATGATTGGACATCTTCGTTCTGCTTTGCCGTTAGCGATCTAACCTCTACTAGGGATGATCAGACAGTTGTCGTCAGATCCAACTCCTAGTAGGAACGATCGGACATCTTTGTTCTGCTTTTCCATTAGCGATCATACTTCTACTAGGGACGATCAAGCATTTTCCATTAGATCCAAATCCAAGTAGGAACGATCGTACATATTCGTTCTGCTTTTTTGACAGCAATCCAACTTCTATTAGGAACGATCAAACATTTGCTGTCAGATCCAACTTCTAGTAGAAACAATTGGGCATCTTTGCTTTTTTTTGCCGTCAATCTGAAGAGGTGAAACTACACCATCTTCATCATGGGGAGACAAAGGTAGAGCTCAAACTTCGTCATTTTCTTGGAGAGGCAAAGTCGTCTTCTTTGAGAGGCAACGACGGAGCTACATTGTCATGTTTTTCTTTGAGAGGTAGAGGCAGAGCTGCACTGTCGTTGTCTTCTTGGTGAGGCAGAGGGAGAGCTGAACCATCGTCTTTTCTCTTGGAAAGGTAGAGGCAGGTTACATCGTTGTCTTCTTCTAGGAGAGGTAGAGACAAAGCTACACCATCCTCTTCTTCTTTGAAAGGTAAAGGTAGGGTTGCACAGTCGTCTTCATCTTGGAGAGGCAGAGATAAAGCTACACCATCGTCTTCTTCTTAGAGAGGTAGAGGCGAAGCTATACCATCGTCAACTTATATTAATGGAGGCAGAGCTACACCATCGTCATCATCTTGAAAGAAACTTAAAGATGGAATAACGAAGCAATGCTCGAACTAGGACATAGAAAAATAGTTGTGCAATGCTCGAAATTGGAGATGAAAAAGCATTGGTGAAGTCTCCAACTTTGCATTTAAATGAGTCTTGTGAAATCTTTGAACTTGAATTTCAAGAAACATCAACAAAGCCTTACAATTTGATTATAAGGAACTTATGAACTTGTTTGAACTTGAATTTCAAGAAACATTAACAAAGCCTCTGAATTTGATTCTCAGGAACTTCTAAACTTAACGATGAACTGTTGAACTTCAGAGGAAACTACAAGGAATCGGGGACTTTCTGACATACAAAATGACATCAGAAGAGGGAACGTTGGGACAAAAGCCTATTCCCGACGTCGTTTTGAATACGTTGGGACATGACAAAAATATTATTTTAATGTTACCTTGTCCTGACGTTTCACGAAGGATGTCGAGAAACAAGAAGTCATTCCTTACGTCTGGGTCTAGGGCATCGAGTATAGTTCACAATTAAAATAAAATATATAACATTTCTCGATGCCTTATGCATGACATCAGAAATGGTGACATATGTTCTCGACGATTCTCGTCCGGCTTCGGAAATGGGTAACATAGTTCTTGACAGCTTACATGGACATCGAAAAAAATTCAAACAATTAATTATTCCAGAGCAGGATTCTCGATGGCTCATGCATGGCGTTGGGAATGGTTATACCTATGGGAATATTTCAGACTATTCCCGACGATTCATTGATGGCGTTGGATACTGGGCAGAACTTCTGACGTCTTCGTGGTGCGTCGGAAGTCTCCTATATATTTCATTTTAATTTTGTAAAAGAAAGAACTAAAGCGAACGAGAAGAAGGAGAAGTTGAAAACAATTCGCCTGCGCCCACCATGCCTTGCCTTTTCCTCCGTTCCATTGCCGTCGCGCCACTTTTACCTCGCCATCACGCCACCGTTCTTCCATTTCTGGTAAGTTTAAAACTATTTTGTTTTGTTAGTTTTGAAGTTAGTTTAGGTTAAAAATTAGTTTAAGTTAGTCAGTTTATAGTTTTGTTTTTTGAAGTTAGTTTAAGATTGAATATTGAATTAGTTTTGGAATATGGGTTGAAAATTTGACACTGGAAGGGGGGGTATTTAAGAAATTTGGTTGGGAAATTTAAATTGTGAGTTGAAAATTAAAAAATTTGAGGGTAAAGGGGGTTTAAGATTAATTGAATCGAATGGAATGAGTTAAGAATTAGAAAGGGTTGAATGGGAATTTTTGACGGGGGGTTGAATTGGAACGTTTGAATTGGGGGGAGGAGGGGTTCAATTGGAATTTTGAAAGGGGGATTGATAAATTTAACTTTTTAAGGGGATGGGGTGGGTTTAATTGAATATTTGAAGGGGATGGGTTAAAAATTTAGAAGGGGGGAGGGTGAGGATGAAATTTTGAAGGGGGGATAAGGGTTATTATTGTTTTAAAAATTCTATACTTTGTGTTAAGATTTATTTTGGCTATCTTGCAATTATGGTAGCCTTTAGTTCAATTCTAGTTGTTTATTTTTTAGTAGTTTTAAATAGCTTTGTTGTTAATTTTGGATGACTATCCTACAGTTATGGTAGTCTTTTTTGTTTTGAATTTGTTTGTATTTCTAAGGGTTTGAAGATACGGTATTAAGGTAGCTTGTAAGGTAGCATTATTGGAAGAGGTGGGTAGGATGCGAAGATTGAAGTTGTTTGTTGTTAATTAGGTTAGTGGCTATCTTACAATTATGTTAGCCTATGTAGTTTGAAGTTAGTTTTAGTGGGTGTGGAATGGCAGCTACTTACTATTGGAATATCTCCCTACTACATAGAATGGGTGTGTCATGGAGTTAGTTAGCTTTAGAGGTACATAAAACTTTGATGAAGGAACTAGTAGTAACCATTTTGATGAAGGAACTAGTAGCAACCCTTTTGATGAAGGAACTAGTAGTAGCCACTTTCATAAAGAAGAAGATATGTTTGGTATGCTAAATGATTTACAAGTCTTGAGTTGAATAGAAAGAGGAAATAGAGGAAGGTCGTTTAGAGGATGAAATACTGAGGAATTGGGGTAGATATAGATGAAGATACAACAAACATATTTTGGGACTTATTGAATGAAGCATGTAATGAGTTGTACCCCGGTTGTTCTGAATTTTCCTCCTTGAATTTTTTGGTTAAGTTGATGCACGTAAAGGTTCTAAACGGTTGAAGTAACAAGTCCTTCAACATGTTGTTAGAACTCTTAAGAGCAACGTTTCTAATGTGCAGTAGTACTATCCCTAGTTCATTTTATGAAGCCAAAGGAAAACTTTATGACTTGGACTTGGGATATGAAACTATTCACGACTAATACGATTGTGTATTGTACTGGAAACAGTTTGCTGATTTTCAACATTGTCCTTCATATGGCAAGGCTCGGTACAAGGTTAATCATAATAGAGGCAAAAAAAATACAGCATAAGGTATTGCACCACTTTCCTTTTGTACCGAGATTACAATGCTTGTTTGTCTCGCAGGAAGGGTTTGCTGACATGAAATGGTATAGGGATAAACGTGTTGAAATAATGATGTGTTGAGACATCTAACTAATGCAGAGGGATTCCACACTTTGATTGTGAATTTTCTCATTTTGCTTCTGATCCACAAAACGTGCATTTGAGGTTAGCTTTAAATGGGTTTAACCCATTTGGTCATAGAAGTACCTCGTACAATATGTGGCCTGTTGTGTTGCTTACTTACGATTTTCCACCATGGAAATGCATCAAAGAGATAAATTTCTTCATGTCACTGCTTATACCCGATCTTAGATCTCTTGGTAAGGACCTTGATGTGTATCTCTAACCATAGATTGAGGAACTGAAAGAGTTGTGAAATTTAGGGGTGCATACGTATGACTTTCTTACAGGTTAGTTCTTTTAGCTACATGTAGTCTTGTTATGGATGATTAATGACTTCTCAACGTATGGTGACCTACCACGGTGGAGTACAATGGGGTATCAGGCATGTTCCATATGCATGGGTGATAGATCATCGTTCGGGGTATGAAGTAGAATATCCTTCATTAGACATCAACACTATCTTCTAGAGAACCACGTGTGGCGTAAAAGTAGGCTACTCGATGGAAAGGTAGAGCGTAGAGCTCCTTCAGTGGTGATGAATGGGTAGGAAATCTTAGAACAACTAGATCAGTTGAAATTTCTAGTTATGAGTAATCATCCTTCAGTAAAGGACAAGAAAAGAAAGAGGGCTCTTAATTAGACAAAGAGAAGTATTTTTTTTAACTTTCTTATTGGTTGAGACTACTGTTACTCACAAACTTGATGTAATGAATATTAAGAAGAATGTTTGTGACAATTTAGTTGGTATGTTGTTAAATATTGAAAGAAAAATCAAGAATACCATGAATGCTCGGTTAAACCTACAAGATCTAAAGATAAGAAATGATTTACACCTTATAAAAGTTGGTAACCAATTGGTCAAGCCACATGCAAGCTACATGTTAACTAGCAGCGAGCAAGTTTAGTTTTGCAAGTTTTTGAAATCAATTAAGTCTTTCGATGGATTTTTCCAATAGATTACGATGTGTGAAAGAAAGAGAGGGGAAAATATCAGGTCTCAAAATGCACGATTGCCATGTTTTATTACATTGACTACTACCTATTGGTATTTGAGCATTCTTACTGAAAAATGTGTACACTACTATTAACGAACCATGTAACTTTTTTCGTGACTTGTGCGCCAGAACGTTAAAAGTAAGTGATTTGGATAGATTACAAGGAGACATCATAATCATACTTTGTAAGTTGGAAAGAGTATTTTCACCTGCCTTCTTCATCGTTATGGTACACCTTGTCGTTCACTTATCATATGAAATCAAGGATAGTGGTCTAGTTTCATACGGTTGGATGTATCCCATTGAAAGAAGTTTATGCACTTTGAAACAATATGTTCGGAATAAAGCATGCCCCGAGGGGTCTATTATAGAAGCATAAGTGATAAATGAATCGAACACCTTTTGTTCACGTTACCAAGTGGTATTGAGACTCGATTCACTAGAGATGAGTGAAATGATGATACCATTCCAAAGGACGAGATGATTGGTGAGTTTGAAATATTCAAGCAGAAAGTACGACCATTAGGTGCGTCAAGTCTTCATACTCTATCATAGGAAGACAAACAACTCTTCCATTGGTACATCCTCAACAATCTAGACCGAAATATTGGAGTATCGCAAGTAAGTATTTCTTAACTTCGTATTTTCTAGGTATAGTTGTTGAGTATTTATTATACATTGTTGTTACATAAATTAAACTCATAATCATCCCCGTCAAAAAAACATTTGAGGCTAATACGTCGACAGACTCAAAATGCTACTGCTTTATACAAAAGACATCAATGGGGATTCCTTGAATGGTTTCGAGCACAGGTATATAGTATACATGTTGACATGTATGCATTAGCGTATTTGTACATGAATATATATAATCATTGTCACATTGATTTCATGTTATAGAATTACGTGAGACTGAAAATCTATCTCACGATTTCTTCTCACTTGTGATGGGACCATCATTTGACGTTCGTTGTTATAATGGACGCATTGTGGGTGGGATGAGATTTCACACATCAAAATGTGATTCCTTATGCACTACAGAATACAGTAGAGTGATGGTAATTAGTGAAAGCTGGAAGTGGAATTTCTACGATGTTTTGGACGAAGTGTTGTATGTTCAATATCTGATGGAAAGAAGTGTTTGGCTATTTAAGTGTCGATGATCTGACATGGACGTCAACAAAAGTCAAAGAACACATGTGGAATAGGGTATAAAACTATCAACACGTCTTGATTTTGGTTCGCTGAGGAACCGATAATTCTTACAACACAGGCATAACAACTATTTTACCTAAATGATCCAAAAATGGTAGTAATTAGAAAGTTATGCAAGTGGTCTAGAATAAGCTATATGGGATGTGCCCGAAGTGGATGATGTTGAGAATGAGCAATTGAATGTACTAGAAATCGTTGTCGGCCATCAAGTAGATGAACACATCGAGGATGACACTCTGTGCAGGGCTTATATTGATCCCACAATCGTTGAAAGACTGATTGTGTGTCATGTCACTAATGACTTCATAGACGATGGGGATGAACAATTGTCACATGAAAGCAAAACAAGCGACGACGAATGATAGTGACAAACCATGTACCCATATATTCACTACTAGAAAAATACCCTTTCTTGACGGTTGATTTTTTCTTTTCTTGACGGTTTCTTGAAAAACAGTCAAGAATTGGGCGGTTTAATGAAAAACTGTCAAGAATTTTGATTAAAAGGCGGAGGGGAGGCAATTTACAGAATTCTTGACGGTTTTGAAACGTCAAGTAATATGCAATTTTTCCTTGACGTTTTGGAACCGTCAAGTTGTTTATTTTACATTTTTGACATTTTTAAAACGTCAAGAATTATCATGAGTTTGATATTCTTGACGTTTTTTAAAACGTCAAATGTATATATTTATCCTTGACGTTTTAAAACTGTCAAGAAATGTCGATAAATTCTTGACGTTTTAAAACGTCAAAAAATTTCATTTTCAAATTTATTGATGTTTCTTGACGTTTTAAAAACGTCAAGAATGTTTTAAAAAAAAACCTATTTTTTTAAAACTATATTATTATTTTTTTATTATTTTATATTATTTTTTAAATTTTATTATTATTATTAAATTTATTTTTCTAAAAAAACCCTAGACATTCATCTAATTAACTTTTCTTCTTCTTCCTCATCTAACTTCTCGAAACGGCGGCACGCTCCCACGAGAAACTCTTCGACGGCTGCACGCTTCGAAGACAGTAGCTTCGACGGCCGTAGGCTTCGACGACCGCAGCTTCGACGGCGGCACGCTTCGACGACAGCAGCTTCGACGACGACCACTGCCTCGCGCCATTCATCGCGTCAATCGGGCTGCGACAACCGCCGCGTCTCTTCCGACGACAACCGCCTGACGACAATCGCCGCATCACCTCATTCATCGACGACTACCCAGCCGTAAGTCATTTTGTCATAGTTTATTATTTGGTTTCGGAGTTTGAGTTCAAAGTTGAAGAAAAGATAAGGTCTTCTCTGTCTGTGTTTTTCTCTGTCTGTGTTTTTCTTAGCAATCTGAGTTAAAATGTAAAATCTTTTTTGTTTTTTTCTTCTATTTTCTCAATTTTACATCTTCAGATCTCTTAATCAATCCCCACACCTATTCATTTCTTCTAGATGGGAACTCTTTTAAGTACTATTACAAGAGGACAATTTTACAACCTTACTTACCAAAGACTTGAAGCAAAAAATGCACTGATTGCATTGACACATGTTGCATATCTGTACAATAAGAAAGACATTACACATTAGGAACAGATAAATATTGCACATAAAAAAGTTTGCAAAAACCAATTATACCTTAACTTTTCATTTCTCAGAGCACTTGCATTTCAAAAGTCATTTTGAATGGAGATACAACCTGTGAAATTGGAATCTAATTACTCTAGCTACCCAAATTTGGAAAAGTAGATTAATTGAGCGACAGGAAATGGATGAAGTGGGCTATCCAAAACACACAAGAACTTTTGATTGAAGCATTGTTGCCTGTTGGTAACTATTACTAGCTGTCACAGGTTGAAAATTGTGTAGAACTTCCTAATCCCTTTTCTGTATGCTAAAAAGTGGCTACCACTAGGGAAGTGGAAGATAACTATGGCAATTACTAACACCAACTTAACAATCATCTCTTTACCAAGGGAATCCAATCTGACATGAGTCCATACAATAATGATGAGGTTCAGGAAATTTTATACGTTTAAAACACATTGATTTATTTAGAACTTTTAATTTTGTAGCAGTTTTGGTAAATTTCCAAAGTTATTTTTTTAAAAAAAAAAGGTTGAAAATTCTATCTAATTTTAATGGAATTCAGTCCATAAAAGGTTAAATTTTATTCAACTTGATTATATACTAATACTAGTATTCAGACAAGTATGGTTCAAAATTAGACAATAATAAAATAACTTACAAGTATGGTTCAAAATTAAACAATAATAATTAGAAAAAAATAAGTTATTGTATGTAAAGGACAAAAATGGATTGAAATTATAAAGGCTAAAATGGAACCAACTTAAAAACAAAATGATAACTTTTGATAAAAAAAACGCCATATTGTTATTATCATGACCAACTAAAATTCAGCACTAAATTATTACATTAGAGAAATTACATATCCAATCCCTTCCTTTTCCTATTTATTATGCAACGGTAGAAGTCATGCTTTGAAGAAAGTTATGATTAAGGAAAATGAAAAGTGGAACTTTCTTACCCTTTGCTGTGTGTCCTGTGTTCATCAAAATATCGTACCATACTTCATTAAATAGTTGGTAATGAGGACCAATGACAATGTTACAAGTTGATATTAGGAAAAATTAGAAGGTTGAAAGTAACTTAAACCTTATAGTATCCCAAACTTTCTTTGTCACTTTTTTTTCCCTTTTTGTGTTGCCATCAAATTTTCTAAGTTGATTCAACCATCCATAGACTTGGGCAAGGAGATTGAGGGGATATGAAGTTTCTTGATGTTTGTTTCTTATTCCTTTGTATTTTGATTGTTGGATTTTAATGTTATAGATTTGGTTATGGCCTATAGTAACTTGTATTCTTTTTGTTAGTAGAAGTTGCTAAAATCTTGTATTTCTTGTATTCTTTCATATGAATTTCTTTCATATTATGAATTTCTTGTATTCTTTCATATATCTCAACAAGACTTTTTGAACTAATTTAATTTACTTTATTTTTCAATAGATTTACAATTATGGATAAATCATGGATGCATAAAAGTAGATTATCCAAAGAATATGAGTTGGGCGTGGAAAATTTCATCAAGTTTGGATTTTCGAATACAAGTACCTCTTACATTCGTTGTCCTTGTTTGAAATGTGGGAATTGTGAAAAGCATAGTAGAAAGGATGTTAGAGATCATTTATATGTTAATGCTATTATGAAAGTTATAAAATTTGGTTTTGGCATGGTGAAGCACTTCCTAACTCATCTTTCTATGGAGAATGTTCAAAGTTTGACACACATACATGTGAAGAGAATGATGTTGGAAGTGTAAAAGAAATGATTGAAGTTGCTCACGAGAAGTATTCAAAAGACCCAAATGGATTTGAGAAGTTGCTTATTGATGCTGAAAAACCATTGTATGAAGGATGTAAAAAGTACACCAAGTTGTCTACTCTAGTTAAATTGTATAATTTAAAAGTTAGATATGGATGGAGTGATATTAGTTTTTCAGAATTACTTAAAACTTTGAAGGAAATTCTGCCAACTACCAATGAACTCCCAAATTCATTGTACGAAGCAAAGAAAACATTAAGTGCATTAGGAATGGAATATGAAAAGATTCATGCATGTCCTAATAATTGTTGTCTCTATAGGAAAGAATTTGCTAATGCAACAGAATGTCCTGAATGTGGTCAATCGAGGTGGAAAAACGTTAAGGATAGAAATGAAGAGAGAAAGCAAATTCCCTCAAAAGTGATATGGTACTTCCCACCCATTCCACGATTTAAAAGGCTATTTAGAAGTATTGAATGTGCTGAAAACCTGACTTGGCATGCTAGTGAAAGAATTGAGGATGGTAAGTTACGACATCCCGCGGACTCTCCAGCATGGAAGTTAGTAGACTTTAAATGGCCAGACTTTGGTTCTGAACCTAGAAATCTTCGTTTAGCATTGTCAGCTGATGGAGTAAATCCTCATGGTGACATGAGTTCTAAATACAGTTGTTGGCCAATAGTGATGGTTATTTATAATCTTCCACCATGGTTGTGTATGAAAAGAAAATACATGATGCTATCGATGCTAATTTCAGGGCCAAAACAACCAGGGGATGATATAGGCACATACTTAGCACCACTAATTGAAGACTTAAAACTTTTATGGGAAAATGGTGTTGAATGTTATGATGCTTATCAAGAAGAAGTATTCAACTTAAGGTCGGTTTTGTTGTGGACAATCAATGATTTTCCTGCATATGGTAACCTCAGTGGATGTTGTGTTAAAGGGTATAAGGCATGCCCAATTTGTGGAGATAATACAAATTCTATAAGGTTACGACATGGGAAGAAAATAGCATACCTAGGACATCGAAGATTTTTAGCACGCGATCATCCGTACCGACGTCAAAAAAAGTCATTCAACGGTAAAAATGAACTTGGTACAATTCCAGAACCACTTTCTGGGGAGGATGTGTACTTGAAATTGAAAGATCTTGAATTTCCTAAAGGAAAGAAGATCCATAAGAACCTATCGATGAACAGAAGTGAAAAGATTTGTTGGAATAGGTTATCTTCCTTTTTTGAGTTGCCATATTGGAAAGATCTTCATGTTAGACATTGTTTAGATGTGATGCACATCGAAAAAAATGTTTGCATGAATATCTTAGGTACGCTTCTTGATATTCCTGGTAAAAGTAAGTTGAATGCTAGACGTGATTTAGTTGATCTAAAACTTCGACCAGAGCTTGCCCCTATTAGTAGTGAGAAGAAAATATTCATTCCTCCTGCGTGTTATACTCTTACAAAGGAAGAAAAACGATGTGTTTTGAAGACTTTGTCAAGAATAAAGGTTCCCGAAGGTTACTCTTCCAATATTAGAAACCTTGTGTCAATGACAGATTTAAAACTTAATAGTTTAAAATCTCATGATTGTCATGTGCTCATACAACAGTTGTTTCCCATTGCGATAAGATCGGTGCTACCGAAACATGTTCGTTATGCTATAACTAGGTTGTGCATCTTTTTCAATTCTGTATGCAACAAGGTGTTAGATGCGCAACAATTAGACAAGTTGGAAGAAGATATTGTGGTAACATTGTGTTTATTTGAAAAGTATTTTCCCCCTTCATTCTTCACAATCATGATTCATCTCACAGTACACATAGTTAGGGAAGTCAAACTTTGTGGCCCTATATATCTTCGATGGATGTATCCCTTTGAAAGATTCATAAAAGTCATCAAAAACTCTGTGAGGAATAGATATCGTCCAGAAGGTTGTATTGCCGAAAGTTATTTAATAGAAGAAGCTATTGAATTTTGTTCTGATTTCTTATCTGGAGTGGATCCCGTTGGGCTTGGGACTCGCAAGTCACAAGACCATTTAGACACTTCAAACATTGGTAGGCCGTTGTCCATGGGAGTTCCATTCAAACCTGAACAAGAACTTCTACGTCAAGCTCATCGATATGTGTTGGAAAATATGATTGATGTTCAACCATATATGGAGTAAGTTTATTCATTGATTTCTTCATTCTTTCATTCACTTTTAAATAATTAAATCTAACTATATTACAATGTTTGATTGATGACTACAAAGAAAACATACGAAGGCTTTGCAACTACAATATCCGAACAAGTCTAAAAATCAGAAATGGCTTCAAGAGGAACATAATCGAACTTTTATACATTGGTTACGAGAAGAGGTACAGTGTTCAACTTTGTAATTTAGTTATACATGTTATGTGTTGAACTTGAAATAATAATTCTTGTGGTAGGTATCAACTGAGCTTGAAGTTGGAAATAATGGAGTTTCTGATAACTTAAGGTGGATTGCTCATGGCCCTCATCCATTTGTTATTACATATAGTGGTTATGCAATAAACGGATGTCGCTATCACACAAAATCTTCTGAGAAGGATCGAAGTGTACAAAATAGCGGAGTTAGTTTAGTTGCAAAAACAATGCAAGTGTCTAGTTCTAAAGATAAAAATCCCGTCATTGGAGATATGTCATTCTATGGAGTGATACAAGAGATATGGGAACTCAATTATAATACGTTTAATGTTCCGGTGTTTAAATGCGATTGGGTTCAGAATAGTGGTGGTGTTCGGATCGATGAACTTGGTTATACTTTAGTTGATTTAAATAGAGTAGGACACAAGTCAGACTCATTTATACTAGTAAGCCAAGCAAAGCAAGTGTTTTATGTTGAGGATCCAAGTGATGTTAGATGGTCAGTTGTACTCACTCCACTACAAAGAGACTTTGAAGATAGATATAATGACGATGAACTTGGTGATACAATACTCCGGTGTGAAGGAATACCCAATGATATGCCAGATGTCTATTTAAACAATGATTTGGATGAAAATGTCTCAACGTACGTAAGGTCAGATTGTGAAGGCACATGGATACCTACATAATATTATAATGGTGTGTTCACAATTTCAAACAAGTACACCATAAGTTTATTTATGATTGATTTATTATTGTTTATTATTGTTTAAAATTTGTATATCATGCTAATTTTTTCTTCATTTTGATTGACAGCTTCGCATAATATAATATGGACGATCTTAATGAAAAAGTTGGTGTCGGTGAGTTGAATGCAACAGTTGAAGAAACCCCAAAAGAGTTGAAGCGACGACGAGGACCTACTATTATGTTTGATGTAACTCGCATTAGAAGTTTGGGAGACAAGAAGGTGGTGAGGTACAATGAAGACGGAGCACCTATTGGTGAGAATGGAGCGAAGTTAAAGTCTTTCATAGGGTCTGAAACCCATTATCATGTCCCTATCACATATATGTCTTGGAAAAGTGTGCCTGCAGAACTGAAAGATAAGATATTCACTACAGTTGAGGTATGTATAACTTGTTCTTCTTGATAATGTTAACTTATTATATTTGATAATGTTCTTGTTGTATGGACACTTGATTAAGTACTTTTATTATATTTAGGCTGCATTCGTCATTGATCCAAGATCTAGGAAAAACGTTCTCCAAACTGCAGGTATTTCGTTTCGTCAGTTTAAGAACTGGCTAACAACGAAATACATCATCCTGCATAAAGATGAACCATAATTGCTTCAAGTTCCACCTGAAAAGTATTCCTTCATTGAGCAAAATCACTGGGAAGAGTTTGTAAGGTCAAGGTTATCAGAGACCTTTCAGGTATGAATAAGTTTTATACATGAAAATCATTCGGAATAATATTTGCTACTTTCTCATTAACAAATACATTTGGATATAGGAAAAAAGAAAATTGCAACAAGATAGACGATCGAAGAACAAATACAATCATAGAATCTCAAGGAAAGGGTATGCCAATCTTAAGGAGGAAATGGTAAGATATTTAGATGTCTAAGGAGGAAACTCCCATTTTTGTAGTTTGTTCTTTCTTTGTTGCCAAAGAAACCTTATAGAATTTGGGATGTCTGGTTGGATATCTGGTGTAATGCTCCTCTTTTCTCGTGTGGTATAAGTTTGTTTGTTTCTTGTAAATCGTTGCATAAAAAGTTGTAACTAGGATTCTTGTACGAAATTGTCATTTGGGGGGGGGGGGGGTTGTTTGTTTCTTGTAAATGGTTGCATAAAAAGTTGTAAGTTTGTTGTTTGTTTCTTGTAAATTTGCTTTATACCAAAAATGGCATACAAGCTAATATGTTTACCAATTGAACTCCATGTTCTCGAATGAAGAAGGATGGTTCAAATGAAGTTTATGTTGATCGAGCTAAACTATGGAAGAAAGCTCGAGTTAACAAGCAAGGACAGTACGACAACGACGACATTCAGCAAGTCGTCCATAAAATAGTAAGTCATTACATGTAAATCACACATTTCAATTATCCATTATATAAGCAATCATTTCTATAACTTACATTAATTTTGCTATCTTTTTAGGATGAGATATCAATGAATACAGATTCATCATCTGTGAATAGACACTGTTCGAATGATGTATTAACACAAGCATTGGGTATGAAAGAGCACAATGGTCGTGTGCGTGGGGTTGGTGGATACGTTACTCCAACAACGTACTTTCATTCAGTTAAGAAAACATCAAAAGATGAGGCGAACATTCTAGTTGAGAATGAAGAGCTCCGTAGGCGAGTTAGTGAATTAGAGGCACAAATTCGCTCAAACTTATCTACACCGTTGTCTGCACACGGGAGTTGTTCAAGGCCAATAGTGTTAGAGGGGATTGAAGAGAAGGGTAAGAGAATAGAAGTGGAATCGTTGGACAAACCAAAACATAAGGAAAAGAAAGGGAAGGAGGTGATGAAGATGAATGAACCAGAGTTGGACGTCTTGAAGGTATGTAATCCACTATTAAACTCGAATGTCTAATATTGTACGTCTTACTGAATTTTGATGTTCTTGAATTAGGATAGGGACTTAATAAAAATGCCTACAGAAGTTGTATGTGAATCGACATCAACTTTGCCATTAGCGTTGAAGTCGATTCTCAGATACGCTGAGAAGGTAATGGAGAAAGATTCCAGCATCACTTTTTCACTACCTGCTGACCTTTTTGGCGTTAGTTGAAAGACTTCTGTGCTTCGAGAGGATATCGTTGATCTTTGTAACATGAACGAAGTGAAAACGTTTACATTGGTGGTCTATATGATGTAAGTCAATTTCATTCCTTTGCATCTAAATTTATGTATCTCTTTTACGAGTTTATATATTTTGAAGGTACTTGTATTCGTCTGTTAGTGGTTCGAAAGAAAATATGCAGTATGTCTTTGTAGATCCGTCCCTAATCTCTTCTGGAAATACACAAGAATCTCGAATTCGAAACTTGTGTAGTAGATTGATGGTGTCCAAACCCGACCAAGTAGTTCTTGCTCCTTTTAATCTCGGGTAAGTTTAGTTAGGGTATTGGTTGCATTGACAATAAAATAGTACTTACATTTTTGTATAATTAGGGGTCATTGGGCACTGCTTGCTATAAATGCGTATGAGGATACAGTGTTTTACCTTGACTCGCTAAGGACGACATCAAAAGCAACTACAAGATATGTAACCGACACGTAAGTTTAATCTTTTATATCATGTAGTGCTCTTAATTCTAATGCATGTACAATATTCTAAGATATGTGCAATCTTATCTTGGCAAAACAGAGCAATAGCAATATTTCACTCGCAAAAGAACATTAATAAAAGCAGGAAACAAACTTTATGGCGAACAGTAAAGGCAAGTATAAATATTTAAATTCAATTGTATTTTGTAGATAACTAGCAATTAAGACTAGTCCGTTATTCTAATTTATTGTTTTTATAGTGTCCACTACAAGTCGGGAGCACTACGTGTGGATACTATGTCATGAAGTATATGAGAGAAATTGTAAATAGGGGAAGCATTGTCATCTCGGATTCGGTATGTTGTATATCAAACTATTTCTTTTGTACGTATAATTTTTTTCATGAATACTAATTCATTTATTTTACATGTCTACAGATTGATACACGAAAATCATACTCACAAGCCGAGTTAGATGAGGTGTGGGTTGAGTTGGTAGAGTTTTTGGGTTCGTACATGTGATCTAGGACTTATGACGTCATCTCTGAAAAAGGAAATTAACTTTATTTTTTGTGGCTGATTTTTTGAAATGTTCATATGGAGGGTAGAGGTTAATTTATATACTTTTGAGACTTTGTAGTGGATTAGAGTTTAGGTGAATTGTTGATAGGTGAACTGTTCATATATGTAGGGGGTTGCCATTATGAAAGTTTATGGATTGGGGATGATATACTTTTGGGCTAGGTTAGTTAAATAGATGATGTTTAGTTCAATTCTTGGAAATCTGTTGAAATTGTTTATATATATATATTGGTTTTGTAAGTGATATATGAATATGATGCAAGGTTTTGGAAATGATATTGAATGGATGATGTTTAGTTGCCATTTGATGTATATTTGTCGTTTATATGTAGTTGAATTTTTGGACCAATGGGAGCATAATACAGGAAGAATAATATAAAATAAATTACAATTAAAAAATGAAAAGTTGCTTGACGGTTTTCAAATGTCATTAACAATACATTTCTTGATGGTTTGCAAATGTCATAAATAACAAAATTCTTGACGGTTCTAAAATGTCATTAAAAAGCACTCTTGACGGTTTTCAAATGTCATGGAAAAGAGTACTCTTGACGGTTATTAAATGTCATGAAAAATGAACTCTTGACGGTTTGTAAGTGTCATGAAAAATGCACTCTTGACGGTTTTGTAATGTCATGAATAATCGTATTCTTGACGGTTTTTGGGCTTCATCATCTCATTCTTGACGGTTTAAAACAGTCATAAAAACGTATCCTCTTGACGGCTTTCAACTGTCATGAAAAATTGAATACTTGACGGTTAAAAAGTGTCAACGATATCAATTCTTGACACTTTTTACAACCGTCAAGAAAATGGCCTTTCTTGACACTGGATTCAAGGACGGTTTTGAAAACGTCAAGAATACTCATTCTTGACAGTTTAAAACCGTCAAGAGAGTCAGTTTTTGTAGTAGTGATTTATTTAGTTTATATTGAGAATCTGATTTTGTGTTTGTATTTGCTTATTGAATGTTTGTTTTCTATGTCCACAAGCATTTGTCGTCATTCTCGAGCAATTTCGATGAGACAGATATGATGTTCCTCGAGTTCGTTAAGGATCTAAATAACGCTACGGGAGGATCGTCGTCGGTGGGCGACAATTCAGGTGAGTCTAATGGTATGTTTTGACTCATGATTATTTGAACTTGTTTTTCACATTAACTTGTTCTTATAATTTATTCAGTAGGTATTGCTCAACCATATGCTACTTAGACTCCTAGGAGATGTGCATAGCCTCGACTCCTAGAGTTGGAGTGCTACGTTCATTCCAATGAGAGGATTCCAATGTCGATCGACCTTGGCACAAGGAAGCCTATTTCGCCACACACTATTTGCTTGAGCCAAGCAATAAGCGTGTTTGTGCGAAAGACATTTCCAGTATGCTGCCTAAAGAGGGCGGATGTAGGCAGAGAATACATTGAGATTGTCAAAGGCGGCCTACAGATACGTTCACTACACATTTTTGTTTTTATTTGAAACATATTTAATTTAACCAAGATAGTGTGTTGTTTTTTGAAATGTATAGCGTTTTTTCATGCTTGATTTCAACGATCAAGCAAAGAATAGATTTGTTGATCATTAAATGCTTAATACCTTTAAGGTGTTCCAAGGGGACTGTTACAGGAACTTTAAAAAGTATAGTGACCTTGAGGAGGCACGTGCCAACCTACCACACATATTAGTGGCACTACCTATGTGATCACTATATGAGTCATGCATTCCAGGTGAGCAACTAAACGCTTTGTAATGGTTAATTCTATTTTCGAATTTTAATGTTAAGAAATAAACAATATAATTGTTTTCATACAGGAGCAATCACAGACCAACAAGGTTGCTAGATAGAAGCAGCCTTACAATCATAGCAGCAGGTCAAAGTCATTTTGTACAATGACAACATGAGCTTGAGCAAAGAGGGGAGCCGATCGATTGTGTTGAGTTGCTTCAGCAAACACACGTTCGAGACGGGACTTTCGAATATTAGGCCATAAAGGATGCACATATAAGTTATCCAAGCAATACTTCTGCCATCATTTGTCCTCTTTAATACATATGTGACTTACTAACTTAGTTTTAATTTTTTTTTGAATAAAATACTAGAACTCCAGACCCGCCTACCCTAGAGGGTCCTCAGCCACTCTTTGGGGATGAGATATACGAGATTGTGGTGGGTAGACGACTGAGCTACTCAAAAGGCCTTGGTTGGGGACTCAAGCCCAAGTCTTGTA